>NC_133754.1:140356250-141606250 GCF_036562045.2 Rhinolophus sinicus
ATGGTCCCTATCTCTGACAGTCCCCTGGTCTGGCCGAAAACTCCAGATTGCTCACTGGGTGACTGGGACGCAAGAAGGCGAACAAAACCCACGGAGGCCGCCAGAGACGTAGGACAAGGGGACACCCGCCCTTGCACCCGCTGTCCACCGGCCGTGGGAACGCAGGGTCCGCAGTGAAACACGCTGGATGCTGGAGGAGGCCGAGTCTGGGCCAGGGCCACCTGGGGCTTGCAGTGCACTCTCCAGGGCCCTTGGGAGGCTTTCTATTAGAGTCACTGCCTTTGGTGTATACGTTGATCCACTCCCCAACCCCTCCTCGGTAAAAAGTAAAATCAAAAATCCTCTCCCTGCCCTGAGTTGCTCTGAGCTCTCCAGGCACAGGAACACAGGAACATCAAGTCCAAGATTCAAGAAATACGTTCCTCTGAAAGAGAACCCAGGCTCTCCTCACAGCGGGAACCCTATGGTGGGAGACCGCAGAAAGCCCTCCACCAGCTCGCAGGTAGCAATCGGGTTCAGAAGCTTCTGGCTGCATGACCTCGGGCTGCAGGCACCTAACTTCTCATGCTACTTTTGGTCTCGTGTAAAAGCGTTAGCACGTTCGGCCTATCTCAAATGACCCGTGACAGCAGGAGCACCCTGGGCCTTGCGTGCTGCGTTCTTCTTTTTTGCGATCAGCGCGAGTACGGCGTGCAGCATCACTATGGGCGCCATGCACCGCATCAACCATTCTAATCCTCCTCTTGCCAACACCACCAAAATAAATGTTAAAACTATTTTTTAAACGCCCTTCCTATAGTGTCTCGAGCTGGCCTAACCATTTCCGCGCCCTTTTCGACTGTTTAACACAAAATCTTTTCTACAAAGTTCCCCAGCGACGCTCCAGGCATCCTCCCTCCCGACCCTGCAGGCCAGCGTGGGAAGAGGTGTTCTCGCCACACTTCCAGGGAAGTGTCAGGCGCCCCGAAGTCCTGGGCCTGCGTGGGTGGGGAGCAGCCCCGTTCCCTCCAACTCACCGACCCCCCACAAAGGCCCCTGACGCCACCGCCAGGCGTGCCCCCGGGCCCAGCGGGTACACACCTCGGTGGCCTGCTGCCTCCGGAGCGCCACCTGGGCGGCCATGACGCGCTGCCGCTCCACCACCAGCAGGCAGTTGGCGCACTGGCAGTCGCGCCAGCGGCAGAAGCGCTTGTGGCCCTTGAGGCAGGACACCACGCCGTGGTTGCGGCACCGCGCGCACTTCGGCGTGCGGCTCAGCTTCCGTGGCTCCGCGCAGCCTCCCGCGTTCATGCCGCGCTCTGCATGCCCCGCGAGGGCCTGCGAGGCCTGCGACGACGGAGGCGGCCTCAGCGGCAGGCTCCCCTGATTCTCTGGCCTGCCGGACACCCCTGGGGAGGCGCCCGCCTCCTCGCCTTCGCCCTCGAACTCCCCGTCGTCGTCTTCCTCGTCCTCATCCTCATCGTCCTCGCCATCCCCGTCTGCGGGCAGCTGGGTGGGCCCTGGCGGCGTTCTCGGCGGCGCCCCACGGCCGTCCTCCTCCATCTCCAGGCTCTCCACGTCGATCTCCCAGTCCCCGGCCGCCGGGCCCGCCTGCCGGTCAGCCATGGTGTATGGCACCTCCCTCGGGACCAAGCTCAGTCGCCTGCACTCTGGGAGACACGAAAAGATCCCCAAACCCACCGGCCTACATGAGGCACTGTCACCAGGCCCTGGGACCAGACCTGGTCTGCCTGCCTCTGGCCCCTTAAGGAGCCCTGCTCGCTACCTGTCCCTCGCATCCAGGCCCCAGGTACCTGTCTTGTGTCTAAAGAATCCCCCGGGAATCGCCATCCCAACAAAGTTTTTATCTATTAATTCTAAATGCTCTGTGAGCACCTGACCTTTAACCGCAGCCCCCTCTGGCTGTACACCCACTTTGGGGACAGTCCCCGGTAATGATTGTGTCCTACTAGGCCAACCTAGGCCACTTGTCAGGCTTCCCCATACCCAACTAGTATGACCAAGATGAATATAAAAATGTCGATGGAAGAATTATTTTTCTTTTGATCAAAAGCGGCCCATCGAACACAGAGCGGTCCCACCCTATGCCTCCCAAAGGTCTCTCACCCACAGACACCACCCCGACAAATAATTAATAATGGAAGTGTTCTGCTGTCATTACAGCCCCACAAGGATACTGGGCACACAGCTCTGCAGATGCTCTTCCAGCATCAACAGTGCTTGGGCCGCGCAGGGCTGAGCCGGACTGAGAGCCTCCGGGCTCTATGTACATCGGGCATAGTTTGCACCTTAACGAAAAACTTCCAAGAAAATTGAAAAGATAAGGAAAGGTGATTCGCACCCTTTGCCCTCCCTGACACCCCAGCAACATCACAGCACTCACCAAGACTCTGAGGCCCGGGCTAGCAGCCGAGGCAAAAGATATCCAGCCTTGGGATCTGGCTCTTGGAATGCTGGCAAAAGATATCCAGCCTTGGGACCTGGCTCTTGGACTCCTGGCTGTGCTTGCAAACAGGAAATCGGGGGCTGACAGCTGGAGGCACGGAGCCCACTGGATGGGAAGTGGGGGAGAAAAGGGGATGGAGAAGGTGAGTCAAGTCCTTACGGCCTCGCCCCACACATCCCGATCTCTGCAAAGTTCTGATCAGTCCTCTGCCAGCCCCGGGCGCTTCACCTCGCTGAAGCTACTTTCGGCTTCCTCTGCCCCAAACTGGGAGGGAAAGGTTGGGCCACCCTGGCCTAGCTCAGACAGCAGGCTCTTGGGGAGGGCGGGCGCACGCAGCTGCGTGCGGCGCAGCGCCCCTCACAGCAGTCTCCAGCCACCGCTCCCTTTCTCAGTAATATCCGCTCGGGCCCCCGAGCTTTGCGCCCGCTGATTGGCCAGTTGTCAGGCGGTGTGCACGCTGATTGGCCGAGGCGCGCCGACCCGGCGCTCTCCCCCTCTAGGCAGCCACCACGCTCCTCCTCTCTGCGCTCGGGCAGAATACTCCCGCGCCGCCTTCGGTGCAGCGGGGTAGCCTGTCCAGACATTAAACCCAAAGCATGACGGCGCCTACCAAGGTGAAGTCTCCATTTATCTCATGGACTAGGAAACAAGCAGACACACACTCTTAGGAATCGCGTTGTCCACAAGAAAAGGTAACAGACGACAAGGCAGAGATAGAAAGGCTACTGTTGGTCTCTACGTTATCAGCATCACCAGTATTTCTGTGACTCAATCATTAACCCAGAGTTGGGTGCAAAAATGAGGCCTCTCTAATCGGGTGAACGGTGGCGGCATCCTACTTTCTCCTGCAAGACTAAATCAATAGTTATCTTGCACCACAGCGCCCGAGTCAACGGACAAATAACTTGTAAATATTTTTGTACCTAGCGCCTCTCATCTTCGAAATGCAAAGTAGTTTCTCATTAACCTTCATCATGGCCGTGAGGCAGGCAAATCGCCAAATCATCTGTGTCACATTTTTCTTCTATGGCAATTACTATTTTGGTTGATTTGGGGAGAACGGACATACATGCCATTAAGAGATTTAGGTACAATATATTCATTCTAAGCATGTTTATAAACGAAGCTCTTTTATAAAAATATTACTTTTTAAGGTGAATGAATGTATTTCTAAAGAAAAAAATACTTTTTATTGACTCCCTCAAAAATCCTCACATAAATGTTTAGTAACAGTTAACATTTACAGGTTGAAAGGAAATAGTCCCCTAATACAATGCTGCATTCTATTTCTTCAACTAAATTTAAAATCACTTAGATGCTTTTCTAGTTATGCTATTAAATAATTAATACCTCTCAGGATCGGTTTAAGAGACAGATTAGGAAATTGAGTGCCACCGCACTGAGCACATAGTAGGCCCGCAATAAATATTTGTTAAAGAAAGGAAATTGCTGAACTGAATCTACGTTACCCGTCAGAAAGTTATGAGTTAACCAAGCTCGGAGAGGTTGGAACAAGGCTGCTTAGGAATTGCTATGAAACTAACCCGATCCACTAGACACACAGATATTCTCGGACTTTTGCTGAAGTAAAGTTCTTCCCTGGTGACCAAGCACTGAGGTTTTCCTTAGTGCGGGTCCTTCTCTCCAGAGCCGCTTGCGATGACCAGTGAAGAAAATAGAGAAACAGTCCTACTTATTTCTGTGGGCAGCTCAGTCGCTCTGAGTGTCACCGAGGGTGACTTAGGAGCTGTGCGCGCTCAGACATGGGACAGAATCATGCCGTTCGTGCCTCTCGCTTGGCACCACGTAATACCACCAGTGAGTTTTACCTTTTGCGTAGCGCTTATACTCATTAAAGTGCATTTGTTCACCTACGTTAGAGAGTTTGCGTTGACTGCAGCCGAACTATTTTCCCCGTTTTCCAATGACGAAACAGGTTCAAAGAGCGCCTACACCACCACGCCGTAACCTACACCACTCCCACGGGTACCCCCACCGGTCACAAAGTGGTCTGAGATAAGACAACGGACTGGTGAGCACCTTGGTCATATCGGCCTCTGCTCTGAAGTCTCAAAAGCTTCCAGGAGCCCTTAGCTCCCAGCCAGTAAAAGCTCACAATGGGTTCCCGGTTTTTATTTTGTTCCTCTCTACCTCTTCTAATTTTAGTGCCTAGCGTTATGAGCAGACCTCCTGCAATAGGATACAGTACGTTTTTATCAACTGTTTCTGGTGTTTTCTGTCTCCCTCCACTAGCTACATTTCTGCATTTGCAAACAGGCTCCACAACGTGCATGCAACCTACACCACTTTCACCGGTACCCCCACGCCTGCTGTGTATGCGTGCTGGCAGGCTGGGCTTTTACTTTATTTATTGCTTGGCGGGTGGGGGAGGACCTGAAATCTTTAGCTCTTCTCCAGTTATTATGAACATTAAGAAACAAAATCAAGAAAGTAGGTTTGTTAATTTGCGGTAACTAGATTGGGGAGAAGGGGTACCGGAAGGGAACAGGAGGGGAAGGGGGCATGAGCGGCTGTTTACTAAACAGAAAATAAACAAGACAGGCAGTTCTTGAACTGGTTTGAGTTGCAAAAGCTGCTATGTAAGAAGGAAACAATTGGAATTTGTGTATAGTAAACCACACAGGCTGATGCCAAGAAGGGAGATTGGGGGGGGGGGTGCACCCGAGAACCTCGGAGCCGGCTCCTGGGAGCACACCGAGAGAGCAAGGCCCTCAGAACGTGGGTCAGAGCTGGGCTGCTCCCTCCTCCCCCAACACAGCCAGACCTAGAGAAAGCCGCTTCAGCGTGCTTCACAGAAAGGCTCGGCCCGCCAGCGGATTTCTGGATGGGTGGGCCCAGGACCGTTCCCTCCCGGCATGCTCCCCCCACCCCTAGCAAAAATCTGCACAACAGCCCCACTACTTCCTCCAGACTTCCCTGCCCGTCTCCACGTGCCCCCTCTCCCCACCCTCCCAGGACCCCATCAGCTGTACTTGGGGACATGTCGCTATAATCGTGATCCAGATGAATTACACTCTGTTCCTGGACCTGAATGCCCCCAGAGAATCGCGACCCCAATTGTTGAGAGGTGAGGTGGTGTGGAAGGGGAGTGGAGAGCGGGAGGTTTTATCATGGGATGAGCTTAAGGAAGTCTGAGGAACGCCGATACTAAATGAGAGATTACCTGCATTTTTCTGGAAAATTAAAAAGGAAGCCAAAGTTGCACAAACTGGTTACTAAATGAAATACGCAGAAGCAAAAGGAGTCAGAGAGCCTGAGCTCAAGGCTGGTTGTTCCACTGAGGTGACCTTGGTCAATGAGCTTTTCTGCGGCTTAGTTGCCACAGGTGCAAAACAGTATGAGAGGCCTTCTCGGCCGGTCCGGTCGTTGTGAAGACTCAGTAATAAGGTTAGAGAGTCATCACACAGTAGAAGCTCAATAAACATTTGTTTATCCCACAGGTGGCAGCGTGCGCAGTTCCGGGAGGGTCCAGCTTCCGGGTGTCTCACAAGCTAGACATAAGCGAGAGCGCAGGGAATCCAGCTCTTTTCTCCAAGTTCCTCTATTGAAAGGGGTCAGGATGTGGCTGAGGATCTGCTCCGTGAGGAAACAGAAGTGCTTTTGGCTTGTAAACTGACACCAAATTACAAAGTGCAATTCGGAGTCCCTCTTGTAAATGACCAAGCAGCCAGGCAGCTATTGACTATGAGGGTTCGGCCTGGAGGGGCAGAGCGGGCCCAGCGCTGACGCTCCTCCTCTCCCTCTACTTCCCTCTCCCTTTCCCCAAAATCATTCTCACCGATACCTCTTCCCCTCCTTGCAGCTCAGACCCAGCCCTTTGCAAAGCCTGCCTTTAGCGAGTCAAGCTAGGGAACCTGAACAATAAAGTAGGAAAGGGAAGGGAGTTTTTTTTTCCTTCTCCTTCTTGATAAGGGTGACTTTGTTTCTTACAAATACTCCTCAAAAGACAGAGGGAGGGAGGGAGGGAGGGAGAGAGGGAGGGAGGGAGGGAGGGAGGGAGGGAGGGGAGGGAGGGAGGGAGGGAGGGAGGGAAGGAGGGAGGGAGGGAAGAAGGAAAAGAAAGAAAGGCGGTCCTGTGTTTCAAATCTCAAGGTCTCAGGCCTTGGCCCCTGCTGGCCCATCCAATTCCTTACTGTGAATCCCAGCTGGCCCGTCCCCCCACCTCATCACCCCTGCAGGCGCTGCCTCCCTTCCATACCACCACTTCGGTCTGCGGTCCCACTCCTGGGTGGCCTCTACAATTTGGCCCCACCACCTCTCGCCAGGTTCACTGAGCCCTTGACCGCCGAGTTGAGCTGCCCTGGGCGGTTCTCCAGACCCTGGCTCTACGCAGGCAATCCGAATTGGAGGCTGAGCGCCTGGGTTTCAGAACTGACAGACTGAGCTTAAAATGCCGATCTGCTACTCGTTGGTTGAGGTGTAGAGAGGAGGACCCTTAACCTCTCTCTGAGCCTTACTTCCCTCAACTGCAAAGTGGAGTCACCTTAAAAGAGATGACGCCCTAGAACCCTGGAAGGGTGACTGCCTGTACATGAACATTCAGTATACTTGGGAGCTGTTACTGTACATTTTCACTCCGAGAATTAGCCTGCAGAGAGCCCGAGGCTGGGAGAAATGCGAGGCGCGATTACCAGTTTCCTAGGCTTCGAGATGAGGCAGAGCCGGTTGGAACACTGCCCTCCACCACCAGCCGGAGTCGCCTGGGGTGTTGAATGACTTTTGGGAACATCTAGGCAATTCTGTAAAAGGGCTTTACTCTGTCCGATTATGTCTCTGGTTTCTCCAGAGATGACCTCGAATCCACCTCCGCTCACAGAAAGCTGCTCTTAACATTGTATCGCCTCACAATTTTGACCGATTCTGGACACGGCGAAATAAATAATCCCAGATGGAATTGCAGAGATACGATTTCCCAATTTGCTTTGCGTAATCAAATATACGACCTGTCACAAGCAATGGGGGTTTGGGGGGCGGGGGCTTGCTAGAGATAACTGTTCTCTGAGAAGCTATTAGAATTCTCTGTTTCCCTGCTCTGTGTGTCCAAAAAAAGCAGAAGAAAAAGACAATGCGATCTGGGCTCTCATCCCTCCTCCGTGGGAAGCAGGGTTTAAATAACAGGCTTTTAACACCAAAAGGGATGCGCTTAGTGCATGCCCCTCAGTTCACAAATGGAGAGGGAAATTGAGGCTTAGAGAAGTTCATGGGACTTGCTAGGAAGAGGCACAGTTAAATAGTGCCTGCGCAGGACCAAAGGGCCCACAGTAACTCCCCCTCCAGATCGCTGCCTTCACAGAATTAAAAATAATAATAAAGTGCCCTTTGCAGCAGGATCAGATGCCCGGGCTGTGTGAAGCAATCATGCCGCACATATGGAAGGATCTGCCGGCCCACCCACCCCAACCCCAAGGCAGCTTCCATCCTCCATGCCGGGAAACATAGCTCAATTCACTTGGGGGTCATGTAGCAGCGAGGAGATGAGGCAACTGCAGGCCTCCTTGACTTCTTAGTACCCATTCCAAATGGTTGTCAGGGGAGAGAGGGACTCAGGGTTGTAGTGGGGCCTGGGTTCCACACCAGGGGTGGTGTCCTTGCTATGGAAGGCAGCCATCGATGGGCATGTGGCTTGTTGCCACATCAGGCCAGGCACACACACACACACACATAGAGCTCCTGCTCTAGGCCTCCCTGCAGTCCCTAGGGAACCACACTAACTGAAACAGTAAACCTTTACCCTGAGAACTGTCCACCCATACTCCCATCCCATATCAGGGTTTAACATTTTATTCACACTCAAATCACTCTTCATATTTTCCAACAGTCCAAGTACCAAGTAGAGAGGAATCAAGAGAAGGAGGGGGAGACCAAGTGTTGATGGGGCAGGCACTATGGTAAAAATTACTCATTTCACCCATGTATAGAAGCCATTGGGCAAATCTTTTCACCTTCCAGGGCCTCAGATTCCCTGATGATAAAGTGAGGACTAAAATTCAGTGATCTCTAAGTTCTGTCACACACATTAAAAACTATAACAAATTTTAACTCTTATTTGATGGACTCATGGCTTAAGTAACAAGATCAATGGCATGAAGAAAGGGTGACATCTGCTTCTCTATACTTCTGTGATTGATCCAGTCTAGTCAAAATCCTAATCAGTAATATGAAAACAAAAACAAAAAAATCTATCAAATGCTATCAAAAAATTTATCAAATTTCCATCTATCAATGGAAATTGCACAAAAGATACAGTTACCTAGAGCCCAGGCCCAGTGAGGATTCACTCCGGTGACAAAGAGGGTTCCCACAAGTCACAAAGGTCCCATGATCCTGTGGCTTCTGATTAGGTCCATTCTGGCTGGATTTTAAGCAAAAAAAAAAATTACCAGGCTTTTTAAACAGGCCTCCCTACCCCTGTCCTGTGTGATATGTTCCCTCTGAGATCTGAGTTTGAGCTCTGGGAAGAGCCAAAATATTTCCTTGCTGTCTCTCTGAAAAGCGTCCTTGCTGACAGGAGGGATTCCTCCCAAATTCTAGCAGAAGCATCCCTATATGCTCAAGCTTTACCCTAGCCTCGGGGAGACTCCAACAGAGCGACTTGCACAGCACAGATGCTCCAATCCTGATGGGTGGGGGTTGGGAAGGAGTAGATAAGACAGGATCAAACTGTACTTGGCTCAGTCTTTGCTTTCATATGGATAGCAAGCAATTGTCCATATATCCAAGTAACTGAAGTGTGAGCCCATGTCTAGCAGCCAACTGGCAGAAAAACAGACACCTCTAAAAGCACTTGACCTTCCTAAGACTGAGTTCTGGGATTCTTTCCGTCTATGAAATAAGTGATGAAAAAAAAGTAGTAAGACTCTGGGGATTCTCCTGTTGTATTCCCGGTGTTGCCAGCTAAAGTAACCCTTGATCTTAGGCCACTTTGCTCACCATCATTCCTTTAGGCTCTCATTGGCTACTCTGCAAAATGAAAGACTTGAAGTCAAACCAAATCACCTCTAATGTTCTTCCCCCTATTTAAAAAAAATATGTCTATATGGGGTGAGACAATGGAAAAGGCTCCTGTGAAGGTTACTCCAAGGAGATGTGTGGGGAGGAGAGAGGAGACAGGGAGAAAGAAAGCCCAGCTTGAGGGGGCGCCGCTTATAACAGTGCTGCATAAACTTGAAGAGCCCAGAGGAAATATATTCTCTTTGAAAACGTTGACCCCTGAGAGCAGGTGGGTGTTCTAAAGGATGGAGATGAGCAAGTCGGAGGTGGCAGACAAGGGGAGATGTCACTTGCTTCACACTGATTTACCTCCGCTGGAGCGCAGGTGCATGAAACTCCCGTCCCCTCCTCCTGGCCACCAAGCCCCGCTTAGCCCTCCATTCTTGCCCCTTCTTTGGCAGAAAATTTATTGACGAGGTGAGGCCAGGCTAACAAAACTGCAACCCTGGGCGCTTCGGCCCCTCAAGAATGCTTTGATCCTCCCCCAGCGTCTAGTGGTCCCCAGCCAATTGCATTGCCAACCCTGGTGGGGCTGCTGCTGGAGGACCCAGTTTCCCTGAAACCAGTGGCTGGTGCGTCCTCCCTGCAGCAAGAGGCCACGCGGGGGCGCTGTGGGGCGGGCTCCCCAACCTGTGCTCAGTAGAGCCGTAGAGCCTGAGACCCAGCAGCCCTCCCGCCCAGGGTCGTGCAGTCTCCAGAACCAAGCAGCACCCGCGCACCCCGCAGCATTTAATCCTTGCCACCGCCTGCCCCCATCTCCAGGAGGCGTGAGGGATTGGTAGCGAACAGTGATTGATTTGGAAGTTTGGAGGGTCATTGGCCCAGGAAGGGAAGACCGTAGTGGACAGAACCCAGATCTGAATTTGAAGCCACGCCATTCCAGCACACTTCCCACCAGGAGTTAACTAGAGCAGCAGTAATGAACAGGAAGGAACCGAACTGCGGGCTCCCCAACCTGCGCTGCAGGAAACCAGTCCGAGGCCCTCCCAAGCCTCCAGGTCTTTCTTCCAGAAGAAGCCAACTTGATCTCCCTGAACACAACGTGGGCAGGCTCTTGTCTCAGAGCTGCCCCTATTCCACACCGTATTCTTGTACTCAGCCCATTTCCCCACCCATTCTTCAACTTGGCAAATCTCTCCATGCAGAAAGTGCCCTGAGGAGCAGAGGACGTTTTCAGTGAGGAACAGATTTTCAGAATTTCATTTTATGGGAAGTCTAAAATTTGGTGGTAGGAAATGACCCAAGACAAATGCACGCCATGTAAAGATTACAGGAAGCTGTGTAGACCAGACTGGGCTCTGAAAGCACAGGAGAACTGAAGTCATTTCTGGGTTGCTTGACAAGTTTTGGACAAGTCACTTAACCTCTCATTTATAAAAAGGGATACTAAATATTTCCCTTGCCTGTAACAATAGTTTCCTAAGTTCAATGAAAAAAAAAAAAAGGAATTCTTTGAAAATCATAAAGCATTTTGACGATAAATTATTAATGAGGTTCCCCTTGTCTTATCTTGTTCACTTTCATGCCCTGCGTAGCATGTTGATAAGATCAAAAAAGATGATGTCTGTGAAAGGCCACAGAGGGAAATACAGGTGCTATTTTATTAATGACGGCGCAAGCAATGCCTGTCTCTCAAATGAAGCTGTCAGTATATTCCTTCACCAGCCAAATAAAAAACCCCATGCCTTACCTCCCTTGTGGCCACCAAGGAACAAAAACTATGGAAATGATTACATAGATTTCTTTATCCCTGTGAAAGTTGGAAAGGAAATATTATTCTCACTTTGAAAAGCAAGAGGTATACAGAAAGGTAAAAGAAAGAAGAAAGAAAAGAAAGAAAAGAAAGAAAGAAAGAAAGAAAGAAAGAAAGAAAGAAAGAAAGAAAGAAAGAAAGAAAGAAAGAAAGAAAGAAAACTTTGCTAAATAAACAGGTTGACTCAAACTCATTTCTCTTCCAAAGAAACTTTGTGTTATTGTGCAGGAAGGAATAGGTTCATCTTCAACTCTATTATCTCAGCTAAGACTGCTTTCTAGCTGTACTGCTTTCTTTCCTTTTCTTTTACTTACACTTTTATTAATGGAAACTTTTAACAATATACAAAAATAGGCCAAATAGTATAATATCCATCATTCTAACTCACTAGTATAATATCCATGCTATCCATATGTCCACATGGATATATAATATCTGTATGTCCATTAGCCAGATTTAAC
The DNA here is from genome assembly GCF_036562045.2 of Rhinolophus sinicus. Classification (NCBI taxonomy): domain Eukaryota; kingdom Metazoa; phylum Chordata; class Mammalia; order Chiroptera; family Rhinolophidae; genus Rhinolophus; species Rhinolophus sinicus. The sequence continues at coordinate 140,367,922 of NC_133754.1, forward strand.
AGTTGTCATGGGCCATTCTTTTTGCCCTCCCTTCTCAAAGGAATGCTTCAGAAGTCCACTGCGTTTCTGTCAATTAAAGCTGCAGCTCCACTGACTGAGATGGTAAGATTTAATTATACCAATTGGATGAAATTTCTTGAGCCTCAGATCTGATACTTTCTCGAATTCACAACCTTGTAATAAATCACTCCAATAAAATACCCATCATTTGAGCACCTGGCTTGATGCCAGTAGGCTGGGGACAGAGGCACAGGTGGCAGAAGTTCTCTAGGTTCTAGAATCTAGAAACTAAATTTCCTGTAGCCTGCTTTTCTAAGCAACTTGAGGGACTTCCTCCAAAATACACAGTAGTTAATAACTCCCTTAAAAGGTTGGGATTGTTGCACTGCAGGGCCTGGAATTAGTTCCTTTAGCAGAGAGCTTACCTCAGCCCTGGGTTTGGAACTATAAACCCATTGGACTCCACTCTACTCAGAGAATTTTACTCAAAAATGCCTTTTGAGCCGAGCCGAAGACATCTTTGCCTGACATTAACAACTTCCCAAGATCTCAAAGAGCAAAGTTTTTGTTGTTGCTGTTGTTTTCTTTTCCGCAGTTTTTCTTCATCCCAATTTGTACAATTCATACAGACATCTGTACACTTAACTTTCATCTAGTTAAGAATTACAAAGTCGGTAGATTTCACTTATCTCTTCCAAAAGAACTAGATCTGGCCTCAGTACACGGTCCAATATATGAAAGCACATAATCAAATTCCAGTTATAGCATTCTCTACAGTATTCCCAGATGCCACGCGTCATTTGGCAAATCTATAATGTAATAAATATTGATGGTTCCCTTACATGTGGTGTCAATATCTGCCCAGCCAAACATTTTTTTCCTGCACTCTCTTTTAAAAATATGTCACTAGAGTTGTTGTCCTGAAATTTGTTTGTACTCTGGCAGCTTTATTTAAATGTCAACCAGATGCAGAGTTTCACTGAAATGTTTTTATTATTACTATTACTATTATTATTATTTGTCCCTATGGATTGTTGGTGTTTTATAACACTTTTTTTAAAAAGTCTTTCTAAGATGTCTGTTCCTGACTGAAGATAAAACATTTTAAAAACCAATGAATTTCCTCGCTTAACACGTTTTAATTTTCCTTTCTGGCTCTGGGATCACAGTTCCTGAATTTCAAATGTTTTTCAATTCAAGACACAAGTAGAGTAACTGCTTAATTGAGTGTAGTTGAATATAACTGTAATGGTGATTTTTCCATCACAGAAGGAACCTGTCAATTACAACCTTTTCACCCTCCACTTACAGTTACACACACACACACACACACACACACACACACACACACACATTCACTCAAAGCCCTGTTTTCACTCTTTTCCAAAATATCCTTCTGAGGTGAAATTTTTCATGCATAAACTCAGCTCAACCAAAACAATATTTTTACAGAAAGTTCAAGAAAACTAATTCTTAGTAATAGTTCATGTGGGTAGTATATATACTTGTTTTTTAAACCTAGACTTGAGCATGTCAATAATTAAAAATTGAAAGAGAAGAATCCATGCACTTAGCCTGTGATGAGGAAGCCTGTCGAGTCTTTTGGAAGTTACCAAATGCTTAGTGAAAGTGGTTTTAAAATCAAGTTATATTACAGATTCTATAACAAAACAGAATTTTTCCGTTTTCCTAAAATTCCATAACTATAAGCATTCATTGCTGTAGAGATATACATATTTGGTAGGCTCAGACAAATAACTGTAATTTTGTTATCACTACTACAGGAAAGGTTTTTTTTGTTGCTGTTGTTGTTTTTAACAACTCCTCCACTTAAAAAAACAAAGGGAAACAAAAGAAACTGATTTTTCTATGCCATACACAGAAAAACAAAATAAAGCATCAGGAAATTTTCGAATAGTCACTTAAAAATCCACATTGTGTATAAGTGATATTTTGGGGGAAGATATTAATTCTTAAGTGTGGAATTTTATCTAGAAATTTTGGTAAATTTACATCATAATGAAATTACTCTCACATTTTTTTTCCCTGTATGTTTATAAAGCATTAAAGTTTTACTAACCAAATTTCTCATACTTGATACAAATAAGAAATAGAATTTTTAAAAGCTTTCTAGAAGTATAATTACCTTTTACTTCAGCTGTAAAATTAGTTTCTCTAAAAACTATAAAACGAATTAAATTGATATGAAAAATACAAAGTCTGTCATGCCTGGTTTGGAGGATAAGACTTATCTTAGTGGTGCTAAGCATTTCATGTCTGTTTCTTATTCATTGTTTGTAAAATTTTAAATGAAAACAGCCAAAATAGGCTACTTTTAAATTATTCAATAATTACAATATTCTAACAAAGGAAGTTGGGAGTGCAATTTATCATGCACACTAGAGTTATTCAAGAGTGACAGGCAAGGGATTTTTCACGTGAGCCACTTGCTTTATGCTACTGTGTTATTTGATAAGCATCCTCAGGGACCCAGGTCCCAGTCCTACCTTCATTTGAGTCCCATCCAACCAAGAGGTAATTAATCTCAATCCAAGTCAGCCCTGCTAAACTTCAGTAAAGTCATGTTGAAATGTTGGGCAGCTGCTCACAGCAAAACCAGAAGAGAGGGAAAAGCTACCCATAATACTCTGCCATGTATTGCCGCTGCGAAAGCAGATCTTAATGGGTTTTAAGATGCGTTTTTATGAATGCATTTTTTCACTCTTACTTATGCTCTTATTACCCGATCTCCTTAAGAGTGAAAAACACTGAAGATGCTTCCTTCCTTTGTTGTATGCAGTGCGGTTTTGTTTTTTTTTAATTCAACTGTCTATGAAATTATAAGAAGAATTTTAAGTCCACATTGTGTGATGGGTGATTGGACACCCAGATTCCAAAGTCGTAACTAGATCATTCTAATGTGTTTGAGAAGTGAAATACACATCCATCGCATAGGCTGTTACCAAAAGCACCCCCAGAGGACAGTTGAGACAACAAGCTAAGTAATCAGAGACTGAAACCACTCTGCCTCTATCACTTGGGTTCGGGGAGTAGAGAAGCAGGCCGTGTCTCTAGACAGACAGAACAGACAATTCTTACAGGCATAAGCAATAGTCCATTGACCTGATAGGGCCTCAGAGACCAGCAAAACATTTCACTCCATTGTTTCGCCTGGCCAGTGGAGCTGTGTCTGAGCAAAACACATTCGCGAGCACTGGTTTCCAACCGTCAAAAAAGTTTACAGGAGGGAGCCCAAATCTCCATCCCTGGGCACTTGGGACTGGGAATGGGCAGGTAAAGAGAGCTAATCTTGCTAAACATGCATTCTGATGTAATTAATGTTTATAAAACATGATGAAACATCAAAATTAATATTTATAATGTTTATATTTTAAATGTTGATAAAAGCCCTGGACTCAAGTCTCCTGCCCCTCTGCAACCCAATTTTAAAACAGGGGTTGAGAAAGGTTTTTAAAAACTAGGTTTCACCCTTCTTACCTAGTTTAAAAGGGGCTCATGGGCCATGAAATGACAAAAAAAACTAAATGTTAATATAAAAAAGATAAAAAGCGACATTAGGCCTTGATAGTCCTAGGCCAAGGTCTCTAACCAGACTCAGTGTAATCAAGAGTTTATTTTCAAGACCAGCCTTCATCTCTGGTATGTGAGCCAGTCTCCCATGCCCTCAGCCTGGTCTGTCTCCATAGCCTGCTCTGTTGGCAGGCCTCTCCAAACTCAGTGCTCCTACATGTATCAGCAGATAAATCATCACACAACATCACTGTGGTCCACTCTCCAACACTACCACTCCCCAACACAATTGCCCAGTCCAGTGTCCCCAGCCCTAACTCTTGTCCAGCCTGCAAAGCTATCTGCAACCTCAATTCCCACTCAGAATCCACCTACACTGAGCTACCCAATGCCTTCTACATACCTGCAGGTCTTTACTGACACCTCCTCTGTATCTTTCTCTGCTGCCAGCCCCTCAGTTCCCTGTTGATCACAATCTGATCACAATCTACCATCGCTTAAGGATTTGTTCCGTCTCAAGTTTTATGAAAAACCTTCTCTGTCCCACCCCATCCAAGAAATACCCTTCTCCATTGACCTCTGATTTATCTCAATGTCTATGGTCTTTATAATCTACTATCTTGCATTTTTAGTTATCTCTATATTGTTTTATTTAGTTTTTATCACTTTGGTCTAAGTCACTTTTCAAAATCTAGGCTATGAGGTCCTTAAGAGTAGCCACCATATCTTAAAAGTCTTCATGTTTCCTAATAGCACCTAGAATGATACCTGAAAGAAAATATGTGGTCAATGGATATCTGTTGATTAAATGACTAAGTTGTTCATTTGTGAGTGACAGATAAAGGTCTTTCCTTCATTAAGTTAACAGACATTTATTTAGTGCTTTTATGTGTTGAACCCAGTTTTAAGCTCTGAGAACACAGCATTGAACAAAACAAAATCTCCTGGCCTCATGTAAGGAAGACAGACAATAACAAATAAATAAGAAAAGACATAATATGTCAGATGGTGATGAGTGCCATAAAAAAAATACCTAAGAAGGAAAAAGAGTGGCTGGATAGGGTGCTATTTTATATACAGTGACCTCACAAATAAGGGACATTTGGGCAGAGACCTGCATGAGGTGTTGCTATCTGATGGAAGAATATTCCAGCCAGAGAAAACGACAAGTGCAAAGGCCCTGAGGTAGGAACGTGCTTGGCATGTTTAAGGAACAAGAAGTGGCAGATGCCACTATATCAGAATAAGTAAGGGAGACAGCATGGTGAAAGAGTGTTTGAGGGGTGAGGAGGGACACGTCAAACAGAGCCTAGAGAACCTGGGCCTTCACTCTGAGGGAAATGGGGAACCTAAGTGAACAAAATTATAAAGCATTAAAGCAGTTTGTATCATTCAGCATGGATACCAGTGTCTAAGATCAGACCAGCACTCAAGCTATTTGTGTAAAATAAAAACACTACTACATTTATAGAACACCCATGTGGGCCAGATTCATGAATAGATTACCGAATTCATTTCTCAAAACAGTGTTCTGAGTCAGCATTGTGTCCATTTTTTAGACTTACAGAGTTAAGGAACTTGCCCAAGGTCATACATCTGATTAATTAGTGACGGGCCTAGAATTAAACCTAGGTAGCTCTAACTCTGGAGTCCATTCTCTTAATACTGTACATGGAAATGGCAAAAATCTCAAATATACGTTAGAGTATATACACTTGAGTACAGATGACTTGTGAATAAAAGTCAATGTCACCTGTATGAGTGTACCCTTTCACTGTCCCGAACATTTGAGAATCTGGATATACATTGTTGGCAAGTGGCACTACATAGATAGGTGATAAACAGCTGCCATGAATGTGTTGTTAGCAACTCTCTCATGGCACTAAGTTGTATGAAGGCCTGAGAGCAAGAGCCCTATACATATGTACAGCCCCTCAGCATCCAGGCCCCAGCACCCTGTTACTGCAGCCTCTCCACTAGCCTCCACAGCACTCAAAGGGGAAAACACTGTACCTACCCCGGGAGCAAAGGTTCTCAACTTCCGTAACAGATGGAAACCATCTGTGAGATTTTGGCTCCCCCTTGCCCCTAGTTTTTATAATTTATGCCCAGGCCAGCATCCCGCAGATGCTGAATCCGCAAATGTGAAGTGGAAACCAGGCACTTTGATGCCAATTGTAGATTAAGAACCATTGACTCAAATAGTCTGTAAGAGCCATGATATCCAGGGAATTTTTCTGGCTCTGACTTAGTAACTGAAAGACCCACTAGGTAACAAATTCTTTTTGCTATCCAATAAATTATTTTTTTTTTTTTTTCATTTTAGAATCATCAAAAATTCTGCCAGTCAGATAAACGTCTAGACTCAGTGTATCAGGATATGTAAAAAGAGGAGCTATTGATGGGGACGCTCAGAAGCAAAAAATGAGTCCGGGATATTGTCACTGCAAAGAGAGGGACCCACCAGCCAACTGGATCCTTGAATCAATAAGCGGCAGTGGTCAGAGGCAAGATGGCACACGGGTTTCAGTTCCAGTACCAACTCAGATTGGCAGTTATGACTGCCAGTAACACTGCACCATGAAAAGGATTCTGAGGCCAGGCAGGAAAGAGCAGAGTGATCGATTAGTGATGTCTACCACGGGTGTGCAGGTGAAACAACATGCTTTATACCAGAGTTAAGTGGGAGAACATCATGTTTGGAAAAAGGCACCTTACCTGATCTAAAAAAAAAGAACTGAAATTGCAAGAAACATCAAACTCTATATTTAGCAGATAAAAATTCTGCTTATTCTCTACTTAACTATAGGAGTATCCAGACTGAGAACCCAATAGAAAGCCCCTATAATGCTAATATTTAAGAGAAGTATAAATTCAATTATTGGGTGGTTTATCAACCACATGACGGTTAATGAAGCTATATTTTAGTGTAATCCCACAGCTGGATCAAAGACCTCAACAATTAGCTAATTATCAAATTGTCAATGTGCTTGACACTGCTATTCTTAATCTGATGGTTTATTTATTAAACTGATGGCTACTGTCTCTATGATGAGTTTTTCTTTTTTTTTAATTAAAATTTATTGGGGTGACAATGGTTAGTAAAGTTACATAGGTTTCAAGTGTACAATTCTGTAATACATCATCTATATATCACATTAGCTCATGAACCTGACAGTGTGACATGGTTTATTTGTGTGTTTTGTCTTTTTTCCTAAGGTTTATTGTTGGCTTGTTTTAATATTCTTTTGATGTATTTACTTGTTGGACAGTTAAATAAACAAATCCGTAGGCTAAGAATATGTGAAACAGAAGCCATTATCTACCAACAACCTTATCTTTGAAAATGCTTAGGCAGGGAGAAACACAAACAAACCATTTTTAGGTCATCTTTCTCTTTCCATGCAACACAACTCTTAAAAGTATTTAAAATTTTTCTCCTACTTTTATGGAACTATTTGTCATATGTAATTTTTTAAATATTATAATATTCTAGATTATGTATAGTTATCATTTTCTATTTCGTGTAACTTCAGTATATGTGGTTTTTAGAAAAACACTGCAATATCTTGCATTATACATAACTATTACTTTTTCTACACTATATGTTAGGTACACTTCAACATGAACACATTTGTTGATTCTGGAGAGATAATAAAGAACATCTCACATGAGATGTGTACTCATACGAGCACATCTCCTTATTACGCTGTAGATGATAAATACATTAAATTGAGAATTGGGAGAGACCTTAGAAATCATTTTACGCTAGTGATTTTCAAACATATTTTAGCGTAAGAACCCTATTCCACAAAAGAAAACATCCTAGAAGGCTGCCACGTGGAAGTTAAATTCTGAGCCACCTGATTGAAACAGGAGTGGGGAGCCTACGCTGCTGGGCTGCACTTCTCTCAGCCCAGCCCAGCCGGTGGTCTTTAAATCATGGAAACTGAGGAAAGAGGGGCTTAGCTGGATGCTGCCTTATGCAGGATTTGTTTGCTAAGCATTTCAACACCAGACTACAAACACTTTATCATGTTTCCCTTGGATCACCCCTTTATGAGAGGCCTCAAAAGCAGGAATTTTTAATATTTTATGTACTAACCACTGCTAGAACAGGAGGCTCCACCAGGAATGGGCTTTAAACATGCCCTTCCTTTTACTTTTTTTCAAATAATTTATTTTATAAGTTTACACTCAGAATCCTTTCAATTAATGAGAATAATGCCATTAGAGAATAATGACCACCAGATTTAACATACAAGGTTATGGGTACCTATTTTCATATTAACCTTAGCATCTGTTTTCTATATCTTGTTTTGACTATAAGACATTCAGAAACTCCTAATTCATTCAGACAGGTAACTGCAATGGGTAATGTTTAACACTTTTTTCATTGAGGGAGAACGTATATACAGTGAAATGCACAGGTATTAAGTGTACAATTCAATGATTTCTGATAAATGGGTATGCCCGTGTAACCAACACCCAGTCAAGATAGAGACGCCTTCCTGTTTGGCGGACTTTAGGTGAGGGATAAATGCTCTTTACAGGGTGCAGGTGAACCAGCGCTCAGTCAGACAGGAAGTCTTCCTGAGAGGCTTCCTTTAGAACGGTGATCCAGGCAAGGCCTGAAATTCCAGTCTGAACAGTAGCCCAGGGTGTTAAAGAAATACTTGTGCTGCCCAGTCAGGCATGGCTGGTGAGCTCCACCCCGCCACTCTCTTAACTCGGGCGCCATCCCTGAAGCCAAAACACCAAGTGGACAGTGGGCACCTCAGTTATGATGATGCACAGAAGCATTTTTTATTTGGTGGGGCAGGTCTAGCCAGGGAGAAGGGTCTGGAGCTCCTTTTCCCAACGCGTGCTCATGTTGGGTCAATAGTGAGATTGTTCTAAGAGCGTAACCCAAGCCAGGTAATGTGGGCAGGATCTGTGGCTTTATTGTGTCCCTGCTATGTTAATTAGTATTAGGAGCATGATGGATTGGCAACACGTGTGTGCTCTGAGTCTTAAACCAGCCCTGAGAGTTTAGCACTCCATTAGTTACACATCACAGAAACCCAGGGGATGTTTACTCAAAAAGAGGATCACTTACAAGAGGGAAACATACTAATTCATTCCTGATACCAGCTGGGGAGAGGGACACCCCATCGGCCTGTGAGTACTGTAACCTGTCATCCAAGACAGAGATGGAATGAGAAGCTGGCAGGAAACTACAGAAAGCCCTGGCCCCCCTGGCCTGGGAACCCTGAAATCTCAAATCCTCAGTTGTTCCTACATGAATCCCTCTGAGACAGAAGTTCAGAGAAGGCTCTGTGTTGACATTTCAATTCATTACCCTGTCCCAGAAGCAGGGAACCCACGACACCATCTCTCCCACACTCTTGCCAGGTCAGAAAAGGGAATTCCCACTCTGTCCTCCTCACTAAGTTTTCCACCAGCTGCTGCCTCTCAGGCCTGGACCAGCTGTAGGCACCCCCGCCTCAGCCCAGTGGGTACCAAAAGGGCCCAGAAGTGATGTCTAAAATCCTGGAGCTCCTCCAAAACAACTGATTACTCTGACCTTTTTTTTTTTTTTTTAACTCAAAGAATTGAAAGATAAACTTCAAGTTCCCGTGTCATTGTAAAGTTCTAGACTTTTCATGTTGTCAAAGAAACGTTGTAGACATGACAAAATATAGGTATGGCTAAAATACCAATGAATCCACCAATGGTGCTGGCTTTAAATTAACCTGTATAATTGGTATGTAATGTTACTAAGAATATATAATTACTAAGAATACACTTAGGCAGTGGAGTGCCAATAAATGTGTAACAACTGGCTGCTGGACTGGGAGTTGGGGAGCCCTGATTGGCAGCTCCTGATAGTTTCTATGGTGTAAATATTCCCACTGCAGCCAATTTCAAGCCACCAACTTGACACCACTGAACTCACAGTTGGGAAGAGCAGATGTTCACGATTGGTTCTTGCGAGCCAGTAGGGACAGGCTGCAGCACACTGTTCCAAGCTGGGAAACGACATTTGAATAAAAATCATCCCGGCTCCTCATTATGTCTCAAGCTTGTCCTCCGTCTCTCCCTTATTACTGTCCACACATCTCAGTGTCGTGGTGAAGATCTTGGGCCTTCAATCAGCATATCTGGTTCAAATCCCAGCTCTGCTGCTGGGAAACACTGGGAGTATTCCTTTGTCTCTTTCCTCCTCTACCAAATTGAGACTTTTAAAAATCATTCTACTGCATAGGGATGCTGTGTGGATTGCAGAACTCACTTAGCACCCTCTAAAACAGTGATACTCAAACTTTAGCATGCATCAGGCTCACCTAACCAGCTTGCTAAAACCCCCCAAGTTTCCAAGTCAGTAGGTCTGGGTTGAGTCCTGAGAATGGACATTTCTAACAAGTTGCCAGGAGGGGCCTGAGTGTGAATTTCTCATAAATTCCCAGATGATGCTGATACGGTGCTTCCAGAGCCCACTTGGAGAACCATCACCCTAAGGGTGTCGATTTCTTGCCAAGAATCCATTACCTATTGGCTGTTACACTGTCAGTTCTAATTGCTCAGAGGTGTTGTCTCTAAATAAAGACCATGCCACAAAAACCCGAGGCCCTTCCTAAGGGAACAAACTATCCCAGAAGGGCTCCTCAGGGTCTAAAGGAAACCTCAGTTGCCCTCAAACAAGGAGTAGCAGGGAGAACATCCATTCTCCCCTTGCTGCTTGTTCCATCAGTCAACAAGTCACCCCACCTGAGTGTCCGTGGTGGCCAGCTCCACTAGATAACGATCAGGTAGGGCGAAAAGGCACATAAATTAAAGAGGCAGGATCAAAAACAGATTACTTCCTGAGGTCACTAGTCGAAAGGAGCAATCCCCAAAGGGCAGCTATCCTTCCATCACGAAGTTTGCCTGTTTGCTTGTTTTTCAGTAGTTGGTCATATGGATGCCTGCGCCAGCACTAATATTTATTGGTGATGACAGGGGCTGATAGGGGCCACTTGTAGCACCAGACATGAATGAATCCTGAGTGAGGCACATAATTCATCTTCTATGTCACTAATAATTCATAAATCTCCCATTTTGAGTGTGGCAATACACTTAAACAGCTCACAAATATGTACCTTCTTATAGTCACCTCTCATTACAATTACTAATTGCTCTACCCTCACTATGTTCGCTGCATATCCAAGATGGGAAGTACGAATGGATAAATCTTAATGGCTTTTTAGGTCAATTACGCTAGTATATCAAGTAATTGTTTTTTGCTAAAACACATCACACAAGCCACATGCTGTGGTCAGGCCATAGGGCAATGGTAGCTCATGCTTAAAATAACACAAATGAAAGTAGGACTCACCAACTGAGAAAGCGAATGTTTATGCCCCCCTCATATTCCCATGTGAACTGCCTGGACAGTAGTTCCCGGTGGCTGGGGAGTGGCACACATGGTTTGTTTGATTATGTAAAAACGAGCATCCTCCCTGCCCTGCACACGACCACCATGGGAAACACTGCAGATATTGAAAATCCAGATGGGAAACCCTGGGAGGCAGGCCCTTTGGACCTAGACTTTTGGAGCCTCTATATTCTGATTTTCAGATCTACCCAGAAGGGGCCTGGCCTAACATTTCCATCTTCTTTAATGGAGCATTTTCTCCCTTTCATGGAATGCAGTTGCACACCAGTGCCGACAAAGAAAGACCCCCTAACCTCAATCCAAGAAACACTGGCTCCATCCTTCCTCTTTTCACAGTTTTCACTTACAAGGTAGTTAGTTGGTTCCTCCAAACATACTTCACAATGCTAATCCCCTTCCTTCCTCCAATACTCAAGCCAGCTGCCTTTCTCCTCTTCTGCTATTTTCATAGTCTCCACAAAAGGAGTGTGGAAAAAGGAATAAGGAAAGTGAGCTTTCTGCATGTTTGTTCCTAAATCTCATAGAACAAAAGCACAACACCAAAAGTGTGGAAACTATATCATACCCTTCAAACTATGAATGAATCATATGATTCAAAAGTTGCTAAAATAAATATGGAATGAGGTGTAAACTAGCCAGCAACACAAAATGAGAGAAATTTTCCCACCTCATGTATCAGGTGCCTGTCTTTTCCCTCTTACCAGTATTCATATTTTTATGGCTTATAAACAAAGAAGTCAAAGGAAGAGATCAACAGATTTGACTAACAAAACAGTCAAACAATAGAAGGAAAAGGAAGGAAGGAACTAAGGGAGGGAGGGAAGGAGGAAAAAGGAAGAGAAAAGGAAAAAATAACAGACTAGGGAAAATATTTGCAACAAATAAGATAAAGGGTTAACACCCTAATTAGGGAAAATGTTATTTAATTGATAATAGAAAATAGGAATGACAGAATTCACTAAATAAATACAACTAGTAATCAAATACAGAAAAATAGTCAGCCTCACTGGAGATCTAAGAAAACCAAAACTAAAATATCTAGATACATTATTCACCTAATAAACTAGCAAAAAGGAATTTTATGTTAACACTCAAAGCCAGTAAGGGTAGTGTGAAACTGGCAACCAAACATTGCTGGAAACATTTGAAATTGGTACAGTCCTTGAGCAAAAAAGTTCAGAAATACATATCAAATGCCATGAAATTGGTCATACCCTTTGACCCAGAAATCCCACTTCTAAAAGAGGAAATAATACAAAGATAACGTCATACACACAAATATATTCAAGATAACACTATTCATAATTTTTTTATAATAGAATCAACCTAAAAGCCCAACAATAGGGAACAGCCAAGTAAACTATGGTACATCATCTATTCATTTATTCAACAAATATTTATTAATCATCCTCCATGGGCTAGTCATTCCTTCCTTACTGTCAAATTCTAAGGGTAATCAATAACAGGTAAGTGAAGCAGAATATGCATTTAGATTATTTCCCTTTAAATCAAGAAATGTCAGCCTTCAGTAGACCATTGACATACTATCACTCCCAAATCATCAGGGAATAAAATGCCAAGTATACTGTTAGAATGACTATCATCCAAAAGACAAAAGATAACAAGTGCTGGAGAGGATGCAGAAAAAAGGGAGCCCTTATACAATGTTAGTGGGAATGTAAATTGATGCAGCTACTATGGAAATGGTATGAGGTGCCTCAAAAAATTAAAAATAGAACTCACCTATGACCCAGCAATCCCACTTCAGGGTATTTATCCAAAGGAAATAACAACAGGATCTGGAAGAGATATCCGTACTCCCGTGTTCATGGCAGCATTATTCACAGCAGCCAAGACATGGAAACGATCCAGTGTCCATCGACAGATGACTGGATAAAGAAGATGTGCTACATATATGCAGTGGAATATTATTTAGCCACAAGAAAGAAGGAAATCCTGCCATTTGCAACAACGTGGATGAACCTTGGTGGCGTTATGTTAACTGAGATCAGTCAGACAGAGAAAGATAAATACTGTACGATGTCACTTATTTGTGGAATCTAAAACAGTCAAACTCATAAAAATGGAGACAAGCATAGTGGCTACCAGGGGCTGGGGGTGGGGGAAATGGGAAGATGTTGGTCAAAGGGAACAAACTTCCAGGTGTAAGATGAATAATTTCTGGGCATCTACTGTACAGCATGGTGACTGTAGTTAATAGTACTGTATTTTATACTTGAAAGTTGCTAAGAGAGAAGATCTTTAACGTTCTCACCACAGAAAAGAAATGGTAATTATTGGACACGACGGAGATGTTAGCTAACCCTATGGAAGTAATCATTTTACAATACATAAGTATCAAAGCTATATGTTGTACACCTTACATTTACACAATGTTATAGATCAGTTATATCTCAATAAAGACAGAAAAAAAATTTTAAATAAGATGCCCAGTGGAAGTCTTAAGGAAATTGATGGCAATCATCCTTGAGACCCACATAACTGTTTAAGGCATGTGAGTGTGACCCTTGGGAAAATCATGGGGCACAGCTATGCCAAGGGCTCCCAGCCGCCCAGAATTTACAATCCACTACTTTAAGAACTTGAACTGAAGGCTACTGGACCGCCGGTCTGACAACCACTTGCCTTCAAAGAGCCCTATAAATGTTTACGTGAGGCCTGGGTCCTGGGGGCCGCAGAGATGAAAGGCAGAAGCAGGTGATGAAACAGCTTCACTCCCCAAGGGGCCTCCTTTTCTCAAACACATCCCCTTAGTCCTTATTTTGTGCCAGTCACTGCACCTCCAGCTCTCTTGGAGGCCCCCTGATTGTCTAGGAAAACACGGAACACTGAGCACAGTAGGAGGGGAGCAAGCTTACAGCCTTCAGACCCTGGGCTGCTCAGATTCCCCAGGCCAAAGAGAGTTCTCTGAGCTGCACTACCTGCCGCTTACCTCTGGGAGGGGCACCCATCACCCCAGCAGAGAGGGCTGCTCCTGGCGCTAATGACCGACACCTGCCTCCAGTATCAGCTAAGTGTTTTACATATAGTAATTCATTTAATTCTTACAACAAACCTGTGAGGAAATGTTTCGGCCCCACTTTACACATGAGGAAATTTGAGCACTGGGATATCGAGTGACTTCTCAAGTTCACACACCAGTGGGATGCCTTTTGACCCAACGATCTCACTTCTGGGAATAAATTACCCCACAGGAATGAAATTCTCTCTATAGAAATATACTTGCAGTGGCATTATATACCATGGGGAAAAGATGGAAGTGCTCTAAAAAGACTAACAAGTAGTGAATGCGTTCATTTTCTGTGGGATTTGGACTCAGGCAGACTGGCTCTACTACATACACCACTGCACCATTCCACCACCTTAGAAAGAAACTAACTGCCAAAACTTACACTGTGGGTAAATGGCGGATATACAGAGCCCTTCTTGAAGGCAGTTTAGAAATGAGGGAGAAACTAATGCCTGAAAGATGAGGGACGCAGGGGTGGCAATTAGGATCAGGGCTCAGGCAACACATTTGCTCACCTCACAATTTTGCCTACACAGGGTCTGGGTGCCCTGATCCTTCCCGGAATCAAACTCCTTACTTCTCTGTCCTCCTCTTCTGCAAAATCAAAAATAAGCAGGTACTAATCCACACACTGACCTATTTCTTTAAAAAGAAAACAGTTGTGCTTTTACTCTCCCCAAAAGCCTCAGGACCACAAAACTACTCTAAACCAAAACAAAACTTCTATCCACTGCTATGCCTGGTCAATGAACTTAGCCATGGGTGTGGACATTAATCAAAAGCCAAGAGCCCAGCAGATTCCCATGATTCCCAGCTACTGAGCAGTGCTCCTGAAGTAGGTTTGCTCATATTTAAAACCCCTTTAGGGGCAGCCAGTTGCTCAGTGGTTAGAGCGCAGTGCTCATAACACCAAGGTTGCTGGTTCGATTCCCACATGGGCCAGTGAGCTGCGCCCTCCATAACTAGATGGAAAACGACAACTTGACTCGGAGCTGATGGGTCCTGGAAAGACACACAGTTCCCCAATATTCCCCAATAAAAAAATTAAAAATTATTTTTTAAAGGTTCCAACTCTCTGTGAGCAATCTGAAAGGTCAGGACATGTGGATGTGTGTGATTTTTCTGGGGCCCAAACTTGAATGAGACTCATGGCATGGCTGGTGTGGAAGTAAGTTCCTTACTTACAGTGAGTGAGCCTAACTAAACACCCAGTGTGTGCATCTCAGCTCACCTCTGTGGCTCTCTTCTCAAAATCTAGAACGCATTTGGTGGAAGAAGGAACGATACTGAGACAGATGGGGCTCTGCAGAGTATGGTGGGTCAGCCTTTTCTCTCACTATTATAAAGAAACCAGGACATATACCTTAGCATGGGTGGCAGCACAATCTGTGTACATCAGTCAATAGGGCAAAATGTAGGTGATGTTGAGCTCCAACCCCTCACCCCCACAATCAGGAATTCCGCCCTAAGCAATGGGCCCCATCCTCTCCTCTGAGAACTTGTGGGATGAGCAAAGAAAAGGCAGCCAGACAGAAAAAAGAAAATGAAGCTAACAACAAGACTAACGCCTTGTCTGTGAAAGAAAATGGTTTTTGAGGTAGCTCAAGGCACAGGTTTGATGTCAGACATGAGTTCATGTCCCAGCTCTGCCATTATTGGTTATATAATCTCCCTGAGGCTCAGTTTCCATATCTGAAATGGAGATAATAAAAGTACCTTCCTCTTGAGGTTCTTATGAAGATTCAATGAGAAGATCTGTGTGAACTGTTTGGCACAGTACCTGGCAACTAGGAAGTGCCTGATTAACATTAGACAGTATTTCTATTATTTTACTATCTGTTGGAGAATGATGGAAATTAGGAGCTTTCTGACTACCTAAACCACCACTGTCTCCCTCAGTTGCTTTTGGTTTAGAGGTTTCTTTTTCTGGTCTGATAAATGCCTCCCGTGTCCTACTTCTTTAGGGCTGGAGTGGCTTCCAGAGTCCATCATCTAAGCCTATAGAGTAGACAGGACCCACCTGCGGGTCTTGGATAACTTCCCTCTGTGCTGAAAGAGAAACATAGAGGCCGATATGGCCCATCTGGTCAGACTGCTCACTTACAAAAGCTAGGACGCTGCAGAAGAAAGAAACCACTTTTCAGAAATGTGATGACCCCCCTCTTTGATGGACAAAACATCTGTTTGTCCCATCTTGCAGATTTGAGAACGCTGGGTCTGAGAGCTGTTTTTTCTGACAGCATTAGATGGAACAGTGTTTCTATGCCCACACAGGGTGTCTTTTCAACTTCAAATATAAACATGTAGCTCTAAGAATGGAAGAAATGCCAGGTTACAGGAGCGAGCAATTAGTTAGGTGTTTCTTTTTTCATTGCAGTAAAATTGGCATATAACATTATTTAGTTTCTACTTGGTATTTCTTTAAGGGATCCTCTAGTTTGGGATTACCTGAGGATAAGTTAATGCTT
Source organism: Rhinolophus sinicus (assembly GCF_036562045.2). NCBI lineage: Eukaryota > Metazoa > Chordata > Mammalia > Chiroptera > Rhinolophidae > Rhinolophus > Rhinolophus sinicus. Next base: position 140,384,369 of record NC_133754.1, read on the forward strand.
GATCAACATCCAACATAGCTTGGAAGGAGCAAAGGTTTTAAAAATGAGCTTGGAAGAGAATAATCATAATACATATGTTTAACAAAGGACTTCTAACTGAAATATGTAAAGAACTCTTGCAGTTCAATAATAAAAAGGCAAACAATCTATTTTTTATTGGGTAAAAGATGTCGAGAGACACTTCACCAAAGAAGATATACAAATTCCTAATAAGTACATGAAAAGATGCCTAACACAATTCGTCATCAGGGAAATGCAAAATAAAACCACAACAAAATAGCACTACACACCTATTAGAATAGCTAACTTTTTTAATTTGACAATACCAAGTGTTGGTGATGAGCAACTGGAACTCTCATACATTGCTGGTGAGAATGAATACCACTACTTTGGAAAACATTTTGGAAGTTGCTTGTAAAGGAAAACACATACTGGCCATAAGACTCAGCAGTCTCACTCCTAGGTATTTACTCAAGAGAAATGAAAGCATGTGTCTGCATAAGGACTTCTCCATGAATGTTCATAGCACCCTGATTCATAACAGCCCACAGTGGAAATAAAACAACTGTCCAACCACAGGTGAATCATAAACAAATGGAGATACGGCCAAGTCCCTGCCGTAGAGTACTACTCAGTCAGCAATAAAAGGAAATGCACGACTATATACAACATAGTTTAACCTGAAAAACACACGGTGCAGAGCAAAGTCAGACACAAAAGACTACATAGACATACTGTCTGCTTCTACTTATATGACACTCTAGAAAAGACAAACCTAATGGACAGTGACAGAAAGCGGGACAGCGGTTGCATCGGGCTGGGGTTGGGGGAGACTGGAGAGGGACATAAGAAAGTCAGTGATTCTCAATCTGTGTATCTCTTTAGCTGTAAGATTATGCATCAATATTCCTTATCCAAACACTTCTTATCAAGTAAGGTAGAAGAAAAAAATTACTAATGAGAATTTAGTCTAAAAATAGATTTTTTTCTATTATCCAAAGTGAAAGGATAACAGAGAAAACTTATATATACTTCCTCTGTGCCAGAGCCCTTTCTAGACATTTCAGGTATTTAATCCTCTCAATGGTGTATGAGGTACATTAGCCTCATAGTTGGGGAAACTGAGGTACAGAGAGGATGCCTCAGGTGGTAAGTGTCCCAGTTGTAAGTGGCAGAACTAGGATTTGGACACAGGCGGTGTGGCTCTAGGAATCTGCTTCCTGAAGCCCTTTGCTATGTTGCTTCTCAGAGCAGATAATATTTTGGTTCAAGAGACTTTAAATTCCCAGAATCAAGTTCTCCTACGAACTAAGAACAGCTCTAGATGGTAGAGGGGTCACTTCCCAACAGGGATAAATAGGCTTTTCTGGCTGAGAAGATTTTTTGAAAGGGAATGGGGAACACTGCACATGGACAATTTTCTCTGGAGGCAGCACAATGGCTTCAAATAACATCTGAAAGGCCCTCCCCACGCCTTGGTTCTGCTAGAGGGTATAAAATGCTGTATTTAGGTGCTGGGCAAAGGTGACACACACACCTGGGCCAACACACTGAGTCCCCAACGTGGTAATCCAAGAAGGGAATGGAAAAAAAAACCTCAAGTAAAAAAAGGTCCCCAGGATGAAGAAAACAGCCCGTGTAAGAAAGGTGGCATCTGGCATCTCCTTCATATGCAGAGGAGACTAAGGGAGAAGACAAGAAAATAAAGTCTCAGCGCCCACTTTTGCAGGAACATACAAAGCTTCCCCTTGGCTAATCCCTAACGTCTGGGTCAGGGGTGGTGACCCTCAGTGCCAGGCATCATTACTGCTATGCAAAATAATCACCTGACCACAGAAACCTTCCTAAAGGAGCCACGCATGAGGATGAATCGGGCCCTTCCCAAAGCAAGCGAGTAAGTAGGAGTACCTCCTAGGAACCTCTATTCCTGTCAGTCTCCAGGAGGGACGACCTAATCCCTCTCAACAGCCTCCTTCCCACCAACCTGGGGTGGTACTCCTCCTCGGAACAACTTTTATACAGTCCTGGGGTCCTTTCAGATTCTGTCTTGCACACACTGTGTGTTTTTTATTTCCCACCAGAATGAAAACTTTATGAAGGTGGGGACCCTGCTTAAACTTGTGTGTATGCACATCACCATCTACTAAACGTTAACGATGGAATATATTTGATGAATGGAAAGTAGGAAGGAAGAAAAGGAAAGAGGGAGAGGGGAAGAGAAGGAGGGAAGGAAGAAGGAAAGGAAAGAGAGAGAAAATGAGTGAATAAATGAATGGATCCATATTTTCTTAAAATACTAATAATAGTAACCAGAAGTGCTAGGAAGAAGCAAACTTCCTCAGCCTACTAAGGCCTCTGGCCTCATGATGTTACAACATTCCTGATGGCTTTATGTCTTCTAGTGGCCCATCGCTTCAGAAACAAATGATGACTTCTGTTCCTGCATTGTTATTCTGCCATCTCATCCCTATCTAATAGATAACTCTTTGGATTGTCATCAGTGAATAATATTTTCCAGGTGCCAAATGTTGGATAAATACATTTGTCTTACTAGAAACTTCAGGAGGATTTTTTTTTTTATGCAAAACTATAAAACTCCAAATGGATTTGCTTCTGCTGGGTCCATCCACCTCTACCATCTTTATCCTGGTTTGAGTAACAAGGTCCAGATGAACTGTAATGCTAGTTAATTTCTCTCTGGGCCCTGATTTCCTATGAGAAAGGAAGGTGAATCACATTTCAAAAGAGCTTTCTGAGATTTATGTTTTTGTATCCGTGGAGGTCTTTCAAGAGCCTAGCATTTTCTCAGAACCTGGGGAAGCTCCTTTTGTCTGCCTTTGAACCTATTTATTAGCTGGACAATTTTTTAGGCAAATTGAAAAAAGAAATAGTCTTCAACTATTTGAAGACTAGGGGTTAGGAAAAGTAATAAATCATTAATGGATTTCCAGTAGTAAGAAATAGTCTCACTTTTAAAAAATTATACACATCACAGATGTGTGTGTATATATGTGTGTATACAGAGGGTGCCAAAAAAATGTCTACACATTTTAAGAAAGGAAATACTGTATTAAAATTGTAATAATATATACCGATAACAAAAGATGCATACAAGTCATGAGTATACATTTTTTTGGCAACCCCGGTATATATGTATATATACATATATATATGTGAGGAGAAAGGCATTTATCCTTTTAGTACACTAAAATAACCCTAGTTTTCCCACACTGTGTTACAGGGAACACAGATATTCTATTTTTATCTAGTGCAACTAAACAAACCTTTGAACTAAAGTGAAACACATTCCTACATGAATTATCATCACAACACACCCTGCCCGGTCCCCGTGATGTGCACAGCATAATGGTGGTTCTGTGAAGCATATAAAGAAACATGACACCCTGAGACCCTGGCCCTGCCTTAAAGGGTTTACTGTCCTCATGGAGACCATCAAGACATGTACGTAAAATCAGATTGTAGCATTCCCCTGCTGAAAACCCTAGAATGGTTTCCCACTACATGTCAGATAGAAAGTGAAAACATTCAGCACATCCCTTCTAAGCCTTTGAGTCTCATCTCATTGCTCTCTGCATGTGCGGGTACCAGGCACACTGGCTTCTTCAGGTCCTCAAATGCACCAGGTTTACTCTGACCCCAGGCCCTTAGCGCATGCTGTTTCCTCTCCCTAGATCCTTCTTCCTCCCACTCCCACTATTCCCCCCTCAAGTCTATCACATACTCAGTGTGTTAATCAGAATCAGAGTTCTCCAGAGAAACAGAACACTATATTTATATATATATATATATATATATATATATATATATATATATATATATATAGAGAGAGAGAGAGAGAGAGAGAGAGAGAGAGAGAGAGAGAGAAAGACCTGCCATCTCTCTGCAAGCTGCAGAGCCAGTGGTGTAATAAAGTCCTTGTTGGAAGGCCTGGGAATGGGGCCTTGATGGTGTAAACCTGAGTTTGAAAGCCCAAGAACCGTGAGCACCTCTGTCTGAGGTCAGGAGAGGAGGAATGTCTCAGATCAAGCAGGAGAGCACGAATTCACCCTTCCTCTGCCTTTTTGTTCTATATTCAGGCCATCAAGGGATTGAGTGATGCCCATCTATACTGGGGAGGGCCATCTGCTTTGCTCAATTCATCAGTTCAAATAGTAATCTCTTCGCCCTCACAGACACACCCAGAAATAATGTTTTACCAGCTATCTGGGCATTCCTTAGCCCAGTTAAATTGACACATAAAATTGACTATCACACTCAGAAAATCCTTCCCCCAATTAATCAGGCTCTTTGCTATTATACTTTGTTGTACTCATTAATGTTTTGCTTCATTATAGTTATCAGTTTGTAGCTCATTTTTATCTAGATGTATATTTATTTTCAGATTTACATCTATTTCCAGATCTCCCCACTGGACTATAACAGCTCCCTGGCAGCTGAACTCTTTTGTTCCTTGCCATCTCAAGCACTATGCCTGGCACATAGTAGGTGCAATACATATTGTGGATTGAATCAATAACTGAATGAATATGAAACTTCACTAGCAGTTCAAGGCAAGATAAAGTAATAGACACAGAATACGTCAGTGAAAGGTACAGTCAGCGAAAGGTACAGCTCATCCACATTTTCTCAACTTGTTACACATGATTTATCTAAATTTCTTACTGTTTTTCCTTTTGTAGTCTTCAGAGACACAGCATTATGGGCTGTAGGCTTCACTGCTCAGCTCACACACCCGCTAGAGCTGAGCCTTAGACTAACAAGACTGTTTCCCAGAAAGTCTTCCCTCTGGTGGCTAAACACTCCCGCCCAGCACTGGTTCTGCTTTCTGCTGTTTTAACACAGGGAGAGTATAGTAGGAAGATGGATGAGGTCCATCCTTCCTAACCATGAAGAGTTTTTGTGGATCTTCCAGAGAAAAAGCCACTTGCAGTTGTGATTGTTGAACATGGGGCCAGGAAAGAAACTACAGGAACATAGTTCTTCATATTCATCAGGCTATCATCCAAATATCTCTACACACTTCGTGAACAATGTCCGGATATAAGGATTCCATCCCAAATTTCAGGATGGTAGTGGTATTTTTGTCTTTATGCTTAAAGACAGACACTACAAATCCCCACTTTACAGAAGGAGATATAGATGTGGCATGCTCAAAGTTACATGGAAAAATCTAAAAATACATTTTTTAAAAAATAGGCCTCCTGGTCAATGGGCGTTAGACACCCAGGAAATCTTCAGGCATTTGGTTACATTCATGATCTTCTTTTGGGGAAAGACAAGGTCATTTTGCTTTAACAACCCCAGTGGCAAGAGTCAGCACCCCATCAGAACCCACAATGAGAGAATAGGCTTGGATGCCAGGACTTCAGCAGAAAGAACAATGTCATAGGTGTTGGAACGAGCTGTCTCTGAATGCCAGAACATGCAGTTTCTTCCACCATAGAAAAATGAGGCGCTTGTAGGATGGATCTCTTTTCCAATGTAGTAGTCTGACCAATACCCTACCCCCAGCCTTCCATGAAATTATATATATAAAATTTATATAACACCGAACTCTTAACACTCCTTATTCTGTGCTAAGTCAAGAAGATAGCAAGGCCAAAATTCTTGAATGAAGTAATCTCTAATCTACTCCAGGTCCTAGGGAAGAAATGGCTAAGAACCAATTGTATCATGAGGGAAATGTCCCAGGAATCAGCAATCTGTAGGCAAGCACAAAGCCACATAGGATGGAAGGTCCTGGACTCATTGAGGAGAATGTTATGAAGGAAATACTTAAAAGATGTGTGACAAATAGTGCTGGGACAACCGATATCCACATGCAAACGAACGAAGGTGGGCCCCTACCTTATGCCATATATAAAAATTAACTCAAAATGGATCAGAGATCTAAATGTAAGAGCAAAACTTATAAAACTCTTAGGAGAAAATGGAGTAAACATTAGTGACCTAGCATTAGGCAAAGCCTTCTAAGATACAACACCAAAAGCACAAGCAATGAAAAGAAAAAAATAATTAATTGGACTTCAACACTAAAAACTTTTGTGCTGCAAACAATACCAAAAAAGTGAAAAGACAGCCCACAGAATGGGAAAAGATATTTGCAAATTATGTATCTGATAAGAGACTGGTATCTAGAATATATAAAGAACACTTACAATTCAATAATTTAAAAAACCCACAAATTTAAAATAGACAGAGGATCTGAATAAACACTTCTCCACAGGATATTTACAAATGGCTAATAAGTACAAGAAAAATGTTCAATATCATCAGCCATTAAATAAATGAAAATCCAACTCACAATGAGATACTACTTCACATCTACTAAGATGGCTCTAACTTTTAAAATAATAATAGAAAGGAAGTGGAGATTTCTGGAGTCAAGATCCCAAAAGGAAGAGAGGCATGGAGAGGTGAGTCTGACATTCAGCTCCACTTTTCCCTTTAGGCATTTTCCAATACACGACCAAAAGGCTGAGAAGCTAAGCAGAGTTTTTGAAGCTGTGGGGACAAAAGTGAGGTTTAAAAGAAGAGGCCTCATGAAACACCCCAGGTTTTGTTAGGACCCGTAAAAGCCTTCACTCTAGGATTAAGGACAATGGAAATAAGTCACCTTTCACAAATACAGAAATTGAGCTTCTAATTAGCTTCTGATTAGCTCAGATTGGATAAAATAATCTACCTGTAGCCCATCTTCCTGACTGAATCAGCTGACATGATTGTAGAAGTAAAAACAACAAGAACAACAACAAAATCCCAGAAGACTCAACAGAAAAACTGTTAGGATTAATAAGTTAATTTAGCAAAGTACATGGATAAAAGGCCAAGGTAGAAAAAATAATTGTATTTCCATATATCAGTAAGAAAATATTTTTGAATAAAATATTTATAACTCTACCATTTATAATAGCATTTAAAATCAAATGCCTAGAAATAAATCCATCAAAAGATATAGACAACTACAAACTATTACTGACTCTAATTAGAGAAGACTTAAATAAATGGAGGGGTATATCCTGAGTTGTAAGGCACAATATTGTAAAGATATCTTTTCCCCCCGACTTGATCTATAGATTCAATTTATTCCCAATCAAAAACCCAACAGGCTTTTTCTTTCCCTGAAGAAGTTGACAACTAAATCTAAAATTTATGTGAAAACACAAATAACCAAGAAAAGTCAATAAAATCTTAAAGAACAAAACTTAAGGACTTATATGGCAAGATATTAAGACTGATTATAAAGCTATAGCAATTATGACAATGTGATTTTGGCGGGATAGACTGACCAATGGACATAAAAATAGTCCAGAAACAAACCTTCATATAGGCACCTGATTTATGATGAAATTCCAATATAATGGAGGAGAGATGATCTTTTCAGTAAGTGATGCTGGGTCAACTAGAAATCTACATGGGGAAAAAATAAATGAATCCTGACCTCTACCTCATCCCACATACAAAAAATCAATTCCAGATGGATTGTAAATCTAAATATGAAATAAAAAACAATAAAGCTCCTAGATGAAACACAGAATACTTTCATAACCTTGGGTTTCATTAAAATTAACTTCTGTTATTAATACATCCAATAATAGACATGAATTCATAATACCTAAAAACTTCTACAAATCAATTAGAAAAAGACAGGGAGGAAACCCAAGATGGGAGAGTAAACATTGTACCTGCTTCCTTCCATGAACACATTAAAATTACAACTAAATTATAAAACAATCGACCTGGAGAACCATCTGAAATCTGGCTGAACAGAAGTTTTATAACAGGGTATAAAGAAGAAGTCAAGACTGGTAGAAGGGGTGGAGACATGAAATGGGCTGGTCCCAAAACTCTGTGTGGCAAATGAAAATTAGAAGGGATACCTCGGCTGCAGAGGTTCCCCACCAGGTGAGCAAAGGACCCCCGACCCCACTCCAGGCTCCCCATCCCAGAGTACTGGTGCCGGGAAGAGCGGCCCCCACAACAACTGGCCATGAGAAACAGTAGGGATTCCAACCATCCGGGTGGGAAGGAAGGCTGCAGGAAACCCAGATGTCCTCTTAAAGAGCCGGCACACAGACTCGCTCACTCGCAGGCACTCACCTTGGGTTCCAGCCGAGGGATGGTGATTCAGGATGTGTCAGTGGCATATGGGGAGCAGACTGAGGTGTGCGGCTTTGAGGTCAGGGCTGGAGGACAGTCCCATTTTCCCCGTGGGAGGCCCTCTTCCTGTGCAGCCGGCAGGCTGCCGCCATCTTTAATGTGTTGCGCCCTCCCCCTACGCTTACAGCCACCTCTGAATCTGATTGGTCTGGTGAGCTCCTGGACTCCACCCTGCTGACTCACTGGGACCCCACTCCACCCACCTCCCCAGCACTGGAGGCACTTTATCCTCAAGCAGCCAGCCCCACCTGCAATGCACTCTTTCTTGGAAAACTATGAGAGTCCACATGCCCCAGGTGGAGAGCAACTGGCCTTGGTGTGCTCTGAAACTTTTGCTGAGTCACTCCAGGCTCAGCACCAACACCAAACCATAGTCCACATTAACCTGGTGACCACAACGCCTCCCACTGTAGGGACTCCCTGAGACCCTGCCTCAACCAACTTGCATATGGCACGAGGCTTTATAGGTGGCTGAACTTTAAGGGATCCAGCAGGTGGCAGCAGGACTTGGGGTGTCCTGGCTTTATACAGAGCTACTCCAGGCCTGGTACTGGTGGCAGCCATCCGTAGTTCGCAGCGTGGCCTCTCCCACATACCTCCAGGTTTAGCATAGGCAGAAAATAACCACAGATTGCTTTGTAGCTCCTACCTGGTAGTCCCCAGCAGGTCACAGGCAGTGGCTGACCTGGGTCTGCACTGGAGTCCCTCCCATGAGGCCCCAGAACCAACACACCTTGAGATTGACTTCAGACCACAGTAGAGCACTGCTCAATTAGCCCCACAAGTGGACACATAAGGGCAGTCTCAACAGGCACCAGAACCCACTGGGGTGAATCCCACTCAGTGGGGTAAGCCCCCCACACAGCAGCCCATAAAGGACTTCTTTAAGATGGAAAAAAATAAAAACTATAAATAATAAAATGGCAATAGCTACATATCTATCAGTAATTATTTTCAATGTAAATAGGTCAAATGCTCCAATCAAAAGACATAGGAGGACTGAATAGATAAGAAAACAAAACCATTCTATATGCTGCCTACAAGAGACTCACTTCCAATTGAAAGACACACACAGACGGAGAGTAAAGGGATGGAAAAAAGTTACTTCATGAAAATGAAAAAAAAAAAAGTCTGGGGTAGTAGATAAAACAGACTAAAACAAAGGCCATAACAAGAGACAAAGAAGGACCCAATAATCCCACTTCTGAGTATTTATCCAAAGAAATGCAAAACACTACTTCGAGGTGTCATGTGTATCCATATGTTCACTGCAGCATTATTTACAATGGCCAAGATGTGGAGGCAGCCTGGGTGTCTCTCAATGGATGAATGGATAAAGAGGAAGTGGTACATATATACAATGGACTATTGCTTGGCCAGGGAAGCGAATGGGTTCTTGCCATTTGTGGCAGCATGGATGGACCTGGAGGGTATTGTGCTGAGTGGAGTATGTCAGACAGAGAAAGGCAGATGCAATATGATTTCACTTATATGTGGAATCAAAAGGACAAAATAAACAAACAAATGAGAAACAAACTCATAGATACAGAGAACATATTGATGGTTGCCAGATGGGAGGGAGGGGTTTGGGAGTGTGGGTGAAAAAAAGGGGAAAGGATTAGGAAGCATAAATTTGTTGTTACAGTAGTCATGGGGGGTGTAGGGTTTAGCATAAGGAATAAAGTCAATAATATTGTAATAACTATGTCTGGTGTCAGATGGGTACTAGATTTGTTGGGGTGATAGATGGGAGGTGGGTAGGGGCCAGGTGAAAAAGGTGAGGGGATTAAGAAGTACAAATTGGTAATTACAGAATAGTCATGGGGATGTAAAGTAAAGCATAGGAAATATTGTCAACGATATGGCAGTAACAATGTATAGTGCCAGATGGTTACCAGACTAGTCAGGGGGATCACTTCTTAAATTATATAACTGTCGAACCACTATGCTGTACACCTGAAATTAATATAAAGTAATATTTAATGTCAACTCTAATTAAAAAATTTTACAAAGGGGGGGAAAGGCGAAGGGCAATAAGTGGTCCAAATTTCCAGGTATAAAACAAATACATCATGGGGATGTAATGTACAGCATGGGGAATACAGTCAATAATATCGTGATAGCACAGTACGGTGTCAGATGGTTGCTGGACTTATCATAGTGATCACTTCTTTAGCCCTTTGCCGCGACGGTTGGATATATCCAAAATTTTTATACATAAAAAATAATGTCATTTATATACAAAGCAGCTCAAATTGTTATTATTAGATGCATATAATAGTCAAAATATCAACTTTTTTTTTGTGTGGATTTCTGACATATTTGGGGGAAAATAACTTGAAATGAATTAATGCAGCAAAAGAGTTAAGTACATAAATGTTGAACAACCATGGTGTATCCCTGAAACTCATATAATACTGTATATTAGCTATGTTTCTAATAAAAATCTTTAAAACAATACAATAAAATGTGATGAACAATTTAAAAAACTAGGAAAAGACAGATAATCCATTTTTATGGGAAAAAAATGTGAACAAACATTACATAAAAGAGACTATCCAAAAGGTTAATAAACATAAAAAATTGCTCAACATCATTAGTTGTCTGGGAAATGCACATAAAATTACAGGGAGATAAGCACTGAATACTCACCACAATGGCTAAAGTTAAAGACTGACAGTAGCAACTGTTGGCAAAGATATGGAACATCTGCAACTTTCATGGACTCCTGGGGTGAGTATAAATTGCTACAGCAACTTTGGGTAACTGGCAAAATCCCCTTAAACAGAATATACTGGTACGTATACTGTGCCCGAGCACCTCTGCTTCTATGAACATACATAACAGACATAAAAGTTCACATGTTCACCAAAAGACACATACACGAATGTTCACAGAAGCACCATTCATAGTAGCCAAAACCCAGAAATATTAATAGCTCAAATGTCTGTTCAGTAGAATGGATAAACTAGGGTATATTCTCCCACTGGAAAACTAGGCAAAAACTAAACTACAACCACATGCAACAATATGGGTGAATGTCACAGATGTAATGTTGAGTGAAAGAAGCCAGTCAAAAAGAGGGCACAGCACACTGTATGATTCCATGTTTATAAAGTTCAAACAAGGCAAAACGAATGTAGTATTAGAAGTCAGACTTGGGGTTACCTTTGTTGGGGGAGCTGATGATCGGAAGGACGAACAAGAGGTGTCTCTGAGGCACTGACAGGGTTTTAAGTCTTGATCCAGGTGGTGACCGAACCAGGGTCTTCTGTTCATCCTGTGAAAATTCATTTTGCTATATGGTGATCTGTGCGCTTTTCTATACATAGGTTATACTCAAAATCCATCTTTAAATTGTTGTTGCTAATCTGAATTTTACTGATTTTGTTTGTATTTTCTTCGTGTAAGTACTACAAGGATATGAAGATAATATTTAGCATGTTAGTACATATTCAAACTATGTTATAATAAAAATAATCTAAGAAGACATCAGGGGGAATATTAATACATTAGAATCATTTTTCACACTTTGGTTCAATTTTAGATATTGCTAAATGGTGCTAAGTAAAAAACAAATGCAGGAAATTAAATGCCTTAAACTTCCTTTCACCTCCCTCCCACAACCTTCTGATTTTCTTAGTTTTATTTCACTTTCTCGTTTTATAACATTTACAGCCTGCTCAATAATCACAACCTCATGGTTATTTTATCCTTAGTTCTGTTTCATATTATTCAATTCTCAACACCGATCTCTTTATTTTACTGAAACTTTTTCATTCCTGAATTCGCATTCAGCATCTGAAATAAAAAGACAAACCTGGAGTGTTGCTGTATTAGGGTCTCTCCCAGAAGAGCAGACTATTGATCTCCCTTGGGTTGGGAGGCAGCTTAGCGGGATAGTGGATAATGTCATCTGATGAGACTGTCATTGATTGGCTGGCACTGAGAGGCGTGTTTATTGGAGTAAGTCCCTCCCTGATTGGCCGACTTGCAGAAGGAGGCGCTGAACCGATTGGTTCGCCTATGAAAACCTGTTCGTTGAATTCTGGTGTTACTGATCCCTCGACAAGACTTAAAATCAGAGACATTTGTCTCAAGTCTCTTTAAAGTGTAATGGCACCATTTTCTTGCCATTTTGTCGTCTCATTTCTGAGTTCTTTTCCTTTAAGTATTTTTTTTCCTTCTGGACTGGATTGTTCGTCTATCTTTGCATACTCTCTCTCTCATTCCTTTTCTGTAGCATTTTATACATTTACCACGTCATTTCTTTTCATCTTTTTCGTGCTTAACATGGGCAATTTCATCCAGACGTTCCACAACAAACAAACTTGTATTTTGTTTGGTTCACTCGATATTTTCTATTGTAAATTTTTTATCAACAAATTTAAAAATTGGGAGGTTCCACATGAAATTCCATAATTACAGCTTCTCTTGGGGAAAAAAAAAAAAATCAGAAGATATGAGAACACCAGACCTACATTCTCATATAGCAACAATCAGCTAGAGACTTCTTGCATTGGCAATGCTCAGACGTGAGTGAACCATCAGGACCATCGGAGGAGCTTCTTAAAACAGTTGAAGGTCTTGGGCTCCCTTGTCAACAGGAGACTTTATACATGTCCTGTATAAGGAGACAAAGCTTATTCCCATGAGAAGATAACCTTAGTTGACATTCACCCAGTTCTGGTGGATCACTGAAAAACTGCCAGATCTGTTGGTTTTCCTGCCTTTCCTATGGTCTCAAGCACTAACAACACTCTTAACTTTTCCGTTAGGCTGCCTCTGTACTCTCAAGGGTTCTTTTTCTTTATACTGGTAGCTAACAATGAGAATTCTCAGGATTTTGTCACCAGTCTTCTTTCCTTGAAACACTTGTTGTGGGAAGCTTGGGGTTGATAGGTACTTTTCTGTTCCATGCCAGAATCTTCTGTTTATTGTCATGGTGACCACATTTTTAAAGTTTTTAGCAAGAATTTGTACCTCTTTCTTAGATTGTTTGCTACTGGAGCATTTTTGCTGGATTTTGACAATTTTTTTTTCTTTTGTGAGGTCTTCAGCGAAGAGGGTTATGTGCTCAACTTGCCTGAACCATCATTACGGTGAAGTCCAGCTCTGGATAATTGTATAGTCCTATTCTAAGTGGTCAACCTCTTTCTAAATGTGTCTCCCACCCCCAGAGATTCCAATGAAATCAGTCTGGGGTGAGGCCTGGGCATCAGAATTTTTAAAAGCTCCCAAGTTATTCTAATGTGCAATAAGTGTTGAGAACCACTGCTATAGCTCAGTGCATTTCAAATGTTAATGTGCATACCAGTGGGGGGGGGAGATGGGGGGAATCTCGTTAAAATTCAGATTCTGAACCAGAGGGTCTAGGGTGTCACTCAAGAGTCTGCATTACTAACTAGCTCCTGATGATGATGATGCTACTGCTGGTCCCTACACCACAATTTGTAACAAGGTTCTGGAATTATTAATAACTTGGTGAGTAATCTTTCCTGGATACTCTTGGTCCCTCCCGTCCTCATACTGACACAATGACCTTGTGTCATCCCCTCAGTGCAGCAGACACTCTGCCTGAAGAAGGATACAGTCATGTATCCTTTCCCCAAAGTGCTCCAGACTTGTGTGGCAGTGAGTTCTAATTAGAAAGACTAGAAATTCTCAAATTCTTAGGGTTTGAAGAAGGACATGTAAGAGATAGAAGCATCCCCTCAAGCCTTACTTCAGAAGAGACTTACATTGCTTTTACCTAGGTACGTGGCATTAGTCATCACTTCTCCCAAATAAAAATAGAGCCACACAAGTAGAAATGGCTTTGTCTGTTTGGCACCGCCTGCCGCAATGAAAGGTACAAGAGTAAGGTGAAACCAGAAAGAGAGGAGCAGTGAGCAATGATGTCGTCATCTCCGGAGCTGATGGAACCCAGGCACCTGACTGCACTTTCTCTACTAAATGTGAAAGACAAGAAAACATCACCAAAACAGGGATTCTTGGGAACGCTCAGGACAAATCTGAGCAGATGCAAAACCGGGGACTAGTGCCAAACTGTAGTAGCGTAAGAACACCACAAGATGGTGCCATTGGCTTGAGGAATATAAAGTGTCGGTAACTGGTGTGGATTTCGTTTCAGCCCTACTTTAGGGAACAATCCTTAGATAGGTGGAATGAAAATGATAGGAGTGAAAATTCCAGGCTGCTAGAAGCTGCTTTTCATCTGGCCACGAACCTTTGACATTTAGAATAATCTATCAATGTCTAAGGGGAATCCAGCTGTTGGAGGCTGACAAGGTCACTCTTGTTTACATGACAGAAGGATCCCTGGAGATGTGTGCACTGGATTAGTGAAAAAGGAGTCTTTTTCTACAAACCTTGTAGAATCTTTCTGAGAAGTGAAAAAAAAACTCTTCCATTTTTTGTTTGTAAATTCTTTCTCAGTCTATTGAGGGCCTATGTGAATGGAAAAAGTGTTTAGTGCTTTAAGTGCATTTTTCACTCAGTCTTCATAATAGCCCTGTGGCCTTATTATTATCCCCATTTTACAGGTGGGGAAACTGAGGGCTGACGTGATTAAAGCAGCTTGCCCAAATCAGGAAGCCAGGCCTTGAACCCAGTTTGTCCCCAAATCCTGTGAATGCACGTGTCCATACAGTGGTCTTTCTTAGGTATTCTGTGAGTTGCACCAAAAACATCTTACATGATAAGTGTGATAAGGGAAGAATGGGTACTCTAGGTGCCCAGAACAGGGGCACCTACCACATTCCTGAGCAGCAAAAATTTCCTGTAACATCTTTATCTCTTTCCTTTTTTTCTTTATAGCATGAAACACCCTCAGCTGCCTCTACTACCCCAAATTCAATCTTCTCTCCACCAGTGCCCTGCATACAGTAACTAAACTCCCTCTGTTCAGTGCTTCCTTCCCAGGCCTGTTTGCCCCCACCAACTTCCAAACATATTTATTTTTCCTCAATAAACTAATCTGTGAAATGGAAAGCAAGTTGGTTGCATTAGTTATCATTAACGTGTATAAGACTAATAGCCACTGCAATATATTATCTAAGCAAGAGGTGTTTGGCTTTAATCTAAAAGAATATTCAGTAATGGTATTTCAGTCTACATTCTTGCTTATATCTCAATACTCTGCTTATTCAAGGAAATAGACCCTGAGGAGAAGACAAAAGGCAGAGAGAAAGAACAAGACCAGAAGTTAAAAAGAATCGATTGGTAATTATGAAATTATACACTCACTTTGTGCTGAACATTCAATGATCATAAATAAAGCTAAGAAAAAACCTCTCTCCTAGGCTAGTTCCATGGTCTGAACATGATATGGTCCTCTTTTCAATTTTTTTAATTTTTTTCTGTTGGAAAAGGACAGACTAATTAAGAAGCAAAGAAACCTGAGGAAATCATTGGCCATTCTAAGAATGGAATAAACTATTCTAGGGTGAACAAATAGCCCTTATTTTCTTCATATTAAAAAAATCTAGCTAATAAATGTGAAAGAATGATAGAACTAGAAAATCTCCATTTTTCAATCCCTAATGAAATAACTGATTCAGACAACACATTCAGTAGATGCAACCATTATGTGAAAAGAGAGGAAAGACTGAAAGAGAAATTTGCAATGGAGAGTCTGGCTAATATCACTTGACCCTACTGATCTTGCTTAGTGTGACCAAAGACCTATTATGTGCCTTCTGAACTGATACAGTAGGAGGTACCCAGTATGTCCTCTCAAGCAAATATTTGAACCTATATAAAATAAGCTTCTAGAGCTAGCTTCCACTCTACAGGAAATATAAGCGATACAGGAACAAATTAAACAACTCTACAAGAAAGCAAATACACAAATTCAGAATGGATAGCAATTGCCAAATGGATAGCACAAGAGGAAATTGAATAGGTCAAAGAGAAAATTTTTAGTGGACTCAGTTTCCTCACAAAAGTAGGGGAGGGTCTATTCTGAAATAGAGGATACGTAAGAAACATTACATCCAGATGCAGTGTGTGGACCCTGAATTAAACAATCCAACTGTAAAGGGAAACAGAGACTTGAGACAGTTGGGGAATTTTTTACAAGGACTAGGTATTTAATGATACCGTGGAATTACTATTAATTTTGTCAGATATGATAATGGCATTCTAGTTATGTATGAACACATCCATTTACTCAGAGATCTTTACTGATGCATGGAATGGTGAAGTGGCATTTTTTGCCTTAAAATCCGAATCGAAAGGAAGAAAGAGGAAATGGGACATATGAATCAAGTGTGGCATAATCTTCAGAATGGCTTAATCTTGGTGATGTGAATATTGGGGTTCACTTTACTATTCTCTATATGTGTTTTTTTGTTTCATAATAAAAAGCTTTTTTAATAATCTAAAAGTAAAAAGGCATGCCTACTTCCATGGTATTCAGAGGGACAAGAGAAAATTCAGTAGGTCAAAGAGAAAATTTTCAGCTTTGAGGGGACACACCCACAGCTGATACTGGAGCTCCATCAGTGTGAAGCCAAGACCCAAAGGTCCCCCTTATCAAACTGCACCCCATTCTGCTTCTCCATTTTGGAAAGACAGATGGCGCCATCAGCCTGGTTCTGATTGGACTCAGTGCTTCCAACTGCTTCCAATGGAACACACTACAAACAACTGGCTCCCCAAGACATTCACCTATAAATCTCAGTGGCTGGCTGTAGTGGTGCGGGGACCTATTCAAAGCCAAGTGTTCTTCCAGAACTCCAAAAAAGAAATACTCTTTGATGCAGACGGCTCTAAAACATATGAAAGATATTTGCCTTCATTCATAATAAGAGAATGCAAATTAAAACATGCTGACATTTTCAGGTTGTGGAAAACCAGAATAATTGAAAACATATTTGGTGAAGATGTGGGAAAACGGATGTTCTCATACTTTATCAGTGGGAATGTAAACTGGTACAATGCCTACAGGGGGACAATTTGGCACATCTAGTAAAATTACCGATGCAAACACCCTTTGGCCCAGGAATTTCTCTTGTACAAATTTATCCAACTTACACTTGCTCCCACTTCACACCACATTGGTCTAAGGTTATTCATTGCCACATTGCTTGTAATAATAGATAATTTAAATTTTAAATGTCTATTAGAAGGGGACTGCTGAATACATTATGAACAACCACACACAATGAAATACTATGTAACTTTTTTAAATAAAGAAATCATTTCTATAATTATATCAAACTATCTCTAAGACATACTAACAGAGAAAAAAGCATGATAAAGCAACTATGTATTTCTATACAATCATTTGTGTAGAAAAAGAAAAAAAGAATACCTCTGCTTGTGTATGCATAAAATATTTCTGGAAGGACACCCAACCCACTAACATTGGTTGCCTTCAGGTAGCTGGGAGGAGGGAGAATTTCTCTTGCCTGTTGAACTCTGTAAATGTGTGACCTGTTCAAAAAGTAAAGACAAAAATAATTTCCTAATAACAAAAAAACAAAGAGAAGTCTGTTGACTTTCCAAACCGAGCGTAAAGGGAAAATGCAGTGATTTGGACTCAGGACGGGGCTGGGGCAGGGAGCTGGAAGATGTACCTGCAGAAACGTGGGCCACTATGCAGCAAGTAGAACAAAACAGAGCTCAAGCTCCCTGTAGGAGCAAAATACAACCCATTTTAAATCCAATTAAAGCCAAGCCAGTGTGGCTGGTCAAACTAATCCCAGTTTCATCGTATACTCAGGCTGCAGTCTCCACATGAGACGGCCTCTGGAATCCTGGGGAGGGGACTCTGGAAGCTAGCTGGACCTGCCAAAGCGCCAAAGCCTGGTGATCCTAGGGTCAGTGATGGCAGAGCCATCAACTGCCGGGCCCCCAGGGAAGGAAGTCCCGTGCCCACCAACCTGCTGTGTGACCCTGAGGAGGCCACTCAGTGACTCTAGGCCACCTGCTGGGTAAATGCACAAATAAAGAATGAATCCCTGAAATAGTATGTGGTGGAATCAAGTTCATTTATCAACTATGTCAGTTCAAATAGACAGTACCTGTTTTGTTTTGTTTTTAATCTATAAAACATGGACCTGTAAAAAAAAAAAAGTAGTAATCAGGAAAAAAAGTAGTGTACACCTGGTAGAGCTGTTACGAAGACAAATGAGTCCACATATGCACAAACAAGAGTTAAAATAAAGATTAGTTATCATTATTAGGAAGAAAAAGATGAGACTTGGAAATACCTGCAGATCAGAACATATGTAGCATCTGCTCTGCCTGATGGCTGTCGGTCATCATAAATCGTGAGCTGGTGTGTCCACAAACCTCACCATCTGACCACTCTGAAGACGGACAGGATGTAGGATCTTGGCGCTGAGAGGGGTCCCATGGTGGTTCCTGGAGTAGTTCCTTTTATGGGGTAGCCCCATATGTTCACTATATGCCTTTCTCTGCCCCTTCCTTTATGTGAGGCCATGAGTCTGGATCCAGCCAATGAAATGTGAGCAGAGGAGGGGCCATGAAAAGCCCTTCAACAATCTCTTCTCCTGCAACAAATGCCACGGGAAAGAAAGAAACCGAATCCTTGTGTCACTACCTACAGAGCTGCCAAACTCATGGCACATTTTGCATGCACTTAAAACTTGTATGTGTTAGCCATTGAAATTTTGGCGTGTGTTTATTACCACAGCATAGCCTAGACTACCCTGATTGATATGGCCCCCAACCTCTACTGGCCGTAAAGGTAGCAGTGGGGGCAACGGGAACATGTTTGCACTGAGGTTACATGAGCTTACAGAATGCTTTTGCTTTTCGAAGGGATTTGACCAATGAGGTGTAGTGACACGGGTTAGCTTCCAGACTGGCCAGAATTCATAGGCCGTTTGTAATAAATGCCATTTGCTCGGGTAAACAAGACCTTTCAAAACATTGGGTCCACAGTGGCATGAGGTTGATAAGACAGAACTTCTGGTACAAAAAAAGAAAAAGTTGGAAAACAAAGGTAAGCTTCCCTCTCATTTTAGAGATGAAAACAGATACCCAGAGGGAGGGGTCAGAGATTTGTCCCACGTCACTCCTAAGCCTTTCCGAGGAGCAAGTTATCAGGTCAAAGTGCAAGAGGAAAGGAAACGAGCCCCCACACCTTAGATCAACCTCACCAGGGCCAACAGTCAGTCAGGACCAAAGGAAACTCCTTCTTGCGCTAGGAACAGGTTTAGAAAACTGAATGCTCCAGATGAGTCGGCCCCCAATTCAGCTACAGGAACCAGGCTTAAATAAGCCAAGGACAGGCATCAACCGATGTGTTTTCCCACAGTTCTGCCAGCTCTCCCACTTTTTCCAGAAAAGCCTTGGTGTTTATGTGAGATCTCCCAGATTTTAAACATGGGCAATCATTTGAAAATGAAAATTAAAGCTACCTACTGGCCAAATTATATCTGAGGCCTGGTGAGGCCGTCAGCCCATGGAGTTCTGATCTCGGCTCTCCTGCTTCCCGGAATACAGTGATATGACCATGGCCACAGTTAGGCCACAAAAGCATTGTTCTCCTGGTAGGGCTGCCAGATTTAGCAAATAAAAACACAGGATACCCAGTTAAATTGGACTTCAGATAAATAATAAATAATTTTTAATATAAGTATGTATATAAGCCATACTTATAATGTAAATACAAGTATGTCCCAGGCAATAGTTATATAATATTGCCTAGGATACATTCATATTCTGTAGATAGATAGATAGATAGATAGATAGATAGATAGATAGATAGATAGAAAGAAAAATATTGCTTGGGACACACTTCTACTAAAAAATTACTCACTATTTATCTGAAATTCAAGTTTAACTGGTTACATTGTATCTGGCTCTTGACCAAAGCAGCTCCTTGGTGAGCTCTGCTTTCTTTGACCTCAACTGGCCAGGAAAGCTGAAAAACAAAGGTTTGGGGGGCAAACTAGGCTCAGAGCAAGTCACCAAAGCCCTGGAGTGTGCATGACTGCCTGTCAGGGAGTAAACTCAATCCCACACACAGAGAGAGGTACTCCCATGAGCAAGAGGGGCTCGGGACCACTGCCCCTGGCTGGCTGGTCAGGCACCCCTAGCAAGACGGTTTCCCTCCAAGTGGTAGGCCTTCAGACCACAGCAGGAATACATGTTACCCTCCCCATCCCTTCCACCCACTGGGGGCCAGGCCCACTGCCCATGGTTTGATCCTCTGCAGGCTGCACTGGCTTCCATAGCCCCCATTACTGTCTCTGCCCTGAGTTCTGCAGTAGGATGTTCGGAATCCCAGAGCATAGGTTTGCTCACCTCCACCGGTCTCTCCTCATGCCTGCAGGTCCTGGTGGGGGACCTGAAGCATTGCAGGTTGCTCCAGATGTCTTCCCCCACTTCCTGTGAGAGTGAGGCCAGCTCAGGATCCTCAATCCTCCCTCCTTACTGTGGACTTCACTGTCTGACATTGTCCATTGTCAGGAAGGTGAAACTTTTCCTCTATACTCTTACGTTAAGTAACTGGGGACCTGCAAATTAAACTAACAAGACAGATTAACAGGAGAAAAGGCACACAATTTTTATTAACATTTACATGCATGTAGGTTCATGAAAAAGAAGTAAAACTCAAAGAAATGGTTAGACACAGGGGCTTATATACCTTTATAGCAAAAGTATAGCTTCAAAAGGTGATAAATTGTGAAGGGAGGGTGACTAGGAATATATGGGGGAACTAATGGAAGAGATGGGCTATTTTAGTAAGGTCTGTTTACGCAAAATCATCTTGGTGTTGACTCCCCATCTCAATGATAAGAGTTGCTCTTCTCTCCCTGATACAGAACAGGCACCTTCTTCAGAGGGAAATGTATGCCTTACTTTCAGGCAGTTATGGAAAGGACAGAGAACACTTCTCGCATCTGTTGATTCTCAGTTGCCTTCAGATCAAAATAAACCTTATGGCAAAGTGGCTTATTTGGAGGTGGCATATGCTCCCAGGTAGAGCTGTGGGGCATATTCCTGTTGGCCAGGAAGCCAAGCAGAAGTCCCAGGTGCTACCACCACCATCCCCAGACCATGGACCTCCCACACTTGAGCTGGGTCTGAACTGCGCACAAGTGGAAGCTCTGCTCTGCCTGAGAGAATCTCCATCTTCGCTACCTCCTTCCTCCTCTTCCTCTTACCTCACAAGGAGCCCCTGGTAAGACAACTGGGTCCCGCACCTATGTTTCAAAATTCTTACTGACTGGGTCTAACTCCAAGTTTAAGGGGGAAAAAATTCTCCTTGAGTAATTTTTCTTGTAATTTATCAAACCAATCCAAAACTATAAAGGATTGGTTTGCCTGGAATAGACTTCTACTAAAATTGGTAAATCATTGTTTTCTTATCCCAAGCACTGTGGGGTGATTTAATTAATGTCACTAGTTACTCCTGAACACTGGTATTGTCCCTCCCCACACACACACACACACACTTCAGGAGCCTTATTACAGGGATTTGGACAAAGTCATGTGTGCCTTTTACCCTGATAGAGCATTTTATTCACCTGGTTGGTAATTTGAAGATGAGCAATCTATCCTCAAA
Organism: Rhinolophus sinicus; assembly: GCF_036562045.2. Classification (NCBI taxonomy): domain Eukaryota; kingdom Metazoa; phylum Chordata; class Mammalia; order Chiroptera; family Rhinolophidae; genus Rhinolophus; species Rhinolophus sinicus. The sequence continues at coordinate 140,406,099 of NC_133754.1, forward strand.
TATAATGACCAGTAGATTTGTCTTTTCTTCCCTCACTGGTGGGCTGGATTGGGCTCTGGAAGCCTGTGCTCCACACAGGAGTGGATTTCAGTTGTTCTCATTGCCATTGTGGATTCCTGGCAGGGAGGGGATGTCTGCTCCCAGAGGTTCCAGCTGAGACAGTTTGGGGGAAAGCCAGGACCTAGATAACAGATATCTCAGGGCATTTCAAATGCAGTGATTTGTAGACAACTCTGTAAGAAACTTTGGATTAAGTGATCTTCCTGGTTTTCTATTATTTAGCAGGTTTAATAAAGTTGTGACTTAAATTATATTTCCTTCCTGGTGGCTTTAGATAATTCATATTTCAGTTTAATCTGGGAGCCATTTTACTGTCAGTTCACTCGAGAGCCCTTCTTCGGGAATCTCTGTGGTTAATAGGCACAACCATCAGTGAGACAGAAACTTGCTCTTGGGTGAGTTCTCTTGTCAGTAGGGTGGGGCTTCTCAGGAATCCCCTGCAGCGTCGGGAGGGAGACTGGGGTGTGTGAATGCCTTGGTGTGTGGTCACAGCTGTCCTGGAGGAATACAGGACAACTTGAGAAATAGAACATAGCAAAAATGCCTTTGAAATAGCGTTTTTGTTTGGCCAAGGGATTAATGATGACCAAGGAGCAGAGGGAAAATATTGATTTTTTCCATTTTACCCTCGCTGACCGCCAGGGGGCAGCAGAGCCAGGAAGATCATGCAGTAATGTAGGCAGCACCTTATGGTCTGTCCATCCGTGTGTACTTTACTGGCTCCCTGGTGGAAAAGGAGGACATGGAGGGTTCCGGATGCTTGAATGCCCAGGATTCTGCAACCACAGCCGCACTTCCCACCTCTGATGGTGGCATCTCCAGACCCAAGAAAACCAGGAGGCTGGCCAAAGAAGGCCCAGGAGCTCTAAAAACCTTGCAAACTCAAAGCCCAAAGAATGGATCCAAACTGCTGAGACTGAAATCCACATCCACCATTTCCAGATAGTTGTCCTTGGGTGGTTTACTTCTTCACTTCCTCATCTATCAAAGGAGAATAGTAATACTACGGACCCATGTGGTTGAGAGATGAAATGAGTTAATAGAGGTTAATCATGTAGAACAATGGCTGGCACAGAGTAAGTGCTTTCTAAATGATTGCTCCTGAGTCACACATAACTCCAAACCATTTTTGGAAACTGCCAGACTCTGAATAGCATGAGTTTTTTTTTAAATACATTAATTTGCATTTGGATTGGATCTAGGCAGATATTTTAAAATAATAACATCTAACTGGTGTTTTGAATTGATAATTTAAATAAATCAATGTTATAGTAACAAGATTTTCTCTACAGGTATGTGCATGGATATATAGGACATGTTTCTGACAGATACATACAGGGCACTTTAACAAATCAACTATCCCATTTAATAGGGAGTTATGTATGCATCATGCCCAATTGCCAGTTTTCAAAATTCAAGATATATAATGAAATAAATATCTTTAACACTAAAGCACATTGGACATAATGTTTCTTGAAGATTCAGGGCCTGTAAATCATGGACGTTATTGTATTGGAGATATGCAGACTGGCTGGTTCACAGAGCTCTCTTAGAGATAGAAAACTGCACACATTAGTGTTTGCTGCAGGCATTTTCATTCTTTCATCAGCTTTGTTTTCCACTACTGTTATCTATTTAGGCAGCCCCAAATGACATCTGTCTGCCTGGGGGTCTGAGATGGTTTTAGATCAGGGACAATATTTACAGGCATGCTCAGGTCAGAATGGAGACCCAAGATAACAAATGCAAGTAGCAGGTGTTCAATACAGGTTAGTTTCCCTACTTCCCTTTCCAACATCTCCCTGCATTTCTAATCTCAACTCCAGTGATTTTTTTTTTTTTGAAACTCCAAGTGAACTGAAACTACTTTCCATTTTCTCAAAGGGGCCAAGGGAGAAGGGGGGACAAAGATTTTCAATAGCTCTCATAGCTAATCCTTTTAATGTTCAAGCTGTTCTCTTGTAAGTCATTCATGCTTTTTTCCTTCTCCCTACTTTTCCCGAGGGTCTCTGCTACCCTTTACTATGCCTCTGTGCATAGCAGAAAGCGCATCTCCCAAAACAGCAACCTTCTGGTTTGGCAAATTAGAAAAGAACCCTCACTCCGGATTTGAGCCCCTTGGTCCAACACACAAAATGCACAACCACCCACAGCAGCCAATGTCACCCAGTGGTCCCTAAGGCAGAAGCCAATGAGGAAGGCCAGGGTCTGCATGGAGAGCCAGCAGCCTGTTGGTGAAGACAGAGCCCACCTGCATCACCGTATCAGCCCTGGGGCAGAAAAAGAGCTGGTCCCAAGTCTCATTCACCTGCCCTCCCTCCATGGAAACCATCACACATCTGCTTCCACCTTGGTTGCCTGAGAGACAGATTCCTTCTTTCCCCCACACAACCTTTCACATAAATCACCGTGTGAGGTCATGGTCTAAAACCACCAAGCAGCGAGTCAAGTCTTCTGAGGGTTCATTTTTCTGAACAACTGTTGGGTTTACATTGGTTAAGTCCATTGGCTTTGCCTGTGGACTCTATGAAGCTCTTGACCTACCAACCCCAGCAAACAGTCAGAATCCCGTTAGTAAATAAATCCCACTGCAATTTAAGGAAACACCACTACTCTTGCTATTTACCCTTCACACTGAAATAGTAAATGATACTGTGGGAACTTTGAAGCATATCACTGAGTAGACCATCAGCAAAAGGCAAGATTGCCTCTTCCGAGACTCCTCTAAGATTGGAACTTGGGGAGGATGCATTCGGAAATGATTTTTTTTCCAGTAATGACAACGCTCAGTAGCATGTAAGAAATGAAATTGAAGCATTGATCTTATTCTTCAAATATAGGATAGCTTCAATATTAAAATTAACATATAAATTTAGCATCCATCTTATTTTCGACTCACTTCTGCTGAGTAAATGCACATATAAAGAATGAATCACTGAAACAGTATGCACTGAAATCAAGTTCATTTTTCAAAGATGTCAGTTCAAATGCAGTCAGTGCCTGTTTTCTGGGCACCCAACAAATGTTCCCAAGATACACACACACACACACACACACACACCCATTGCCTCTCACCAGTCCAGCCATAGTACAACCTAGGGACCTTGGAAGACGAGTCCTGAGAAGCAAACCCTGTAATATATGATGCTATACGGCATACCCCTCCCTCTGGTCCTACTGCTTTGATAAATTGTAAATGTCCTTAGGCTCTTAGAAGCCTGTGACAGCCTGGACCTGAGGGCCAGAATCACTGCCCCTGTTCCCTGGTACCTGTTGCGTCTCCAGGTTGCTCTACTATTAATTTCAACCACAGCCATGTACCTGGCTAACAAATGTCTTGGTTCTTAATATAGCTGTGAAACTACTTTTGTTTTTCTCATCATCAAGAGTGGTGATATTGCCCAGTAAGAGATCACCTCAAGCCTGTTAGAATGACTGTTATCAAAAAGGCAAGAGATAAGTGCTAGTGAGAAGGTGGAGAAAAGGGAACCCTTGTGCACTGCTGGTGGGCATGTAAACTGGTGCAACCACAATGGAAAACAGTGTGACGTTTCCTTAAAAAAATAAAACTAGAACTACTATATGGTCCAGCAATCCCCCCTCTGGGTGTATATCTGAGTAAAATGAAGTCATTCTCTCAAAGAGATTTCTATACCTCCATGTTCATTGCAACATTATTCACAATGGCCAAGATAATGGAAACAACCTAAGTGTCCATCAACGGATAAAGAAAGAAAATGTTATTTACTAAGTGAAATAAACCAGTCACAAAAAAGACAAGTATTGTATGATCTCACTTATACATGGAATTTAAAGAAACCAATCATAGAAACAGAGAATAGGGGTGCCAGAGGATGAGGGGTGGGGGGGAATGGGGAGGTGTTGGTCAAAGGGTATAGACTTCCAGTTATAAGTAAGTTCTGGAGATCTAATGTACAGCATGGTGACTACAGTTAATAAGACTGTATTATATACTTGAACGTTGCTAAGAGAGATCTTAAATGTTCTCAACACACACACAAAAATGGTAAATGTGTGAAGTGATGGATATGTTGAATTTATTGTAGTAATCGTTTCACTACATATATGTATATCAAATCATCACATTGTACACCTTAAACATACACAGTGTTATATGTCAATTATATCCCAATAAAGCTGGGGGAGGGGAAAGGTTGTTGATATTTCTTAAAACTCAAAGTTCCAGGGCAAAATCTATTTCCAGGTGTGACCAGTAAACTGGGAATCATGGAATAAATAAAAGGTCAACAGCACCAAAAAATCGGAGGATCTTTAAGTGGCACTCCCCTTAGGGGAAATGGTAGCAGATTTATGCTGATATCTGGTTCTTTACCAACCAGAAGTTTCCAGAAACAGGCATTTCTGATCCCAAAGGTGCACTCAATCTAATCGTTGACACTAAAGTTATTTGAACTAGATCTAGGGCTTGTACGAAGACTGTTTACATTTTGAAGTTTACTCTTGACCCAGAAAAGTAGATGGGCATGGGGGGACAATTAGAAATCTCCAGCATACGAGTTTGTATCCCTCAGCTCTTCTCTCTGGCACAGATCTCAGAAAACCCAAGGATGTGGTGCAGAGTGAGGTGGTTCTCAAATCTTAGTGATTTTAAGAATTAGCTGGAGAGGGTGATAAAAATGTAGGTGCTTAGGTTACTAAGGATTCTGAACTCAACAAGCAGGGCCCAGGAATCTGAACTAGAAATAAAGCACTGGGGTACCTGGATTGCACTTGGAGACAAATTGCTATGGAACAACATGATGAACCCACAGACACTCACATCTTAGATGAGCAAAGCATTTACTCTAAGACAAGTAGTGGGCATGTCCTCACTAGAAGGGGAGGGAGGCACTGGTTTGATAGGAATTAACTTCCTATAAGGTTGGCTTGACTCAATTGCAAGTGGACACTCAAGCACCCAGGTATTTTCTTTGTGTGACAGGTGGGATTTAACTACCGTGTTTCCCCCAAAATAAGACCTAACTGGAAAATAAGCCCTAGCATGATTTTTCAGGATGACATCCCCTGAACATAAGCCCTAATGCGTCTTTTGAAGCAAAAATTAATATAAGACCCGGTCTTATTTTCAGGGAAACATGGTAAGAGTTAGTTGATTTTTTGTTTCTTTTCATCCAGATGTTCATTTTCATGTCAAAGAATAACCGGGCAGATGAGTGCTCATTTCCCTTGAATTCTACATGCCATAGCGGGATGGTCTTTGGGAACCGAGCTAGCATCTAAGAGGTTTTACCACTTTAAGCAGAGGGTGCTCAGCTGTTAGGATGACAGAGGAAGCAAAACTGAACGATGGAAGCAGGATGTAGAATATTAACAACCAGTTTCTTCCTCTGACCCCCCCACCACACTTAACTCACTGAAGTAAACATTTCTTGTTGCAGAAGATTATATTGAAGACCAAACATACCTGCAGCAGCCCATGAATTAGCTGTCTTACAGATAATTCCATTTCGCTGGCCACTGTGAAAAGAAGTCAATGATTGTGATGATCTGTGGGCGAGATCAAGCGGTGAGGATGCGCTATCTTAAAGCTGAGTTTGAGTTTTGCTCAATCGGGTCTTTCAATCTGAAGAAGTAAGAGCTGCAGACAGACTTCGTAGCACCGTCCACTCACATGGGATCTGTTATCATTGTTGCTTGTCAAATAAATGTAGATAAAGTTTTGAGGTGAAGATACCTTTTAAAAATACATTGATCCTAGGTAGGCCCATTAACCAGTCCATTAATTAGCCCATTACTACCATATAAAACATCCTGGACATGTGTCTTTAGAATCAGGGGTCAAATGATTCCTCTCCACTTCTCCCTTTTCGTAAACAGTAGTGTTTAAATATAACCCTAAAAACAAATCGTATTTACTGTTAAACACTCTGGTATGTAACTTTCTCAATTAAATGCACATTAATCCAACTAATAATAAGGAATATTTTCTCCCTCAAAGCTTTTTCATTCCCAAAGGGCCTGATAAAAATTAAAATGAGATGTTTTAAATATCTCTTTTTCCTGGGACCCATACAATGGTGAGGGTCAGCTCCTGTCTCCCAGTTGAGGGAGCATTTCAAGCGAAGAGGATTTGTCTTCTCTCTCCTCGACTGAATTGCCCAAGATTTAGTCTTGCACTGGGAGCTGTCTCTGCACCCTTCTCATGTAGAGGCTTTTGTTCATTTGCTTATGTACTTTCCTTTCCACATCTGTACGTTTGTTGTCTGGCCTAAGCAGCCATCTTTCCTTTCAAGCACTCTGAAGAACGGAAAAACAGTAAGAGAAATGATTGGTGTGGCCACTATTGAATATTATTGTTTGAAAACTCACTTTTAAAAATATCTGAGCAAGAAGTTTGCCATATATATCACCCCCAAAATGTTTGTTAAATGAAGGGGGGGGGGGAAGCCTTGGTTTGCAATGTTTTGTTGTGATTAGCCTTCAAACCAGAATGAAATCTTCTCCAAGTGAGAATGAGGGAATTTACTTCTACATCCTGAATGCAAAATTACTTAATTAATAGGAGTAATAGTTCTCATATAGTGAGTGTTTTCTCTGTCAGGTGCGGTGCTAAGCACTTTACTTACTTCCCACGCTGTAGACAGTTTCATTTTCACTTTGTTTTTAATGGGATTCTCCATTAGCATCCCTGCTTATATTGGACTCATGGGCAGGTAACTTGGACAATAACGCACAAGGAGAATTCTCTTACACATAGCAGGGACTCAATAAATATCTGTTGAAGAAATAAATGAATTGGATAGAGAGATTCACTCTATTCTTGAACAATAAATTCTATGTCTTTCTGAATGCAGCCCCAAAACTTTGCCATTCATGTTTCTCAAGGAATGTCTCATTTAACTGACACCTCGATTCCGGGTCCATGCACTAGTAAGTAGCTTTTACGTCAAGTTTCTCGTTTTAGAGATCACCTGTCCACAAGTAGAAATGACATAAACCAAGATCATCTCCTTAGTTTATTTTTTTTCTAGAGTCCTTAGCATGCTACATTAACCTGACAAAGCTTAATCTTGTGTTCATTTCACAATACATTTCATGCAGTTCACAGCTGTGATTGGTTTTACATTGACATTACACATGTTTCGATTCAGCCATGTGAAAAGAATAATTCTTAATGGAGTTTGTCTCTGAAAACTGTCCAAGCTTAAAATAAGCATGTGAGCAGTTCACTCTATTCTTAAGTGCAGTCTCTCTTTAAAATGCAAGAAGGATTTTCAGCATAAGAATATAATGTCCCTGTTTATAGTCCATGTGAAATCGAACCACTTCCTTTAAGTTTCACATATCCCAAGGAATCCTCTTTTACAAAATCGCATTCAAGTACACTATTTTATTGAACATTCCAGGTTGAGTTTAGAAGCAATGCTGACCTTCAGCTTTACATCCCCAGATAAATTTTCTGTGGACCCAGCTTTCCCAAGACTATTCTTAGCATTAGACTCTCTTTTACAACAAACATTCAGCACTAGAGCCACAGAGCAGAGCTATTTGGCATTTTCCAATGAAGTGCAAGAAATTAAATAAGTTACTTTTTTATTGCTAAGGTATAGAATCAAGCACAGTCACTTTGTCAAACGGAAGGAAAGGGTGTACATAGGATGTGGCCTCTCCTCAGGGGGGAACCCCAGGGTTCAAATGCACAGAGAATGTCACCTGGTCAACTCCCATCTGGTACCACTTTAAGATGACGTGTTGAGTATCCTGGAGTCTGAGGAGTCGGATCTCTCATCATAGTCATCCTCGGTGTACATGGACTGCTTTGACACAATTGGACACCCATCTTCAGGGATGGAGATCCGAGGGTCTTCCGGGGTGCGAGTGGGGAGGACAGGTGAGCTTCTGAAGACGCTGGTAGAGTTACTGGGGAAAGGGCTGACGTACTGGGACCTCAGCTGGTACTGCTGCTGCAGAGTCATGGTGTTCCACAGGGTGACATCGTTCGGCAAAAAGGGGCTCGACTGGTTTCTCGCCAAAGTATTCCTCAGCATCAGAGGGTACCTGGGAGGCTGGGGGAAAGGGTGCTGCAGGGGCACCGCCAAGGGGTTGGGGACAACGTTACTAGAGTCGGTGGAAAACCGCAGTGTGTCTGGGACTCTGAAGGCCGACCCCACCGACCACTTGGAGGAGGAGATGGGGTAGGAGCTCAAGGTGTGTTCGAAGATGTGCCCGTTGGAAGGTAACACCAGACTCTCGGGCTCTGCTGAAGTTCGGTCCGCTGCGGAGACGGAGGAGCGGCTGGAGAGCAGGACCTCCACGGCGCTCACCAGGTCCCCGCCACAGCCCTTCAGGATCAGCTCAAGCACCGTGGGCTTCTGGGTGGGGAAGATTTTTTTTAACACTTCCAGAGGGGGTCTGTTCGCTTTCAAGCTGAAGGGCAGAGACACGGTCCCCGAGGGGCCCTCGATTAGGAGATGATTCTGTTCCCCGTGGTACTTGGGACTGTCGGGGCGGCTCTCGGAGTTGCCTCCATTTTTCTGGACCGCATAGCCCCCTTCATCCACCGACACTATCTCGGGGCTCTCGGGGGTGAAGCAGCCCTTCTTTTTTGCCACATCCGGGGAGCTCCTCTGGTCAGCATCTTTGTCACTGAGGGTCTCTGTGTTGTCTGCCGTGCTGCTGTCCCCAAGTCGCTCCTCAGTCAAATCTGAAAAGCAGAGAAGAGCTGGGTTAATCCTCTCCTGGTGTACATAAAGGGGAACAGATGTGCTCAGGAGAGAGCCCTGCACGAGCTCTGTGGAAGGGGAAATGCGTCCCAGTGGGTTATATCATACGGCAAGCCTTAAAAAAAAACAAAAATCCAAACTATGTCCTTGGCAAATGGCAAAAAAATAAATAAATAAAATGACACAAACCTGTATAAAAGCTCTAAAACCACAGTGATTTCTCAGAATGATGTGTGCAGGGCAGCCTGCCTTCAACATGAGCAGCAACAGCATACCTCGACCCATAGAAAATGTGGCTGTGCAGGGGTACAATCTAAATAGGGACACTTTATGGGGCTGGGGATACACACAGACCAGGCAAGAACAGGCAAATGAACTCAGGCTCATCTTCTGGCTCCTCTTCAGCAAATGAGGTGGCCCGTGCAATCTAAAGACATCATTGGCTGGTGCACAACTCAGACCCTATGGGAAATTTTAATATTTTAAATCCATTTTCCCATATGCAGAGTTTGTGTTAAATGTGTCATATGAACTCGTCGTCCATATCTTTCAACAGGATACCGTGTACAATAACTAGTTGAAATAATTGCCAGAGTGAAAGAAATAAACCTCTATCCACTGAAATCTTTCTTTAAAAGCCATTGGAGGGACTGGCAGACTTGGTTGTCTGTCATTTGCGTTAGAGGGCAAGCAACAGCAGCTGTGTATTGTGGGTGATGGGACAGGTTACGGAAGAGAAAGAAGGAAACGGCTGGACAGGGTTTGGGAAACTGCACAGGGAGCATGACCCATCAATGAGACAACACGTCTATAAATAACTCCAGGACCTGGGGTGCAAGAAAGAGATACGTTTTCCTGAACTGTTTTATAAATAAAGTTCATGGAAAAGACTTAAAGAAATCTTCTTGAATTATTTTAAAAGAAGAGAGGAAAAAAAGCTTCCCAAATAAAGCAGAAATTTGCTGTGAAGTAAACCAGTTGCAAATTTAACATTTTGACCTACGACATTCCCCCAAAAAGGGCTAGTATTACAGTGCTAAGCAGGCAGAAAGGAGTAGGTAAGACCCGTTTGCTTGCCGAAGTAAGTTCTAACAGACCTTTATAATAAAGGAACATATTCTTTATTAACAAGCTATACTCAAGTGGACTTCTATCCTTCTTAAAAGATGTACTGGCTGTGTCTATTCACAGCCAATGTAACTGATCTAAAGATGAAAATTATTAATGACCCAGTTGTCAGGTTGTAAACAATCGGTTTGCCTGTGTTTTCTAGTGCCGGGCCTGAATAGTCTTATTGTCGCCTTCTCTGTGGGCACACCTGATTACATGTAGATAGCCAGCCGGTGAAATTTCATCAAAGCAGCTTCTAAAATCCACCTCCTCCTGTTTGTTGCTGTTTATTTTAAAAGCATGAAACAAAGGCCCATTTACGAACATTCTTCTAATATGGGTTGTATCTTCAATATAACTGAAAAATAAAACTTTGGTTCTTCTCAAAGCAACAAATATGTGCTAAGCAGAAATACTTTTTAAAAATATTCTGAAGTTAGATCAGTGACACTTTCAGTGACAAATCCGATACGAATTCATATTTATCCCAAATTTGCATTTTAACTAAACTGCTTCTTTCTCCAATATAAAATACAAGGTTTCCATACAGGGTTCATTTGCAGCGCACACATATTAAACCGTCTTAACAACTCTGGGATGCACAAAAGCCCTATTTGTGAAAGAGAAATTTGACATATTCTCTCCTGCAATTTCCCGGGACTGGGGACCCAGTTTTCAGCTCCTGAGTTAATGCGGTATTTGTCCTTGATCCAAAAGAGAAAAACAGCAACAAAAACAAGCTTCTGTAGATTCATATTCTAGTCAGCTAGACCTGTCTAAATTTTCCCGACTCATGACTCCACGCATACCTCGTGGCTGTTACTCTCTTATTAAACACTTGACAATGAGTGAACAGTGACATTATATTAACTCAGCACTGAACTGAACACACAAGTGGATTTTGGCCCCTGCTCAATGGCGCTTGGGAAAACAAGTCAAATATGGACATAAAATCGTGTTTTAAATACTATGTACCTCTACACAGTTTCCTTATTTCTTTAACCTTAGCTTTCATTATCTGTTATTATCAGTATCAAGTATTTGTATCCGTGTAATGTATAAGATACTGAGGGACACAGAATAGATGGTGGAAGAAGTGTGAGACTTGCCCCTAACCTGTGGAACTCATTATCAACTTGGGGAGATAAGATGCATATGCAGGGGAAAAAGGAAACACAGCCAGACAGAATTTGCTAAGCATCAAACATAACACATAGTGTATACAAATGTCCACAGCACCATTATCCACAATAGCCAAAAGGTGAATGCAACCCAAGTGTCCACAGATGGATAAATATATAAAGAAAATATGGTTTATACATATAATTGTATACTATTACTCTCAAAAAAGAATGAAAGTCTGACAAATGCTACAATATGGATGAACCTTGAAAACATGCTAAACAAAATTAGCCAGTTACAAAAGAAGAAATACTCTATGATTCCACTTATATGAGGTACATAGAATAGTCAAATTCATAGAGATAGAAAACAGAGTGGTGGTTACCAGGGGTTGTGGGAAGGGGGATGGGGATTTGTTGTTTAATGGGTACAGAGTTTCAGTTTGGGATGATGCAATAGCTCTGGAAATGGATAATCGCGATAGTTGAACAACATTGGGAATGTAGTTAATGCCCCTATATTGTACCCTTAAAATGGTTAAAATAGTGAATTCTATGTTATATCTATTTTCCCACAATAAAAAAGAAAAGCATGACGTACAGTATTGTAGCAATATAGGGGATGGCAAGATTTCTTTAAGCAAGAGAAACAACTGGTCCTTCTAGGAAATAAAGTATAAGTACAGCTAAAGATCTCAAAACTTAGCTACTTTTAAAAGAAATGTGTGAGCCTAAAAACAGCTTCTTGTTTTAAAAGGCATATTTTTCCTCACCTTGAATGACTTCAAACACTGAAAACATCTGAGGAAAATGTGTTGAGGTCTATCAACCAAATCCACTTTCCACAAAATATTTCAGGCTCCAAAAGCAAGTGATTCACAGAGGAGTTTAGCCAAAGGGGAACTATGGAATGACATTCTGGCTAATCTGACATACCTACTATCATGAAAATGTAGTGTTGTTTTTCAAGATGGCAAAGGATATACCGTCCCAATCAACTGGATATGGGATGGCAGGATTGTAAGTCTGACAATACAAAATTCCACTCTTGCGCCTATTTTTCTGTTCTGCAGAACCGGTTACAGTGGACTCCTTGTTCACCAATTGTGAACCCCCAGACTGCAAAAGCCTCTTTCTTATTTTCTCCTGCTACCCTTTGCCTCTGCTCCGCTGCCATGCCCAGTGCAGCATGCACTTCCGGTTACTTCTCAAGGAGTGGTGGTGGACGGTGCTGATTCATCCACTCTCTCTGCAGGTTTCGGGACTGATCAGCCTCTCCCTCTGGGAGTTCAGACTATGGCCAAAAAGTGAGAAAAGCTATCAAGATGTCACAGAAATCAAATCGACAAATTCAGACCATACCAACCAAGTTGAGTACTGTTGATACAGTGTTTACAGGGAAGACATTGAAAGAAGCAATGAATGAGACGCACCTATGGCATCCATACACCTGAGCAGCACATAAAGTCCTGCGGTGAGGCGTTGGGTGGGCAGAATCTTAATCAAAATCCAAGGCTACTGGGGTTTCAAAACTGGGCAAGGGAAGACTAGCCTCTCACCTTGCATCAAGAATAACTCCTAGCCCAATATTAATTTCTGAAAGCAGAATATATAGTCCCTGCGATTTTGTGGCACTGTGGTGTCTAGTACTGGTTGTATTGTTACAATACACCTAAACTAGGTGTATTATAAATTATTCTATCATAAACACAGACTCTCACAAGTAATTACAGAGGGTGAGTTTTGAGCCCAATGATAAAGTGTAATTAATAACAGGTGTTTCTTTACATCTCTAGATTTTTTTCCTAAATGAACCTTATAAAGTGTTCATGTTGGTCTAAAACACAAAAACCTTTCTAGATACAGAAATGTGAAACTGCCAACTAACATAATGAAAAGGGAGCTACTCCCCAAATGCTTTACCTTCTTTCTTCTTGAAGCTGACACCCTAATTCCTAGAACATAGAGAGTAAGAGTATATTTCAACTGATAATATTTTTACCCCTAGTATGTGGGTGTAGAAAGCCAACTCTACCAGACAAAAAAAGTAGAAAGAAATCAATTTTATCAGATATTACAAACCACCTATTGAAAGTGACACAATCTGCTGTTTCTAATGCTTAAACATGTAGATATTTTTAAAATCTTACTAAATGTTCATTCTCCAATTTTATATTTTTCATGATGTAGAAACACAGGCACCCCTGAAATAAATTGTTCACTAGGGTAAAGGTTTTTAAATGATGATATTCAATTAAGAAGGAAACTTTTTTCTATGGATATTAATTATATATATATATATATCATAAGATAGATAGAAGACTTTAAAGAGAGAAAATTAACACTCCCACAAAAGTGACTTCTGACCTAAAATTACAGCTTACAAACTCTAACTTTAGAGGATTTTTTCATATGAAAATGCAGTTAAGTTAAAAAAATTCTAGGTATTTATTTCAAATATTTTGAGAAATCCTACCCTACTATGTGACGCAAAATTCTGCTTAAGACACATAAACAGGGAAAATCTTTCTGACTTAAATGTGGTGGGCTTTACCCAAGCAAATCTACAAAAACAAAATAATATCTTACATCCAGAATGAAAACACAAAAACACTGGCATATAGGGGAAAGTTTCCTAGCGCAAGTCACTGGACTTTTTTTCTATTTTTTCTATTGAAATCATGTCAGGCATTTTGAAACATGGATTGTCATGTCCTCATCTGTTCACTTGGATTGGGAGACCACACCTCTAAATAACTGTTCCCTGATGGGGTGTCTTCAAAGCACACAAGTCTTACAGCAATGGCAGGGAAGGAGCCCAGGCAGGACGAGGATGGGCTCCCAGAAGAGACAATTGCACAGTCAGAATTATAACAGGAGACAGGCTTTTACAATTGCTGTCATCTTTATCTCACACTAGAAGTGCAGAATCATAAAAAACTGAATGGCTGACAACCTAAACTACAGCAGGGAATAAATGTTGGTCTAAAATCTTTCCTTTTCTTTCTGAGGGGAAAAGAAAACTTGTGAAAAGTAAAAATATGTAATCAACCTTTTAAAAAAATCATTAACAACACTAGCTTAATAACACACAAAAGCATCAAGATAGTTCCTTGAGACCAATATTTTTGGGGGACATTGGTATAGAAAGAGCTGGACACAAGGAAGTATGGTTTGCAACTGTGGACTTCATATGTTCTGCACAAATTTAGTTTTGACCTCTTTCTTGACTCAAAAAAGAACACTTTCAAGAAGCAGGAGGGAAATTACCTATAAACCTGCATGTTTATTTGGTCCTTAGAAAAATGCAGCGATCTGTTCATTCTTCCATCTATTTAACAAATATCCTTAAGTCCCTCACTATGTGCCCAGGCATTGTACTAGGTAAGATTATACCAAGATGATCAATGCATTGCCTCTTGGTCACCGAAAGGCTTAAAATATACTAACGAATCCTTTGCAGAATTTCCACATTATCTTCTCAATTGGTCCTATTTTACATTGAAATACAGTAAGTAACTCAAAGGCCAGCAGCTGGACAGACTACGGTGTATTTGTTAGAGGGAATATTGTTGTAAACCTTCACATATAAAAACTATGGGTGCAACAGATATTCATACTGAATTTTTTAAAAGTTAATAATCGATGGGGGAGAAAAGCAGACTTCTAATCCCGGCTTTGTACAATTTATGTCTGCCTAGTCATTGGAATCAAAAGAGATTAGAGATTTGGTAAAGAAGTGATCTTCTGATATGTGAATTTTCCATAATATTGTTATTCAATAGTTGGTTGTGCTTATTTTTACAGCTGTTGAGCTATACAATAAAAAAAATAAAAAAAAAACTTTAAAAAACCCACCTGGTTCTATTTCAGTTTCCCCTTAGTGCTCAGACAAGGGGATGACTCACTAAAGCCATGTGGGACTGTTGGGGAATGACACTCGGGCCTCCACCTGGGCCATGGGCACCCACGCATACCCCAGCTCAAGGCCCACTGGGGCATCTCAGTCACGTCAAACTAGGCATGGGAGTCCAGGGACTTGAGTGGCTGAGAAGCGCAACAGGTTCAAAAGCCAAAGAAAGGAGGAAGCAAGAGGAGAGGAGGAGGGGAACAAAGGGAAAGGGAGGCAGGCAGGCAGGCAAGTAGATTTTTACTGGGCTCCGTTCTCCTGCCTGTCAGGAAGAAGTGCAACATTTCCAGAAAGGGGCTCCAAGTCCTCCAGGGACGTTGATTTATGAAGATTTACTCCCTTCCCCTCTGTAAAGCTGTTAGCAGAAAGTGCTGACTGGCTGCAGCCAGGAATTTCTCATCAATGCTCTTTGATTGTATTTTGCAAACAAAATGCCTGTTGCTTGGTAACATTTCACTTGAGCCTGACCTTCCCCGAAAGTTATTGCTATCAGATTCGATTTACACTGTCCTCCTGTGATTACTGTAATCTTTTAAACCCGGGAGTTCATCCATCAGGAAAAGAAAAGTTGGTTGTGTAAGTCAAGAGAAGGGCTATCCGCCAGATTTATAACCCGGAGGAGTGTGTTGGGTGGGGGGAGAGTCTTTCCTGGACGGTAGTTGGAACTGTGGTTCCCAGACGTAAAAAAAACGTTCTCGTTTTTCCTGCCAACCCTGTCCTCAGATCACAAGATGGACACCAGCACCTCTCCGATGCCTGCCCCACGCGGGCTGCTAGGGCTCTGAGGAGAGAGAAGCTGGGGACTCCTAAGAGTGACCCCCACCACAAAGGGAACCCAGGGGGTGCCTGTAACTGGGACGAGACGGCCTCGGCCTAGGGTTGCCAGATAAAATAACAGGATTCCCAGTTAAAGCTGAGCTTGAGATACAGAACGAATCCTTTTTAGTGTAAGTATGCCCCATGTAATATTTGGCATCCTGTCTTTTATTTGCATGTCTTTTGCTAAATCTGGCAACCCACTGAAGCTCAAGATGCCGCAGGGAGCCGGCGGGCGGCCCGCGAGGCAGGACTGGGAAAGGCACGGAAAGTCTTGCCCCTCAGGCTCGCTGCTTCGCGGCCCTCCCCGAGTCTCCCAGAGTGAGCTAGGGAGCAGCCTGCCGCAGCGCGGTGTGTGCGGGAGCAGTGGCAGGCCTGCGGGCCAGCACCCGACCCACCGGACCGAGGTCTACCGCGACTGGCTGCAAGGGGACAGCGGTCCAGTGCCGCCGCTTGCGCCTTTCCCAGGGTTCTCGTACCTCCACCCCGTGTCACCGAGGTCCCGTCCAGGCTGCTCCCGCAAGCACACCGCCTCGCAATCTCTGCGCTGGGCGGCATGCGGGGGACCTTGGAGCCCGGTGTGCAATTCGCCTGGCGCCCGCGGGAAAGGCCAAGAATTGTGAATATTCTGGGCGTGCCAGCCCTGGGGTTTTGGAAGAGACCAACAGTAAAGTATTGCTTATTCCTTTTCATTTGGGTGGGCTTTGTTTTTTACAGTGCAATTCTGAGTCCGGTCCCTCACCCCAAATCAGGCCGTCTTAAAAACAGACCTAGTTTTTACATTCATAGGCACACTTCATGAATGACCGAAATCTTCCCAATTTTTCGTTTTATTCTAGCCTGTAGTTGCAGAGGATTTCCCATCCCCGCGTCGACCAGTAATCTGGTAACACTCATTAAACTTGCAGGTACGTCTGTCTGTCTGTCTCTTTTATTAAATTAAAGCTAAAGTTAAGAATAAGGAAGTAGACAGGACAAGACCCAATCAAGCTGGAGCTGAAAGGCCCAGAGTAAGTATAAAGATGCTAGGAGGTGCAGGGCAGGAGGTAAAATAAAATAAAGCCAATTTTCGAAAACTACTTACTTCTCTCCCTGTAGGTCTCTTGTTTACTCCTTGTCAGGAGAAATAAACAGAAAAGGAGACTTTCTATTTGACCCTGCTCTCCTGTGCCTAACCAAATATGTTTTTTATTTATTTTTCCTTTAAGAACATTTTAAAGAACTTTTATATTTATTTTGATGACAGATGTAGACCTAGGGGAAATCTATAGCTCCAGATCTTTCTTCTCACAACCAGAGGAGACCCAGGACATTCTCCTGGAGGAAATTGTGAGGCTGTGAGAAGGGAACAGCAATACAGGGATGTAACTTTAGCTGTTCACCTTGGTCATGACCCTTAACTTTCCTCAGCTCTTGAGCCCATGTCGTGAAAGGCTGGCTTGGCTGGTTAAGGCTGCTGACTCAGACACACTAAGAGCTGAAAGATATTCACACTTCCCATGATATTTTCGTGGGGGGAAGGGAGAGGTGTGAGGAGGATGAAGAGGGAATTTAGGAGAATAAGTGAATCAATGGTATTTATATAAAGAAGCTTAACTTAGAATTTGGGGCTTGATCTAAATCTAATAATTCCAGGCCAGTCAGTCATAGATGATAACCAAGGAGCAAGGGAAAGGTACACCAAAAAAGAAAAGAGAATGTTTGACTCCATAGCTAAAAGTAATACTATTAGAATCTGAAAATTCTTCTTGAAACCATCACCACATGGAAAGGAACATTCTACAACATTAGATAAATAACTCCCATTCCTTTAAAGAATCTGAAACAGAATTTGGAAGAGAGGTTTCTTCCAGCTACAAAACCAAATTTTGGTGTTAATGTGTCACTCCATGACCAGGGCGTTTTTTCCTGCAGTGGTGCCCAGCAAATAGACCTTTTGCTAGAGCATATGCTTTTCTCAAGGATTTCTGGAAAGGGAAAAAGACTTTTGTGTACCTGCATTTGTTGCCAACAAAAAAAGTTTGTTTCCACAGTTATGGGCTAAAGAAGCCCTTTGCCAAAGGACCAACCAACCACATTTTAGACACAAGAGATCACAAAGAAACAGATCTTCATAATTTGCCAGAAGATATTTAGATTCCTAATAGTCTGTGAATTTAATGTACACGTGGACCTACCATTTAAATAGAGTTTCACTTACTTCTCTACATGTAGTGAGCTACTTGTCCAGAAGTAGCTGATATACTTCTAAAGATGCATGGTACGTTATATACCAATAGATTATAATAAGAAAAACTGCAAAAAGGTATAATACATACAGCAACTGCCAGCCTCATCCAGGAAGGTTTCTTTTAAATCCCAAATGGGCTTTCTTTCAAAGGAATGCATAGAAATTATCCACTTGTATGCTTCATAATGGAAAACACTATCTGTGCTTTTGCTGCCCTCCCCCACCAAGGGATGGACGATTGGTCTTTTAAAAAAAAAGAATGGAATTATGGGATCAAACCAATTGAAAGAAGAAAACAAAAGTTATAAAAATGAATGTGCCAGGTATGCAGCGTGGCCAGCTAGAAACTGAGCCCTTGGTCCTTAATGGCTCAGTCTCCCACAGCCATCACTCTAACCTCTCCCTATGGTAGCGTGTTTCCCCCAAAATAAGACCTAACCGGAAAACAAGCCCTAGCATGATTTTTCAGGATGACATCCCCTGAACATAAGCCCTAATGCGTCTTTTGGAGCAAACCTTAATATAAGACCTAGTGTTATTTTCGGGGAAACACGGTAAATCGTATTCTCCTTTGCAATTACTTCTTTTCAATTTGGAGGTCTCAGCCTATCTATCCCTGAATATTTAGAGTAAAAGAGAGAGCATCAGATCTGGTTTGTCCAGGTGAAATCAGTCTCCCTCGTTCATTCTCCCAAACGCTGTATCCTCCTGCTGCTGCAGCTGCAGCTGCAGCTGCACCTTTCTTCCTGCCCTCACTACGCCCTCCCAGGATTGTTTTTGGTTTTGTGACTCTTTAGAAGCCATGAATTTTGGCTATCCTGAAGAATGGTTTGAAGAGCACAGGATGTGAAAGGAATCCTCTCTTAGACTAGGACCCCAAAATCCAAAGCCCTATTACAGGAGTGCTGCTGGGCAGGTGGCCACTGCAAAATGCTACCACTGACAAATTCAGATCCCTGCTCTAGTGTTGAGGAAATGGAGATAGGGAAACTGGAAACAGAAAGGTTAAGAAAAATTACTAGCAGGGACCAGCTTCTAGAACTGAGACAAAACTCTCTCTAACCTAAAAAAGAAAAGTAAAATAAGCCTTCTTTCTCTTCCCTCCTCCTATTCCTCTGTGACTAATCTACAAATATGAAGAGATCAGACTGACAGAAAAGAGATAACTGGGGTGGGGGACATTACCAGAGAAATGCTTATATCCTATATTGGATTAAATACCCACAAAATCCATGTTCAGCAAATTCTCTTCTGTCCTTAAAATACCCAGTTCTGCTCTTCACATAAGACGTTCTAAGAGCTTCTGGCCTGGAAAGTATAACTGAGCAACAGGGCAGCAAAACTGTGCCTGCCAGGCTGCCTATCAAATCACCACTAAACCAGTGAGTCTGCACTTCCCCAGCTCCACACAGCAGTTCACTGTTCCTGAAAGCTTCTCTCCAGAAGCCAGAAGCGTTTGCAGACCCCCACAATCTCCTTGGATGTGTGTGAGAGTGAGAGATATAAACAGAAGCTCTACCACAGTTCTACTTACAGGGCTCTGGGCCTTCCAGGGCTTTCGCTCACAGAATTCCAGCATACCCTTTAACCCCCTCCCTGAGAAGATGGGCTTTTTTCCTTTGTACATTTGCCACAATGAAAGGGAAACACCAAAGACATGTCCATTGAATTCCAAGAGCCTAAAATTAAAGGAGCACTTGGGCTGGGCAGGACAACAAGCTAGAGATTCCTGAGGAGAAAGGCTCAACTGGGGTCTGCAGACTCCAGAGGCCTGAAGGAGGGAAAGGGATGGCAGCAGGAGTTGGGGGTGAGGGAATCTGCCCACCGTCAGGGCTCAGGGCAGCCCACCCTCTATAAAGCAGGGCAGCGGAGAAGAGGAGAGTTGAGGCAAGAGGACCAGAGAGCCTTTGCTCCAAATCTGAGGTTTAGCAGCTTGAGGCCCAGGCTTACCTAGAACCAGGAAAGGGCTAGCCAGAGGTGGCCTTCCTCACTATAGATCAAGTGTTATTTGTTTCTTTAAACCACAGAGACAACTGAGGGCAGACCCAGGAAAGGTGTTAAAGGACGTGAGCAGTTTTGCAAAAGGAGTTGACTCTGGGCTCTCTAGATTCTGGGTCCTCGCTATCAGTTTAGAAGTCTTTCTGGCCCTTCTTAGTATTGCTTCTAAATGAGCCTTCTTTCAACAAATTACAAGAGGCTGAAGGCCACAGTGCGCGCTACTACGCAGGCTTTGGGTTCGCTCCAGTTCCCCCAGGGCCGAGAAGCACGCCCAGCTAGCAGTCAGCCAAGTCTTGGGCCTTGGCTCTGGCCCTGCATCTACCTGTCCCAACCTCCAAATGCAAGGTTCTCTAGAAGCCCATAGCCGGGAAAATCCTGCCGCACCGTTGTGTGTATGCCCGCGTGGATTTTTAATATGGTCTTGTTTCGACCTCTTTATTTAGCCACTGAAACGGCCACGTTCCCCTTTAAACTGGTGGTGACAGTTGGCAGGCCAGTCGCCCAGTCCTGCCGTTTGGCTTGCCCACGGACTCTTTCCTGCGGGCACCTTGTTCTACCTGCTGGATCCAGACTGAAGGCCGGCTTCTGCACGGAGAGTAAGAACCAGCTTGGCGGGGTTTGGGGAGGAAGGCCCGGCCCGGCCCACTTCCTCAAACTTGCCTCGGGGCCTCCCAGGCAGAGCTGCAGCAGGAGCTCCGAAGTGTTTTCACCCTCACGCCCGGCCCGGCTCCCGCCCCGCAGATGCTCTTACCTGGCTTGGCGAGCGGTGCCTGCAGCGCCCCGGGCTGGGGCTCGGCGGCCCAGCGCAGCGCGGCGGCTGCAGCCAACTCGGCGGCGGGGCGCGGCGGCGGGGGCTGAGATGGCTGCGAGGTCTGGGGCTGCTGCGGGGCGGCGGCGGCGTCCCCCGACGGCGGGGGTCCCGGCAGGGCGCGCAGAGAGTCGGGGATGAGACTCTCCAGGCTCTCGTTGGCCTGCTGCCGGCGCAGCGCCACCTGCGCCGCCATGACTCGCTGTCGCTCGATGATGAGGATGCACTTCTCACAGGTGCAGTCCTTGAAGCGGCAGTAGCGCTTGTGGCCCTTCAGCCAAGACAGCACACCGTGGTTGCGGCAGCGCGCGCACTTGGGCGTGCGTTGCAGGGGCGCCCGCGGCGGCTGCGACACCGGGCCGCCCATGTACAGATAGGGGGAGCCGTAGCCGTTCATGCCCGGGCTCCCGGAAGAGCTGGCGGGCTGGCGGCGCGAGCGGGCCACGGGACGCTGAACTGCGGGATTGGGAAGCCCGCTCCCGGGAGGCCTCTCAGGGGCGCGGTCCTTGGTCACGCAGCCCTGGTGGCCGCGTGCGTTCCGGGACGGCCGGAGGTGCAGCAGCCGTCTTTATGGCTTCCGCGGCGTTCGCAGTCTCAGCCTCCTGCTGGTACTCCGCCAGTCCCACGCGGGTCGCGTCTCTTCCAGCGCAGGCTTTAGCCCGCACGTCCTCCCTTGCCGAGGCGCTCCGGCGGCTGCAAGGAGCCGGCGAGAACTCTGGTTAAGGTCTGAGCCAGCTCGTCTGCAGCTCCCGCGCTCGCTGCCCGGGCCCAGCACCTCCTCCACCGCCCTCCCCCACTGCTCCTCCCTCCCACTGTCACCCCCACCCCCGGGGTCCCGGACTCCTAGGACTCCCCTCTCCAGCCCACGCTTTCCTCCTTCCTTGCGCCCCTCGAGTGCCTACACATCACCTTGCCACCTGCAGCCAGGCAACTCTCGCGGGGGCGCTCACGGACCCCTCCTCCAAGCTCTCGGCGCTTCCCCTGCCCCTGGCGGGAGGGACTGCAGCGCTCTGGGACGCAGTGATGCACTCCAGGCAGAGAAGGGGAGGGTCGGCGGGGTGAGGGTGGGGGTGCCTATAGGCGAGTGAGCTGGCTGCTCCCCTTCGATCCCTTCTCCTCCCACCAGGCCTGATTTGGCTGCACCGAGACCGAGGCTGCTTTTATCCCAGCACTTGGCCGCAGAAACGCGGCTCCGCGAGAACCGAAGCCTTCCTCAGCGTTGCAGGTGTACTCGGGACCCGGCATGAGCCCAGAGGGTTTTAAGTTGGGGCGAGCCAGGCCCTGGGGCCACTGTGAGTAGAGTAGTGGAATTGGTTCAGGAAATTTGGGCTCTTTCTCGATTTCCTTTTGCAACATTAAAAAAAAAAATCTTACTCCTGCCGAAGAAAATGAATGTGTTTGAAAACCTGCTAGCCCAAGAATGACAGCCCAGTTTGCAGGCACAGTCCTCCCTCTTCCGCGCTGAGTTTATCTCTTTACCCTCCTCCCCATATTTTAATAAAAAAACAGTCTCAGTCTTGAAAGGAGGGGGAAGCGCTGGTGTGGAGGATTTGCGTTAAGTGCTGGGTCTAAATTTTCAGAGTGGACGAGGAAGCGACGATAGCGCCCCCAAAATTACTGGATATGATCTCCCCTCTGTCCAACAGCCACTGAACCATCAAACCGATGTCTCGCGTCACCCAACTCAAATCTCCACGGACTCAGGAACGTAGTCATGGATAAGAGATGGAGCCATTCTTCTGTCTCACCGCATTGTCTTTGGGTAGGGGTGGAGGGGCTTGCATAAGATGACAGCATCAAACTTTGTTTAAACTGTTATTTGAGTGTTTCTACTTTCATAGAGTACCGGTTTGGCCTAATGCAGACTACCGCCGCAGACGCACAGGGGGCGACTAACCTCCACCCCACCTCTCAATCCAAGAAAACAAAAACAAAACACAGGAGGGTACAGCGGCGCAGGGGAGCGCAACTGCTCACTGCGAAGCGGGGGAGAAGGCAGTCCCGGAGCTGGGTCCGCATGCTCTTGAGAGCAGACACTGCGCTCATTGCTGGGCGAATCGAATACGAAACGAGAGCGTAGTTGACTCCGCTGCAATAGCCAACCTTTCGGCCGTATAGCGGACCTTGTCACCTCAGGGAGGTCGCTTTTCTCTGCCCTTGAAGCAAACAAGCAACCTGAAAACGTCTTTCTGTGTTTGTTGTGAATTCAAGTAAAGCACCTCCAGGCAGTCTAGCAGCCAGCCCTCCTCCGAAAAGGGTGATTCTGGGAGGGGAAGAGGGATAAAAAGGGCATCCGGTTGTGTGCGTTTCCCCTGAAGCCCTTCGCCGCCCCGGCCCCGGGTTCAGAGCTGTCCGGGAGATGGGCATCGCTGAATGCTGCTCTGGTGGAGCATGAATGGGAACACTTGCACAAATGCTAACCCTGGGAGGCCTCCCCTCAACACCGTGGTGGCACGGACCCCTCAGTCCTTCCCCTTACCTACCCACCCCCAACACCACCACCTCAATCCCTCCTCTCCTCCCAGTCTTCGCTAGGAAAGCAAGCCCTAAAACACTACAACTGGAAGGAACTTCATAAACTCTCGGGACTGGAGGCAGAGGTCACCCGCAGCCCGGTGGGCCAGAGGCCGAGAAGTGGGGAGTTGGCAGCGAGTCTCTTCACGTGACAGAGACAGGGCCTAGAATGACATTGAATCTGGGAACGTTCGCGCTGAAACTTCCGGGTCTCTTGGGAACGCGAGGACCATGGATTTTTTTGAAAGCCAAATTTCTCCTGATTTTGTCCAAACGGTCAGAGAAACCAGGAGTGTAAAAAACTTGAGAGTAAAGCATTTTTTTTTTTTTAAAGAAAAGCAGAAAAGCTCTGCCCCGGGTTTGGAGGGGGGTGGTATTCCCACTAGCAAGACGACCCCCTTTCCTCCCTCGGTCACCTAGCCACCCTATCCTTTTGCTACTCAAACAGTCTGGCATTTTTTGGTCCTGGGGCACCGTTTCACTCCAGTGCACATCGGGGTCGGAGATCTAAATACTCATTTCATATAGAGCAATAATCCTTTTCTCATATTTGATGGGAATGTTTTCCATATCCCAGTATTTGACAACATCCCCCTATAGGGACAGGTTTGTATTTATGTTGGTAAAATGTCCCCTGCCTCAAAGTCTATTGTAACCCAACACCTGACAATCCCGAGTCCCATTTCTGTTTGCAGAAAGGGTTTATTCAAGCACATAATGGGATCCCAGCAGAAAGCTTTTTAGAACAAGGGGCTATGGTAAACTTCACCACATGAACTCCGTTTCCAGGGCTATTAAGCCTTTAATTGGAAAATAGCAGAGGAAATTTCAAGGTGACTATAACGTGTTAGCAGTTAGTGCAGAGAAGAAAAGCTGAAGCGGGGATGAATGTAGAAAGCATATGGTCCGAATCACATTTAGGAGGAGCGGCCTGCTTCTACTAAATCCCGGCAGCTTATACACTTATGGGAAAAATCATCAAAGACCTTGGAAAGGGAGGGGGAAGGATCACAAATAAATGTAACCTCACTAGACTGGATCCACTCGTGTTCTGCTCAGGGTGGGGTATGTGCATGTGTGCTTTCTAACCACAATTAACTAGGTGGAACTGTGACAGGTATTAACAGCGAAAGGCTGAAAGATAATGTGCGTATGTGGTCTCTTTCTCTTGGCCGGCACTCAATCCCATGGTGTGTGTACATCTAAAAGCTCGCGGAATGCAGGTATCCTTGCGGAGAAACGGAGCATGTTCTAACTCCAAATCTGGGAGTTCTAGTAGTAGCGGCTTCTCTCCTCAAGAAACAATCAAAAAGACAGTTTCACACTGTCCTGGCTGTATAATACATCAGGCAATTTTCGGGTTTGCTGAAATCTCATGGAGGGGGAGGTCAGAGCTCCTATTTTGTCGTTTTAATCGCGGCCACAGTGACGCTGAAAACCAGGGGCGTGCAGAAAGTCCTTTGAATGCAGGAAAACCAGCCCTGTCTCGCGGCGTATGAATTCCGCAGCTCTCACGCTGTCCGTGCCTCTAGGCATCGTTCTTTGGCTTCAAATTGAAAAGCGGGGAACAAATGTCTAGTGATGCGGTGGGGCAACTAGCAATCGATTTCTTGAGGTGACAATAATGCCCTTGTTCTCCCTCAATTAATTCATGCGCACCCACAACCCCCGCGCATCCCTGCAGCCGCCCTCTGGGGCGCGGGGCAGAGGCCACGTGAGGCCGGGGCGCCTGAAGCTGCGTGTGGCGGTCCCGGGGGACGCCGCTGAGCTGAAATAAGGTCCTGGGAGGTCATGTCTTCATACCATGTTGGCAATGGGCAGCCCGAGGATCTCCAGAGGCCTAGGTCTTTCCGAGCAAACGAGGGCGGGGAACGGGCTGCAACCCCATCGGCCTTGTGCCTCCTCAGCAGGTGCTGCTCCTCAGTCCTTCAGATTCTCGAACTTTCGAAGCCAGCGGTTCACGCCCGAGAAAGCGCTCCCACTGGTGCAGATTCATCAGACCCAGCCCGAACACAGGCTGTGCCCGCTCCCAACTTTTGGGGTGGGGTAGGGATGTCGCCCCTGCATTGGGCCCACTGAGCGGCGACCGTAACTCCGCGCTTTCGAAGGGAGGGAATGGAAAAGCGCTTCGGCGCGCTCCCCACTGGGCGGGGGTCCAGGTCCGCATCCCCTGACGACCCCCGCCCAGCTGCTCACTCCCCATTCTGGCCACGAGCCCCGCGGCCTCCGCCTTTCGGCCGACCTGCGATTCCCCCCTCAGATCAGGGATTTGGAGGCAGTGGCCATGTGCAAAAGAACAAGCTCGGGCCCGCAGGTAGCAGGCGGGCGTGGGTCAGGTCCCCACCATTCTGGAAGAGGAGCGGAGTGGCGGCCTGCAGACCCTGTTTGCCTTCTGTGTAAAGGAAAAGAAAAAACTCCTACCTTCCAAGGTAAAATGAGAGCAGCGCTGGCTTTAAAACCGTTCTTTTAAAATTAAAGTTTATTGGGGTGACAATTGTTAGTAAAGTTACATAGGTGTCAAGTGTACAATTCTGTATTACATCATCTATACATCACGTTGTGTGTTCACCACCCAGAGTCAGTTCTCCTTCCATCACCATATATTTGATCTCTTTACCCTCATCTACCACCCCCCACCCCCTAAAAGTTTTAAGATATTTATCCTCTGACTTTAAAATTCAAACCAAAAAAGGCCGAGGAAATCTTAGCAACAAAGGACATGCCAGCCTCTTTCCCTCAGAGTTCTTTCTCAGGGCGCTGGTGCAGTTCTTCCCCAGCACCAGCCCCATTTCCGTAACTATCTGTGCCCCCCCCCCCCCCCCAGTCCTGGGACAAAGCACCGCGGCGGGAAAGTGGGCGGATGTGCGGGCTTCCAGGAAAGAAGTCCCTGCTCGGTTCAAGGGGTCCACCCCAAGGAAAGTGGGTGCGAACTCCAGGCACCAAGGCCAGACCTGCGGGAGAGTGACGCGGTAAGGCCGAGGCGCTGAGCGGTGACTCAAGGGGCGCCCCAACCGGAGGGATCTAGACTGAGACTCAAAGTCCTCTGCTCCAGCCAGAGCCTCCTGGGCGGGGCAACTTCCGGGGCACTCGCTGCTCCGCCCATCCAGCCATCGCCCCGCCCCCAGACCTACTCGCCCCGCCCAAGACCCCTCCCAGTGGCCTGAGGTGCAGCTTTGAACTGTTGAAAAGTTTGCTAGTTGTTTTGTGGAAGACTAAACGAACAAGTGGCAGAGTGCAGACCATTCGCGTTTCTGTGAGGGGTGGGTGGGGCGGGAAGAGGCGTCTTTTGAAAGCCAGTCTTTGGTGGCGCGAGGCCCAGCGGGCAGAAGCGGGTCTCAGGCCTTGTCCGCGTATGGGTTTGCAGAGGGAAAAAGGAGGGCGAAGGCCTCGCGCAAATGTCCCGGCCAACCTTCCCAGAGGGGCCGCAGCCCCAACCAGCCGGGTGGACAAGGCCAAGCTGAGGGAGCCAAGGAAAATCCCTCTTCTTCGACAGGCTGTCCTCGGGGGTTTTTTAGTGGCAAGAATTGCGTTCTATAAAGCGCTTTTAATCTCTCTCCATGCAAAGCGTCGGATGCGGAGCAGTATACGTGCACGTGTGAATCCAGTTCACTGAAGTTCTCGGGAAGAGGAGAGGGGGGGCTCGATTCTATGCGTGGACGGGTCTTGTTTCCACGAGATGCTAGGGAGACGGCGGGGCCGGCTAGGCAGGTCTGGCTCACGCCCCTGCCCTGAACTGCGGTTTCATGCGTGGGTTTCAGACCCAGCCCCCGCTGCGGACACTGCGATGGTTGTTGCAGGGAGGAAGCGTGTCACGAAGGGCTTTCCCTGAATCTCTAGTTCCGTGGCGCGGGATCTGCAGCGCTAGTGGGGTGAGAGCCAGAGGCACCAGCGTGGGCCGCCAGCCTGGGGGCGGCGTCCCCTGTTAGTGAGGATGGGTCGCTCTCGTCCCCAGCCACTGCCGGAGCCGCGGGCGTTCCAGGAGAAAGGCGCGCACTTCCTTTGCCCACAGCTCCACGTTTCGTGGCGGCAGCTTGCCCAGCGCCCGGGACAGGAAGGCCGGCGAACCTACCTCTGCTTCCCGGCGGCAGAGCAGCAGATACGCCTGTAAAGGCTCACTCAGTACGTGCTGTCCCAGCGGCCCTCCAGAGGAGCACACGACGCTCGACACGCCCACACTTGTACACACGTGTGCGCACTGATCTACCGCACACACCACGAATACCGCCCGCGGGAGGAATTGGCCTTGCAGTTACAGGTCTCTGTCTAAGGGGGCAGATCTTTGAGAAACTGACCGCTCCTCAAATGTGTATATGAAAATATGGTTAAAATCCATTAGCCAAGATTTACTGTCAATGCTCTTATTTTGTGTTCAGAATTAGTTAAGTTCATAACACCGTCCACGAGAGCCAGGCCTTGGGCCTTCGTAGCATCCTCCACCCTAACAGTCAAGAATAAACACCCGAGGAGCAAACCTGAGCATCACAGGGCCACTCCACTGCATCAGGCACGGGAACATGGCCCCAGGTCGCTCTTTTATAGGGCTATTCGGAGACCGGATCTTCCCGCAACTCCGTCGTGGTCCTGGTGCCCGAGGCCCGGCGCTCGCGCTGCGTGTGGCCCTTCTGGGGCAGGATCCCGGATAGAAGCCCCTGCACGGCAGCGGCCTGGATTCAGAATCAAACTTCGTATCAGGCGTGGCAGGTGGACTCTCCGGGCGCTGGCGGCGGGAGAGGCCTCTCGGAAGGGCGGGTGGGCGCCGGGGGCCGGAAGTTGAGCTTGGGAGCGGCAGAAGGAGGCCAGGTGGCACGCGGCCTGCCAAGCCGAAGCCCGGCCCTTGGGTCGCGCCAGGGTCCCAGAGGATACTCAGTTAAGGCTCCGAGAAGGCGCTGGCACGCTAATCCCGGCTCCCCCTGACTCTCCAGAAATGCAAGGCACTGAAGGGGGTTGTGCTGGGAGGGGGCACGCCCTCACTGAGGTTCGTGCCGAGCCCCTCCCACAAAACCACCCAGCAAAATTAATGTATTGGGGTTAACTACGGACCGAAGGAACTGGAAGATGCCTGGATCCTCAGAAGCCAGGATTATTAAAAGAAATGTTAAGGGGTCTGGGCAGTGGGCAGTTCATCTCCAAGAACGCCACCATTAATGCCACGAAGGTGGCGATTCCACAGCCTGGTCCTTCCCCGCGCTCCCCGCAGCCTCCCAGCGTCGCTGTCACAATAGCTACAGCTAAAACCGCCCAGAAGGGCATTCGGCTGCAGTAGCAGCAGCCTGACAAGTGTGATAAAATGATCTTCCTTAACTAAACTCGTAAAGCACTGGGCAATAAAACTCAATCTTCTGTAAAATCCAATTAAGTCATTATCTGACTGATTGTATCTTTAATTGAAAACAGAAGTGACAGTAAATTTCTGTGATATATCAGGATCAATCGATACCGCTATATGATTCAGCCCCAAGAAGTGATTTATAATGTCAAACCCATATAGGTAACTCCACATTATTCTCTCTAAAACCACTGGTGGATGAAATTAAGAGTAAGTGCATTTAATAAAAAACAAGATGGTCAGGTTATTGATTACAACAGATGGGGGTGAAATCAAATAGATGTTTTCAAAGCACAGAGCGAAGAAAATACAAGTAATTTCTTTTTTCCTGTTTAATATCACCCACCAAATATACACACAAGAAAATTCAGTCATCAATAACATTTTTATTTCAGGTACAGCTGCAACTACACAGAACAATGAATTTTTTTTAGACTAGTTTCATTTCAGGATGTCTTCTGTTACACAAGGAAGTACTCCACAAGCAATTTTTAACAAAATAATGAACTCAGAAATCTGTAGTAACTTTTAAAGATGTACTTATTTTCAAATCAGATTACAACCGAAGGTTACAAAATAGTCTAGATGGCATCCATTTTTTCCTGTAGTAGAAATAATGTTTATGATAAACTTTTATATTATTCTAGAAATAACACCCAGGAACTCTGCCTTACTGGGGTTGCTTTAAGTTGTACTGTTTTCAAATTACCTTTTATAGAAAAGGTAGCTATTCCTAAAGGCATTCTTTTTTTCTTCTGACTATTTCAGTCATGTTTTGGAAAGGGTACATGTTTTGGGAGTGTGAGGTGGAGCTACGCTTTTGCAACAGCAACACAAACACACAATCTTTCCATTTACTCTGATCTGACCTTCCAGATTTCTAAAGCAAGCTCTCACTGCTCTTTTCTTCTCACTGGTCAGGTACTAGATTAAATTTATATTTTTAAAGTTTTATTAAAATACTAAAATTCAAAAACATCTAAAGCACCTAAGATTTCATTTTAAAACTAAAAGTAATATCTAATTATGACACATTTAGATGCAAATATATTGCTTTACGATTGAATTACTGTATTTCTTGAAAACTATATGTAAACCAGTGTCATAAAAAAATGAGGGACATTACTATTTAATATTTAACTCCACGAGCAAACCACTTAATTCTTACGGATGGCAGTCACCAATCCTAAACTATTCTAAATAGGTTTTAGCCTCTGGGTTAAGCTCTAAGGAGTATAAACCAAACACGTTTTTAACAGTTAAATCGGCATGAGTCAAGGCAAAATCTGAACAACAAACCCTGTGTATAAATGGAATAAGCCTGCTATTCCAAGGACACCACCAAAGGCTTTGGGCACCGCTTACTCGTCCTCCTCGATGACGGGGGTGACCGTGAAGCTGCTGGGCTCCGAGGCCGACTCACATTCAAGCACTCCCTTTGTGCTCTCGTTACTAATAGGAGAGCTGCTGGAGAGGGAAACCAAGCCCGAATCTTGACTGCTGGGCGGCGAGAATACTGGGAAGTAGGGAGAGACAGGGAGAAGAGTGCAGTTAAAAGTGGCTGATCTTTCTCCATTCAGTCTTCAATTAGGTTCCAACAAAGACAGAGGCACTCTGCATTTCTATTCCAAGTTGAAAGTGTTTTTATAGGCACTGATTAAAATCCTCAGCACTTCTTTAGAATAAAAAAAATAGTATTTCTGCACAGTATTGTCTATTTAACTGTAGGGGAAACTTAGCTAGCAGAGTTCCAGTTTTATGTTCATTAAAAACAAAAAACAGCCTGCTCCCCTCGCTTTGGGAAAACTATTAATATTTCCACCCTTCACCAAGCCCCTCCTTTATGTAAAGGATACTAACAGACCTTGTCTTGTCAAATGATCCACCTGACAAATTACCCCAAGCAAGACTCCACCCATGTTATTTCCACCATTGGACAAGTAACCCTAGTCTTTCAATATCTAGCAAGTGAAAGTGATAACTTATCAACTTTCCTGTTGTTACTTCTCTTGGATATAACCCAGAGGACAAACATCTGGGGCAGGAGGAGTAAGCATACCATTTAAAAAGTAAAAAGCAGTAAGTAGGAGAGAAACTTTTTTAAACCACAAAAAGTAAAAGAAATTGAATTATACCACACTAAAATAGAATTCAGGTGCAGATTTTAAAAGCAAACCTATGAACATAAAACTCCACAAGGAAACTGACATTAAATATGAAGGATGCAAAAGTGATAAAGTGCTGAACAATTTTTGCAACCTTACAAGTCACAGTAGATACAAAATTTAAGCAAAAGGGTCTCTGACCTTCTTAACCTTAGCTGAGTTCAGATCCACCCCCAGAACTCCCTTCCTGCCTAGTGTGAATGTAATTAAAGAGAAGCTGCAGTGGCAATTTCTCTCCTCATTAACTTCCTGATTGGTTTCAGCCTCAGGATTCTGCCGGGCAGTAGTTTGTCACCAATTCCAAATGGCCAATCGTTAATACTAATGTTTGTGTAACTAACTGCCAGCATCTGCCACGGCTTCTTGTACAACAATAATGGTGAAAGGGTACATTAGTGCTCCTGTGTTAATTCAGCTTGTGTTCATCAATAGGGAAATCTATGATGTAATTAGCAAAATGCACTGGGAGCTGAGTGTTGAAGTCATTTGTAGAGAACTAAATCATAGTAGAAGCTGTACTGGGCCCTGATATGTTTGCCATCAATACTTATTATGTTTGGAATTTAATAAGGTATATTACCATGCTGAAAAGAGGCCTTTTTACAAGAGAACACCATTTACGCTTGTTATGGGTTTGGAAAAGGTTTGCTGCAGCTAGTGAAACCACACAGAAATAAAAGAAAGAACTGGGATTTAAGAAGCAGACCTTTAAACACTCCACCGGACCAAATTATTTCAGAAAGCCCCTTTCTTCTAATGTCACATATGGATGAACAGATAGGCAGATGGATAGTTTTGTATAGCTACCTCAATATCCAGTAAGGAAACGATCTGAAAATTTAGTAAGTGAATAAATTTGAAAAAACATTTAGGCAATTTTCTGATAAGCAATTTTGCTATTTATGGTATTTGTTTAGTAACTTAAAAGCAAAGGTAATAGTTTGTAAGCTGTGTTTAAAGGAAAGAGCCATTTATAATACTTTATAGACGCTAAAAAGGGTGTACATGCATATATAAATATATAATAGCAACAACAAAAAACTGGGAACCTATGAAATCTAAAGCCTTCATTTTATTGTTCATAAAGGCGTCTTATTAAATTTTAATTTTTATATGGATTTAAAATTTTTCCCTGCAAATCTAAGATGAATTATGAATTGTGTCACATGCACACAAGGATGTTGGATACACACAGAAATGTTTTCCAAAGGCAATGGACTTTGCTCTGACATCTTGTTACTACAGCGACCTGGAGATCAGACTAAGAGCCAACTGGAGTCTATGAGTTAATCTGCCCACCTCCATCCTGACCTCAAACCAGTGACAAAAGTTCCTGTCTAGAAGCGTAGGGAAGGGAACGAACGTTTACTGACTACTTCCTGAATGCCACATACTTGAATGAGGTATTTCATCCTCAAACCATTCACTGAGAGAATTCTTCTCTCCATCTTACGTAAGGGACGCTGTGGAAGCTGTCAAAGGTAGCCTGGCACTGGTCAGCTCCGTCCTCCACTTGCTCTCATCCCTGCCCCAGCCTACCCTTGGGTGCCACATCTACTCACTGGCCACCGAACCTTCCTAATCTCTGTGTCAGTTTAAGAAGGCAAAACAACTGACTTGTCAGACTAACACAGAGGCTGTAAAGGAATAGGCAGGTGTTCTCCAGACATGTCCTGAGCCCTGAGCCTGCCTTCTGCCTTAAGTTAACAGCTAACCTAGGAGATGCCCCTCACCCTGCCACACACCTCCCACTCCCCATTTAGCTGGGTTGGGACTGAAAAAGGGAGGGGTAGGTATTCTGCAAAAGAAAGGAATTTGGGGCTAGACGACCCCTTTTGCCTTGTGGGTATTTTCTTGGGAAGGATTCCTGTAACTTAGGGCTACAAAAACATGCAGTGTGTCACCTGCATAGACTGCAGGGGGGGAGGGGGGGTCCAGGCATACTTAATGCTTGACTGCACTACAGAGAAGATGCAAATAAATGAACTCAATCTGTTTTGAAAAATGCCTGTATTTTTAAAAACATTTCTCCACTGAAAATTTAAATCCATGTTATTTTTACTTCTGTTCAAGGCTTAGCATTGTCTTTGAATAATGGGCTGTTGAAATTAGGAATAGTATCTGTTTAACTCATTTTGTGTAGCACCTCTTAAAAGTCGCTCCAAGTGCATTAAAGATTTCATAAGTGTTTATCTTAGCGACTAATGTCCAAAAATCTATTTACTACCACCCTTAAATGTACCCTTCTTCATTTTAATGTACCTTCCTTAAACTTTGTTGGAGGGAGGAGTAATAATTGATCATTATAAATCATTTTATACCAATTAAAAATTCAAAAGTCAAAATTATTGTTTTCGCTTTTTAAGTTGATTCTAATGAGCCCTGCATAAGGATAATTTCAACTCAAAAGGCTCTTCTTAATTATTTTGTAAAAATGTGAATGCCGAGTGTCAGTGGGACTGTAAGGAAAGATATGCTGCTGGTAGCACTAGAAATTGGTTCAATCTTTCTGGACAGCAATCTAGTGACATGTAATAAGAACGATAAAACTGTTCATACCCTCTGACCCTATAATTCTACTCTGGGGAATAAGCCCAAAGAAAGAAAGAATAATTGGCTCAGAGATGCTCAACGCACCACAATTTGCATCAGTGAAGATGTTAGCGCTTGGCTCTGGTGCTGGGAGTGTCGGTGGGGGTAGCCACATTGGGGTTGGACATTCACAGGCAATAAGCAATTCAGGATTGTGCTACCCTGTAATCATCCATAGGCTCCCAGTATTTACAGAAATGGAAGAAATGACTTCTGGAGACCAAAGGAGAAACTGAAAAGTAAGAAAAAGGGGAAAAAAAGAAAACTTGCCCATCTGATCTTTTTTCATGTTACAATGAAAGGTGGGTAAACCTCTGAGGCTGACCCTTGTTTGAACCAGCAGGCCCAGTATCTGTTTTCTCTCACGTAGCCTATTTTTCTACAGAAGCTAAAGGGTCTTTATAATTTAAAAACAAAAAAGAAACCTTACACATAATCCTTACCAAAGCAGAAAAAAAACAAAAACAAAAAAAAACTTAAGATGATTTCAGTGATACCATGTAAACCATCAGAATTCTTTCTGGAAAATATTATATAATGCCCAAAACCCCCTCCTCTCTGAAAAACAAAACAAAAACCACTCTAACTGCTAAATCTTTTGACATTGCAAAGACCCCTGACTTTTAACTTGAATGATCTGTTGGAAGTCAATGGACTGGAACAAATAATTCTCTTCCAGTGATGTGAGAAAACAGGATATTCATGCTTGAAAAAAAATTTTTCTTCCTCTACATGTTAAACACTATTAAACTCTAAGAAATCATTTAAAAATAAAAATGCAAGTGGCATTCTTCACTTGTTAGCAACTCTTCACCTAGATGCTGACAGAAAGAAAACAAAACTGCTGCCCTCTTTGGTTTCCTAGAGTTTACTGGCGTAAGAATCTGATGAAAATTTCTTAACAAATTCTTCCACTTCCTGATAACCATAATGTTTGGAAATAAAGTCATGTCCAATCAATACCACTTAGCAGATATTTAATGTTTCACAATAGAACTCTTTTCCAGAGTGGAACTACTGCCCTTCTCACTAACATTTAAATAATTAGGATTAGCTTAGCGGGCTGAAGCTTGGCAGATTCAGTTTGTACTTTCAAACAGCATTAATTCTTGGCACTTAGAACAAGGGATAAAAGGTAAAGATATGAATGGAGATCTTTATTCAACCTGATCTATCATGGATTAGCTCATTCTTTTCCAGTTCACGCCTGCACTCTAGTTAAGAGGAAGGCTAAGCTGTAACTGATGTAATTAGAAACCATAAGCTGAGAAAAAATAGCCCTTTCTTATCTTCCCCATTTACTATGTATTTACTAAAAAATAATCTTTGAAACAATTAAATGTGTTCTTCCACCTAAGTGCAATTAAAGAGTAGTGACAAGAGAGAGGGGCTGTGTAGCATTATGCTTTCCTTGAAAACATATCTTAATTGTCAGTTCTAAAATCTAACAACAATTTTGAGGGGCCAACTCTGCACTTTGTACATTGTAGAGACGTGGCTGAGCCACAGTAAATGAGTTTCTGTAGATGGAATAAGGTACGTTATCAGTGTTCCTTCTTTGATAAGAACTATCACAGCCTTTGTAAGCATTGGGAATTACCGTTTTTAAAAATGAAGTGAACTTATAACAGAAAGTATGTTTTTGGGTGGTAACAACAGTACCTCTTTCCCTCTAAATTTCTTGTATAACAGCTATATACAATTCAGTAGATGATACCAGAACAATTATTTAAAATAAAAAAATCTTTTGGTTCCCTTCAGCCATTAAGAACAAGAACTTCTTAATTATCAAAATAAACAGAAGCCTATCAAACATCCTTTTGTGGCACATCAAACAGTCTGAGGACCTGGGCTCACAGCCTGGCCCAGCCATTGCTGCAGACTAGCTTTCCTACTGCTTGAGAAACTACGGGATAATGCACCTAAACCTCCTCCCTTACCCACAGAGTTCAACACAAAGGGAAGAATCCTTTGCTGTTTGGACGCAGTACACAAAAAGGGAAGAGAAGGGATATCCTCCATTCAGCCTTCTACCCCACCTGGGACCCAGGCAGAATCATCTCCGCCCGACATTCCTCCTCCACTCCCACCCTCCTGGACAACAGACCAGACTGGCAGCTGCTAGAGCCCCATAGGCCTTGCTTATTTCTGGTCATCAAAACCAACTGGAGTCTCAAAGTACACCCACGAACAAGAACGTGTCTGTGACAGCAGCCCTACCAGATCGGGAATCACACCATCCAAGTGCCTCTTCAATCTTCACCTCCCCAAACACCTCTTGC
Source organism: Rhinolophus sinicus (assembly GCF_036562045.2). Lineage (NCBI taxonomy): Eukaryota > Metazoa > Chordata > Mammalia > Chiroptera > Rhinolophidae > Rhinolophus > Rhinolophus sinicus. The sequence goes on from NC_133754.1 coordinate 140,441,736, forward strand.
CATCAGCAGTGGTGATGCCCTGGCTGCTCCCTCACTCCTAAAGTGTCACAATCAGTTGTGGAGACTTTGCTCTCACTGACTTCTTTCTTCCTGAATGCTTCCTGAAGTGAGCAAGTGTGTACATGAGAAGCTAACTCATTAGTATTTGCTCAACTTACTTAGCCAGGCAGGAAGCATTTGGTGATACACACAATCCAAACATTCAAAGATCCTGTAATTCACTGTTTTTTAATGAAAACATACTCAGTCTCAAAACCTAAACATACAGGTAATGTGGCCTTTACTTATCTCTGGTAACAACATCCTCAGGTAAATCCTCACGGTGGATAACTAACTCTGCTCTTTTTTCCCTCAGCAGTGAAACAACCACAAAGCAGACAGTGAGGAAACCCTCTCTACTACCTGGGCAATGGACTTAAGCTTTCTGAGCCTCAGTTTCCCCATCTGAAATTAGACTGACAAGAGGTTGTTGTGGTAATTACTGAGTACATATTAGCTTCCTTACTTCCTTTCTCTATAGTCTAAGTCTCAGTATCTTAAAGTGAGGGGATTCTTGCTTTGAAGGTGCCAGAATCCTATCAGGACTTAGTACGAGATCTGTTCACTCCAGACCACACACACTTTTGTGAGAGCCAGGGAACAAGGACTACACACTGACTTGATGTGGGGCCTATGTGATAATCTGAGTGTCACATCCAAGAAGCAAACCCTATTCCTCACTTGGGCAACAGGTCCCTGGTTACATATGCTCTGCCTTTTTCATTTGTTCAGGCGGGGGTGGGGATGGTGAAAAGATGGCCGGTGTCAAATCAAAATCAAACAGCTTTGTACACCATACAAAAAATCGTGTCATTATCCAGTAATCAAGCAAACCATCCCTTCAAACAGCAGTATTTGGAAGCAAGAAGAATCTCTTGTCTTTCTGCCTAAATTTGTCCTATAAGTCGGTAACTCTGTGAAGTACTGGGCATGGGCTTCAATGTACCAAAAGAAGTAAGGGTCTCAGGGTTCCTAATATACAATTACTAGGTACCTAGAGCCATGACTGAATGAGACTTGCTGGGGTATCGGAAACTCAGTGAAAATTCAACAGAGCGGAGCTGGGGTTAGGTGTGTGGGCTTTGGAGGCGGACCTTCTCTTACTATCTGAAGACCTTGGACAAGTCCCTTAACCATTCTGTGCCTCGATTTCTTCATCTGTAAAACGGACCGAGTAGAGCACGTAAGATGGTTCTACGCAGAGTGCTGGGGCCCCATTAAGCCCGATGCAGCTGAAAAGCCCCCATTACAATCATGCACGGCTTCCCCATTTGGTCACCCTCACAGGTGACCTGGCAGCCGCAGCACCTCAGCACTGGATGCTGTCCAAGTTAAGTAAGCCCTGTTCAGCGTCACCTCCCCGCCTCTATCCTTCTCTCTGCTGTCCTCGTCTACACCCGCTCCTGTCCCACTTCCTTGTTGGCGGGCTCCAGGGGGTAGCAGTCAGAGAAGCAGCTGCTGCTCCTGACCGGCTTCTCCCCGCTGGGCAGGCAGACTGGTTTCCCACCAGACAGGTGCACTGATGAGGGCAGGTAGGCTGAGGGGGTCCTGCTTCCTGCCCTGGCTCTGCTCACTTTGGAGGGTCCGTAAGGCTGGGCCGAGCCCCGCTCTGAACAGCAGGAATTAGAGTGGGGAGACCATGAGGTCTGTCATCAGACACTAGCACTGAGTCTCCGTTCCTTCCATTGTAAAAGGAGATCAATAATCATGTATCTCACAAAGTTGCTTTTTAGGGTCGAGGAGATGATATAGGACAAAATAGTCTGTAAACCTGGAGGCTCTATCTACTCATCAGTCATTGTATTTTTTGTCCTCTTCCCATTAGCCCTTCTCTAGGAAAGAAGGGTGAGTTAGTATCCGTACTCCACAAGACAGGACTAAGAAATTAATAAGATTTTTATTAAACACTGGTTGGAAATGAAAAAGAAAAGAATTAGTGACAACATAGCTCAACTATCCCTCAATACGCTGAGACAAGCTTCAGTTCTGATGTTCAGGAAAAGGTGACTTTTATTTTATTCTTCTTTCTTCACACACCAAAAGACGGAAAGTGAAGACAAATTCCTAACTGAAACCCAAGCCTGTTATTTTGGCTTTTTACAGCATCATGCACAGGACTTCAGTTACATATAACATTTCCTGAGCCAGGGCCAACAGGCAAGAAGACATGGCTGAACCAGGCTGGGGCAGAAAGCCTGAGAAACACTTCGTGACAGAAACAAACACAAGGTAAAAGACAAACATCTGGCAAACTGCAGTGAAGCTGAAAACATCCACCATGCGTTGTCCAGCACAGTGCAGGGCACGGGGTAGGTTTAGTGATGAATGAGTCAGCAAGAATGACCATGGCACTTAGTCTTCACAAGACATGCTGCTCCCACAAAACAGGGCTGACCCACTCATTGGCAGATAGTCTCAAGTCTAAAACCAATTTTGAGGACTTTTAAAGTACATGGCTTTTGTTTCATTCCGTCTGTATTTACTGCACAGAGATTCTATGCAAAGGCTGGGTGCCGAGGTAAAGAAAAGCCAAGAAAAGCCACATCGAACACACTCTGGGACAAGGGACGAACCCGGAACTCAGCCAGGGCTCTTACTGAGCACGCAGGACCAAGTTCCTTGGGGACTTTGCAATGCAAATGAGGGCTCAAGTCCACATTCAGTGCCACACCTGGGCGGTCACACGGACAACTGCATTTGAAAACAGAGTTTAAATACATGCCGATCATCTCAGATACTAAGGCAGACTGGGCAAAGAAGATGCTCTACAGCTCGTCTCTGGAATAGACTTCCCCTTTGATTCTGGGAAAGCTGTTTTCTCAGAATCAAACCCATAAAGCAGCCTGTGGCATTTGCCATCCTAAGAACTAGCTTAGCTCCGCCCAGACATTTTAAAACAAGAAAAAAATTTAAAGTACCCTTGTAGAGTATTTTCTTCACAATGAGAAGAATCACAGATGCTTCAACCTTAAAGGATAACATGTGACAGAAATCTCAACTTTGATGGGCATCTTCTTAAGGCTAAGAAAACAGATTAAGGTTTTGGCGTCCACACCACTGCCAGGAGAGCTGGTCACAGAGAGCGAACGCTGCCTTCTAACCTAGGGCCCCAAATGAGCCCGCTTTCTGTCTAATCCACGAGTCTGAGGTCAGCCTTTCACTTTGGAATTACATCATCTTCAATAAAACACACTGTTGTTTAACATGTACGATGTGCAGTTTTAGCTATATGGTTTTTAGGAAGTCTTTTAAAAATATTCTGAGGCTTTGCAATTAAATGGCTATAAGAGAAAGTTCGTGAACCATTTTGTGACTAGAACTTGTCTAACAATTTCAGCTACCATTGGAATGTAAATATTGTGCCCCAAATGATATGCTAGTAACAGGACAGAGGACTGTGTCAGGTAAATTATCTTATCTGTACTACCAGGAGACTCTGTCTTCTGCAAAAAGCAAAACTTTATCGTATTGGCTATCATACTATGCCAACTTTTCCTTCTCTTTCATTACAGGAAATTTAAGACTACTAATTATTAATATTTCCCCCTGGCACAGAGGAAGCAAACACCAGGACACATCTACATAAAATATATACCAGGTGAAATCAATCAGAATAGAAAATTCCAGGCATTTCCAGGCAGGAGAATACATGCCTACTCACAGTTGCACAAGTTACAAAGAACTAAATACAACACAGCCATCATGGACAGATACGGTGGTTCAGGTTACAGGAGCAGGAATTCACTCTTTTGGAATAGTTCTTGTTAAGGGTGAACTGACATAAGAAAATAATAGAACAAACTGTATGTTTTCCCAAAAGAGTGTTTCAACACTTTTCATAAGACCTCAACAGCTAAAAAAAAAAAAAAATTTAATATATGTATTTCTTAGAACATTTTTTTGTTTAAGATGCCCTATTCAGTTAGCCCCCAAGAAAGGACGTCTGCCTTCAGAGGTTAATCTGTGGGTGATACAAGGCATTCAGGGAATGTGATTGTGTCTGCCCTTCTCCAGGGATTTGTGATATTTTTTAATTGTTTCAGGAGAGAAGAGCTCATGTTTTGACAAGTATTTCAGTTTACCTTTAAGAAAATGATTTTCCTTTTTCCCCCAACTGCATCCTATCTGAAGCCAAACTTGGCGCTAACCTATCTTTAGGGGTTTCTCAGAATAACCACCTACGGTCTCTTTGGGTGAGAAGCTCCTGGACAAGCTGGTTAGCCGCGCTCAGCTCGGAACAGAACAAAGGTAATTAATACTAATACTGGTGGGTATTTATCAAAGTATGACACAAATTTTTATTTAATTCTTCCTTCTGCTGGTCAAAAAAGTGGTTTCCTTTCAGGATTTAGTTTTCTGCTTTTAATTTTTTTATTGTGGTATTAAGTGCAGTCACAATGTACACAATGACCATCACCACCCACCATCTCCAGGACTTTTTAATGTTCCTCTGTCATTCTCCAGACCTTCTCCCCTCCTCTGACCATCTCTTCTCCAACCAGTATCCTAAGTATAGACTTTCTCCAAACTGCTTGCCTTGGTCCTCTCTTATCACACAAGCTTTAAATGTTACCTCCTTGCAAATGACTTTATAATTTATATTTCTTGCCCTGACCTCTCAGCAAGAACTACTTTTGTATTTTAAGTATCTGCTGGACATCTCTACCACGATGACCCACCTGTAATATAAACTCCTGGTGTTTAAAACTGAACCCACCATCTCCTCCCCCTCCAGCAATAAGCCTGAGGCTCCCTCCTCTCTAGGGTCCTGAGCATGCCCGCTTCACTTGCTGGCTCGGGCTCCGAGCCTCAGGCGTAGTGTGGACCCCCTCAACACCTTGTACTAATCCGCTAGCATCCAGTTACCCTACCCATCTTCTCTCTCTCCTTCACTTTACCCAGGATGGCCTGTTACTCTTCCAGAAGCACATCTCTAACAAGATGTTTCCTGTAATAAACACCTTTGGTGGCTTCTGAAAAAGTCCGACCTTACTGTCCTGGCATTTGAGGAGCACCCTGATTTCCCTCTTCACCCCTGCACTTAAGCCATGTTTCTGCCTCACTCCTGCTCTAGATCCTAGCACACACCTTGTTCCCTGCCTCTGAAACTGAGCTCCCATTGGTTCCACTGTCTCCCCAATCTCCACAGGTCGAAACCCTGCTCCCTGATGTCTCTAAACAGAAACCACCTCCCCCTCCTCTAACGCCCAGAGTACTGTGCCTGTACCTGCCTTGTGGCACTTTCACTGTCACCTTCCTATCACCGTCCATTGCAGAACAACTCCCCCACAGAACAGGGTAGGAGCCATGTCATATTTGTCTTTGAAGCCCTTTGGTAAAAGCCTTACCCCTGTACACATTCAAAAGTAGTTGATCAATGAAAGATGAGTCTCACTGGTCAAAGCCAGCTGATGTGTTTCCTGGACCCTGCAACCAATCATGACCAGCCTGCTACATGCACACGCATGAAAAGAACGGTGGAGAGGCAGCTCTAATGGCAAGAGAGAAGTGATAGCTGCTAGCCCCACATCAAGGCAGGGGTGAGGGAAACTGAAAAGCAGCTGGGGAACCAGTATAGGAGTATAATAAACGGTGTGACAATAAACCTGAACCCTCAAGAAAGGTTCAACATCTTGAAGGCAAGAAAGAAGAAAACCTATTTTACAAACATCCTGTCATCAAAGGTTGGGAGGCAGGAAACTTTGGCAATTGCAGGAGAAATTATCAGTTATTTGGAAAACTCATGTTTGTGAATCAGATCTTTTCTTAATGATGGCAAATTAATGAGATATAACAAATCCATTCTTAAACCTAATCCTTGGATGGACATACCTTCACTCTGCACACTAACAGAAATACGAGAACAAGCTGGAAGACTGAAAGGTGTACAGACTTTTTCCCTCCATAGTAAAAGAAGCTCATTAAAACTACTACCTTAAAAAAAGCTGGTAATATGGTACCATCAGTTAGATTTCAGATAGATTACTTTGTATTATTGATTGACTGAGGATATATACAACAGAATAGTAAGCTTGATTCAAGAGACATACATAGAACTCTAGCCCCAACAATGAGAGAATCCACATTCTTCACAAGCACATGTGAAATATTAATACAAAAAGACCATGTCCTTGTCTACAAAGCTGGTCTCGACAAATTTCAAAAATGGGTATCTTTCAAACCTTTGATGTGTTGGGAGATTTAAGCCTGCAGTCTATCAGAATAACTACTAAGAAAAATAACCCTCCAGCTTTAAAAAATAATAAACAAAAAGAATATCAATTTCACTGACTCTGACTAACCAACGGCCAGCATCTGGTCACAATATACTTGTGGCTACTGTTGAAAGTACTTAAGTGCTGGGGCACTGGTTCCAATCCACACACTCTTCCTCGAGCCCACATTCCAAGTAGATCAGGTATTTTCACACTTGGTTCATCTTCAGTGAAGACTGTAATTAAATCTTTAATTTGAAAACAAGAGTAAAAGTCCAGCACTCACTGCATTACTGGCTGCCTTAGAACAAAGAACAATCAAATAACAAATGGTGGCCTCGGCTCCTTCAAACTTCAATAATCTGCTAATTTCAGAAGGGACCAGCTCATTTCAACAGTGACCGGTTTACATGTGGAAATGCTTTCCAGTCACCTGCGAGCTTTCTAGGAATCAGAAACGTTACTTCAATTGCATATATTTTCAAGTTTATATGTTTCCTGGCCTTTTGATTACACCATGATTTTTAAAACCTGAATTTCCGAGCACACTTTGTTTCATATCCAAGACGTTGGAAGAGGCCTCTTAAAGAGCTGATTACTCTGAGGAACATGATGACTGTTGTTGGTTCTCTTTATTTCTAATCTACGTCCAGAGCGAGGGTGGCGCTAACTGGGTACTTAATTCATGGATTATTTACTGAGCATCTGCTCTGTGCCCAATACTGTTGTAGAGGTAAAGGGACTATAGCCATGAATAAAACAAGTCTCTCTTCTCATAAGGAAAATGCCAGGGACATCTGTCATCAGAGACCTGGGACCAGATTCCAGTTGGGTCACATACTGAGGATGTGACCGTGGGCAATAATTTAACAGCTCTGAACCTCAATTCCTCACCCGTTAATGAAAAACAATGTTAAAGGCTGTTGTTAAAAATAAAATATACTAAGTATTCCCTTGATACTGGTTCTTTCTTCTGCCTGTCCCTTTCCAGAATAAGGGAGCAAATATTTAGTAAGGGCGTCCAGTGTACACTGGGGACCATCGGAAGCAAACTCTGGAGGAAGGTGACATTTTTTCTCAATTATATGTTCGCCTGATCCTTTGTACCTCCCTCACCTCCTTGCACGTCTGTCTCTTCTGTTCTTAGGCAGCCTGTGCTCCCTGGTCCTCCTCTCCCCTCTGCCAAAGGATAGCTTACCCCTCCCCTCAATCACTCCAGAAACAGTTCTGTTCTTCCAGCATACTGCTTGCAGTTCTTGATGAAAGCCTCCAATTAAACTCACTCACCCATGAGGTAAATGCAGACTTTAGGCTCTAACCCTCGTGTTGATATTTTCAGTTCAAAAGGTGGCTTCTAGACATTGTAAAGATGTTATCTTTGGGGGCAGGGCCAATTTCTACGGTATTGCCTTATACCACTCAGGATACAGAGTGCACGGCTACTAAGTAAGTGACTCCTGGAATTTCACTTTTACTAAGTCAGGTTTTCATCATTTACAGAAAAGAGGCATTCTCACTGAGCGAGGCCCTGGTCCATGCCTGGTCTGCGTCCCACCCTAGGATGGAGTCACAGCCTTTCAAAGCTTCGACTAGTCAGAGAATCTCAAGTTGATAATCAGCTTCCCTTTCACTTTGCCTTCCAGGAGCTTCATCAGAAAGCACTCCTATGGCTAACCAGAAAACTGGTAGTTAAAGAAGAGAAATGACAAGACAATTATTTTCCACTAACAGCAAGTCTCAAGTTTTCCAGTGCTTCAATGAGCCTCCACAATTCTAATGAAGTACTTGTCAAAGCATTGAATGAAATGAACCTTTAATTATTTTTGTTAAGAAATATTGCTAGTTGTAACACTAAACCAGATAAAACTGAGAAAAGGAAGAGACACAAATATTAGCATTAGCTAACAAATGTGCTTGGTAGTGAAGGGGGGAAGATTTTTATAATGCTAAACCAAGGTCATCCACTTATTTAAATATTAATAGTACTTAGAACCACTGTGTCAAAACAAACTATCAAATAGCACAGGATTTAATTTGCTTTAATAAACATGTATTATTTTTGTAGTAATAAAAAGTGATGTAAAAAGACAGAAAGTAAGGATGAAAGGAAATCAAAGAAAACAGGCCACTGATGGAAGCACAGCTCTCTTAAACTGTAGGAGTGAACAGCTTTCTTTAATGAGGGCAGGCTGGTGGGCACTGGGTGGATGAAACAGGAATTCTTAGGAAGGCCTGACTACCGGTCACAGGTAGGAGCTGGTAAGGGCTGACTTAGGTCAGCAAAGCTTGTGAAATGAGGTTCTGCCCACATTATTTATTAGCATAATGATTAATAATAATCATTATCAATCATTGAGTCCCTAACGTGTTCCAGGCCTTGTACTTATCTTCACATAAGCCCTTCGAGGAGATATGTCATAATACCCTCGTTTGACAGATTTTTAAAAATGAAGCTTAGAGAGGGTGGTTAACATCCAAGGTCACACAAGTGTTGGGTGTCAGACTATGTACTCAGGACTTGAACCTGGGACTGTCCGCCACAAGACCACAGTATATTATAATAGGTTTGCTGGTTTGATTCTCACCCTGCCTACTTCTGACACCTCCCAGGGAGCCCTCTGCCATGAGCTTCGCTCTTCTGCACATTAGCAGAGTTGCTGCCTGAGTTCCTCTCCAGAAAGCCATGATTTTGCTGAAAAAGACAACTTTGAAGTCCAAGCCTTCCCTGAGATGCAGGTTTGCCGTCTGAAAATAATCCAAGAGAGGAGCTACCTAAGGGACCTCAATTCCCACATCTTTTAAATCTACTTTCCAAGAAGAGACTTCAGGGATCCATCATGGGATTCAGTAGAATGTAGGGTTGGGGACAACTTATCTGTTTGTAGATTATCAGACTCTGGGTGTTTCAGAAAATAAAGTGGGAGTCACTTGGCAGAACTCTGCATTCTCTTCAAAAGCAACCTCTTGCTGCAGAGCCTTCTGAGCCCCGAAACAGCAGAACACAGAGGAGGGACAGTCTGTGCTGGGCGATGGAGAGGATGCCGGCTTCTACCGAGACTCCTGAGCATCAGGCAGGAGAGTCTGAAGCACAAGCACAGGACCTGGGGATTGGAGAGCTACCAGACACCGAGGTGGCAAAAAACGAGTGTTCAAGGGATCTTTTTTTCCCAACTTCCACGTGCCTGGGGAGAAAAGAGGAAAGGGGACAAAAGACACCCTGTGGTGTAAAAGCTTGCGTTTCCCTTCATCCGATTTAACCGAATGATGACATGCACCGTTCAGCAAAGTACACATCTGACAAAGGAAGGAGGGCAGGGATGGAGCAAGCAGGGGGTGGGCGGACATCAAGGCGGGACGCACCCCCTACGCCTCACGCTCACTGTCAAGCTCCCCCAGAGGCCTAAGAGGGCCGAATCCCAAGTAAATCCACACAGGTGAGTTCTCAGAGTAGGTTCAGTAATTACCCTATTCTGCCTCATGTGACCTTCCATGAAGTCAGGATGGACACAATGAAAAATGGACCAATTCACCCCAGCAGGCTCCAGCACCTCCCGGTCACCAGTACCAAGGGCTCCTGATACATCTAACAGAAATGCCACGGTGACTGACCGGGGCACCAGCAGGAAAAATCTATTTATCAATGAAGCTAACATAGAGTCCAGTTCAAATCTAAAACTACAGCATCAGGAAACAGTGCAGAGTACGATAAACTCCTGGATTCATAGGGTATTTGTCTTTAGGACTAACTATCCTGTTTCTTGGGCAAACCATGATTGGGGCCTCAGTTTCCACATCTATAAAGTTAGGGAGTTGAGCTCAATGACTTCTAACTTTTCTCCCAGAAATAAAGTTTTTTGTATATTATGATTTCTCACTGTGTTACAATTTTCTCAAATCTCCATTTCTGTTAAGCTCTAAAGGGTTAAGTGCCTGCTCCAAGTTAGAATTAATGAAGTACAGAACAGAGCTGGGTAATTTGGCATCAGTTGATTACTTCGAAAGCAAGTAATGGGGAGCTTTTCTTCCCTAATAGAGACATTAACATTTTCTGTCGATAATGGACTAAGCTCTTTCCAACAATTGGGATTGAGCACTTAAACGGGCAGAGGTTCAATTCCTCCATCTTTGTGCTGCTGTACAAAAGTAGCTTCAGGTGATATGTGACAGCCTCTGCGTATCAAACGCAGATCATGCTATGATGACCTGGTGGAAATCCGCTCACTGCCTAACTTTGCACAACAAATTTCCTAACACTAGTGGTTCTTCAGTATCTTGATTGGTTCAGTCTATGAACAGAGTCCTCGGCAGACTATCAGTCACTGCTCTGTGTGAACTCAACTACTGTCCAGCGTGACCTCACAGACCCGGGCGTACGTCCTTTAGCACAGAGAGGACACACACCTAACCTTTCCTGCAAAGGAAATAGCACATATTTAGCCACACTGAAAATGCAGCTGTCCCCCCACACTATGTCAACAAGAAAGCAGGTGGAATCACCTTCTCCTTTCTGTTTTATGGACTGTCTTCTATCAGGTTAGATACTCAAGTAACGAGAAAGCAGCTCCAGGAGATGAAAACCGCTGGGGTCTTTACAAGTACCTCTGCTTGTACACGAGCTCATATTTTTATGTGGAGATTGACTGGGATTCAGTCAATTCAGTGCAAGCTGGCTGTTAGGCAGAGATGGACTATGTTAGAGGAACTTGTCTTGTGACCTGTGACTCCCCTCTTGTACCTTTCCCGCAGGGAGAGGAGGGAACAGTGGTAGACAAAATGGTCATCACCTGGCATCTTAGACGCTGCCCAAGGGCGCCTCCTGTATTGCCGAGCCACTCGAGGTACCCTGGCTCTCTGATGAAAATGAAAACTACTGCTAGACTCCATTTTCCACTCACCAAATAGACGAAAATTTACATATTCAATAATATCACACTAGCAAATATTTGGGGAAAGTGATTCTTTCATACACTGCTGGTAGGAACGTAAACAGGCGCAGCTCAGTCTTGGGGTTAATTTGGCAGTACTTAATATAATCTAAAGCAGGCTTTCTTTGCAATACTCCTTCTTAGCATCTCCCCAGGAAAATACCAGCACATGTGTACAAAGAGACTGAAGCATTTGTTTAAAACAACATGATTTTCTATAAATAAGAAAATTAACCAAATACACTATGAGCCATCTAAACTGTGGAATCCTATGTACCAGTTAAAAAGAATAAAGCAGGCCTTCATGTACTCACATGAAAGACTAAGACCAACCGGTGACTGAAAAAACCACACTTGAGCAACAATATTGTTCACTGTGTTAAAAAGCCAAGCAAACTATGAATTTCTACAGAAATGTGTCTGCATGTGATTTCATAGCAAGTTGGACATGATATACATTGAGAGTTTAGCTCTTGAGGCATCTGTTAAAATAAGTAAGGGAAAAATAGGCCACAAAACAGTACACACACCAAGATTACAACAGGTAAAAAAAAAGTATGTGTATTAAAAAAACACCTTATCAGAGAAAATAAAAACAACAGTGTTCTGTTCATTTGAGAAAAAAAATAGTTATTTTAACCATATGCACAGAAACATGTTCTGAAAAACCACAGCTTTCCAAAGTTATTTTTAACTGCTTTCTTATAAATCTCTGACTTATAAGGTATTTTTTTAGATGAATAAAGTACAAATGTTAGCTGCATAACAAGTTTCATCTTGATGGAAGTATGAAATGGCTGACTGTAAACTACTATGAAAGAAAAAAAACATTAACTAGAACCTAGTTATATTGTTAACGTGAACCACTTAAAACATTTTGAAAATGGTACTTTGCTGATAAAATTTGCGTTGTATTTCATTATTATTGCTAATTTGTTATAATACAGCAAGTGTTTACCCAACAGAGAGGTCTGCACAATTCCTTAGGTTAAATTGGTCATTCGGGGGTGGGTACTTTAGGCATTGCTAAAGACTTACTAAATTATCTTGTTAACTTAAAAAGTAATCATGTACCTTCCAAAGCATTTATAATAAAAATATACTTTACTGTCTATGTTTGAAACATAGAATAGTAATATTTTATGACACATAGCCTGTTGTTATAAGTGTGTGTGACATTTTAATAGGCACAAAAATATGATATTTGGAATAAAGTCAAATTTAAAGCAGTTCAAAAACCAAGATGCTTGAATCAGGCTTGGCTCCGTGTACACAAAAGAGGTGGTTACTTACAAAAGAGTGATTTGAGATTCAGGGGACAAGAGATTCTGTCCTTAAAATATGCCTGCCACCCAAGGGCCAAAATATCTGAAATTTCATGATTAAAGATTTATTTCTTCAGAATAAACACTGAAGTCCTTTTAAAATGCAAATCATCAGGAGGCCGAAGACATAAAATCAATATTATTTTACCATGTTATTTATCAAATTGTTTTTTTTTTTCTGAAAAGAAGAGAAGAGGAAAGCGGGCTCCCAGAAGTAAGAAAAAGTCCTACAAGTGTATGTGCCCTTATTGTGTGAGGACGATGGAGGAGAAATGACAAAAGTCCAACCCTACTAATCATTCTGTTTCTTTCCTGGAATTGAACCTGCCTGGAACACTTTCAGCTGTACTCTAAGGATTTTGGCAGGCACAAACTCAATGAGGAACATACAAGTAAGAAGATCGTGGAATTCCTCAAAAAACAACAAAAGTAAGTAGGAGTTATTAAGCTCTAACCATGTGTCGCAGTGCTAAGCTACATTACTTCACTTAATTCACATTAAAAAACCCCTAATGAAATGTATACTATAACCTCCACCTTACAGCTGGGAAAACCAAGGTTCAGAGAGAGGAAGACACTTGTCCAAGGTCATGTAGCATTACGAGATGACGCAGGTCTGGGAGACACCACACTCAGTGCTCTGAACCATTATGCAATGGCCTCCCCTCAACAGGGAAAAAAAATAAAGTCATTTGACTGAAAATCTGTGCTTAAGTCCAAAGCAAACCATATTGTCTGAAGGGTCACTTTAAATTCATAGTTTCTTTAAATAGATATATTTTGGTTAAGAAAAGGATAAAAATAGCTTCTTTCCCATGGTGCTTTTTCTGCCTTTCTTGCCAAAATAAATCTTGTCTAGAATAAGGTACTTCATCAGTAAATTGGAATCTGCTGGCGAATCTTCAACACATTATTTTCAACCAATACTCCCCCTTCTATGGCTGACGATCCGAAAAAGAAGTCCATTTGAAAGTGGGCCATATATTCCACCATCCCAATGACTTTCATGCTTTAAGGAAATGAAAATAATTCACATACTCAAAATCCAGGTCCTAAGTGTTAGGTGGCTATGTGTTACTTTCATGGAAAAGAGAGTTGGGGAAATGCACTGTCATGGGTGAGTTCAAATGACATTCCTATAAATAGACTGTACTAGATGCCTCTAGTGCTGGACTCACATCCTATTGGCAACACCGCTGTGCAAGCTTCAATGAACCTCCTTGTGACAGCATCTTGCATCAAGAGTGGACCATGGATCACTTACTTGCTGCCCCAGAGCTTCTCTGGTGCCGCATACACTATCCTTCTTCAAGCACGAATGTGCAACTCAGAAGTGAGGGGACATAATACCTCAGCCAAGGGGAATGGGAACTCATGGACAAAAGCTTCTCCTGCTTTATCCTCAGGTGGAGAATTCTGAGAGGCTTTCTAGGAGCTCCCCAGAGGTTCCAGAACTAACAGCTGTTGCTGTCTGCAGTGACCCCAATGACACACCTTTATGTTATGTTGGCTTTTCCTCCTTCCCACACTCTTCCTCCTTGGAATTACTATACTAAAAAGCACAGCAGTCCTTGTTGTCTTGAGTTCTGCTTTTAAGTAGAACCCAAACTAAGAAATAGACATCTTTTATACCTCACCGAGCAGCATTAATATTGGGGGGGGTGGTGGTAGAGTGAGCTTTAAAGATAGATCTGAGTTTGATTCCCGCTTGGCCACATTATTTGGGAGGGAAACTTCTTTAAGCCAGTTGACTTTATTACTACAAGTACTCACTTTTTTTCTGTGGGAACTGAAAGAAAAATGTGGAAATAAAGAATTTCAAAAATCTAATTGAGAATAACTTAAGGTGTGTCAACCAAAACATACATGTGAACAAATAAACTCATATAATGGTGCTATGAAATGATCAATAAAACAACCCAACCTTTGGAAAATCTGAGCATGAACACACAACGAAAGCACATAAAGAGAAAAACATTAAACATGAGAAAGTAGACATAACCACAGGTATAGTGTTTTTAAAAATGTAAGCAATCACTGTGACTTTTGCCATTTAAGTATGAAAATAAAAGCGAAATGGATAGTTCTCTTCAAATAAAAACAAACTGCCAAAATCAAGTGAGAAAGAGAGCTCATTAAATCGATGACCATAAGAGAAACAGAAAAGTTAATCAAGACTTACTCCCCATCTGAAAAGGACTCAGGCTTAGATGGTTTTATGGGAAATGTCACTCAAACATAAAGACATGATTATTCCTATGTATTTAAATTTCTCCAGAGAATAAAGGAAGACAAATGACTTCTGTTTCATCCTATGAGCTTATTATAACCATGATACAAAAACATGGTAAGAATACCACAAAATAGGAAAGAAGGCCAAGTTTACTATGGCTAAAAATGCAAATATCCTAAATAAATACAGGGAAATTGGATCCAGTAATGTATTAAAAAGATAATGCCTCATGACCAAGGAAGATGTCTTCCAAGAATACAAGGATGGTTCTACATTAAGAAATCCATTAATGTGACTACATTAAAATGAGAAAAATCAATGGTTATTTTGATGGATGCCAAAAAGATACCTGACATCAATACGATATCCATTCTTACAGGTATTAATGTTTATTATCATAACTTACACTGGGGAGGAAAGAAACACAAAATGTGTAATATCTATATGAAAGAAATTATAAAACATCATTATGTAACTTCTGGTTTAAATATATTCCTGTATTTTTTCCCCAATGAGCTTGTATTGCTTTTTTTAAATTAAAGTTTACTGGGGTGACAATTGTTAGTAAAGTTCTCCTTCCATCACCATATATTTGTGTATTGCTTTTTTTTTTTTTTTTTTACAAAAAGCAATTATTTTTATAAATAATGACAAAAATAACTTTGAATAAAGCATTGAACTAGGAGTTACACAGAGAATAATGCAAAAGCCTTCTTCAGGCAGTTGTAGTCTATATAAGTGGCAATAAAGAAATGAAGAAAAAGAATATATAAATGAAAATAGGACTAATTATTTTCTGTATATGCAAGAATTTCGTTTTGAAACAGCAGAACCAGGGAAAATTAACCCTGTTACTGTCATTCATTTTGGAAAACATCATGAACTTCAGAACTGGCGAATTAAAGAAGAGGACTCAGCCAATGAGGGAAGCTGGGAGCACCAGGTAGAGAGTCAAGATTGTTCCTGGCACGTGGTACAACCTAGGAGTCAGGTTCAACAAGAATGGGCAGAGTTATAAGGACATCCCAGTGGCCCGGTGAGTGGTCTCTGGGGGCAGGGTAGCACCATGGTCACCTTGAAAAGGAAGACGCTGGTCACATGAGATGAGCAGGGGCAAGGTCAGGATTCAGCAGTTGTGTAAACACAGATTCTTAGGGAAAAGGGCTAATAAGGGACGAATGGGGTGTGACTGGTACCCTGGTGGTAGTAGCCCTAGGATGCTGTGGGGTGAGGCAATTCAAGCAGTGAGGGGAAAGAGCAGCTCAGAAGGTCACCCTGGAATTGACCACCCCACCATCTCACAGACCAATGACTGTCTTAGACCTTTAGAGTAAACTTAGATGGTTACATGACATTAAGAATGTACTTAACGCCACTAAATCCTATACTTAAAAGTAGTTAAAGTGACGTATTTTGTTATATTTAGCATGAGAAAAAGTATAATAAAAATAAAGGATTACTAGTGCTTCACTGAGAGACACTATTAAACACGGTCTAGTAAGCCCGATGGAAAAGGTAAATGGAAGAAGACAGTGGCCCAACCAAAAACACGGAAAAGAAAATCATGAGATAGGTCTTTTAACTACTACCATGAAACAGGTATTTTATAATAATAGAGCCACCACAACCAAACTGCAGTATCTGCGTCCCAACCACAAAGGGTCAGGCTAGTGGTCACTTGAATTTGCAAAAGTTTTCTCTCAACAACCAAAGTAAATAAGTATCAGGTAGCACACATCCTTCATGAAGAAGGAGAGACAAGCAATCCAAGGAGAGAAATACATGTTCCAAAATTTAGTTTCTTTGCTTAGGAACGTATGAGGCAAGAAACCACACTTTTTTGAGCTCAGTGCATTACTGGCACATATTAAGCAGGGGTTTAAGACGAGGTTTGACACCCAGAGTTGGTGTAATTACAACAAAGTGTTTCCAGCCTCGAAAATAATTTTGGGATAATGTCATTGGGGGGGGGGGGGGGGGTGCTTTCCTCCTACCTAATAATACACAGAATTTCCTTTCTGGTTTAACAGCAGCAAAGTACTATTCACAGGATTAAAAACTAAGCAAGTCATTTGCCTCCATTTCCTGGAGACAAAATATTTGGTTTGATAAGTAAACAAAAGTCATTTATACTCAAAAGACCACTTGGATGGATATAAACAGTTCTAATTTACTCCAGTGGGCCTGGAGGGGGTGAAATTTATTTCAGTCCACTTAGCGCTGTAACAACTGCTTTTCAAAAAAAAACGACATTGATTCATGAAAATGAACATACGGACTGACTCTCTGCAGCATAAACCCCAACAGCCTGAGGCAAGTGCTGATGGAAATGTAGTACAAGGCCCTGCAAGACCAGCAAGTGGAAGGAGCAATTACGCAGGTATTTAACCCAATCTATTGCTTATCAGGAAAGTGCTTAGCACAGGAGTCAGACCCAGAGGAGCTGAGGAGGAGCACAGCCACTTAACTGTCCCCTCCAGCGATTACACTCTCAACCCAAGAGTGTGTCAAATTAAAACAACTACACATTGACTTTTCGCTTCTGTAAGCATTAAGGGGGTGATTGACAACTTCAGGCTGCAGCCAGGCAAGCAGGCATTCTCATCTGCTCCTCTTTGCTTGTCGGCTCTTAGCTCCACCAGCTTGTTTCCTTAGGAATAGTGCTTTCAGGACTTTCCTCGGGGGCTCCCCTAAGGATGTCCTGCCATCTCTCACACATAAGCAGTTTCAGATGACCTTTAAAAACAGAGTATTTTAAATATCAACATTTGTCCCTTTCTGTTAGAAAAACTTCCCATCAGAAAAATGGAAAGTCAGCCGTCGTCTTTATTCTCACGGCTCTACTATGGTCCTGATTTGGGAAGGATCCCCTCACTTTGTTATCTTAGTCTCCTTGATTTCAGAACTGTAAGGAGTGGGAAAAAGATACAGTTGAAACAGGAGGGAGAGACAAGTAAACAAAAGTAAAAAATAACTGAGAAAATCTATTCACCACAGAGATCCAAGCGACTCATCAGCTGGCACCTTTCAGGCCTGTGCTGCAGACTCAGTGTTCTCTGAGGGTCACAGAAAAAGGCCTCAGGCAAGTATCAAACTACCGTGTTTCCCCAAAAATAAGACCTAGCCAGACAATCAGCTCCAATGCGTTTTTTGGAGCAAAAATTAATATAAGACCCAGTCTTGTTTTACTATAAGATCCGGTCTTATAGAATATAAGAATATAAGACTGGGTCTTACATTAATTTTTTTTCTCCAAAAGACACATTAGAGGTGATTGTCCAGCTAGGTCTTATTTTCGGGGAAACAGGGTATAGCCCTTCTGCCACTCTCCCCTTGTGGTGCCAAAACCATTCCATGGGGAAAGGACAGCGTTTTCAATAAATGGTGGTGGGGAAACTGGATGTCCACATGCAAAAAAACTGAACTTGGACCTTTACACCACATATAAAAATGAACTCAAAGTGGATCAAAGACCTAAACAGAGGTCCACTTTGGGCAAGTACTATCATTCTTGGACTGAGATCAACCAAATTCTAGTTTACTCACTCACTTCCATCTGCTATTGAAAAAAAAAGTGCACCACAGTTAGAGCCAAAGACCAACTCACATTTATCAGCCTTCAATTAGTCCTCCTCAACCTGACAGGCTCTTTGAATAAGGGCTGATGTTTCCACAAATGTAAGACGTTTGCAATGGTGTTTGTCGAACTTATGGGACTGCCACTCCTTTGTCTCAGCTGTAAACCCTTCTTGTCACTCTACAAGTCCGTAACAAAATAGTCTTCTCCTGCTTCTCTGCGTAACGCCGTCCAATAGAACTCCATGGGAGGAAACGTTCTTTTATGCTCCATCCAGGATGGTAGTCACACCACATGTGGCTCCAAGTGAGCACTTAACACGTGGCTAGTGTGACCGAGGAACTGGATTTTTAATTTCTATGAATTTAAATGCAAATAACCCTATGTTTCTAGTAGCTCCTGTACAGGTCTAAGACAGGCTGAAGATAAGAGTTTCAATGTTGGTGTGACAATCTGAGGTTGGAAAGTTGTCCAGGCAGATGTCAAATCAGGAGAGAGAAGTCCATCCATCTCCACTACCAGCTGTGTCACCTATTCTCTCTATTCAGCGATTAACTCTGCTCTAAAATAGGCTCAGTGATTGTGGCTCTACCTATTTGTGGATTTACAGAAAGATATTTTGTCTTTGTCCCTGGTTTCTGGCACAGGGCTCCTAAAACTCTTGGAATTTCCTGAGTGATAAGGATGATAAGAACGAGCCTCTGTGTTCCTGATGAGGTGCCACTTGGTGGGCCCTCAGATAGCTTGAGGATGGGGGCTGAGTGCCCAAAAGACCCAGCCTTAATTAGACGCTTGGAACATCCAGGCTTATCCCCTTAACATCCAGGGAGAGGAAAAGCGCTGAAGATTGAGCTAATCACCAATTACCAATGATTTAATCAATCGTGCCTCGTAATGAAGCCTCTTAATGACAGGGCTCACAGAGCTTCCAAGTTGGTGAACACATCAATGTGCTGGGAGGCAAACCCCAAAGAGGGCAAATCCTCTCCCCATATGTTGCGCTATGCATCACTTCCATTTCACTACTCCTGAGTTATATCCTTTATAACGAACCAGTAATAGTAAGTAAAGTGCTTTCCCAAGTTCTCTGAGTCATTCCTGTGAATTACCAAACCTGAGCGGGGAATTGCGAGAACCATCAAATTTGTAGTGGGCTGGACAAAAATGTGGGTGGCCTGGGCACCCCATTTGTGGCTGGTGTCTGAAGTGGGGGCAGTCCTGTGAATCTGAGCTCTTAACCTATGGGATCCGAGCTACCTGGTAGTTAGTGTCAGAACTGAATGGAATTACAGGACACCCAGTTGATGTCAGAATCTGTTGGTGTCAGGAGGAAAAAACCTCTTACTGTCTAATAAGATTGTTGTTAGCATTTGGTATGTGTCAAACCGCTTCATAGAGTAAAAAATTATTTTTCATATTTGGCTGATCTGTAATGAACATTACCTAAGTCATGAATGTTAACCATGATAAGTTTACTGTGAAGTAACCTTTGTATTGGTTCATAGTAACATCTGGAAGCAATGCATTGCTTTGTCATTCATTTCCCTACATGGGAAGACCCTAAATCCCTGACATATTGGCCAGGAAAATAGGCAAAGATCCTAATTTGTAGCTGTATATCAGAGTAAATTGATCAAGGTTACACAGAGCATGTACTTCAAGGGCAAAGATGGCAAGTAACTGGAAATTCTTTCCCTAAATTCAGAGAGGAAAAAAAGAAGAAAAACAAATTCCAGGAGGGGAAAGAAGAGCAAACTCTGGGAAAAAGTGCTCTGGGTGAGTGGGGTGTGCTTAACCATGGAGGTCTCCATCTCTGAAAAACATCCCTGCTCTGGGGACCCCACCTACAGATGACGGCTTGCCACACAGGCCGAGCCTGGCATGTCGGAGAACTTGGGAAATGAGTGAGTGGTCAGCAAACGCCAGACAGTAGACCAGCAAAGGCACTCCATTCATCCTATCCATGCTGGCCCACCAAATCTCAGCGTCCTTCTCCTGCTACTACCAAGAACCTCATCAAGAGGAGACGGGTAGAGACATTACGCCCTTCAGTAGTCTTACGGACTGAACCGTGTCCCCCACCCCACAAAATTAGTATGTTGGAGCCCAAGCCTCCAATGGAGCTGTATTCAGAGACAGGATATTTAGGGAGATAAATGAGGTATTAAAGGCAGGGCCCTCATCTGACAGAGCTAGTGTTCTCATACGAAGAGGAAGAGAGACCAGAGCACTCACTCCCTCTCTCTGTGCACACAGATGAAAGGAAAGAGGCCTCACCAGAAACCAACCCTGATGGTAACTTGATCTCAGACTTCTAACTTCCAGAACTGTGAGAAAATAAATTTCCTTTTTTTAAGCCACTGAGCCTGTGACATTTTATTATGGCAATCCTAGCAGTGTAACTAGTATTGGCATAAAGCAGGAATATTAATAACACAGTATGGCTTGCTCAATGTCCATGCTGCCACTTTTCTCTCATTTCATAGAGTAGATTCTACTCCTTACAGATATTCATGTGTTAAGTGGAAAGAGCTGGAGATTAATAACATGAGGTAAAACGTATGTATGTCACCTTGAGAATCTTATAGTTTAATAGTTTTGCTGGGCCCTGCAAGAGTTTTTTTTTAACTCAGAATAAACCAAGCCCTTCCATATAATGGAATATTATTTGGCCATAAAAAAAAAATGAAGCACTATTACACACTACAACTGGAATGAACCTTGAAAACATTATGCTAAGTGAAAGAAGCCAGATACAAAAGGCCACATATTATATGATTCTATTCATATGAAATGTCCAGAATAGGCAAATCCATAGGGACATAAAGTCTAATAGTTCCCAGGGGCTGGGAAGGAGGTGGAAATTAAAAGTGACTGCATATGGGGATTCTTTTGGGGATGAGGGAAATATTCTAGAATTAGATAGTGACGATGGTTGCACAACTTTGTCAGTACACTAAAAACCACTGAACTGTATGCTTTAACAGGGTGATTTTATGGTATGTGAATTACGTATCAATAAAACTGTTAAGAACAAACAAATCAATCAAGCCCAGTCCACTCCTATAACCATATAGGTAACAAAGGTGAAGCATGCCTGGAAAGGGCTGATTATTTGGAAACATCTACCCAAATCAGAAATTTGGTTGTGACCTTGGTTTCTCAACTTGAGAAGGAAACTCTCCCTTAGGCTGACAATGAAGACCTCACCCAAGTCTTGAATACGAGCAAGACAGCTTCGCACAGAGCTATTCCCTTGCACACCAGGTTTTCTGTGTACAGGGGCGAAGGGCGTGTTCCCCAATATCTGCTGCTCCCTGCCATGGTTCATCTCCTAGGCGTAATGCTAAGTCCACAGACACATAATTGGCACTCAATGAATTTACTACTTGTTTATTGACTAAGCCATCAATTTGTATGCTTCGGGGGCTTCAGGAAAGAGACAGAGGAACTGGTCCTGTCCGAGCATTTCAAGAGTTATTGTTATGGCTGAAAAAGCTACCAGGGGACAACTGAGCCCCATGCACAAAAAAGTATAACTTTCTGTTTTGATTCTGAGAGGCAGTGCGTTCATTTTTATTTGCTGTTATATTAATGGAGCTAACCTTGTAAAATATGAAAAAAGAAATGTCTACACCTATAAATTACCTAAACAGAGAAAGAAACAATACAGTTACTATGTGCAAGGATAAATTATAACCCAGAAACTTTTTACTAAGAAACCCATGAATGGTTTCAGCCAAAGCAGGAAACTGTTCCAAGCATGAGCAGCACTGCCTCTTGTACTGTTTTTGTAGAAACACAAATGAAACAACTCTTAAAACTGCCGAATATGCTGAAAGAAGGTATTGCTCTCTTCTATGCACTTCTCATTTTTGCTTTCTACCTCAGGGCCCTAACACTGTGCATCAGAGGAGACTTGGATGAAGTCTTGGATGCCAGATTTAGCAAATAAAAATATGGGACGTTGAATTAAATTTAAATTTCAGAAACGACAAATAACTTTTAGTATTGGCACATGCTTATATTAAAATCATTTTTGTGGTTTATCTGAAATTTAACTTTAACTAGCCATCCTGTATGATCTTGCAACCTAACGAAGTGATTCCATTGAGCTGACTGGGGGCTACTCTCTCCCTCTCCTGGTACGAGGGTCAATAACAGGCTTCTGTCCCCTGTGCCACCCCTAGAGGCCAGTACCTTACACCTGCAGTGGTTTCCTGTGCTGCTTCAGGAAGCTCAGATGTGGCGCCATTTATCAATCTACAGTAAGAGGACACTGCAACTAAGAAAACATAGCCAGAAAAATAGCAGAGGGCAGTGATGGGAGAGTTATGTTCA
Source organism: Rhinolophus sinicus (assembly GCF_036562045.2). Classification (NCBI taxonomy): domain Eukaryota; kingdom Metazoa; phylum Chordata; class Mammalia; order Chiroptera; family Rhinolophidae; genus Rhinolophus; species Rhinolophus sinicus. The sequence goes on from NC_133754.1 coordinate 140,464,391, forward strand.
CCTCTGCATTTAAAGTGGGGGGAACCTCTACCCTGGACTTGGTGTAAATGGGGGGAAGAGTCTCTGGATTCAGTGTAGCACCAGATGTGTAAAGACCACAAAATGGTTCTCATAGCAATCCTGCTACACTGAAAAAAGAATTTTAAAATATGTGTTAGGAAGCGATCACGGACTGCAGGGCCTACTGTTATCTCTGAATATTATTTTTTTATGCAGCTCATTTTTAATATCGGCGCCTTTAGGGTGAATGTAAATAAACCTGCTCATGCAATAAATTCAGTGTACGCTTTTATTTTGCAGATTTAAGCTAAACCGCCATAAATCTCGTGGAAGCAGCATCTTTCAAGATAACAGAGGCAGCACTTGGATTTTGATACTCACTAAAAAGAATAATAAATAAGCAACTGACTTCAGAGACCACCCCAAGTGCATGCGCTCAGCACGACAGGCGAGGTGCTTGACAGCCAGTGGGAACAGTCCTATGGGGTTTCTTCTCTTTTCCCCATCGCCAAGGGATCGTTCCAGTGTACCACAATAATCCCCAAAGAGAGGGGTCCTTGCTTTTGCAAAAACGGATGGTAAATATGACCACTTTACACAAAGAAAAATCAAACCCACTTCTGTGATGAAATAACCATCTACTCTAGTTCCCCTAAAAGATTCCATTTATGCAGATTTCGATGAACAACAGTTGGAAAGTACATCAAACCCGGTCGCCATCCTTTACAGCAGAAGCCCAGTTGGAACCTGACCTCAGCATATATTGTATACCCATGTATATGTGCAAGATGGGAAGTATATGCCTATATATAAATATAAATACATATAAAGCTAACTTTCAGTGTTCGGAAAACAAAAGCTATCCCCATATAACAGCCAAATTCTGACATAACTCAGTTTGGACACCTCATCTGGTGTGCACTGCACTCATTCCCAGTGTAAACCCCACCGCACTGGGCAATGATATACTGTAATGTCACATCGCAATCTGGATTTACTATAAAGGGCCTCTGACGAGCTTCAGAGCAGTAAACATTGCAGCGAGGTGTATTTCACACTGAGCTGGTTTTTATGAAGAACACTTCACCGCCCAGGCACGGCACCTGGATGATGAATGGTGAAAGATGCATGACAAGCTTCATCATTGTTTGTAAATCTTAACTGTTCCTGCTCACTAACTCTGGAGGCAATTTTCAAAGACAGCAGCCGACAGAAGGACAGCACAGTTTTCCTGAAGGTTATTCAAGTTGTACTTGGCCTGGGCCTTGCCTCTGAGAAGCCGAGCAGGGAAAATAAACTCCTGAGTTACTCACACCAAGCCCAGAAAACATTGCTAAGGCCCAACGCATCCAAGTCAGATGCAAATGAAGAAATCCCATGTGTCATGAATGTTGGATGCTCTGATCAGAGTGGATACTGCCAGATCCAAGTTACCGCTCATGTGGGCACCGCCTCTTCAGGATTTTTAAATACAAATGGTCACTGAATGAGTGGCGGAAACAGCAAACCTGATGATGTGTGATGCGCCCACCACAGACTGGGGTCCCTGCACTGAGCAGGCAGGTAGGGGACTCAAAGTCGCACCTGAATCCCATCAAGATAAAATTAGCATTGAGAACACGGGTAAGCCATGTTTTCTAGTCATTATGTTCAACTTGGCTGTGAGGACACTTAAGAGCTCCTCAAAGTGTGCTTTCCAGAGCTCGCTCTCTGTATGCTGCTGTAGACTGTCATCTTTAGCCACAGGAAAACCCCTGCAAAGATGCCCTGGATAATGAACTCGGTTATTAAAATGTAAGTGAAAGATGTAAAAGCAATCTCATAATAAGCCACTGACAGACTAAGTAGAGCGTAAAATACTGTGTCAAAAATTATCTGGGGAAAATCAACAGGCTTCGTATTTTAAAATAATAGCTATGACCACAGGGGAGAAAAAGAACTATAAAAAAGTAGTTGATTGTGTTTCTATTTGCACTTATAATTTCAAAGCTAATAACTAGTTATTTAATTTTTATAATGTCTGCCTTCAACAAATATTAATACTTGTACTGTACCTCCCTCCTGTTATTAAAAGAAAATTCAAATATAACCACAAAATTAAAAGCGACTTTACTATGTTAATTAAGTCATAAAGGTGCTTTGAAGTTTATATTTCGCTTTGGGAATAGCAATGTAAATACCACGCCCGATGGTGTGGTTTTTTTTTTTTTTTTAAAGCTGCTTTTCATTTTGGGGTTTGTTTTGGTTTGGTTTTTTTTGCTGGGACACCAACATGCTACAGAAAGACACCCCCAGATGGGGGTATTTTTGCATGATGCATATGCTGAGGGGGCAGGTTCTGAAATTTTATCATCACAGCACAAGTACTATTGCATCCAGATTTTCAGTCCTAGCAGACAGGACATTTCCAAGTGCATTCTCAATCCCAATCATAGCTATCACTTCCTTGAAAATACATCAGACACGAGAATGCCAGACTGTCATGCAGTGAGGCCTCAGACAAGTTAAGTCATCACCATGCTGTTTCTCTAGCTGCCACAGGGAAATGAGGACCCCTTCTCCTCCCTGCTTCACAGGCACTGTCTCTCCCGCCTCAGTCTCCTCGTCTGAAAAGTGGGGCAGTACTACTATGCGAAGTGAACGAGTTATCTCCATCAAGTGCATAGAACATTGTCTTACAGACACTGTAAGAGCCAAGTGAGCGTTTGTGAGGAAAGGAAGAGAAAGGAAGAGGAAACCACCGGATATACTTGCAGGAAGAACGCCCAGGGAATGGTTTGGTTCAGAGACTTGAGTTCCTATTCTGGTTACAGCTCTTTCTAAATACCAGCACCGAGGCTCAGGGATGTCACAGCATTCGGCCGCAACTCCACCCACTCTGGAGTTACGTGTGAAGAAGCCGCTCTCGACCTCTCTTGCTCTGTTATACATTGAAAATCAAGGTCATGTAAAAAATTAAGTCTTCAGAATGCAACTTTTCCAAAAGGAAGATTCTACATGCTATAAATCCAGGGTATGCTGTGGGCCAGGGCAGTGAGTGAACTCTTTCCTTACGTGAGTGAGTCTGACCTCTCTCAGGTAGCCCCTGGGAAGTGCCAGCCATTTCTAGACTGGTGGTGGCTTTGTCAAAAGCCAAAGTTAGGGGCACATCAGTTCTCCATCTTACCTACAGTTTACCTTGTACAGTGCTCTGGTTATGGAGGAAAAAAAAGGCAGTTTGGAAAAAAGACAGAAATCTATGTGTCCTCACCAAACAGCATTTTAGCTTCCCCCCTATCCGATTCTTTAGGTATAAAGGGATCTGCTGGTGTCTTTATATACCCCTCTTCTCTGGTCATTTCCTTTGCTTTACTTAGGAAACGTATCACATGTGTAATATATTAAAAGTAAGTCTTCAAAGCTGCCATTTCTAAATGTTTATTATATGCTTAAAATTATTATGCTTCATCTTCCCCACTCCCTAGGCCGTGATGTCTAGCTAATTTCAAGAGTCACAATCTACATATGGTTAGTTTCAAACAGCGTCCCTTTGGGGATGAAAAATAAGCCCTTCTTGCTGATCGCAATCGCTGTCATGTGTACAACCCACTGCCAGGCACTTGTTGAAATAGAGAGAAATATAAGAAATGGGGACGGATCTTCATGTAAGAATAAGGGAGTAGACAGCTTTTGCCATACTTTTACATATTTGTTTATGTGACCCATAATTAAAAATGAGTAAAGCTGTTATTTTTTTCAACTTTCCAGATGACAAAGGTGAAGCTCTAAGGTTAAGCAAGCATCTTAAAATCCCACCCAGAGCTGGGGATCTGAGCCAGATCTCCTCTCCTGTGGTGGGATCCATTCCCTGCAGGCATTGGCCTCCATGGGGGGTGGCGGGGGGGGGGGGGGCGGCAGTGAATGCCCCACTTACCTCTCTGTTCAAAGGTAAGCTGAAAATAAAAAGGTTACATGAGGAAAACAGGTTTACCAGCCAAGTGCTCTTCCCTCTGAATTTAGCAAATGGTAAGTCACTGCCTAAAGTGTCAAGTTTAAACTCAACATTTTCTAAATGTTGCATAAAATGCATTCAAATTTCTTTAAAAAGCAGGCCCAGAAAAAGGTCAGTGTTTTTCTCCCTACCAGTCTGCCACACAATTCAGAACAGAAAATACACAACAAAAGCAGCTCCTTGGCCTACACTCCGTCTTGTTTGAGCAAGACTCTAAAACATTTCTAGAACATCTTTCTCCCTGACAAGAAGAAATGCCTGAAACATCAACACAATCCTGGCAGAAAGGAATGGTGAAAGTAAGAATAGTATCCTGACATCTTTTGTTGCATTTTCTTATTTATAGATTGTTTACATAGGGACAAGATTTCAGTCCTCACAAAACCTGTGTGGGTTTGACAGGGCCCACCTCCTCACACACCTTTTAACAGGTAAGGAAAGCAGAATTCTCAGAGAAGAGTCTGATATTCCCAAGGCTACCCCGCTGGTGAGTCATGGCTCCATTCAGATGCTAAGCACAGAATCTCAGCCCCACCCAGCCACTGGTGGCAGAACGGCACATTTCTTCACACACCTGGCAGCTCTGGCATCCTGAATGTGAGTGAGGAAATCAGAGGGTGCCTCCAACAGGTAGCACAACCTCTGTTCTCACGTGCAAAACTGGGAGGTTTGGCTGGACGATATTTTGCTAAAATCCAACTCTAATGTACAGCAGTAAGCAAATCCATTCCACAGAGTGAAAACTTAGCCCTTTTGCACTCAGACATGACCACTGTAGGGGAGTAGCATATGCCATCAGTGAAATCAAACACTTCTACATTCATTGGCCTACAAAACTGCTAATGCTAAATGGATTCAGAAAGTCATTGTTTGCAAACACAGGCCTCTGCAAGCTGCCCAGGTATCACAGAAGGAGAGCATGAGGCTTTCATTCAGGACCTTCCACCGACCTTGGCTACCTGACCTTTGGGTGAAATGTAAATGCTGTGAACCTCACCTCACAGAGCGGTTGACTCCTCTGTGTTTTAGGCAAATAATACACGAATAGCTCCTGATATATAATAAGCACCTCAAATGTGTGTTTTTTCCTCCTGAAAAGAGCAGAAGCTGAATGAAAAGGAAGGTGCAGTTTGCACGGGAGCCTGCCACTGTATCTGAGCCAGAAGAGGTCAAAAACCCAGAAGGAGGAGGATGCACCACTGCGAACTTTCAAATTGAGATTGCAAAATAAACAGATAAAAAGATCAAGGAATGTTCATCTTTCCCAGTTTAAGTCAAAATCTTTTTGCAGGGGTTGGCTAGCCCTAAATATACTCCGAGAACTTATACTCAAGAATTCAACATAGAGAGACGCCTATTTACAGAAACGAAATGCCACCAACTCTCGCTATGTGTGCATCTGTTAACACTGAGTTAACACAGTGCAGTCTACCTGTTTATCCCTAGTTGAGGAAGCATTATTTCCAGGATGCTTCTACTACTGCTTCCTGAACAACTCGCATCTGCCACTATGATCCGGTCACACTCACACATATAAGCCAACCCTCACTTGGGCACTAGGTCAGTGTTTCCAAAATTACCTGTGTGAAGGAACCTGCTTTGCTTTATTTCACTTTTTTTTTCCAGTTTCCAATATACCATGGTCTGATACTTTTATAAAATACAATACAAATGAATTACCAGAATCATGATGTTAAAAATGGAAAATAACAAGTGTTGGCAAGAGAAACTGAAACCCTCATACTCTGTGATGGGAATGGAATGTAAAATAGTGTAGCCACTGTGAAAAATCGCTGGGCAGTTCCTCAAAAAGTTAAACATAGAATTATCCTATGATCCAGCAATTCTACTCCTGGGTATATACCCATAAGAACAAAAAACAGGTATTCATACAAAGACTTATTCATAGCCAAAATGTAAACAACCCAAATGTCTATCAACTAATGGATAAAAATATGTGGCGTATCCATACAACGGACTCTTATTAGGCCATAAAAGGGAATGAAGTACTGATACCTGATATAACTTGCATGAACCTTGAAAATATTATGCTCAGTGAAAGAAGCCAGTCACAAAAGGCCATATATTATATGATTCCATTTACATAAAACATCCAGAATAGACACATCCATTGAGACAAAAAGCAGATTCATGGTTACCAGGGGCTGGGGGGAGGGAAAATGGGGAGTGACTTCTTACTGGATATGGAGTTTCCTTCTGGGGTGATGAAAATGCCTTGCCAACTAGGTGGAGGTAATGCCGTGTTTCCCCGAAAATACGACCTAGTCGGACAATCAGCTCTAATACGTCTTTTGGAGCAAAAATTAATATATGACCTGGTATTATATTATATTATATTATACCTGGTATTATATTATATTATATATTATATTATATTATATTACATTATATTAGGTATTGTATAATATTATATAAAACCGGGTCTTATAGTAAAATAAAACCAGGTCTTACATTAATTTTTGCTCCAAAAGATGCATTAGAGCTGATTGTCCCGCTAAGCTTATTTTCGGGGAAACACGGTAGTTGCCAAACATAGTGAATGTACTAAATGCCACTGAATTTTATATTTTAAAATGGTTACTAGTTAATTTTATTAGGTGGATCTCACTTCAATAAAAAAATGAATTACTAGAAAAATGAAGACCAAAAATACAAGACCCAATTTTTTATTGGATTCAACAAACATAAAATTGCTCTGTCATGCTGCTGAAAGATTTTGTTTACTCTTAATTCCTTTACTTATCTCCTCTTAGGCCAGTGACAAAGCAGCCACAGACCCACACCAGTCTGGGGACCACGGCCTTAGATCTCATCTCAGCTTGCTTACTCAGGGACACTGCCATTGTCCCTAACAATTGTGCCCCCCCCCGCACACCGTGAACCTGTAATTTCCCTTCTGTTGGATCACTCCCATCAGCAAACAAACCCGTTATGATATCTCCCTTCATTAAAAAAAGAGAAAAAGACCTTCCTTGAACTCACCTCTTGCCCCAGTTAGTACCCCATTCCACTACCCCCCTTATAGCAAAACTCCTTGAAGAACTGTCTGTACTCACTGCCCCAATGATTTTCTCCCAAGCACCTCCTCCCACCTAAGTGGCTACTTGTCTAGGTCATTGATCACGTCTACCTTGCAGCAGCCAACGGTCAATTCCAGTCTTCATCACATTTGACCTATCAGCTTATTGGACTCTTCTTATTGAAGTGCTTTCTTTCCTTGGCTTCCAAGGCAACACCGACCTTTAGCTTTCCTCCCTCTCCTCGGCTTCTCCTTATTCCTCTCTCCTTTGCTGGTCCTCACCTACCAGGGCTTTCAGCACTGGAGGGTCTCAGGACTCAACCCTTGGTCTTTTATTCTTCTCCAGCTACACTCACTTCTCTAGGAAATCTCATCATATTGACTTCAAACATAGCTGTCAAGTCCTTGCTTCCAGCAGGGAGGGCCTACTTCAACCTCAGACTTCATACATCCAATTCCTACTTGACAATTTGCTTGATGACTGATGAGCATCTCAAACTTATTATGTACAAAATTAAACTCCTAATCCCCACAAACCTGTTTTCCCCATGGTCTTCTTTACCTTAGTAAATGGAAATTTCGATATTCTCCTTGGTCAGATTAAAAGTTAGGAAGGCATCGTCACGCCTCCCTTTCTGGTACATCCCCAATCCATCAGCAAATCTTGTTGGTTCTAGATTCAAACTGCATCTGGCATTCAACCACGTGTCATCACTACTACACTCCCACCCTGACTACGCCACTGTCTGCTTTTGCAAGAATTACTGCAGTCGCTTCTTAATTGGCCTCACTGCTTCCACTTTGCATCTCTCCAGTCTATTCTTAAACAGCAGCCAGAGCGATCTTTAAAAACCACAAGGCAGACATGTTGCCCCCTTTGCTGGAAACTCTCCAGTGCCTTCCCAGTTCACGTGAAATAAAAGCCAAAGTGCTTGCAATGGTTTATAAAGCTCTACTTGACGGCCCAGCATCTCTCTGATCTACCTCTCAATGCATTTCAGGATATGAAAAGGACAGCATGGCTCCTACCTAACTTTTTACAAAAGAAGAACATTAATAGCAACATGGCGAAAGAAAAACTTTCCCTGTACTTCTTCTCCCCCCTACATTCTGTTTTCATGTTTCGATCTTCAGCAAAATAAGAAAACATAGAACTTGGGACTCATTTCTTTAGATAGTAAAGAGAGGTTAAGCTTATTTTTAAATAAACTGAAGAAAAATGGATTTAATGGACAAATTTATACTTAACACTTTAAAGAAAACATTAAATCTACTGAAAACACTGTTTTTCAAATTACTTAAAGTCCCCGCTTATAATTGATACACTATTTACAAATCATAACTTATTAACGCAACCAAAGAACCTCGACTCGAATTTGACAGAATAATAAATGTAACTGGTTATCAGCCTGCCTTTGCCACCTTCTCACAAATGAATACACTGATGTCCCCAACCCCACCCACCACCCTGTCATTAGCCTCAGCCCTACTTAAGGACATAACTTGTCCTCAAAGAGCACCCCGCTGGTGTCAATGCTGATGATAAAACTGAAGATCCAATGCCCCAAGAGATGACAACTGAAAGCACAACTGAAAGCACAACTTTCTCTTTTCTCTTCCCACCAGCAATGACAAAAACTTCATGCAACGTAGAGCGCATGATACCGTACATTTGGAATTCATAAAGCCACATTTCTTTAAAAAATTAGCTGAGATTTGGATTTTCTATTAATTCATATTCTCTTTCTCCATGATGTTGACTGGACAAAATAATTTTCCAGGTAGTGCCAAAAAGAGGGTTAATTTGGGTAAAGAAAAAGCAAAACCACCGCAGCAGTATGAGAATACACACCTCTGCCTGCGGCTCTCATGCAACACTTTTTATCATCCCTCCCCCCCCACCAGATGGCCCCTATATATAGCCCTCCCCCAGGAAGTTAGAACCATAAAGTCTTAGCAGGAAGTGAGGACTAGAGAGTAACAGGAAGCCCAGCTCCATCTGCAGACCTCCCAGCTCTTGGGTCAGTTTTCTTACAGTGCCAGTTCATTTTTTAGCAATGACGATTCCAAAGAAGGCATTACTGCAATGTCACTGCAGTTCTTCCTGGCTAACTCCGTCATGGCTGAAGCTTACCTTCCTGATTAATTATTAGTGAGTTAGATGGATACCCGAAGGTTAAACCTGGAGTCTCCTCACACCACACTCTCAAATACACGTATCATCAGAAAAGTTTTGAGAAATTCTAGGTGTTATTCGCCCAATCTTTCCCTCTGAACACTGGTACAGCCGGTCCCTTCATTCCTGGACTGTAACCTCTTTCCATCTGAGTCTCTTCCTTTGCTGCCATAAATTCAAATGCCTACTGCTCTTCTCCAAATGCATTCTTCTCTGCTCTAATAAATTTCCTCTATCTTTTTGTCTTATTGCCTTCCTCTGAATTTACACCTTTGACTCAAGAATGCCAGTGCTTCTAAAAATATTACATTATTCCTAGTGAAAGCAGCTCAGGCAATTTCTTCCTGAACGTAGGTTTCACTGCTAATTTTCTCTATAAACAAACATTTATTTAACTGCTTCATATCTAAATTGTGCACGGGCTCCATCAAACAGTAAGAATTCTGACCTTTCAGGATTGTTTCCTTACAGAAAAAGCTTACTTAAAAATAATACCTGATTCATTTGTTCATTAATTTGTTCATTCATTCACTCAACCAATAAATACCAAATACAAGGCATCAAAACAGATTAAAAAAGTATATAAAATGTGTTCTGTCTTTAAGGAGCTTACAATCCAGATAAATATATAGAATCAAAGGCAGTATAAAAGAAAGACTATATGGGATATATTATATGGTATGAATATTTATAATACCGAGTTGTGCTTGTCCACTCCTGACAAAAAATGATTATTAATAAAAGTCAAAGTGCAATCAACAACGTGTGCTTCAGTCTCTAGAGTTCAAACTGATCAGTTCCATATTAATGGAGTCCCTTATTTTATTTTAGTACAGTAAATAAAGCATAACTTGCCCAGCTTTTTTCAATTTCATTGTTCTGAATTTGGAAATCAAAGCATCGTTCTGATTCTCATTCTCTAAGCACTTGCTTTACAAATAAACAAGTTCTCTAGAGTCAAGCTACCGAAAAAGCAAACCTCTTTTATTGAGTACGGGGTAAGTTCCAGTAGTAAGTTTCTCTACCAAGTCATTTACTATCACCCTGATTTCTATTTACGGCCTTGATTGTGTGTGCTTCTCACTTTCCTAGGTCAAAAGATGCTGCTTAAATATAAAGAAATTAAAAACAGGGCCTGGAAACACAGCAGCCATAAAAGACCTGTCCATCATCACAGTGTAAAGGTTGAGGAAAAGGTTAAAATCGAAGTGAGCAAGTGTGTATTTCAAAGTGCTTTGGTTCATTAAACAGTCATTTTTATTTTAAAGCCATTATATCAGAGTTATTTGCATTGCTACTGAATAAATTCTGAGATCTATTGTATTCAAAAATGTTTTATTGTTATTTTATTCCTTTCCCCAAAAGACAAATACGCCTTCAATTTTAAAATGGAAAAGTTTTGGAAAATGAGTATTTGATATGTAGAAATTCACTTTACCAAAAATATCAGGACTTGAGCCGCATTTAAAGTGCCCCTGTATTTTATACTCATCCTCCAGAGAACACATTTTTAGCTGCTAATGAGAGTCTCTCACCTTATTCTTGTCACTCCAGGTATCCAGAAAAGAGAAACATGATATAAAGAACCTACCAAAGCCAAATCATTCCATAACAAATTACCATAAACGGTACTTATGTAAGAGTCATACGGCAATAAACTTTCCAACAGCTCCTTAGAAAGCCCGCGACCCAGTGCTGGATACTCAGCCCCTCTCCACTCCAAATCCAGCCTATTTAACCAGATACCTACCACTCGCTTTGGCTTCCATGTAAGAAGGGCCATCCTCAAAAGTGAAAATCTGGGACACACTCTGGCCCAGGTAGGAGGGAGGCGGGTAGTAAGAGTGCATCCTGTACTGGGAACTCACTGCGTGGCGGTTCTCCGAGGTTTTCATCTGCTTAAGAAAAAAGAACGAGTAATATTGAGACCAAAGTTGCACTTTACAATCATTATAAGCATTGCCTAATTCTTTAAATACAGGGGATAGCTTATTAAGTTGGAAGTATCCTCAACCATGAATATGCCCTCCAGTGTGCTGGTCCTGAAAATACTAGACCTGTGCATCCTGAGGTGCCTTTTCAATCTTGGGGTCCCCGCTAAAGCACCCCTAAAATTCCACCTGGTCATATGATGCTTGATAAACAAGCACTAAAGAGAAGAAACAGGGCGGGAACGATGGGAGAGCGTGGCGTAGGAACCAACACAATCCGCTGCAACACCGACTAGCTTGTTTGATGAGCAGCAAGTTATTTAACTTCCTCACATTTCTTCACATGTAAAGCTGGCATCTTACCCTAGTTATCTTACAGTGTGCATCATATAGAGAAAACAGTGTGTGAGGATAAGCTGTTGTCATTAGCATGATGCTGTGTTGTCACTCAGCATCCATCCCAACTTCCCGCCCAGGCTTTTCCCTGTAACAAGGAACAAAAAGTCTGGTATCTCCGTTTCCCGGACTCTCCTGTCACCAGGGTTCTGGAGGTGATTTGGATTCTGTTAATGGGATATGGAATGAAATTTGGAAGACAGAAGGGAAGGCAGAAGGGAGCACATCTGTACCCCCTGTAGCACTGAGCAGCTGACCCTTGGCAGTCATGCATTTTTTCTGGCAATCAGACCCTGCCTTTGGGACTACGGGGCAGCTTTTACGTGAGGAGCACTTCACATAGTTTCTTGACTTCCCATTCAAAGCTACGGAGATAGAACCTAAGGCTTAGAAGGGGATCCCACTTCCACAAACACCTAAAATTCTTCCGTTTCCTGCACAGAACCCTGGTACAGACTGAGCCTGAAACGCATGATCGTATCTTCACAGCAAGAACACCTGGACTTCAATTATTTTTACTGCTTTAAAAATATTAAATTTAGATAAAAAGTCAATCTAAAGGAATGTTCAGGACAAATCAATTCCATTCAAGAATTAAGGAATAATTTCAAAATCATGTTTTTCAATTAAATCTCTAGAAAGTTACTTAACTTCATAAAGAAACTAGTACTAATGGACAGAGCATGGCACAATAAAATTAGGTACCGGGCTTCCTCAAGATTTTCTATGAACTTCCAAATTTTGGACAATTTCTCAAGTAAGAGAGGCAGAAGTGTACTTTGACCATTACGGCATTGCTTGGAGGAAAGGTCTAAGTCCTTGGTTTCTGTGCGCTAATTTGAGAAAATCAAGAGGTTCATTTTGTACCCTCCCAACTGCTCCCCAATGCAAATGTATGCTCTGATGAGTGCATTACTTCTTCTTGCAGAAGGAAAAAAGACTCCATTCCACTTGATTATTACCTCTCAAGTGAAGTTAATCTGGCATGTTCCCTTTAGACTTTCTAGTTCATCTTTCTGAATATGAGCTGGTATCTCTTCCAGCTCAATCACCCAACTTTCATTTTCCACCATCACATAAATCTTCACTGAATAAGAGAGCAAGCAAACTACGCTTGGTAACAGCCAAAGAGGAACAACTGGCTACGTTAATGAGTGAGCCCAAGTCGGGAGAGCCATTAAGGAGCCAGGAAATCATTAAAGAGGGAGGCAAGGATCAATGGCGTTTACTGCGCAGACCCAGTTATCCAATAGACCAGTGCCACCCAGTCCTCGCTTAATGTGTATACAAATAGCCTGGGGGTCCTGATAAAAAGCAGATTCTGATTCAGTAAGTCTGGGGTGAGGCTTCAGAGTCTGACACATTCCCAGGAGATGCTGAGTCTGGTGGCTCAGAAACCTCACTTTGGTGACAAGCGACAAGAATATATGATCCTTTCTATCATACTTATGCTTTTAGGGGTCCAAAGGAGGACCTTCTAAAAAACTCTTTTGACCAACTGTTTACAACTATCAACTTTCCACCTGAACTGAGGGAAGGCAGAAATGATGTAAACAGCATTTAAAATTTTTCATTATTTTTCTTTTCATACATGAGATTCCCCAGAGATAAGAGATTTTGTTCAGGGGTCTGCCGCCATCTAGAACTGCTGCAGCAGTAATAATGAACTCAAACACACTTTGCATAAGATCCATTTCTGCCTCTACATCCTTCCCTCAAGTCAATTACACAGTCTAAGTAATGAACATTGAATTAGACAACAAATGCCAACTTTTATGTACAAAGGGTCTTAACATAAATAATGGAGACACCCCCCTGCCCCCCCCCCCCATGGATGCTGAGTTGGTCATATCTCCTTCTGGCATGACAATGTCTTCAAGTCAGTTCTTCAAGGAAAATGCTTTTCAATTTTCCCAAGGTACAAGAAAACTGACAGGATTTGAGCCTGTGGGCTCTGCAAAGTGCCAGACTTTTCCCCTTTTACAATGAATTTTGTATAAAGCCTCCTTTCAAAATATTTTTAAAATGTTCATCGTGAGTGTAGAGCAGAGGTCAGCAAACTTTTTTGGTAAATAGCCAAAGAGTAAATATTTTAGGCTTTGCAAGCCACAGGATCTCTAGAAAATCAGGAAATAAATGGGTGTTGCAGTGTTCCAATAAAACTTTACTTATAAAAATGTGCTCTGCTTCTCAGCCTTCACTCCCAGTGGAGTAAGGGGAGCAAGGACCCAGCCCTCACGCCTGGGCTTCACGCCTCGATCACCTGATTTCACTGGTCGGAGATGCGGCCTGGGCCCTGGGTTATTTCAAAGTTCCCTGGGTAATTCTAACTGAAACCAAGACTGAGAACCAGTGATTTAGAGTTACCCTATATATTTCCCACACCCCAACTAGTATGAAATCCCAACACCTCCAGTATTAACTAAAAAATGCAAAAGGTTAACTCTGACAAACAGGCTGGCAAACTGCTGCTAATACCAATGTGTACATTGTTTGAAAAGAGATCCAGATAAACTGCAGAGTTATTTTCCTTTTTACTGAAGCTTACTGGAAAATAAACACAGTATCAAATCCGTGCATGTTTATTTTCCCCTTAATTCCTTTTCTGTTTTTAGAACGCATCAGATAACAAGGATTATTTGGAAATAGAAATTGAGTTATTTGAACTCAAACATTCAATTTCTCCAATGAATCCCCAGACCATCGAGCTATAAAAGACTTCCAGCAAAAGAAAAAAAAGATACAAAGGGTCAGACTCCATCTGAGGTTACTAAAATGTAAACTTAGGGAGGCTATCAATCACTTCAGCTACTTCCAACTGGAAGAATAATCTACAAATAACCATCCATGTGACAACTTGGACAGAAGAAAGAATCGTTCTATGTATTTCTAAGGGCATGTATAAACCTCTGAAACATAAAAGTTAAAACTAAATCGTGGTTCACCCAGAAAGCCCAGAAAAAGGCGTGGCCTAATGCAATTTAAAACTCTAAATCATTTCTTGCTCCTTTCGGGTCAGACAAAATGAGTAAATAAGGAAACCTTTGAAACTTGTTTTACTTTAAACCAGCAGTACTTGGCTGGGGGCAATTTGTCCCCCAGGGGACATTTGATAAAAGTCTGGAGACACTTTGGATTGTCACAACTGTTGGGGCCTGGGGGACGTCACTGGCATGTAGTGAGTAAAGGCTGGAGATGCTGCTAAACATCCTACAATGCCCAGGACAGTGCCCACAACAAAGAATTATCCAGCCCAACATTTCAATAGTGCCGAGGTTGGGAAGCTTGCTTTAAACTAACTCAATACCCCCACCCTCGTGCTCAGCCCTTCACCTCCAGCTACAACAGCAAAGTACTACAGAGACAGAAGGCACATAGAAATTAAAGGAACTGTTCAGTTCTGCCAAAAGGATGTCATTTTTTTTCCTTTATGCAGTGCTGCCTTGTTTCTCAAGACTTTTTTATTCCTTTAAATTAAGCAAGCGAACTAAGTAAAACCTAAAAACCCAGGATCTCAGTGAATTATGACTACCATTATTATTAACATGTGGTAGCTGGCAAGCAAGAGACATGTTTTATATTCTTATTACCCACCCCAAGTCCCTGAACCAGAATATGACCTATGGATGGGAGCTGGGCAGACAATGTGCATGGTGTTAGTATTAACCCTGAAGGAAAACCTAAGAGCTTTGGGTTTTATTTTATTAAACTGTTGAGAACATACTGCACAATAAATCTGAACTGTAAGTTTCCCTTTTATATACCTCAGTCACCCTTTTTTTATAGTAACAATAAAATCCCAACAAAACGTAAAAATGTTAGACCCCCACTTCCTTTTAAAAAAAATTCCTAAATACTATTCACTGGCTGCCTGCTAACACTTCAGATAGGAAGAGTCTGGTCACTGAACTGAATACTCCATCCAGGTAATGGCTGAAATAGATTCCTAATGTCCAAACTGCTGTCTCGTTGTTTATAAAGCATGGCTCAGCTGCTCAGAATTAGAATTGGCTGAGAAAGGGAATAGTCTTCCTGAGAAGAGTGATTATACTAGATAAAACTCCTAATTGCACACTCTAATATTTAAACAAATAATGTGAAGATTCCCTTAGCATTGGTATGTTGTCTACAGTCTTTTAAATTGCGAAAGACACATTTGGGATGAACCTTTGGTTTTATGAACAGAAGCCTTTTTATAAAAAGGTTTCACATTCTGTGGAATTCCAGGTCTCCTGCTGATGCTAAAAGTGAAGTCTGGGGCTGACTTTTGCCCTCTTTAAAGGATTTCTTTAGTTTTAATAGAAGCTTCTTCTTTTCAACCCATTGGACTGGGATGCCTTTTCCCACACTCACCTAACCACACACTGAGAGCTATCCTAGTCCACAGACCTTACCTGTGCAGGTGCTTTACCTGAAAGGCAAGTGCCTATCACCTCCTCAAATACACACCTCATTCATCCTCTGGGATGCCACACGTCACATAGACTGAAAACTGATTGCTATTATGTGCACATTTCAGAGACTACTGAAACAATAACAGGGCAAATGCTGAGTCATGTGACACAAGGAGAAGCCCTACAGCTACAGGCTGTCCCTCCCTTCTTCCCTGTCTCGGCACGTTTGTTTTTTCTCGCCCAACTTCATTACCGTCCTCCACTGTGCCCACCTCGCATTCTCTTAGGTATTCATATAATGAAATGCCCTCCACTCCCCTCCCTAGAGGAAGGAAGAGAAAGGGAGACAGGGAGACTGGCCTTGTGAGGACTCAGGCCCCTGAAACGGACTCCCACAAAGCCTGGGTGGATGCCTTCATGCGGCAAGCAGGAAGGTGCTGAGCTTGAGGGCCAGCTCTCAGCGGCTGGAGAACCTAAGAGCTGTTTGTCCAAAAATGGAGGGGATGCTCCCTCCTCAGAGAGGAGCTTGGAGGAAAGAGAGAAGACAGGACAAACGGAATGCTCATGCATTGTGGCACAGAGGACAACTCATTCAAAAAACGATGCATCTAAGATGTTTTAGGTTGTAAACTCCATGTTTCCCAAAGTCTGTGACAGTGTACGAAAGTGAAAGACACATTTGTGGGGTAGGCTTTTCAAAAAAAATGGAAGGAAACGAGATCAACTCCAGGCTTATATTAATACCAGAGTAGATTTTAAAAACATAAAAAAGATATAAGATTCAACATGGAAAAATAAGGAAGTCGTTTGGAAACACAGAAGCAAAACTATTAGAGCATAAAGTAAGCCCCTACCCCCACCCCCCAATTCCCAGAAATCCTGGACAGGGCATAGAATAGGGACTCATATGACTCTTATATAAACTCTGAGATGGAAACCCCGTACGACATCAGGATTACACTTGTATTTATTAGTGGTCCATTTTGTTCGTCCTTATTAAAAGTCAAACATTTAAAATGTGACTATTTCCACGTTTTAAAAAAACCCAAATTAATGTTTTTAACTTGTGTCGCTCAATTTATTGTTTTACCATCTGTGTTGGTGGTACTGATAGAACAAAGTTTATTCCCCTAGACAATATTTTCCAAAATGCAGAATTGCGACCATTTAGTGGGCTCAAAACTAATTCAGCGAGTTGCAAATCAGCATATATTTTTAAAGAACAGTATGGAAATGAATGGAATGAAACAGACTATAATAAAACAGAATAGAAATATGAGACTCCATTGTATATAGTACGGGTAGGAGCTGTTTTATAAACTTTTCATTTTGTGTTTATACATATGTATAAATAAATACATACAGGATCATAACATAAAACATTTCTTACTGTGAGTCTTGGCCTAAAATCACTGAAAGACAATAATGTATATAAATCAGGTTAAAGGAAGCAAGAACTTTAAAGATAGGCACATAGTAAGAAAAAGACAAATGTTAAAAATGGTTCCTATTCCTGGAACCTCGAAGGGTTTTGATGCATTTCAGGGGGTTCACAAAAGAAAGGGTGGTCTGTTTGGAGACGGTCGATGGCTGGGACTAGTCTAATGCTTTCCTCATTATCACAAATCTATGCAAGCTTTGCTAGCTCCTGGGTTAGAAACTTGTCTAATTTGCAAATCTAAAACACAAACCCTAACTTCCCAAGTAAAATCATACAGAACCAGGCAGAGATGCAAGCACCCTCTATTGCAAAGCCAACAGGAAACACAACTTCAGCAAAACAACTGGTGGAAAGGGCATGAAAAAAATTGTATTTTTAGTATTTGGTTAATAACTATCAAGACATAGGACTCTCAGTGTCGCTAACATGTCAAGTCTCTGAAAGCATTACATTAACAACTCTTAAGACAGGCAGATAAGGCTTGTAATGGTGACAATCTTAACATAACTTTGCTGAGAAAAATGTTGGTTATTGACTACAGGACTAATGGAATTTCAGAGTAAGAAATGAGCATTTATTAAGAGATAATAGAGACTTGTCAGCTCATAGAGTCCCCATAATGTAATCATCATTAACATAGAAAGAAACGGCTCAGAGACGTCAAATAACATGGTTCTGCTCATAGGGATTAAGCAGAGAGAAGGCAGAATCCAAAGCAAGTAGACCCTCGAAAGCCACCTGTCTCATTTTAAGTTAAGATATCTGCTTGTTATAAAGACCTACTCACGTTTGAGATCTTGCGTCCCAGTATATGTTGTCAGTTTGGCTCAAATAAAAATTCGAAAAGAAAAAGACCTACTCACTATCTTCAGCTTTTGACAACTCCTGTTTTCACTGCTTTGAGATAAAATGAGAATTTTTTTTGAATAGTCTGAAAATCAGATGCCTGTAACCACACATTCAGGAACTGTGATTTTAAGACCAGAAGTATCAGAGGCATCCATATCTGTCCGCACTTTGACGGACAAACTTAATTAACCTTTGCTACTCTGTTCCAACCTACTGTTTTAGACAAAACCAGTGACCCACAAACAATATGTTACCATCAGAATCTCAATGGCTGCAACACCAAGAGATATAGCCCTATCAGCAGTATCGGGAAATAAACCACTTGGATTAGCTGCTCTAAGAAATATGGATTATATTCATGTCACACATGAGCTGTCAGCAACATTAGGATACTTTTAGCATAAATCAGCAGTGTGAGCGGTATCTTATGAGTCCTGAACGTGACAGACTGCCTGGAGGGCGAGGTGAGAGGGTGTGCGGCCACCTTCTAAGTGTCAGCACACGTGCACACTCATGTCACTCTTCACGAACTGGCATTAAAAATCTAAACGCAAGCTGGTGACTGCTGAGGGGCACTCCCAACTCAAGGTGGGCGGCTTGCATGGAAAGGTACTTCCCAGTCCAAAACCACGGTGGAGAGAGGTCATCTCTAAGTGAGCAAAACAAACAAGAATGACCCAAATTCTGTTTCTCTAAATTACACAGAAGTGTGTGTGTGTGTGTGTGTGTGTGTGTGTGTGTGTGTGTGTGTAGGCATGCACATGCACGCATGTGTCTGGGAAGGCACAGAACCATGTGTAGGAGCTACAGGCTTAGTTATTTAAATTGGTTAATACTATTAAGACTTAGGACTCCATTCTCTCTAACTTGTCAAGTCTCTGAAAACATTATATAAAATATGTCATATCTTATAAAACGTTGTAAGTTACAAGAAAACATACAGCTCCCAAAGCTCCACACAAGGAAAACCAAGAAGTGCTTTTGGAGGGCAGGGATACCATGGGAATGAACGTGCCCTCTGCAGTCACGCAAAGCTGGGTTCAAACTCCAGCTCGCGCACTTGGCAGCTGTGTGATACTGGCAAGTTACTTCATCTGCCTGAGCCTCAGGTTCCGCACCAGAAAAGGGGGTGCCCATCTCTGACAGGGCTGTGTTTTGGGGTTAGGCGGGATGCTAGCTGTGAAGCGCCCAGCACCCTCAGGCTGTTTAACAGCTGTCCTGCCGCACCTGCACCTTCCACTTCCGCTCAGGGGCCTCCCACTTGGGGAGCATCCGTGAGAGGGAGTCAGTCACACTCGAGGACCCTTCTTTTGCGTTTGCTACCCAGTAGCCGAGCCCTTTCATAGGTATGACAGAGATCTAGTAACAAAGAGGGAGACAGAAACACCTGCCCATTATATACTTGAAATATTTTAAGTACATAAACATTTTGTTTGATATTTGAAAGGAAAATTCATCCCCTGAAAATTTTCTGCTTTTTAAATTTGAAAAAGTTGAAAAACCAACTCAAGATGGTACACAGCCACTATCACACACAGAGGCAGGGAGGGCGGGGGACAGAACATTCCTTCACATATTTTGCTTACTCAAGACATGCAATTATGTCTGCCTTCCTTATCTCACTGTTGGCTGACGAGAACCTGGAACTGCCAAGAAGGATGTGATTTTTTTTTTAAAAAAAAAAAGGTGTGAAAAATAAAATAAGGAGATAATCCCCCCCCTCCCCACCGTTTCCCAATCTTCTTATGAACCGCCCCACCATAGAGGTTGTGCATCTGCAGGGTGACGCCCATAGGGTCCTGGTGTACCCAGCAGGGGGCACTGAGAGCAACGGGTCCTGGGTGTAGGCAATCAGGGCGGCACTCTCTGTAAAGAATTTTTTAAAAATATAATATTCATTAAAAGTCAACCTGCTTTTAATGATCACCATGCGCTGAAAATTCTAAACAACAGTGGTTTAAATACTGATAACATACTGTCCTTGCCCCACCTCACTCCATGCCTGGCACACCACTGCACAGAGCCCTCCTTTCCTCAGGGCCTCACCGCCCTCCCCAGGGAACCTCCAGACTCTGATCACAACAGTGATTACAGAATTTCGAGTGTCCTTTTTCACCCAGCCCACTGTGAGCTGCGCCTTGAGGGTTGGGATAGCCTACCTCAGAGCTAGGCCAGGAGCTGCCACTTGATAAATTAATGATCAATGAATGTGTGGAGGAGTTTATGTACACACTCTGTAATGTGGTAAAGATTTTTCGTAATTCTATTCTTTTTCTACTATTGCATTCCTAAATTGGTTTTTTAAAAAAAAGACAAAGAAGAAAATCAGCTTCTGTTATGTATTGCCTTGATTTTGGTCTTTATTCAACTGAGGGACACTTAACAGGCCACAGAAGAATGGACTCCCAAGAAATTTAATAATTACTCATCCACGTACTTAAACGTTCTGAGAAGCAACTAATTTTACATCATATTCATATCTGCTTAACGGGGAAAGAAGTTAAGCTAAACAGGAAGACATAGATATGATTTTGGCAACCAGCCCAACCAAATTGAATCTGAAAGCTTTCAAAAGCTGTGATCTGATTATCTCATTTTCAAGCAGATTATACAGAATCCCCAAGTGACTGTATTATTTACTAACCTGATGCTATTTTGTCAGAGATCAGGTTGTGTAAAAATCTCACAACAGATTGATATTGTATTTCTTGCTGCCTCCAACTGAATTGTGGAGCAGTCTCTGGAGTACATTAGCCCTTTCCCAGGTTTTCAACTCAATCTACATCAAACTGAACTCCTGTAAGAATGGAAATGTGCCTGTAGGACAGCCCAGTCTCCTAGAGGTTCTTGAGAATCCGAGGTTACATTCTACCTGGGCTTCCTGAGATGCTACTGGGCTGCTTCAGCCAGGCTGAGAAAACAGTCCCTTAGGATGTTCAGGGCCCAGCCCTGGGCCCTAGATCTTCTCTCAGAGTCACAGCTGCCTTCCCCAGCGCAAGGGTTTCTAGAGACCAGTTCTACTTTCTTTTATAACACACACATTTTTTAAAGCAAAATACTGTGCAAAAATGACTACTGTGCACGGCTGTAGTTAAGGAACAGTTCTCAGCCTCCCCTCTCACCACCTATCTGAGTTCAGTTTCTAAAATGTCCACCACCTCCTTCAGCTTTGGTTCCAGACCAAGAGCCACCAGGAATATTGCCATCGCGGATACCAGTTCTTACAAGCAACTGCCCTCAATGCAGGATAGAAAGCATGCAAGTGATTACACTGTCTATAAAACAAAACAGCAATTCTTTCAGGAAAAGGTGTAACAAAAATCAGATGATGGCTGTCATGATCATCACTTGTAGTCATCTAGAAGAAGACAAAATAGCAATTCCTTCAGGAAAGTGCATCTAAATAGGTGGTAGTTTAGAAACAGAAAGTCAGGGCTGCATTAAGTGGGGCTGCAAAGCTCCGGCGGGATTCACCAGATGGCCAGAGGACTACTGCTGCCCTCATCGTGCCGGCTGGCAAACAGAAGCCTTCCTTCCTGCAGGAGTAAGAATGTGTTATAAGGACCCAAGAGAACTGGGTTTTTTAGTTCTTCTTAAAAGAGAAGAACCTAATGAGGAATTATGCTTCAAAAGAGAAAATTATAGACATGGATAAGACTTGACAGGCTGTTTGGGGGAAAGTTCATGGTAGAGGCGATGGAACCCCCAAAGGTGGGGGAGTCTGACGCCTCACTTCACTGTCTTTAAAACTCCTGGGGTCTATTGTGACTTTCACATTTCTTTAAACAGAAGATGCTCCAAGACTGGCCTTCTGACCTTGCAGGGCTTGTCTCATCATTGAACTGCAAGGCAGGACCTACTTGGGGTGCATGTGAAGGACTCCCACAAAATGGTGGGATAGCATGAGGGTATTCACAAGGCTGCCATAAAAAAGGAAAAGACCAAAGCACTCCTCTGCTTCTAAGGAGTTAAGCTGAGAGTTAAGTCGACACAATTGCTTAAAAAAAAAAAAAAAAAAAACCATATTGAAGACCCTGAAGAACTTTGCTGTTGTCATGGTGACACAATGACTTATGCAGCGGTTTCTAGACTCTCACTGAACTTCAGATGTTTAAAATGTGTGTGGGGGGGGAAGGGGCAGGGGATACAGGGATAGTTTTGCCAATGTTTTATATTGCCAAATGCGTGCCTTCACAAAAAAAGAAATCCAGCCATTTAATAGGATCATCACTTTTTTTTCCTTAAGTTGGAGGGTATGGTCTCAATAATAACAATTTTTTAAACTGAATAATTTAACTGGGAAAAACCCACTTGTCGTATTTTCCTCATTTCTCTGTAAATCAGCATAGATAACATCCTGCATATTCCCAATAAAAGAAGGAACAAGGTGACATCAGCATCCACGACTGGTATCTAAACTGAATAATACACTAAGAACATAAATCAGAACTGCAGGTATTTTTAGGGGGAAGACAAATGTCAGTATCAACATTTTTCTATGCAATGACTGTCTAACTAGAAACCCCAAAATAAGCAACTATAAAATTATTAGAATTATAAGAGCTCACAAAAGTGGCCAGATGTAAAATAAATACATCACATCACAGCAATGGAACTCGTAACCCTTTTAGTCATCAACAGAAGTCTATGTCTCTATCCTTCCCCTTTAAGAAACCAAATTATGGTTGTTCGCCCTAATAGCCCAAGTCAAATACCACATCTATTTTAATTACCCTTTCCTGAGAAAAGAAATTGCTTTCAATGTTTTAAATTGAGTATGTTCTTATAAACCCTCCCTGTGTCTGCTTGCAAACGTCAGTTTTTCTTTCCAGAGGAAAGAGCCAGTCAGTGTCTGTCCAGCAACAGACACTGACCAATAAAAAGGGAAGCCAGGGCTAGTGTAACCTGTGGATGACATGGCAGTGGACAGCCTACTGGATCACAAGTTTATCTGTGGACAGAGCGCCTGAACAGGGTAAGAAGGCCCAGGTTTGGGGCCTGGCTCTCCATCAGCAGCTGTGTGCCTCAGGCAAGTCACTGAACTTGCTCAGCCCAGAATCACCCAGGAGTTTGAGGTGAACAGAGGCACATTATCCTGGGGGCCTGACGGTGCAGAGGGGTGGCCTGCGACAAACACAAAAATTTCTCTGAAGTCTCCCACTTCATCTTAAAAATTGAAGTGGATGTTGCATTCTACCCCGATGTATTGTTTTTTAATTTATGGAGATATTTTAAAATAACGATTGTTCATTATAATTGTCTCCCTGAGAATGGTTTAAACCTTAGATTCACATTTCCCCCCTCCCCCCACTGCTGGACCCTCCTGTGAAGTTACCAGGCCACAGAAGTGAAGGGGCTACAGCCACTCCCACAAAGCACGTGCTTAGTAAGTCACTTAACACTCTTTAGCTAACAGGTTGTTCTGCTGAGCTATGCTAACAAAGGAGGCAGCAATGTGAAAACAAGGGCCACTCTCAGGTTGCTCATTATACCGGGAGGATCAGGCAGGCAGTCAAAAAGCTTTCATTTATTAAGTGCCCTGAGGGGCCTCTGGCCCTCAGCCGGCCAAAGGTGCTGGAGCGCCATACCAAGAATGCTCGCAAGGGGGCGCCTTTCTCTGTGCTCCAAGGCTCGGGTGCCAGAAGCTGGTCTCCTTCCTGCCTCTATTTCAGTTTCAAATCCAGGCCTACTTAGATGGTCCCCAACTTCCCTTCTCATTTTCCAGGTGGTAACAGCAGCCTTCCCTCAAGACCCACTTTTCTCATTTTTGTCTGTTTGCTTCAGTGGTAGATCCCTAGCACACAGTACTAGGACCTCCATGCACGTTTATTTAACACATGAATGCATTCCAGTGAGGTACATAATCATAAATGGGCAAGCATATTCGCGACACACTTCAGACTGAGCCCAAAATAACCACCAGAGGAATGAAATAACCTATGTTGCCATTTGACCACTCCCCAACTGTGGTCGGAATGTGACTCTACACATCTGGTGGCATAAGCTTCCGAAAAGCAATCAGAGAGGGTGCCTGCCGTAGGGACTGAAAGGAGATGCCAGGTACAGCTCTGAGTCCTCCCATATTTATTTCTGTTCACTTGATATGCAGCTCTCCCTTGTCAACCTGGTACAACATGTTTATTTAAGAGATAATGTTGCCGTGGAGGAGTGCACAAGGCAATAAACAGCTTTTGCAGGCAATTAAATGCAGAAGTGAAATTGAGCCGCTGGTCAGTGGAACCAGCCATTCATCGTGAGTTTGTTCCAGTGTCACAAATGTTATTCCTGTTTCACAACAGGACAGGAATCTATGATTGGGCCACAAATCTCCAAGGCTGGAGACAGATCTAAAGCAATTACAGCAGCTCTCAGCACGCAGGGCATTAACAGGAAAGGACCTTGGGATTCTGGGATGCCAACCTGCTCTGTCTTTCCTTAGAGGTTCTGCACTTAGTAGGTGCTCAATAATTTTGCATCTTGCTTGATTTTATAGGGAGACTTATTATATGAAGTCTCAACTCTATAATTTCTTTCTGCAAATTATTCAATACCCTCACTACAAATCTCTAAGACATCTAGCTTTAAAAAATGATGATGATCTCCACTAGAGTCGATTTTTTTCTAGGAATCAGAAAGGAGCTGTCTGTTGAAAAACATTCATACTGTTCCCTCAGCATACACTGATACACAAAGCAGCAAGGCAAGGAGGATAATATAAAATGGTGACTCACTCTGGTCAAGAGTTAGGAGGAAAGTGGGGTGTCTTAGCAATAGCGAGTCAAGAATGCAGATGGCGGGGTAGGGGGTTGGGCGGCCAGTTAGCTCAGCTGGTTAGAGCGCCGTGCTCTTAACAACAAGGTTGCCAGTTCGAGCCCCACATGGGCCACTGTGAGCTGCGCCCTCCACAACTAGATTGAAACAACTACGTGACTTGGAGCTGATGGGTCCAAGAAAACACACTTAAATAAATAAAAGTTAAAAAAAAAATAAAGAAAGATAGCAGATGGTGGAGACACTGCCTAAGATTCAGGCCCTTTGGATCAAGCCAGGGTCGGACTAAGGGACAATCCAGCCAGGACGGACCAGCACAGCTGCTCTCCAGGTGCAGCTGTGGGACACCTTCCATAAAGGCGACTGAAACACATGGCAACAACCAAGGGGGAGCCCCCACCTATCCCTTTTCTGGAAGCCTCCACCAGTAGGGAACAAGGCATTGTCCAAAGATCAGAGCCAGGGCACCTTCCTGAAACAGCAGAAACATCAAGAGCTGGGCAAGGCCACATGCCAGACCACTGCCCCTTACACCTCTGCCCTCACAACTCTGATTAAAAGATAAGCCATCCAGTTGCTATCCCTTAAACACTGGTTATAACTATGCATTATCTGTAGGTGTTCACTATTTAATTAATACTTCTTTATAACATATGCATCTTAACAAACGTATTTTGCACCATCATAATCTTTGTTTATGCTTTCAGTTTTGTATTTCCTACATGGATCAAATTCTTCCCCAACTCCGATAAAAATTATTCCACATACATTCATACTTGGTCCACATTCACATTTTATAGTCCTTTAATGATAACTAAAATGTGCATTATGTATACCCTATCTTGTTACAACGGGGATCTGAGGTAGCTAATTAAAATACATATGAACAAGAGGCTGAAAATTAAAAAGATTAAAAAAAAGAGCAGAGCCAAGTGAAAATAATGATTAATGAAACAAATTCACTACCGTTAATATTGGCATAGCATTTCTTGGTGTACAAAGAAACTTCCACAGTAATGATCTACTTCAGTCATTACCCTGCCTGATGTATCTATGCAACAATCCTATGAAGGTAGTACTATGCTCATTTTACAGACAAAAAAAGCAACCCTGAGATTCAAAGGGTTAAGTATTTTGCTCAAGGCCTCAAGCCGACATGAATAGTTAAATCACAAGTTAGACTTGACTATGGATCTTCTAGTGCCAGATTCCATGCTCCCCACTTCATATTGTTCCCCTCACTCAACAGGCCTGGTTTCCAGTCTAGGCTCTGCCATCAACTAGCTGTGAGTGCTAAGCCAATCCCTTCAGCTCTGGACCTCAGTTTTCTCTGTAGCAAGATGGGGCGGTGGTGTGAACTAGAGCTCTGTAAGATCCATTTCAGCTCTGGTAATCACTGGACTGATTTTCACCTGTCATTTTGCAAATTGATGGCTTATAGCTATGTTGGCTCTTGTAATTTTAATGTAAGGGTTTATTTTCAAGAAAACTAACTTTTGTGAACATGACTACAATGTGGTAAGTCAAGCTTGCACTTACATTTGGTTACAAGGTTAATCCACAGACTTGTAAAATGTCACTTAGAAGGGATGGAGTCACCATACGGTAAAGCCCCTCCCAATTGTTAGGATCATTTTTTATGTTATACACACACGTTGCAGGGGTACCTAGATATGCTTTGTTGATAATCGCGTTCACAGAAAATTTGTATGCAGATTCAAAAGCACCTTCCAAATAGCAAGGAACCCAGCATATTTTAAACACTAATGGCTGAGACGGCACATTTCAGAAAAGCATCGGAGGCTCTATTCTCAGCCATCTGCAATAGCCACACATTAGTAATATTCTAGAAGCTTCTGCTTATTTCCAACTTCGACAAGTAAAGAAAGAAAATCAGCAAAGGGTTCCAAGGAGATCCCCAATGAAAAGCAAAGAACTTAGGTAGAAATTCCAAGCCCTAAAAAGGGCCTCCCTATTCGTACTTACTTGATGACAGCTTCCATAGCCCTGAGTTTATTGCAGACCCAGTGATAAGGGGATAGTGCTGAGAAACACAATTTGGAGCCAGAAAGATACAGATTCAAACTCCAGCTCTCCCGTTTGGAGGCTGCGTGACCATGGCTAAGTCAGCCTCCTGAGTCTCAGTATCCTCACCTGTAAAAAGGAGACAATACTATCTGCCTCCTCGGGGTATGAGGGAGATTTACTGCTCATTATCAGTGTCATTATTTACTAAGAGGAATGACACCAACCACAGTAGCAGAGGAGGACCAATGTCTGCAAAGCAATTTGTTATATGAGACTGTATTACCAAAGGTGACTGGCTGAAATAATAGAAAGGCTTAAGCCCAGCCCTCCAGGAAAACAAACTCGTATGTTGAATGATGCCTCAGCATCTCTCCTAGGCCTCAGACCAGGGCCACTTCTCTTTATTCTAGTAAGCAATGGTTTAGAGAAGGCATGAACAGTATCAACACTGCATGCCCCGCAATAGGACTAAGCAACTGTGGATAAGTTGTTTCCTCCCACCTTTGCAAGCTGGGGTACAAGAACCTACTCAGGGGAATCCTTCCTTGCACACAGTGGCTGAGGCAGCTCTCCAAGACCAGCAACACTGCCATTCAAGAGAACCCTTCTCCTCCTGGCTATCCTCAAGAAGGGGCCTTGGTAAGGGACCTCCAAGGAAATCCAAGGCCTCTGCCATTCCCTTCCCAGGTTTCCCAGGTAGAGTAAGAATAAATATTAGTGTGTCAGGCATCATATGCCATCATATGCCTTCTGAAAGATTTTGACAAAGTAGAAGGTAAATTAATTTAGGAGATTTCTGGCTCTGCTGGAAAGCTGATTATGAGCTTTCTTTAAGAAAACACTGAAGATTTTTCTTTCTCATCCTTTTTCTCATAAGCCAGCAGGTTCACAGACCCTCCTGCTTTATCCTTGAAACCTGGAAGCAACCAGAGAACCAGGACACTCCAATAGTAGTCCCTGGTTCCTGGGAACCTGCAGGATGAGTTGGGTTTTCCAGAACCACAAGATACTTCTTTCTTCTTTCAGAGAGGAGGATCTCTACTAGAAATCAACCTAAAACCTGTCCCAAATCATAAAATCCAGCTGGTACTCTGACAGACCTGTAGGGGTGCAGCTTGAAGACCCATAAATTACCGCATTTCCTTTACACTCACATTACCTCTCAATTCTAACATCAAAATGCTTTAAGCTCCCTTTTTAAAAAGTATGATTCTAAAAATAAAATGTATGGAAAACACATAAAACTGTGTAGCCCAGGGAATTAAAGCTCACATATTAATATGCTGGAAAAGTCAGATCCCTAAGGGTAGTGACAGAATCCAAAAAAATGGGGTGTTTTGAATATTAACTTCCCCACACCTAAGCAATGCAGAATGGAATAGAATTACTCAGAAAAAAATTCATCTCACATTTTTTTAAAAGTGGGCATAAGGTCAAAGACTTGCCTTGAACTCTAAAATCTATGTACTGCATTGTGCTGGAATCAAAGCCCAGCTGAGAAAGCCTGACTATGGTAAATGCATCCAAAATGAGAACGTTCTCCCAGAATCACAACATCTTACAGTGGGAGTGGGGCGTGGCAGTGTCAAGTCCCAGCACTCGTGTGTACACATTCCTACAACAGGGTAATCCCACCTGCACATGCTTCTGGTGCCTTGGATCTGCTGCTAACATAGTGGCATGACGGGAATGGCTAAATTGAGGGAGCAGAACAGCTCTAGATAAATGTTTCTTCCCTGACATTGCAAAATGCTTTGTTTTACCCCAAATATTAAAAGCTCTTGATTGAACACTTTTAAAAATGCGTACTTAAGAGTATGAAGGACTGACCTCCATTCCCAGCTAAAATACACCCAAGGAATAAATAAATAATGCACTGACGTTGGCCCAGCACAGCAGTCACCTAATTCCTTTCCTTACCTTTCTTCCACCAAACATACAGATTATAACACTTCTCCTTCCTAGGGTGCAAATCCATCAAGAAGATTACACCCACCCAGCATTTTCTAAGCTGCTCCAAGAAAGTTGGGGCAAGACTGCAGGAGGTGGGGCGTCCTACAGTAAGTGACTTGTGAATGTGACTCCAGCCACTGGGTATGTATGCCAAATAACTCTGAAAAATGACAAAAGTAAAATTTGAAAAAGAAAACAAATATATGCATATTTCTTTACAACTCCTTGCAGCCAACTTCTGGGGTTAAATGATGTTATAGGTAGAGTGAAAAATTCTTCACACATTTTGTATAATGTGCACACACGCGAGCCGAGGTGTGGGTGTGTAGGGGTGGGTGTCACATATTCACTTCACCCTCTGGGTGACATCTTACCTGCCACTGGTTTCCTGTCTGACCAGGCACATAAGGTGCTGGGAGGCTCCGAAGGCTGTTCTTCACGGGGGACCCCCCCAGGGGGCTTCCCACATCCCCAGAAGTGGAATCAGCAGCCAAGGCCATGGAGTACTGGGGGTAGTTGTACAGATTGTTGTAGTAAGGGAACAGGGACGGCTGGTAGAAGCTGCTGTAGTAGGTCGAGTCCGAAACCAGATCAGGTGTGTTCTCCACATGCCCTCTGCTGGTGACAGCAGGAATATCTTGGATGACCATACGTCCCTCTGGAAAGAAAAAGCAAAGGCCAACATGGTATTAATCTGGGTGGCTACAAAACTTGACCTCTAAACCTTGGCAACACATGGCCGATCTCCTCAAGAACTGCAGAACAAGGCCCCTGGGCATGCTGCGTCTTCTGCAGCCAAACCAAAGGGGGGCTTCTAAGGCTGGCATAATTCTGGGCAGACGACAGATTCTTGCTGATTATTTTTACTGAGAATACCAAACACATTTTAAGGGTCATTTTAATTATGTGAAGCCTGACCAGTAAGTTGTACCCAGAAATTCCTTTCCTAATGTCAAGAAATTAGAGATCAAATCTAGTTAACCTGGCTGTCTACAGCATGCTTACAACAAAATTAACTGGACTTCATTTCCATAAGACAGTAAAAGGAACCCAGCACCCCTACTATGGTAGCCACATAGATATACCAGAAAGCCAAAGCCAGAGGCTAAGAGTTTAAGCAAACACCGTTTCCTTCACTTCCTTCCATAGCTGATACCTTATCCTTCTGAAGTCTGGACAATGGTATAGACCCGGGGAAGACAAACTTCTGTAAAGGGTCAGTTAGTAAATATTTTAAGCTCTGTGGGCCATTCAGTTGCAGCATATACAGGTTGTTTTGTAGTTTGTGTTGCAATAAAACTTTATTCACAAAACACAGTGGGCAGTGGGCAGACATGGCCTCCAGACTATATAGACCATAGCTTGTCAGCCCAGGGTCTAGACTTTAAAACTGTCAATTCCAACAAGTAACGGAATGGACTCCAATGGACATTCATTAAACAATGTTCAAAGAGTTGGTCCAGGTGCCTGACATGGCTACAAGGTGTCAGGATGCCCCTGCCCAATGATAGTCTACAGTCTAGCATGAAAGATATTATGGGATTATAAAGAATGACAGCATTACCATTATCATACAGGCACACCCATAAACCTTTACAGAAATGCAAAGGCAGGAATTAGATGGAAAATGTGAAGAAGAGAGTAATGAGAAAAGGGCCGCAAGGACAAAGGAATGGAAGCAGGAACGTGGAAGGAGAACCAGGGAGTGATGGGGCACCAGGTTGAAGAATTGAGCAAGTGAAGGGAAGAGAGACCCACAACAGGGAGATCCCCTAGGGAGACACTGAAGTAGTCAGGGAGACCTAGGGGACTCATGCAGGAGAGGGGATGGGACCTGTGCCAGGAACCCGCCAGGGACATGTGGGAGACAGAACTCAACAGAACGGGAGGACGGATGGGACATCAGGATTTAAGATGCAGAAGGCGAAGAAACGTAAAGAGCAGATGTTGGGAAGAGCAGGAAGTCTATGGTAGAGGAGCGGGAGGTGGTAAGTTCTGCTTAATCAAGATGCCAGGGGGACACACAAGTGGGGGAAATGAATGAGGGTGAGAAACTTGACACTTGCGCTCATGGGAGAGGCTGAGGTTAGATGCTGAGATTCAGGAGTCACCACCGGGAGATGCTGGCTGCAACTGGGGAGAACAGGAGGGAGTCGTTACAGAAGAGCATGTTCTGAGAGAAGAGAGTCAAGGCTGAAGTCATGCAGAACGGAGGAGAAATGCAATGTCCCGGAGGCCAAAGTTGACGTGGATTGAGGAGGGGGCAGGCTGTGCTGTCACCTGCTGCTAAGAGATCAAGCAAAACTAGTTCTGGGAAAGACCAACAGCAGGATAGGTCGTTAGGGCCTTGTGGTTTTAGTACAGAAGGAGCAGAAGTCTATGAGAAGGCAAGGAGCAGGTAAGCAGTGAGGAGACAGAAGCCCTGATCCTTGTGTCTCGCCAAATGTAAGACCCAGCAAGCCGTGCCATGCCTGCTGGCTCACCCTTGCACCCCCTGTGCCCAGCGCACTGCCGGACACATGTGGTACATATTTGTAGAAGGGATCAACGAACAATGGTTTTTTAAGTAGCCTGGCATCACAATAAATGTGAGGAAATAAATAGAGGCTGCAGGGAACAAGAAGATGTTGTTAATTCATTTTTAAAACGTAAAGAAGGGTTGGGCATACGCCGGCAGGGACAAGAAGCCAATGAAGACAGATTCCCAGGACAAGCAACGCACGGCGCAGAGCAGGTGGTCAGAAGTGTCCACCGGCTGAACATGTGGAAAGAGAAAGAGAAAACGCATGTGAGTGTGTGTGTGGGGTGTGTGTGTGGGGGGGACATGACTAAAAGTGCAAGGTTTGGGTGAGATCTACAAAACGTATTTTTACTGGCTCATTTTAAAGTCAGAACTCTCTTCTCTGAAAGGATACCACCTCCATCCACGTTTGGCTCCTGTCAACGCACTGTCATGCCACTATTTTATTATATTTCTTCCCTTTCTTCTCTCCTCCTTTTCCCAACTAATGAGATGAGACATTCCAATTCCAGTATTCTACACCGTGTCTGGAGAAGGTACATGCCACTCTCTCCTCAACTTCCCCACTGATCCTTTTCTCGTATTTTAAACACCAATTTAGTGACATCATAGGTGGTGTTCACTACCTAATTCTTTTGTTTGCAATGTCGTCTTTATTGTTTACCTTGATTATAAGAGCAATAGAAACTCTGCCAAAATGATAAATTACATGGATGTTTAAACCAGAAAAGGAATGAATGACATGTTCTTACCACCCAGCCATAAGCATTTAGTGGGACATCTGTATACGATCGCACAGACACTGAGGAAGGCATTTGAAATGCGCATCCCTACCCCTGCTGTGGAAAAACGCTGGATATCCCTTAGGGCCTGCCCGTCAAAAGCAAGGCTCTTTTACAAAATATGAAATACAGAAGCAGATAAAGAATTAAATAGAAACGCAAAGACCGCAGCATTCTAGGATTAAGGCACAGGTTCCTGAATTTCTGCATCATAACCTTAGTCAGGACCTTTTATGAGGGCTCAGTTTGCTCAGCAACAAAATGATGTAATAACTCTCAACGTGACAAGAGAATGGCTTCAACAGACTATAGAGTAAACCTCAAATAAAAAGCTACGTCAGATCACAGCAAGGATTTGTTTAGCTACAGCTGATTGTAATTAATAAACACCTTTCCACAACCATATTTCATTTCCTCCTTCAAATTATACTGAATTTTAAGAATAAATTTTAACAAAAGAATAAATTAAGATATATATTGGAAATGTTTCATTTCATACCAGTACTTAAATAATAAAAATCATTTGAACTCATAAGAGTAGATGCATAAATATTTTACACTCTTAAAACGTTTAAGCCCTCTTAAAAAGTGACATTTTTAAAAATGCTGAGAGAAAAGACCTGGATCCAAGGATACATGAAACTACCAAAATCTGAATTTTATAAATCACCGAACAGTATTTTAAAGTTCCAAATTAAAACCCTTGGTCAATGTTAAAAATAGCTTTATGACTCCCAGCCTCTTTGTGCATGGAAAATTCCCAAGGTAGAAATGAACATCCACCAAAGTACATGTGTCTAAGCCAGTGCTGCTCAGAGTATGGTCACCGAATCGGCAGCATCCGCACAACCTGGGAACTTACAGACATACTCTTTCTCAGAGCCCACTCCAGACCCCGAGTCTGAAACTCTGAGGGTCAGGCCCAGCAATCTGAGTTTTAGCTCTCAGTAGGTTCGCATACACTCAAAAGATGGAGAACCACTGGTCTCCTCTAAAGACTCAAAGCAATTTCTCCATAAATTATCCCGTGGCTGCATCACTGTGACAGTCCTGACTGGCTATCCAAGACAAGTCTACAGTAAATTCCACTGAATAAAGATGGGCTGCCACTTACATCACCACTGACCTCGGCCCACAGATCGTGGGTGCGGTACATATGTGGCTGCCCAATGGTTCTGATTTTCATGGCCTACACCCAGGCTTCCTTCATTTATTCTAACCACAAAAGCTTAATTCATCCATTGAAAGAAAGCTTATTTCATTTCTTAGGCACCTACTATTTGCCAGGCACTTTATTAGGTATAATATCACAGAGTCAAACTTTAGTATTCCTCATAAGGCTTCCGGACAATCCAGAGGAGCAGGTAACACGAAATCACTTATTCTTGACCTTAATTTGCATTTATATTTGATTCATTCATTAATTATCATATAACAACTATGTCCAAAGCTTTGCTTTAGATGCCAAACACACAAAGAAACACTGAAAATGTTTCATTTCTTAAGAATGTGCCACCTATTTGGGGAAAAAAAATTAAGCATAGAAACCTTCAACGCAATAGTCTAATCGC
Source organism: Rhinolophus sinicus (assembly GCF_036562045.2). NCBI lineage: Eukaryota > Metazoa > Chordata > Mammalia > Chiroptera > Rhinolophidae > Rhinolophus > Rhinolophus sinicus. The sequence goes on from NC_133754.1 coordinate 140,498,235, forward strand.
CACAAGGACAGTTTAGGCAGATGTCACCATCAGCAAAGGCCGTGGAGACATGAGCCAGGATGGGGGTGATTGAGAGAGATGGTGGGGGTGTGGAGGCACTCAACGGAGGAGAATAATATATCACCAGGATCACAAAGGGGAAAAAGACAAGACATGTTCCAGGGACAGTGACCAGACGAGCCTGGCTGGAGTGCAGAGTTCATGTCAAGGGACAACAGATGATGAGAATGGAAAGTTACACGGGGTCAAATTGTGGAGGGCCTTGAATGTGAATGCCAGCCAAGGACTTCTGATTTCTCCTCAGGCTGCAGGGAGTCAACGAAGGTTTTCAGAGCAAGGGGGTAATGTAAAAACGTTCCAGGAAAATTAATCTGATCCAAGCACAAAAGATCTAGGAGAATAAAAAGGCAGAATAGACAAGGCTAGAACAGTCTATTCTGTATATGTATGTATATATGCTCCACAGATCAGAACAGACTAGGCTCTTTAAATACTTCAGGCCTGAAAGGTAACTACCGTATTTCCCTGAAAATAAGACCTAGCCAGACCATCAGCCTTTTATTTGGAGCAAAAATTAATATAAGACCCAGTCTTATTTTAATATAAGACCTGTTATAATATTGTAATATAATATAATATAATATAATATAATGTAATATAATACCGGGTCTTATATTAATTTTTGCTCCAAAAGACGCATTAGAGCTGATGGTCCGGCTAGGCCTTATTTTTGAGGAAACACGGTATGAGCCTGCACACAGAGGCTGTGGTAATAGGGGGAAAAATGAACCTCACGAAAATCACTGGCATGTCTGGTGTTCTGGGAATTCCCTTCAAATAACCAAGTTATACTGGTATTACCCATCACCCAGGGGCCAGGGAAGCCACCCAGCTCTCCTTTCAGACCCTCATTCAACTGCTGAGTGATTGATTATATGATATTCACTCCATCCTGAGAAGGAACATACATACAGCTCTTGCCTACACTGACGGAGGGTAAGAATATATAAAAGTAGAAGAAGCCATCTTTCCAATCTGTGCTATAGCAGAATTCCCAGAAGAGTAATTAGAGACATTCTCTTCAACACTGGATGTCATCAAAGCTGTTTAGTCAGGCTTAGTGTCACTATTAGCTGGAGATAAACCTGATAGTCAGGTTTCTAACTTTTAGGCCACAAAACATATAAAGTCACCATATACATTTTGAAATCTGTGTATCATCAAAAGTGGTTTTTCATGTACAATCTCTTAATAGGCTACTAATCATTTTCTGAATTACAGAAAAAAAACAAAAAACAACCCAGTAGAAACAGACAGCTGGTACTACAGCCCTGAGCTGAATGCACCCACATGTATCAGTGCCCTCATTGTGACTGGTTCCTCCTGCCCGGCCCATGCCTAATGCACACTGACGGGGGTGTTTCAACTGCACTTTGTGCTTTGACTAAGTACAAAGACCACAGGAGTATACTGGAAAGGAAACATGCTAGGGAGTTTGCTGGAAATCCTTTCTTTAAAATTATAGTTGCTATACATTATTATATTAGTTTTAGGTGTACAACATAGTGATTCGACATTTATGTACCTTACGATGTCATCACCACGATAAGTCTAGTAACCATCTGTCACCATACAAAGCTATATTCCAGGTCTCACTCTTTATGTTTCTAGAATAAAAACTGATCAAGATTCCTTAACAATGATATGAATTATAAGAGAAAGCTCAACAGCGTTGTTCCCAAGAAAATGTGGTAGCTTTCTTAACCAAGGCGTGGATCCCTTACAGGAATTATCAACCCCTAGGTCCCCTGCCAACGCAAAGTATGAAGTTAGATGGTTTAAGTGTTACCCTTTATTACTGGTATAGTCCTAATTTGTGCTTTAAGGAAGAAAAATCAGCAGGACTGGATTCAACAACTAGGAGAGGAACTGGAGAAGCAAGTATCTCCACGCAGGACCACCAGCATTCATCAGCAGAGACATTGCTTGCAGACTCAATCACTTCTTATTCCAATGCTCATATTTGTGGCTCCATACATTTACCTTCCACAGTCCAGTTCTTTGATAAGGCTTCCCAATCCCTCTGCTACTTTTTTTGCACTAACATATGCAGCGTGAAATATGATTCACTCCTTCATGAGCGATCAATACCACATGATAAATACCCTTATTGATCTTGCAGTGTTATATGCTGGTCTCCCGGCCCATGGCATATTAATAGTAGTTAACCAGTAATTCATTTTAAGGTATGTGAAGGCTTTTTTCCCCACTCTTCTCTAGTGTCAAGACTCCCAGAGTGGTTGCACTTTTGAGTCCTTTATCTTCAAACCTGGAGCCATACTCCCTTCTCAATGACAAAACCAAATCTCAGTTTCCTATATCATAGATCACATATGAAATCAAAATTTACAATTTACAATATGATTATTTGTGATTCACGATGAGCTCATATAAATGGCTAATTTAGGTATAACAGGTTTTGTCTTTGTAATCCACGCCTCACATGGAGCCTGTCCTACTTAGTTTCTCGTTTTAAGTGTTACCAGTTTTCTACTGCTAAGCCTGAGATAGCAAAATTAACTAACATGTTGTGCTGAATGCTAAGAGGGTACAGAAAAAGTACAAGTCATTTTCCCCCATTTTTTTTTAAGGAAAATTAAGGTCTTAAGAAAGCGTCCATGTCATTCGATGATGGCATGTCACGGAACCTAGAGGGTGGCAGTGGGGTGTGTGCCTTCACTGCAACATGAAGGCTTCATTTACTCAGCTCCCTGCTTTTAGCATTATTTTCTGCAGGGCAACCCTGGGTCCAAACTAATCAGTTCCTAGCATTTCCTAGACTTCGGAAAAACTGAGAAACCCAATGTGATGCCTCAGGACTCTTCCTCTGCAAGGGAGAAAACCTAAAGGGAGATGCATGGAGAGAGAAGTGGTTCCATGAGCTGACACCTGGGCCCTCTCAGCACTCCTACAATTCCAAGAACAGAAGTCTGCCGTCTTGACTGAGGAAATGGACTAGTTTTCTCCAGTAAAGCAGAGCTGGCACAGAGGGCCTGATAACTGAGGCAGCAGTATGCCTGCTATTCATACCACTACCTGCTGTCGGTGACGAGGAATGAGGGACCTCGCCACACCTGTCACCTTCCCCTGCCGAAGAAACAATTCATGTTCCATGCAATAAACTCACTGAGCACCTGTGCAAGGCAGCCTGTGCAGTACCTTGGGGCACAAGGCACATAGTCTGTGACACTGCAGGCTCAGCAGTAAGGGGAGATCCTGAAACTAACACACAGAAGGAGAGGCTGACCAAGGCTATGGGAAAATACAAAACTGTTGGGAAGGGAGGCTGAGATTAAGCCCAACCTTCAAAGTACAAGCTCTGCTGATGTTGGCTCACGAACGTCACTCCTGTACACAGGCATGGACTATGTGAGAGCCGATTTCTCCTTTTTCCCAAGGAATTTTTAAAAATGTAACTTGGTCCTGGAGCAAAGTGTCCAGTTCATTTTTCTTCTTAGGGTAAAGGTTTTAAATAAATAAATAACCTGAAGTTGGCCTTTAAAGCTAGGAGCAGGCTTGGTTCAAAGGTGTGAGATACAAGGGATCTGGGGAGATAGAGAGAGAAAGAGATACATGGAGGGAGGGCGGGCGGGAGGGTAAGAGTTAGCTACATGGATTGTTGAGCACGACCAGAGCAAAGAAACCAACCAGGAGACATGGGGAAAGATGGAGAAAATATACAGGTGCGGGGAGCATATACAGGCCTTCCAAGGGAGCTCACCAAGATTGGAAGCAGGCGGCCCCCTGGGGCTATTGACAATCCCAGTAAGTAATAATCACAGTAAGTAATCTCAGTAAGTAACAATCCTTGTGGGCAGCACCTCCCAAAGTGCTGGACCAATGAGGGAAGCCCAAGAATAACAGAAGCTAATCCCTGCTCTCTAGCTCACCCTCCATTGATGACAAATGCAAGGGAGAACTTAAAGGATCAGAAAAGGTTTTTCATAGAAGAGACAGAGAGGGAGGGAGGGAGGGAGACGGGGGGAGGGGGGGGGAGAGAGAGAGAGAGAGAGAGAGAGAGAGAGAGAGAGAGGAATTCTGTATTAAGTAGAGGAGGCACAAAATGTTTCTGAGACGGCAAGAGAACAGCCTGTACAGCAGGGCAGGGGGAGCACAGGGTCCCCCACAGGATGAGAATGAGGGTGCTGCTGGCATAGTAATATAAAGTTTAGACTCTCTTCCAAGGAAAAATACTCAACTGGATCTGAAGACACTTAAAGTACAGGGTTCACTGTGTGGTCCCAAGGAATACCTATGGCAGTGTGGCAACCCCTACGTCACATATTCCCACCTCTTGGCGTTCTTATTCATGGGTTTCTGCTCTCCCCTCCCTGGCTCCCGCCCTCTGCATAAGCCTCAGAATTCCCCAGGGCCATCCAGAGAAACTATTAGCCCTATAGAGGGAGTCAGATATAGACAAAATGCCTTCTCTCTGACTTTACTAGAAATTGTCTCATAGCCACGAAAGAGGTTTTCCCTCTTTAGGCCAGTTCAGAATTTCCTATCATTGGCAAGATGCCAGAGACAGTTTGGGACTCTGTCAACACCTGCCAGCAGACAGGAGAAGGCAGGGAGTGCCACACAACAAGCCAGCAGCAAGGCTTGAGTTGGGGAGTGGATGAGAGAAGAGGGAAGATGACCTCTCCATCAAGTACTCTATTCTAAAAGAGATCATAAAGAGAATCCCTTCTCGAACCTTTTTAGTATCTCTTATTCTGAGAAAATTTTAAACTAGGCGCATATTGGACTGACTGTGTACATATATTTAGGTCTCCACAGAGACGTTTTCTCTGAACTGTATTTGGACAGCTTAAAATGTAGTCTTAATTTACTAGGGTTTTTTTTCTTGGGCATGAAGGGTGCTGAACACAGGAGCTGTCAGGGACACATTCTTAAGTCTGCTCATGGCCGGCACCCTTTAGGTTTGGGATTTAGATTCTGCTTCTAAAACTTTCTTTTAAAAATAAGATCATAGATGTTTGTTGTTGCCCCTGAAGCCCCCAGATGGTGGTCTAAAGTGGACTGAACCCCACAAGGGATAAAAAAACAAATTATAGCACATCATATTGTTCCACACAGCTTTTGTTCAACTCAAGATCATACCAGTTCAGTTTCATATTGCCAGTTTTCAGTCGGGTATTTGTCTTATAGTGTTTCAAGTATTTGACAATAACTTACTGAACTGCGAGACTGGGCTCCCCAGGAACTAAATCTGCCTCTACACAACTCACCCTGGCTGCACCGGGTGGGGGTGGAGGCTACAATTCTTCAGGACTCAGACCACTTTACATGCGAGTCTCTGGCAATGGGACCCAGGCATCAGAACTGCTCAGAGCCACCAGGGTGACGCCAGCACCAGCAGGTTGAGAACTGCTTTAAATCCATCAGAGGTTGGTGTTCTAATGCCATCTTACCACGGCAGGTACAAAAATGTGGTTGGAGACCCCCTGTCCACAACTCCCTTTCAAGGGTCCACAAGCTCAAAAGCATTTCCATATTAACAGGAAGATGCGACCTTCCTTTTTCACTGTGTTGGTGTCTGTGGTGATGACGCAGCAGTGGTGGTGGGAAAGCCACTGGTGCCTTAGCACAAATCAAGCTGCACCCATAGTCACTGCACTGCTGCTCAGCTATGAAGGAAAACATTTAAAAAATCAAAACATGTTTCATGTCAACTTTGCTTAAGATGCCCTTGATGAAGCAGAAAAAAAACAATAGCTTGATCAAATCTCTACTTTTAAGTGTGTCTTCTTCATCTTGTGACAAGATGGGAAGCACTCATCATGCACACCAAGGGGATGGTTCTCCTGAAGAAGGCACTTGTGCAAATGTTAGAATTAAGAGCTAAACTCGCTGTTTTTTATTTTAATGGACAAAATTTTTCTTTAGTGGACGAAAAGGGGGTGCTAGAAAAGGAACCACACAGGGTGATCTGGTCATACGTTCCTAACTGGGCAGGTCATGTTGGGTGGTCACTCCCTGAGCATGTAACTTCTTTAGTAAAAGCCTTACCTTTGCCTTAAGCAAGTCCTGTCCATCGTTTCTGCGCGTCGAGGGTAACACACCTCAGAAATGCCTCTTTTCAGACCCCTCAGAAGTGTAACCATCCTCAAGGGAGCACATCATCTTAACTATCCTGTAACCTAATTCCTGCCTTACTTTCTCCCATCTTCATATAATCTTCTTTACGTTCCCTCCTTAATTCCAAATTGCATGAAAGAAACTGCAAAACTCATTCTCCATAGCATTTGAGATCTTGGTTCAGCAATTGTCGTTCAGTTTTGGCTCAAATAACCTCTTATAGAAATTCTCTACAGGTATGGAAGTTTCTAACATTGAGAACACCATATACTTGAAAGAATGACTAATGACCAAGTATGGTTACTGAGACTTGGGTATTTGGCAGACATTTTCTTGAAAATGAACAAAGTGAGCCTATCACTTCAAGAAATACAACTGACAGTATTTACTGCTAAAAATCTGAGCTTTCAAATAAAAATTAGAATTTTGGAAAACTTATCCACCACCACCATGTGTTTGACAGCTTCTAAAATGTAAAGACTCTTTTGATGAGATCAGTAATGATATTAATGAATGGGATATTCTGATATTTTGTCATGAAACGTGTCAACACTTGGAAGATGTGCTTAACTCAGTGAACTAATAATATTTTCTAAATGACCAATGCATGAGGTTACAAAATCAAGTGTGGGTGAAAAATCCATTCGAAGAGCAAGATAAACCAATGAGTTTTAATTTAACAGAGTACAAAAGCTCATTAGCATGGTTTCAGAATCATTGCAACTAATTTTTAAGAAATTATTATTTGTCAAGTTTTGGTCTTGTATCAATGAACTATTTATCTACGTGAAGCTGAATTTTATTCATGTATTTCAATCAAAACAACAAACCGAATGAAGTTGTAGATATTAAGCCAGCCAGCTGTGTCCTAGCAAGCCAAAGAGATTTGCAAAAATGTGAAACAATGTCACTCTCCTCACTTTTTTTTTTGACAAATACAGTTTATTTTTCATTAAAATATGTTAACGAGTAATGTATTTATTACTTTAAAGGAATTAAGTATATTTTTGATTTCGCAGTTTTAGTTTCTAATTCAATAAATATTGATAGATACAATTCACATAAACAAAAGCTCTTTGAGGTCCTGAATCATTTTTAAGAGTGTAAAGGGATCCTCTAACTAAAAAGTTTGAGAACCTGTCTTACAACCTCTCCTCTTTCCAGGACCGATTTCAGAGTAATTGGAGTCCAGTGTCTCATTCTGAGCTAGTTCCCTGAGCTGCTAGCAATCAGCAATAAAGTCCCAACTGGGATCTCTGGCTTTTGTCCTTAAGCCTGGAACACTCCTTTCAGCGAAAAAGGCATACAACACTACACAGCATGCCAGGCAACAGGGCCTTGGGTTGAGAAAGCTGGCTCCCAAGTCAAACTGCTTGATCAGATCTGAAACCTACGGCCCCGGCACCTTGGGACCAGTTACTTAACCCTTCCGTGCCCCAGTGTCTGTTGTAACTTGGCGATCAGGCTGCTACTTACATCACAGAGGGCTGAGAAAGGTCCTGACACATGGTAAGTGCTCAATAAATGTTAGATATTGTTTATTATCACAATCACAACACAGCGATAACATTCTCTGCCATCAGCAAGGCAGTCACTAAATAACTGTACAAAAAAAAAAAAAAAAAGTTCTCCCTGCTCTAAACGCTCATCTTCGGGGTACGAGGCTGTAGCTGGTGTGGCCTCCCGAATGCTGTGTAGCTGGAAAGCAGCAGAATCCTCCACTCCTGGCCTCCTCTGAGGTCAGACAGTAGCCTTGAGTGCAGTCCGGTGTGCTAGCACTCCCTAAAGTCGTAATCAGGAAATGCGGAACAATCTGTTTCTCCCACAAGGCAATCATGACAGGGCTATTTTAAACGTCAAACACAAACCTGGAGCCAGGAAAGCAAACAAACTCTTCACTGTGTACCTACCTCCAGGCCCCAAACCATCTCTACTTAGTGAGACAAACACAGCCAGGTGGAGAGCTGACCCCTCCTTTCCTTCCCCAGACTCCACCCCCCTCCCAGCCCCCCCTCCTTTGGAGAAGCGCAGCTACCACAGTGCTTCCTTTAAGTAAGCCAGGGATTTTATTTATTTGGGGGCCTGCTGCTGTTCCAGGGCTGAACTTTCAGCTTGCTATAAAGTTAATGTGCTATTCAATGTTCATTCCAGGCTAGACTGTGGGGCTGTGTACTTTCTGCCACCCCCAAAAGGCCATTATCTGTAATTGCCCATTACCATGCATAATTATTTCTCCTGGCTTAGTCTATGACCTCCAGGGTTGCCCACGGTTACAGCTAACTGCTCTGCCTTACCAAACTTGTGAAGGAAGCTTTTCTGATCTTTAGTACTTTTTAGTGGTATATTCCAAAGCTGACATCAGAAACGTTTTATAGGCACACTTATCTTGAGTTGGGAATAATTCAGATCTCTTCCAGATGCACCTTTCCTACCTCCACAGAGTTTTACCTCCCCTCAAATAATAGGAAAAATAAAGCATAATCAACTCTCCATTATGTGGGAGCTGATAACCCAAACTGGGAATTATCTGGAGCCCTTTACACTCCCTTGTCTTTGATTTGGCTCTTTAATTGTATCATGCTTTTTATAGATTGCTACTGGGAGAAGGTGGAGAAAGGGAAGGTAATAGAGAAAGAGGAAAACTTCAAATCTTAAATTCAATATACACACTCCCACATTTAGTGTGTTTTGAGTGGAAGGAAGAACTATATTCAAATCAGTGGTTAAAATGAGATTTGGGGATTCCACGTACATTTAAAATATTAATTCTAGAACTGACATCTGGTGATACACCCCAAAGCGTCACCTTCCATTTATTTCACTTTCATCATCAGCAGGGAAAGAGAAAAGACGATAGGGAGTGCTGGCTGTACACGTGGCTGCTGAAATGCTTCGCCATTCACTGGCCTTTCTGTATCTTCCTCGCCATGGCCTCCTTCAGTAGCCCCACTGCACGGCTCAGGTATGAGGGTGTGAGATGACATGTACCTCAAACTTATTACAAGGTTCACAAAAACACCCGAAAGTGTCCACATCTAGGAATGAAACCACTCGACTTTTGTGTGGCCACTAACCACCCGTACAGCTGAGACTGTCCACCGGAATCTCCTTGGTGCATGCACTCTCTGCATGTGCCATCTCTGTTTCCCTTCTGTCTTTCCTTCCCTTTGAATAAAGCTCCTCTGGAATTAAAAGAAGTCGATTCTAAACATAAAAACTAGTTCATTCTTTCAACTAGTCCATTTTTACCAAAGTCAGGTAAGGTGAACCACAGAGAATTAAACCTAACAGCTTTTCACGGAATCAGACAGAAGAGAAGTCTCGGGAAGTAATTCTATCCCTTGTTTCAATGCTTAGAGAAGTTCAAGTCTAAGGATGTGTGTGCAATCGACAGTGGGACCCCCACCAGGCCCCGTCTGAGACCTCACGCTTTGCCACCACGCTGTCATTAAGGAAAAGGAAGTCGTAGCTGTGGCCAGTAACACTGTCAGTTCAAAGGCATCGTTGCTACTGACAAGGAGTGGACGCTGACGATTTCCTGGGACAGAATCTAAGTGACGACTAACTTTAAACACTGGCACGGAGGTGAGTCAAACTCAGAGGTCGAGATTTCTCAGCCTCCAAAGACAGAGCCCGTATGGTCAGGACCTCGTCCCTTCCATTCGGAATGGCCGGCAGGGCAAGGGCTTGGTCCGGTCTGGTCCAAGGCCATGGCCCACGGGCCCAAAGCCTCTAGCTTGTGGTTCTTCTGGCTCCTCCCTAAAGCAGCTCGCTCCAGCCCTGGGTCCTGGTCTAGTTCTGCAACTACAGCCTGTTCGCCAGCAACAGCCACGTGTGTTATGCTGTTCTCCAAGTACAAACGCTCTGCAGCGTAAGAGAGGATCGTCTCCAAACTCTCAGTTATCTCTTCACAGCTCAGTGCTCCACCAAATGTGTCACAAAGCACAGGGATAGCAGGGTGCAGCAAAATGGTCACACTTGTGACAATTCCTGCCTCCCCAATGTAGTGGCCAGAACTCGAATTCCCAGCGTCTGCGCAGCAAGGGCCTAGGCATGCGAAGTAAGCTCGGCCAATCGGATCGCCCAACTGACACTCTTCAATTGTGACAATGCCTTTTTTTTTTGGCTAGATCCAGAGGCTTCTAGCTTTCGATAACAGCAGAGGTAGCAGTTACAAGATCCTGAGGGCTCTGTCAACTTGGTAGATGTATATGTGGACACACACATATATGTAGACATGTGATACACATATACATATAAGGTGTGATCAAAAAATACGAATGTTTAAATTTTAAAAAATTTATTACAGTAAAAGACACACTGCCATTAATCCCCTTCAAAATACTCCCCCTCACTTTGAACACACTCACCCCATTGTTCTTGCCACTTTCTGAAGCAGTGCTGGACGTCCTCTTTCTTGAGTGTCTTTAGTTGTGCTGTCGTGGCTGCCTCGATGTCCCGAATCAATATAAAATATTTTCCTTTCATGGTCATTTTGACTTTGGGGAAGAGCCAGAAGTCACACGCTGTCAGATCTGGTGTATAAGGTGGATGAGGACACACTGAAATGTTTTTGACAGAAATTGCCATAACAGAAGCAAAGTGTGGCACAGAGTGTTGTCATGATGGAGGATGAAGTAAAGACACTCACAAAAGAGGACTTCCAGAACTGCTTCAGAAAATGGCAAGAACGATGGGATAAGTGTGTTCAAAATGAGGGAGATTAATAGCAATGTGTCTTTTACTGTAATAAATTTTTTTTAACTTAAACATTCACTGTATCTTTTGATCACACCTCATATATGTACTCACATACATATGCATACATACATACACATGCACATACACAGATATCTATATCTATCTACATATCAATCAACATCCTAACTGAAAAGGAAGTCAAATCTTAACTGAAAGAAATATTACCAAGAGCCAAGCAGGGCCTGTCAACTAAAATGTTACCATGGCAACTAAGAAACAGCATGAAAGAAGCTATGTAACTAGCCAACTTCTTACAACTACAGTCACACTGGTATCACATCTTTTATTTACCTCACCTAGTGACCTGTGTTGTACAGATTTTGTCCATCTGGATCACTAGCAATCCAACATGCTTTCAGAAATTCCATTTCACAGAAAGGTCACCAGTATCAAGAACTGCTTGGCAACATAGCAACGCCCCCCTTACCCACGTTCCAGGACCCGCAGTGGATGCCTGAAACCACAGATAGTACCGAACCCTATGTATATTATGTTATTTCCTACACATACATACCTATGATCAAATTTAATTTATAATTAGGCACAGTAAGAGATTAACAACAATAACTAATAATAAAATAGGACAATTATAACAATATACTGTAATAATTAGAGTTCTGTGAATGTGGTCTCTCTCAAAATATCTTATTGTTCTGTACTCACACTTCTTGTGATGGTGTCAGGTGAAACAATACCTACATGATGAGATGAAGTGAGGTGAATGACGCAGGCATTTTGACATAGCTACTATGGACCTGTCAATATGTAACAATCGCTTTGCAGCTTCTCTTTGGCATATCTGAATCGCTAGCATCACTACTCTTGCACTTCGGGGCCATTAAGTAAAATAAGGGTCACTTGAACAGAAACACTGCGATACCACAACAGTCGATCTGATAACCGTGATGGAGGCTCCTACGTTACTAACTGGTGGGAGCCGCTGGACAAAGGGATGGCTCATGTCCCGTGTGGAACATTGCAAGATTTTATCACTCTACTCAGAGCAACACACAACTGTAACCTCAGAAAGCAAAAGCACAGATTAGGGACGCCTACTGTACTCAAACACCTCTGAGGTGGGGAAGTCTGTGGCATGGTGGGAGGGGTCCATAAACTCTAAAACCACGGGGCCTGCATGAAAGGAGCCTCTGCAACAAGAGAGTCACAAACCCTGGGCAGCGCATGGTATGCTCTGTGGCTATATCAACCACTAGCCTCACCTGTGCTTCTCAAAATTCATTCCATCACAAACAATACTGGATTTACAAGAGAATTTAAAAAATCGTTGAAATCAAGGAGGCAAGGGTCATTATCTGAAAAACAACAAGGCACCTACTCCTACAAACACACATTTTAAGATTAAGTTGCTTTCTTTTTCCCCTGGAAAGGAAACAACAAAATAGGCAGAGCCTTGAGACTCACCTGGGGGTTCTCTTTCATCCCTGAACTAGACACAGGCCAGAAAAGTAGTGGTAAGACTGACCTGCTGAGAAGGGACTGCAATGCTGAGACTAAAAGGCTGTCAGAGCTGAAGAGCTGAGCTTAGTGAAAAGATGATGGTGGGTGCTGACCCAGGAAAGATTCACCAAAAATTCAACCACAGAGAAGCTAATGGAGCTATTCTTTCATGTGTGTTGAGCAGTCAGTCATTTGCCCCAGAAAGGTCAACTTGTGAGAAAAAGCTCTCAAAAACTCAGCCAATTCATTCATTCATTCAACACCAACTGGATGCTCAACTGTTTATCTCCAAGGTAGGAAGGGTCACTTTATCACGACATTACCATATATACATGCAGGTACCTTCACGTTCAGCTGAGTCTGAAACTAGGAAGCCCACCGACTCCACCAAATGTACAGCACTTTATTTACTGCAAGCCCAAATACAGAAATGCAGACTTGCATTAATAGCTAAAATAAAACAAATGTGTAGACAAGGAGAAAAGACTATTAAACAGTGAGACAGAAAATATGACACCTTAAGAAAAACTAAGAAAATAATAAGCAACAGATTATTAAATTCTAAGGGACTGAAAAAGCAAAAATAGGGAGGAGAAACAAAGTCACTGGAGATTAAATATGGAGAGTTTTAAGCCAATTATAAAAGATCAAAGAGAACAAGAGAGGGGAGGAGTAGCCTTACAAGTAACCGAGATAGGAGACCTTGGGAGAAATATGACCAGGGAAAAATCATTACAGTTTACAGTAAAAAGTAATCTAGGGATGACTTTAAAGAAAATTCACTAGAGACCACTACTAGCAGAAGAGCATGGAGACAGAATTAGAAAAGCTCCTTATTTTAAAAAGGCACACAGCTCTGGAGAAAAGGTACTTCCTATATATAGAATGAATAGCACTGCCAAAGTGAAACATATCCATGAAATAATGACAGTGCCTTGAGCCACATTTTTAATTTCTATACTATTAGCCCCTGGTTAAGAAATTAGGCTTGGTCTCCATTGCATGCCACCATGGGCAAAGGGAAGACGCAATGGCTGCGGAATTAGAAGAGTGTCCTTGAAACTCACTTAAAACTTTCTGTTTTGCCCCCAATAAAAATCTGCCCCCTTCGAATAATGTCAACTTCCTCAAAAGTCTCGACCATTACTTATCCTAGATTTTATCCAAGAGGAGCTGAGCTAAGAAATGAGCTGCTAAAACAAATGATGCTAACTTTTCATGTTATGTCATCTTTCACTTATGAAATAGTCTGCAATTTACACATATTCTTTCAGATGCTATCCACCATAACTCTAGGAGGCTGAGAAAGCAGGAACTTCTGTGTCCCCGCCCCAGCCAAAAGAGCGGCTGTGGCTTAGAAAGGGGTCCTGAACACAAAGGAATACAGCCGGAGCTGGAGTCTGGATTAAACGCAGGCCTTTGATTCCAGGTTTGGGACCTTCTTACAATGACATGAAAAACAAAGACACCCAGCTCTTCACCTTTATTCTGAGTAGTTAATGCAGTGTATTTTGGGTTTGTTTTTTCTTTTTAGTAATCAATACACTGGACGTGATGAAATATCAGAGTCAGACAGCCCAGGGAAGTACAGAATACTGCCAAGGAATCCCCATGACAACCAGCATGTAAGATCAAGGATAATGCCTAACTTACAAAACTTTTCTTTCCTACATGAGATTGTACAGATCACTCTATAACCATAAGGATGACTAAATGCTTATGGTTTAACTGAATTTACAGAATGAGAAAATGTGACATAATAACACAGCAGCTACTAAGAAAATATATCTCAAGAAAAAGGGGGGGAAAAGAGAGAGAAAGAGAGCTCTAGACACCCACTCTTTTACTTACCCCTATACCTGGATACAAACTTGTTCACCTGGTTTAATAACCTGGCTGCCTAGTGGGTCCCAAATTAGTACTATCATCACCGGGGTGATGGAGCCCAATAGAGGGCATGACGTGGGCTGCGAGTCCCAGACCTGGGTTTGAATCCCAACCCCACCACTTAATCCATGTGTGATCTTGAGCACATTATTGGACCCCAGTTTCCCTATAAATGGAAAAAAGTTCCTATTTTATGGAGTTGCTGTAGAGATTAAATGAGAATATAAATAACAAAGCAGCTAAGACACCTGGCATGAGGTAGACACTCAGCAAATGGGAGCTAGAACTGTAATTATTACTACCACCTCTCAAAGCATAATGCCAGAGTTGGTAATTAAACTACTCACTTCGAAGGCAAAGCATAAAGCACTGTCCATTCTCTCCCCTTCACAATGAGGAATTAGGAAAGCATTATTCACAATCATGAGTAGAGTCTCAGTTTGAGAAACATAATTTGTTCCGGCCATTCTGGCCCTTGGCAACACAAACTAATGGTGAGAATTACATTTTTTTGCTTAATCACCGTTATTCTGCTTTGTGTTTTCAGTTCTACCCAATTTTCCCCTGCTCCTAGATGCAAGCTTTTGTTCCCTGTCAAACTCCTCTCCACTGTTGTAAATAATCTCTCTCCCTCTTTTATATTACCTTTCAAATATTTATAGACTGTTATTCTGCTTCTCTTCAAGCCATACATCATTTTTGTTGCCCTTCCCTTGGATTCTCTCTAGTTTATCTACATCTTTTAGACAAAAACAAACCCCAGGTGCTTCCTGATGAAAACAGCACACCCCAAACTAACAACCCTAAACCTAGGAGGCCCCTTATTCAAAAGCCACAAGAAAGCTCTTTGATGTGTTTCTTACTCCTTTTCTCCTGTAACTCGTAATTCCATCTCTCAGATAAAAACTGAGGCAGAGAGTGATAAGGGAAACAACACCTCTCTCACCAAGCGGGTGGCTGGGGCTCTGAGGCAGCGGCTCCTAGGGAGGGATGACGTGGGACAGTCTCCGACTTGGCTCCAACCTGCTAATGAGGAACTGTGCGTTGCCACCACTTGTTCATTCCCCTCCACCACGGCGTTAGACATAACTGTATTAGAAGAGCACCCTTGAGACTCCGTTGATGCGTTGTTTGCCCCTAACGAAAAATCTAACACCTGAACTTTCAAACGCACGAAGATTTAGGAGTGCTTTTAAAAATGAAAATTTCTAAAACTAAATACTTAAAAATACTGTCCCGATCACCAGGCAGACCCCACTTCATAGTGGGCAACAGCGACACTCACCTCATTCAGCGATCTCACATTTCTTCTAGAAGGTGGTGATGGCCACGTGTCTGCCCCCTCCAACAGGTCTGTGCTAACACCCCCTGCTTCTGAATCTGACACGCACATCCCAAGGTTTCTAAAACATGTACCTTCTGTCCACACAGTGAGGGGCAGCAAGGTATTTAGTGCCTTACCTATTATGTTAAAGGTAACTGCCTCATCTTCACATCCAGAGTATCTGCGTGCTTATACAATACTCCCCCTCCCTTTAGAAAGGATAAGAGAGGGCTAACACTCAAGACATATATTGGCAAAATTAGTAAAATACAAAAAGAAAAGTGAGGCCAAGAAAAGGGCAGTACTTTAACTATTCTAATGTGAGGGCTCAATCCATTTGCTCTGCGTGAGCATTAAGATGTATCTCTGAGATTCCTGGCAGCTCGGGTGGGGTGGAGAGAAATGTGATAGGTTACATAATCCTCACCCAGAGAGAGACATCATTCTTGTGATGTCAGTTCACATCGCTTCATTCTTGTGAAGAACAGTTTACGGCTATAGGATGGATCGTTTCCAGGCTCATTCCGCTACTCCTCTTATCACTGTCTGAAACGTGAGTTCCATGGCAGGTTCTGTACTGCACCACGGCTTACAAGCAATGTTTACGTATATATCTTAGCTGAGCACAACAATTCTGTGAGATAGACTGGACAGACATATATCATTTTATCCATTTATCCTTTGAGGAAATAGACAAAGAAGTGAACTGCTCAAAATCAGAGTGGTGGTGAGGAACTGGGTCTAGAGCGTAGGTTCTTCCAACGGCATGGAGCTTCCTGCCCAGGTACAAAGTTACCGAGATAACAGCAAAACTCTTTTTCTAGGTGCCTTTGAGTTTCAAGACCTTTAATTAAGCTTCTACTACCACATACCATTCTCTCAGGGGGACAACCTGGTACGGCCACAAGCTAATAACTACACACCCTGGGGGAAACCAACCCTGAACATATTCTGCATTAGCCAAAGAAAAGCAGTAAAATTACTTTAAATAGTTGACCGATAACATGCATTCTAAGTTCATGAAACACTGGGTAAGAATAAGATTAGTCTCCAGTAATGACAATATCTGACTAAACAGTATATCCCACCCTTCAGCCATGGCCATACCCCTTTATTACAGACCAGATAGTAATGCTGAAACTTCTAGACCAGAGCACTGGACATGATTGTGAAACGGTTCAATCACTGGGGCTGGTAGCTTAACGTGAGATTTGTCCATGGTTAAACTGAAATGACGAGCAGGAGTTGGACTAACATAAGGAACACCTCAGGTGCAGCCATTCTACCATGCTCTCTGATGGCCATTTTCACTTGGCCTGGCTAATGACCTGCTAACCAGGAACTAGAAGATCCACAGGCTTCTGCTCCTCTGCTTGCCCCCCAGAGAGTGCAGTGACCAGGACGCAGTCCTTGGGCTCCTATTGTCTCCGCGGTCTGTCCCCAGTTAGTCTCACAGTCTGAAATACCAAGTAGCGAGGGATGAGTGTGTGTGTGTGTGTGGGGGGGGGACTGCAACTCATATCACAAAGGGCCAAGCTCCAGAATAAATAAGGACCCCCTAGATGGGAGGGATTCAATAAAGAAATGGGCTAATAAAGAAATGCACACGTGGCTCACAGAAAAAAAATACAAATAGCTTGTAACTGGATGAAAAAAAGTTCAACCTCACTAAAAACAAGAAATGGGAATTATAAACTATATTAAGTGTCTTTGTTTTCTATTGCTATATAACAAATTACCACAAATTTAGTGGCTTAAACAACACACATTTTATATTTTACAGTTCTGTGTATCCAAAGTCTGAGCCAGGTCTCCCCAGGCTAAAAATCAATGTGTCAGCAGGGCTGCATTCCTTTCTGGAGGCTGGGGGTGGGGGTGGGGGGGGGGAATCTGCTTCCTTGCTCATTCAGTTTGCTGTCAGAATTCAGGTCCTTGCAATCCTAGGACCACGGTCCTGTTTCCTTGCTGGCTATCAGCTGAGGGTTGTTTGAAGCTTCTAGAGAATTCCTGCATTCTTTGGCTCAGGGTGCTTTTTCTCCATCTTCCAAGCCAGCAACAGTGGGTCAAGTCCCTCTCATACTTCAAAACTCACCTTCTCCGGTGTCTTCTTCTGTTGTGGCATCTCTAGGGCACCCAGGAAAGGTTCTCCACTTCCAAGGATGCGTGCCATTAGAATGAGCCCACCTGGAGATTCCAGGATCATCTCCCCACCCCAGGATCCTTGATGCATCACATTTGCAAATTCCCTTTTGCCATGTCTGCTAATACCCTCACAGGACACAGGGACTGGGGTGTGGATATCTCCGGGGCCATTATTCTAATGACCACACCAATGTACAACTCTCCACTTTTCAGACTGGTAAAGCCCAATGTCAACCTAGCATTGGCAATGTTGTGGCAGCCGCTCTTTACAGGGAGTGCCACTGACAGTATCTAACAAAATTACATGTAAACTAGCCTCCAAAATAGACTTCCTGCCCCAGCATCTCTTTCTATGTCTATTACCACCACACCAGTCCACGCTGGTCTCCCCTTTGCCTGGGCAACTGCACAAGCTTCACTTCCATCTCTGCTCCCACTTGTCTCCCTCCAAACTACCCTCTACACAGCAGCAGAGAGAGCTTTTAAGAAAGGAAGTCAGATCATGCCATTCACTGCTTCACCACTCCAAAGCCTTCCCACTGCACTCTTTCCCTGGCCTCCACGGCCCTGAGAGATGCACCCCAGTGATGTCACCCCTTGCTCTCACCACTCCAGCATCCCAGCCTACTTCCTCTTCTAAGCGAAGTCTCACATGACTGCACTTTACACCTGGGAGGCTCTTTCCCCAGACCTTGACCGCAATGGCTCACACTCAGGACTAGCTCCAATTTCATCTCCTTAGAGAGGCCCTGTTTGCCTAACCAACCTATCAAACAGCCACTGTTCCTTCAGACACTTCCATCATATCACTTCATCTTTCTTCATAGCACTTACCACTTTCTGAAAATATCTTGCTTATTTACTGGTGTGCTTGTTTATCAACTGTCTCCCCCACTAGATATATAAGATCCATGAGAGACGGATGTTTTACATACCGCTGTATATCCCATGCCTAGAAAAGGGCCTGACCCAATGCAGTCACACAGTGAATACTTGTCAAATGGGTGAAGAATAAAATAGAAAAACAGAAGGAGGAAAGGGAAGAAGGGAGATAGGCAACCTTGCTCAAACAGCAGACTTGCCAGCAAAGATGAACTCAATTCAGTTCAGCAAACGTTTATAGGTGTTTGATGAATCCAATCTGCTTCCCTAAATCAATGCATATTCTGTATTTTAGATATTCCTTCTGGACCAAACCTGTGGACCAGATTTAAGGGTGGTACAGAAATAGGGAGTCATTTTATAGGTGCTGAAATCAATACTGAGTCATCTGTTAGTGTCCACTGAACTGACATTGGATGGCTAAAGCAATATCTTAGAACTCTTACTGCCAATAAAAATCAGAAAATTTGCTATTACTATAATACAGAATCAATATTTTCTTTTGACAACAAGCCGGTTATTTATAGTCTACTTTAGGAGTTCCTTATGCATTTTCTTTTTCTGAAAAGGTTGGTCAGTGGCATTGCACGATAAGACTAGACTAGGGATTGTGAGGTCCACCAAGAGACATAACAGACGATAGGAAACTGGGTTTGAAATGTAATTTGGTTCAGCAACAGGGATCAATATTTATGTGAATTTTCTTAGGCGAGTCAAAGGTTGTCACAGTGAATTTTTTGTAAGTTGAAAAGTAAGACACCGTCAAGCTAAGACAGAAATGCAGACGTGCACTTACATAGTTGCTTGTGACAGTGGAGAAGGAACCCTGACAAGTCAAGAACCAGTGAGACAGCAGCTAGGCCCACAGGAAGCCCACCAGCACACCTACCCTGCTTCCTTTGCTTCGTGGCACAACACGGAGCACGCCTAGGCTCAGAGTCCAGATCATCTGGCAGCGGCACAGAATGTATCGGCTCCTCACAAGGTGTTAGCTGACATTCCCCTGTGCACCCTTCCCTGTAAACCTCAGTCCTTTGAGAAAGTTCAGAGTCCTCATTATCTCAGAAGTACAGATTAGACCAGCGAATAAAACAAAGAGAGAAGTCAGCAATAAAGCAAAAATTTAGGGGCTGGGAGAAGAAGAAAGAGGGGAAAGAAAGGATGCTGACAGAAATAAAAGGAATCATCTTATCTCATGCGAGTCCATAGGTGATTTCAAAGGCCAAGAAGCTTTGAAGAAAGCTGGCCTAGCAGAAACAACAGATGGGTCAGAAAGGTGTCCACAAGATTCAAAGAGTAGGAATTGGCTGAGGGGGTGGTCAACGGAGAGGTCTGTTGAGCCAGCAAATAACTAGGAATCCATGGTTCAAGGAGTCCAGGGGGATACTGCAGAGCAGGCAAGTGAAAATGAAGACATAGAGGAGCTTTCTGACATACCAGCAGTTTCCTACAGCAGCAAAAGCAAGGCTGTTATCACACTATGACAATACCCAGTGTCACCATCTAATAAAGTTCTTCAATGCTACGACCAGCTATTGGCAGTGAATTCTAAGGCAGTTTTTGAACTACTCTCTTCCCATTGTAAGTAACATGAAGAACAGCTGTCCATTTTCACCAACTCTCAGGTTTTCTCTTTTGCTCTTCACAAAAGATAATGGTCTTCCATTTTTAGAAATCCAACGGTAAAAATTATTCTCGCCAAGTTTCTAGGGCACTAGAAGTCCCTCTCCCTCATCCTGAGGAAATACTTGCACCCAAGGTCTGAAAAGTTGCTTTAGCTCTTCAGAAACAAACCAATATTTCTATCAACCAATAGTACAAGAAAGCCCACCGCCAGGTCCCTCAATGGTTTCCTTCTTCAAACACTGTTCCTTTCACTACAAACTGTATGTGATAATGAGGTAAAAGAGGAAACTTTTTTGAAAGACTGACTATTTCTAGTGATAATAAAATGTAAACCTTGAGAATCCTCCATAATCTAAACTTCTGGTCATCAAAGACTCTCACTGGGTTTAAATCTGTAGTGTTTGCCAGAATGAAGGCTTCTTATCCTTTAATTTTAAACAATTGCGTTTGAATTTTCTGGAACCCTCATATATTCACTGCTGGTGGGAATGTGCAGCCCCTTTGGAAAACATTCTGGCAGTTCCGCAAAAGGTTAAACATAGTGTTACCATAGGGCTCAACAATTCCACTCCTTGGTATATACCCGAGAGAATGAAACATACATTCATACAGAAACTGGTCCAAAATCGTCATAGATGCATTTCTCATAATAGACAAAAAGTGTAAGCAACCCAAATGTCCATCAGCTGAATAAAAAACCAAAATATGATAGATCCATATAATGGAATAGTTTAGTAAAAATAAAGAATACTAAATAGATGGTACAACATGGATAAACTTCGTAAACACCAAGCTAAGTGAAAGAAACCAGACACAAAACGTCACATATCATATGATTCCATTTACATGAAATGTCCAGAATAGACAAATCTATAGAGACAGAAAATATATTAATAGTTCCCTATGGCTGGTGTGGTGAGTAGATGGGGGGTGACTGTTAATGGGTAGAGTTTCTTTTAGGAGGAGACAAAAATAGTCCAAAATTAGATTCTGGTGATTGTTGCAAAACTCTGAACTTACTAAAAAAACAATAAACTGTATACTTTAAATAGATGAGTTATATAGCATATGAATTACACTGTAAGCTGTTAATTTATGTTTTAATGTTAGCCATTTAAAAAAAATCCACATTTTAAAAAGATCACAAAACAAAAACATACACCGAAGAACAATGTGTATTGATCACTAATCTAGTGCTTTAAAACACAACTTCAGATTTACCCATCATTATTCATTCATTCAGCAAAGGTTTATTGACCATCTACTATAAAGCCAGGTACTGTACTACGCACATGAATAAAATGGTGAAGAAAATGCAATCCTTGCCTTTAAGATTATATTTTCACAAAGGAGATGTAGCTGTAAACCAATCAAATGCTTTTGTCTTTTACACATGTTGTTACAAAATGAATTTGTGACTTTAAACCCTGCATTTACCTTTTATGTGACTCTAGATGTTTTCTAAATTTATTTTCTAAATAAAGGTAGGCCAGTAGGCTACTTCCTGTGTACTTTGTTATAACTGCTTTATGGAAATACTGTCCACAGAGAATTTCTCTCAGGCCAATTAATTGCTATATTTGAAATGTAAACAAAGACTTCCCTTGAAATAAATAAAATTGACTGAGACACTGTTTGAAACAACAGGCTATCACAATGATAAGTACCATGACGCTTCAGTGTTTTCTCTCATTCAAGCCTCCAACTGTTGCTTCAGTTGAAAGAGTTTTGTTTTGTTAGACATCTGGAAATTTCTTTGACTCTGAAAGGAAAATTGGGGAATGCTTTTATCTAAAGACCTTTTTAAACCAAATATCTACATTTTCTATTCTGCTTGAAATTGAGCGCTCTAAAATCAAATGTAGGTCATCTCATACAGGTGGCCAGAATCCTTCAAAAATAAACTTTTAAACCAGCTTGGATAAAACATTTTGTTTGTTCATTTGAATGAAGTGCTTCTCTATGTATATCAGAAAACTGCAAAGA
The DNA here is from genome assembly GCF_036562045.2 of Rhinolophus sinicus. Taxonomy (NCBI): domain Eukaryota; kingdom Metazoa; phylum Chordata; class Mammalia; order Chiroptera; family Rhinolophidae; genus Rhinolophus; species Rhinolophus sinicus. The sequence goes on from NC_133754.1 coordinate 140,520,442, forward strand.
TAAAAACTGAAGTGTATTTTAAATTTAAATAACTCCACGTAGGATTTTGAGGGCAGTGAAGTTACTCAGAACGTACAACACAAGAGTGAGCTCTAATGTAACCTATGAACTTTGGGTGATGATGAGGTGTCAGCACAGGCCATCAATTGTAACAAATGTCCCCCTCTGGTGGGGTGTGCATGTGGGGGGACGGGGTATATGGGAAATCTCTACCTTCCTCTCAATTTTGCTATGAACCTATAACTGCTCTAAAGAATAGTTTTTTAAAAATTTAAATAACTCGATATTTTCAATTGTTCGCTTATCAGCCATTCTTGCTGGTAAAATCCCTATGAGGGGGCATTATTGCATTTTCAAACTAGCATATTTCATGTTCATAAAGCATTTAAAAGACGTAACACAGTGTTCCCCTACTGGCATGTGTGCTCTCTCTACGCAGAAGCGGAATTGCTGCTGAAGTGAAGGAGGGGATCCTGTCATTATCAGGCACAGACCTGAATGACCCTTCCAGCAGGGGGAAGGTGAGAGAAAGTCAGCGGGCAGCGGCCACAGGAGGCTGAGCTGCCAGGGGGAGGCGCGAGACGGTAGGAGGTGGTTTGATGTGGGGGAGTGTGAATGTGAATGTGTGTGGAAGTCCAGGGTGCTCCAGCAGGGAGGGCCCCAAGGGAGATAACATTCAGGTCCTTACTTACAAAGGACACATATGCAGAACCGAATTATCTACAATGCCTTCATCTGACAGCTCTGCACAGAAAAGCAGAAGCAAAGAACTAGGCAGACCTCAGTGTAAGCACTGGGCAAAACAGCATCCCACTGGCTGCACAGGAGGTAAAGGACAAGCAGAATTTAAAATAAAACAAAGAGGTGCCCAAATTTCAAAGAGAAAGAATGCCTGAGATTTTTTTAAGTCAGTTGATAATTTTTGAAATATATATATAATTTCAAAAATTTTATATATATAAAATGCTAAAATTAAAAAAGTAAAACCATAGAGATAATGCTGAAGTTGCTATTAATTCATAGTCATTTATAAGCCAAATGCTTACCTTTTTTTTCTGGGTGCCCCAAAAATGGTTGGGAAGAAACTATTTGCTAATCAGTGGTGCATCCGCTAACACTGATCCCACCAGAATAACAAACAGCAATGAACAGTGCATTTCTTCAACAGGCTATTGCTTCCACAGTAATACACACAATCATGGATGAAAATAACAACAAAAATCTTCTGTACCCCATTATTTAAGGAACGCTTCGGTCAGTGTTTTGTTCGATCTTAGCTAATCTTTGGCTCAGGATTGTAGAGACTTTCTTCTAAGGTACATTATCCTATTTCAAGGAGTCAGTTTTCCAATAAAGAAACAACAGCTTGGTAAATCCAATTGCCTTCACAGTGTCCTTAGAATTCAGCCAATAATCTTGGCAATAATTCTTGGGCATGTGTCACTCTCACTTTTGGAAGCCAAAAAGAGATAACTAAAAAACTTCAAGGCCATGAAAATCTACTGAAATTCACTAAGCTACTGCCCTGTAGACACTAAACATTAGGTGTTAGAAAGTGGTTAGCAAACTGCCCCGTGAGTGCCAGGTTGGTAGGTTTCACGATCCCATAACAATCCCTACAACTTCACCTCTCACTAAATCATTTCGAGTCCTAGCCTTCCACGTCTATTAATATATAATGGAATACTAGGCCATTAAAACATTCCAAGCGGTTTTAAATGAAAGAAACAAATTATACACAGGTGGGAACAATACACTCCCATTATGTTAAATATATAAATAATATACATACACACATATATGAAAACGATCAATAGACACATAAGCTTGTACATACTGCGCGTAACCCTGGAATGACAAACAGAAGAGACCCGCAGGTTGGGATTAGAAGAACAGTCATCTTTCTTTGAATATGCTTTTGTACTCTAGTAATAGGTACTATTTCCTATAGAAAGTTAAATATCATTTTAAATAAATCCTAGTCTCTGGAAATTGAATAGAAGCGACTCATTTGTTAGCAACAAGCTATCTAAGAAGTCAGGCCACACGTGCTGTATAAAACTTGGAGGACGCTCTCCAGTCAGTCCATCAGTCAGTCAATCTGTCTCTCCCCTTCCTCCCTTTCTCTCTTTCTCCCTCGTTCTCCCTCTATATATTCATGTAGTTTAATTCTACTGGCAATTCTGTTTTTCTCTTGCTCACTCCCCAGCCTAACCCTGAAGTTACCAATCCCAACTCAGGAGCTGTGGTAGGAGCCAGCTGTGTAATGGCAATGGCCTGACGCTCCTGCTCCACAGAGATGAGCTGGCTGGGGGCGAGCCCCTCTTCCTTTGGCAGGGAAAGCCTCCAGAGTGATGCATCCCTACCCATACCTGAGCACCTGAATACAACACACATTCCCCTCCCATTGTGTTGGTTCAAAACCCCCAAACGACTCCAAGGTCTATGGGTTCCACAGCAAGAAGGCAATCTGCTCACATCCTCCTCGACTCTGAACCCTCCATCTTGCTTTCCTGCGGCTTCCATTTGTAACGTTCCCTAATGCCACTCTATGAAATACCGTGGGAGAACTTCTCTGGCATTCTGAACCCCATCTAGCCTGAAATGCTTCTCTAAAAAACTCTGCCACTTTGGGGTATACAATCAAACTCTGACATCCCTTCCACCAAGGTAGAATGCAGGACAGCAGGTTAGACCAAGTTCAACTGTGGTCCCATACAAAACGCCCAGCATTGTCATTTTTCTATCATGGGCCTTTCCCTGTATTTCTCCCCAGGAAGACGAGGGGCTGCAGCCTTCTATGACAACGGAGAATGGCAGAGATGTTTGCCCCTAAGATTGTTCTAATTTGCCCATGTGCCTTGAATCGCTTCTGAAGATTAAATCATAGCCTCTAATCATAATTGCCCATTTTCTAAGGAAACTTGGGAACTGTTCCCACAGCCTCTCCTCACAGGCAGCTGAAATGGAAAATGCATGGGTTTTGGGACAGACAGGCTTGGATTAAATCCCAGCTCCAGTCAGCTCTATCCTGGGGCAGTTTCCTTACCATTGGTTTCCTTATCTGCAAATGGGAATAGTAATTCCTGCCTCATAAAATGTTTGTGAACATCAAATGAGTTCTTCCCCTCTCACTCCTCTGACACACCCAGTTCTCACCTCAGCCCTCCAGCTAAATCCACCAGATTAGCCATGACCTCCTACACATTATTTGGGAATTAACCTTAGACAGCTTCAAATCCCAAAGTGTAAAGATCATGTATCTGTCGGATATACTTCCTTTAAAAAGGAAAGTTTAGAAACTGTTGTTCGTATTATGAGCAACCAAGACAAAAAAAAAAATAATAATAATACCACTCCCTTGTTAATTACAGAACCTACAGCCCTTGTATCACACACAGTGACAGACATATACACACACACACCTACCTGCCACACAAAGATTGTGGTCCCACCTCTCACCTGCTTTCTTTGGTGCCTGCTTACCTTCTCCTTCATTATAATGGTCAAGACTTACAGAATCTTCAAAACCCTCAAGGGGTTTCAACCCCCCCCCCACCCCCCGCCTTTTTTTGAAGAGGAAACAAAAGGCCCAGAGAGCTTAAGTGACTTGTGCAAAATTGCACGGCTACTTAATGACAAGCAGCTGAGCAAGTTCAGCCCAGTGGTTAAGCAGAGAAAATTGAGTAACTCATGAGAAGATTAGTGAAGAGCTACCACACTGCAAGGCTATATTTCACAGAACCACAGCAGGCTCTAAAGACATTCTGTGAATCTCAGCATATGTATTAAATATGTAATAGATGTACTGATTGCAAATAGATTTCACAGCTCTTTGATTGGTGGGTTTCTTAGAGCTCCTGCACTCTAGACCAGTGCTGTCAAACGGAACTTCATGAGAAGTGGAAATGCACACTATCCAGTATGGGCGGCCTAAGCTACATGTACTTACTGAGCACTTGAAAAGTGGCTAGTGCAACTGAGGAAGTGAATGTTTTAAATTTTTCCTTGCTTTTTTTGTTTTGTTTTGTTATTGTGGTAAAAAAGCATATAACATAAAATTTACCATCTTAACCATTTTTAAGTGTACAGTTCGGTAGTATTAAATACATTTATAATGTGCATCACCACCATCGATCTTCATAGCTATTTTCATCTTGTGAAACTGAAACTCAGAAAGGAACCCTCATACACTGTTGGTGGGAATGCAGACTGGTGCAGCCACTATGGAAGGCCGTGTGGAGGTTTCTCAAAAAATTATGAATATAATTACCGTATGACCCAGCAATCCCTCTCCTGGGTATCTACCCAAAAAATCTGAAAACATTTATCCATAAAGACACATGTGCTCCAATGTTCATTGCAGCTTTATTTACGGTGGCCAAGACATGGAAACAACCAAAATGTCCTTCGATAGATGAATGGATAAAGAAGTTGTGGTATATATACACAATGGAATACTATTTGGCAGTAAGAAAAGATGAAATAGGACCATTTGTGACAACATGGATGGATCTTGAGAGTGTAATGCTGAGCGAAGTAAGTCAGACAGAAAAAGCAGAGAACCATGTGATTTCACTGATATGTGGTATATCAACCAAAATTAACAAAAGAACAAGACAAACAAATGAGAAACAAAAACTCATAGACAAGGATAATAGTTTAGTGGTTACCAGAGGGTAAGGGGGGACGAGGGTGGTAGATGAGTATAAAGGGGATCAAATATATAGTGATGGAAGGAGAACTGACTCTGGGTGGTGAACACACAATGGGATTTATCGATGATGTAATACAAAATTGTATACCTGAAATCTAGGTAACTTTACTAACAATTGTCACCCCAATAAACTTTAATTAAAAAAAAGAAAAAAAGGAAAAAAAAAAGAAACTGAAACTCTATACTCATTAAACAATAACTCTTCATTCTCCCATCCCCCCAGTCCCTGACAATCACCCCTCCACTTTCTGTCTGTATGATTTTAACTATGCTAAGTACTTAAGTGGAATCATACAGTATTTGTGTCTTCATGACTGGCTTATTTCACTAAGCATAATGTCCTCAAGGGTCATCCATGTTGTATGTAGCATGTCAGAATTTCCTTCCTTTTCAAGGTTGAATAATATTCCACAGTATGTATTTACCACATTTTGGTTATCCATTCATCTGTTGACGGACACTTGGGTGCATCCACATTTTAGCTATTATGAATAATGCTGCTATGAACATGGGTGTACAGATAGCTCTTCAAGACCCTGCTTTCAATTCTTCTGGGTATACAACCAGAAGTGGAATTACTGGATCATATGGTACTTCTATTTTCCATTTTTGAGGAACCACCATACTGTTTTCCATAGCAGCCATACCATTTTACATTCCTGCCAACACAGCACAAACATTCCAAAATTTATCCATATCCTAATTGATGTTGCTATTTTTGGGGGTGGGGTTGATAGAAACCATGCCAATGTGTTTGAAATGGTATCTCACTGTAGTTTTGATATGCATTTCCCTAGTGATCAGTGATGTTTAGCATCTTTTCATGTGCTTATTGGCCACTTAAGTTTATCTTCTTTGGATGCATGTTTTCATTTTATTTCACTGTAATTAATTTAAACTTAAATAGCCCCATGTGGCTAGCGGCTTCCATATTGGACAGTGCAGCTCAAGAAAACTGTGGAGCTGAAGGTGATGTGGAAACCCGGTGCAGTGAGCTTTGGAGGCAGATGGACCAATTCATATGCTTTCTAGTTCTGTAGATTTAGCCAGTCACTTAAACTTCCTATACCTCAGTTTTCACATGTGTAAAACAGGATTACTGCCTCCTTCTTGTAAGAATGAAATGAAGTGAATTAGCATATGTACAGCCCTTGGCACTGTCCTAGCACTCAGGAGAAAATTTAAGCCGGGAGAGAATTTAAGCGATGGGACTTGCCTTCCCTTACTTCCCAGTGCCCAGGGAAACTTGACGCCTAGGAAATGGCCTTTTCAGAACAGTCCTTGCCAGAGAAATGGATTTTCATGTGTAGAAAACAAGGATCTTTTAGCTCCCACCAAGAAGAGCCCCAAATGGAGAAGGGTGGGATTGAGATGAAATCTGGAATCTCACTCCTCTGACATTCTGTGATTCTGACTCTGTCCAGATTCAATCTTGGCTAATAACCAACAGGAAAGTGAAGCTGTTGAACTTCCAATTCTAGAGTACATGGCCAGCTCCTTGATGAGGCAGCCAAAAACAGACCTGCAGAGGGAGAATCTTTTAAGAAACCCCTCGAAGCTCTGAATGTAATATGTGGCTCAGGATGGTCCTGAGACTGCTTTCATGGCCACAGCCCTTCTTCTTCCCCTTGCCCAGCCACGATGTGAACCCCGGGCCCCCCAGGGTACCTGAAGCTGCAGTGCTGGTGCTGCTGGCCGGCAGGGGCTGTGAGGAGCTGCTGCTCTCAATCATCAGGCACGGGTTGCTGCTGTTGTTCTCTCTCTTGACAAGCAGCTCGGCAGTGCTGGGCAGTGGGATGGGGTGGCTGATCCCCAGTTCCTCCTCCTGGGCCTGCTGCCTTCTCAGGGCCACCTGGAAGCAGAGGGCAGCGGGTCATCCTCCAGCACACTATAAGCATCACCTGTGCAGCCTCCCGGCAACCACTGAAGCCCCGCCCACCCCAGACGGCAGGATCCATCAGCTCCAGGATAAGGTCTGAGAATCATTTCTTTTCAAAGTCACCCAGGTATCTATGATGTGCGGCCAAAGCTGAGAAAGGATTTACAGCCAGAATGTCTGGCCTACAGTTAAGTGCTCAAAAAAAAATTTAAAAAAGTTAAACAACCGAGTATGGAGAGTAGAAGGAAATAAGGCTTGCTAGGAAGAATCATGAAAAAATGGTCGAGTCAGCCAAGCAGAGGAGTTCAATCTGAAGAGTAGACGTCAGCACTGATAGGTTAGGAAAGAAGGAGAATGGGATCACTGACTCCTTCGTTCCACAAATTTGTAAAAGGCCACCAGAATGGGAACAACGACCAGCAAGAGACAGTAAGGTTAGATTAGATCCTAAGGTAGTCTCTGTTTAAGAGAAACAGGAGGCAGGCAAACGTGCAACTCAAGAGTGTGGTACACACCAATTCCTACAGAAGAAATTCAGAGACAGAAATGGCTTGAAGCGTAAGACTCAGCCAGAGGTGATACTGGAACAGGGCCTGGACTATTAGTAGGACTTGGACAGGCAAGGAACCAGGAATCAAGGGAACCAGGAATAATGAGAATAATGGGAACAAGGGAGCAGGGTGTGCAGGAAAGTCAGGAGCTGCTTAGGAAACCCTGCAGCCCTGTTCTCCATGGTGAAGGGAGCATGTAGAGAAGTAATCGGGAAAAGGGGCTGGAAGCTTGTGTTGAGGTCCCTGGCAAAGGGAGAGGTTTCAGGTGGAGAGAAAGGGAGGACAGGTGTGATATTCTAGATAAGAAGGAAGATAGAAGCTGGAGCTGGAAAGGCCCTAACATACCTAAGGAACTCCTCGGGGTCCTTCAATTTATCTTCTTTTAAATAACATTGTTAAAGGTTGAAATAAAGAGGTATAAAGAAAATAAATTGTATTTTTCCTTACTATATGTAACAAAAAAAAGAGACTTTCTGTTGAAATTGATTGACTCTTGGTGGTATCGAAATGAAAAAAGTACCTGTACCTCAAAGTCCAAAAGACAAGACACAAGTTGAAATCAAAATAGTAAACCAGAAACACAACTACAGTTTATGTTTTCAGAAAATTGTTCCAAATTTAGAAAGCTGATTAATTTGCAGGTAATTTTACTCATTACAAGAGGAGTCTTCAACTTACAAAAGAAATCCTTAATTAATATTAAGTAAGTAAGCTTAAATCTTGGATTTTCTATTATCAACCAAGAATTTTAGAAACAAAGTATTAGGGATCTTTCAGAAATCATTAAGTACTCGAGAACCTGTGAAGTATGTCAATGCCTAATTATACCTTGATTTACACAAATCCCATGCATGCACAAAACACACAAAACACACTAAAACTAATGATATTTTTTACAAAGACCTCTCAAAGCTTCTTAGGAAATGTTATGTAAACAGCGAAGGTGGGGCAATTGATTAAAAAATGCAATTATTTTAGAGTCACAGCTAAGATCAAACTTATTTTGGAATGACTTAATAAAATGGCTGTCACGTGGATTTGAGAGGTTTCATCTAGAACAGCACCAGCCTTCTGGTGTGGAAAACAGTTAAGTTTCTATTATAAAAGTAATCCTGAGTTGCTTTTGTTTCCAACATAACAAAAAGCCTTTTTCCAGGTTACTGCCCCTACTAATAAAGCTTATTCAAAAAGAATAGCCCTACTTGGGTAAATATTTTCATTCCACTTTTTGAGGAAAATTTCCCTCCCAAACACACTCTCCACGCTATTTGAGCCAACGACTAAACGTTCAGAATATTTTCTACCCACAAATACAATTTAAATGTCCCAAAGTTTTTTTCAGTAAACTCACTGTGATGCATTTTAATGCTATACTGTTTTTTCATCCACTCTAGATTAAGCTAAAAATCTATAAAGAAACCAAGAAAAAAACCTGTGTTTCTGTAACTGCACTCACAATCTGTGAAGCCAAAATACACCTAGTTTAAAACACATTTTTAAAAACCAAATACATAGAAAATATAATCTTTCAAGCATTTATGCAGTCCTGTTCAACGATCTTATCTAAATCATTTTCAACGGAGGATATTTACACGTTCCTAATCAAAAGTAGCACATCGTTGGTAAATATTTCCTGGGTATCTTTTCAATTTAAATAACCTGTCTTAAAAGATGAGACAACTTTTAGCTGGAAAGAATGTGTATCATTCCCTTCTAAAAATCCTTGTAGAATATCAACGACAGAAATTATTGCCGTTAAGAGTTAAATTACTGTCCTGCTATTGCCGCTTACAAAACAAACAAATAACAGGGACGAGAGACAAAACTTCAACCCCTGCATTTTCTCCACAGCGCGTATTTAAAAGGAAATGCTTAAGAGTGTTTTGAAAATATACTCGAAATAATTTGTACTTGAACAAGTTGGGTCGAGACAGCAAATTTTAAAATGTTGGTAAAATTTCCGTAGCGCTCAAAATGGCTGAGGCTCTCAGGCTGGGTCCCCGCGGGGCCACCGCGAAAAGTGCGCCAAGAGCACAACCTGGACCACGCCACGCTGGCGTCCGTTACAGAGACTTTTCCAGAAACACAGCTTCCCCACCACGTTATGCGGATAAGCAGCCGGGTCTGTTTCGCCCAAACGAGTAGCCGGCGCCGGCACCACGAAGTACCCTCCCGAATTTAAGTGCTGCTCTCTGCTGAGGGGGGGCGGAGTCAGGGATCCCTGAGGGGTGCGAACCCCCAACTCTCTGCTCAGAGAGCGAGGTCAGAGATCCCGGGGAACCCCCAAAGGGGCGAACCCAGCAACTTTGCTGGGGGCGGGGTCGAAAGTTCTGGAGGCCGTTTCCCAGGAGAGCGAACCCGGCAACTCTGCTATGAAAGCGGGATCAGAGATTCTGGGGACCTTGGGGATCCACGAAAGGGTGAACCTTGTAACTCTTTGCTGGAGGACCGGGTCAGGGATCCCCCGGCCTGCGGAGCCGAGCAAACCCCCGCACGTCACTGCTCCGCGGGCGGGGTCGGAGACGAGTCCCTCCGAGAGTGGCGTGGGCGCGTGGCTGGGAGCCCCGAGCCGAGCGCGCCGGGCCGTCGGCTAGCACCGCCGCCTCACTCTCGAACTCGGGTCCCGCATGACGCCGGCCTGGCCCAAGAGCTTTTATCCAAAAAGTTCGGGGCCGAACCCTGGTTTCTGGGCTCCTGCACTCACCTGCGCGGCCATCACGCGCTGTCTCTCGGCGATCAGGTTGCACTTCTTGCACTGGCAGTCCCGCCACATGCAGAAGCGCTTGTGGCCCTTGAGCGGCGACGCGTAGCCGTGGTTCCTGCATCGCGCGCACTTGGGCAGCCGCGGGGACTTCTTGCTCGCAGCGCCCATCCCCGACGTCCCCGAGCCGGAGCCGCCGCCGCTGCCCCCGGCGCCCGCCGTCCCCGGCAGCGCCCCGGCTCCTTTGCCGAAGCCGGCCTTGCCCTGCGGCGGGGCCCCGGGGGCGTGCGGGGCTTCCGACGGTGCCGAGGGCTTGCTGAATGCGTCGTCGTTGGGCATGGTGCCCCAAAGAAAAGCGCAAGGACTCCGGCCGCCTCTCGGGTCTGGAGACTGCTGCAAGGGAAAAAAGCCCAGCCGACGGCGAGGCTCCAGAGAAGGCGCAGGAACCGTGTGCACTGCAGCTGGAGGTGCAGTCCGAATGGCGAGGTCGGGACACGCAACGCCCAGAGTAGTGGGGGGTTGTGCCCTTTTTTTCTTTTGGCGCGCGCGCTGCGCGGAACTTTTGGATACTTTTCAGAACATTCCCGGGACTGCTCGGGACTGCGCGACCACGCCCACCGCCCCCCAACTCGAGCCGCGGAGCTCCCGCCGCTTGCAAGCTTGCACCAGCTGCAAACACCGAGGGCATTGCTCCAGGGCCGTTGCACCGAGGAAGCTAGGCTCCCCAGGTCAAGAACATAGTTGCGCGTGGTAGTCGTGCATGCTGCTTGGAGGAGGTGCAGACCACCCACTCTGTGGGATCCTCTAGCTCCCTTCCCCCAACGACGCCATTCTGCAAGTTCGGTAGGGCAGACGTTGGTAGAAAACAACTCAGAAAGTGGTTTCTTTCTCTCTTAAGAGAATTAAATATGAGATTGAAAGCCTGAGAAAAAGAGAAGACTCTGCACTTATATCCCCAAATAAGACCCTCAGTGTGGGAGGCTCAAGCGCCCCCAAAATTGGGCCTTTCTGCTTTCCAGTTACCCCTTCCTGCACTTGTGTTCATTTGCTCACAAGATTTCTACCTGCTGGCTCCAAATAACTTTCAAATCTCTAGTTCCAGCCCTTGTTGCTTCTCTCACTTCAGGTGCATATAGCTTCTTGCTTTTGAAGCAGCTTCACTTAGGATCTGCAGGCACCTGAAACTCGGCCTTTAAGAAAACGGGGTGTGTGTGTGTGTGTGTTTGTGTGTGTGTAAACAAATGTAGACATTTACCAAAATTCATTCCACTCTTAAGATCTGTGCATTTTACTGACGTATATAGGTAATTATACCTCCAAAAAACCCTCAGTCATCTTACAGCCTTCCTCCCACCCCACCCCTGTCTCCTCTCTCTGCACTTGCACAGCAAATTCATCCCTAAGGCCTGCTGATCATTTCTTCCCACACACCCACGTGTAAGGCAGGAATTGCTGCAGTAACTTCTAGCTGGTCTCTGTCTTCCAGTATATTCCATGCACACAGCAGCTGGCCCCTGCAGTGGATTGGTATTGTTTCCATGTGAAAAACAAATGTTAAAGACCCAAGGTTGTGGCTTAAAGGACTGGATTGATCTCTGTCTGCATTTCTCAGCCTCATATAGTTACCTACCAGCTTGGAGGAGCTTTTTGTTGGCCCTTTATATACCTCTTTGCTCACTGCACTTCCCCAACCTTGCAATGGCCATTGTCTAGCCAGGGGGCTGCCCTTACATCTCTCCCCCACCAAGCTCCTTGCTTTTCCCGAGTGTTAGTACTCAGGTTCCACATTCTGGGCCCCAGCCCTAGGGGGATAGATCTCAAAGGATCATGGTCGTCCTACTTGGCTTCTGCTCAAAATGGTTGTCCAGTGACCCTCTCAGCAAATCGGCATTTTCTGCACTGAGCTCCAAAATCCTCTAACCTGCCTTTCCCATTCCCATTCTGAGGCCCCTCTCACAGGCTCTTTCCCTCCCTGGGTTTTCTCCATTAGTGTTCTCTGGAAATTAGTTCCTAAAGAAGCTTCTAACGTTACACAGTACCTCATGTTCTACCATCAAGACAGTGACGCTCCACTCCTGACAGAGGCCAGGGTGCAACCATTCATCTCATTCTGGAACCTGTAAAATGATAACCACTATTTTGTTCAGGGATATTCCTAAATCTTACATTAAGACACACATGCCAGTTGCTCTTAATTGACTATTTACTTTTGTTTACCCATATTTACATTTAAACATTACCTTATGACCCAACAATTCCACTCCTAGATACCTACCCCAGAGAAATGAAAACATTATGTTTTTCACTTGTACATAAATATCCATAGCAGCATTATTCATTTGCAGCAATGCAAATGTCCATCAACAGTTGAATGAATAAACAAAATGTGGTATACACATACAATGGAATATTATTTGCTCATCAAAGGGGTGAAGTAGTGATATGTGCTATAGCAATGATGAACTTTGAAAATATTATGCTAAGTGAAAGAAGCCAGATTCAAAATACCACATATCGTATGTTCCCATTTATATGAAATGTCCAGAATAGGCAAATCAATATATAAAGTAGATTAGCAGTTGCTAGTGGCTGTGGGTGGAAATGGGCATAAGGGATCTTTTGGGGGTGTTGCAATGGTCTAAAATTGGATTGTGGTAATGGCTGCAAAACTATAAATTTACTAACATTATTTGTATGATTAAAACAAGAGAATTTTATGGTATATAAATTATACCTCAATGAAGCTGTTTAAAATTTTGACTTAAAGACACAAAAAAACCAAAAACGTGAGGTATCAGATCCTATATATCAAATAGGAACTAATGTGTATTTATAGCTGCTTGAGTAGATTATTTAATTCTCCCTGGGCTATAGGGTTTTGTATGATATTCTCCTTAAACTTTGTTTTCTGTTTTTGTTTTTTTCAGAGCAGGCCCATATTCTGGCACCCTGCCTTCTGTCTCTTCCCCCACTGGGCTGACTAGGCCAAATCCAGATGTTAGTAACATCTGGATTTGGCCTAGTCAGCCCAATCTCAGCCTTGTGGTCAACCCTAGCTCACCAGCATTCTTAGCATTAGAATTTGGAACTTAAACTCATTTCACGATAAATTATTGCCTGTTTTGCTTTCCAGTTATCATAGTTCTGTGGTGCTTATACTTTGTTTATTACCTGATTTTTTTTAAAAAAACCCTTAGCAGACATTACTTTCACCATCAGAAAAAAACAATACATTATTTCATTGGTGAGGCTGTATAGACGGCATCATAATTAAATGCCTAACCTTGAATCCCAGCTATATGACCTTAGGCAAGTTTGTCAACCTCTCTGTGACTTGGTTAGCTCATCTGTAAAAGGAGTGTAATAATAAATACCCACCTCAAAGGATTGTTAGGAAGACTAAATTCATTAATACTCATGAAGTGCTTGAAAAGTATCTGGCATAGTAATATGTCTGTTTTGTTATTATAATTATTATTTTTATATTAGAAGAATGGGGAAAAAAGAGTAGCGAGGTTACATATACATATAAACTTACACATGTTGGAATAACTTAGGGGGAGCTACACTAGAAAGCATCAATGATAAATTTCATCTACTTTTCATTTTTGTCCATGGAAAGCAGTTTTTGTTCCAGGTCTTGGTGCAACAGGTCACAGGGAGAAATCTCTGTGGTGCTTCTGACCAAAGATATGAAGTAAGATACCACATGAGTCAAACTATTCAGCTCAGGTGTCAAGTGTGGAGCCATGAGTTACCTGGCTTGAACAACTGTGTGTGCTCAATGCCCAATGACGGGTGTAGGCGGGAGTCCAGGAAGAAGGGAGGCTAGTAGGGCCTGGAGCATTTCATGCAGGAGGACCTTGTGTGAGAGGGAAGACTGGGCCATGTCCTGTGTCACACAGGAATTGAGTAGGCACAAAGGAGCAAACAAGATATTCTAGGTCGTGGGAACAGCAGACGGAAGGCTGCGCATCGGGAGTGAGCCTGTGGGTTGGGGGAGAGGGCACAGACGTGCCAGTCTGGAACAGAGGAGTCAAGTTGGAGCCCAGCAGGAGATAAGGTTGGAAAGATAGCGTGGCACCTTGCCTGCCAGTGAAGAATTTGGCTCCTATCCTATAGGCAAATGGAGAATGATGGAGGATTTCGTCCTTGAGGTGTTTGAGGAATGAAAGTGGTAGGTCTGCCAGTCACCGTGTGATTTGAACAAGCCACTTACCATCTCTGAGCCTTCGGTCCTTAGGAGACAACAATATCACAGGATTTGGTGATATCTGTAAGATGCCCAGAACCATGCCTGCCACATAGGAAATGCTCCATCATTGTTGGTAACTGATGCTAACTGCAGTTTGGATCGGAGGAGCAGGAGAACTTTGAAAGCAGATAATGCTGGTAAGGACCTCGCTGTTCGGTAACATGGCTATGCCTGAGGTTGCAGCAGTGAAATTTAATTACCAGCCACCTTCCTCTGTGCATTGCAGTTTCTACCAACAGACAGAATCCTGGAAAGCGTGGTATGTAGGAATCCAGGGCTTGCAGTCTGACTGTGTTAGAGTTCCCGCTTTGCCACTTACCAGCTATGCACCTGTGGGCACGTCACTTATCCTTGTTGTACCTCCCTTTCTTCATCGTGAAATTGGAAATAACCTGAGAATTGTAGTAAAGATGCAATGATCAATGTATATAAAGGGCTTAGATCAGTGCCGCGAGAGAATCAGCACCATCTCAATGTGAGCTATTGTTGTTCCCCAATTCTGTAGGAGGAATTTTGAAGCACAGATTGATGAAAAGGGAAACCAGGATGCAGGTTTTAGGATCTGGGCAGTTTGTTAGTTCTTCCCAAGTAAACCGTTCCCAACAAGGTCAGTCATTAGGAGCCCAACCTGGAACCTGGAAATAAGTGACAGGACCTTACCTGAGTAGAAAACATCTGTCACAAAGCACATCGTTCTCACACTAACTGAGCATCTGGAGCCAGTCTCAGGCTCTTGGGAAGACAAAAAGACACCCTAAGGTGGCCCGTCATAGGCAGCACAATAGCTGGACAGCACAGGTGAGAGCAGAAGGAGGCAGCAGGCTGCACTGCCACCAGCAGGAAAGCCGGTCTGCGTTTGTCAGGGCAGAGGCCTAATGCCTGTGGCAGGCGAGGGAGCGTCACTGTTTTATAAGGCTGCACAGTGACTGATTTTTCACAAGTAATGCCCTGGCAGTTACCAACAAAGATTAAATCACGTGCAGTTCCTTGCTCTGTGCTCAGTAAAACAGTCTAGACTATTTCCCAATAAAAATTGTTAAAATGTAAACGTTTTGACATTTTATAGGAGAAAGCTTAAGATTTAGAAAAATCACTGAATATGATAAAGTTAAATGAAGTGACATAAGAAAAATGCACTCATAATCTAGAGTTATTAAAAATGTGATTTGAAGATCATTGTAGACGACTTTTCAGAGTTAACTGCTGTTTTGAAATTATTTTTTTTTTCTTATTTTTTTTTTTTTTTAATTTTTTTTTTTTTTTCATCTCCCACCCCCCACCCCCCGCCCCTGTTACCCTCTGGCAACCACTAAACTATTGTCTGTGTCTATGAGTTTCTGTTTCTCATTTGTTTGTCTTGTTCTTTTGTTGTTTTTGGTTTATATACCACATATCAGTGAAATCACATGGTTCTCTGCTTTTTCTGTCTGACTTGTTTCGCTCAGCATTACTCTCTCAAGATCCATCCATGTTGTCACAAATGTTCCTATATCATCTTTTCTTACTGGCGAATAGTATTCCATTGTGTATATATACCACAACTTCTTTATCCATTCATCTATCGAAGGACATTTTGGTTGTTTCCATGTCTTGGCCACTGTAAACAAAGCTGCAATGAACATTGGAGCACACGTGTCTTTATCTCTAAATGTTTTCAGATTTTTTGGGTAGATACCCAGAAGAGGGATTGCTGGGTCATACGGCAATTCTATTCGTAATTCTTTGAGAAACCTCCACACTGCCTTCCATAACGGCTGCACCAGTCTGCATTCCCACCAACAGTGTATGAGGGTTCCTTCTTCTCCACAGCCTCTCCAACATTTGTTATTGTTTGTCTTGTTGATGATAGCCATTCTGACTGGGGTGAGGTGATATCTCATTGTGGTTTTGATTTGCATTTCTCTGATGATTAGTGATGTTGAGCATTTTTTTCATATGTCTATTTGCCATTTGTATGTCCTCTTTGGAGAAATGTCTCTTCAAGTCCTCTGCCCATTTTTCAATTGGGTTGTTTGTTTTTTTGTTGTTGAGTTGCATGAGTTCCTTGTATATTCTGGATACTAGCCCCTTATCGGAGGTACTGTTTGCAAAAATCTTCTCCCATTCAGTTGGTGGCCTCTTTATTTTGTCAATGGTTTCTTTTGCTGTGCAGAAGCTTTTAAGTTTCATATAGTCCCATTCGTTTATTTTAGCTTTTACTTCCATTGCCTTTGGAGTCAAGTTCATAAAATGCTCTTTGAACCCAAGGTCCATAAGTTTAGTACCTATGTTTTCTTCTATGCAGTTTATTGTGTCAGGTCTTATGCTTAAGTCTTTGATCCATTTTGAATTAACTTTGGTACATGGTGACAAATAGCAGTCCAGTTTCATTCTTTTGCACGTGGCTATCCAATTCTCCCAGCACCATTTATTGAAGAGGCTGTCTTTGCTCCATTGTATGTTTTTAGCTTCTTTGTCAAAAATTATCTGTCCATATTTATGTGGTTTTATTTCTGGGTTCTCAATTCTATTCCATTGGTCTATGTGTCTGTTTTTCTGCCAATACCATGCTGTTTTGATTATTGTAGCCCTGTAGTACAAGCCAAAGTCAGGAAGTGTGATACCTCCATTATTTTATTTTGAAATTATTAACAGCATACGGACCCTTTTCCATTAATCTAAAGAAAAAGAAATGGCTTACTGTCGCACGTTTTGTTTATAGGATCAATCGCTTAAAATTTCAAGAAGAAATCTGGTTAAAAATTCTTATTTTTACCAAGTTAAATTTGATGGAAAAAAATAACTATACCTTTACTGTTTGATATTTATGAAGAGCAAACAAATGTCAAATTGCTATTTTGGATTTTAATTTACAAATGCCTTCTTTTAACTGAGCATTTATAAATAAAAAATGATTACTTTTAAAATATGATAATCTACCTCAAATTACCATGTATCTACTTAAGTATTTTCTTATACAATTGATTCTCTGGTGAAATGCAGCTTTCTCAAGAGTTTTCCTGTGTTTTCTGCTGTAATAGATTAAAAAAAAAAAAAAAAAAAAAGGAAACTGAAAACATATCCTGAAATAAAATTTCATTTAAGAGTTTCAAATGAATTGGAAGTTAAAAAACGTACATCAACAAAGATGCTCAGATATATCTCCCATTGGGTTCAGTAGCCATACTCTTTCTGATTTCTCAGTTTGCTAACAAAATAAAAACAAGACAAACAGATTAACAGTGCTAATACTGCTAGGGGAAATAACAATGTAAGTATGCCTGGATTTTTACCATAGGCCGTTTATGTGAGGTAGAGAGTTGAGACTAATAAGATGAATATTTTGTGGATGTTCAAAGTTTAAAAATGAAAACCTTTTGGAGACGCATAAATATTGGCTATTACGTATTTACCAAGCTTCTCTTCCCCCCAAAGAAGGCCTTGTCAGTGTTCCACTTTAGCAGAGAATGAAAGAAAACTACACTTAGTTTGAGAGATGCATTACAAAAACCAAAATTCACCTAATTCCGAAAGAAAGAATGAATGGAGAAGCAAAACAGTGAGGATGACTACGGTATTTGATGCCCAGCATTCGTCTGACTATAATCATTGTAATTATTAACACAATTATTTAAACACCACCTGTAATGATGAAAATGACAATAATTAATTATATTAACCTACACATTTCTGTACTATTATTGATAAATGTTGCTTGAGTTGATGAAATGGCTGTTTTCAGAGTTGGCTACTGAGACTTGAAGGGTGAAAAGCACCATTAGTGAAACATGACAGCAGGGATACTATAAAGCACGTTCTTGGACCTTAGAAAAGAAGACAAACGAATGAAATATTTCACCATAGGAAACATCAGTAACAGATCTCCAGTGAGTACAGGATTCATTGCCAATTGAAAGGCGATATTATGTGCTAGGAGTTTAGAAAAGAAAACTACTGAGGACTGGAGTGGGGAGGGAGGCTTCCTGGGAGAAGCAAGCTTTCAGAAAAATCATGAAGAGGTGGTAAACTGAATCAAACTACAATGAAACCGTGCAAGAGGGGACTGGCCTGTCTCATGTTGGGGACATACATGCATCCTGATTCTGTCCATGAAATTTTCATCCCTGGGGTGTCCATTTCCTCCATCCTTCGAGTTCCTTGCAGCCCTACACTGTCCTTTGTGGAAGCATTCCTCCTGCTTTAATAGGCTCAGAAGGAATACAAAGCCCTTCCTTTGCTTCCAGGAACTTGACTAAGACAAGGCTGGAGTATTTTTATTTATTGTTATTTGCAAATACTAATAAAAGCTGGGGAAAACAACAAGGAAATAATCACAGAGTGACGTGAATCTACAGCCTCTGCCTGGCAAAGTATAATTCCCTATTCTTCTTCCTAGGCACCCCATTGAGAAGGGGCCCAAGCTGGGGCTTGCCCGGCCTTCAGCCAGGTCTGCCCCCACAAATGGGGCACCATCTTTACGCAGTGTCCCCTGCCAGCCAGACTTACCCAAATGACTGGTGCCACTTACACACATGCACTGGTGGGGGTCCTGGGAGGGGCAAGGAGGCTTCTCCCTACTTCTCCCTTTTCACGCCTCATTTCCTACCCAGAAGACCCACCTCCTCTGCAGTGACTGACAGGTAGTGTCTGTGTCATCCAGCCCTTGTGATGAGCTCAAAGGTATCTCTATCAGAGAAGATGCACAATTAACTCTTATGAGGGAGCAGACCCTCCCGCATAGCAGTTTTGGAGGTGGTGGGGATAGAAAGTGGGATTGGTATTCCAGCACCTAGAGAATACTATACTCGTAGAAGTAGGGGTGCCAGATAAAATACATAAATATTTCATGAGACAAACTTATGCTAATAAAGATTATTCCTTGTTAATAAAATTCAAATTTCACTGGGTGTTCTGTATTTTTATTTGCTAAAAGTGACGACTCTACTTTTAAGGGTCCTTGGAAACACCATTTCCCTAAGGTCTCTTAGAAATAGAAAAAAGACCCTTTAGATCATAGGTTGGTCCTCCAGATACAGCCCTGGAGGCCAAAGCTAGTTGACCATACGTTTTTGTATGGCCTACAAGCTAAGAATGGATTTTACATTTTTAAATAGTTGAAAGAAAATCAAAAGGATTTTCATGACAAATGAACATTATGTGAAATTCAAATTTTGGTGTCCACAAGTAAAGTAAAAAAATCGTTTTATTGCAACACAACTACGCCCATTCCTTTATGTACTGTTTGTAGCTGCTTTGGAGATACAAGGATGGAGTTTCAGGAGTTGCAACAGAGGCCACATGGCCCCCAAAGTCTAAAATATTTACTACCTGGTCCTTTACCTAAAAAGTGTGAGGACTCCTTCTGTACGCTTCCATTTTGTAAGGCTCCCAGTATGATTTAAAAATAAAATGAAGATATCTCAAAATGAGCTCATGCATTTGGAGGTATGCCCAAAGGCTTGATCTGAAAATGGTGGTCCTTTGCCCTGCAGACTTCCTCCCTCCAGGGCCCTGCTGGCTGGTGGGTTCAAGGATGAACATGATATATGCCCTCTCTTGGCAGAACTCATGATTGCCAAGGGAGATGGCCATGTAAATACCATGTTTTGGGGAAGTGTAATAAAGGAAGTGAGAGTACGAGAGTTATGAGGAGCACCTAGTCTTACCAGGCAGGAGGGGAAGACAAAAAAAGAGCATCTGTGTCAGCCAAGCAGGAGTATAAAGGTACAGATGCATTCACATATATGATATGTTCCAGGAAAGAAGAAAAGATGTTTGGCTGAACCTGAGGGACAGGGGATGGCAGGTGGGGAAGGTAAGACTACAGATAATAGCAATACTTAACAAAATTCACATAGAGCTTTCCATGTGCCTAACACTGTTATAAGTGTTTCCTATATTAATTCATTGAATTCTCACGATGGTCCTGTCAATGTCCCCACTTCACAGAGGAAGGATCTGCAGGACACAGAGGTCAAGTGACTTGTCCAATCTAAAAAAAAGGGGAACAGCAGGAGGTGGACCCAGGCTCACATTCTTAACCTTGTTCTAGAAAGCTCATCTCTTGTGGCTCAGACAGTGACAGTGGGAACAAGTGAGTCATTTGAATGGAGAGGCAGGATATTTCTTGGGTCCCAGAATTCTCTCTGACAATTGTGTGCATGGTGATAACGACTTAATTCGGGTGATCTCCACTGAGCACTCTCAGAGCAACAGCAAACAAAACAAAGGGGCAGGTAACTGTGATGCAGAATGTAAATACTGTAGGAAATCAGAGAGGAAAGGAGATGAAGCTTCCAGCTCAGGAAGGAATTGTGACAGGTGTCAGAGGAGCTGTCCTCTCAGTTGATCTTTTGGACACTCAGAAACAAGGGAGTGAGAGTCTGCAAGAGTCTTCTCCATGCTTCTGTTCGGTCCTCTTCACAGCTGTATCCTAGTATGTAGACCAACAACTGCTAGGTTCTAGCAGCTCATTAATATTTATTGCACGAATGAGTAGATTTTAAAATATACGTGTATTTTTGAATAGGTAATACAGTCACGTGGTGCAAAAGTTAAAGGACTCAAAGGCTGAGAAATGAAGTTTCTTCCTACCACTGTCCCCAGTCACCCAGTTCCCCTCCAATAGAGGCAATTAGGTTTTAAATCTTTTGAGATTTCTTGCAGCTATTGCATGCAAACCCAAGCAAACACGTGTGTATGTGTTCTCTACTTCCTACACACACTTCTTTATACAAACAGTAGCAAATACACACGATTCTACACATGACTTTTGTTCACCGGACATATCTTGAGATTATTTCCTGATAGTCTGTTTTACAGCTGTATCACTGCATTGATGGGCCACACTTGATCCAGGCCCCTACATTGGACATAGGCGTCTTTTCTTCCTGTGCTCTTACAAGTAGCACTGCAGTGAGGAAGTGGCATTGCAGTGGGTGTTAAATGAGCAAACTCTGGGCTAGGGAAGTGAAATGACTTAAAAGCACAATGATCGCCACTTTTTAGACTGGCCAGAAGTCACCTATCACCATGAATGTGAAAAAACCCTCCCTCAAAATCTGGCCTGGTCAAGTGAAAGACAATAATAGGCTTTTGGGCCAAACTTGAATTTCTATCCTTGTTCCTCTCCTTAAGACCTACATTCCCTTGGAAAGTCTATTGATTTCCTCTTCAGTTTTCACCTCTGAATTGTAGATAGTGACGTTCCCAGGCCATGAAGAGTAATGAAATGAGGTAATGAATCGAAATAGCCTGCCTCGGTGTGTGGTACATAGGAGGGAATCAGTTCTAACCTCCATTTCATTGCGCTCCTGTGTTGTGACCCTCAGAATTCTCTTTATCATTCTCTCTCCTGCCCCTTTATTCCACCTACTGTGACAAGAACCACTTGGGCTACAACATGGAAGAACCTTGAAAACATTATGCTAAATGAAAGAAGCCAGTCACAAAGGACCACATGCTGTATGATTTCATGTATATAAAATGAGCAGAAAAGACAAATCTCTAGATTGATGGTTTCCTAGGGTTGGGGTATTGGGGAGGAAATGAGGAGTGACTGCTAATGGATGCAGGGTTTCTTTTGGGGGTGATGAAAATGTTTTAAAATTGATGTGGTCGCACAACCACCTATATCACAAAAACCGTTGAACTGCATACTTTAAATGGGCAAATGTTACGACGTGAATTATACTTCAATAAAGTTGTTATTTAAAAATGCGCTGGCAGGAAGGTGAGGTGAAGGAGGAAGAAGGGATAGAAGGACCTATGAGTAGCAGAGAAAAAGGGCTGCAGATCTAGTATGGCAATGGGCACCGGAGGGCCTAAACTTTAGCCCTGGCTCAGCCTCCCGCTGGCTGTGTGACCTTGGAAAAGCCCCTTTACCTCTCTGTGCTACCTCATTAAAAAAATAAAATGAAATGAAATAAAAATAAGGCCATGGAACTTGATGACCTAGGGTCTCTTTCTCATCTAAAAGTCTACAGTTTGCCTCCTGCCTCAGCTGGGGGAGGAGAGGTGAGGGGAAGCCAGAGAGAGGAGGAGAGCAGAGATACTGGCTGGGCCTCTCCCCTCCTCTCTTTGCCCTGCTCTGCACCCTGCCCTCCCCTTGAACCCTAGGCCTTTGTTCAGCTTCCCCCAACCCTGGAAGTTCAGGCTTACAGCGGAGAGTGTGAGGGTTGGGTCAGGTCAGGGTCATGAGGAAGCCCAGACAAGAGCCACACTTGCAGAAATGATTCTATTTTCTAGTAAGATTATAGACCTTGGGGAGGAAGCAACTTGGGAAAGTGAATGTAGATTGAAGGCAAATTCTCCAGGCAGAGAGGTGGTTTCCCATCTACTTATAAGGATATCTTTGCCATCATTAAGATTCATTAGCATCCTTTCAGATATGCTAGTGAGCTGTGCTCAATTAAGTATGTACATTGTAATTTTTTATTGTGGTAAAATATACATAAAATGTACCATTTTAACCATTTTAAGTGTACAGTGCAGTGGCATTAAGTATATTCACAATATTGTGCAACCATCACCACCATCCATATATATTTTTAAATGTTTAAATTGAACTATAATTGGCATAAAGTAAAAGAATCCTAAGTGTTCCTGTCCATGAGTTCTTATATTTGCATATGCCCATGTAACTGCCATCTAGGCCACAATATAGACCATTTAGAGCACTCCAGGAGGCTCCTACTTGCCCCCTCCCATCAATTAGATTTTATTTTTACTAAATTTAACTCTGCTTAAAAAAAAAACCCCAAAAAACGAAAAGAACAAATGGTTCTTTTGCAAACAACGAGATAGTTTTGCAAACTGCATAAGCAGTATCTCAATGTTTCATTTCATTTCCAAGTCCTGTGTACTCGAGCAGGAAGGCACTGTGCGAGGACAGTGAGCACATTGCTCTACAGAAGGTCTGCTCTCCCCCAGCTGGAATCCCCTGGCTCCACATCCCAGGGCCAGGTAACAGACTGAAAAGTTCTCACTGGAATGTGCTCTTAATTCTCATTGCAGATGGGACAAAGGTGACCGCCTTTCTGCTAAACAAAATACAGGGATATTTTCTACTTGCTGCCAGGTAATTCATTCGATTAGGTATCCAAACCTATTGCCCATCAAAAATATCAAAATTCAGCTGATTCTGTAACTGGACTAAAAATGACATTGCCTAACCCACTTATTTTGTAGCAGAGGCTAAAAGCTAAACAAGATAAGCATTAGCTTATGGTTTTTTTTAAATTTATTGGGGTGACAATTGTTAGCGAAATTACATAGATTCCAGGTGCACAATTCTGTATTACATCATCTATAAATCCCACTGTGTGTTCACCACCCAGAGTCAGTTCTCCTTCCATCACCATATATTTGATCCCCCTTACCCTCATCTCCCACCCCTCACCCCCCTTACCCTCTGGTAACCACTAAACTATTGTCTGTGTCTATGAGTTTTTGTTTCTCATTTGTTTGTCTTGTTCTCTTGTTGTTTTTGGTTTATATACCACATATCAGTGAAATCACATGGTTCTCTGCTTTTTCTGTCTGACTTATTTCGCTTAGCATTATAATCTCAAGATCCATCCATGTTGTCACAAATGTTCCTATCTCATCTTTTCTTATCGCCGAATAGTATTCCATTGTGTATATATACCACAACTTCTTTATCCATTCATCTATCGAAGGACATTTTGGTTGTTTCCATGTCTTGACCACCGTAAAAAAAAGCTGCAATGAACATTGGAGCACACATGTCTTTATGTAAAAATGTTTTCAGATTTTTTGGGTAGATACCCAGGAGAGGGATTGCTGGGTCATATGGTAATTCTATTCGTGATTTTTTGAGGAACCTCCACACTGCCTTCTATAAGGGCTGCACCAGTCTGCACTCCCACAAAGAGTGTATGAGAGTTCCTTTTTCTCCACAGCCTCTCCAACACTTGCTACTATTTGTCTTGTTGATGATAGCCATTCTGACTGGGGTGAGGTGATATCTCATTGTGGTTTTTATTTGCATTTCTCTGATGATTAGTGATGTTGAGCATTTTTTCATATGTCTATTTGCCATTTGTATGTCCTCTTTGGAGAAATGTCTCTTCAGGTCCTCTGCCTATTTTTCAATTGGGTTGTTTGTTTTTTTGTTGTTGAGTTTCATGAGTTCCTTGTATATTTTGGATATTAGGCCCTTATCGAAGGCACTGTTTGCAAAAATCTTCTCCCATTCAGTTGGTTGCCTCTTTATTTTGTCGATGGTTTCTTTTGCTGTGCAGAAGCTTTTAAGTTTCATATAGTCCTATTCATTTATTTTAGCTTTTACTTCCATTGCCTTTGGAGTCAAATTCATAAAATGCTCTTTGAACCCAAGGTCCATAAGTTTAGTACATATGTTTTCTTCTATGCAGTTTATTGTGTCAGGTCTTATGCTTTGATCCATTTTGAATTAATTTTGGTACATGGTGACAGATAGCAGTCGTTTCATTCTTTTGCACGTGGCTATCCAATTCTCCCAGCACCATTTATTGAAGAGGCTGTCTTTCCTCCATTGTATATTTTTAGCTTCTTTGTCAAAAATTATCTGTCCATATTTATGTGGTTTTGTTTCTGGGTTCTCAATTCTATTCCATTGGTCTATGTGTCTGTTTTTCTGCCAATACCATGCTGTTTTGATTATTGTAGCCCTGTAGAACAAGCTAAAGTCAGGGAGTGTGATACCTCCAGTATTGTTCTTTTTTTTTAAGATTGCTTTGGCTATTCGGGGTCTTTTGTGGTTCCAAACAAATCTGATGATTTTTTGTTCTACTTCTTTAAAAAATGCCATTGGGATTTTAATGGGGATTGCATTAAATCTGTATATTGCTTTGGGTAATATGGCCATTTTAACTATGTTGATTCTTCCAATCCATAAGCATGGAATGTCTTTCCATTTCTTTGTGTCTTCTTCAATTTCTTTCAAAAATGTCTTACAGCTTTCAGCATATAGGTCCTTTACATCCTTGGTTAAGTTTATTCCTAGGTATTTAATTCTTTTTGCTGCAATCGCAAAAGGAATTGTTTTTTTGTATTTCTTTTTCTGAAATTTCACTGTTAGTATATAGGAATGCAATGGACTTTTGCACGTTGATTTTGTAGCCAGCAACTTTACTGTATTCGTTGATTGTTTCCCCGAGAATAAGACCTAGCCAGATAATCAGCTCTAATGCATCTTTTGTAGTAAAAATTAACATAAGACCCAGTTTTATTTTACTATAAGACTGGGTCTTATATAATATAACATAATATCATATATCATATCATATCATATCATATCATATCATATCATATCATATATAATACTCTGTCTTATTTTACTATAATATAAGACCCGGTCTTATATTAATTTTTGCTCCAAAATATGCATTAGAGCTGATTGTCCAGCTAGGTCTTATTTTCAGGGAAACACGGTGACAACCAGTTTGTACTTCTTAATCCCTTCCCCTTTCATCCATCCTTAATCCCCCTCCCATTTTAAGATTCCTTGTAATACTGGCTTGATGGTATGAACTCCTTCAGCTTTTTCTTGTCTAGGAAGCTCGTTATCAGTCCATCAATTCTAAACGATAGCTCTGCTGGGTAATCTTGGTTGTATGTTGTTGCTTTTCATCACTTGGAGTATTTCCTGCCACTCCCTTCTTGTCTGCAAAATTTCTGTTGAGAAGTCAGCTGCCAGTCCTATGGAGGCTCCCTTACAGGTAACTAATTGCTTTTCTCTTGCTGCTTTTAAGATTCTCGCTTTGTCTTTAACCTTTGGCATTTTAATTATGAAGTGTCTTGGTGTTGGCCTCTTTGCGTTTATCTTGTTTGGGACTCTCTGTGCTTCCTGGGCTTGTATGTCTATTTCCTTTACCACATGAGGGAAATTTTCTGTCATTATCTTCAAATGGGTTTTCAATTACTTGCTCTGTCTCTTCTCCTTCTGCTACCCCTATAATGCTTGATATTGTTCCAGAGGCCCCTTAAACTCTCCTAAATTTTTTGGATTCTTTTTTCTTTTTGCTGTTCTGGTTGGGTATTTTCTGCTACCTTATCTTCTACATCACTGATTGGATCCTCTGCTTCATCTAATCTACTGTTGGTTCCCTAGAATATATTCTTCATTTCTGTTATTGTATCCTTTATTACTGACTGGTTCTTTTTCATGGTTTCCATCTCCATTTTTATGCTTCCTATCTCTCTGTTGAAGTTCTCCCTGAGATCAGTGAGTATTCTTTTGTGTGTGTGTGTACACATTTAGTTTTATTGTAGCAAAGCCACTTGTACATTTTTAACGTTTAAAACTGAGCATCATCTTTCCTTTCCAGTGAAACAAAAAGAAAATTTAAAAATAAAGAGGAACAAAATTATAATAGAGGATGTCAATTCCGAATAAGATCCTACAGCTTCTGCTGATTCTCCCATCGAGTGGCAGGGCTCAAGTCATCATTAGGAGAAAATTTTATTTTAAAAGTGTCATCTTAAACTGCAAGGATATCTGTTAAACATCACAATTAAACATGCCAAAGGAGAAGCCATGTTGTCAAAATGCCCACTTAACCCACCCAAACATCTCAAACTCACCCTTTGCTGACCTTCTATAACCCCATTTTGTTTGTTTTTTGTTTTCTTTTTTTAAACAAGAGAAAGCAGACAGATACATGTTGGTAAATGCTAACTGTCCATATTCACATAGAGACACAGTGTAATCTCTGAGCCCAATATACAGAGAAAGGAGGAAAAAAGCTAGAATTCTATGAACTACTACACAGGGGCCTAGCACCCTCCAGCTTCCAGCAGAGCTAAGGGAGCCGCAGGTTTTTCTTTTTCTCACAGAGCACAGTGGTGTTGATTCCATAAAGACAGGAAGGGATAAAAATGAATTTGGAACAGAAAGGGACAGAGATTCTTTTCCCAATGTATTCTGCTGAAGTTATTTCCCCCCAAATAAGGTGAGAACCTTGGTGTAAAGGAGAGAAAAGAGACCTCAAAAACAGGGTGACTGAGCACAAGTGGGAAAAAAAACAAAAGACTGCAACTTGCTCCCAGGGACTGGAGAAAATTTAAAAAGGTTGGAATCTATCAATGTTCTATTAGTCATCTTCTCCTTCATCTTCCTCTCCCTCATCATCATCTTCATCTTCTTCACCTTCCAACCTTCTTCAATATCTTCCAACCCTTCCTCTTCTTCATCATCATCATCTTCTTCTCCTTCCTCTTCTTCATCATCCATGCCAGGAACCAAGTAGTACTGTAGCGGATTTGGCCAAATATCATCTTCGATGACTTCTCCTCACTCATCTGCACCTGCCTCAGCATGATCAGTAAACCAGGTAAAGAAGCTCTCTGCTTTCTCATGCTGTCTCTTCCTGCTGGCTTTATTCTGTTTTTGACTTGAACGTTTCGTCAAATCCTTTCCAGATTTCCATTTGATTTCAGTGGACTTTGAAGATGGATCACCACTCTCATTCAGATGAAATTCTTTGGAGAGAACTTTATTTTCGAAGTAAGGATTTTCGTCAAAATAAAAATCTGTTCTGTAACCTGATTTTATATCTTCAAATTCTGTCACTTCAACTCTTGTCAAATAATGCAGTGCTTCTTCGTCTTCTTCCCCAAGCAGTGCAGACACTTATGGTTGACAAATGTTGTTACCCCAAAATTTGGGATTTTGGCAACCAATTCGGACCTCTTCTGAAAAAATGGTTGGCAGAGTTTGTTATATTTCTGTTCTACTTTCAAAATCTCCTCACTGGCTTGTTCATTAAGTCTGTCTGTTTCATTTTGTACTTCATCAATATGTTCAATTGCTTCTTGCTGTTCTTTTTCTCCCTTCAGCAAGTCCAGAGAGGTCGATGTCTTCTCTGGCTTGGGGGCAGGAGGCAGTCTTGGTTTCTTCATTTGAGGTGGGAGTGAAGATTGGCGTTTGGGGGCTATACTGAGGAAAGTCAGAGAATGAGATCAAAGGAGGATGAACGTCAGGAAGAAGCTGAGAACTCAGTGAGCATTCCCATTACCAGTGTTTGAAACTCTGCATGTGATAGATTGCTTATCTCCGTTTTGCTTAGTTCTTTTTCTGGAGCTTTGTTCTGTTCTTCCATTTGGGACATGTTTCTTTGTCTCCCCATTTTGGCTGCCTCCCTGTGTTTGTTTCTATGTATTAGGTAGGGCTGCTATGTCTTCCGGTCTTAGTAGCGTGGCCTCATATAGTAGGTGTGCTGTGGGGTTCAGTGGCGCAGTCTTTCTGGTCCCTTGAGACATGCACTCTAAGGGTGTCCCTTGTGTTGGTTGTGTGTGCCCTCCTCTTGTAGTTGAGCCTTGGTTGATAACTGCACAACAATATGAGGGACTGACCCTTGGGCTCACTGGTTGTAAGGACTGGGCTTGACTACAGTGGAAGGGTTGTTGTGCAGGGATTGATCTATGGAGCAGGATCTGCCTCAGCAGGACTCTGGTAAATGCCCAATCTGTCCTTTGGGTGTGTCATACTTGGAGGCAGCTGGGTTATGCTCCAGCTCGTTTTGAAGCTGGCCACTGGGGGCACCAGCCCCAGGACCACCTTGGAGGGGATCCGCTGTAGGTCAAGTTCAGCCACAGCCCGTGCCCAACCCAGGGTCACCCAGCAGGAGCCACAAAGAAATCTGCAGGTGGCTGCCATCGCGCTGTGCTTGGAAGTGCCTTGAGAGGCCAAGCTGTGAACCAAGGCTGGCTGCTGCTAGTGCCGACTCAGGGCTGCTCAGCTAGGGCAGCTCAAGCCAGATGCTACTTGTCTGGGTTCCTCAATCCTTTCAGAGACCCTAGGAAAGTCTGCAGCTTGAACCAAGACAGGCAGTCTGCACAAAAAAAGCCACCGAAAGTGGCCTGGGTATGCCACTTTCGGGCAGGGTTGTGTCTCGAATCCCCAAGGTGTGATGAACGAAGGGCGGAGACTCAGATATGGTGGCCGCCTGTGTCCCCATACAGGGAAGGGGGAGGACTCAGCAAAGAAATAATGGCCTCCCCTGTCCAGGAGAAAGCTGCCTCTCCAGCCCCTGTCCCAAGCCAGACAGTTCAATTCTCCACCAAAAATCCCTGCCACCTTTCCAGCTGCTGCCCCAGCCCTGGAGCTCAGAGCCAGTGATTCCGTTGGTGGGTAAGTCTGTGCAGTCCCTTTAAGAGGAGTGCCTGTGAGTGCAGCTGCATTCAGTGTCACTCAGTCACAATCTCCGCTGGTTTTCACAACCAGAAATTATAGGGACTTCTCTCTCCAGTACTGGAATCCTGGTCTGGGTGGGACTGGGATCTCTCGCTCCTCTGAGGAATGGGGGGCAGACCCCCACAGCTGAAATATCTGTCCCAATTGTTACTGGTCATACGTGGGTGTGGGACCAGCCCGTTCCCATCTCTGCCCCTCCTACCAGTCTGGAGGTGGCTTCTTCTGTGTGTCCTTAGTTGAAAGGCTTCAGTTCAGCTTGATTTTAGGCAATTCTCAATAATGGTTATTTTGTAGATTAGTTGTAATTTTGATGTGGTTGTGAGAGAAGATAAGCACAGCGTTTACCTACTATGCCATCTTGGTTGTCCCCTCCCTCATTGTGATTTTAATTTGCATTTCCCCAATGACTAATCATGTTGACCATGTTTTTATGTGCTAATTAATTATGCCTTCACCATCTTTGGTGAAATATCTATTCAACTAATTTGCTCATTTTTTAATGGGCTTGTTTATCTTTTTATTATTGAGTTTTAAGAGTTCTTATTCTGAAGACAAGTCCTTTATCAAACACATGATATGCAAATACTTTCACCCAGTCTGTGACTTGTTTTTTATTTTCTTAATGGTGTCTATGGAAGCATAAAATTTTTGAATTTTGATCAAGTACAATTTATCAAATTTTTTCTGTTACGGATGGTGCTTTTAGGGTGTTGCAGCTTAGAACTCTTTGCCAAGCCAAGGGAAGACCTGCTTCATACAGTTGGAGAAGGGAAGATAAGTTGCTTGCTATAGGAGGTGACATTTCTATGTATTGATGTGATTTTAGAAATAGCTTTCTGAATGCTGTTTGAGGTATTTGACTATATATCTGATGAGAAATCATTTAGATTTGGTAATCAGTTTATAATGAGAATAAGGCTCTCCTGATGCAAGTACAAGCCTCCTAATTCTCACCTACTTCCTGGTAGCCAGCTAACTGTAGGATCAAGAAGTCTTACGTGATTTTTAGGGGCACAGAGAAGGTCCTGCCTGTACAAAAGTTTTCTTCACTAGCTCCTTACGGTACCTGAAATTTTTACCTTTGAGAGTCATATGTTTTGGGTTGAAGCAATTGCTCTGCAAAGTGCTTGGTGAAATTGATCTTGCATAACATTTCATTGAATACGTACCTTGTTTTTCTAAAGGATTGTAAACTCCAAGATGGCTGAAATCATATTTTATTTGTGCATGAGTTTTGAAATTTGGGCCTCTGTGTTCATAGTCTGTAGAGCTCTATCTGTGGGAAACGCAACCTGGGTTGATGGTATGTTCTTGCTTCTGCTAGACACCACCAAGGGTGTTGACAGCCCAGAAACACTTCTTGGTATTAATATATATGAATGGGGGTTCCCAGCCCTTACAGCTAGTATAAATTACAACACCAAAACTCTGTGAGGACAGGTTTGTGGTTACAAATGTTCATGGAAGATATTTTCCTTACACCTTACCCCTGCCTCCAAAACCAAGGCCCAGGTACACAGGCTTCCTTGTCATCTTGGCCAAGGGGTGTGATTTTTCTAGTCCATACTTTATTCAGGTGTATCCTTTTAAAAGCTCCAGCTTTCTGCTGGGGTATCAATTCCAACTCAGTTTTCAGGGAGAACCAAAAGGCTGGTGTCCTAGTCCTGTGACAGTCTTAAAAGACAAGCCCCTGGGTCACAAAAATAGGTACAACCCACACCAGGATACGCAAAGAACCCCTTCTCTTACTCTCAGTTTTTTAGCTTCTTCTTTGTTTTTGACCTCTGGGGAAACGTGCATACTACCCAAAGCAACCTAAAGATTCAATATAGTTCATATCAAAATACCAACGGTAGTTTTCACAGAACTAGAACAATGAATCCTAAAATTTATATGGAACCACAAAAGAGTCTGAATAGCCACAGCAATCTTGAGAGAGAAGGACAAAGTTGGAGGTCTCACACTACCTGATATTAAACTATCCTACAAGGCCATAGTAATCAAAAGAGCGTGGTACTGGCATAAAAATTGACACATAGATCAATGGAACAGCATAGAGAGCCCAGAAATAAATCCACACCTATAGGATCAATTAATCTATGACAAAGGAGGCAAAATATACAATGGGGTAAAGACAATCTATTCAATAAATGGTGTTGGGAAAACTGGACAGATACATGCAAAAAAATGAAACTAGACCATTTTCTTACTTCCTTATTATCTTGTCAGCTATGAATTTATAGGATATTTATAACATATTATCCAGAATTTATAAGTCTTTTGTTGTGGGAAGTTGTTCAAAGCATCTATCCTGCCATTCTTTGGGGAAATGGAAATCAGTCAAGAACCATGTTTTTATCAGCCTTTGGATTTTCCTCAATATCCAACACAATACTTTTATACAGAGGCTAGTGGCTTAATCATAAATAATGGTTGTATGAATGTCTGTACTATTCTCAAGGGAAAACATATGATCACGTGAAAATGGATTTGTGTATCACAGCTCAATTTCAAACTGAAGCCAAATTCGATCTCCTAAAAGAAGCAACGCATGACAGGGGAGTTTTAATGGAGATTAGGGAAGCAATGGAGGAGCGGCAAGATTGAAAAGCAAGGGGAGATGCTCAGGAAAGCCCCCAGGGGCGGGGGTGGGGTTGTCAGAAGACCATCACTGGAATTCAAGGTCACTATAGTTCTAGAGAGGAGCTTCTGTCAACCCTGTCCCAACTTTTGTAATTTGGAAAGTTTCTTGAGTATCACTTTTCCATTCATAAAATCTCTAAAAGGTTGGATAAAAAGATTTAGCCATGTGTAAACAGAAGTTAAGCTCTCTTTTCTCTACTTTTTTTTTTTTTTTAAAGAGAAAAGAGTCCTTTGGGGAAAATAGGAAGAAAAATAAATCCCAGATCTTTTCTCCATATTTTGGGGAAGAGAGTCTTAGAAAAGACAGCCATGTTTATTCACTTTTAATAAATATTTGTTGGATGCCTACTAGGTGCTGGGCTCTGTGCTGAACACTAAGGCTATAGCTGTGAAACATGGCAGACAGAGAACTTGCTCTCATGACACATAATCATAGAAATAAATGTGTATGTACAGATTGTAAGGAGTGTTAAGAATGAAAGTCCATTAAAAGATGTGGTGACAGATTATGACCAGGGCTCAAGGAGGTTTTCTCTAGGGAAGTAACTCTATGTAAAGACCTGAATGATGAAGCCAGGTAGTCAGGCTCAGAGTGTGCAAAGAATAAACGGTTACAGGGAACAGCATGTGTGGTTTCTCATTAGTAACACTCTTAGTAATATTTGCAGAAAATACTGGAGCTTTTGCTTCATTATAATAAGACTTGACATTGGGTGGCATTTTGTGGTTTACTGAATGTTTTCCTGAAGTGGGGCAGTCTTGCGTCATTATTCCTACTTTTAAGATGAAGGAACCAAGGCTTTGAGTTGTCCAGTTACCTGCCCAGCTCACATATTTTAAAGAGGGATAGAGCTGGAGGCAGTGTTCTGGTTGTTTAAGTAGCTCATGTTTAAAAGGAAACTTTCAAAGTTCCCCATAAACAAGCGGGTTTATTTCAGGCAGCAGTCTGGCAGCTCATTTGACGCGCAACAGAAATAACTAGCAGTTTCTTGAAATAAATGGTGTTTTGAATAGGACAGAGGCTCAGAAGGAAGAGGTCCTGGCTGTAGATTTAACTGTAAGTCATCATCATAAATATAACTTGTTTCATCAAGGCTGTAATAAGGTTCTTCGGGGCAGGATGAACTAAGGGGCGGCTGTGGAGGGAGCGTGCAGGTTTGGCTGTCAGAAATTGAGTAATGCAATGTTAGTGCTACAGCTATTGACAACAGAACACATTTCTATGGAAATTACTTTTAATGTTGAGTTACTACAACTTAATGGACACATTTTTTTTTTTTTAAAGATTGGCTAAAACCAAGAACACAAACTCCTCTTATCGTTCATAAAATTAAAGATGGGACAGCAAAAAGGCTGGAAACCAACCTAATCAATATAAAACACTGTGTTGTGTCTTTCCTCTTGTTGCTAGAGATGCTTAAATATGTTCTGCACAAGGGCCTAAAGAGTGCTCCTCACCTTTTTTTGTTCATTATCACCCCCTAGGAGAATATTTTAATAAATTTAAACCAATTAATTAAGATTTAAAAAACAAATTATATAATATAAAATATATAATATATCATTTCATTTCATTTCATTTCTTCTTAATGAGAGAAATTAAATATGAAGGGATAAGATTTTATCAGATAGGCTTTGAGTTTAGAGTACCACAAGCCATTGTAATACCTAGGATATTTTTGTCACCCAAGAACCAATTTTCACCTGTTCTCCTATTGAAAATTCATGACCTAAAAGAGACACAAAGAAAACACACACACACACACACACCATAAAGCTAAGTTATCCCATGGTCTTTAAAGGATTATACTAAATGGAACTCAAATGGTCATCGTGCTGGTTAATTTTATATGTCATCTTGGCTGGGTTATGAGGCCCAGTTGTTTGGTCAAAGACTAGTCTCGATGTTGCTGTGAAAGTATTTTGTAGATGTAATTAATATTTACAATCAGTTGACTTTAAGTAGATTACCTTCCTCAATGTGAGTGGTTCTCATCCAATCAGTTGAGGGGCATAAAAGCAAACACAGTTTTCCCTAAGAAGGAATTCTGTTTAAAGGGTATAACACAGCGATACTGTGGAAGTCTCCAGCCTGTTGGCCTGCTGTACAGATTTCAGGCTCTCCAACTCCCACAGTTGCATTGGTCTCTCTCTGTCTCTCTATCTCTCTGTCTCTCTCTCTATCTCTAGCTCTATCTCTAGCTCTATTATCTCTATCTCTCTCCCTCTCATTCTCTCCCTCAGCAATATATATGTTCAAAATCATCTTGATTTAAAAGCAGAAAAATAAAATTGAGTATCTTTTATGTGATGGTTATTTACTATCATTTGACCCTTATAATAATGCTGTGAGATAGGTAAAATCGCCTCCATTTCATGGATGAGGAAACTGAAACATGAAAAGTTTAAGTAAAACTTGCCCAAGTTCAGGTAATTATGAATTGACAGGACCAAGATTTGAATCCAGGACTTCCTGACTTCAGAGCTCGCTGCTTTCCATACAGCACTTGCCCTCAGTGGACTTCACATAGCTCACTGATTGCAAAGTACATGGTTTCAGCGGGGCTCACAAACCAAAATGCTTCCTTAATATAATCTATAAGTGCTAATGATCACAGAACACTTGGCCAATACCGCAAGAAGTGTTTTGCTTGCATTATTCAACTAATCTTCATTAACAACCTTATGAAACAGATACTATTACTGTTCACCCTTTATAAATTAAGAGGCTCTGAGAGGTTAAGTGCACTCAGCTTTTAAGTAACAGAGCTGTGATTCTCACCTGTCTCTGTCCCCTCCAGTACTCGACTGTCACCATCGCAGGAGAGAGCTTTCTCTGAAGTTGTCCTTAGGGTCTAGGCAGAGTTTGTCCTTGGGCCCATATTATCTCCCTTTCTCCTTCTGTTCCCCTCCTGGCTTATTCTTCCCAACTCCTTTGTTCCCATTCCTCACTGCAAAACCCAAATTTCCTGGCTAAGGGCTGGGAAGCAATTTAATAAACAGCTGTTATTGGTTTGGAATTCCTATCATTTGCCTTTCAACAAAGAATACCTGGAAACCCAAAACCATGACCCACAAGACAATTCCACTGGGGGTGGGGGAATTTCAGCTGGTGAGGGAGGTGTTTGGAGGCTGAATTAGGGCACTGATAGGAAGCGGATGACAGCCTCAGGTGGGGAATGGAGGGGAAGGAACAAAGGGACAATTTACAGAGGTGTGAGGAGGGCTAAGAGACAACAGTTTGAAGTGATGCAGCACTTCAGGGCTGCCAGCAGGAGTCATTACCACCTTGAAGAAACAAGGGGAGGAACCCAAGAGAGTTGCTGCAGCTGTGGAGAGGGCTGGTAGGGGCTGTGCCTTCAGCAGAGACCCACTCACAGCCAGCCTCTGGTCACCCAACAGGGAGAAAACCAGGGAAATGAATTCTCCTTCTTGCCTTTCTGCTGCCCTCCACGGTGGTATGAGTGCTTCCCATGGACCACACCCGAACTGAAGCCAGAGGGTAAGGGGGCCTGCTCATGCTGTCCTTCTAGGCCAGAATCCCAGGACACAGAGCAGAGCGGGGCCGAGAGGACAGGGGTCCTGGAGGGCAGTGCTAAGACCTAGCATAGTGACCCTCTGTGACAGGTGAACACAGGGCCAGTTTCATAAATGAAGTGCACAAGACACCACATTGTTCTCTGAGTGGCTGACAGAACAGCGAAGGGCCCAGGCCATGGAGCTAGACTGCCTACCACTTCCTACCTTGGTGGCCTTGGACAAGTTACCTGAGCTCTCTGTGCCTTAGTTTCTGTATCTATAAAACGGGGATACTAATACCTACTCACAGGGTTGTTGTGAGGATTAAATGAATTCTAGCTCTTGAATAAAGTCAGCCTCAATTAGCACCACCCTTCTCACATTCCAGGGTATAGTCAGGTGGAAGGAAGCAATGTGCCCCCAGGATCCTCAAACGCAAGAGGGGGAGACAGGCACACCAGCCCTTAACAACACAAAAGTGAAGTTAGCTGTCAACCAGGAAGGACTCCGCAGAAGAGGCTAAGTCTGCACCTGGGGTTGGTCAGAGGCGGAGCCTTGAGCAAGTTCTTGCAGAAGAGATGATTTTCAGAAGGTCCTTTTTACTAATAGAACCACAGCTCACGGCCAGTGAGTATCAGTTGATAGTCCCAGGCCTGGAAGGAAGGAAAGGAGGAAGGAAGGAGAGAAAGGAAGGAAGGTAGTCCAATTGAGGATTAAAGAGATGAGATTTGTAGACTGCCAGAGGCCAGGAATCAACCCACCTTGAAATCGGCACATGACTAAGCAGTGCAACAACAATCCAGTAGGTGGCATGAAAGGCCATTCATTTGGAGGAACTTCCATTCCTCATTGTCTTTTTTGATACTCAGGGAATGGTTTTTTTTTCCTTTTCACTCCCCTCATTTAACTACAAAACCTTATCAAAAGGTAAATCCTTATCAAAAGACACACTGAACAATGAAAACATCATTTTTCTTCTCCCTTTTCCCTCAGGGTTTTCTGGTCAAAATTCATGGCTTCCAGACATTTCTGTGTACCTACCATCCATGTTACCAAATATATGATAGCCATTTCACTAATAGAGTCATGAGAAGTTTTATACAATGTTAGATTTTTTTATATGAGATTAGTTTTTTAAAAAAATATCAAAGCAAGCTACTTACAATTGATAACAATAACTAAGCCCTTTCTTCAAAGCCAAATGCAAGTATGAGCCCAGCGTATTTACAGAAAGGTTGATTTACGTTGAGATGAACCTTCTAAACACAATTTTCATCACATAGTTTTCCAGAAGAAAGATAAAAAATAGGATACTTTTCCATGATTTAATGTGATCAGTTTCTCTTTGAATGAGGTCTAAAGTTTCCCAAAGCAGATGCAAATGTTCTTACTTTCTTTAAGATCTATGGAGTTGGTTTACTAAGGAAACAAATGATGAATTTATCACAGTTTGGAGTATACAATAGGACTGGTCTTTTCATGTTCATGTGAGCATGTTGAAAGGAAAGGTAAATAATTTAATTGTTTTTCATTATGAAATAGAATAATACTATAGAAAACATAAAAAAAATATTAAAAAGAAGAGAAAAAAGTCACTCTTAACCCATACTATTGCCTTCCTTTTTGATGTATTGCCGTCCTTTTTCTTATGCATATTTTCATTCGTTTGTAGAACAGATATTCCCTAAGTTCTATTCTGGGATCTGGGGATATCATTTTAAACAATAAGCAAAGCTTCTGATATCATAAACAAGAAAAGCCATAAAGGAGTAAGTGAAATAAGGATAACTTCCACCCTTCACCAGCACTAGGGAGAAAATAAAACCAACCGATAAGGAGACAGGAGGTCTCTTCTCTAGATCAGGTGCTCAGGGAAAGGCTCCCAATGAGGTGACGTGGAGCGATGACCTGACTGTCCAGGAGGGAGCGAGCAGGTGAAGAGAGGGGAAAGCACATTCCAGGCAGAGAGGAGCATGAGCAAAAGCCCTGAAAACCAGCTGGCTGTGTGAGGGACCAGAGGGGGCGCTGGGTGCCTGGAGCACAGTGCCAGACGGGAGAGAGAGAGACAGATGTGGTCAGAGAGGTAGGCAGGGGGCCACATCAGGAGGCGTGGGCAAGAGCGAGGGACTTGCTGCTGTTAATCCTTGTACACACATTTGTAAGAACACGTTTATCAGCCTGATTTTTCCCTGTGACATTACTAATATACTTTTCCTCACGTCATTACATAGACTTCAAAACCTTCACTTAAAATCAATACATAAAATTCCATCAGGCAGATCTTTAATAATTTACTAGTTTCCCCGTGAACAGCATATCCTCTTAACAAATACCCCCGGGTGGCAATATGTCCTTATTGCAAAATTATCTCCTTTGAAATAAGTTGTTTGATTGATATTGGTTGCAGTTGTTATTGATTTAAGGTAGACCTTCTTGTTTCTCTTAAAGAAGTGCATTTGCAGACACTATGTAACTCAGGACTGGGCTTATTTACATTTTAATGAAGTAAAGCAGAAGCAAAGGTAGACACTTCTGTCATTTTAAGACTAAGCATAGTGACGAGGAGCAATGCAAGAAATTCATAGTGATCTAGTCTTTCAGTTTCTCCCCATCTGAGATGACATTTCTTCACAAAAGGCTAAGATCAGGAACACTGTTGTCCCAGAGGCAGGCAAAATAACATTCGGAAGCCAGTGAGATTTGATCTATACTTCTACTCAGCATTGAAACCAAGGACACCTAGCAGTGCTTTGCTTAGAAGTAGAAGAAAAGAGTAAAAAGTGGTTTCTCTGGTCTGCTCATGTTCTGTTAGGTGATTAAAAATAATGCTGCTACTATAGATGCTGGTATTTTCACAGTCCTGTGAACACAATTGTTTTAGAGAACTTCTATCAGGAGCTTAATTAGTGACCTGTAAGAAAGAGCCGGGTTTTTGGCATTTGGACATGTAAGTATTTTGCACCCTATCTGAGAGCTGACCCCTGTCTAGAAATGAC
The DNA here is from genome assembly GCF_036562045.2 of Rhinolophus sinicus. Classification (NCBI taxonomy): domain Eukaryota; kingdom Metazoa; phylum Chordata; class Mammalia; order Chiroptera; family Rhinolophidae; genus Rhinolophus; species Rhinolophus sinicus. Next base: position 140,558,881 of record NC_133754.1, read on the forward strand.
CTGTGCTTTTGTTATTAGCTTTGATTTAGTTGTTATTTCTGACCATGGTCACCCCAGGGCTACTTAGCTGATATGGTAGCCGTACAGAGAGCCCAAGAAAGCAAATGTGTCCATCATGGAGCCAAAAATTCTTTGCAACTTAGGACCACTCACTGAATAATTGTGTGCACAGGACACCTGCAGAAGCGAGTCTGCTTGTTTTAGCAGCTGCACAGCACCTATTTTACATTTTTGGGATATGTCTTTACTATCTGACAATAAGCTCATAAGCTCATTGTAAAACTATATCTAGCATTTTATTGTTAATATAAATTATAAATTCTCCTCTATGCCATTTGGGCTTCAAGTTCGAGTACTGGAAAAGATGTGATAGCTTCTCCGAAACTGTTCATTTTTATAGGTGAGGGAACAGAATCCAGAGAGATTAAAGGACTCACCCAAAGTTACTCAGCTAGTTAGTAGTTAGAGTTTTGTTTTGTTTTTTAACATATCTGATATTATTTGTCTTTATTTATAAATCAGCTTTGTGTAGAACCAAGGCCAGGTTCATACTAGCAAATTTCAATGAGCCATCCAACCATTTTCCCCTAAAATAAAGCAAAAATATCTCTTATGCGTTGAACTGTGACCCTCAAGAATTCATGTGTTGGATGTCTAACCCCTCTAGCCTCTAAAGGTGGCCTTCTTTGGAAACGGGGTCATTACAGGTATAATTAGTTAAGATGACGTCACACTAGATTAGGGTGGTCCCTAATCCAATAGGACTGATGTCCTTATCAAAGGGGGAAATGTGGACGCAGACATGCACACAGAGAGAGCGCCATGTGAAGACAAAGTCGGGGGGGGGGGGGCGGATGCTTCTACCTGCCAGGGAACAGCAAAAATCGCTAGCCAACCCACAGGAGGTGCAGCGAGTGGCGTGGGACAGAGCCTTCCCTCACAGTCCCTAGGGGGACTGACCCCGCCTCTGTGTGCCCTCTCTTGATCTTGGACTTTCAGCCTCGAGAACTGTCAGGCAATATATTTCTGCTATTTAAGCCTCCTACTTTGTATGCAACTCTGCAAACTAACACCATACCTATGCCTGATGGTTGTCTAATGAATTAGAGGAGCTAAAAAGAATGTGATTGTCCCTTTGGAAAATGTACAAGAACCCTCATTAAGTCCAGAAACACATGATATTTATATCAAACCAGTTTGTGGCTACGGACCTGAGTGTCACAAATCGCCAAATGACAGATTATGGTTTTCTAAAATCCTATTATTAAAGCCTGTGGGGTTTCTGGAGACTTTGAATTGTCTGACCTGACCCCACCATGGTGTCCAGACAACTTGTGCTACCCCATATGATGCTGTCGAAAGAAGGTAGGGGCTGAATTTAAGCATCCTGGTTAATTCTTTGTATTTTTATAGGTTTTTCAAGTTCTCACTTGACTTCTATGTGGTCAAGTCCATGATAACAATTTTAAATTTTGTTTCTTTTCTTTCTTGAGAGCTATTCCTTTGTATTATGGGGAAAGTCGTATTTCTGTTCAATTATTTTACATCCTTCTTGCCTAAGTTATCATTTCCTTTGGTTGTCCTCAACTCATCACTGTATAACCATGCGTAGTGGTGTTATGGAGGGAAGTGAGAGGTGGGCAGCAACGGGGACACTCACCCTGAAGGGAGGAAAGCACCACTTGCAGGAGCAGATAAACCATCCTTCCCTTTCTCAAGGCACTACAAGGAGGTGACCCTTAGGGGAGACTGACGCTTGGTTTACATGACAAAATCTCTCTTCTGAGGACTCAACCTGAAAGTACAAAGTCTCAGCACAAAGTCAAGTACAGTATAATCTCTCAAAGCCTTTGTTCTATTAAAGGCTATTTACCCGAGTTGGCAGGTAAAAGTATGGCCTGGAGGTAAAAACACTGAGGGCAGCAAACGAAAGAATTAGTGCATTGTTAAAATTAGATTTGTTGTTCAAGCAAGCGGACCACTGCCTGTTGGGGCTGTTGAGGGCAACTTCAGAGGTCTCCAGCCAAGAATGTGGAAAGGGCCAGGGAGGGGGTGAGGGGCCTTACTGCATTTCAGCAAGAGCCCTTCTGGCACCCAACTCCGTGTTCTGCTTTGGCAATAGCTCAGGAAGGGGTGGATTCACTGTGAGCGTGGCAGCTCCAGTCCCTGTGCCCATTGCCTCACCTTTTGTTTTTTTTTCTCTTGTTTGGCTGTGAAAATGATTCTGGTTATCAGACCGCCTCAGGATTTGGTCCCTGGAATGCCTTTGCTTCTCAGAAAGCAAGGAAATTACCAAGAATTACAAAAAGGCAAGTCAGAACCATGGCATTTAGAAAACAACCATATTACTCTGCCCAGTGTGGCCTTTGGAGGGGAGGAAATAATTGAATCAGTGACTTTGAATACTGCACCGCTTTGCATGACTCATTAAACTGCTATTTCCAACACTTTTGCCTCATGCGGTAAGAATGATAGAATCCTACAACAATCTATACATTTAAATTCTTTATATATCTGAAAAGCCTTGTGATACAACTGCCTTCAGATGTGAGCACAAACATCAATTGAAATACAAGACAGTCATAATAGAGCTAAATTTGATAAGCCACTCAAGCACGACCCAGGCGGCCCAGACTCTTAAATCAGAAAGCACAATTAATTGCTACTCTTTTATTTATTATCTTTAATCCCTGATTGGATACAGTTGACTTATTACTTCCTGGGATGAGGCCACCGCATAGGCGGGAATGAATAATTTTTGTGAAGCAATTTCTTTGTTACAAACCTGGGCTCAGACAATGTAAATTCTAATCATTTCTTTCACAGCACAGCGCCCTCTGAACTTGGAAAAGGCATTTATTTCTCCTTCCTCCTACCCATAGTGGGCAGAAAGTCAGGCGTTATCTAGATTTTGGAAGTCACTGGTCTTTTTCTTGCCCTTACTAAGGAATTGACATAATCCCCAGGGACTCTTTCTCAACTCCCTAATGGCTCATTAAAGACCTATATTATATTCAAAATAGTACAACTCTTTCCTGCGTGAATGAACTCTTTCCATAGCCCTCTTCCATGCCACCGCCAACATGGTTTATTCATTCCTATTTGTTGATCAAGGTCCATACCTCTTTCGAGATAAGGATTTTTCACTTTGAACTGTTTGTGGTTTTGAGCTAGGCCAACCTAATGAACCAACGGGATTTGACTGGAGGGGCACTAGGAACCATTTTCCTTCCTGTTTATTCAACGGCTTCCTCCATTGTTTTGATGTTGCCTAAAATTCCACTGTTAGGGATTTTATCCTTTGTCTTGGTTCCCTGGTAACACATGTATTCTCATGGGAAGCGTAACACTTTAAGCATTAACAGTCTTTCACAGTGGAGCCTGAATCAGTTCATAGAAATCTATTCTGAGAGGAGGCCATGCAAAGGAATGAGGAGAGGAGTATGAAGACTGAGGGCAGCAGTGGTGGGGGAAGGGCCACACGTACTGGAGAGGCCCAGAGAGCCCACAAACAACCCTTAACCTCTGATTGAGACAGAATTGGCTCTCATGTTGGGAGAACAGGATGAGCACAGTTTGGGGGGGATATATATATATGTATATATATATGTATATGTATATGTGTATGTATACGTATACGTATATGTGTATATATAGATATAGATATAAATATTTCCCAAGATGCTTTTTTATTAAAAAGAAACTATTCTTGATTATAAAAGTCATTGACGCTTGTTATACAAAACCTCATAAAATATGTAAAAATATAAAAATGTTCATAATCTTAGTTAGCTCTATCTAATATTTTGCTGCAATTGTATGTAATTCATATCATGTTTTATGTAAAGTTGTTTTTTATTCTTTCTCAATTAACATTATGTTGTGAGCATTTTTCCATGGTATTATTTGTGGTTATATAATATTCTGTTATTTATTCAAGCACTTTCCCATCAGTCTTTGCTGTTACAAATGCTCATAGCCAATATTTACAAATCTTTCTAGGTCCTTTTCTAAATGGCTTATGTCAGTTAATTCATTCCATCTTCACAAGACCCCAGTGAGGAGGCACAGGTATTATTCCCATTTTAGAGATGAGGGAACAGGCACTGAGAGGTAACGTGTCCGAAGTCACACACTAGTAAAGAGAGGATCCAGGATTCAAACTCTGGTGCTTGGCTCTTAATATTTGGCTGTGGGGCTGGGGCTGTTAATATTTCTGCACAAATCGGATTCTTTTCTTAGGCTAGGTTGCCTAGGTGTAGCATCTCTTGGTCAAAGGTTCAGGAATATTTTTAAAGCTCTTGAAACATTGCTAAGTTGCTTTCTGCAAAATTCACTCTTTGGCAATGAGTTTCTATTTCCTTTCCTTCCTTGATGTTTAAAACAAACAAACAAAAACAAACAAAAAAGCAAAAAAACAAAAAAAACAAACCTCAAAACAAAAAGCACCTGTGTGGCTGTAGCTGAATGGCTCTATTTACATTTTGTCTCCCATCCCTGAGCAGCCAGCAGGAGGATCCTGGGAAACAAAGGTTAGTCTGCACAGGAGAGCTGAAGTCCTTGAATTATGGCAGCTTTGGGGATTTCTGAAAGCACATTTAGATCAGGCTCATCCTGGGCCTGGCCTCCCCGTTCCCGTTCTTTGAGTTGCCTTGGATATGAGGTGAATTATCAGAGTCACTCCTTGTGGGATGGTATTTTTTTTTTTTTACCACGGGTCAGGGAGTCAATGACAGGAGTATCCCCCCAGCCACTCTATCTTCAGGGCACTGTGTGTGCACTGGGACACTGGCATTGGGAGGCGCGCTTCAGAGTGTCCTCCCGGGCTGGCCTGGAGCCTGAGCTAGGAATCCTGGACATTCACTTGGTTAGTTATGTGTATGTTTATTTGTTTTTGATAGAAAAGGCTTTTCAATGATTCAGGAGGAGATTGGTTAACTGAATTTTGGAATATACATTCAATGGAACGGTATAAATGAGGTAGATTGGTATGTACTGGCATGGAAAGATGCCCAAAACATTCTTTTAAGTAGGAAAAAGAAAAAAAGAAGAAATTACAGAACTGTACCCATCATATAATCCCATTTTAGAAGATGAATAGAAAAAAGATTTCTCTAGAAACTGAGATGGAGAGGGTTTAGTGCCTTCCATTTTCTATACCGTGCATGTTTATATTCCTTGAAATTTTCAGTGCATATATATTAATTTTAAAATCACAATTGACCCTTGAACAACATGGGTTTGAATTGTGTGGGTCCACTTACACATTGGTTGTTTTTTTATTCAATAAATACCTGGTCTGTTTTGACCCGAGGATGGGTATCCAAGGATGTGGAGGACTGACTGTATGCATCGTTCTGTGCCATTTTATATAGGGGATTTGAGCATCCTGGATTTTGGTGTCCTAGGGGGTCCTGGTACCAATCCCCCACAGATAATGAGGATCAACTAAGTTTTGGGGGAGTCAAAAGTTATATGTGGGTGCTCACTTCGGCAGCACATATACTAAAATTGGAATGATACAGAGAAGATGAGCATCGCCCCTGCACAAGGATGACACGCAAATTCGTGAAGCGTTCCATATGTTTTTAAAAATCTTAAAAAAAAAAAAAAAGACAAAAATCCTTTGAAAAAAAAGCAGTTATATGTGGACTTTCAACTAAGCAGCGGGTAGGAGCCCCTAACCCCCACATTGTTCAAGGGTCAGCTATAATATAAAAGCAACAGAGATTTTATAGTAAGGTAGAATACTTGAAATATAAAATTTTAAAATATACAAACATATAAACTCATATTTACAAATATGGAAAATATAAAGAGAAGCAAACGGAATCTAAGGGAATCTAGTACAATTAGTACAACAGTACTAATTGAACACGTATTTGGGGAATGGACATATATTTCTCCCCTTGTGTTTTCTAAATGTTTGGTAATTTATAACTACTGTACACTATTTATAAAATTTAAGTGAAGATGTAATGAAAGAAAGTATGAAGTCCTATTAAAAGTAAACCCCAAGGCAAGTCTGAAAGGAAAGGATAGAATGTGGAGTGGCAGTTAAGAGTGAATCCTGGGATCCAGATACCTGGGTTCTCCTCTAGGCTTACTGTGCGATCTTGGGCGAGTCACTTGGCCTCCCTGGGCTTCAGATTATTCAGCATGGAGGTTCTCCACCCTGAGTGCACATCAGAATCACCTGGGGAGCTTTGAGAACACTCTGTGTCCTAGCTTCACCAGAGTGAGGCCTAGACAGCCTCCCAGGTGATTGTGGGGAGCAGAGAAGCGTGAGGACACTGACCAGCATGAGCTCAGGGAGGGTCAGTTCACCTTGCCTGGCAAGTCTCTCAACAAGGCTCTGAAGCGACTAGTCATTTCAACAAGTTAAGTCGATGTTTATGTAGCTCTTGGAGAAGAAAAGTTTGAAAGACACCATGTGGCCAGACCACCTCTTGGTTTTGAAAAGTGGTTGCTCTTTGCTCATAATAACCACTTTCCATGGGGATTTTCACTCGGCATTTGGGTGTAAAGAGTATGCATTTTTAAAGCTGTCCAAATGCCTATTTATGCAGCAGAGCATAACTCCTCTCTGGATAGGCTGCTATGCTTTATCAAATAAATGATACACATTTAAAAAACTGTCTGAAGGGGCATTTACCTGAGGGACTGTTATTGTGTTTGGTTTATTTATTTATTATTATTTTTTGAGCCCTTATGGTTCATTGGGTAAATAATATCTTAAACAATTTTTAAATAAACATGCCTAGCGAGATGCTATTTTATCAATCTTATCCACTCTCATATCCTTCAAAGAGGGCTCTTTTAGGTTGTTTTTATTTAAAATTTCACATTAAGATACTTTACCCCCCCAAAAAAAAAAAAAAAAAATCAACTCTTTAAAAAACTGAGTATGAAGCAGACATCTGTCATCTAACTTTTTTTCCCCTTTGGTAGATAAAGACTTTCTTACAATTTTACTTTTTCTTCTATGGGGCTACTTCAGTTTCAGTGCTAAATTCAAGACATTTTTGCCTTTGCAGCAATAGACCCTAACCCTGTTCTGCAGTGAACATTCCTGGTTTGATTATTTTTGGAGAAGGTGGGGAGATTGGGACTGTTGCAAAACAAAGGGGAGTTACTTAGATAGGATTGTGAAATGGAAGTACATCTGGTAGGACCGGTGTGTGTCGGCATGAGTCATGTGACTCCTCTAAGACATAAAGCAGGAAAAACAAAACATGATGAAAAAAAAAAAAGGGAAGGAAAGAAAGAAAGCCAGGGACAGAGACTTGACATGGAGATCTCAACTGAGAGAGGGGAAAGACTTACAAGAACGTTTAGTGCATAGGTACATAAGACCAAAAACCTAAATGGATCCGGGTCCTTTGTTGCAGACAACAGAATCCACTCAAGCTACTTTAAGCAAAAAGGGGTTCACCAAAGGGTGTTACCTGATTCACAGAGTCTCCATGAAGGCCATACAGGCTTGGAAATTATACACAGGAACAATGCAGCCATAGATAGTGCAGCCGGGAGACATGAGGAATCAGGCCTTAAAAGAGTGGTTCTCAAAGTGTGTTCCCAGACCAGCAGCATTTACATCACCTGGGCATGTAGTAGACATGCAAATTCTCTGGCTTCACCACAGACCCGCTGAATGAGCAACTCTAGGGAGGAGGCCCAGCAATCTGTGCTTTAACACATTTCCTAGGTGATGCTGATAGACAACGAAGTTTGAAAAGCACTGGCTTTTGTATGATTCCAGCAGACGAACCATGGCTGCTGCTTTCCACTCTCTAGCACCTGGGAAACTAGGGACTGGATGCCACAGCAGCCCCAGAAGAACCAGAGGCATCTGCTAATGTGTTTGCCAGAAAGTCTCAACCCCTTGAACCCTGCCTCACATTGCTCACTTCCAGCTCAGGGACTCCTGTAAGTCAACCTCCAGGTAGAACCAGAACCACATTACATGCTAGCACCCTACCTGCAAAGGACATGGAAAATGTAATTTAGCTTTCCAGACTACAGTGCGGGAATAACACAGAGGCGACTGCAACAGATGTTGGGAGAGCCAACCTTTGTTATCTGCATTAACCTGCTGCTCCTGTGGATGCCCAGTGACTCTCCACATTAGCTAGCCTTTTCCAGCAGAGAGGGGAACCGCAGCTCTGGCAACTCCACTCTAGCCACTGCCTGCAATCCAGACTTTCCCCAAGGTTCAGAGAGCCTTAACTCAAATATAGTCTGGGCTCACTGTAACTGTTATAGAAGAATGACAGAAGTGGCCTTTGGTTGAAAGAAAATAATTTCTGAGTGGGATCCAAGACAGCAGACTAGATAAATGCTGTGCTTGTCTCATCCCATGAATACATCAAAATTACAACTAAATTACAGAACAAACAACCTGGAGAACCATTTGAAGTCTGGCTGAACAGAAGTCTTATAACTAAGGATATAAAGAAGCCACAATGAAACTGGTAGGAGGGGCAGAGATGCGAAATGGGGTGGCCCCAAATCTCCGTGTGGTGGATGAAAATTGGGAGGGATATCTCGGCCATAGAGATTACCCACGGAGGAGCAAGGAACCCCAGCCTCACAACAGGCTCCCCAGCCAGGAGTACTGGTGCCAGGAACAGGAGCCCCCACATCTGTCTGTGAAAAACAGTGGGGATTCTGACCATCTGGGTGGGACCAAAGGTTGCGGGAAACCCAGGTGTCCTCTTAAAGGGCCCAGACTCGCTTACAGGCACTCACCCTGGGCTCCAGCAGAGAGATGGTGACTCAGGGGACATTGGAGACACACAGGGAAAGACTGAGTTGTGTTGCTTCAGGGCAAGGACTGGAGGGACAGTTGCCATTTTCCCTGTGTGAGGTCTTCCTCCTGTGCAGCCAGCAGGCAGGCGCCATCTTTCCTGTGTTGAGCCCACCCCCACAAGAGCCAACTATGAATCTGATTGGTCTGGTGAGCTCTGCTGGGATTCCGCCCTACCCAACTCCCCTAATGCCTGAGGCACTTTCTTGGGAGCAGCCGGCCCCGCCCACATTGCACTCTTTCTTAGAATACTATCCGAGTCCGAGGATGCCTGGCAGGCAGTGACTGGCCTCCGTGTGCGCTGAGACTTTTGCTGAATAGCTCCAGGCTCAACCTGGCACCAAACCAGAGTATACATTCACCTGGTGACCACAACTCTTCCTACTCTAGTGACTCCCTGAGACTCTGCTCCCCCAACTCGCATACCACATGAGGCTTTATCAGTGGCTGAAACTTAAAAGAGCTGGCAGGTGGCAGCCAGCCTGGGTGTCCTGGCTTTTTGCAGAGCTGCACCAGGTCTGGTACTGGTGGCAGTCATCCTCTGTTCGCAGTGTGGCCTCTCCCATTGCCTCCAACTTTAGCACAGGCAGCGAACATCCAAGGATCACTTTGTAGCACTTACCAGGTAGTCCCTGGCCAATCACAGGCAGTGGCTGACCTGGGTCTGCACTGGAGCTCTTTCCAAGATACCCTAGAATCAATATACCTGGAGGTTGGCTTCAGACCACAGCAGAGCACTGACCAATTAGCTTCACAAGTGGACACACAAAGGGTGGTCTCAAGAGGCCAATCACAGGCAGTGGCTGACTTGGGTCTGCACTGTTGTGACAAATCCCACTCAGTGGGGTAAGCCTCCTGCACAGCAGCCCATAAGCTGTGGATGTGGCCAAACCCCACAGCCAGTCAGCTTGAGGGCCAATCCTACCACGGACATGCCAATGGCAATCAAGGCTGAACTACAACAGGAGGGAACACACAACCCACACAAAGGATACTCCTGGAACACCAGAGCAGGTGACCAGGGAGACTATGCCAGGGCACCTACTACATAAGGCCACCTGGCCAAGACTGGGAGACAGAGCAAATGTACCTAACATATACACATATAAACAAACACAGAGAGGCAGCCAAAATGAGGAAACACAGCCCAAATGAAAGAACAGGAGAAAACTCCAGAAAAAGAATTAAACAAAATGGAGGCAAGTAACCAACCAGAGACAAAGTTCAAAACACTGGTTATAAGGATGTTCAAGGAACTTAGTGAGAACTTCAACAGAAAGATAGCAAGCATAAAAAGAGGACATAGGAATGATAAAAAAGAGCCAGTCAGCAATGAAAAATATAATAACTGAAATGAAGAATGCACTAGAAGGAATCACCAGCAGACTAGACAGAGGATCAAATCAGTGATTTGGAAGACAAGGTAGCAGAAAACACCCAATCAGAACAGCTAAAAAGAATCCAAAAAAATGAGGATAATTTTAGAGACCTCTGGGACAACATCAAGCATAACAGCATTCACATCATAGGAGCACCAGAAGGAGAAGAGAGAAAGCAAGGGAGTGAGAACCTATTTGAAGAAATAATGACTGAAAACTTTCCTAACCTGGAGAAGGAAATAGACATAAAAGTCCAGGAAGCACAGATTTCCAAACAGGATGAACCCAAACAGAGCCACACCAAGACACATTATAATTAAAATGGCAAAGATTAAAGACAAAGAGAGAATCCTAAAAGCAGCAAGAGAAAGGCAACTAGTAACTTATAAGGGAGGCCCCATAAGACTGTCAGCTGATTTCTTAACAGAAGCTTTGCAGGCCAGAAGGGATTGGCACAAAATAGTCAACGTGATGAAAAGCAAGGACCTACAACCAATATTGTTCTACCTAGCAAGGCTATCATTTAAAATTGAAGGACAGATAAAGAGCTTCCCAGACAAGAAAAAGCTAAAGGAATTAATCATCACCAAATTAGTATTATAAGTAATGTTAGAGGGATTTAAGATGGGGGTGGGGGAAGATCAAAATTATAAATAAAATAGCAATAGCTACATATCAATCAACAATTACTTTCAATGTAAATGGATTAAATGCTCCAATCAAAAGACATAGGAGGACTGAATGGAAAACAAAACAAAACTCTTACAGATACTGCCTATAAGAGACTCATTTCAGATCGAAAGACACACACAGATGGAGAGTAAAGGGATGGAAAAATTTATTTCATGAAAATGGAAATGAAAAAACAAAAACAATAAAGTCTGGAGTAACAATAATTATACCAGACAAAATAGACTTTAAAACAAAGGTTATAACAATAGACAATGAAGGACCCAGTAATCCCACTTCTGGGTATTTGTCCAAAAAAACCCAAAATGTTACTTTGAGGGGACTGTGCATCCATACGTTCATTGTAGAGTTGTTTACAATGGCCAAGACATGGAGACATCCTGGGTATCTGTCAATGGAAGAATGGATAAAGAGGAGGTGGTACATATATACAGTGGAGTATTGCTCGGCCAGGGAAGGGAATAGTTTCTTGCCATCTGCAGCGGCATGGATTGACCTGGAGGGTACTGTGCTGAGTAGAGTATGTCAGACAGAGAAAAGCAGATGCAATATGATTTCACTTATATGTGGAATCTAAAGGACAAAATAAACAAAAAAAAACAGAAACTCACAGATACATAAAACATGTTGATGGTTGCCAGATGGGAGGGGGGTTGGGAGAGTGGGTGAAAAAAGGGGAAGGGATTATGAAGTACAAATTGGTTGTTACAATGTAGTTATGGGGATGTAGAGTATAGCATGAGGAATATAGTCAATAATATTGTAATAACTATGTATGGTGTCAGATGGGAACTAGACCAGTCAGGGGATCACTTCTTAAATTATATAAATGTCTACCCACTATGCTACACACCTGAAATTAATATAAAATAATATTGAATGTCACCTGTAATTGAAAAAATTTAAAAGGGGGGAAAAGAAGAAGGGAAATAAGAGGTTTAAATTTCCAGGTATAAAACAAATTAAGTCTTGGGGATATAATATACAACATAGGAAATATAGTCAATAATATTGTGATAGCATAGTATGGTGTCAGATGGTTGCTGGATTTATCGTGGTGATCTTTAGGTATATAAATGTTGAATAGCTATGGCGTACCCCTGAAACTAATATAATATTGTATGTTAGCTATATTTTTAATAAAAATCTTTTAAAAATTATAGAAATGAGAAGGATTAAGGTAACCCTCAAAGCAAAATTCATCCTGAAATGTAAATAAATGTTTAAATTTAAAAAACGAGTATGGTTGTTTAGATGAAACATTGCAAAAATTTCTTACTAAACGATATTTTAATTTCCACCTTTTGGGGGGTAAAGAAATGAGACCTCTTTAAATTCTGTTTTTTAAAATTTACCGGAGGGTAAAATATCTGTCTTCTAATTATGGAACAGGAAGGAAATGCAAACTCATTTTATAGGAAAGAAGTCTACTTGGATGGTGTTCTATTTTAGCCTCACAGTATTTTAGAATGCTAGTACTAACACTCGAAATCATGTTGTGTTTCTAAACTGTAGGCTAAAAATAGGTTCATCTTGATACTGCCAATGGAGTGAATAAAGTTAAGGCAAGAGTACAATCTCGTGTAGCTGGTCCAGGGACTCCTCTTTGGTCCCTCACGTTACTCAATATGCAGCATGGTGTGTCCAGTGGCCTACAAGAGGAAATAATTTTGCCATTTTCCGAAGTGTAGAACGTGCTTTCAAAGATGAAAAATCTCCCACTTTAACCATAATGAAGTCGGAAGCATTCTGCTTTGTGTGCCATCACAACTGGTCATTTACAGTTTCTTAGTGGAAAGAAACACTCAGCAGAGCAGGAGTCAAGCTTTTGGTCTAGTGAGCAATGAGGAAGAGACTGAAGTTGTCAGCAACATTATGGAAAGGGGGCCCTGTGACAGTGAAATACTTTCCTGCCCTGAAACTCAGACCAGCAAGGGAGGTCAGTGTTTTGCCTGTTTAGCCCCTTATTAAGCTGATTAAATCTCCATATCGATTGGCTTCTCTCCAGATGAGTGGAAATATTAAGGATGAATTATCCTGATGAATCCCGACTGTCTACTGATATATCTACTGATCTGGACGAGGCCATCCATTGTAACCCTTGTGGGGGATGGGGCATGCTTCCCTGCATCATACACACATTTCCTTGGCGAAGAGACCAGTGTTTGATGATCAGACATGGGAGAACCCAAGGAGCTTGAGCTCTCTGTGGAACACACGGGGAGAAGTTATGAGTAATAAAGAGGTGCCATGGGTGCTTAAGGTTAAGAACCCTTGTGGCAGTTTGGTTTGGCTTAGTTGGAGAGTATGAAGGAATGGGATGGACTGAAACCAAAGGACAGAGGAACCTGCATCATGTCAGATCATGGAGGATGTCAGGGGGCCATCAGGTAGCTTTCAACAGGCAATAATATGACCACACTGAACGGGGGTGGAGAGACCAATTAGGACACTCTCTCAGGAATCCAGGAGTGGTGCCCTGAACAAGGCGACTAGCAGTGGGAGAAGGGGATGGACACGAGAGCTGCTAGGGAGGTGGAACTGGTGGACGTGGTGACCACCTACCGGTAGCTAATGGGATTGGATGATGTCATGCATGTGACCTGCTTAGGTCAATATCGGGCCCACAGGAAGGAACTGATAACTATCAGGGGCTACTGTATAGGAGGGCAAGAGCGGAAGCTGTTATAGAGGAGGGGAGTGTGAAATACATGGGAATGAGCGGAGCCTTGAACATTCTACAGTGCAACCCGGGGCAGTGGTGGCATCAGTTAGTCCAACACTCAGAGGAACACAGAAGCGAATGAAGCCCCGCACTGCCTCCCAGCAGATCCTAATTCCTGAGAAGACCTCCTTCCTCCTCACGCCCCAAAGAGAGACGCTGTCAATTCCTCAGAAAAACCTTCCCACTATCCAATGGGCTTCTTTTTTCTTTTTTCCCCAACAGAGCAACGTGCTGAGGTTCAGCACTGTAGCAGACAATCCAATCTGAATCTGGACATTTACAGCCTGTCACCCACTGGCCCAACTGTTGTCCATACTCATGGGGCAGCTTGGAAGACACAGTTTTTGTGTGAGTGCTTGTGTGCTCTGGGGAGAGATGCCAGTGAGTGAAACTTAGAATGAAAAACAACTCTGACCTCAAGAAAAAATGACCTGACCCTTAGCAAAATAGCTAACACTTCTAGAGAGTACCTGTACAAGTTTACGGAAAGGTTTCACAAGCATGAGCTCATGTGATTTCATCATCATTTGCTTTTCCAACTATAACAGGATTGGAGAAAGTAGCTGTGGAATCTCTTTTGCTTCCATTCCAGAAGTTTCTCTCTCCCTGGTCAACACATCACATGACATGAATGTAACTAGGACAGGGTTGTTTGGTGTTTATGTGACTCTTCTGAGGTCTGCACATAACTGGCAGAGTGCTGTAACCTGCAGGTTTTGCAAGGTTCCCCTTTTCACGGATACTTTCTTGCCCTAGTTCTGGACAGGGTCTTGGGTTTCACTAGAACTCAAGGATGCCCATCTATGAAGACTTCTGGGCAAGGGAGAGTATCATGGGAGCTACTTACAGAGGTGGGTTGAAAGGTGTTTTATTGAGTGAAGAGAATGCTTCTGGAACTGTAGTCTTCGATCTGTGGCAGAAAAGCAGTCCCTCTGTTGACTGTATCCCCCTGATTTCTGTGGTACCTTACTTCTGATGTAGGAGACATTGGTTAATACTGGTAAGGATGAAGGGAAAACATTGAAAATGGCTAGACACACAAAAAAGCAGTACGTGTGTGCCCTGTGCCCTTTCTTGCTATTTTAGTAGCCTGCGGCTTCCCCAATGAAGAGGCAGAAGCCAGCAAATCTGTCGCTTTAGAAGCACACCTTGAGAGAACCTTAATAAAGCTACAGCCCAATGTGCTGTGGCAGGTAAATAACTTCTGTTCTTGTTAACGGATCAACTTAAGTCCTTAAGACTTACTGGCTGAAACTACAACCTGGAGAACTCAGACAGCCACACCACAAGGACAGAGCGCCTAGGGCTCAGACTTTCTAATAATACATTGTCTCAGTGGTGCCTGGAAATTAAATGTCCTTGTTTGTTTTACTGGAGACAGCAGACCTCCCTCCGATTTCTCCCTTCTTTAGGGTAGGAGTGATTTCCTCATCACTTGCTTTTCCAAGCATAACTGGCTTGGAGAAAGCAGTTGTGGATTCTTTTTGGCTCTTATTCTAGAAGGTTCTATCTTCCTAGTCGATGAGTCAAATGACCTAAATATAAGTTAGGCAGTCTTGCTGGGTGCTTGTGTGTCCTGGGGCCTGCAGGTTACTAGCTTAACCCTAACTGTAGTGGCTGGTGGCCTGGAGTGCGAGACTCTGAAGCATATGGAAAACTAAGCAATTGTACTTTCAGTAGCAAGGGCATCCCGAGTCAGACTTCTGTGTCTCTAATTGATAAGAGTCTATAATGTTTTAGGGAACCGATTCTGGTCCTGAAGGATTTTCATTTACCTGTAGTTATTAGATGATCCTGGTCAGGGGAGATGTCCCACGAGACCCATGCAGTTTAGGGGCCATGGATGTTTGCATACAAGACAGGGGAAACTCAACTTGCAGTTTTTTTTCCCCCTAGAATAAACTTGTCTTCCTGAGTTAATCTCAGAGACTGATTTCCTGTCTGGAACTCATATCTCTAACATTAAAAACATAATCCCACTGTGCAGTGTGGCTTTGGTGAAGACTGCCCTTCTCCCTACAAGAGGAACAGTATGGCAGACTGAAAAGTGCAGGGGCTCTGGAGCTGGCTTCTTGGCCCGGTTTTATCACTCAACAGCTGTGTGACCTTCAGCAAGTTACTTACCCTCTCTATGCTTCTGTTTTTCTCATCTGTAAAAAGCAGAACGTGATGGCGTAGAACTACCTTGTAAATTTGTTGAGGAGACAGTGAGTTAACATGTGTAAAGCACTCAAAAGAGTACCTGGTATGTAGTGCTATACAAGGATTTATTATTTTTCACTATTTGAAACCAGAGCAGAATGTGAGGTAAAAGGGTGTCGTGGCAAAGCAGGATCTCAGTCGCCTGGAGTAGTGACGAGAAGGCTTGGCCTAAGAGGCAGGAGACCTGGTCTCTCTCATCAGGCTTCCTACTAAGTAACAAGGCAACTCTGAGCCTCTCAGAGCTTAGTTCCTTCATTTTAAAATGAGGTGGTGATAAACCAAGTGTCCATCAAGAGATGAGTGGACAAACAAAATATGGCATATACATCCAATATTATTCAGCCATAAAAAGGAATGAAGTTCCAACACATGCTACAGCATGGGTGAAACTTGAAGACATTGTGCTAAATGAAATAAACCAGACACAACAGGACAAATATGCACGATTTCACTTATGTGAGATATCTAGGAAGACAAATTTATAGAGACAGAAAGTAGAGCTGAGGTTATCAGGGGCGAGAGGGAATGGGAAATGAGTAGTTATTGCTTGATGGTTGCTGTATGTTTCAGTTTATGAAAAGTGTTGGTAATGGATAGTGGTGATGGTTCCTTAACAATGTGACTACTTAATGCCACGGAATTGTACACTTAAAAAGTTAAAATGGCAAACTCCATGTTATATATATTTTATCACAATGAAACATAATAAGGAGAAGTCAGAAAAAGATAGGGAGAAATAAGCTAACTTTGAAAGAGAAAGGTACTTGCAATGAACTTGGAAACTTTTATAGTCCATGGGGTCATAAATAGGGGTTACCAGAAGAAAAAAATGAGGTGGTGACATTAACCTGAGTCCTTGCCAGCTCCAGTCTGCTGAGGTAAACATCCCTTTTCCTTTAGAACTTTCATGCCCTTTGTTTCCTTCTTGGCACAGCTCAGGATAAATCTCCCCAGCCCCTGCTGTGCCCACAGCACCTACCTACCCTTAGCTCTACCTGCCCGGCTTTCCCAGGTGACTGCATCTCTACTTGCTTTTCTTGTGTGTGGCTGTTTGTTAACTCTGTCATTAGCCCCTCAAGAACAGAGACTTTATCTTCTGCTTTTGCGCTGTCCCCTCCCCCCAAGTCCCTGGCTCAGAATGAGTCCAAATAGGTGTTTGAAGATGATTCCTTGCCCTGAGGACCTACAACTACAAAGGAC
Organism: Rhinolophus sinicus; assembly: GCF_036562045.2. Classification (NCBI taxonomy): domain Eukaryota; kingdom Metazoa; phylum Chordata; class Mammalia; order Chiroptera; family Rhinolophidae; genus Rhinolophus; species Rhinolophus sinicus. The sequence continues at coordinate 140,575,886 of NC_133754.1, forward strand.
CTGGTTGCGTCACGTTCTGGACCTGGGTTTTGCAAACTTTTTAAAACTTCTACTGTACCCACTGATCAAATACACCTTATCTTGTGACCCAGAACACACACACGCACACACACGTCAAGTTTCATGAAATGACATCATCACTATATGTGGTATAATCTAAGATTTCCGATTTATTTGATTTTTAAAATTTTAAAAGTGCTTGTAGTTACATTGATTTTGTAACCCATGACTTCCTGTTTGAAAAAACACTGGTATTTGATGACTGGCTCGCCCTTGGGTGTGTTCACTGCTGGCCGCAAGGGGGAGCTGATAGGTCAGGCTGTGCGGAGGAACCAAGTGAACTGTCAAAGTGCTTAGAGGAATTGGAGGAAGCAGTCAGTGCTAGAGGGGACTTCAAGATGCCCGTAGAAGGCCCCTCACAGAGGGACCAGCGGTGCTCATTCAGAGACTATATGTTTCCTGGTTCATTCTCTACTGAGGGAACCATTTAAATGCGGTGTTGTGTGCTGATCGTTGGATTTTGGGCTCAGTACTTGGACCCTCTTCCTTGGAAGCAGCAGAACTCATCCATTTTTGCACAACTGCCCTTCGGATGTGACTGACCACCTCGGGACTTGCCGTGGACACCTTGTAGAATCTGCCTCACTGTGCAGAAAACCCTACTCTGTGCCAGGCACCCTCCTCTCCATCTCAGTAAATGAGGCTGGTTCTACTTGTTAGTTTGGTGAGGGGCAAAGTGGAGTCCCTAGAAGGGAACTGAAGCAGCAGCAGAGCCTGGTGATCTTGAAACCCACGCACAGAGGAAATCTCCGTGGCGTCGAAAGCCAGAGCCGTGGCCTGCCCTGGGCTCTCTCCCTGAAGTAAATGCCAGAAGTTGTCTATTTTAGCCCAGCATCGCTTTGGTGTCTGTCAGGGACAGACGTGGCAGGGAGACACCACAGGCCATCAGGCGTCTCAGCCTTCCTCTGTGAGCACAGGAGGATCAGGCCACAGGCTCATTAACAGCACCAGCTTCAGCGCTTCACAAACTGTTTGGTAGTTAACATAGTCCTGACCCATGTTCTTCCCATTCACTCCACCTATTCTCCCATCAGCACATTTCTCAGGCTTGACTGAAGTGATGACTGCAGTCTGCTTCACCTTTCCAGTAGGATCCGGGAATATATGCCTCAGGAGTTTGAGATTTCAGTAGACAGCAAGCCAGAAGGGTTATTATGTCCTCAAGCAATGACGAATCCTTTCATTTCATCAGCAAGTGGCAAGTAAAGCGCTCCATTCTGCCGATGCCCACACCCCCAAGCTCAGCATTCATACCCCTCAGCACGGCACAAGCAATGTCCAGGCTGCATGAGCCTCACTGACCACCTAGACATGGGAGCAGTAAGTGCTTACTGTTATGTCACAGAGGCTTTGAGGGATGTGTGTTACACAGCATTATTGTAGCCGTAGATAGCTGACATGCCCACTTAAATATCAGAGAATGATACACCTCTGAAAGAAATGACTAGAAGCAACTTTCACCTTCAAATAAAATGGGTTCCTGCAGATTGCTTCTTCATTGGCATTGCCTGGAGCTGAGAGCTAAATATCTTACACTCATCTTCAACTCTAGATGTATTTAATATCATGGTAGAAACCAGAAATTGAGCACAAGAATTGAAAAGTTATTTTTCATTAGGTTGGTACAAAAGTAATTGTGGCTTAAAAGGTTAAAAATAATTGCAAAAACCACAATTACTTTTGCACCAACCTAATATTAGGCATTAAATGAACAGGTGGGAGAAGCAAAGCCAAGAAGTGATGCCTATCTATATTTCCATTGACTTCAAATCCAGGACGTCCCTACCCAGATGGAATGGGTTGTTTGTACCAGTTAATATTTCTCATATTGGCATCTGCATAAAACTCCTATACATGTATAGGTCAATGTATGTACAGATCATTGAAAGGTCATCTCTATAAGACTTACTGGTGGGTGATCACACTGTTTGGCTTCCCTAATTTCAATGTGGATTAGAAGCACAGATAAGATTCTGCAAAACAAATTCACAAATCCAAGTCTGTTGTGTTCTAGCAATTGTAGGATTACTGGCCTCCTAAACTGGAGTCCTTAAACTCTGACACATAATGGTAAATAAAAGTACTCTGTTTTACCTACTCAAATATGACACAGCATACGGCAAGTTTTTAAGATAGGCAGCAAACTTCTGGCTATTTGGTAGTATATTTGGTCATATATCCTGACGATGATTGAATGAAGCATGTTGAGGGACTTCATTAAAGTTCTTCGGTCATTCAAGGTCTGCCATCGATCAGTGTCGGCAAGTGTGCTCTCTGAAAGTGAGTCTTGTCTCTCAGAGATTAATTTATAGGTGGGGGAGGATATAATCAAGTTGCTTCCAATTTCCCTGTGAAACACTGATGGCCCCTCCCTTTTCTCACTCATCTCAGTTCACTCTCTGACTCCAGAGTCATGGACATGCCCTACTTGCCTTTAGGTAGGAGAGCCCCCAAGTTGGTTTCTGGTCCTATGGGCCCGGGGCCTTCCCTCACAGATGCCTCTGTCTCTTGGATGTTGGCATGAGCATCCAGAATGACCACTGTCCTGGCTCTGTAAAGGGAAGCCACTGTGTGCCTCTGCCCGATGGCAGAATAAGAACATAGAGACGGAATTCAGAGGCAGCACAGCTGAGAGGATGGCAAGGCACCACACCCTCTCCTCTGTGCCTCACAAGGGTTTCAGAGCTCAATTTTTAAATAAGTATTCAGGAGAGAGTGAGCAGACACAAAGAGAGACTCAGTGGGATTGGCATGAATAAAGATTTCTTTCTTTCTAAGTATAATATGTGGGTCATTTTTCTTACAAGACTGCTATGATTCAAGTCAAGTCCTCTGGCCAAATTCTAAAACCCAATTATGGGTAAATACAGGATTTATAAACACTTGATATATTATACAAGCTGTAGAAAGAAAGATTTGCCATTAAACAATTGCATCTTTGTAAAACTCAGTTTTTAAACTGGGGAGCAGAAGGTCCACAGTGAACAGGCTAACTGTAAGTTTTAATCACTGGATACTGCAAACAAACAAACAAACAAACAAACAAAACCCCACAAAGATGAAAGAATACAGACACTAAGTATATCCACCCATCAGGTACTTGTAGTTGAGATGAGATAAAGTCTATTTGTAATACTCCTTACGATCAAGCAGTACTAGTTCTCAAAGTGTGGTCCGTGGACCAGCAGCATCAGCATCACACCTGGAAACTTGTTAGAAATGCCAATTCTTGGGCCTCTCCCCAGACCTAGGGAATCAGAAACTCTGGGGAGGGGCCCAGTAACCTATGTCACCACAAGCCCTCCAGGGGATTCTGATGTACACTCAAGTTTGAGAACTACAAGTTGACAAGATACAATCTGCCTCACAAAGCACATAGGAAATGGATTTCCTTCCCAATGAGATTCAGTCCTTAGTGCCTTAAGGCATATATGTAAAGGATTACCTTCTCTCCTGTGCATCTAGGACGGAACTGATATGTACCATCCCTGAGAAAATTAAGAAAAGTGTCATTCAAATACTTTTCTATGTTCTGTGATGGAGTCCCCAATGCCACTGTTCTTGCTGTCCACAAATCACCTACTAAGCCATTTGTTTATAGCAGCACCCACTACCTAGAATCAATTTCTATATCAATAAAGAAAACCTACATTATGCCATGGTAACAAATCACCTGCAAAATTCCCCAATTTAACATAATAAATGTTTATTTCTTGTTCATAATACACCTGTAACATTGGTCTGCAAGGGAACTCTACTCCATGCAGTCACTCAGGAACCCAGGCTGATGGAAAGTCCATCTCATCACTTGCTTTCATGATTGCCATGATGGGGGAAGAGGATGGTGAACTGCACACTGGTTTTTAAAGCTCCTACAGGGAACTGATACATGTCACTTCCACTAATGTTTCATTGGCAAAGCAAGTCATATGGCTAAGCCTAACTTCAGAAGTAGGGAATAGTACCCAGAAATAGAACTGTGGAGTATCTGAGAACAGCTGAATGACTATTATCCAGCCATGGCCACAATACCCATCACGTGCAAAGCTATTAACATTGAAAAAAAAAAAAAAAAAAAAAGGCAGGGCCAAGAGTTCCAGTTTTACATTTTTTTTCGTTCCTATTGACCTTCAAATCAACAAAATCTAAACCTTCCACGCAAGAAAGTCCTCTTTGATCAAATGTTTTCATTTTTTAAATGAAAAAAATGGAAGTTAAAATACACAGGAAAGTGCACAAATCCTGAGTATACAATGTAATGAATTATCACAGAGTGAACACAACAGTGTAGCTACCTCAATATTAAGAAACAGATCACTATCAGGCACTCACCAGCCCCTCGGGCTCCCTTCCAGTCATCTCCTCCTGCTTTCCTAATGGTAACATTCTCCTGACTTCCAATACCATACTTCAATTATGTTTTTACACTCATTCATTCTACTATGTTTCCCCGAAAATAAGACCTAACCGGAAAATAAGCCCTAACATGATTTTTCAGTATGACATCCCCTGAACATAAGCCCTAATGTGTCTTTTGGAGCAAAAATTAACATAAAACCTGGTCTTATTTCTGAGGAAACATGGTACTAGTATGTTTCCGCCAGGCACCAGAACTTCTCAGTCTTGGCAGGTGATATTACAAATCCAAGCATGAAAGCTGACCTTAGTGAGCTTCGTATCAGAATATTGGCTTTTCTCAGGTGTGCAGGTGTGTATGTGTTTGTGTGTATGTGTGTGTGATATTTTGGACAAAGTTGGGTCATGAGCTCTCTGAACTCTCAGGCTCTCAACCAAATTAATGAATATTCTCTTTATTACCTGTTTATTTAAGCACATTCAGTATTTCATAACAGAGCAGATGGGATCATAGCCAGGATATCTTTGCTCCCTGATACATAAGAAAGAAGTAGCCTGCCCGGCTGGCACTTGGTCTCCTACGGCCAACCTTTATATAGCGTTCACACCATGGGCAGCAAAGCACCTCCTGCCCACCTGAAGCTCTGGTGTTTTCTCTATCTCCCTATCATATAGCCTCACCCTTTCAGGTGGGTCTAGGACTAGGTTAGCTGGGTCTTCCTGAGCTAGGGAATAAAGAATAAGTATAAAATGTATTTTGGCCCACATACAAGATTGGCATTTGGTCTTAGGAATATTCCTTTGCAGCTTCCATTATCTGAAAATTAGGATTATAGTTCTCATTTCTTTACCTATTAAATCATCAAAGATTTTTATGGAGAGGCAGTGGTCAGCTGGTTTCCTTAAATGCTAGCTCCTCCCTAAATGTCCTGAAAATCAGACATATCTGTACAGTCATGCACCCATAAAACACGGTATTTTGCTTTCCGGCATCTCTACAAAATCCCTGCCAGAATCAGGCCAGGTGTCTTGGGACACTGTTAGAAGTGCTGACTAACTCTATCTGTCCCATGTAAAGCGCTGATTGTGACTTCCCACTTCCTGCCCTCAGGAAACGGGCAGAGTCTTCGGCTGGGAGGGAGTGCGAGTGTGTGTAACTCTAGGACACTGGCCAGCGACTCGGCCACAGCCTTTTGTGGTAATCATCTTCAGCAAAAAATATATTTTTATAATCAGCTGGCTTCTAAATTACAGCCATGCTGAATAAGAACAGGGTAAACATATGATCAGTAATTTCCTTATGGCAGGAAGTAGAATTAAACAGTCGTTGGCCAAGGCCCAGGGCTTTAAAAAATTGTACTTTCAGTAAAACATAAAATAGAAAACTATCTTTATTCCAAAGCCAAAGCAATGGGTCATGACCTTCTTCCTTCATGAGGAAGTGGGGAAAGAAAAGATTAACCTAGGAAAACACTCCAAGAGTTGTCTGCCTGCTCCACCTCTGTCACTCACGTACTGGCCCACCTCCTCCTCCCGTCCCCATAAACATAGAAAAATGGATCTGTGGTAGCCATGGTTCTTAGCCTTCTAGAAACGACTACTCCAGGAGATGCAGCAATGTCACCGAATATGGATAATTACTACACAAAGATTATGTTGGCTCCTTATACATCAAAGGTAAAAGACTATGTTTCTTGTTTTGTTATAGTTCCCACCACACCTCACTTATTTAGAAAAGAACATAAGGGTAGTGTCTCATAATTCGGGAGTAATAAAATTCTCAGTGTGGACTGAAGGCTGGGGGTGCTCCTTAATGACACAGGTTCCCAGACCTTAGGAACCAGAATCTGTAGGGTGGGGCCCAGAATTCTCACCAGCTCCCTCAGGAAATTCCTATGCGTGCTGTGAAGGGAAAAGCTCACACAAAAGTATCACAAACATAAACATCTGTGCTTGCAGCAGGCTTCCCTCAAAAAGACCCAAGAGGATTTCCAGAAAGATTATCATTAGTGTGCTCATTATTTCGAGGGAAAAAAATTCAGTTTTCTTACCAGTCAGGGAGAAAATTGTTACATCGGAGTATCGGTAATTTACAGGTAAGGACCCAACTTTTCATTTATTTGGGGGATTAGTGCTAGATGGTGTGTTCTGGGTAATTTTTTCCAGAAGCAAGACCCCACCCCCTGTGATAAGTACAGAGTTTAGTCCATTTAGTCATAACAGGGGCAGGACAAGTTGTCAGTTTTACTTTCTTAATATTAAAGCCTCAAAGTTCCCACTACTTTATTCCTTTTGACTAGGGGTGGATTTTGGCCTTCAGCTTCTTAATTTCCAGAGAAAGGGTGTCTGGAAAAGTGGCTCTCTGTTACTTAAAGGTTTAGCCTTCTCTTCACATAAGCTGAAAATAAAACAAGGAGGCTCCAGCCCTCTGCTGGCCTCTCTGGGGACCTTGCCCAAGCATCCTGCCACAAATCCCTTTATGGATGTGTGCTTCAATAAATTGCAGCTGTACATGGGGAGAATCAGGCTGGTTTATATAGTGTGCCAAGATCCCAAGATAAAAAGCATTCAAAGTGCCCAGTGTCAGCAGAGCAAACAAGGCACAAGGCAGCATAGGTTACCCAGAAGTTAGATGCGTATTGAAGAAGACCTCACTCCACGGTAAAACAAGCACTTGTCTTCTTTTGCAAAATTTAGCACCAGAAATCTGAAATGCAGCATGCAGATGTAGGAATTCATTTTTGTCACGCCCAACAATAGCAATGCCTTCCTTTCTCCAATGGAACAAAGCCAATTCCCAGGATCACAAACCACCTGAGGTACAGGCCTCCTTACTCAAAAGGCATGCCATGCCACTCAGGAGCAGAAAACTCACAGCCCTGCTTTTTTGCACACACAAACACTCTTCTGCTTTAATTTATGGTGCTCTTTCAGATCTGAAGGAACTTGGGCTCGAATAACTATCTGAACTGAAATTTGGCCCAAATCCCAGAGCTAGCAGATCTGTCCTAGGGTGAAGGGTGAGGGGCGGTAGGCGGGGAGGGCCCAGGGTGGGGGGGAGTGGGATGCCCATGATGCCAGGTAGCTGTGACCTCACTTTCATGGTTCATAGAAGAGGATGGCCCTTCTGCCCCAGAGGCCCCCGGCTTGTACTGGGAGAGCATCGGTTACTGCTCCAAGTTGGCCAGAATTGCAAGTGCTGCTTTTCACAGCTCCTCCAAAATTCTCTAAAAGATGCAAACCTGTGAGCCTGTGAAACAGGCTTTCCAGTGCAAGCATTGTGATGACACACACACCTGCTCGAAAAACCTAGTCTCTGGCCTTTTCCTTGAGCTCAATAATGAATGAATTAATGAAAGGCAAGGAGAGGAATAAGGGAAAGAAAGAAAGGTTTAAAAAAGCCTCAGTGATTTTTCCAAAGCACCTGGCTGGCACAAATGACCTGGGTTAAAATCCACCATCAGCAACTCTGCTGAAACACCTACTATGCATTTTGGCACTGTGCTTCTTCATTTTAACGATATTGACTCAATCCCCTTTACTTTTTAAAAAGGACTTGAAAACAGGTGCTACTGGGCCAACTATCTGGCTTCACCTCTCCTTTCTCATCACTACAGGTTTCAACCAGTTACCCAACCATTGCACCCAAAATTAGAATCAAGGACTGCTGCTTCTGCACATGAGAAAAGTTCACTCATTGCCTCCCCTTGGAGATTACCTGTCTGACGAATGGTTTGCCTAATTAACTTCAGACTCATGGTGTGCAGCCTGAGTGATGAGCAGAGCTGTGGAAACAAAGCAGTGCTCTCAGAAGATGTCTCCTCTTGTCGGAGCACAAGACCAGCAGGCCGGGCAGTCACCCTCCCTGTGCAATCCATCCATCACCTCATGCGGCCACTGCTGTAAGGCCTAATAGGACGGGGGCAGATAGCTGCCAGAGATGAAGCGGGGACAAGTAAAGAGCTTAATGAAAGTTTATTTTGAAAATATGGCAAGAGTCTAAGGCACTTCAAACATTTAAATACATGTAAGACCAAAGTAAGTGTGACACGGTATAAAGGAATCCATAAATATGTGGAGAACTACACTATGCTTCTCTAGAGGCAAACACATAGCCGATTCCTCTAACACAATTCAACCTTTACCGTTAGAGTTGTGCAATTATTAATAAAAATATGGTACTATGACATGTAGTTCTTCATGTCTTTTATTACCATGGAATATAAAAGTTGAAAATACTGTTGTCAATTTTATATAGATACCTTTTATATAAAAAAAAAAAATCATGTAATACATCCACCTAAATAAAACCAACTGAAGAGATTTCCTTTTGTAAGTTTATACTTCTTTAGAGTCCCATCTTTTATTTTTAAACCAGAAACCTACCAGCCCAGGCCTAAGTTGCTGAGCATCAAAGTCACCTCAACTTACTTACTTTAAAATAATAAAGACAAAAGAAAAACCGACAAAACCATCCTGGAATGGAATTTTCGAAGAGCTTTCCAATGGTTCCACATTAGCAAATGTAAATACTTGTGGAAAATTTGAAAACACCATGCCAGCGAGAACCTGACACTTCTCAGAGTGGTGGCGGGGGAGAGAGGAGGAATAGAAGTTGCCCGTTCAGGTTAGATTACAGTTTCCTACAACTGTACATAACGGAGCAGAGACTCAACAGCAACAGCGACTGGGGTCAAGTGCCCTCCACACAGAGGGAAGATGGCCAGAGCGAGGCGGTGTGTGCCCACCGGCCATCTCCTGCTGGCTCAGCTTCCACTGTGACAGCACCAGCCTTCAGCCTTGGCATTGCGCATTCTGTTTGCTGGTGAGCTCAGGCACAACACATATACATTCAGTATCTGTCACCCCAACAGGAACAATTAGCAGCTTAATGGTGGCATGGAAATGGACGGCTATTTGCACATAATCAATCAAATGAACCTCGGTGGGTGGGACCAGGAGATGTCTTCCTTCCAAGCCTAGGGGTGCCCTAGAGACCAGGAAAGGAAAAAAATTGGGGGTTAATAAGAGATCTCAGGCAGATGTGTCCTCTGTGACCTAGGAACTCTGTCCACCATAGCTGACAACCACCCACGAGTGACAGCGAGGAGAGCTGGAACACAGGACACAGGCCCACCAAGCAGGAGCAGCTCAGGTCAGCTGGGCTCAGCAGTGCCACGTCCAGCTGTCCTGCGAAATCAACTTCCCACTAAGTGTGGACTCTGGGGCCACAGGGTCCTGCTAACACTATCTGCGTTAGGAAAAATGCTAGGAATGTGGCGATATGTATTCATGGGCTCAGGATGCGCCATTTGGATAATTCTGCCCAGAATAAACCCTTCATGGGCGCGTCTGAGTGTCTGTCTCCTGAGGACAAGTCAGGCATCAAGTCTCTGCTGCTCTAACCATTAGCACTCCTGGCCTTCTGGGTGGGGTAAAGATCGTGAACTCTGAAGTTCCAGACTAAAACTTCCGTTTTCAAAATCATCACAAAACCCGCGTCTCCCATCAATTCTCAGAGGAAGGGGGCCCCCCAGTCTGGTGGACCGCAGCCTGTTCACCAACGCCAAAAGCACGACACTGACCGGAGATTGGGCCTTTGCAAAGTTGACGTGGGCATACAGAAGGACAGCGATGTCCTTGTGTCCTGCTTCCAGGGCGATCGAGAGCGCGGTGCTGCCATCCTTAAGACAAGAAGAATACGCCAGGTTGGTTAGATCTGTCAAACTTCCAGAGAACCAAAAGGTGAAAAAGCAAAACACCCTCCAGTAATGGACAAGGTTCCCTGAATCTGGCCATTTGCTCAGTCCTTTAGGGAACTTTTCTGGACCTCTATGTACTAAGCCCTAAATACAAGGATGGATGAGGCACAGCCTCCACTGTAAGGAAATCACAGTCAAGAAAAGCATCACCCATTCGTTTTGACTTTGCCTCGCAGGGTTAGTGCGCAGGTCTGCAAACGGCACATTTCCCACAGAGGAAGGCTGGCTGCTGGTGAAGAACTTTTATTCAACCACTGTGCCCACCAGCAGGGGGCAGCAGATGACGGGGGGGGGTACGGACGGACAATTTTCATTCTTATCATTACAAATGAGCAGGCAAGTCATGGTCTATGCTTTGAAGTCCTGCCATTTGCCAAAGATCTCTTAACCTTTCTCTTGGGGAGGGAGCTGATCCTACAGCCATAACCACCCCTGCGAAATGCCATGAGGAACACTGATGTAGAAGCATAGGGACGCACTAAACCTGGGAAAGAAAAATTTTCAGTTAAATGTTTGGTTTCCATTAAACTGCAGGGATTTAGATAGATATAAAGGCGCATCAAGGCAAAAACTTATTTTCTGTCTTGGAATAAGGACTCCGGTTCTGTCACTAGCAGCAGGAAACAATTTGCATGTGGTTTGAATTTTATGGTCCCTCTCTCCCACTCTGTGAATTCTGGGAGGCCAGTTTTCTTCCGGAGGCCACTTGGATGCCCTCCTACTCCTTTAAGAATAAGGAAGCAGGCAATTAACGGAGGTGACCAGGATTTCTGGAAGTCACTGTGGCTCTCTGGCCTCTTATTACTATATCTGCAAGCTGTTCATTGCTGAGAGAGGAGAAAAGCAAACAAACAAGAAAACAAGACACACGAAACACAAACTATTCTTAAGGAAAGATAGGAAAGGTAGGTGGAAAACTCCCTCCGCTCCAGAGAAAGGAAGGACATCTGGTACAACCGCAGCTCACATGCGCCTGGGGAAGTCGTGGCACTTGCAGAAGCCATCAGTCCCTTTGTGCCAGCAAATCCCTGCACTGGTTTGCTCTTCCTGTTGGCATGGACTCACAGGGCTCTGAAGTGTGGTGCAAAGGAGGACGTTTTCCCTCTACCTTTTTAGTATTTTGAGCTGAAGGAAGCTCTGGTTCAAAGCCGTGTTCCACTTTCAAAACTTTCAAAAACAGAACCAACCCAGCCCGACCTTTACGACCTTTGGACTTTGGAACCATATCACCATCACTCCAGTGTTAGTTCCTGTGGCTTCACCTATCAGTGCTGCTCCACTTTGGCCTGGAGACAGCAGAAGGAGCAGCTTTCCTTAGAATGTTTCCCAGTCAAGGGGATTATTTGGGAATGGGGACAGACTGGGAACTGGGAGAGGAAATTAAGAGTCTCAGCAGGAGTGGGAAGAAGCCATGACAATCTGGATGCCCTCACTGATGAAACATCACAAATTAGTCACTCCAATGACCTCTAGTGAAGGGGTGGGAAAGTGCTTCGCTGCAATAACAACGCTTCTAGACACCCAATAATAACCCCAGTTTGTAACGGCTAGTAATCCAGATTTCCTGTGGACCAGACCTGGCCCTCTCCTTAGCGGATTCAGAAGCTGCCTACACTGAATTTGAATCTGTACTGTAAATCTGTTTATTCCCCTTTAGTCTGCTGGTTCTCGTACATGCCCATCACCTTCTTCCTTTAGTAAGTTTTGGGCTGAGGCCTATGTATCTTTCTGTCTTTGGCTTTAGTTAACGGGAGTGTTAGCTGGCACACAGTAGATACTGCCAAGCTGTGCCATGACGGGAGGTGGCCTGGATGACAACACAAATCCTCAAAGAGAATCAAGGAAGATTTGATCCCTCCCATCCCCTTGCCAAGCAGCACTCGCAGAGCTCCCTCCCTGTGTCCCTGCAGGCCCTGGCGTGGCGGCCCTATGGAGACAGCTTACGTTGTCCTCCAGGTGGCCGTTGCAGCCTGGCTGGGCCAGCAGCAGCTTGACGATCTCCACATGCCCGTGCTCGCTGGCACACATCAGGGCGGTGGAGCCCTCATCGTCCTGGATGTTGACATCAGCCCCACAGGCCAGCAGGCCCTTAACCATGTCTATCCGCCCATGACTGACCGCCAGCATGAGGGCCGTCTGTCCCGCCTGTGGGAAGAAACGAGAGCCGACTTAGAAGCACATAACAGGCTGGCAAGGTGTGGCCCGTAGTGGGGCTGTGCTGGGGGGAGGAGAGCAGGGAGCGTGATGACAGAGGGAAAAGGGGGACAGGGAAGTACTTGGGGCCGGGTGCTGGTAGGCACAGAGCAACCAGTTCCTTGTGAGCCATGAGCTAAGTCAGAGCATCAAGCCATGAGTCAACGTCTCCCTTTAGCTTGGAGGATTTGTCTCATTATATCAAGGGGCTGGAAAGTTCAGAAGATGGTTAAAAGTCAAACTGAACCCATGTGGGGCACTCGGTGCATGAGGACACTATGTACAGAGACAGTCAGGCAGCACCTGTCACCTTGGAGATGCTGGGGACTCCCAGTCACTTACACGCAGGCTGACCTGCAGTTTCTGTGCACACTGCTCCACACGGAGGCGACACAGGGCAAAGGACGGAGAAGTTCCCAGTGCGAAGGTAAAGCCAGTATTGCGTCAGTGTGTGTGGTCGCCTAGGATGGCCAGGTAGCCACACGGACCTGGCTGGGCCAGTGAGTAGGTGTTCAGTGGTGGGAAGGGTGGTGTGGGAAGCTGCGCAGGGCAGAGCCGCGTTAGCGAGCCTGAGCGTGAGCCTGGGGAGCAGGCGCACTCACCTGGCTGGCCTTGGCGTTTACGTCCCCACAGGCGAACAGTTCTTCCACCACACGCATGTCCTTCTCTGCTTCCACGGCGGCGAGCGCTGCCAGCATGATGGGGGTATACCCTGCCTTGTTCTGATGATCCACGTTACACACGTCTGCAAAGACACGAGTCTCCTTAGGGAGAAGCCAGCTCCTAACACGAGCGGAAGGTATGGTGTTTGGAAGAACCCAGTGAAGTGGCCTTAGGCGGTCCAAGTATGGGAGTGACTTGGAAGGAAATGTGCGAGATGTTACTATACCAAACAAACAAAAAGCAAGAGGTGTTTTGTTTTGTTTTGGTTGTTTTCTAGTTCATGAGGCGAGAAGCAACAGTGAGTTTTCATAGCATGTCTTATTTGCAACTGGTGGTTCAATTGCAATAGTTGGTTGGCCTAGGAGGTTGCTCTATGTAATGGTTGCTGTGAAGAATAAACAGTAACGTGGGATTTAGACATTAATCTGTGTTTAGGAAATCACTGTTTTGAAGTAAAGAAGGCAGTGAGAGCTACAAGTGAAAGAGATTTGAAAAGGCTTGTGTATGGAACTCTGATATGGCGTTATCTACTTATAAACCATTACTTAATCTGAGACCCTGTGGTTACTAATCTGACGTGTTTCAGGCCCTCATAAGCAGAATTTCAATCACATGACACCTACTCTAGGAATTGCGGTTTGAGAACAAATGCAGTAAAGTCCCCTAAGAAACTGCCAGGGACTAACAGACCCTTACAAACCTAACCTTTTCTATTCCTGTAATTTTTAAGAGGTTTTCCGGGGCTAAATTATCCTCCAGGTATTTTTAAATTCCTTCAGCACTTTCTAATGAAATGAAAGGAATGGAGAGTGCAGGAAAGAGTCTTTTTATGTGTGATCAAGTACAATTAAGATGTTCAGGATGTTTCCATCATCAAGAACGAGAATAGAAGGTAACGTGAAAACTTTCCTTTAGTTTTAAAACAACTGTACACAGGGACATACGGCATTAACAACAGTGCATATTTTTTAATGTTAAAAAGGAAAAAAAAGAAAACGCCGTGTGATGTAGAAGCAGACATCTGTGACGTTCAGTTCTTCACAGATACTGCAGTATTACAGATTCACAAACACACTATATTGAGTCACCATCTCAGCCTAGAATGGTGAGCAGTAAAAAGCTGAGTAAATCCAGAAAAGTGATTAACCAAAGCTATCCAACAATGGAATGAAAATCATTTAATTGACCCAAATATCTTGCCCACACAATTTTTCCAAGGATAGATTAAATTGCTACTTTCAGGAATAATCCTGAAATCTTGTTTTTAGCTTTCCTGGATATTACCCACGTCTCTCTTTACACAATAACTTGAACTGACAGTATCACCAACTTTGTTTATAGTCTGAAAAATGTGAAGGGAAGGAGATTTGGAATTCCTTCCTGAAAGATGGAAGCAGTTTTACTCTGACACAGCACCTACACAGGGAACAAGCAAACTTAGAAGAGAAAAAAGAATAAATCTGCTTGGTTTCTTCTCTGCATTAATCCAACATCCCCAAAACAGAGTAGAAAATATTGGACAGTTGGGTCAAGAAGCAGTATGGGAAAACTGCACAATTTTATCTTTATATTCTAAATTAGGTGTTCTCATTAATTAGACAGTGGTAAATTCTGTATCAGTCATATACTAGAAGTGAAAATAGGCTATTTCAAAAATAAATGTGATTTGGGGACTCTATGGACCGCTCCATTTTAATAAAAAGTTGAAAGCTCACTATTTTGCAAAGTGACCCTTGTATGTACCACTCCCTCACTTCATGTTAAATACATCCATTTACTATATTCTGGGATGGCAGGTCCAATTATCCGCAACAATTTTCACTATTGTCAATGCTATGGTTCAGCTATAAGAATAGTACTTTCTTCGCTCTATGCTGATTTCCCAATAACTGGGTGTAATTCTGGCGGGAATGGGGATGAGCCTACCATCACCTGTTACAGTGGCTTTGCTTGGTCCCCGTCTTGACTAACTGCACAGCTCCATGAGACCGTTGGATGGAGGTCGCGGAACAAGCACAAATGGAGCAGCCCACAAACACCAAAGCTATGACTCCGGCCCCACACACAGTCCTCTGCCTCCTGAGAGCGAACCCACCAAGCCTGCTTGATTCAGCTGAGGAGGGAGCATGAGTCATGCTTATTACCAGGGATACACCTCACTTGAGTGCAGCTGAACTGGAGCAAGAATATCCTCTAAGTCTCCTTTCAAAACAGATCTGGAATCTGTGTCACCCAGTTTTGTTTAAATGTCAAGCCTCCCACGATGAGTCAGGAACGATATCCTTGCCACATCATGTGGAAAAGCAATGAGAAGGATTTTAGGACTGTCACAGAGTGAGGAGTGGATTGACCCAGCATCTTCGAGGTGAGTCACCACTTGAGTGCTGTTAGAGAAGAGACCGGGACAGCCAACGTACCAGCGTCCAAGAGCAGCTTCACAATCTCGAAGTTGGAGTGCGACACGCTGTAATGGAGGGCCGTGTTGCCGTTGCCATCAGCCATGTTGATGATGTGACGGAGGACATCTGGGGAGATGGCCTCAAAGGCAGCTATGTAGTCCCCCACCATGGCCGGAATGGCTGACTTCTGACTGGACACGCGGAACCACTCGTGCTGGAGGGTGTTCAGACAGAACCTCTGCCAAAACACCGAGCAAGTGGCCATTAGTTTTTCTATTTATAGACTTTCTGAGACCTAGCCGAAAGCCCAAGAAACCAGGCCTTTTATAGTCAAAGTGTATGCAGTCAGAATTGGCTCTCAAAAACAAGTAACAAAATCCAGAGCTCTCAGAGAAGCCTCACACTCCACACTGGACCATCTCTCCTGACTCTAAGCCACAAACATATTCTAACTTCTCAAAAAGAAGCCACGTAGCGCTGTGCAAGAGCTCTACCACGGAGGTTCAAAGTCTGGCTCTGCTACTTATGAGCTGTATGACTCTGGGGAAGATATTTATTCTGGGCCTCAGTGTCATCAGCTGCAAAATGGGGACAATAAAAATACCTTTCCTTCACAGCGTTTGTGGTGAGAACAATGAGGCCAATACATGTAAAACCCTTAAGCATAGCTCTCTTACTGAACTATTACTATTATGTAGTTATGCTGGTCTTGCAAACGATTTTCATAGTAATTGGGACAGAAGAAAATACTCAACCCACACTTAATTATGTTGTTTCCACCCTATCCAGACCAACCTCAACTGCTTCAACATTTCCACAGCACTAGGCTAGGGAGACCATAAGCATGTAACCAACTCAATTCCCACTCCTATCCCAAATACAAATGTTCAGTCATGGAGAGGGAATAAATAGCACAAATTACATTTCCCATTAGGATTATCTGCCTTCCATTGCCAGCCCTACTTGCTTTCCCTAAGGGTGTGGACACATGAACATGGCATGTGTTTTATGGATGATCAGGTCAAACTTGGACCATGTGGAGGGAAAGGCAGGTTGGGCATAGCCAGTGCTGGTGATGGGGTAACTACCATGTTTTTTTAAGGGCTATCTTTTATATGAGTTTACCATTTATTTGTGCTTTGCTTGCTCTTTAAAAGTTTAAGAATATATCAGAGAAAGATGCAAAGCCTATGTCAAAAGCATCAGAACCCAAGAAGTCCTCTGTCTATAGAGAGGTGGGATTGGGACTGTAGAGCGTCTATCTCTATTTTCCTTCTACTGATTATTCAGTTTCAGCCCACTCCATTTTATTTTTGGTCACTCATGAAAAGGGTCCTGATCAAGAAAATAATTCATCTGTTTTATTTTCTTCTGCTCACTCTTGTACATATTCAGATTTCGATTTCTATGGAGTTTTCAGATGGAAGGAAGGGAAATTATGTTATCTGGGTGCCCTACCTCTGTTACTGCTAAACAGTCAATGTCCTGTAGTGTTATATGGCCCCGACGTTCTGACCATTCACATGATCACTACTCTTCACAGCACAAAACTTTAAATACTTTTTCACTGAATGAATACTCAATTAACAAAAATGTTTGGTTTCGTAACTCTATAACCTTGTGAGCCTGATAAACCAACTTTCTCACTAGCTGCTGACTTCAGTTACTCAGCATAAAACTTCATATTAAATCTACTGCTAATATGCAAAACTTCAGATGCACAATACTATCTAAAATAGCGTGAAAAGCTACATATCCTCAGTGAATTTTCTCAATGCACTGAACAGAGTTGCCAAGCACAGCGTTGGTCTGACCTGTGAAAGAAATCACCCATCGAAACTTCACCAGTGCATGAGAAAGCGACATACTTGGCAATGGTGTCAGATTCACCACTGTCAGAGAAATACTTGTCTGTCCTATGTTGTGCCATTCATGCTTACTATGGCAACCATGTAATGTCTTTGCTGTTTGCTTCTGAATCTCTCAAACTGTGAGAAGATGACAAGTGCAATTATTTCCATGTTTAAAAATAGTGGCTGCCTGCATTCCACATCAGAACATAATATGCAGTTTCATAATTAAAACAAATGCTGACCTTGGCCCAGATAAGTTTCTTTTAAAAACATATGCTAACTTAAAAAACAAAAGGGATTCTGCTCCCTGGATCACAAGGTTTTGTAAGCTGAAGCAGAACATGTAGAAAGGTCACAAATGACTGCAATTAGCCCTCTCTTCCATGTGCAAGTCAAAGCCTCATAGAGGCACCACCCCCGAGAAAAGTACAGGGTGGGGAAAGGCTATCTGAAGTTGGGCCTGAGGGAAAGGGTCACAGTGTGACCCAGTGAGTGGGGCAGCTCGCTGCCCACTCTGCCCACACAGGCTAGAAATAGTTTGGGGGAGGAGGCGAGCATGCTGACAACAACAGCTCAGAGGCAGGCTAGAGCTGCCTTGACAATGGTGCTCACTCAGGCATTTTGCACAGATTGGGGCAGTGTCCGTAGGTCAGACTCACCATATCCTTGCTGGTCAAAGCTTTTGGGTCATGTATATTATTTTTCAGTAAGTTGCATGCAGACAACATCTTTTCACTTAACTCATACCTAAAGGGGGGAAAAAGATAAAAAGAAAGAGCTCATGATCAGCCACAAAAGGAAAGGTATTTTTATTCCAAACTCTATAGCCCCTTCAAAGACAAAAGGCCCCAAGTCGACCTCAGCAGGTGGTACAAGGTGATCGCTGGAGGTAGTCCAGGAGCCCCTGGGCATCCAAGGACTGGTGCTACCACGCAGAGCCCACGCCTCCAGCCTCAGAGCTCAGGTATTTTCATGAGCATAGCTTTTGGCTTCACCAGTTTGACCTTTATGACATTATGGACATTTATAACATCTGGAGATTTTTCATTCCTTTTGCTCTAAGTTCTTAAAAATATTTTTTACTTTTAAGGGGTTGAAGAGGTCTGCATTACCACATAGCTGTTATGCTGACCCGTAAACCACACATCTGAACTCACATTTGGTGACTCAGGAAGTGTTTGTTTAACCCACATACAAATAGAAACTTAAAAACCAGATGACATATGATATATAAATTATATTTCAATAAAGCTGTTAGAAAACCCAGATGACAAGATATTGAGCCATTTAAAAATACTTGGAAACATAAACTAAAAACACTTACCTGTGTTAATGCAGTTAAACTTTCATTTGCCAAATTAAATAGAGGTAAGTTTTCTCAAATGTTCTATTTATACTTCACACAGTGAAAAAACATACTGAAATTTCCATCTGTTCTATTCTCTCTTGTTTTATAAGCATCGATTCCATATTCGCTAAAAGTCTTTAAAATTTATTTCATTTTTAGGTAGATGTTTCAGCCAACCAGAGTGCTTATTGGATATTTCAGCTGTTGTTTACGATATTCCCAAATCCATTCTTACGGTGTTCCCACTTACTCAGTGAGCAACAAAATATAGACATGTGACTGATTACATCGTTTTTTACAGTAAATGTGATCTTTGGTTGAGACCAAAAAACGGTTCCTCTCACACACAATGATCTTGTAATAACAGTACTCACACCTGTATCAAGATGAATCGCTAATAGTAAAATCTGAAAACTTAAAAGGAATGTGCTGGTCACAAAACATTCTACCATGACTTCAAACATAAGGTGGGTTGTTCAAACAAGGGACACTTTAGTGGCACTTGAACAGTTCTGTGGATGGTGGCTCCACATATACCATTAGATAGCAAATAGTTAAAGAAAATAAAGGTGATCAGATATCAAGCCTTTCTTTTCGCCACTGTAAGAGATGTAGGCGTTACCCCCATCTGCATCTGTACTTATCTGCATGACTACAAGGTGTACATATCTCTGAGGAACAGAGTTTAGCTTTCCTTTGGAGATTGGAAAGACCAAACAAATGGATAAAACTGTAAAATCTCCTAACTGGCCAAATATATTCCCAAAGTACAATAAATGTGGGAGGGGTCAGGGGAGGGAAGGGGAATGTACCACACCTCTCTCTGATTTCCACCTTCTCAGGTTCACATTCTTGAACCTGCATTTCATCTTCCACCCTGGCAGACTTGCAACCTTCCATATTAACTGCATGGTGCCCTTCCGCCATTCCCCGAGTGTCTTCGTCCTCCTCTTCCTCCTCCTCTTCCTCAGGAGGATACTCAATGACATCACACTCATCATCTGACTCGGAAGAAGAGCTTTCCTCTGAGCTGGAATCATCACTTGAAGTTGTTTCATACCTAGGTGGCAATTGGGAGTTCAGGAGATGCAAGGTGTGCCCATAGAGACCCAGTGACAGAAATGTTTATGAAGGGAAAGCGGCTGACTGACTCCAGAAATTTCACCAGTGGTTTCAGACCCTGCACTTAGAAGTTCAAAGTAAAGTCTATTTAAAAGCCTGGTGGTTTTGAATGGGTTCTGAGTTAAGAGCGATAACCTGGATTGTCAATTGGTATCATGTACCACTTACAAAAAGGTATATACTGGGGGTGCCAAAAAAAATGTATACACATGACTTGTATTCATTTTTTGATATTGGTATATATTGAGAATTACAATTTTAATACAGTTTTTTCCTTTCTTAAAATGTGTATACATTTTTTTTGGCACCCTCTGTATATATACTATACAGAGAGAGCACCTCCTCTGGATTAGTATAAATCAGAGGAAACATCTTATAAACCAGGTCTGCAGTTGTTTACTTTTTTCTGTTCCTTTCCCCCCCCTTTCATTCTTCCTATTTTGTTCTATTAATTCTCCCAGGGTCAAAGTGAACAGATTATATAAGTAACCAATAGCTCCTCTTGTACATGTCCTGCAAAAGCTTCTGGGCCACATCACCCAATAAAACTTAAAATATCTGGAAAACAGTCAGTGTTAAGTTACATCTCTGTGGTACACTTTACTGTAAACATGATCTCAACTAACTTTGTCCTCTTGCTTTCTTGCTGAGGCCATGTATCGGGTGAATACATTGCTTTGATTTAATTGTAGGAGGACAAACAGGCCTAGCTCTTCACCTGACCCAAGCAGAAGAGAAGGAACAAAGAACTAATACACATTCTATTTAAAAAGCAAAGAACTGGTGGCATGGCTAGGCTACTCTTTGTGTGAAAAACCCTAAAATTTTGTAAACATGAAGAGCCAAGCAAAACAACCCATTGGATGACTACCACTGGCCCATGAAGTTGTGCTCTCAGTCTTTCTGTTTGTGTCTGAGTTCTGCTACAGGTAAGTATAAGTTGTCCAACGTGCAGGAAACCTGCTGCTTTTGTTGAAGACTACTTTTTTCAGATCAGAGGTGAGAAGATGTAAGTGGTTCAGCTTCATCAGGTATCCTTTCAAGAGTGACACATCCTTAAAGACAGCAAGAAGAGGAGAGAAGAGAAGCCCAAATGCACCTTTCTGAGGAGGCAATCTTCCATCACCAAGATGTGCAGCATCCCACACTAGGCACCTTTAAATATAACTTGAGTAGGCAGGAGGCAAAGGAGATATAGACAGATCATGTATAAACACTAGGAACACCATCTTTCCTTACCCTCCATTAATGCCAACAAACTGAAGATTCTTTTTTGCTCCATTTGAATCTTTGTTGCCATCTTTCTTCTTCATGATGGACTTCAATGTACTTTCATTATTCGTACATACTGTGAAAGAGTAAATCAAGGTGATCAAAATTAACATAACTCATACAAGTTAAGTGAATAGGTAAGCTTTCTTCATGTACATTTTTTTTCATTCATGTAAGTATAGATCTTGGTATGCGTATATGAGGAACTTGCAAAAAATCCATTGGAAAATCGCGTGCATGCAAAGAAAAATAATTCAAAGTTCCGTTACTAACGTTCTTTAACTGGAAAAGAAAAACGCTTAGTACTCCCAGACATAACAGCAGTGACACCTAGCATTTGCATCAGACTTTACTGTTTATAAAGTGATGCCGTGTCTCATTTGATCTTCAAAAACCATTTAGGCACTGAAATAGGAATTATTTTTGTTTTTCTTCAGTTGAGATAATCTGGAAAAAAATTATGCCTACGAGACAGTGGAAGAGTGAAACGCTGTTTAAAATATTTCATAATTCACAAAACCAGGTGAGCTTTATTAAGGGGATTGCACAGCACTTTCTTTAGTATAATCTTAATAAGGCTCCTCTAGGTCTCCCTCTAACAACTGTATATTGTTCTTCCAGGTCAATGTATAAGGCACATTGACATTAGACCGAAATACCGGCAAATGCTGCTCCCAGAATCCCGATGCTGAGGACTGTGAGTGAGGAAAGTTACCGTAGAGGCCAGAGGCTATCTGGTCATCTGTCAGGTTCACTGGCGACAGCGTGCTTTCCTGCGATGGGCAGGTATCTTGGCTGTTGATGGGCTCCCCTTCAGTGGACCCCACCTCTTGCTCATGATGGGATGTATGGGTGTTTAACGGTCCTCCTAACTGAAGGCCTCCACACTTACAGGTGAACGCCAGATGATTTCCTGTCAGGAAGGAGAAGGGTGTAGAAGTGTGTGATGCTAGGACAAACAAAATGAGCTAAACGGTTTGAAAAAAAAAAAAAAAAAAAAGATTCTTGCAACTCATCCTTTTCTCAAGTACTCTCCCTACCCCCGCGCCCAGTGTTTTCTTTTTGTGTAAACGGCACTATTATCAAAGACACCCAAACTCAAACCCTCAAGGCCTCCTTGACTTTATTACCACATCGGTTCTGCCAAGGCTTGTCATTCTCACCCCACAGGGCCTCTCTCTGTTCTGGCTGCTGTAGCTCGTCCGGACCACCAGCGGAGCACCCTGACTGCCCTGCTTCCTTCCCTCTTCCAGGGCTCAAACACTGCTGCCGAGCAACACTCCTGCTCAGCTTACATCCTAGCCTTACTCCGACAAACACAACACCTGAACCATCTAAAAAGCTCCCCCCACTCAGGAAACAGAGTCCACACTGCTTAGCCAGATATTCTAGATCACCTGCAATCCTGCTCCGATTTACCTCTCCACTTTTATTTCCCACCATGCCTGTGGTCCTTTTCCATCCCAATAGATGGAACGACTCCTGTTCCTGACAGCTCACCTTAGCTTACGCCCTTTCCTATCCGGCTTGCTCCTCCTTCCCAGCTTCACATGGTCAAACCTTCCCATCATTCCCTCTTCCGAGCCTTCCCTCACCTCCCTAACTACAAATAACTTGCCTTTCTCTGAGCTCTCACAGCCCTTCCTTCATACCCTCTCACAGGATCTATAATACAAGGTACTAGATGATGTGTGTGACCACATTAGACTCCCTTTTACTCTGTAAATATTTTAAGGGCACCAGTTTTAATCAACTTTGTTTCTCTCACCACATTTACATTGCTTTGTTTCTCTCACCACACAAGATTGCTTTTTCACATATTAGGTACTTAATATTTGTTCACTGACTGAAACAGAAAAATTGGACTAAGTATTATGCAATTAATGTATGTAGGTATATACAAATTTTCAATGTGGCTGACATGGAAAGATCTTTACAATATATGGTTAAATGAGAAAAACAGATAATAAAATTCTATGTATGGTATGGCTCCATCAAAAACACTTTGATATGCATATACACATACATAAAAAAGTTATATGGAAGTTAGGTGATTTTAAATTTTCCTTGTATTTGTCTTTTTTTTTCTGTGGTGAATATTGATTTAACTGTGTTCAAAATCACTTTTTAAAAATGAATAAAAACTCTTTGACTTAATTTGATTTCTAGAAATTTAATCCTGAGGATATACAAAAAGATATAGAAGGATGCTCATTGTTTCCATGGGTAAAACAATAAAAGTGGGCAGATATCACAGAGTGACAGTAAGAAAATGGTGAAATAAGCTCTGGTACATTTATTCAAAGGAATTCCATGCAGCCATTAAAAATGTTGATATAGGTGGACATTTATTAACATAGAAAGATGAACTTACTGTATTAGTGAATTTTAAAAATAGGTTATAAAATAGTATGGACAAAACAAATTTATTTTGTAAATAATTATATTTATATGCATACATATTAGAAAAAGTCTGGAAGGATATAAAACAAACCTGTTTAATACTGTTTTTCTAAGACTAAAAAAATATAGGTTGCTATAATGTTTTTCTTCTTTACATCTCTATTATTTTTTAAATTACGCATTATAAGCATAAGTTACCAATACAAAAAAAAAAAAAAAAAAATTAAACCTACCCACAATAATGTGATAAGAATTTGACCACAATTTTCTTTTAAAGAAAAGCTTTGAAATCCCTCGTATCCTTAGAAGAAATGTAAGTACTGATTATATTTTGAGGCAATCAGAAGAAAAAGAACTGTTGACAGCCTCTAAAACTGTTCTCTTCAAACTGTTCATAAGAATCATCTGGAATATTTGTTAAAATGCAGAATCCTGGCACTTGCTGCCAGAAAATCATTCTATAGATCTGAGCTAGGCATTTCTGACATCTCCCACTGACCCATTCACAAGAGAATTTGATGCAGATAGTTCACTTTGGAAACTACTGGTCTTAAACAATGACACCGTAATAAAAAGGGTAAAGGGAGGAAAAAACGGTCCAAGTGAGGCATTAGAGATCATCTGAGTTTTCTCATATATCCAAGCTAAAGATTCTGAAGGCCAGGGAAGTCCAGTGAGTTACCTGAGGCCACAGGGCTGGACTAGAACCCACATTTCCTAATTCTGTGAATGGCACTTTATCCATAATGTTCCCTCCTCTAGTTGTGCAGGCAGAGGGAGCTCCCCAGGTAACTCTTTCACAGATCTACCACCCTCCTCACGTGTGACACAATGCTGAATGCAGCTGTCCAAATAATACTTAATGGCCCCATGACCTGATGTGTCCCCTTAACAGCAAATATGAGATGTCTAAAGTGCCTCTGACTTACTTTAAGCAAAACAAACAAAGCTGGGCATTTATCTTCACTTATCTTCATTCCTCCTTCTCCAAGTCCACTCAACATTACTTTGAAATTACTACAGTAACCTCTAAAAAGTCTCAGCAGTTAATCCCCAGTGCCAGAAAACTCTTCCTAGAGAAACACTTTCACTAGGCATTTTCCCATTCAAGAACCAACAATGACTTTTAAAATGCAAATACATTAATAGTTTGTATTATTATTGAAGCTTTAAACATATACAAAAGTAGACAACAGTATAATAAATCCCTGTGTACCCATCAATAGCTTCAACTATGATCAGAGCTGTCTGCTCTCATTTATACTTCCTCCACCCACTCACACTGGGTTGCTTTGAAGCAAAAGCTAGAGATTCTATCACTTTCACCCATAAATATTTTAGTATATGTTCCTAAAACAAAGCACTCTTAAAAAATAATTATAACACTAAGACTAACAAACCTAAAAAAGAGATAATTTCTTAAGATTATCACACATCTGGTAAGTATTCAAATCTCTCCAGTGGTCTCTTAAAAATTTTTTTATAGTCTTTGAATCAGAATCCCAGTTCTATATTTCCACTGCTGGCTATGGCTTTTGAGTCTTTTAATCCATAGCTTATCTTTCTTTTTAAACACGGCTTTAAAAAATAGTTTAAATTGAGGTATAACTTATATACAATAAAACGAACATTTTAAGTGTAGAGTTGGTGAGTTTTGATAAATGTATATATATATATATATATATATATATATATATATATATATATATATATATATGTAACCACCTCCCTAACTAAGATACAGAATGAACATTTCTAACAACCTATCAAATCCACACCACCCCACCCTCCTTTTCCCAGATAATCTCCCCACTCAAGGGCAACCACGTCTCTTCACTATAGCTTAGTTTTGTAAACTAGGGCTTTTTAAAGCGTTTCCAATCAAGGTCCAACCCCTCTAGCAGGCATTTGAGGGTCCTTTTTGATGAATGTGGATAGATTCTTCTTGCCCATGGGATTTTTTTCTGCTCAAGTACTCCTACCCTCCACTCATTAAGAGTGGTATGGTGACTTAATTACGCCCACTTTTGTGCCCTTCTTTACTACATGGTTCTACAGGCCTGGAATTTCAGCTGCCTTTGCCAGTTAAACTGTACCCATACTCTAATCAAGACTTGGCCCCAATTCTCTTTCCTCTATAGTTTTTTTCCTGTGATACGATTCCACTGAGATCTCATTTCCCTCATTGTCCTGACCAAAACATATCCTGCCCTCTGTTTTCTCAGTATAATGCGGGTCTCCTCGGTGAGAATGTAAGCTCCTTGAGTCCCTTCATGCTATGTTCCTATTTGGTGCCCTCTTCAGTGCTTAGGACAGCACGAGACAATAGGAAGCTTTTAATAAGTGCCTATGTTATGATCTCACTTATATGTGGAATCTAAAGAACTGAATAAATGAGCTAAGTAAACAGAAACAGTCTCAGAGATATAGAGAAAAAACTGAGGGTTGTTAGATGAGAGGTGGGAGGGGATGAGGGAGAAGCGGAGGGGATTAGAAAGCACAAATTGGTAACTACAATATTGTCATGGGGATACGAAAGACAGTTTGGGGAATATGCTGTTAAGGCTTTGTAGGGTGTCAGATGGGCACATGTCTTATTAGGGAGACCACTTCATGGACGGTGTAGATGCCTGATCACTGCACTGTACACCTGAAGCTGAAGCTGAATTATACTGTATGCCAACTATAATTTAATATTTATATAGTCATGGGATATAGAGTTCAGCATAGGGAATAGAGTCAATGGAATTGTAATAGATATGTACAATGTCAGGGGGGCAGTAGGTTGGGGTAGTGGGTTGTCACTTTGTTTTGTGTACCTGAAACAAACAAACAAACAAAATACAGTGCCTATGTAATGCAACTGAAAGTCACGGCGATTCTGTTTGGGCAACTAGCAGGGCAAAAACCAATATTAAATGTTAAACTAGTTTTCATTCACTAAAATCAGAGGGAATCTGTCACTTTTATTGCCAGAAGATGTTTTTCAGATGGTACTGAAACTCTGGCTGGTGTTAAATGGCCCATAAACAATTGTCTGAACTCAATAAGACCCATCGTAGTTACAGGGCACACATAAGATGACATGTGCACCAGCATGAGACTGACAAATGACTGCTGTATTTAAGTAAAACACTAGAAAAGTATAGCCAAGAAAGCCAGAAATAAAGTGGCCAGGAAAATTCAATGGTCTCAAGCCTGGCCGCCCTTCAGAATCACCTGAGTTGGAGACAGAGCCGTAAAAAAATAGATGCAATGAACTGCCTGCAGGTAGGCCCCCAAATTAGCATTTTTCATTTTTAAAAAAGCTCCCCAAGTGATTCTAATGAGCAGCCAAGGCTGAGAAGGACTGAATTAAAATAACCAATATAAAAATAAAACTTGACTGCTGAAAACGAGAGTTTAGACTTCCATCTGGTTTCAATCCATCAACTTGGATCATGTGAATTCTTAGGAATTACTGGTTTCGTTTACAGCCCTGGACCGCTAATGGTAGAAACCCATGGCAAACAGTAAATACCACCCAAACCATATGGGTAAAACAACAGGATTAACACAAACCACCTTCAGAATGCTGGCTCTCTGGCCTACATGCTCAAAACTCCCACCAGGTGGCAATGCTTTCCACAGTCACCACAGGGGAATTAGTGAACAGAGCAGTGGGCAACTGTGCAAAGTCTTTGGTCAATAACTCAAACTAACAATTGCCATGAAACCAATAAAGCATGAGCCTCATTTTACAAGTTGACCAGATTAGTAATAACTAAAAGACAGCAAGTGACAGAAATCTCAGTGTTTTGGAAAATAACCTTCTAAGCATTAATTCTATTTCTCAAGTGCAGTTAAGTGTTTAATATATGGATAATTATACTAGCTAAGGCAAACTATAATGAAAAATAAGTAACTTGAAAACTTCTTTTGTGTTCTTAACTTCAGAAATGTTATAAGCAAACTATTTGATAAGAAAAATAATTCGATGAAAACTACAAGTAGAGCTGGAGGAGTTTTAAAGAGATCACCTTGTCCAGTTTCCTCTGAGGTGTTTATCCATCAAGAATGAGGATTTGTTGTTGGTATGTTGCAATGTGTTTCTAAATTTGTTAGAAAGTTGATTTTTAAAAGTATATTAAAATGAATTTTAAAAGTTTCTCTGTTCCCACTTTCCAACTCTTCTGGCATGCTAACCCATATTTTTGTTTATCATGTCAAGTGCTTTCTGAAAACACAATTAGGAATAGTGTGGCCAGCTAATGAACCATGTTATTGTGCCAAATTTTCAGCTAGACATTCTGAGTTGATTTTTAAAGAATATCTAGCTTGCTTGTCAAGAAGAGATAGGACTGAAATTCCTGAATCATTATGGACGCCATTTCAATCACTTCGGTATTTTCCCAAAGTATAACTAAGAATTCTAAAGGATCTGAAATAATACATCTAGTTTTTCCATAAAGAAAAGGGCTTGAGCATGCATTCGCCCTTTTCAGCCCACATGTTGGTTTGTGTTCCTAGGATCGCCTCTCAGGGAACACTCCCTGAATGCCAACGTGTGTAGTCACCAACATCAACAGTCAATTTAAACTGGATATTAAACACTTCAATTTCTAGGGCCATTTTAATATTTTCCTGGGAAAATGCCGGACAGCTATGATGAATGTATCTGACAGTGGGTACTTAGAAATTAAAAGGCAAGAATCAGATTCTCCTTCACTACAACCCCACCCACATTTAATTACACACCATCCCAAGACAACCCAGAAAACCGACACTGACAGGCTGCATTAACTAAAGTCGGGTTAAGCAGATGTGCTCTGTGTTCCCCTAAATACAACTACGATCCCCCTCTCCTCCCTAAGCTGCTCTCCTCCCTTGATCTCAGAGGGCTTGACCTCTGCTGAACTCTTCAAGCACTTTTCTTTCTGCACATTCTTTGATGGCTAACATGTACCACCATAGGATATTATTCGTATTTCTGCTACACGTCTTGGCTTCCCACGTTCTTCAAGGTATAGACCACTTTCTATCTTTGTTGCAATACCACACTTTGCATATAGCTGACCAACTGACCTGTATGGAGAAGGGGACAGACATCTTGACTGCGATATGAATGACTTGCTGTTTGGAAGAATAAACAGCTGTAGCCATCATCCACTATCAACAATTCCCTCTGTCATTTATGACTGGACATCCAGGAACTCAAAGCCATTTCAGTTCTCAAAAACCACCAATCTCCATGCGTTAGCCAGAAATGAACTACATGCTTTAGGATTCATTCATAGTACAGGTGTCAAAGTAAACTTGCGTATTTTTTTCCAGAGTGCACACCCACTGAAAATGATAATGTATCAGTTTAAAAAGAGGAAAATTTTCAAACAAGTGTCAATTCAAGGGCTCACAAAGGCGGTGAACAGATTTTAAATTTTGTAAAAGATTTTTCCTCAGGGCTGAAGTACTTTTTCCCAAGGTCTGAAACAGATGTCTTAGATCTGTAATATCAATCCCTCTGAGGGTCAGCTATCCCTTTTGAGACTGGTGAAAACTATACACTTTCTTCACATAAATTCCAGACACAAAACTGTTCATGAAACTATGGACCCCAGGTTAAGAAGCCTCATCCTAAGGCTGTTTAGTCCAACAGAATTTCCCTGAAACAGGGCCTGGATGTGCCTATGGGGTGGTTGGTGGTGACGGTAGGTGGCAGGAAACCAAACGATTTTGGGTAAGTTCCCCAGCTGATCCTGATGGGCAGCCTGGTGATAAGATACTTTTACAGAAAAATTCTGCTGAAAGGGCTCCAAGCAAGAAAAAATCTAATCCACCCTTCTCATGACACAGGAAGACACGGCAGCCCAAACCCTCCCTCTCTGAAGTGAAACTCCAAGTTCCTTTGCAGCCAATACCAGGAGTCAGCTCTTCTGACTTCCAGGTCAGCAGGCCTGCCACTAACTCCATCATGCCACTGTACACTGCATTATACACTGGAATATACATTCCAGAAATGTCTCGTTTGGATTATTTGGATACTCTTGCAGTATTTATCAAAAGAAAAATTGTGATTAAAAAATAGGTACTAGGACAAGTAAATGGTAATTATTTGAACTAGGAGAAAACTAACTAGAAACGGTATTTTGTAACGATTTTTTTATTTCCCTGCTTTTGCTTTGGCTCACATCTCTGTCTACAAAATTGCTTTCACAGTTATGGGAATGACTTCAAGTTCATAAACTTTTTAATAAGCCCAAGATAACTAAGAGTACAAATATGGAAGCTGATTTAAAAAGCAGTTCTTTTGTCTGAGAGATGAATTTTCTCTAAATCATGCGGTAGGCAGTTAAGTTCCACTGTTAGAGTTTTGTTTGTATTTTTTCAGAGACAGTTATATACCTTTAGAATATTTGAACCTCCAAGTCATTGGTCTAGAATTTTCTCTCTTCTCTTTCCTCTTTCAGAAGGAAAAAGAAAAAAAAATTAACCCAATCCTCAAATCAAAGCAATCCGATTGATTTACAGGAAGAATAAACATTTTTTTTCCTCAGGTTTCTGTGAAAACAGAAACTTATTTCATCTTACCTTTTTAATTCCATGAAACAAAATATTAAATACATGAAACTCCAACTACCAGGAAAAAAAGGACTTTATAGACCATCAATGGTCACCACCAAATTCCAGCTGCATCAAAACTGTGACATTGTCTCTAAATCCTGGAAAAATGTTTGTGATGTTTTATGTGAAAGATACATTATAGAATATGTATGATTCAACTATTACTTTAAAAAAGTGTGTCTCTAAAATACAGACCCACACACATGGGGTTACCCCATAAGAGCATGACGGAGGCTGCCACTCTTTAGTTTATGCTCTTTTGAATTGTTAATTTGTTATGAGCACATACTCTAGTTATAATTTTAAGAAAATGAATAGGAGTTTAGGCATTGTGATGCTGCTAAAAATAATGCCTTTTTACTAAAAATTGATACCTTCAAATTTTCAACCCAAGGCAAATTGAAGGGAATTCTCTAGTTGGACACTAATACACTTAATTTAATTGCAGCTTCATTTTGAGCTTTCCCACGGAATCTGAATGACTCTGAACTGAAAATTTATTGTACTTCTTGTTTTCCCATTTTTATCTATGTATTTCTTTCTCTGGATACAATTGTTAGTTGGGGACGCAAAATAATTGGTGGGAAAAAAGTGATGGCCAACCAGAATTAGGGAGATAAAAGTTTGGATTGAAAACAAAAGATCATTTGTACAATTTCTGTTTGGCAATTTGCTCCATATCTACATTTTCATTTCTGGAAGTACTAAAAACGGCAATGACCGCCAGCATTTATTGAGCATTTATACTCTGCTGCAGACTGTTCCAAATGCTTTACTCTTATTAACTCACTAAATCTTCATTTCAACCCTATGAGGGAACAAAGACAACTTGTCCTAGTGGCAGAGAAGGAATTTGAACCCAGAATGCCTGGCTTCAGAGCCCAAACTAAGCTTCTTTAAAATATCTACTAGGTTAACATAAGCCATCATTTATATGCTCTTTTTGGTAGATGTCAAACCCAAATTCCCTAGCGTTTTACTTGGGGAAGAAAGTTTGCAATGAATCTTTCTATATTCCAGTATGTCTGTTGCTACAGAAATGCATGGAACATTGTGCGTGAGCAATATTCTCTATTGTATGGTGTGCATAGTAAGCCACGGTGCATTCTGACACACCTTTCCTCTTCACAGCTGGCAGGCACTGAGACTCTCTACCTCAACTAGATCAAGCTGCTTTCCTTTTCAGTCTATATAACCAACACCAGAGCACAAAAATTCAGTATCCTGGGTTGAGTTCGTAACCAAATTCCTTCTTCATTAGAACGTTAAAGCACATGTTTAAAACACAAATGTCATGTGAATTACAGAAATACTTGAAAGTGGGTCTTGTGTGCTCTGAGAGGGAGCTGCCACTATGACCAAATAATTGCTATTAAAAATATTTATACTTCTGTTCATGAATACTGTAGGTCTCATGCACTTTAGCTGATTAATTAGGTGTTCACTTGCAGGGTCAGATCTAACCAGCGATGTGTGGAATGTCAGCGTTACTGGAAACAGACCAAAAAACACTGTACCACGGCCAGACAAAACTTTCTCCCTGCTCTTGATGCTCAGGGTGTCAGGCAGATTACTCCAATGTTTCAGCTGAATATTTCTGGCAAGAATGTGAAATAGAAACCCCCGTTTGGGGAGGAGGGAGAAAGGCTGGCAGGAGAATGCTTTTATAATGGATGACCCACTGCACCATCTGTGGCTGGAGGTATTTAAGAGTTTTATTTTGACTTCACTATCTGACATCATGATTTTAAAAAAGGAATGGAAACAGACATATTCTTAGTTACTTAAGACTTTGCTTCAATCCACATATCATTTTGATGCTATTTATTCTAAAACGACTCTCCTGTGCATTTATTAGACTCCTTTGATTCTAAAAGGCAAAACCCACATATCACATGTCATGGTGATGTTCATTTTTTTCTTCTATAATAAGCTACCTGTTCCACAGTACAGTGACTAAAAACTAATATTAATTCAGGATTGACAGTGGAAACCTAGGATGACTTATATAAAAGAAGTATTTTGGTCCATTTTAACTGCTGCCCTTTTAGGCGATAAAGGGAAACAGAAAGACTTTGAAATTTTTGTTAATGGCTTACTTCCACTGAAGTCTATCCTGCACATTTTCACCTTACAATGAAATTTAATGCACACTATACAAATCATCTGAAGCATTTATATTCATTTTCTAGCCAGCATTTGGTCAGAGGGGAGAGTATGTTGGTAGCAGCTTCCCAAACTTCACAGTACAGTTGAGCATGTCAACAAAGGAAACAACACTAACGCCACCGGCACCACCACCAATGACAACACAGGCCCCCTGTGCCCTCTGCGTGCCAGTGATCGACACACTGGTGACCTTACAGGAGGGGTGTCCTTCTAATTCCCATTTCATAGTGAAGTGGAAAGTGACTTTCCTTCCCCAGGTCATGCTGGAACCCAGTCCTAGGATGATATTATGTACTCTCAGACATACATGCAACTGATAGTGAGGCTTGCAGGGAAATATGTCATACCATCTTCCAGGGGTATTTCTCCATTAGCTTCAATTAAAAAAAAATAAAATAAAATAAGGGTGTGAGCAAGAATTGCAATGAGTAAGGGCCAGAATGAGGAAGACAAAAATGCAAGCACCTATCCAAATGAAACGTGGGAAAGGGCTCCCTTCTGTCGGAGTTCTGGCTCAGACAAGCCTCCCTGGACCACCCTATCTCAAACTGCCCCCATCCCGACCACCACCACTCACTGTTGCTGTAACTGGAGTTCTTTTCTTCATAGCACATATCACCACCTGACAAATTTTAGGTCTACTGTCTATTGCCTGTGCCTCCAACTGGAATGTAAGCCCCATGAGGACAGGAGCCTATACCTGCTGTATGCTTCCAACAGCAGGAATTCAATCATTATTTGCTGCCTTAATAAATGAATTCATGGAGTCTCTCTCCTCCCTCATAAAAGTTTTAACTGAAAACATTTCACACCAGTATTTTTTATTGATAATATACTGGTAATTGTGGTTACAAACAGTGAAGGACTTTCTGCAAGCCGTGCTATATGACATGAGCAAGTAATAACTAGAAGACATCCTATCAAACCGGCAGCCCCAGGAGACAGCCGCTAGGCCAGCCAGCAC
This sequence comes from Rhinolophus sinicus, assembly GCF_036562045.2. Classification (NCBI taxonomy): domain Eukaryota; kingdom Metazoa; phylum Chordata; class Mammalia; order Chiroptera; family Rhinolophidae; genus Rhinolophus; species Rhinolophus sinicus. Next base: position 140,609,050 of record NC_133754.1, read on the forward strand.
TAGTTTGCTTTTCTTCTTCCAGCCTTAGTCCTCACACCAGACAATAAGAATCAGCAGAGTTGACTGCGCTTTTCATTCCACCCATTACCATTCTAAAGCTTTCTCCATGGTGCCCACAAATGGTCCCAACATTTAAAAAAGGCTTTACCTCCTAGAAATACGTTGCCCCCACACTTCCTCATCCCCAGGTCCCTCAGAATACCACCTACCTGCAACTTTATCCAGACTCATTTTCGGGAAGTCAGGGTTCCTCAGCTCTTCAGTGCTTGTAGACTTCATGACAGAATTGATAGATGACAGGGTACTGATGAGCTGAGAGTTGAGAGAGCCAATCTGTGAGTGAGGTTCCCCAAAAGCTTCTGCTAGTTCACTGTAGTTCTCAGCCAGCAGCGTCTGCTGTTCCGCCAGCAGCTTCTGGACAAGCTCAATGTAGTGATCCAAGCCGGTCATCATGCCAGGGGCAGCCCGGGGCTGGGAGCGCTCCACAAACTCCCCTACAGACTCATCCCCAACACCTACACTCCTCCTGCTGGCCGTCAGACCCACGGTCAACTGGGGAGGCCCACAAGCTATGGTCCTCATTTTGAGACCAACCAGATAGTTGTCATTAATACTTATCTGCCCCACACCTGACTCTTTGGTCTTCACGGCCGATGGCCTGTCAAACCCAGAACTGCCCGAGAGCACCGTTCCAACTCCGATGGACCGCATCTTGGTGGAGGAATTGACGTCCTTGACACGGCCTTCTCCTACAGCCACTGTCCGCGTCTCCACAGTCTGGGTGCTGGTCTGCTTGTCCAAAGTGCAGAGGGATGTGTTGGTACAGGACTCTGTAAGGATGGCCGTCTCGGTGTTGGTGAACTGGTTCACTTGTTCCAAAACTGTGCTGGTGTGCTGGCTTGCGGTGTGAGGCACTGCCATGACGGCAGCTTCCACCTGGCTAACAGCCTCTGTGTTTACGCTCCGGGAGGTGCACTCCTTTGGAGAGCAGACAATCACATCGACAGAACAATCTCCACAACCGATAGACCGTACTTCTTTGAGATTCAAGTTGGTCTTAAGGAGTGTCAGGTCGTTCACAGACTCCTCTGTGTTGCTGCCTGTTTCACAGACACTGATTTCCACACCCATGCTCTTGTCACACGTCTCCACAGACCTCCCAGTACATTGGTCGCACATTTCCACCCTTTCCTTAACAATCCACCAATTCATGGGCAGCTCGGGCCCCACGACTTTGTTCGCACAATTAGGCTGGCAGGAGATGCCTACGCTACTTGTTTGCACAGAGGTCCCAACACACGTGTCAGCTATATCCACATGGTCGCCAACCATTTGGTCTCTCATCTGCACCACTGCCTCCACCATCTTGCTGAGAACAAGCGGCTGGGCCATTATAGCTTTGTCAATTTTTTTCCTCGATCCAGCAGCCTGAAGCTCTTGCTTGAGTTTAGTCATCTCTCGGTCATGGGTGGTTTCTTTAAGCTGTACTTCCAGGCGGTAGATCTTTTCCTTTAAGGCTTCTATGGTCTGCTGTTGCAGCTCAATTTCTTTGTCAGCTTCGGTAGTCACTCCAAGCATGGCTTCTGTCACTCTGACCCCAGAATTCCTCGTCTCAATGACTGTCCCTACAGTGGCATCCTTACAGGACCTGGAGCCCCTGTGGTACACAACAATGTCACTCATGTTCTCATTGGCACCCACAGCCACCGACCGGAACTCTGGAGGCCGACACTGCCCGTTCTCCCTGAGCTCTGAGGAGGCCTCCGAGCTGCTGTCCTGGATCTTCTGCTCCAGGGCCTGCATGTCGGCTGTGAGCTGCCGGAACTCCTTGATCCTCTGTGTGCTCTGCTCTACACTCTCCATCTCTTCCTCTTCATAGTCAATATATAACTCCCTGCCACTTATCCGGGCCCTGGCGCGCTGTTCCAGCTGGGACGCGTTCCCGGCACTGTAGGACCGCTTCCTCACACCACAGACGTCATTCTGGGATGCAGCTCTTTGGTTTTTCAGCTGTGAGGCCAGCTGTCTCTTCTCCTCTTGCAAGACAGAGATCTTTACCTGGAGCACAGGGATGGTTCGCACCTGTTCCTCAAGCTCCTTCAGGCGTTTCAGGGCAATGGCCATCTGCTCGCGGATGTGCTGCAGGTGCATGGGGCTCACGTTCGTCACTGGGGTGGAGATCCCCGAGCTCAGGGGGCTGTGGTGGATGGAGCTCCCCATAGAAGAAGTGGTGGCAGCAGCTGGGGCGTAACTACCATAATCCCCGTTGCCTTGGTATCCATTCTGAAGCTGGTGCACGGCAGAATTGTGGCTTCCAGAACCCATAAAGGAGGAGAGAGAGCCCGTGGAGCCCATGCCTCCAAAACTGGCCAGCCTGGGTCTTCGGAACTCGCCCGGTGTCACCTGCATGGTGACTCTCTCCTGTTCCAGTCTTCTCCGGGTCTCCATCAGTGTCTTGGTGACATGAAGGTTGTGCTTTGGGAGTTGTGGTGAGGGTGGTGGCAGCTGTCGAGTTTCTGGGATGCTAAGAAAAGTGGGTGAGATGTCCAGAGGGGCAGGCGGCCTTGGGATTGGAGTTGATGCAACTTGGCTTCTGGCTAGGAGGAAGCTGGGATACTGCTTGTTGTCATCACTGTTGGAGGATGAGAGAGATTCAGTGGAAGTCCACACACCTTGCTGGCCAGGTGTGGCCCTGCTTTCTGGGCATGGCACAGAGGGCTTCCGCCTCTTCTGGATGTTCAGTTTCTTGATGGTGTTTCCTTTCTGTATGTCATCCACATACTTGAGGAAATCTAAGTCTAGTTGATAACCATAGGGAGTCTCCACAAAATAAGGATCTTTCTGTTCTCTGTCATGGTCTCTATTTAGATCATCACCTGCTTTTCCTAAAGGAAGAGAGAGAAGATAATAGTTTAATGCCATGTAATACACATAATGGTAAAAACTAATATTCGTGTACGTTGCAGTATGGCAAGCGGGTGTGATTTAAGAGTTGACAGACCTATGTTCTAATCTTGGATCTATAACTTAACATCTGGGCAATTTAATAAACCTCTGGGAACTTCAGTTTCCTCCTGAGTAAAAAAGTGAAAATACAAGCATTTAACTCATAAAGTTGTTAAAAGAATGTAATGACATAATGATTTTAAAGAGCCAAGCACATAGTAACTCCTTAATAAATACTTTTTTTTAAAAGAATGCATTAAAAAAGACTTAACACCTGAAACTAAAATAATATTTTATGTTAGCTATTGTTTAATAGAAAATCTTAAAAATATAAAAATGACTTAAAAGTATTTTCAAATAGGCAATTTCTTTGGTTGTCTCTAATCCCTTGAAGTATGGAGAGCAGTCATTAAGACTCCTATTTTATGAAACGTATGGTAAAGCACAAAAAGTGAAAAGTTTTAGAATAACTGACCAAGTCAGTGCAGATTCAGGAAGCCTGGGACATGAGTTCTCCACCATGTCCCAAACTATGCAGCCTTTCCCAATGGTGGCCAAGCGGTCCCAGTGCCTGATCACCTCCGCAAGACCACAATTCCCCTTGACACCTTCCTTGCAGAGAAAGCTGGGACACGGGATGATGAGTGATTAACTCCAGCGGCATGGGTACAAGAACACGGAGGACAAACTTCAACTTTTGTGTCTTTTCGTTAAAAACAAAACCAAGCCCTGCGCCACCTAGAGGAAAAGTTTTCTCCACTTTGATTTCTTTTGGACAAAACATTCACTATCCCAAGAATACCTTGTTTTGTGTTTGTGGGGTCTGCAAACAGATGCAAAGGAGAATGAAAGTAAGGGCAAGCCTCTATCCAAACACTAGATCATGTAGCATTCCGTAAACTACTTCTGTCTCAACCAAACATTTAGAAAGGAAACACAGGAACCTTTCAAGGCACAGACCTTACTGCTGACCTGAGCCATGCATTTCAAACTGAAAAGCAAGGCCATTTTGCTTGTTTCAAGTGTAGGATTAAGTAATGAGAAGCTCTGCATTTTTAGAATTATGAAAAAGACCCAAAAGCAGTGAGTGAAACGCAAGCCATCAGTACTCCTGCCCCTATCCTGGGTATAAAAACCCACCTGATTGCTGTCAAGGTCCAAGTACATCCAGCAATTTGGGTGGCCTGCCTGCCCTTCCCAACCTCACCATTGCTGAATGTTTATACCTGATAATGTGAATGCTCTGAGTAAAGCTTTTGCCTCTGTTTGCCATCTTTCCTCTGAAATGTTGGAAAGAAAAGTACAAAAAAAAAAAAAAAAAAAAGAAAAAAATGATTGCTAAGCAGAGGAGTAAAAAGGCATGTATTCTTTGCATCCCGATTTAAAACCATATTAGACTGTTCCAGCTGTTAGAATTTAGGCACTAGATTTCAATTCTAAAACGTGTAAAAGCATTCTATTAGAAAGACGTGCATGGCACCAATCATTTTCTAGCCTAAGGAAGGGTGAGCTGATGAAGAGTGCTTATGTCTGGAAATTTGTGCTCATACTAATAGAAACTCTTACACCTTCTCTTTCCTTTTTAACTCCACATGGACAATACGCTCCCTCAAAATACTCAGCCAGAGCTGTTTCCAGGGCTATCTAAAATTCCACAAGCAAAGAGAAACTGCAGGCTTGGGTGTCAGACAGATCTCACAGACATCAGCCACGATTCTAAATCTGGCGGCTCTCGACCCTGCGGGGTCGCGGCTCCCAGCCGGCCTTCCAGCCATTCCACGCAGGCCACGGAGAATTCCGCCGCGGAGATGAGGCCCCGGCGCGCTCCCCGCCCGCCCGCCCGCCCTCCGCACACCTACCAGGCGCCCGCGGTGCTCCGCGCCTGGCCCGCCCACGGGCACCGCACACCAGCTCGCCCGCAGCGCGCTCCGCCCGTGCTGCTGGGACGCCCTGGTTCTTCACCCCATAAGGAAAGGAGGTTCAGCATTCGCGTCAACTTAGCCGGGCCACGCGCAAATACCATAGGCCGAGTGTTCACCAATGAAATCTCCCTCCGGCTGTGGTGACACCACCCCCAGCACACTCAGCTGTTCGGCATTCCCTGCTTTCTTAGTGAAAACAGGAAACCAGGATCCTTTGAAAATGTGTGTTCTTCATTCCAGTGTTGCCAGAAGTAAAAATAAAGCCAGCAATTTAACCATCTCCACAGAGAGGCTCTGTCTGCGGGACCAGCCACTTCTTCATGAAAGAGTTTGTGTTCTTGTGTGGAAACTAAGCAGTCTTAGCCCTCAGTCACCTGAGGAAGTTAGAGGCACAATCGGCCCCACTGTTCTCTGCATGTTCTCCAGGTCCCCGGCTGGGCCCCGTGGTTCCAGAGCATTGCAGGAACTTTCTCAGCACTTGGCTCCTAACCCGTGATAAGCAGTTATTCTTTAACAGTAATCTCAAGGGAGCCTTTGCCATTGATGAAAGTTTCTTTAAATTTTTTTAGACACCTTTCTCTAGTTACTAAAGGACATGTTTGTAAAAAAAAAAAAAAAAAAGACATGTACAGACAATTTAAGAAAAAAAGCCACTCATATCTCACCATCTAGTGGCAACTCTTAATATTTCGTGGCAACTCATTCTAGGTTTTTCTGTCTATTAAACATATTTACTTTTCCCACTTAAGCAGTTTCAATAGGAAAGTGTAATTTTTATCTATTTCCCTTCAAACAATCATCCGAGTTTAGAACACCACAAAATACATTCCAGTTTTCAGTGAAGTTTGTTGCATATTAAGTTATTTCTGACGTTTACAAAAGGCATGGGTCACGAGGAATTACCCCCAGATGGACTCTGGACTTCTAAATCTGGGAGTCAGTAAAAGTTAGAATTTTACCATGTCAGGCCTGATGATTTCCTAGTACTGCTGGAATCAGACTATCCTAAGGATTTCTAATCCAAATTTTATGCTCCAGCCACTAAAAAAGCAAGCTATGTTCTCAAGGTGTCATTTTTACAAACAATTGTCCACAGTATGAGCTGTTCTATAATTAAGTAAAGATACACAGTGTCCTTATTTTTTTATCTCCTGCTTTCTAGTGTACCTTTACATACATTAACTCAAATATGGCACTTGTAAGGCCCTGACTGTTTCCCAACTTTCTCATGTATGTCATCCTATCTCCCTAGGTGAGACTGTAACTATCTTGAGAACAACACACTTAATTTTTAAAACATCCTTCACTGCTCCCCCTGCCCAAACATACACAGCTATTAACAAGATGCTGGGGACAAAGCAGATGTTTAAAAATGTTTACTGAAGGAATAACTGAATAGACAGTATACCATTATGAACTTTAAAAAACATCGCCACTGTGGAAAGCATTGCTAGTTCTACGTTAGTATTACGGACAATTCTTGCATAATGCTGTTCCCGTGGTTATCTTTAGATCGTGGAATCATGGGTGGTTTTTATGTTGTCCTTTATATTTGGTGAAGTTTTATAACACATAGACATTTGTCTTTTAAAAAATATGATTACAAGAAATCACTGTTTGGAAAGCAAGAGGAATGTACTGAAATCAATTCTTTAAAAATTTCACTTGGGAAGGGGATGAACAGGGCAGCCATGACAAAAGACGGCTAGATGTTCCACAGCTAAACATAGGGAGTTCTATTCTTCCACACGAATAGAACTCCCTATGTTTAGCTGGGCAAATAGAAAGACTATATATTTCCCTAGCCTCCTTACTGTCAGTATGACCAGAAGTGGAAATGTCATGTAGCAACCTCCAGAAACCTTCCTCAAGAGACACAGGAATAGGTCTATGACCTCCTTTCTTCTTTGTTCCTTCTTCCACCTTGCTGCCTGGAATGCAGATGTGATGCCTGGAACACTGGCTGCTATCCTGGACCATGAGTTCACACAGAGGGATGGAGGAACAATGTGCTGAAAGGAACCTGCGTCTCTCAGAGTTTTGTGGATCAAAGCTACTATGCTACTTCTGCAAAGCCTACCTCTACACCAGGGGTGTCCAGACTTTTTTCAACGGTTTTCACCGAGGGCCATATGTGGTAAAATACACAAACAGCCAGGCCACTCACTCGAGGTGAAGTACATATTGCCTCACCTGGTTTATTTAAGTAAACTAAATATATTTTTGGAATTTGTTGCGGGCCAATTAACAATGGATTGTGAGCTGCAGTTGGCCCACAAGGCCGCAGTTTGGACACCCCTGCCCTACACTTTTACGTGAATGAGAAACTTTCATTTTGTTTAGCTATTGTATGTTTTAAGTCTCTGTTACTTGGAGCTAAACTGAATTCTAATGGATACAGCAGTCTCTCTCCCATGTCTCTACTCTCCCACAAAAAAATTAAGACCAGATTTTTATAAGAAGAAAAATGCTAAATAATAAACTGGGGAGATGTTACAATAAAACTTCTTTATTACAAATATTTTGATTAATTCAAGAATAATTAAGGAAGCATAAACAAAAACAGTTTAAAACGTCTCTAAGTAGCGTATGAGGAGACTCTTAACTGCCTAAAAGTCTTTTTTTGACTAACAGAGCTATGCCTGCTTATACACAGCCAAAAACCACTGGCTATATCTGCAACTGGAATCATGAAAGTAACAGCTTCCAACTAAACATTCTGGAATCAGAGGGCTGTCCCTGGTGTTTACAAGAATTTTCTGAATGTCTGGAAATCCAGTGGTGGAGACTGCTCCTGGCACCACCTCTACCTTCATTATATAGCATTTACTGAAAGCTTAATTGGGTGCAGAAAATGGTCCTATTCAGTGGAATGAGTAGGAGGAAGGATTTATAAGAAATAAAATGAGGTATAGTCTAGCTGGGAGATAAATGTCAAACACTCTAAACATAACCCTAATTGAGATCAGTTACAAAGGCATATTATCAACACGAACAATACGATAGTATGTGAATGAGTGATAGAAACAGAATGGAGTGACCCAGGAGATGAGTTCTGACGACAAGGTAAGTGATGACAGAATAAAAGGGAAAGACAGGTAAATGGTGGAGAAGAGCCAGGGCAGAGCCGGTTGGTGCAGCTCAAAGAAATATGAGGTTAGAAGGGAGAGGGATGACTGAGTACAGAAGAGGCCACCAGACTCGGGTCCTGGCCCAGGGGAATCTTGCCCACTTAGTCACTGTTAGATTGCACACCCGTCTCCGTGCCAGGGCTTAAAACGCATCAATGAAAATTGTCTTGATAACTGTTTGTGGATTAGACTGAATGAAGTAGGGAAAGAGATTAAATTCAAGGAGACCATTTAAAATGTTATAAAATCCCCAAGTGTGAAGTGAAGGCCAAATGAAAAAACGTATTAATACACCCAACTTATATGTATAATTACTATTGATAAAAAAGCTAGCTTAGTAATATCTATCTATCTATCTATCTATCTATCTATCTATCTATCATCTTTCACTTGTTCTTTACCAGGCACTGTTCTAAGAGGTAGGGACACACTGTGAACCAAAGAGACAAGGTCCCCACTCTCACAAAGCTCAGAATCCAGTGAAGGGTGTGGTGCATGGGGGAAAAAACAAACAAACAAATAAATAAAATGCAAGGCAGAGTGAAGCAAAGAGGTAGAATCACCAGAATATATGCTGGTGTTAGGGTATGTGGACGGGCCGCTAACAGTGGGCCACATGGCTTCTGGGCTTGGCATCGTCACTGAGCTGACCGACTTCTTAGACACCAAGGGACTCAGAGTCCCTCTTCCCCTTTCTCTCTCCTGTCCCAGTCTGCAATTTGGGGTAACCAAACACCAAATGTGACAGTATGAACTAGAGACAACTCCCCCTGTGCAGACCAAATTCCCATGTGTTCAGACAGAAGGTGAAATCAACAAACTGGTGGTAATTCTACTCTTCATTCATATATTTACCACCTGGTAAAACTTAGTGCACTAGTGAGAGGGGCCTAGTTTATGGTCTAAAGAACAATTTGAAATTTCCTTGCAATTCTTTTTGCATTAACAAACTGAAAGGAAGATATAAATCATTTTCATTTAGGTTCATAAAGTGTTATATAATTTTAACTTTTCAAGGAAACTAAACGTACCGTCCAAACAATATTTAGTTTGATAAGACATAAAAATTAATGTACTCACTGGGAGGTGGACATTAGATAGCAGGAAACTAGTCAAGAGTACTGACCTGCTAGGGGTGATTCTCAACAGGGGGGCGCTTTTGCCCCCCAGGGAACATTTAACACTGTCTGGAGACATTTTGGGGTGTCCTAACAGGAAGGGCTGTGCTACTGGCAGCTAGTGGGTAGAGGCCAGGGAGGTTGTGAATCCCACAATGCACAGGACAGTGCCCTCCCTCCCCCAACAAAGAACTATCCAGTCCAAACGGTCAGTAGTGTTGAGGCTGAGAATACCTACACCGAAGACAGTGAGCGGAGTAAAAAATTCACATGCAGCAATTGAGCATTTGGCCATATAAGTTGTGGACTTCAGGGCTTCCATTTCTCAGGGGGACCCGCACATCATGCTCGAGTGACAGGGTGGTAACCATGCTACTTCTGAGTGAGAAAACAATAACTACTTTTCTACACAGTCTACCACAACGAGCCATTCTTTAATAGGAGCAAAACACATTGGAGGTTTCTAAACTAATGTGTCCTGGTGGACTTTTAAATGACTGAAACTTCGATATTAGTATTTTATCTATTAATTAGGGTACAATGATGCCTTTGTTCTGGTTTCACTGCTGCACACTCTCGGCCCAATTACTACCGACTAACGGTGCCATGAAAAATAATTACACCCATGTGCCCCAACTTCCACACACTCTTTATGTGTGTTTTCACCATAGTCTACCTGACTGTTGAAACTGAAGAACTTTGTTAATCCCCCTAAGTAACAGTACTGCCTCCTCTCACATGAAGCATAAAGACTTGGCCACTTGAAAGTGCTGAGTCACTCCCCGAGAATCACATAATTATCACAGCTTCCACACTGAAACGCAGCAGAGTGTGCAAGCATCCTGCTGTTTGAAGCAGTGAAACATATTCCAAATCAGCTAAGGCTGAGACGCAGAAAGAAGAAAACACAAAACAAAACAGAACAAACAAAGCAGTAGGATGCACTCAGGGAGAGAGGTAAGTTCCCACGACGTTATTACTCACAGTGTGAAAGTAACTGAATTAGCCAATCAGCTTTTCTAGGCAAGGACCAGTGGGATACAGAAGACAGCGAAGTGGAACAGGTCCTTCTAAACAGGTTTAGCAGGAAAGTTCTCCAGATGACACTGTTAGCATTAAGACCTTGAGACCCAAGGAGCCTCCCTGTGCCAAATCTACGTGAGAAACACGATTCGTTAGAGAACACACGATACAAAGGAGAACGATGAAAGTGTTCCCCATTCTGTTGTAAAACAATGTATGCTCGAATGGCAGGTGAGAGTTTTCTGTTGCTCTTTCATTTACCAAAGCGTATTTTTAAACCTTCTCTTTTCCCCTCCCAGCTAACAAACCCATTCAGTCATTCATGCAAATAATGAGCACCAACTAGGTGTCAGGGCCTGTTCCATGAAACCTCCACTCCTGTTCCCCAGAGTTATTACTACCTACCTGATTTCAACTAAATCTCTCATCAGGTTGCAGCTGTTTTAATCAGCCACCCAAACGCTTTGTGCAAACGAAATGACAACAGTAAGGAAAGCAAAAGTGTATGCCAGAAGTTCACCGGAAATATCAGGCTAATTGACATGTCATATGCAGCGTAACTGCAATTTTTACAAGCTTGGTTTGTTTACATGGCAACGTTATAATGTGGTATTGTTTCTCATATCTGTAACTCTTCATAACTCCTTTTGACTTCCCCCCTAAATCTTTAGATTTCCTCTCACAGCTGATCTCATCTCTGCTTCTTTCACCTGTCCCCACAGACATTAACCTGGACACTCTCCCTACATCTTCCATCGTCTCCCCTCATTACCCGTTTTCCATACTGGTTCCCACATTCCAAGTCTATTCCTACACCCCAGAAAGGGAATGCTGATATAGGGAAGATGCAGTTATCAGACTGAAAGATGGTTTTATTCTTTCATTCAGTAAATATTTACTAAGTATCTATCATGGGCACAACACTGCTAGGAGGTAAGCAAATTGGACACAGAGCCTGTCTGGACAAACTTGTGAACTACAGGAGGAGACAGACAAGTGGATGCACAAATAAATAACAACTGTGGTAAGTGCGATGAAAGTAAAACACAGGAAGTATACTCGACTGGGCAGGGGCCCCACCAGGGCTGGCATAGGGAGTGTTCTGTCAGTGCTGTATTTGTAGAGTCCACTGGGAAAAGTGTGTGGGGGGGTGTATTTGGTGGCGAGACTGGGATGGGAGAAATTCAAGGCAGAGGAAACTGCATATATAAAACCTGCCACTTTTAAGAACTGAAAAGGGGGTTGTGCATGGTGACAAGGAAAGCCTAAAGTGAGGCAGAGAGGGGACCAAGCCCCGGGAGTCAGGTTTTTGGTTCTTAAGTGCATTGGGAAGTTATTGAAGGGTCCAAAGCAAGGGAGTGAAGTGATCAGATTTGCATTTTAAGACGACTGCTCGGGCTAGAAGTTGGGTATTATGTATTAAAATTCTCTTCATTAGGTTTTCCATGGATTGTTCAAGTCCCCATGAATTTTTCTCTTGGTATCACAACTGCCTTTGCACAGTGTGAGTTTTCCTGCCTCCACTAGATAGCAAGTGCTAGCCATCGTGTTAAAACCACCAGAATGCAGAGCCTGCCTGTGGTCTCTACGTACCCCCGGAAATACTGAGGAGACCACTGAGAAGACCTGACAAATCTCAGCTTCTCTGGGCTAAGCCGGACACAAGGGTCAGGTCTTTGGACCTGTCGCCCAGGGCTCTATCCATGACCTCCTTCTGCTACACAAGAGAAAATATTCTTCTTTAAACCTATGGATGACTCACTGCAGAGAAAAATGATGGGATTTCTTTTTCTGAAGGTCATTAAAGTATGATAAATGGAATCTGGGAAGGACAAGTGTGGCATGAGTGAGGTCGGGAAGAAAGGGCATTTTGGGGAATGCAGGCCCTTTTGGACATTGAGGACATTAATTTAGGATATTGAGATGCAGAGCACAAACTTGCTCTGTATTTGAAACCAGGATGGGAATAGCAGGCATGGAAAATGTCTGTGAAGCAAAGACAATGTTGACCCTGGCAGCCAGCAAGTGTCTCTGTGGAGGAAGGAGAGAAAGACGGCAGCGTGCTACTGCCAACCCTCACTGCTCCCTGTCCTAGCCCAGACTTTACCCATGCCTAACCAGAGGACCAGGTCTGGGGGAACATGGGCAATGCACCCCAAACATGCAAGACATCTACCCATTAGATGGTCTCTGACAAGCTCAATTTTGGGTCAGTTTGCCTTCAGAGTCACCAGGGTGTTACTGTCTGTCTGCCTGACAAGGCTCTTGCTACAGGTGACCCTTACTGCCTTGGGGCACATACAAGATGTAGAGCTCAGATAGGTGCTGCCTACTAGCCAGTGTTCTGTTGTCAGCACACATCAGATTAACTACTTAAAGACAGTGCCAAGGTTCTTTTTGGCTCAGAAACTCTCTTTTGGGTTCTCACTGCTCAAATCTAAGATAATTAGAGCATCAAAATAATATGATTAATGATAGTAAGATTACAATCCAGTGAATAAATGAGGTATCGGTGAGTCCACAAAGTTATAATAAATAAATACCGTAGAGTGCCAACTAATAAATAAAGAACGAATTATGGAAACAGGAAATCACCATTTAGCAACTATTATAACTGGCTGATTTAGGCAGGAATTATCAATAGATGCTAAAGGCTAGTGGATAGAGACTTCCTACTGAGGACCTGGTCTGGTCTCAGACTACTTCCCCAAAATGCTTATCAATCACAAAGGGAAAAATGGTGACTCGCCAGTGCAGAAAGCTGACAGATAACCATATGGACCAGGTGATTAAGGCTAACTCACGTGCCCCTGACGTCACGCTCTGAGAAGAGCATAGCATCATTTCTGTGGAGTTCCTGCCTAGAAGGTAGGGCCTGAGTCTGGAAACGTCAGTGGATCCTATCTGACAGACAGCCTACAAAGTAATAGGTCTCTCTTTTCAGAACTGCCAAAGTCATGAAACAAAGGTAAGACTGAGACTGAGAACTGTTCTAGATTAAAAGAGATTAAAGAGACATGACAAATGCATGTCTTTACATACATACATACATACATACGAGGTTTGACAATTAAGTTCCCAAACTTATTACAATGATGTTAACCTTTTTTAATATCAGAGGGATTACTCATTATGAATTTGTACCAACTGGACAAACAGTTCACCAAGTTTATTATTTGGAGATGCTGAAAAGGCTGCATGAAAAAGTTAGATAACCTGAACTTTTCACCAACAATTCTTGGCTCTTGCATCATGACAATGCACCAGCTCACGCGGCACTGTCTGTGAGGGAGTTTTTAGCCTGTAAACAAATAACTGTATTGGAACACCCTCCCTACTCACCTGATCTGCCCCCAGTGACTTCTTTCTTTACCCGAAGATAAAGGAAATATTGAAAGGAAGACATTTTGATGACAGTCAGGACATCAAGGGTAGTACAATGACAGTTCTGATGGCCATTCGAGAAAAAGAGTTCCAAAATTGCTTTGAAGGGTGGACTAGGCACTGGGATCGGTGCATAGCTTCCCGAAGGGAGTACTTTGAAGGTGACCATAGTGATATTCAGTAGTCAGGTCTGTAGCACATTTTCTAGGATGAGTTCGTGAACTTAATTGTCAGACCTTGTACATACATACGCACAGAGAAATGATGGAGCAAATGTGGTAAAATGTTAACCACTAGGGAATCTGAATCTGGATGAGGGAGGGTGTGAAAGTTCTTCTATACATTTTCTCTCAGTTTGAAATTATTTCCAATAAGTTATATTCACACACAGCCTCCCTTCACTAGTGCCATGGGTGTCTGTGAGGTGGTGAGAGCAGCCAGCCAGTCACCAGGGAGCACAGCCAACACCCCACTGTTGCTCTTATGTAAATAAAGGAGCCTCTTTTTTTAGAAAATCAGCGGCTAATGTCTCTGTTCTCCTGTATTACATATTCTTTGAGGAATTTTACATTTGTTTGAGGTATCCCTGGAAACCTGTGGAGCTTCTCAATGATTAATCTTGCAGATTGATGTGCCAGGAGCCCCACTAGAGAGAATGAAGTCTAAAAGCTCTTTTCTGTGGCACTAAAAGTCTTCAACAATGTTGCCCCAATCCAGCACTTTCCAGTTTCCTCCCATCCCGCACCTTAACCTACCAGAGCTACTTTCGAGCCTTTCTGCCTTTGCTCATTGTTTCTTCCATCTGTCAGAATTAGTTCTTAGGGCCCAACCCAAATATCCGATGCTGATAAAGTCCTCCCTTATCTCCCACCGCTCGGTCCTGGGAAGAACTGGTCCCCTTCTTCCCTCCATTCTCCTGAAACACTTTGCCTGTACATCCTGGAAGCAGACACATACATGCCCATCTTCCTCTAGCAGGCTGTGGGCATCATCGGGGCAGGGACCAAGTGGTGTTTTTCTATCCCTCAGTGCACAGCGTGGTGTTTGGTACACAGCACACTCACCGTCTACCTTACCTAAATGAAAAACCCCCATGTCTCGGCATGTACCCATCATCCTGCCACTGCTCCTTTCCAGCTGTTGGCAAGTTAGATTCTGTCTCAATTGTATAATGACCTGCTTCGGTGTGCTGTGGACCACTGAGAACGCTGCCTACGGTCTCCTATCATTACCTACTATTATTGGCTCACCCTGTGCTGTCCGGTGAAGCACACAGCTGGGGCACACCAGAGAAGATCCAGAAGATCCAGAAGATCCTTTCTCGCCCTTGCTCCCCCCACCCCATGAGGCCAGGCTTTGAGGCGTTTATGATACTTGTTCAGAATCCATTGAGTTTGCTAAAATCTTCAGGTCTACATTGGTTTCTGCTTCCTCGAGAGGATGAGGGAGCTGCTGGCTGGGCCCTGCAGGGGAATGTGCGTGCACACTGGGGCTCGGGGAGTGGAGTGTGGGCGCCGGTTAGGTGTAGAGGAAGCCCTACTCCAGCATCAAGTATGCATAAAACAAAGCAAAAGTAGACAAACATTCCCCAACCTTTAAAATTCTATTACGGCCAAATTAAAATATATCCTTCTCACAATAAGAGGACAAAGGTATGCTCTGATTTTTGTGAACAATCTCATTGTCCCAAGAGGAAAAGCCTTCTTTAACACACTGTGCAGAGAGAGACATGTGCTTTAGAACCACCAAACACCTTTCCATGCAGTTGTCCAGAACGGCTTGCCTAAACTGGGGGAAGGTATAATTTTCTGTCCATAAAACAAGAACAGGAGCTATAAATATTTCATGGGCAAGCAATGGGCAGCAGGGGTCTGGAATCACACAACGCAGCAGCAGCAAGGTTTGTATGCAGAAAAAGAGGGGGTTGGTGGGATTCGACGGTTTCCAAAGGTTGCTTCCAGACTATGAGTCTTTGACTATACTTTACACAAAATTTCCTAACATCTCATGCTATGTGATCAAGTGAAGAAAGAAATTAATTGCAGCAGCTGTCAGACCAGATGTTCAGGCTGACAGAGCCCGAGGCCTTGCTCTCTTCCCCATGCCATTCGGCAGTGCTTTTTCCAGTTGCACCGTAACGACTGGCACAACCTCACGATCCCCAAATGCAAGTTCCCTTTGCTGTATCATCACTTCTACTCTGGGCGTGTCTTAAGAGTCCAGAAGCCAGGCTGCAGGTGAGCAGTCGAGAGGGAAGAAAGTGGAAAGGGTTATTGTTCCTGGGAATGGAAAGGGCTATGTCCTGATAAAGGGCCCATTGTATTAAGGAGGCACGAGACATTACAGAGGCCTTGAGGTTTACACAATGGCCCTCTTCTCCAGTGCTCAATGCCAACTACAAGATGCAGTGACTCTTTACCCCAAATCTGTCTGAATAGCCATTGATGTCACAGGCTTTCCAGTACTTGCTCTTCACCAGCTGAGGCAGTGCTGCTCTCCAATGCCCACTGTCCAATTTAAAGAATTATTGCTGAAATATAGCCTAAATTTGCCATGCATGCACAGAGCAGAACTAGCTTGGGGACTAAATAATGTTTTTAAACTTTTTTCAAAAATAACATGCTTGTTATAAGCATAAATAGGAAAATGTGCCAGTTCAAAGGGGAATTTTGTGAAAAGCAGAGAAGGAGCATAAACTGGGACTTTGGGACAGAATGGATTTTTCTAACACAATAGAAAGATTTGGGGGTGGGTGGGGAGGGACTGAAGTAATTGTATGAATCTCAGCCCTTATTTTGATTTACAGTGTTTATATAAGAAAAAGAAACCAGCTTTAAAGCACACTGAGCAGTTCCCTATTAGAAAAACTGAGCTGAAAACAAATAACCAAAAATGGATTTAGCAACAAAAAAGAAAGTTCTGGAATTTAAGTAAAGTGTAAATTCAAAAACCCAAACCTTAGCACACACGTACAACCTTTTACTCCTATGACAATGACATCTTTATGTTAAAGCCACAGCTAAGGCTGAAATTTTTACTGAACCAAAAATCACGTACTGAGCTATCCTTTCTAGTTTGTAATAAAAGCAAATATTTTTCATAACATACAGAGCTTGAGTTTATATTTCACCAACCCCCACCCAGAACGTCACACCATCCTCTATTTTTCTTTTTTTCAGGACTTCTTACTTACCCACCCAGAAACAAAATAACTGATTTTCAGCAAGCAGGAAGCCAAGTTTCAAGCATACTTCCCTCGGCATTAAAGAGACTACACTCATTAGCAGGCAAAGAGCCCAGGAGCTGCTGCAGAGAATTTATTTATACCCATTTGGAATTTCCTGACCAACTAGCAGCCTGCTGGCCATGGGGTTTAATTCCAGGACTCTCTCGGTGTCAGTGAGACAGCAAAAACTACCAACCAAGTAAACTGCTAGCAAGGATCTTAACAACAACAAAAGAGGTGAGGACAGGCCTTTCCCATGCCCCTTCCAATTTTTCAAACAAACGGTCCTCATAGTCTTTAGACACATGAAATGCTAACTTAGAAATGCAGCTGTAAACCTGCTAATTCTAGGAAGAATTCAGATAGAAAAGAAGCAAATGTTTCCCTATTCTTCCCGCTGACTTACTCCCTCCCCCTGAACCCTCTGGGGCTGGGAAAGGTTCCCTGTTATAATTTGAGCTCTAGCTCAGCAGCAGTCTTATGAAGGAAATGATTCAGTCTTATGCTGAACCCAGTCTGGGCTGGAGGCAAGTGGTTCCTTTTCTTGGTGTAGTCTTATTCAATGCAACATGCAATTTAAAAACTAAAAACACTCCCATTTGTAAGCCACAGACCCAACCCCCTTTTTTTTTTTTTCATATTCCCTTAAACATTTTATCCAAATTAGATCAGGTGACTTTCAAAGACACAGAATTAGTTCCCAAACTAAGTACATTGTGTTTTAGGGTGATAACATCTTTGTGCATGCACGCTTTTGTTTCTGGTTTAAGAAATTAGTAAGAATGATTATGTCCCTCTAAGGGTTTAAATTAATCACCTTAAAAAGAAAGAAAAAATCTTCCATTTAAACTTATTCTTCATCTATGTCTTAAATACATTGGGTAATTGTGATTCTAGAGGAACAAGATTTACTGAATTCTGTCTACAGGGCAAACAAGCAAAGCCAGTTCTAAACAAGAAAGCAGAGATTAACAAAGATTACGGGTGACTCTAAATGGCCTGCTTTGTCAAGTTCAAAACGGGATAGCTCTGTGGAGAGAGGCAAAGTTTGCAAGAATCCATTGGATTTGCCTAGTTTGACTGGTTTATTTTAATGCCTGCACACATGGCATTTGCTTCTTATTCCACCCTCCCGGTCCACACCTGGTGGCTGCATGCTTTAAAAGTGATTATCCTTGGGATGGGCATTTTTCTGTGTGAAGCTATAAAGATTAAACTTTTGAAAACGATGTGGGATTCATTTTGAGTTTGGTTTATATCAAATAAATAAGCTGATTCAAAGGGAAATAACAAACTATGATCAAAGCTTCAAGTGCCGGATACTATGAAATACAGGGTCCAAATAATTCCAAATTATTTTACCCAACGACACCAACATTAAATAAGAGATCTGAGTTAGGCCTATTTTTTCTTTTATTGGGGGACTTATGAAAAACTTTATTGAGATATTTACCTATCAAAATTTACCCATTTTAAGTGTACAGTTTGTTGAGTTTTAATAAATGTATACAGTTGTGCATCTAACACCACAATCCAGTTTTAGAGAATATCCATCACCCTAACAATTCCCGTGGGCTTCTTTTATCATTTGCTTTTAACAGAGAAAATTTCTTCTCTGTACTTCTGAGAAAATTCAAGTATTATTCAGTCACATCACTACATTCCGAGGTATTAATATCAAAAGCCTTGTTCTTAAGAATTAAACTGAGGAAAGCATCAGAATGTAGTGTTTCTTAATCCTGCAAAGAAAAATCCCGCTAAAAATTTATTTTATGAATATTGTGTTCTGGTAAGAATAGAGCTTATTCTATAAAGCAGTTGAAGATAATTATCTTGTATGTGTGCTTCTACGAAGGTGAGGTCTAGCAGAAAAAGTCATTGCATGCAAATAAATGTCTAGTCCTCTTATTGAGGATGACAAAGGTTAGGATGGGAGAAGAATTAAAACTAGGAGCTCCTCCTGCCTGGAAACTGTCAGTCACAAAGGTTCCCCCGGCAGGAGAAAGACACAGATGTCTGCCTTGACTTTCCCAATGTATGTACAAAAGCAGCAGCCAAATGAGGTCTGGAAGGATGAAGATGTATGTACTCAAGGCCTTTCCTCCGATGGGTGGAGAGGAGGCAGAAAAGGTGACTCCCGGTCAGAGGGGTGACGATATGAACATCACCTTTGCCATTCAAGGTGAAGGTGCCAAGGCTGGAAGTCCCAGAGTAGGCATCCCATGCCACAAGGTCTCAACCCTACTGCTCAATTGAAGGGCCTAGGACCGTTTTTAAAAATGCTGAATAACCTCCTAGCCCACCCTAATGAATCAGAATCTCCTGGGGTGGGGGCCAGGGGCATCAGCAACTTTAGAAGCTGAGAACCTCAACCTGAAACCAGGCAAAATATGCAACTCAAAGTGTGTTTTTCCTTTGGCTTAAAAGAAGCTGAGAGCCAAATTGAGGGTGGCTCTTTAAGCAATTCAGGTGCCCTCTCAGGTTCCAGATCACAAGTTCAAATGCCTTTAGAGTCTAGGCCAGTCACTGAACAGAAGGGGTCTGGAAAGAGTTGGGGGAGACCAGGGAGACCTGTCCTCTCCAGCTGACTGTGGCCCTGGGAACACCCAGTGATGCCAGAGCTCTTCACTTTTCAAGATTCCTGAAGAAATCTGTATTTTTATATGAAATTACCTAATTAAAAAATTGGCAATTAATGCAAATTTTTAAAAAGCTGTGGGTTGTTCCAACAGAACACACTCCCAGGCCTCAGCGTGGCATCCAGCAAGGACTTCACGGAATATATCCGGGATCCAATTTCATGTCTGTTTCCATCCCTTTCCTTTCCCCATTTTCTAGGTGGCCAACTTTTTCTATCTCGTTTTAACCTGCAAGAGACTTTGTTGAAACAAATTATAAAACAAATCTGAAAAACAATTTTAATTCTGGTGCCTATTAACTTAATGCCATATGTTTAAATTTAACCCTTTTACTACTAAGATGTTCCATGAGAAAAATGAAGACAAAGACATCTACCAAAACAACAGCCCAGGGTCCCTACCACCATGTCTCTCGCAGGGGCGAAACCTTCATGTGCAAAACCTCTTGCCAGAAGGATTCATCTTAACAAGAAACAGATTGAAAGCAGGACGGCCTGCCGTCACTTTTAAGGAGGACCTGGGTTATAGCTGCTGGATTTGAGACTTTGCCCCCAACCCCTAAGGAATTCAATTACTGTATCGTGCTTCTTTATTCATCTTCTCTTAGACTTGTGATGGGGTGTGACACCAAAAGCTGGGTGTCTAAGGTGACTGCAATGAGGGAGAAAAGTTGGCCTGGTGCCTTTCCATGTCACCATGGCTCCTCCTCCACCCACCTCCATCACAGCCTACGGGGCAGACAGGACTGGAAGATGATTACAGGGACAGGTCCAGCAAGGGCTTCCAGCTCTTTCTTGTCCTGTTAGGTGTGTACAGCTTTGGGTGTCGGAAGAGGACTCCTCTGCATGCCTGGATTAGAAGGATCTACTCCTAAACTTAATGTAAGAGGACATTTTCCAAGGAGAGGCCACAATCAACATGAGGCGGGTGTGTCCCAGCGGAGGTGTGAGATTTTAGTCAGGAATTAGGAAGAGGATGCCACAGATGATGGGTCTATCTTAAAAAGTCAGAAAAATCCTGTCTTCATTACACTTAACGAAGTGCACTTCCCCAAACACATTTAAGGCTTAATACTGGAGTCGCAATGAATGTATACACGTTAGGCTTACTTTAGAGTATGGGTTGCCCCAGGATTATTGCTTTCATCAAATTTAAACAAGAGACTGTCTCACAACATGTTTTCATCTGAGATTGGAAATCAACATTTAAAAAAAACAAATGACAAAATGAATTGGAGCATGAAACTAAATAGGGAATTAAAACTTTAGGTTACCACAAAGACGATGAAGGTTGTAAATAATAACAAGGACAGTTTATTTCTTCCCATCTAAAAGGGGTGACAGATCTGTAGAGATGGTCCAAGATAACCGTGGGAGAGAAGGAAGGCAGACCAACCAGCCACACCCCCACGGTAGAGGTTCTCATTCATAGTCTCAACCACCCACAAAACCAGACTAGATAACGATCTTGGGACAAAGGGAACTGACTGGAGCTCCACCTTCTCTCTCTCTGGTTGGGTTGCTAACGAGCAGAGAAAGGAGCAAAGAAAAAGGCCATGGAACTAGAAAGAACTTTCCAAACTGCCTCTTACAATAACCCTGGACAACCACACTGCAGCTGGTTACCTCTCGCTGGAACCCAAGGCATTTAACAGACAATACCATTTTAAGCCTACCTTAGAGCACATGCTCGAAAGAAAACAAATACTACAACTTCCACTTAGTAGGAGGTAAGAGGAGAAGACAGAAAGCATGTGTCACAAAGTGAAAGCCATGTGTTCATTCACAAACAATATCCAGGTGAACAGGTTGGAAGAAAACTGCAAAGTATATAACAATATAAGATTGGCCATTGGCAGAGCTCAATTCAGTCCCACGGATTCTTAAGTGGGCACTGTGCCTGAGTTTCACTCTGCATTAGATGCCCAGTGTTATGCCAGCACAAAGTAGGTGTGCTGCAAATATTTGTTGGTTGAACGTTGAGCATGTTGACTCTACGTTGAGTACTAAGCAAACCATGATGGGCAAACCAAGATGAAGATGACGTGGAATCTTGCCTCTTAAAACTTACACATTATTGAGGCACACAACCATAACTCTTAATTAAAAGCAAGTCATGTTAACTATTTAATAGAATATAAAACTCTATAGGAATAACGAAGAGGAAGGGGTGAATTCCCATTGGGAGTATCTGAGAACACTTGTTGGGAGGGGGCAGAGAGGAAGCGGGACTAGAAAGAGAAGAGGGCTTATTATATTAATAGACATGGGAAAGACATCCAGGTCAAGAGAGCAGTGCTGTGAGCAAAGTCACCAAGAGGGGAGCAGAGCATAGGGGGAACGGGGGCCAGCTGCTGAGATGGTACAGATGCCCCCATTTCTTTCACAACAATTTGGACAGACCTGGTGCCTTGCTACCTGGAGCCACGGAGAGCTGGGGAGGCCCATCATGATTTTTACAGGCATCAGGACTGAAGAAACAGAAATAGAGCCTGATTTCTGTCAAAATAAGGCCAAAATCAACAGTTCAGAGTTAAGAGAAGGGAACAGTTAGAGATTAAAGTTAGTGAAAGCTAAAATGTTTGGAGTGACAGAAAAAAATTACAGGCATATAGAAAGCTCAATGATTCTTAATCTTGCCAGCCATCCTTAACAAAACAAAAATCACAAAGTAGTGAGAAGAAGGCAAAGAAAGACCAACTTTCACAGGACCTCAGGCTTGGTCCATTACACAAAGGAGGAAAAACAGCTGCCTTTCTGCCAAATAAATTTCTGTGCAGTCATTTAAAAGTGAGCTACTGAATGAATGAACTCACTGAATTGAAGTTGTTCTACTGGGTTTTGTGTCACTCCTCCCGATAGTCCCCAAACTGTGCCCGATTTATAGTCATCACTATTTGGAAAGTTTACTTTTTCATCATCAGTGTCCTGAGGACAGAACACCAAAGAATTAATGCCCCAGAGGAAAAGCCCCAAGCTTTAAGCCCCCTTTACCTTTCTGAACGTTTTCTGGTCTCGGATTTCTTCATTTAAAACTCGTATCATGAGGTGGCGCAAGTTCCAGCTGCTGTGCTCTAGTGCCCAAAGAACGTGTGCACACCCCTCCAGAGGAGCCACAGCTCCTGTGTGCGTGTGATGGAGGAAAGTGGAGAAGGCAGGGCTCAGGGCCTGCTGGGATTCCTCACGGGACAGGCTGACAGGTAACCAACCACCGAGCGTGTGATACGATGTGACCGATTGCCCTCACATTGCCAAACAGCTGTCCCTAGGGCAGATTTGGACGCTGTGGAAAGCGTAGTGCTAATGGAAAAATCTGGTGGCACAGGGCTTCGGTGTTTTGCAATTTTTTCCTGTAAGCTGCATTGCTGGAATGGTTTGACATGCAAACTATTCCCTCCTCCCCTCCCGGCCTACACACTTCCAGGTCTCCACCCTGGTGTGCTATAAAAATCAGTGTATCATCGGGCTGATTCACCCCTTGAAGAGGCGGAGTCCCAATGAGGGTACATGCTGCATAAAGCCGACAGGTATTCTGCCGCCTCTGCCAGACCACGGGAAGACAAATCAGCCTTTGTCCTCAGTTGGAAGGGAACATGTCAAACAGGCTGCCTTGGAAAAACATTTCCCTGGTGTGTCCCTGATGTGAATGAAGCATGCCAGTCTATTGATCTGAAATGCTGAGGAAAAGGAAATAAATGAGCAGTCCCTTGGTGGGTATATGGACTTAGATGAGGGGGATACTGAGAGAAGGGGGGCAGTGAACTGCTTTGAGTTTTAGTTAGAAGAAAGCGAGAGCTGATGCACATAAGTTTTTAAAGATATGAAGCAGTTGGGCTCATGAATTATTAGAAATATCCTATCTCTCTCTCTCTTTTGCATTTCTAGTCTGGGAATAGTCTCCTGTCTTTCTTCCAGGAGACTCTTAAATGTGCCTGCTGTACAGAAACACTAAAAATGCCTTGGCCTCATGGACAGTTAATGCAAGAGAAAAGGGCACTCAAAAAATGGGCAGGGATGGGAAAATTTGGCAGGACAAGCTGAACCAATGTTTTCACAAAATTATTTGCAAGGCTGATGGGACTTATCAACTAAACCAAATATTGTGAGACTAAACTCAGAAAATCACATGACTAGCTCTTGATTCTAACTAACAGAGATCATGGCCAAAATATGAACGAATCCTTGGAGAGAAACCATTTCCAATTAAACATAATCATGAAAAGGACCTAAAATAAACTTAGTACTTGTGACTATTAATAGCAAATGGCTTTCATAAACTACTACTCTAGTACAAGCTCCTTTAAATATAAGGTTCATATGGTGAAACTGTAACCATGTCCACCACCTTTTGATCCATCTGGGAGAAATGTCACGGGTCACTCGAATCTGGCTTGTCACAAACAAGACGGAGTAAGTAGTACAAAGATTTAACTTCTAGGATAAGGACAAAATCCCAGGAATCCAACAATTTGTCCCTTGGTCCAGTTTTTCCTCATGTCTATAGTTCTGTTTTTCCTATCTGTTGGTTAAAAAAGCTTTCTGCGTATTATAGAATATTGTTTCATCTGAATTTTCAGCCATGGCTTGCTTGCTCCAAGAACTGCTAGGATTAGAAATCTGGTCACTATTAAAAAAAAAAAATCCTCAAATTAGCGGCATACTTATTTTTAAGTTGTGAGATCACTACGGTTCTATACACAAATGGCCTGCATTATTTAAAAACTTCTTGTTTTCAGGCTAATGAACTGCAATCCAAAAGCAAAACCACGCTTAGCCTCTAAAACATGAGCATATTTTCTCTAAAGCATATGGAAATGTAAATCAGTTATAGCTCACTCCAAAAATATCCAACAGAGAAGCCAAGAGAGGAAAAAGAGAATCATCATTTTCTTTCTTTTTTTTTTTTTTACTTAGAATTTCTACAACCGTTTGAATGAATCTTATCAAAGCTGATTCCCTGATTGGGTCCTCCTTGAGGTTTTTATTAGAGAAGTCTACTCAACGCAATTTTTAAATCTGTTGCCAAAAAAGAACAAGAATTTACTACTTCTGTGAATTTGAGAATGATGCTAATATTTTTCATGCCAGATCAAATCAAACAGCCTTTTATAGAAAAAGACCCCAAAGCAGAAACTAAGAGGGTGAGTCACTCACTTTCCAAGCCCATACAAACCTTTCTCAGAAACAACACAAAGGAGATGAACTGGAATTATCCACGACACAGGAAGAAGGCAAACCCTGAAAAAGGAAGCTAATGAGCTATACTTTTGATGGGCTCAGCTAGCCTACCCAAGTCCTTCAAGAGAGACAGGAAGTGCATAATCAGACATCAATGCCAATACTCACTATGGGAAGTCTGCGGGTGAGCAGGGCACAGGACATTCAAATCCTTGGAGGATGGGCTGTTTTAATCCTTTGCCTCCCTAAGCAGTCTCAGAAGGACAGCAACAGCTTGAGTTCTTAACACAGTGAAATCTCCCTGTTAGGTTCTTATTTTGTGTTTTTTCTTTCTTGTTGGCATCCACAAAGCTTCTGGGCAGAAATCTCCAACCAAAAGGGTATCTCTGCCCACGAGCAGGAGTCCAGAGTCTATCCTTCCTACACTCCAGTAGGCTGGTACTCACTGGAAGATAAATCATTCTTCCTTAGCTCAGCTGGAGAGCGAATCGCCTATCAGAAATCTGACGCTTAACCCATTACAACTCGCTCAAAGCTTGTAAGGTGAAGCTGGCTACAGGTTAAAACCTAAGCTTTAAGAGTTTGTAAAATAGGCAAGCCCCAATCAGGGAGGCACTCTTCACATCCTCTCCAGGGGCTGAATTCTGGGGTTCTGATTATATGATTAACCAGACAGGCAAGACTCCAAAACCCAGGGCTTCCTATTTGTCGGGGGTCTTGGCATTTTAACAGTTAACAAAATTCAAATGTAACTACTTCTGACTTAAAACAACAACAACAAACAAACCCATCTCCTCAAACAACCATCACTCCAAGAAAATAAATTATTTCATTTATAAACTTCAGTGTGAAATTAGCCTTCAATAAACTAAGTTTCTTTTAAATTTAATCTAATTAAATTCAATTATTAAACACATCAAATAATAGGATGAAACCGCAGGATGTACTAAATGCATATAAGGCATTAGATACATTTGTTAATTTGGCAAATATGAGTCACACTAAGAAAAAAAGAATTTACCAGCATAACCTCTATCACGGAGGACATTTTATTTTTAACCATTCTACTTTTGGCTTTTATGAATTTTCTGAAATACATACTTTCCCCTTGATCTGTTTAATCAGAACTTCACAGACATCACATCTCTGATTTTTAATGTCAATAGAAGGCCTTGAACAAAGGAAAAAGACTCTCCATATTGAACCTCTGGCTTAGTCATTAACCAACTATGAGCTGGGCAAGTTCTACTTTGTCATCTGCAAGTAGGGAAGGGAGGTTGGACAAGTAAAATCAGAAAGACCCTCTCCTCTAGCTCTTATCTACGTTTTCAGGTTGGACAACTTTGTTCTACCCTCTCAGCTCTTCTGATACACCACTGAACACACCACTTATGGGAGAATGCAAAGCACCGCTAGGAACACACATTTCATCCTTTTGCAAATGCAATCAGGAGACCCTGGGTGGTCATGGAGGGCACCCACACACTAAAGCAGCCCCAGTTTCTAATCAGCTCACCCTCTACCTTTGGAGCAATGCTAACGTAGACGACAGGTCCAGTACTCTCCACCACAAACACACCACCTCTGCTGTATTCCGGGACTTTCTTTACAGGCGGTCTCAGAAAACACCAGGTTGGTTCTCGCCAGACCTGTGCACACTGATCTTGTACTTGACAAGCAGCATGCAATTCTTGCTGTCCGCAGTGAGCTCAGAGTTCTGTTTGAGAAATGCTCCTGCCCAGAAAAAATATTGACACAACCGAGCGTGGGTTGCACTGCACTGCATTGCAGCGTTCTACCTGTCCTGCGAGGAGACTCTGGCTCTGTCTGATTGACCAGGGCTTATCAGTGGCCTTTGAACCTCATTTCAGATCATCATGGAGACAAAACCAGGAGCCACATAACTGACAAGGGTAGCAAGATTTTATGAAATGTATTATATTAATTTAAAGTAACCAAATTTCAATACCATTCAATAAGGACTTTAAATAAGCAAATGATGTATCTGTCTGGAAAATACATATGTCTATGTAGCCTGTGAAAGAGAAATAGCAAGAGGGGGAATAACTACAACGAACTAGAAAAGGCAAGTGTTAGTAAAAATAAAGATGATGATTCAAGGCATAAAAAGTCACTCCATCGGGCTCATCTGTTTATTTCATTTAACTGTAGACTCAGGACAGCAGTACAATTCCTGCCACAATGTCACAGCATCTGACAGGGCCTGGCATGATGGCACCTGTACAGGGGTTTATGGATCAGGAGCTCGTGACAGAGACAGCAGAACAAGAAGGACAGTGATCTCCTCTGACATCTGACCAGCACTTTCCATCTTAAAAAGTGTTTTGATGGCTATTGTTTTATTTTTTTTCTCACACCAATCCTATGAAGACGGTAGGACAGGTATTATTATCTTCATCTGACAAATAAGCTACTTGTTATTTGGCTTCTAAGGAGATTCTAAGCTCTAATTAAAGTTTCACAACATTAATTAGTGTTTCAGGAGGTATCAATCCATGCATCCAGTTTACAACATGATTCCGAAACTTGGGAAAAAGTAGACTGTCCCCATCTCTAAACGCCACAGAAATCCAGCTGTAACCAATAACCCTCATTACTTTCTAGTTAGCTATAAGAAAAAAAACAAACAGTCATGATCAATGTACGGTGCTCATAGGAACAAATAACAAATGACATCAGGGTACTCTTAGTAATAGAAGAATAAAATGATTTAAATTAATAAAAACAAAAGTGGACCAGTCAGTGGAAGTTGGATGAAGGATCTGGTGAAAAAGAGACAACACTGACAAATGACTGATATTGACAGGGTGGATGGTAAAAAACAAGATGCCATCGAGGAGAGCGACACAGGTAGGGTGCCAGGGTTAGCAAATAAAAGCAGAGGACACCCAGTTGAATTTGAATTTCAGATAAACAACAAATACTTTTAAAGTATAAATATGTCCTCTTTTTCATCTGGATACTCTGTCCACAGGAGACCTCAATGTCCACTAGAATGTGAGATCCTTGAGGATAGAGAGTTTTGTCCATTTTCGTCACTGCTGTATCCTCAGTGCCCAGAACAATACCTGGCACAGTAGAGACGCTCAATATGTTCCATATACTAGTAAAGATTATTTCTTAAGTTAGGTGGTATGGACGTGGATTCTTTATATAACCTTTATGCATTTTGTGTGTCTGTAATGTATGGTAATACATTTTACAAATTATAGTATTCACTAACTGCTCTTACTTTCAAATGAGCATCTTTTACCCAATCTAACTGTAGGATTCAATGGAGAAGTCAGAGCATAAAAGGACTTGTGACTCGTTCCTTACTCAGTTGAAGCTCTAAATCAGGGGTGTCAAAACTGCGGCCCGCGGGCCAACTGCAGTCAGCAATCCGTTGTTAATTGGCCCGCAGCAAATTTCAAAAATATATTTAGTTTACTTAAATAAACCAGGTGAGGCAATACGTACTTCACCTCGAGTGAGTGGCCCGGCTGTTTGTGTATTTTACCGCATATGGCCCTTGGTGAAAAACATTTAAAGTTTTGACACCCCTGGTCTAAATAAACAGGGACATGATTGTGGGGTGATCAATCCTCAGATGGGTTTTGCAGTCAAGGGCACAGCATGGCTGGCCGTGCATTTCTCGGATGCTCTTCTTTTACCTCTGCTTTATTCCTAAGACCATGAACAGTGTTTCTTTTGCCAGTATCCTGACCCCACCTTCATATGGGATTTCTCCCCATGCTCTATAGTGTCCAAAGCAGTGATTTTCCAGGGGAAGGGGTGGGGGGACTCCTTTTGGGCATATCTAGGGGGAGTAGAGTTTTAAAAAGCATATTTAATATTATATTTTATCTTTGGAAAATGAAAAAGAACATACAATTTACTCTACCTTTAAAACTTCTACGAAACTACCCAAATAATTTATCTTTTTCTCCCGGGAGAGATCAGTAATCAGCCTTTGTTAGCTGCCATAAAGGCTTCTTTATCCCATCTCCATCTGGGGTCTGTAAATGTTCTTATGTTAATTACATTTCAAAATAGTGTATTTATAACCGGCATGCATTTTTGCATTGTTTGAGTTTGGCTTAAAAAAAAGACACACACACACAAAAAATAGGCAGGTATTCCTTTTGTAACACAAAGTGGGAAAAGAAAAGGTGAAATAATGACTTTTATAAGTACAGTCTCAACTATGTGAAATATATAAAATCTAAATACTATATGGAAAATGAACAAAACATTTACATCTTGGTGGTGATATTACAAGCAATTCTTTATTTTTTTTAGACAATACTGCACGTCCATATTTTAAAATTTTTCTATAATGAGCATCATATAAGTGCACATATAATGTATGTATGTTTAGAAATCTCTCTCTCTCTCTCTCTGTATATATAATTAAAGTAATTATATGTGACTGAGCCTCTAATCAGATTTGCTTACTGGTCTACAGACGTCATGGTAACAAGAATAAACAAAAGCCTTCCCTTGCCTGGTCCAGATACCTGTCTGCGTTAACACCCCAGACCCTGATGCCCAGAGGTCACAAATTAGAGCTTTCCTCTGCATTCAAACTCAGTGCCCAGACCTTTTAGGCAGGACACCAGTTGATGAGGAAAGGTTATAGCTGGATCATCAGACTTCAGAAACAAATTGAAAAGGGACACTCTAGGACAAGTTAAGTTGCAAAAGGAATTAGGGACAAACGGGGTAGGTACCCAAAAGCTTGAAGACAGGATTCTGCCAGACACTGTAGAGCAGGGGTGTCCAAACTTTTTTCAACGTTTTTCACCAAGGGCCACATGCGGTAAAATACACAAACAGCCGGGCCACTCACTTGAGGTGAAGTACGTATTGCCTCACCTGGTTTATTTAAATAAACTAAATATATTTTTGGAATTTGCAGCATGGCCAATTAATAATGGATTGTGGACCTCAGTTGGCCCGCGGGGCCACAGTTTTGACACCCCTGCTCTAGAGGGTCGAGTCTGAGGCCTGAAAAACTCCAAGCCCCACTTCCTCTGAGTGTGTGAATGGAAACGAGGGCAGGACAGGGAAGGAGATCATAGCATAACAGGAGACTGAAACCCACCCACTCTCAAGAAATTTCACAATGTTTCCGTCTCCTCCCTTATCAAACAAGTCATAATCCTGACTTTTCTCATGTCACTTAGATAACTTACTGAGCGTCTCTGTGCCACCACATAGGGATGACAGTGGTGGTGGTGATGATAATAGTATAATCTTATAGGGTTACCATGAGGATAAAACAGCAAAGCATCATGGGCACCCTGGTACATACTAAGTGCTCATTAAATATTAGATATTGTCACTCATTTCATTATTGACAGTAGCATCTATAATAGGCTCAAGAAATTGGGCACTAAGAAGGACAAGCAAAATAACAGACAAAATAAACAACTGGGATTTGCGTTTGGTTTTGGGCAAGCGATGGCATTCTTGCCAGAGAGGGTACTTGCAGCTGAGATTACCGAAACAAAAAGTCACATCCATGGGCTGGGTATGCCCACTTCAGCGTTCTCTTCCTCCTGCTGTGGCCTTTACAAGTGCTTTTTTACAGCTTACATACGGCATTTGTTCTATTAATTTCTCCCAAATTTTACGTAAGCAATATTGGAGCAGATATGTAAACCATATACATCTCTAATACAACCAAAGTAGGAATCGAAAGAGAAGTCTTTAGGATTCATAATATGGCTTGTTGCACATTCGTCTCTGGGAAAGTCACTGTAGAGAATATGTGTTTCCTTTCCCTTTGTTTAGCTACATCCAGCTGCTTGGAGGTGGGTACTAGGAATTGGTTTTAAGCACCCAAACTCATTTCCTCTCTCATCGCTCTTTTGTGTGTGTGTGTGTGTTTTGTTTTTAACAGTCCCCACCAGTTACCCTCACCCCAAAACGAGGACCTGGAACCAGAGCTCGCACTTCCTTCCCTGCTACCAGCTCACCCTACTTTCTTCCTTTTAGGACAGGAGTCCATTTTCTGGACTGAGAATTAGGTGCCAGACTAGGGACTTTAGGGAAAAGATAGAGCTTTAGAATAGCTGTCCAGGGAAGGTGGGAAGAGCCTCTGGTTGGGCAGGAAAGTGCAAGAGGAGCATACATTATACTTGCATCAGCACTCAGGATTTTACATTTATCTTTCAAACTTCAATAGAATTGACTTAGGTAATAATTTACCTACCTGATTTCTCTACATAAAGACTGAAGATAAAAGCAAATTCTCTGAGATTAACAAAATAAAACACAACTTCAATAGATAGAAAATTGGTTTTTAAATCCTAGTTATCTAAGCAACTTGCTATCATCTATCATTTATTAAAAGAAAAATTAGAAATTAGTTTGAGTAAAGACATACATTTACACACTTACATACACACACACACTCACACACGCACACACACACACACACACACACACAATCTCTCTCTCTCTCTCAGATCTCTCTCTCCAGAACATGGAGTTACCTGAGGCACAGCCATTAACCTTTGTGGTATGAGCCATGCTGGCTTGAATCCAATGACAGATCCAGAAAGGAGTGAGGAGTCATGCAAATTTTATGCATCAAGTTCCCAAACGCATTCAACCTGAAACAATAAAGAGAGCCCCATCAGAATGGATCATTTAAAAATACGTACAACACTAAATCTTAGGCTTCTGTTTACAAAGATGACCGCTAATGGAGAGAGCAAATCCGCGTGGGGAGTGACAGCCTGCGGATCACGGTGGTGGCTGCCCTAGACCCGGCTATTCCGTGTTACGGGAGTAACAGGCCCACAGACGCACCTGTAGACAGGCACGGAAAGCCGGTCTCTACACAGAATACTCTTATGGGAGACAAACTGGTTCTCCAGAAACGTGACTTTTTAGGAAAGTGGTCTTCAAATACAAATGACCTCCTAAACGTGTATCATTATGCAGCACTTCACAAACTATTTTCGGTTTTTAAGCTTATCCTCCCTTCCGAATACTGGTTTAATAGTTTCATTTACTCAGTTGCAATTTGAAAGTAGTCGTTGTACCAAATGTTCACCTTTTTAAAAAAGATGAACTTCATGTGAGTTCTTTTGGGATATCTCAAGTCTTCTAAAACACAAATCTAATTCAGTAAGTACCCCTCTTAAAACAAAATCTTGAGCATCTACCATTGTCCTGTTGGGTAAACTTCAAATGACGCAGTTTTGAAACTTCAGGGTTCACGTTGGCCAACACACTTTTATATTGATTCTCTGTTTAAAAGTAACTGAGGGCCGGCCCGGTGACTCAAGCGGTTAAACCTCCGTGCTCCTAACCCCGAAGGCTGCCGGTTCGATTCCCACATGGGCCAGTGGGCTCTCAACCACAAGGTTGCCAGTTCGATTCCTCGAGTCCCGCAAGGTATGGTGGGCAGCGCCCCCTGCAACTAAGATTGAACACAGCACCTTGAGCTGAGCTGCCGCTGAGCTCCCGGATGGCTCAGTTGGTTGGAGCGCATCCTCTCAACCACAAGGTTGCCGGTTCGGTTCGACTCCCGCAAGGAATCGTCCCCTGAAACATACGAACGGCAACTGGACCTGGAGCTGAGCTGCGCCCTCCACAACTAAGACTGAAAGGACAACAACTTGAAGCTGAACAGCACCCTCCACAACTAAGATTGAAAGGACAACAACTTGACTTGGAAAAAAGGCCTGGAAGTACATACACTATTTCCCAATAAAGTCCTGTTAAAAAAAAAAAAAAAAAGTAGCTGAGATTACTACAACATGACTTATGTTACAATCACAAAATTTAAAACAAATGGAACAAAAAAATAAACAAGAAAAAGAACAGGAAAGAACATTGCTCCAACCTTTGCTTTTCCAAAGATGCCATCTGAAAAATGCTGGCAAGGAAAGCAAACCATGGTACGGATAGAAATATTCCATGTGCCCAAATTCTAAGTCTTAGATCCACAAAATAAGAAGAAATTGAGCTCAACAAATTCCAAGCTCAGAATTAAAGTGTTAATTCAAAAATCCACATGACCTCCCAACAACAGGAGAATGCTAATAACATAGCCACATATATTGGAATCTAAGCAGCCAGTGGCTGCTTAGATGTCAGTACATCATTTACAAATTTTTAATAATACAGAAAAATACTTAAAGTATGTCGATAAAAAACTGTATTCTATCATAAACCTAATTTTGTTAAAAATCTGTATGTACATATTTAGACATTTATTTAAAACAATTAGAAGTAAATACACCAAAATGTTCATTACGATTGCCCCTGGGTAATACAATTACGGATGATTTTAGCTCCTTTATTACTTTTCTAATAATAATTGTTAAAAAGAAACATTAGATACTTCCTGTCAATTTTGGTTTTATTTGCTTTAAAATGCACTGGAGAAAGGAAAAAGTA
This sequence comes from Rhinolophus sinicus, assembly GCF_036562045.2. NCBI lineage: Eukaryota > Metazoa > Chordata > Mammalia > Chiroptera > Rhinolophidae > Rhinolophus > Rhinolophus sinicus. The sequence goes on from NC_133754.1 coordinate 140,642,037, forward strand.
TTTTAAAAGTGCCAGGCAAAAGGAAACTACCAGACCACAGTCATGGAGATTATAAGAGGTCAGAAATATAAGTAAATAAAAAGGAAGGAAGAGGAAATGACTGATGGCTTTGATCACACAGAATGAAAATTTCTTGCTGCTTAGCTAGTGAAATTTTCCTCACTGTTTGAATAGGTTTGCACCACAGTTCCAAGCTAAATACCGTGAAAGCAACTCAGTGCAAACTCTAAAGGATTGGTGTTATCCAGGCTGCTTCTGAGAGGTGTGCTCTTACAGTGACGACTGCTCAGACACCAGCAGCGTCTCCATTCTCACTCTTCCACGGGTGGCCTCCAGGCTCCTTGCTGCTCCCCAGTTTCTGTCTGGCAGCATACCAGGAGGGCAGGATGGCTCTATTCTATATATGTGGCAATCACCTGACATTCTGTTGGAAACAGGCATTGAATGTCCCCGGAGAGCAATAACCTCTGTGCAGTCAGAGCTAGCTGAGTCAAAGGCAGGCTTTAGCGATAGAGTGAGCATTATATGTAAAAATAGGAATGACTGTACATGTTTGATAAATGTAGCTTTGTTAAAAAAAAGAAAGAAAGAAAAAGTGGGGACTGGGTGGACTGAAGGAGGAGGAATGGGGATGTGAGGGGGCAAAGGAAAGAAGCCCAGCTTCTGGAATTATTCAACTAATTATAGTTTCAAAAGCCAACAACAACAAAAACCTAAGTGAAATCCCTATTTACTGGTGCCTTTCTAGCCTGGTGTGTTTGTATTCTTGCTTCATAATGGCTTGTAAATATCACCATTGAAACTCTTGAAGGCAAGCAGAAGGCAAGAAGAAACAAGCTGCATATGTTATGGATGCATGAAGTATGTGTCAAGGTATTTGGATGGAGATGTGCCCAGAATCTTTCCAGTCAAGCTTCATAAACTTTGGTCCAAGGTTCTCCCCACTTATTGGACCTCTTTCACCCAGCAGCAGATCTTTAACTCAGATTCAAATTGGTCTCTTTCACCCTCCGGCAAAGTGAACAATAAAATCAAAATGAGGGGGAAGCCTAAAATTAGGAACTACAAGCATATCAGTGGGAAAATAACAAGTCATCCCTATCACGGGACATGGGTCCTGGCAGCGTTTGTGCAAAAAACAAGTTTTATGTTGTGTATCGATTTTTCTTAGTTATTGTTCATGCCTGACAAGTGGTCTCAAATTATGAGATTCCGTCTTCTTAATGACATGCAGATTCTTGGGTCAGTGCATTGTATAAACCAGACAAGGTTTGGCCATGATCCATTCTCTGTTACAGATCAATAAACTGCTTCTTTTCTCCCACAGAGAAGACTGCAAACCAGTAAATCTTAAATGGTACAATGGTGGCTTAGTTCTGCTTACTAAGAAAAAGACGTCTTCGAAAGGATTTAGGAAAATATGTCAATTGAGAAAATAAAGAATTTATCTTCTTCTTCTTATTTATTTCAAGACACCAATTTGCATTGAAGAACATGTTAGTAGCTCCCCAATGCAGAGAATAATGCAGACATTGCAATAATGAACCCCATAAATACTTCCCATGAGCTTAATACAAAACCAGTATGAAACACAGCTCACTTGATCTTTTCTAAGAACACATCAATGTAAACAAACAGATGAAACTGAGATCTGATATGACACTGCCAACCAATCAAGTGCCGCACTGTCTTGGTTAGAACCAAGATAATGATGACAGTGACAGCACTGCTGATGACAGCTCGTATTTCTTGAGCTCGTACTATTTGTTATTGAAATCTAACATGTAATATACCCTAAGGTGCATCATTATTGAAATCATTGATTAAAAAAAGATACTGCTGATTAAATGGTGATGAGATGCTTTTCAAAAAATTACATTAATTGTAAGACGCATCTTCATTTCAGAAGTGTTAAAATGTGAAACTGTGCATCTTAGAATGGGTGAAATTGTTACATTCAAGGCACTTTTTAAAACATTTAACAGTTATAACCTTACTTAAAACTCCAAACAACCCTATGGAGGACTAAAATCCTCTCTCCTCCTTTTATAGCGGGGAAACTGAGGTCTGGGGAGGTTTAGAACTTGCAGCAGTCTCTCTGCTAGTACGTGATACAGCCACACTCAGAGCTAAGCAAGTCGGGCCCTAGAACTCATGGGCCAGCCCCTGTGATTGTGTGACTGAGAGTGAGGGCACTTATCACTTTAACAAATAAGAGCGTACACGCATAAACGAGCGAGGTCCTTTTCAAGGCAATCACGTGAGGTATGTACAGAGGGTGCCAAAAAAACGTATACACATTTTAAGAAAGGAAAAAAAAACGTATTAAAATTACGCTGATGGTAACCACTTTAAGCACCTCTTGTGATCGCAGAAGTCAAATGTGACTGGTATTCATCTTTGGTTATCAGTATATACTGAGTATTACAATTTTAATACAGTTTTTCTTTCCTTTCTTAAAATGTGTATACTTTTTTTTGGCATCCTCTGTATATGCTTATTGCAAGGATGCTTTGCTCAAATCCTTTTTAGATAGAAAGTTATGTTTTCAAAATTTTATGTAATATATTTTAAGGCAATTGTATTTTCCACTTTATTCCTTGAGCTTACGTGTTTAAGAACTCGAAGAGGTGCTTCTATGACATACAAGAAACGTCTCAGTATTAGACCGTCTCACTCTCTCCTAGATTCCACATGATACTAGTCAGCTTATCAACCTTGTTCCTTACACTCTGCTATGAATGTCATGTGACTCTGGCCAAAAATTAAGTACTTTTTCAACTGGAAAAAAAATTTCCACCACGGAGGACATGTGGGAGGCTCTCAGTGGAATCATAGGAGTTTCAAAAGTAGATGGAATTAGGGCAGTGTAATTAGAATAAGAACCTTGCTGCTCAAAGGGACAATTATGACAGGAGAAACAACAATTTTGAAAGTTCTGGAGTCTCTTTTATATCACAGGATGCTTTTCTTCACTTAATAAAACTAAGGAAGCAATATAAATAACTAGTTAAAATCTGGAAAAGACAACATGCAAAAAAGGATCATTTATTATCTCACAATCCTAATATAGCTATTGTTATCCCTAAGCTATTTCTTTCCCACATATCATTTAATATATATGTATATTTTAATTACCCTAACATGTTTTAAAGACCAACGACATTCTAAAATTTGTACCAGCCACTATTTGGGAGACATACAAGTACAATACACTAAAGCACTGAGCTATTCTAGTGCTGGAAGCAGACAGAGACACAACACAAGGAGAAAGCCTAAAAGTGTATACACAGGTCAACTCCAATCCATAGAAAGGTGGTCTTACTTTGCCCCAAAAGGGTGGGTGTGGCCAAAAACTGTGTTCATAAGCGACCACTAGGCTTAAGTCATAAAAGATGGAAGGCATTCTAGGCAGAAGGAATAGCACCTGAAAAAGCACAAGATGAGAAAGTACACGATAATACTAGCGCTGTGGTTAGAGCATGGTCTGCTTCTATGTGGGCTTAGTGTAAATAAAGTGAATTGACCGAGAGAAAGATGACATCAGGAGACTGGGTGCTAAAGAGAAATCTAAAGGAAACAGATTCTACCAAACAAACAAAACAGTGAAAAACCCACACATCAACACAAACACACACATATTTTTACCCTAATAAAAAACGCAAAGCTCATTTATTTCTTTAGTCAGTCTTTCAAACCGACATTCAAAAGCCTGTCTATCTTACTGTACACCATGTATGATTGCCCACATATTTCTGTCAATAATTTAATTAAAAGTTAACTTAATTAAAGGTATGTTTGAGTGCAAACTCTGGCCACAGTTCATCATCAGTTTATCTTCCGGTGATTTCGAATATTGGCTCCTACCACAGGAATTGTGGGGTGTAATATTAACCAACTCTTGGTTATTTTGCAACCAAATTATGTAATTATGACCCACACCATTTGGCCTCCTCAAATACAGCAGATACTTTTCTTGATATGAGTGGGATATAGGTGAAGGAAAAATCTCAATGATCAAACAAGATCTAAATTAAAATTTTACCTGGACTCTTCTTTTCATTTATAATGTAGCAAAAAAAGATTGGGTTTTGCCCATGAGAGATACTTTCTGTGTTTGTTTAAACGGTTATGTTTTCAAACTTATTCCTTGGAGTAATATATTGAAGAGGCTGGACGAAGTACTTACACCACAGGAACAAGTTCAATTGCAGACAATGAAGAGAAAATATGGAAGAAGCCACAGTCACTAATTCATTCATTCATTCAACAAGTGAGTTCCTATGATGTGCCAAGCACTGTTTTTGGCACTGAAGATGCAGCAGGGAACAAAGCAGACACCCACTTTCCTCCTTCCCCCAAATCATCTAGAGATCTGTGCTATGGGCCCAAAGATAATGTAGGTCAGAGTGTGCTTAACAGATTAGCTGTACTTTGAAAGGCAATTTCTTACTTACGTTTTCTGCCTTATTGGAAAAGAGTTCCCATGTTACGATCTGCGCCCTTGTGCACAAAAGTGGGCAGGGGTGTGCCTGGCTCTCCTGCAGACACTCTCTGCCCATCCACATCTACTCTACACCATGAAAGTACATCAGTATCTTTCTACTAACAGTGTGCAAAGGGCAGTGCTGCCAACAAACGGGTTAAAACCATCTCAGAGCCTGCAAATACTTTCAAAGCCCTTCACTGGCTCTGTTCCAGATGGGTTGCTGGGACCCACACAGCTTCCTGAACATTTAAAGAAAACTGATGCTGGAAGATTTTCTTTCCAGGAAATTTTCTGTGATGAAAGTTCATCAGATCATAACAACCTAGGCTGAACACTATCTGCTCTTCTGCAAAAAAGGGGAAACAGACTGTCGGGAGAAGAGCAGACAAATAAAAATTAGTACTGAAACTATTTTTTTGTTTGTTTTTTGCCACCTTTACATTTTCTGCTGACTTCAGAGGAAAGTAATTTTATGACTCAGTATAAGCACATGAAATAGTATTTATTGAACTGCTTTGGTTCATCTCTAAAGGGCTTGGGGAAAACAGACCACAGCAGAAACCGAATCCTTGATTTTATAAATTTGTCCACACTAATCAAGTCTTGCTCTCACTTAGCAAGCATCCTACAGGGGACAGTTTATGAATTAAAATATCAATGCTTTTGCCTGTTCAAATATTAAAGAACCAAAATGTAACAGACACAGATGTAAGAGAAGTAGTTGAGTGTCGTTTGAAATGTTTTTGATCATTTCTTATTTAAATTTAAAATGTGCAGTTCTATTTACTGCGGTTGCAGATATTTTCCCTTTCATTCTTCCAGGATTGGATGCGATTCCTCTTAAATTGATCAGTACCATTGATGACGGACAGCTTCAAGGCTGCCTGGGACTGTCACTAAGTAAACGGGACCAGAATCCATTCTAAGGTTCTTAATCTATGGACAGTGGTTCTCAAAGTGGGATCCCCAGACCAGCAGCGTCCGTCCACAGGATCTTCTGGGAACTTGTTAGAAATGTAAATTCTCAGGCCTCTCCAACCTCTGGAATCTTGAACTCTGCAGGAGGGGCCCAGCAGTTTGCATTTTAACAAGCCCTCCGGGCGCCTCTGCTGCAGGTCAAAGGTTCTTAAAACCACTGCCTTCAAAGATGAGTTAATGGGGAAAAAAATAAGTCCTGAGGCCGCAAGAACCAGGAATATCCTCTGACGTTAAGAAAACGGTACCAAGTGATTTAGAAAACATTCGCCAGGAAGCCTTCCTTTTTCCCATTCATTCAAAAAATATTGATTGGGCACTCAGCATGTGACAGGGTCCCTGCTGGGCACTGCAGGGATACACAAAATAGAGTCAGTCCCTGCCTCCTTAGGGCTTAGAGGCAGGAATTACATACATACTGACACAATCACACCAGCAAATTAGGAGCAAGTTATGCTAAATACCATGATAGAGAAAAAGAAAACAAAAACACGTGTTGCCTGAGAATAATGGAGGCCAAACGCCTTAGGACTAGAGATGAGGGTATGGAGAAGCACGGGAGTGGGTGATCCTTACAGCCTTCTTTAGGGGAATGACATGGAAGGTGAGACTTGAGGGATGGGGAGGAGATAACCTGGGCGTAAGAGAGAGAAGAATGATCTAGGGAACAGCGTGGAGCCCAGAAACAGACCAACCCAATGCTGCCACTCGATTTTCCACAATGGCCGAGAAAACAACTCCATCAAGGAAGGAAAGTCTTTTCAAAAAATGGTGCTACAGCACTTGGCTATGTATAGGTAAAAAAAAAAAAAAAAAAAAAAGCCTTGATCTTAATAATTCATCACACAAAAATTAATTCAAAATGAACCATAGTCTTGAATGTAAAACAAAAAAACAACTATAAAACTTTTAGAAGAAAACAGAAGATCTGCAAGACCTAGGGCTTAGAGAAGAGTTCTAGACATAACACCAAAAAAAGAAGGTTGATAAAAGTAAAAATTAATAAAGTGTTCTTCATCAATTAAAAAAATTAAAAACGTTTTGTTTTTTTCTGTAAAAGGATGGTCTGAAGGCTGTGGAGCAGGATAAAGCTCTATGTATGTGAGCAACTGAGTTTATTAAGAGAGGGAAAGTGCAAATTGGGCTAAGAGGAGAGCAGAGGCTGGATTCTGAGATTTGCTGGGTCTTGTTGGCCACAGGAAGGTGAGTGAGTTTTATTCTAAGTGGAAAGTAAAGTCCTTTAAAGCCAATGAGTAACATAAAATAAATGAGCTTATTTCTCAGTAATTTGTTTACCATCCTTAAGGAGAGGTAGGTCAGGGCTTCCTTAGTTACATATCTTGGCAAAAGGACTCTGGACTTTTCAGGAATGGTTTAAGACTTCACGTAGAGAATTTTGCCTTGAAGATATAACCAGCCCTTTGATATTACATTGATTTTCTTAGAATTTTATTTTCCACTGTTTATAGCAGAAAGCTCAGTTACACATGAACAGAAACTTCCCAGATGTTCTTATGTTTCCCCAGAACATACAAGTTCCGACTCATTTAAGAGAAACTTAAAAGATGGTAAGTGCCCAGCCCAGGAGGTACTTTGTAATTTGCTGCCTGACAAAATTCCCCAAATATTAAACTGTGTTATCGATATAGCATATGCACTTTGATTGAACATGGTTATGGGAAAAGCTGGAAACAGAAACTGAATCCAGAGATTTTAAAAGGTAAAACTAGTTTTACCTTTTTACCTTACTTTACCTTTTACCTTACCAGCCACACTCGAGTTCAAGTTGCCCTTCACGTCATACAAGCTGTTCCAGCAAATCTTGAATGCTGCTTTCCTTTTGTTGAAACAAATCTCACTTAAGCTTTTCCCTTTTTAATATAGGAGACTCAGAACATTCTGTCCTGCTGGGACAAGTACACTGTTTTCATGACTCTGCAAAAGTCCTGCTGATCTGATATTCCTCTATCCTTGCAAGGCAGGGCATTTCCAGGGCGCAAGGCTGGGGACACTGGCATCTGCCACAAAGATTTAATTTAAACATAGGAAATGGCCGAAAACCTTTGTTTCCTGCCAGTGTCCCATTCCACTGAAGAAGGATGCTTTGGATAACAGCAGCGTGGTGACAGCATGACGAATGGCAAGCGACACCCAGGAGGGAGAGCCTTGTCTCCTGGTCAGCTTCAGATGCGAGAACCCCTGGGGTCATTCCCACCAATTTCAAACAGTCAACACCATCAATCACATACACTTCTGCCATGTTCAGCTGGGAAATGCAACGGGCCCGGGAAGCGGACTCAGCACGTGGGACTGCAATTCCTTCCTCCTCACGTAGAGGTCCTGCTTCTCCCTTGCCCTACTTCTCACTCCCCCCTCCAAAAGGCTCTGACAGCAATGTCTCAACTCCACCACACTAGGAGAGTGCCAGGGGATGGAACTTGCCAGAGAAAAGGCTTCACCCCTAACCCAGCACAGAAAGGTTGGGTTCAAGCCAGAAACACAGGCTGAAGCCATGCCCCAAGAAGGCTGCAATCTGACAGCACAAGAGCCAAATGCCATCAGGTCCTGAAATGAGGGCCCTGGGGCATTGCTGAGCACTTGGCCTCCTGTGAGACAACACCTGAAGGTCTGAGTCTGAGACAATGAGGAAGCTGGGAGGCAAGATCCCCAAACTCAGAACAAGGAGATCCAGGCAGATGGGGGGGGGGGGGGGGGAGCAGAGGGCAGCCTGTTAGTATCTGTGTGTCACACTAAAGCAAAATTCATCCACAAACATTTGTTTGAAACTACAGGTAGGGGATAGGGAGAAGCAAAACCAAAACTTTCTATCCATCAAGGGAAGGTCAATGTTCACTAAGCGCAAAATATCTATTATGTCTCTCACTTAAAGTGTCTGCATCTCATTGACATTGCTTCTATTTGTTCTGCACTTTAAAAAATAAATATTAAAACTATGTGTTGATAGTTAGTTACATGTGTTTGTTAACACCTTCGAAAGCCCTTTGCTACTCAAAGGGTGATACCGAAGCTGAGAGCCGCAGCATCCGCTTGACTTGTTAAACAAGCAGAATCTTGGGTCCCACTTCTGACCTATTGATCCGAATTTTCACCCGAACAGGATGCCCAGGTGATCCGCATACACAGTGAACTGTGTGAGGCAGTGTTTAGCCCTGTTTTCCCCCTCAGGCCTGCCTCTTCCTAACCCATTTCCTTCTATGCTAGGGACCCACAACCTTGGCTAATTATTGAAATTACTGTCCAGGCCCCACCACAGACCTATTAAATTACTTTCTGGCGTGGGACCCAGGCAGAAGTATTTTTCAAAGATCTTCCAGGAAATGCTAATGTGCTACGAGATTAGACAATTAAGTTCGCAAACTTGTTGCAACGATGTCTCTTTTTTTATATCAGAGGGATTATTCATTATGAATTTGTACCAACCGGACAAACAGTTAACCAAGTTTACTTTTTGGAAGTGCTGAAAAGGCTGCGTGAAAAAGTTAGACGACCTGAGCTTTTCGCCAACAATTTGTGGCTCTTGCATCACGACAATGCACCAGCTCACACGGCACTGTCTGTGAGGGAGTTTTTAGCCAGTAAACAAAGAACTGTGTTGAAACACCCTCCCTACTCACCTGATCTGGCCCCCAATGACTTCTTTCTTTACCTGAAGATGAAGGAAATATTGAAAGGAAGATATTTTGATGACATTCAGGACATCAAGGGTAATATGACGACAGCTCTGATGGCCATTCCAGAAAAAGAGTTCCAAAATTGCTTTGAAGGGTGGACTAGGCTCTGGGATCAGTGCATAGCTTCCCAAGCGGAGTATTTTGAAGGTGACTGTAGTGATATTCAGCAATGAGGTATGTGGCACTTTTCCTAGGATGAGTTCGCGAACTTAATTGTCCAACCTCGTGTGTTTGAGAACCGCTGGTCTATTCCACTGATTCTCAAAGTGTGGTCTGTGGACCAGCAGCATCGCCATCACCAGGAACTTTTAGAAATGCTCCTTCCTTCCTCCCTTCCTTTCCATTTCTTCCATTCCTTCCACTCACACACACTCAAACTGTGACTATGCTTATAAAAAGGGAATTCAGTAAAACGTCAGATGTTCTCAGAAAGCAGGCATTCTGGTATCTCTTTTGCACAATATATTTGGCCCCTGAAACAAAAATATTTGTTTTTCAAGAATGGCTTAGAATTTACTTAAAAATGAGGATGAATCCAAGAAGATACACTTCTAAGGAGGGTGGGGTTACCGGGTGAAAGCATGCACAGAGGATGAGGACACTCTGGTTTAGAGCGATAAATAAATTTCACTGTCCCCGGGTGGTTTGCAGGGCTTACCCAATAGCACGAGTGTTTCCCCAGATCTGATTACACAGCATCCCAAGACTTTCCCCAGAGATTCCGATCCAGTGAGTCTGGCATGGAGTTGAAATTTATATTTTTCACACATCTCCCCAGATGATTCTTGTTATCAGAGAAGTTTAGAAAATACATTGCCGTATGGGACTCTTACTCCCCAGGTCACCGTTTCTCAAAGTGTGTCCCTGGACTAGCAGTCAGCATCACCTGGGAACTTACTAGAAATGCATATTGTTGGGCCCCATCCCAGACCATTGAATCCGAAACTCTGCAGGTGGGCCCAGTGGTTGGTTTGTTCACAAGTCCTCCAGCTGATTTGAAACCCGTGGCACTAGGCCATTTTCCAAACTCCTCTTACATTGTTTCAGGGGAAACCACCTGCTCTTATTCAAACACTTAGTTTTTGGTGAGAATCACAAAGAACTGCTGGTCTCCTCATCTTGGGCCTCAGCCAGTGTCTTTCATTTCAATTTGGCCTCGAACTACCTCCAGGACTTGGGGAGAGTTCCTTAAATACTCCGGACCTCTGATTCCTTGTAGCTAAATTCGGACAGCCCTAATGACACTTCCAGGCATGGCAGACGTTCTGTGACTCTACTCGTCTAAATCCTGGGCCCATGGGAGACACAAGGCTCCCCAGGGCCCTTACTGGCAAATACAGTAACACTGCATGGAACACTGGGTATGAGTCAGCTGACACGGGCCTTGCCTCGCAGGCCCCAGGCCTGTGGGTACTCCTGCTGCCATAGTGATGACCAGCCAGAGAATTCCCAGGAGATGCTGAAACAGTGGCACCCAGGGTTTCTCCTCCCACTCAGCTCCTAGGGGAGTGGCTTTTCCCCAACCCCTTTCAAATTAAATTACCTCTCCCCACCCCATGTAATAATACTACATTTTTCAATAATCAAGTGTTAAGAGAGAAAGTTAAAAATCAGCTATAATTCCACTACTATCAATATTTTGGTGTTCAGCTTCCAATTCTTCCCTGTGCTTACACACACACACACACACACACACACACGTATACAAAGATATTGTTTCCAATTGTGTTACTTTATAACTTTCAACATCATATTAATATTATAGCCATCTTTCCAAGATAATATGTATATCTCTCCTTTTTAATGCCTGCAGAGTATTCTGTTTCATATTTGTGCCACATTTTATTTGACCTTCCTTTATTATTGAATGTTTAGGTTATTTCCAATTTTTTCATACCATGTTTCCCCGAAAATAAGACCTAGCCGGATAATCAGCTCTAATGCATCTTTTGGAGCAAAAATTAATATAAGACCTCGTCTTATTTTGCTATAAGACCGGGTCTTATAATGTAATATAATATAATATAATATAATATAATATAATATAATATAATACAGGCTCTTACATTAATTTTTGCTCCAAAAGACGCATTAGACCTGATTGTCCAGCTAGGTCTTATTTTCAGGGAAACCGGGTATTACAAACACTTTGAGGAACACACTTTTACATATAGCTTTGTGTACCTGCCTGATCATTTGCTATGGATCGACTTCAAGAAGTGGATCTTTGAGATGAAAAGAGAGTCTGTACAGTCTGATGGATAATGTCAGGTCACCCTGTAGAAAGGTGCTAATTTAAACTCCCGAAACAGGATGGGAGGGCCAATGAAACCAGAATCCAGACCTAAGTTCCCTGCTTTTAATACAGTAAACACACCCTCAAAACAACGGATGGAAAGTTCCCTGTATCCAATCAGTGTGCTTTCATTCAGTTTGGGTCCAGTTAGCAATTTCAGGAGTTCAACATTATGTCTATTCTTCATCCTTGGCTCACAGTCATTTATATTTTATAAAACCCAACTCTGAACATTGTCTCTGTAGGAAACGTATAGAAAACTTGAATTCTCTCATCAGAAGTCTGAGAATGAGGACTCCGTGACTAACGTCCATTGCTCTATTACTCACTACACTTCACAGGGCTCAGTGTGTAGGCAATTAGCCAGAAGGCAGATAGGAGTGCATTCCAGACTTCTGTCCTATGTCTGAAGAGGTCAGTGTGTCGACAGAACACTCTTAGTCGAATACACACAGTTGGACCCAAGCAGTCCTTTACCCTCTCAACAGATCTGTACTGCACGTACACACCCCCAACACAAGCAGATGCTTAGAGGAAATGATGGTTAACCACGGAAGACAGCTCCAGCTAGTGCTGCCACTGTGAGGCCGGATTCCTTAAATTAGTATTACAGAAGCATAACTTAATATGGTCAACTACAGACTATATAAAAACAATATATTTTTTGAAGCTATGAAACTGTGGGAGTCATAAAAAATAATTTTCCTCCCATCACGTAAGTTCTTCCAGCGGGGCTAATAACCAAATTAACATGAGACAGATTCAGAGGAGAAAATGTCCACAATGGATCACAGAGGGACTCGCAGGGGTGCCATAAGAATATGAGACCCAGGAGGCATCGGCACTGGAGGCTCACTTACCATTTTGGACAAAGGAGAAGGAGGGCAGGGGTCTGGAATTTCAAAGGGGAAGCAGGTAATTCACAGGTAGATAAGAAAGCAAACATGAGGTACACAAATTCTTGCTGGGCCACCCACAAACAATGGGACACAGAGGTAAGTGGAACAAACAGGTTTTGCTAGATTTCTCTCCAGCTGCCCATTTAGTTTATATTATGATGCTGAGGTGGTGATGGCTCCCTTCTTTTAAGCAGGATTTTCTATCGGAATTCCTTTAGGCAGGTAAAAGGTCAAAAGTTCTTTCTGAGTCTTCTGTTTCTTCATAACCCACTTAAAATCAACATCCCAAAAGGCATATATTGGGGTAGCAAAACTTTGGTCCACCTGACAACAAAATAGAGTTGTTGTTGTTTTTTTAAAGAGAGAGAACCAGGAAAAAATACAAAAATACAAAAAAATACAAAAAACATGTATGTCTACTAACACACACGCTTATTTGGGAGGTGCCCTTACAGAAAGAAAACCACATTCTTAAAGTAAAAATAGGAACATATTATATATAGTGTTGTATAACACTCTTATTTACTATGCTTTAACAATCTAAAGGGCTCTGAAAACCCTTTAAATTCAAATCCTTCTTTTGCAGATGAGGACATTTTCTGAAACAACAAAGGTTAAAACTGCCAGAAGAGACAAAGGCACATCACAGTTTTTCCCCTATGATGGAAGCAGGAGGGAATAAACTTGCTTTTCTGCATCGGCTCTAGTTCCCTTTTGATTTCCTTAGTCTCCTCCACTTTCTCCTAGCCGGTAATAGATAGAAAAGGAGCCATTTACTGGAATTCCAAGTCCATGAAATGTGTGTTTCTTTATTCTTTGCATTAGCAGGAACACGGGGCCTCTGAGGGGGATACCTTGAGATTTCTAAAGAGACTGGAAACAATACTGAAGACTGTGCTTGCGCTCATGTCTCACTAAAACACAGCTCCTCTTGACAGGCCAGGGTCCTGTTTGTCTCTCTCTAACACGCCTATGGTGCAATAGTGACATCCAGAGTCAGAGCCCGTTGGAGCACACATCTTTCCTGACCACTCACCGTTCCAGGTGTGGCCTGTGGTCCACAAGCACCAGCATTCCCCTGGAGAGGGTCAGAAATGCAGAACCTTACGCCCTCGACCCAGACCTACTGTCTTAGAATCTGCACTTCAACAAGAGCCCCACAATAAGGTGAGACGCACTGTTTTAACAGGGATCTTTACACCACTTTTGCCTCTCTGGAAAAGTAAAGGGGACAGCAGGACGATGACCCATTCCATTGACTTCTTTTTATTTTCTGACCTTTCACTTGCACTTCACAAGACATCTTTTGAGCTCATGAGCACAGAGGCCTCCCCCAAACTCCAATACAGCTGTCAACAGGGAAAGGCAGAGATATGCATTTGCTCTTAACCAAGCATAACCTGCACTGCATTTGTTTTCAAACTGCCCTGTTATGAAAACACTAAGATTGCACATACCAGAACAGTGAGGCATCTCCTTGACCTTTATACAGTTTTCATATTAGTGCCGGCAGGAAGGGACAATTTCATTCCATTATATTGGGGATTGCAAGCACACACAGAGTGGCACCTTCCTCCTTGCAGACTTTTCTCTCTTTTGTGGACCTTTCAGTCTTGCCTTCTCATTCTAAAGGGGAAGAGGGTGTGGCAGACGCGCTGCAATGTAGGCCTGAAACTCTAAGCTGCATCTTACTCATTCCCTTGAGTCTCACCACCAGAGCTGCATAGATGGGGAGGGACCACAGACATGCTTTACATCCCCCCTGGTTGGCTGCCTTGGGTAAACGACGGTCAAAAACAGGAACGTTGCCACATCAATGTGTAGGCCCACAAAGAATGAAATCCTTGATGGGCCTTGAAGAAGGAATGTCAGGCTTCAAGCTCCAACAAGCCATGCTAGAATGAAAACCGCTGAAGTGTCAAAGTTACTGTTCTGAGCCAGTGTGGACAAACATTTGATTTAGTCTTAACAGCTCATTAGGAAATCTGCTGAGCTGTGTACTGATAATCAGACACGATGGCCTTAAATCTGTAAGCTGCATTCCAGGAAATGGTTGGATCAAGTCCATAGTCTGTAAGTCAGTTCAGTGGCTGAGGTCAGTTATTACAGGTCTTTACAATGCCACTAATTTGCTGGCTCTTCAGTTCATTTTTTCATTTTTGTTTTTAAATGCCTTGAGCCAGGGTGACCATATAACTTACGGTTCAAATTGGGACACTTTTGAGAGTACAAAAAATGCTAAATATGACGGGATGCTGGAACAACAGGCATAACCTAGGATGGTCCCAGGCAAACTGGGACATATAATCTCCCTACATTTAAAGGACTAGCAGGAAAAAGAAAGATGAAGGAGGGGAATAACAATAAATAGAAACACTAGGAGATTGTTATAAAAACACTCTAGAAACCAACTATAAAACAGGCATCTTATATACATCCCAATGCATGAGGCTCAATACACTTATATTAATGAGATGCAGTAAAAAGGCACTGTGGATGTAAAGAAAGGTTGACAGTAATATGTGATGTCAAACGTGCCTGAGCTACTCCCCGTGTCATCACCACTTAGCATAAAGGCCAATAAAATGATTTCTAGAAGTAGAGGCTCCCAGTAATACAATCTCATTCTCCTGGGAGCAGCATTTGACACTGAAGTTCATCATTTCCCTTTACCTTGGGTCTCGTAACTGGATTATCTAAATGGTTTCGGGATACAAATTATTCTAGCTTCTATTTTAAAGCAAACAAGACAACTGACACATCCACAGCTTTACAATTTTACAGTGTTTTCACATATATTATCTCAGCTAAGCCTCAAAACAGCTTCGTGAGATACTTTTCCCCTGGAACAGACAAGGAGACCGAAGCTCAGAGAAGTGAGCTCCACTCGGCATGTGCCTCTGAAATAGTATTTGCGGGGCTGGACTTTCCCTCCCCGCACGCTGCTCTTCCCCACTGGGCTTTAAGCTTTGCAAGTGCAATGATTATGTGATCCTAGTTTTCTGAGTATCCAGCACTCAGAGCCTAGGATAGCCAACGTTCAAAATTATTTTTAATTAAGTACAAATTTTTTTTGAATGAAAGTATGAATTCCATAAGAAAAGGAACTGATAGATTTCTATTCCTGAGAGAGAGAGAGAGAGAGAGAGAGAGAGAGAGAGAGAGAGAGAGAGAGAGAAAATAATCCTATTAGAGACAAATGAAAGAAACAAGGAATTTACTACCGGTATGTAGTTAATACAGATCAAGGAGAAGAAAGATCCAGAAATGGTGGTCTCTAATAGGTAGATTAGCTGTGTGAGGTGCCTGTGAAAGCAGAAGGTTGAAATGTACTAGATTGACTAAGATCCTTTAGTTTTAGACCTGATTTCCTTAAACTTCAACAACAACTCTGTGAAAACACTTTCCCCAAACCACTCACTGAAGGTGTTGGATTGGGGCTGGATTTCACGTCTCTGCTACATGTAAGTGTGGGCAAGAAGAAAAACTGAGGTGGTTCAGTATTTGTTTTTCGGAGTCAACAAGGAAAAAATAGCTTAGAATACTTCATAAGATCATGGCAAGAACTTTTGCTTCTAACATGTCCCTTTCAGTGCTTCTCCTCATTTGACACCACAGGTGCATACAAACAACTATATTAATGGTTTTCTCTTTAAGACCACTCCCTTAAAGCAAACTGAAATGATTTTTAAAAGAGAGAGAGAGTAGGAATTAAGTATACTTTAACGGGGAAACAGTTGTGTACACTAAAAGACTACACTTGTTTCCTATAGTTTTCATTAGAGACCTGACCAGTGCCAAAAATAAATAGTTATAATGGATTAATTAAGTTGTATAGAAAGGCAGAGAAAAACCCAGAGGTATAAAGTGATACAGTCTTATTAAATTGAAGCTCCTGTAATTGTTTATGTCTCATACCTCATCAGTTCAATCTAAGTGCAACACAGCATACTTATTTACTCGTATAATGCCAAGAAGTATGATAAAACATCATTATGGGATCACGGACATGTCTACTCAGTAGTACTTACCTGTCTAGCCACTCTGTTTGGAACACCAATGAGAATAGAAAATAATTAATAAATAAACTATCAAAACTATAATATCCATGAACTTAGCTTATATAGAAACCCTAAATCCATGGACAATTCACTCTCCTTTCACATATGTTTCTATTAAATTTGCTTATTTGGGTTTTTTTTCCTTCCAATGGCTCTGATGAGATTATAAGATCATAGGATTGCTTTAGAAAGTCATAGTAATGCAAAGGAAAATTCCTATCGCAAGGGAAGAGATTTAAAAATGATGTTTTTAAAAGCAGGAATGTTGGGGCAAATAGCCCTATAAATGGTACAATTCCTAGGGACACTGTTAGTATTACAGCATAATACAATGATAATAATTGACAAAGTAAGACAGACCTAACTTACTAAGAGAAGCTTCAATTATGTTCAATGTATTGTTTAAGAAAGCCTGTACGTGTGTAATCAATTTCACAAAGTTTTCAAACCAAAATGGTTCAAGTGAGAGAGGGACAGAGAAGACAAAATTAGAGGGATAAATCCTGTGCCATCTGGAAAGCGCAGCTATCTGGAATAGCTTATGCTCTGATGGGGAAACAGAACATATATTTATACTACAATTTATTTTTAAATATTTAAAAAGTATTTTCTTGTGGTGCCTGGTAATATTCCTATTTTCCAAAGGTCTGTGTAACTACCAAAATAGATATCCTAAACAAACCTAGAAAAACATAAAGTAAGACAAAGGGGCAAGCAATGACATTATTAGGTGCCGGCCCTGCCCTGAACTGTTTGCTCCAGGGGTCTACCTGCCATTGTGCTTTAGTCCTCTCCTTATTCCTACACAAGTTTGATCTAGTGCTCAGCACAGAGTAAGTATTCAATAAATGCTTATAGAAATAAACATTTAATTTTGTGGCCAAGTCATATCATTAAGGCCAAAAATATAATCTGTGGTTAAATCATGAAATACAGGCCAATGTGGTTATGTGGATTTTTAAACATCAGGGATTTCATTTCTTAAAAATGTGACCTTTCTTACTTATTTCACTGATTATTAATTTAAGGCCTGCTTCTTAAATGCCTGAAAATACCAGAGTAGAACTCAACTCCTTTTTACCCAGGTTAATAGTAACTGATGCTTCTTTTCAAAAGTAGCAGATACAATAATAAAATCACAAGTACTTCTCATCATACTAGTAACCACATTGATTTTTAAATCTGTGCTTTGTTTAATTGCTTTCCCAGAAGACAACGGAGTTCAGTCTCCAGACCTAGCAGGTCAGGATCTTCTTTACTTCTGTGTCCTGTATTTCAGGGGTTAAAACGACTGGCTTTACTACAGACATCACATGGAGAGGAACCAATGCAATCACAGTAAAGAACGACGCACATGCTATGTGCACACGACACATCAGACACTGGACTAGAATATACATTTTCCACAGGCAAAACAAATCAAAGCTAAGTCTAGTTCATGTATGTTAAAATCCTTTGCTTCTAAGCCAAGTTCTCATGGGAGAAGTCCCCTAGAATTTGGACCAAAATTTTCAGTGGACAATAAATTAAACAAACAAAAAATATATATTGTAGAAAGGATCTTATGCGGCAAAAGAAGCATTTAAAAGAGTTAATTAATATTGAAAGTTTTTCTGAGATAGTAAAAGGCAGATCTTAAAACAACTGTTGTAATAGTCAAGAAAAAGGTATTTTAAGGCAGTGGCTTTGAAAAACTTACGAAAGTAACGGATGTGTTCATCAGAAAATGCCAATATGCGCGCGCGCGCGCACACACACACACACACACACACTCACACATGCACATCTACATGAGATTTCAAAGAAAGATGGAGACAGAAAACTGTCACCCCTCCCCCCACCCTCAACAAATCCATGGTTCAAAGCTTTTGTTTTAAAGCGAATATTTTTCCAAATTGTGATCTACCCAGATACTTAAAAATGGCCTTGCGATCACTATTTTTACATTTCCAAACAGGCTTTCCTCTTGTTTTGTTTATAAAAAAGTTCATAACATATTAAATATGTAGTTATAAAGTAGGCCCCAAAAAGATAAATTTACTCAGTTATAGACAGACATTCAACAAAAAGATCTTCTGTAACACCATGGATACTTACCCTCGCCGTCACGTCGACAATGGCTCACTGAGAAGAAGAAAGGCTGCCAAGGAGAGGCACAAAAATAAAACTCTCAAAATACCAAAAGGAAGCACTAACTTTCTTCCATCTATAGCAGACGCTCACTAGATGGAAGAAAAAAAAGGCAACAAGTACCTATTTACTGTGAAGGACATAGAAACATTAATTTGCCTTTAGAAATTCAAATAAATTTCAAGTCAGAATTACCTGCCACAATACAAAGTTCTTGTTTAGCTTGAATTTTTCTCCCTCTCAAAGATGGCAAATTCTGTCAGTTGGCCATTCATGAAAATGCAAACCATCTCTCAATTCTGGTGTCTGTGTACACGAACTCGGAATGGGAGGCAGGAAATTCACAAACGGAAGCTTGTGCACTGCTAAGATTAGCAACAATCAAACACCTGTTCAAAACCAGACCTGCCCATTAACTCCCCATTCCTCTTTCCAGATTCCAGTTTGCCCAAATGTAAATTAATTCAGAGAAGTTGCTGTAAACATAATGTCTATTTTTTTAGGTTAGAGGAGATAAGGAAATAGGTCTTAGCATGTTACACTTAAAGAGAAAGGCGATGCTCTCACACTACCTGTGTAAAGCACAACTGAGGTGGCTTGAGGACACCTCTGTTCCAACTTCCTTAAAGTGCTGCCCTATGCTTTCAACTTCTCTGTAATCTCATGCTCAGGACACCCTGATCGCTGCTCCATTTGTGTGTTTCTGATGGTGGTGGTGACGCTCTTATTAGCCACGTCACAAAACAAACCCATCTCTTGGAAAGGATATAAAGAGTATGAACGAAAAGGTAGGATTGCCAAGATGGATGCTCTACGTTACTTCCAATGACCAAAACCAACACGTGATAAGGTGGATTCTAACACAGGAAATAAAAATTAGCTAAAAGACACATGCCCAGACTACCTCTAAACATACTGCACACATCTAATTACATTAATTATCACTTCCAGGGGGAACCTGGTTTCTTACAGCTGAATTTCTCACCATGTCAGGGCGTTTGCCCACACAGGACTACATTTTTCAGACCTGAAGTATCATTGCTGGTAAATGGGAAATCGGTTTGGGCTATCACCACGGCTCTGGGCAACATCTATTAAAAACATGACATCAAAATTGAGCACCCCCTTTTAAAAATTTCATTCCAGCATAGGCTGACAGCTTACAAATGCTGATGTGTGTCCCAGAAAGGAATTTCATTCAAGTGGACTTCCCCTGCCTGAACAGTTAAGATTAAGTAGAGTGCCAAGAGTTTTATACTTCACAAAACATAGGATAGGTGATGAGAACTTGTGGGTCCCTAACTCCAGGGAGGAGTTATTCTAAAATGAAGTTGTGTACAAGGAGATCTGGAGACCTGACACCTGGAGCCTGAGACAGACACACACACTCACACACACAAAGGCTCACACACAAGTAACAGGCAGAAGGGTGTGGCACTATTTGGTAAAATCATCCAAGAACAAATCTGCATATGGAAAGAGGTGGGCTCTTGAGAAAAGGATTCCTGCCAACGATAAGAATGAGATAAAACTTAAAGGGAGGTGTATGTTTAAGTAACATAGAGTGGAATGTAATCCCAGCTCAAGTAAATGACAACTTGCAGACACCTGTTGAAGCAAAACAAAGTGTTTACTGTCTTATCTCCAACGAGGAAAAGTGTGTCTTAAGAGTGTTTTTATGGAGCTCCTTAAGGAATGTAGGACTTACACTGAGACATGGTTTGTTATGTACAATGCATTTTATGAAGCTTGTAAATCATTAACCTTGTTTAGGTGAATGTACTAAAATACGGAAAAATAAATGTAGTCAAATCCATTTGCTGTGCCTTAGATGAAAAGGAGTCAACTGTCCCTAAATTGTGGACATTGTTATGTCCCTTTTTCTACCTGTTCCTGGCAGTGGCACAAATGGAATGGCAGAGAGAGGAATCAATCCATGGAGATGTCGTAAGAAGAGATTTTAATACTCATGTTGATTAGAGGGTCTGAGGAATCTACAGAAGAGAATTATAAGGAAGCAAGTGCTTCTTCAGTGGCAGAAGTCAAATTCAACAAGTGTATGGAAGACAACAAAGTCAATCTATCTCGAAAGAATGAACAACTTAAAGTTGGCCCAGAGCCTGGGAGTAAAGAATCAATACGTCCATTGCCAAATATTCTGCCTCTAGCTGACAAGACACATTGGGACACTTTATAGAGCTGGTGCCAAAAATGTAATTTGAGTACCAATGGTCAGAAAATACATATCTGAGACTCTGTATGCATGCTTCTCCTGAACAAAACCGGAATATCCTTGACCAAGTTATAGTTACTTTCTTGAAATGCAAGATGGTAGTAAAGAGAGCAGAAACTCAGAAAAGGTGTAGGAGAAAACAGAGTGGCTCCTATTGTACAAGTGAGACTTCAGCCCAGGCGGCTTGACTGACACCGTAGGTAAGAAAGGCAGTGGGGGTGGGGTGGGGGCTTGAGCGTGAGCTCACTGCCCATCCCCATTCGGTTGAGTCCTGTTTGCAACTAGCCCCTGGCACAGAGGGTGGGTTCATCTGCAGTTTCATTTTGGAGAGGCCAGGGTTCCAGACAGTGATACAACACTGATACCTTTCTTCATGATACTGGTCTGGCAAAAGAATCACTGGAAAAGGAAGATTCTATAATACACCCTGAAAGTATTAAGAGGTTTAGGAAGTTAATGAAAAGCCTCACATGATTACAGTGTAGGTGGAGAAGGAACCACAACAGCACACTTCTTGGATGCGCAGTGTCTTCACCTACCCGTAAGGATGGAGCACACAGCTAAATTAACCTGCTCCCCAATGACTGCTGTGCATGCGCCTTAATCACCACCTTTGATAAAAAACCTCTGGATCTCCATTTTCAGCTTCCCCAACAGGTACCCTGCTACATCAGCTAGGATCCAGAACAGTGTGCATCTGTATGTGACCTGGATGCTAGTCTCTCACTGCTGCAGCCACCTGGACACCCAGCAGAGCAAATCTGAGGCCACACCTCAGGGTGGAGGGCCGAGTGGAATGACAGAATCCATCTCTTTGATGATACTGAGCCACTGATTCATCAACCCCTACGGCTACACTCTGGATTACGTTATGAAAAATATTAACTTTCTTTATGTAATTTCCCATCCGTTCCTATTTAAACATTCCTTTTTAAATCTGTAGCATATTGGGGGTCCTATTACGAAATATTCTGAGGACCCACCACTAGGAAAAGTATCTAAAATGCATTATTCAAAGTGTCATCATTAGTCACAATCAAATAAATGTTTAACCAGACAAAATGGGTTAAATGGGTGCCACTGTACTCCACATTTTCTAAACAAAGAAGGAGTTATCAGAGACAAAGGAAGGCAAGCGAGACAATAGATCAGTCAACAAGTCTCAAACAAAACCTAGCACATCATTGTGTAACGATAATAAGAATATCTGCTAGTGTCTGAAGGAAACAGAAGACCTGGGATTAGCAGACTTGAGAAAGAATGGGGCTGAGAGGACCACTACCGTGTTTCCCCGAAAATAAGACCTAACCGGAAAATAAGCCCTAGCATGACTTTTCAGGATGACATCCCCTGAACATAAGCCCTAATGCGTCTTTTGGAGCAAAACTTAATATATGACCCGGTCTTATTTTCGGGAAAACATGGTATTCCAATTAGCCAGGATAAAGTATTTTTGTTTTGTTTTGTTTTCCTGATGAAAGTGAAATTAAGGAGTTGTTGGAATGGAAAAAAGTAGAAATTGTCTAAAAGGGGCATATAACTGGATAAAATAAAACACTAAATAAAATATTCCTGAAAGGTACAAAGGTTTGAACAGGGGACCAGAGAAGGGCCAGGGAGTCTGAAGTGGCTTGGTAAAAGACTGTCTGATGGAGAGAGGGGGGGAGGGGGTTGGGAGAGGGAGAGGGAGAAGGGGAGAGAGAGAGAGAGAGAGAGATAGAGAGAGAGAGGCTTTCTGGGCCTCAGGAAGGTGGAAGTTCCATTACGGGCTTACAGAATAGAATGCACAGCAGGTATACTCAGGATCCCAGCAGAACTACTCTGCTGACGGGAAATGAATGAGCCTCCATGACACCCTTAGTGCTGCTGAACGCTGGCGGACAGAGGGGAAATGAAGGGATGCTTAGAATCCTTCCAAGTGGGGAAAGGAAAAGGGGAAGGTGGATACTGAACACACAAGAAATAAGCACCTAACTTGCATGGCTAGACATGTAAACGATGGAAAACGGTAACATATGGCAACAACCTGGACAAGAACCCTATAAACTTGAAATAATCCTGGTAATTCTCACCAAGAAGGGTTTTGCATATGGAGATCTAAACCCAAAGTTCTCAACTCGCTGCCCATTAAAATTTCCCGAGGAACTCCTAAATCCCACTTTATGAAAACAGACCGGGCCCCACTCCAGACTGCTCGACACTAAATCTTTGAATATGATGCTTGAACATGCCTATTTTTAAAAAGCTCCTCCAATAATTCTGATGTACGGTGAGGACTGAGAATCACTGTCTGAGAGTATTAGAAAAAAACAGTGAAACTAAGAATATCTGAAGCCTATACCGTGTTTCCCTGAAAATAAGACCTAGCCAGAATCAGCTCTAATGTAGCTTTTGGAGAAAAACTTAATATATGACCCGGTCTTATTTTACTATAACATAAGACCGAGTATAATATAATATAATAAATATAATATAATATAATATCAGGTCTTAATTTTTGCTCCAAAAGACTCATTAGAGCTGATTGTCTGGCTAGGTCTTATTTTCAGGGAAACATGGTATGTACCACACAGAAATTGTGTCTGTGACGCCTTATAAAAGGAATAAAAACGGGATGTGAGTGGATGAAGAAAGAATATTAATAAATTGTGAATTCCACTTTTAACTTTTCTTGTGCTGCTAATATGGAATTCTTATTTTTTTAATAATAGAAGGGATGGATATTTTAAGGACTGGTTCTAGTCTCAAAGGGGCTTATTCTAAATAAGATGTAAGAACATTTCCTTCTGTGGGTTATATTAGTCTTAATAGCATTTTCGGGGAAAGGTTTGCACAAATAAAGCCAGGGTCTGTGGTTTTCCGAAAAGTACACTAGGGAATAGAGAAAGGCACAGCCATGGCCCAAGGACCAGGAATCTAGTTGGAGATGTGACCTTCACACAGGTGCCAAATGAGCAGAACAGACGGTGGCCTAGGGCAGTTCCATGAAACAGAGGGAACCCGGGTAAGGAGTGGGGGTGTGGGGAAGAGGAGGGCTAGGATTTGGAGGGTTTGCTGGTAGGCAAGCACGAGGCATTATAGACTCACCAGAATGGCTGGGGGTGTGGAAATGGGATACACAGTGGGATGTAGGGAGGCCCTGGAGTCCTGACGGGTGACTTTACATCTGTTCTGCCCAGGTTAGTTACCATAGTAACCTCATTTCCCTTGCCAGTGACTGGTTTAGAAAAGGACATGTGACTCGAATCTGGTCAGAGAGATGTAAGGCAATATTCTCTAGGACACTTCTGGGGAAGGTTTCCTCACTCCTAAGGAGACACACAATGCCCTGTCTGGATGTGATACGTGGCACTTCTATAGCCATTCTGCCACCATGTAGAGGACACACTAGCAGATGGTAGATAGCAGAGTGGTGACAGCAACAACCTGTGCTTCTGATGATAGCACTAAGCCAACGATGACTCAACCTCAACAGCTGCTCTCTGGACTTACGTTGTTAAAAAGACGATCTTTCCTTATTGCATACGGCAATGTGATTTGGGATTATCTTGGGGTTTTACCTGCACCTAAAATTATTCAAACATTAACACTGGAAAGGAGTTGGATTGAATTCTTGAGGCCTCAGAGGCTGGGTTTTTGCACAATCTGGATTTTGCACTATGGACAAGGAGAGTTCATTAATTAAGAGTCTTGTAAGCGTGGCACTGTTGGCAGTAACCTGAATGGCAGGAAAACGTGTAATAAATCAATATGGACTTAAGAGTCCATAAAATATTTCATTCCCTAATTGTCTTATGGAACACTAAAAATGAGTATGTAAAAAGCCAAGATTGGGCAGAGAGTGGTACAGAAGCTCATAATATGTGGAGGGAAAGAGCCCTGTTGCCCCGGCCTGTTTAATGTGATAGAATAAACACTCACTTTCATTATCTTCTTTGATGAGCCACCCAGGCCTCCTCCTTGTGCTAATCAATTTGAAGGTAAACCCTCAAAATAGCTCATCAGAATGGGAACGTCCCTCCCCCTTCTCACACACACAGAGTCCGGGTGCAGCTACAGAACTCATTGTAAAGCCCCCATCCAAAAGGAAGGCCGGGCCCTGTGCCCTGATGGCTGCTGAACTTGCCTAGGAAACTAGGAGTTGTAAAAAAAAATTACCAGCTGCTTTATTTTGCATGAAACCTCCATCCACACCAGTTACAGTACATGTAATAAGTAATTATCTTTTCCATGCTCCCAATAATTATATTTTCTAACCAGTTTTTAAAATATTTCCCATTTAACTCTTTTAAGATTAACAATACAATTATTAAACCATTGATTCCTTTCATCTCTCCTCTTAGAACCCCCAAGGTAGAACACAATTATCCAGACAAATAATTATATGCTGTGGATGTATAGGCCCAGAGATCAAAATCTGGAAGCATGGAATTTCAGTAATACTTTTGGCCAAGAATATCTAGAAAAACTGGCTGCCGATATTTGATGTTAAAGGAAAACGTGAAATCTGACTTCAACAGATAGCAATTTTATTGCGATCAATACTTTCTAAGGCTTGACCAATAACTAGTCACCTTAACTTGAGGGCCAAATACCTCCTCTTGCGCATTCAAATCTCTATTAAGTGACTACTAAGGGATAGATACAGTGCTTGTCCCTTGGAGACAGGGATCAATGACACAGCCACTGCACTCATGGGACAGAGTGATGGAAGGGGAAGTTACGATGACATACTGTAATTTAACTGTATGTTAAATACTTATCCTATTGATGTGAGCTGAGAACTACAGAAACATAGAAGATCAGTAGATAACCCAAACTGGGATGTGGGAAAGGGTTATCAGAGGACATCACTCTTGAAGGGGGTTTTAAAGATGAGTAAGTTGGCTCTGAAGGGGAGGAAGTGGAGTGTTCAAAGGCGATATGTAGCAGATGTACAGGCAAGAAGAGACCGCAGGATGGGGTGTGTGTGAGGGAGCTGTGGGAAAGTAAATATGCCAAAGCTGGATGACTAAGGGCTTTGCATGCCAAGCCAAAGAGTTCGGATTTTATTTTACTTATTTATATCTTTATGAAATTTATTGGGGTGGCACTGGTTAGTAAAATTATATAGGTTTCAAGTGTACATTTCTATAACACATCATCTATATATTGCATTGTGTGTTCTCTACCCAGAATCAGTTCTCTTTACATCACCATATACTTGATCCCTTTACCTCTTCTCCCCCCACACAAACTGTTGTCTGTGTCCATGAACTTTTTGTTTGTTTGTTGCTTTCAGTTTTATATCCCACATCTGAGTGAAGTCATATGGTTCTCGATTTTTCGGTCTGACTTATTTCAATTAGCATAATCTCAAGATCCACACATGTTGTCACAAATAGCAGTATTTCATCTTTTCTTATGAATGAGTAATATTCCGTTGTATATATGTACATCTTCTTTATCCAATCACCTATCGAAGGACACTTTGGTTGTTTCCATGTCTTGGCCACCGGAATAATGCTGCAACGAATATAGGGGTACCTATATCTTTACGGATAAATGTTTTCAGGTTTTTGGGGTAGCTACCCAGAAGATGGATTGCTGGGTCATAGGGCAATTCTATCCTTAATTTTTTGAGGATCCTACATACTGTTTTTCACTGTGGCTGTACCAATTTACATTCCCACTAGCAGTGTATGAGGGTTCCTTTTTCTCCACAACCTCTCCAACACTTATTACTTGTCTTGATGATAGCCATTCTAACGGGTGTGAAGTGGTATCTCTCTCATTGTGGTTTTGATTTGCATCAGGGAGTGTGATACATCTAGCCTTGCTCTTTTTTCTTAGGATTGTTCTTTTTTCTTAAGATTGCTTTGGCTATTCAGGGTCTTTTGCAATTCCATACAAATCTGACGATTTTTTGTTCTATTTCTTGAGTAAATGCCATTGGTATTTTTTATGGGAATTGTGTTAAATCTGTATATTGCTTTGGGTAATACGGCCATTTTACCTATGTAGATTCTTCCAATCATGAACACGGAATATCTTTCCATTCTTTGTGTCTTCTTCAATTTCTTTTAATTATGTCTTGTAGTTTTCAGTGTATAGGTCCTTCACATCTTTTGCTAAGTTTATTCCTAGGTATTTTATTCCTTTAGTTGCAATTGCAAAAATAATTTTTTCATTTTTTTTCTGAAATTTCGTTGTTAGTATATAGGAACACAATGGATTTTTGTACATTTTGTATCCTGCAACTTCACTGTATTTGTTTATTGTTTCTAATAGGTTTTTGATGGAGTCGTTAGGGTTTTCTATATAAAGAATCATGTCATCTGCAAAAAGTGACAATTTAACTTCTTTATTTCCAATTCGAATGCCTTTTATTTCTTTCTCTTGCCTGATTGCTCTGGCTAGGACTTCCAATACTATGTTGAATAGCTGTCTTGTTTCTGGTATTAGAGGGAAAGCTTTCAGTTTTTCACCGTTAAGTGTGATTTTAACTGAGGGCCTGTCATATATGGCCTTTATTATGTTGAGGTACTTTCCTTCTATACCCATTTTATTAAGTGTTTTCATCATAAATGGCTGTTGTATCTTGTCAAGTGCTTTTTCTGCATCTATTGGTATGATCATATAATTTTTATACTTTATTTTGTTTATGTAGTTAATTTGCAAATGTTGAACAATCCTTCTGCCCCTGGAATGAACCCTATTTGTTCGTGATGTATAATCTTTTCAATGTATTGTTGTATTTGATTTGTTAGTATTTTGTTTAGGATTTTTGCATCCATATTCATCAGAGATATTGGTCTGTAGTTTCTTTTTTTTGTGTTATCCTTACCAGGTTTTGGTATTAGGGTAATGTTGGCCTCATAAAATGAGTTAGGAAGTACTGCCTCTTCTTCAGTTTTTTGGAAGAGTTTGAGGAGGACAGGTATTAAATCATCATTGAATGTTTGGTAGAATTCACTAGTGAAGCCATCTGGTCCCGGACTTTTGCTTTTGGGAGGTTTTGGATGATTGTTTCAATTTCCTTACTGTTGATCAATCTATTTAGGTTTTCCAGTTCTTCATGGTTCAATCTAGGAAGGTCAAATATTTCTAACAACTTATCCATTTCTTCTAGGTTATTGAATTTGGTGGCATATAGTCCTTCATAATACTCTTGTATGATCCTCTGTGGTATCCATCATTAATTTCTTTCATTTCTGATTTTGTTTCTGTCTTTTTTCTTTTTCTCTCAGTGAGTCTAGCCAGGGGTTGGCCAGTTTTATTAATGTTTTCAAAGAATCAGCTCTTTGTTGCATTAGTTTTTCCTATTGTCTTTTTGTTCACTATTTCATTTGATTCTGCTCTAATTTTTATGATTTCCTTCTTTCTGCTGACTTTGAGTTTCATTTGTTCTTTTTCTAGTTCTTTAAGATGTAACGTTAGGTTGTTTATTTGGAATTTGTCTTGTTTCTTGAAATAGGCCTGTAATGACATAAATTTTCCTCTTACTACTGCTTTCATAGTATCCCAATAATTTTTATACAATGTATTTTCATTCTCATTTGTTTCTATGTATGTTTTGATCTTTGCTTTTATTTCTTCTCTGACCCCATCATTCTTTAGTAGCATGTTTTTTAATCTCCATGTATCTGTGGATTTTCCCGCTTTCATTTTTCAGTTGATCTCCAGTTTCAAAGTATTGTGGTCAGAGAATATGGATTTTTTTTTTAAAGCAATGGGAGTCATTTAAAGTCACCTGAGCTCTGAAGGCACAGGATTGGGTTAATTTTTAGGAATTATTGCTCCAGCTGAAGTGAGGTAAATGACTTGCCCAGTGGAGGGGGAATGTGGAAGCAAGGAGATGCCCTAGGAATTGTTCCATTATAGAAGTGCACAGCAGTGACTGGGATCCCAAGGAGCTCTGGGCTGGAGGCACAGACCAGGAGCAGAGCAGTGTGAAATTGTTGAGCCCTCGGGTGTGGTTGACAATCCTCTTGGAGAGAGGAAAGGAGAAGTCTTGAATCTTGGGGTGGAATACTGTGGAGACCATGGGAGTCTCCTGGTTCCTTCTGGCTGCCCAGAAGGAAGCTCCATGAATCCTGTGGTGTAAGTCCATAAAGAATTTCATTTTTGTGTAGGCCACATAACTTTCATAAATAATTCTGTTTGCTGGGCATAAATTATACTGTATATTTAATCTGTTTCCATCTCAACTTGTGAATTCACGCATGCTCTTTGTCTCAAAGCAAAGGAGGAAGGAAGTACTGGTGGATGGGTTATAAACATCTGAACACCGAACAGAAACAACAACAAATACCTATACATTTGTTCCCACCAACCAGCCACATCCTGACTGCCTTTTTGTTAGACAACCTTCAAGAACCAGATCTTGTCTAAGTTGCAGCCTCTTTCACTTCCCTTTTCTCACCTTTCACCTGAAATGCATCTATGCTTTCAATCAATGACCTTTTATTCCTATCATTAGTCCCTTTGTTGTTAAAATAAGCTCTCATATTCCACTAACAGATGAGCTAATATAGACAAAATACCTAGTACAGTGCCTGACATATAGCAGGCACTCAGTAAATAAGATATTATTATTATTGTCTGCTGTTTATAACACTTTCCTCGCCCAGATCATAGGCCTTTGGAGTCCATTAGCCCAATTCTCCTCTCCACTTTGTTATACCCATTCTCTCTATAGACACATAGGAGGTGTTGTATCTCCAACTCGTTTGTACGGTAGACTGCAATATGAAACACTGTAACTGAGTAAGAAATGAATAGCTGTTCAGGACCTTCACTGGGAGAAGAGAGAATCAGGTATCCTTTGTTATTCGTATTTCCTTCCGAGAACAATGCATTTTCTCTCAGGACGTGCACTTGTATACTTATAATTTGTCTATCATGTGCCTCATAGGAGGCACAAGAATAGTTAAGTTACTAAATCAGAAAATGTCATTGCTTTTCCTAGCAACTCATCTGAACAGATGGCAAATGTTTATTTTTAAGGCTTATTTCTGTATTACATATAGAAGTATTTATTAACATTGCATTTCTCTCACGTGTTTGCAAATAGCAAGAAACCAATTTAGGCAGCTGCCAGGAAGGCCGGAGGAAGGAGAGTGAATGGTGATACACTCTGGTTATTGTCTTAGCCGGTGAGCAAGCCTCAGCCTGGGGGACGGGGAGCAAGGAACACCCACTTATTCCCCTGCAGCCAAAAAAGGCTAAGAAAGGCAACACCAACAGCTGTCCAGAGTGACTCTTACCACATAAAACCATATTTCATCAAATCTGAGATATTATCATCACAAGATGGGCAGTATTTCATGTACTACTGAGAAAACAAAAGCATCCAAGATGGGGAGTTGAACAGGGGAGGCCTACATGAAGCTGGGTGGGGCACCAAAAGGCCACAAAGAAATAAGCCTGCCATGTAGAAAGGGATGGCAAGGAGACCTTGGAAGGGGCAGCGGGAAAGGGGAATCTCCCCCTGAGGATTTGAACCATAAGCCAGTACCCGGGTTTGCATTCTGAATTGCTACCACTAAAGTGGTCCAAATGCCTTCATGCTGGGACTCCAACAAACCTTGACCTTAGGTTGGTAGTGCCCCAGGTGACCAGTGAGGCAAACTCTCAGGAAAAAGTGGACTTCAGTGGTGACAATAAAGTGCATCCCAATTTCAGATACATTACTACACAAAAATATGTGCATCTGGGAACAGAAATACAGGCAACTCCGCCCACTATGAGGACCAGCCTAGGAGTTATGCAGGGTCTGCAGCTGAGAATACCAAAACCAAGCAATATAGAAACCAAAATCCACAAAGCAAGATAGGGTCCAACAGGTGACCAACTACAGGGAATGAAAGCACACAGAAGACAGGTAGGGTGCCAGAACTCCACAGCCTGGAGCAGGTCCAGACAAGCGGGCCGGACCTCGGGCGAAGCCTCTGTCTGCTTGTTTTTCTGGTTTCAAGAGTGTGGACAGAACCTCTCCCGGCTTCAGTTCCTCTTCAGTAAAATGCAGAAAATACCTTCTCTAGGATTACTGAGGAAATGAAACAAGCAACTGTATTTTAAAAGTGTTTTATATGTTACAAAAGCACTGTGCCAATAAAAATCATACTGATTATTCTTGAGATAAATATTCTGAAGGGCTTCTTTAGTCAGATCCTGTTTTCTAAATTTTTTGTGTATAATTTTCATTTAGCAGAGGGCTGTGCATCAAATCCTTAGTAAGTGAATAAATAAATATTGCTGACTTCTGGCCTCAGCCCTAAATTCCTGAGAGCTCGTTACCACTACCGCTGAAAGTGGAAAGGGGAAAAAAAACAGACACAAAAACACCACGCCGGAACATGATGTAGTTATGCTTAAACAAGTACACGGATACCACCTATCCACCCCTGGTCTTCCTGAAACTCACGTCTACAACAAAATCAAAATACTAGCTGGGATGACATGATGTTTTCACAGCAACAGACTGAAGGCAGGTTCCAGGAGGCAACTTTACAATGGAATCAAAATCAAACAGGACCGAAGATAAGCAGCTTCAAAATGGGAGCGTTGTCCATTACTGGCAAGACCCTCAGCATCATCAAAGGGCATCTTGGCGAGAAGAGACCGATGTCTAGATCTGGACTAGCCTGGTGTCTGCTGATCAAGCTTATTAACAGGGATCACTAGGGAAAGGAGGTCATTGCCAAGGCACTCACTTGAATTAGCGGAGACGTGCTAGGCTGAGAGTGAGAAACGGGGGTTGATGATGAGGGCTTCCATTTCCAACCTGAGAGGTCCTGGCGGCCTATCGCCTAGGGAGAGGAATGGGGGGGCAATGGAGACTTGGGGTTACCCAGGCTCTGTCCTCATCTGTCACATGACTCTGCGTGGACTTGTCTATAAACTGAAGAGTAGGGCAGGGTAATCTAAAGTACAGTCTGTATCTCACACTTCATAATTTTAGATATCTAAGGATATCTAAACTAATTTTAGATATCTACTCTGGGCTGTTCATTCTCAGTTGCCCACTCCTCTTTCTGGCAGGGAATAAGGTATGGATGCCAAGGAAAGAAAAAATCAGATAAATAAGAATGAATACAGACAAAAATAGCTACACCGAACAGTAAAAGGAATAAGTTGGAAAGAGAAGAGTTTGGAAAACACTGGTATACGCAGAGAATGCAAGGAATTAAAGGAGAGCTCCCGAAACTTGCATGGGATGCACGAAAGTTTCTGAAGTAAGTTAAGGGTGGGCATCAGAGGCTCAGGATGAAAACGATAATTTTGGGCAATGGACAGCAGTTAAACTGGGAAATGAACTGAATGGTAGGAGATATGAGCAGTCTAGAAAGAGGGCCAAATTCTCAGAGTCTTCAAATACACAGCATCACCTCCAAGCCAACATACTCAGGAGACTGGTCATGTTAAAGCAACATGTTTGGCCAAACAGGCCTGAAACTTCTTTCCATTCATTTTGTTCTGAACACATGTTTGTATAACCCTTTTTCAGTATATTTCTTCTAGGGGGCTATTTTAGTTAATAAACCAGGGAGAGGCAAAGTCTTGTCCAATACACTAATTTTTTAAAAGTGATTAAACCATCTCAAGTTCTGATATCTTTTTGACATTCCATACAGAAGCAGGTATCCTAGAAATATAGAATTTTTAACAATGGATAATTATCAGAAGGCCCAATTTACAAGTTTCCTGTGGATTAAAAGAGAGAGGAACAACAACAACATGGAGGCCTGAGCTTTGCCCAGTAATAAACAAATTTTTCTGGGAAACTTGGAAACAATGTTTATTTCACCTCTGTGGGGATGTCAGCCTGAATTTCTGCTGGACTCAAGTTCTTAAAGATTTAAATGTTTCCTATTCTCAACTGTTGGCTTATAGCTAAATCCTTAATGGTTCTTATCTGGAGACCCTACTTAATAAAGATTTAGGAAAATGTACTAAAAAAGTGTTTAAACAAATCTTCCTCGTGACAACACTCTTTCCTCCATGAGAAAACTGGGCTTTTATTGCAAAACTGCAGGAGTTTGCTGCCATAGAAGAGACACTTCTGTGGGCTCTGTGGGGTCTACCCTGGACGTTAATAATCTTAACTGCAGATAACCTTAGTAGCACCTTTCAGAGCCCAGAGCACCTTACAAATGACAGTGTCTCAGGCATTTGTGTTCGGTTCCATTGCCATTGTGTAATTTAGAAATTAAGGAATATAAACGTTAAATAGTTTTCTTAAAGGCATAAAGTAAGTCCACGTCAATATTTAAGCCTTAAACTAAGGACCGTCTGGATGCATACCCCTCAATTCCTACTTAGAGACAGGATCTCATTGGCTTGGTAAGAAGCTTATTTTGTTTGTCTTTCATTGCATTTTTAAAGGAGATATTGATTTGTTATTTTTAATGCAACTTTTAGGATGCTGCTGGCAGCTCTCCAGGTACATACTAGATTCATTTGAAATTTAAGCAATTGCTTATACATTGATTATTTGCTCCCACTGGATTTTAAGCTTCTTCCAGGGAAGGACCCGATGCCTTATTCATCCTTGTAGCTGTCTTTCCTCACACCTAGAGCAATGCTCCATCACACAGAGCCCAAGAGAAGCATGAAGTGATGAGACATACAGGCAACTAGTCTCATTTTGCTCCAAGGGAAGTCTTTTCCAGAGACTAAAAACACAAAACATCAATTCCAAATAATTTTAAGCAGATTTCCTGTATTCCTCAACTGGCTTAAACTAGACTATTCCCTTATTCCCTTCTTGACATACCTTATAAAGTCCCATGACACAGCAGGGCAACAAACGCTCTAAAAACAAACTGTATCTAGAAGCTTAAAGAAGGTTTGGAAATAATTTTAACGAAAAATAAACTTCATATATAAATATGAGTAAATTTCATTTTTTAAAACTTATGATTCAGTATTTCTCTGAACATCATGCAAAATTTGCACCCTCTCTCTCTCTTCAGAGCAAGCCGCTGATGTACAGGCCACCAAGGATGCAGAGCAGTGGGTCATGAGTCAAAGACCCCAAGGATATGGTCTCAGTTCTGTCATTAAGAATCTATGAATAAGCATCTGAACTTGGGCCAACCATGTATGTACCTCTTTATATATTCTTTCATTTTATTAACCTCAGAGGACTATTGAAAAAACTAATACTTTGATCTATACAATGTTTCCAAATATGAAATTTTATACAGATCCTTACACTTGTGTAATGAGCATGAGTGGTAAAATAGGCATTTACAACTAAGATGTTACTGTCCAGAAATAACCATTCAACAATTTGTTGGAATCCCAGAATTATTTTAATCTTCCCCTCTACTTTTCTATACATACTTGTTCAATTTGCTAAAATGTACATGTATTATTTTTACTAAACCAATCGTTTTATTATTAAAATGCAGATTTTGAGTAAAAGAAAAAATGTCAAAAATAGGTTTTAGACAAATTAAGACCCTCACGATACTGATAAAAGTGCTGACAGGATCCACGGGTCCATGGATTTGAACCAAGTTTGCTAAAAAGTATGAGCGACAGAGCCTCAGTATTTCGAATAGTCCCCGGGGGATTGGACACAGGCTTTGATGCGGGCCAGTCCTTCGCTGAATTCTCAGCTCTGTGACTAGTTGGCTTGAGACTTGGGATGGGCAGTTTAACCTCTCTGAGCTTTCCTTACCTGCAAGAGTGCCTAAAAGCATACTTTGCAAGGTGATGATAAAACGTGAAATCATATGCACAGCACCCAGCACACAGGGGATGTCAGTGAATGCCAGTGGCCTGCATACAAGCAGACGCTCGGCCCTCCGAGATCATATAGAATGCCATGTAGTAATCAGATGGCTACCCCTCTGCCTCCTCCACCAGGCTGTACGAGCTCCTGCAGGGCAAGCATCCCCATTCCTAGTCCAGCTCCTAGCCCAGCTCCCAAGTCAGAGGACTAATTCAATAGGTCTGGGGTGAGGCCCTGGCAAGTGTGTTAAAATTAAAAAACAAAAAACAACAAAGAACTCATTGGAAATTCTGATGATGTACAGCCAAGGTTTAGACCCACAAACCTAACCTAATATGGTAATCCCTGTGCTCCTCAGAACTAAAGAGGCAAGATGTTACTCAACCCAATAGGCTCATATTTCCATACCAGAGACAGGAAACCATAAATAATTTGGCTAATTTTACTGGAGAGAGAATTGTGCAAAAGCCCTGTGACACATTGAGAGGATTCCACAGAAGCTTGTGCACGACTGGGAAAAGACAAATACACCTAGGAAACCTCTTCCAAAAGTCTTTCTAATTTTCGCTTGTAGGGTCTCCCTCCAAACATTTAAGGAGCTTCAATACTAGGTTCAGGAGCTTCAAAATGGTTAAAAAGCAAATGAACCTAAGAGGGACACTTTTAGCTATAATCTGCTTGTCTTATCAGGAAGAGCCTGTCATTTATTCTTACAAGTTTCCTAAGGTGGTTTTTTGGTTTGTTCTCTTTCTCTCCTTCGTTCCAAGAGGCTTAAGCAACACCAAAGGTCCCTGGGACAAACCAAACATGTGGCAGAGCATGTTTCTTGTCCGCCATGCCTGAACTTCCTCCCTCCACCAGCAAGGGCTTAGCCCACATGTGATGGGAAGGTCAACAGCAAGATGCCCCATGGGTAGTGAAGGAGAAAGTGGGCTGGAAAGCAGGATTTGAGCTGCACTTGTAGCAGGCTCTGCTTAGGCAAGAAGAGGACACAACTACTGCTCTTGAAGAGATAAAGAACAAATCAACTCTGGCTGGAGAATTTCAATTAGTCATGGCAAAAAAAGGAATGGATTTTCATCTTTAACTGCCTAGGACTGTTGTTTCTTGAAGATTGAAGGAACAGAACAGATTTATCAGGATGAAATGATTGAGGCCTAAGGCCTTTAAGTCTTTTGTTTTTGTTTATCTCAGTATAATGGGCCACATGGTCGGAAATCCCTGTGTGGACTCAGATTCTTTTTTGTCAGGATGAAGGGAGAATTTTCAGCCTGCTAACATGGTGTCTGATAGCTGTCAATTGTTCAGTTATCCTTATCAGATAAGTGCCAAAAGTCAAATTCTTAAGTGGACTTGAGGTAAGGCGCCTGAAAACAGGAGAGAGTGAATCAAACACCTTAGATTTCTGGTAGGAGGCATTCTAAAAGCATTTTGGCAGTTTAGCCCTTAAATGAGGATTCAGATAAACTAGATGGGAGAAAAATGAGAGAATTTGACCCAAGAAGCTTAACTCTGGTAAATCAAATGATGACTCATTTCCCATCTGGAATTTGATCAATTCAATTAGCAAACTGGTGCCCTATATTCAGGTCAAGAGTAAAACCGTTCACAGGACTGTAGTCACTGAAAAAAGAAATGCCATTTCTTAATCCTTCAAACCGTGTATCCCTAGTTCCACTCTATTCCATTATTTAATCAAAAATTTTTTTTTCTTGCAAAGCATTACTTGTTGCTTGCTCACCTTGGCCCATGAGGAGGTTTTAGGTGATGGGTTGTTAAAGGGTCAATGTCCCATCCCGAGAAAGGGTGGGGAAGGAATGGGATGTGGTTAATGACCTGAGTAACGGAGAGTAAGAGTGTTTCAGAAGACACTATTGCCTGAACCAAGTCTTCTGGCCTGCCTAAACGTGAACTAGATAACTGAGAAGACAACAAAATTTAAACCAGCTCAGTATATCTGGAAAAACAATCCCACCTGAGGAAGATTCTGTCTGAAGTATTTTAAAATTATAGCAAATTACTAATATTTTAATACATTTTAACATTTTAATATGGGAATATATTGTATATAAAACCTTTGAAAATTACAGTAAGGTTGACTTAAGGAAATCTGTGTTCCGTAGCCTGTATGCACCCCACAATTCAAAGGCAAAATTGTGAATCATCAAATATTGTTACCTACTCTATCCCTAGCTGAACACTGTAAAGCTATGGTGATATAGCAGTAACTCATTTGATTCTAAAAGAATGGCAAATTCAGCTATTCTGAACTTACGATGTCAGCTCTTCTTTGTGTTAATACACATTTTCAAAAATTAAGTTGCTGGGCCAACCCAACCCAAATCTGATTATGTGTTAAGGGAAAATTACATATAGCATCTTGTCCCAAGGGAGAACTTGCAATGACACCAGCTCACGTCTGCTGCGGAAGCTTTGATTACGTCCTACCTTGTTCTCTCCTGCTCCACCTCCCACCCAACTAGATAAGTGAGATTACGCATCTTGATACCTCTAAATGCTGTATGGCTTGAAAAATAATATTTATAAATACTATTCTAGAGGCACGGATAAGACACCACTCCCGAGCCCCCAAATTCAAAAGCACTGTACATCTCCCCTACTCGTTTCAGACAAATATTGACTCTGAAGACAAGAACTGAAGATTCAGCCCTACAAAGAGGCATCTAATGGACTAGGGTGAGCGTATCTTTAAAAAGAGAGGCTTGCATCTAGTTATGGCCATTTTTTTCTCCTAAGGGTGCTATGGATTTTCACTAACAGATAGTGTCACTTAGTGGACATTTAAAAATACTTTCTTAAGTCACAATGTAACCGAGTAGACAAAGATTGGTCACTAATTCCCTACTTCTCTCCTTCAAGTTTATTCTCTATTTTAAGGTGGCAGGTAAATTTGTTCAAACTATTAGGAGCCACAGATTGTACTAGGGATAATAGGGTGGAGCCAATTTTGCCTCAAGACAGATATGAGATGTTAGGAGCCAGAAGATAAAAGATTGCCTCCCCACCCAGTTGGGCACAAGCTTTCCTACCGAATCAAAGCATCCCTTCCCAGATAACAAATTGGGGTATTGTGGTTGAAAGATTTTTTAAAAAGCTGAGCAACATCTATCATTCTTTATCATTAAAAAAAAATAAAATTCATGGATGCCTATACAGGTGTGAAGCAGTAAATCAGGTGCCAGGAATGAGCATGATGTTAAAAATTGCCCTCTTTGTGTAAAACGAATTACAACGTCCTGGTAAATATTTTGACAATGAAACAGTACCTGTTTCTTGCATTAAATATGTGATCTGGAACTGAGAACACTACTTTTCTCAATGAATGCCACAGTTTTACACCACAGGGGGTTTAGATCTGTCTATTTTATTCTTGGAAATATTGTTTTTGAGCCAAAGGAAGCTGAATTCCATGGGTAGAACCAGTAGAAATAATCCTCAGGATGAAGTCTTGTGTGCAGGGTGGGTAATAGGAGGCAGGTGGACCAAACTTATTTCTTTGATAACTGCCTACAATACGCTTGGCATCCGGAGGGTGGTTCCATAAATACTGTTGACTGACAAAAGCCAGGATTCATTTCTTCCTCCACTCTGCCCACACCCTCTTTCTGTAAGATATTCCATTCTATAAATATGTGTTTTCTTTTTGACAAGAGTGATAAGTTTTAAGTGAAGCCTACTCCTGAGAGAAATCTGAGCAGGAAAGAGGAAAATAGAACAAGTAATTCAAAGTGCGTATAGGTATGTGTCAGGAACTGGCCCACTGATCTGAGTTTCTGCCAAAGAAGATAGGTGTGGAGCGTCAGCCTATCTGCCTAGGCTGATGGTGAGAAAAACAGCCCAGGAAGCAGTTTTTCCTTGTCCCCCATCCTCCCCAGCCAGACGAAAGAAGAGTAGCTGGCTTCTTATCATCATTGAGTAGCTGTAACGGTGACACTGGGGGCTGTTCCTGCCAGGCTGGCTTCTAGCCAAGAGCAAAAGTTAACTTTTAAAACTAAACAGACATACCCACATGAGCAAGCATTGACATAATTTTTTTTTTTTTTTTTGGAGAAAATGAATAAGGAAATAAAACTCAGGATCTTAGACGTTTGCCATCCCCCATTTCTTCTTCCTGATCCTTCCCCCCAACTGATTTCATTTACCTTTTGAAAACAAATGTGTGGTTTTGAAAAAGAAATGTCTAACAGAAAGCCAACAAGTGACAGTTGTAGGATATAAATTATTAAATGAAGACACTGATAGTTGATGAATTAAGCCACTGTAAAATAACTTTAAAGATAGCTCAAATATATCATGATTATTATGTGTTACTAAACATAATTAGTAAATTTCTTGTAAGAAAGGAAAAAAAAAATAAAATCAACCTAACTGACCCACCACCCACTTATGGTACTACATTTTGAAAAACTGAACAAAAACTACTCTCTTTCAGAATATTAAGATCATGCAGCGTGGGAAATCTACATGTGGTAGATTATAGAGAGGGTGCCCCAAAAATGTATACACATTTCAAGAAAAGAAAAAACTGTATTAAAATTGTAATACTCGATATATGCCAATAACAAAAGATGAATACAAGTCATATGTATACACTTTTTTGGCACCCCCGGGATTAATATTCATCAAAAGGTCCTGCCCCTTCCCAAGGGGTAATTACATATCCGTACCCTGTTGAACTCAAGCGTGGCCATGTGACTTGCTTTGGGCCACGGCCACATGACCACGTACCACATCTAGGAGCAAGCTTAAGGAGCTAGTCTGGAACTTCACCTTGTTCTCTTTTCCTGCTCTGCTCTGGAGAGTAGCAATGATGCAGATAGAGGCCATTCCATCAACAGACTGAGGCCCACCCAGAGCAAAGCTGCAGCTGACCCACAAATACAGGGACATACAGGACAACTGGGAAATCAATCTTTGTTTTGAGAATCACTGAGATTTGGGGTCATGTAGAAAGTTACTATCTTGACTGATATTGAGTGTCTTACATAGGGCACTTAAAGCTGGGATGGATGACAGGACATATTCAGAAATTCAATGGTGAAATTCGGTAGGTATCAATGGACTATAAATTAAATATTTTCTTACAGGGTGTGGAAACAAGCAGTTTTTTGCTTAAATGACAGCTTGGATAAGTGGCAATCAAAGGTTTTGTAAATTAAAATAAAGGTCTGGGTTATGTAGTTTGATAGCAATTTAATCAGCATTTAAAGTATCTAGTCTAACAATCAGCACGAGATCTGCCATCTTTAATCCAGTTGCTCCTGATATGGGCAGACAGAAAATCAACTAGCGCCTAAGGAGTCACTAAAGCGATGCCAAAATAGCTTCACGTTTGTCTCCATGATATATCTTGTAATAAGGTAGTTCTAGGGATAAAAGTTAAAAGCCTGGTAACCCAAACAAGTCCCCAAGAGGACCTAACCCTTAAAATTCCATCTTGCTGATTGAACCCTTTTAGTATTCTACAACATTTCTCTATTGAGATTCACTCAAGGGTGTGTGTGGGGGGTGCTAGCCTGGTGCAAGGTAACATTGGAATGATGGGTGCAGAAGACTCCCTGCTGCTCCTGAACGTGACAGACTTTCCTTAGGCTTTTGTGCCTGAAGAGGCTTGTCTAGGCGGGAAAATGGCATCAACTCAGCTGCGTAACGTTCGCTGTCAGTTGGCATTGCCTTTGGACCTTGGCATACCACAGATCAGAGCAGGCCAGCATTCTTCCAGCTCAATTCAGCGGTTGTTTTCCCTCTTCTCCCTTTCATTACTCATGGATGTTTCGATAGGTCAGGTGCCACTTGGGATCTCTCCTACCCGTTTTTAGATAACAAAGGCAAGACATCAAATTTGCTCCTAATGGCTTAGACATACTTTATGGTGATTTAACCTATATCCAGAAGCTGTTGGTAACTGCACCAGTGCAAAGACCAACCAGGGAAAGTAAACTGAGAACATGTCAATCAACCGAGGCTTTACCTAGAGGATATACAATGGACTGGCCCTGTGCGAGGTGCCATGAGAACAGACAGAAATCCTAAGGTCCAGGCCTTAAGCTCAAGGGACTTTTGAAGGCTAGTTGATGAGAAAAGAAAAAGACAAAGGAAACAAGATTACTCCTCTTCTGAACTAGTACAATTTAGACATGACTAGCTTCCGGGCAGGTGAGATTAGAAAGGGTCAGAGAACACATGCAAGGTTTTCTCCTACCGAATGAAATCTTTAGGGGAGGAAAAAAAGAGAAGTCCCGCAAAATGAGAGCACATATTTTGAAAAATGGGGTATGTACCAAATTCAGTAACCAAAAGTACCCTCACAGGGAGATCTGATCATAAATTCCTAACTGGGCAGGTCATGGAGGGGAGTCACTTCCCAAGCCTACAACTTCTTTATAAAATGTTTTTCAGTCCAGTCCTGCCCACTGTTCTTATGCATCTAGGTTAGCACACCTTTAAAATGTCAGATGTAATCCTCTTTTCCAGACCCCTCACAGGTGTAACCACCCTTAAGGGAGCACATAATCTTGTTAAGTGCCGTGTAATCCAATCTTCTCCTTGCTTTCTTCCACCTTCCTGTAACCTTCCTTACGCTCCTTCCTTAGTCCCAGATGTATAAATGAAACTGCCAAACTGTCATTCTCCAGAGCATCTGAGATCTTGCTTCCTGGCAATGTCGTCAGTTGGGCTCAAATAAACTCATAAAAATTCTCAAAAAAAAAAAATTCTCTACAGGTTTGGACATTTCTTATATGGACAGTCTGATACCAGATTGATTAAAACAGCAAAGAATACAATCCAACCCTAAGTCATTTATATATTAATAATTTCAATTAAAATGCAAAAAAAAAAGATACTTTAACGATGTCAAGGAAATGATACTAGAATTCACGTGAGGAAAAAAATGGTTCTACTTTTCACAGCAAGTTATGTAAAAAAGGGCGGGAGAAGCAAGGTGGAGGAGAATGAACTATCTGGACATGGCTTGTATACTAATACAAAAACAATAAGGAATACAAGAAAAAGTAACTGATACGGTAATATTAAAAGTATACCCTAAAATTGTGTATGCATAAGTTTATATATGTAAAAACTGTGTTTATGCAGAATTCATTGGAATCAGAACCCATAAGTAAATGCAAATGAGTAGAAGTTTAAGGCGCCGGTGTTGTGGTTGTGATTTTTTAAAAAATATGAAGTTATTAATGTACAGTC
Source organism: Rhinolophus sinicus (assembly GCF_036562045.2). Classification (NCBI taxonomy): domain Eukaryota; kingdom Metazoa; phylum Chordata; class Mammalia; order Chiroptera; family Rhinolophidae; genus Rhinolophus; species Rhinolophus sinicus. The sequence continues at coordinate 140,683,762 of NC_133754.1, forward strand.
TTTCCAAGAGATTCTGCCCACTAAATTGTACGAGTTCCATTATGTACACCAAAAGCTCTTGTCCAGCAGAGCTCCACCCTCCCGCTCCTTACCCCTCCAAGGAGACACACAGAAATTGTGCGTTACTGGGTAGTCACAATGATTGCACACTTCTGACACGTAGAAGTCCCCCAGGACAAGAGCCAGGGATGCAGAATCCCCCGCAGCCCAGGGGACAGTCCCACACAATGAAGAACTGTCCTACACAGAACACCAGCAGCACTGCTGTGAAGAAACTAACTGCCTTGTGGAATAGGATAGAGATCTATTATTCTATGACTTCTCACATACTTCCCAAGATACACTATAAGAATTCTAAAATTCAACCAAATACCATTAATTTTATACCATTATGATTTAAAAATGAATCTACCTTTTTCACACACACACACACACAACTATGAAAAAGTATGTAATCTCTCCTCATTGATGGAAATGGGCAAAATAATTTTACATAAATAGAAGTAAATCATTTCCTGAGAGGTCACATTGCCTTGATGCTAGACATGACAAATGAGCAAACACTGAGGGTCTAAGAACTATCTCCACTTATTAAACACATTTTTGCACCTTATCAATTATCCCACAGGTAGTCCCCACACTATTATCCCACAGGTAGTCCCCAAACATTTGTCAGTAACTCCTAACCTGTGACAGTTGAAGGATCAAACAGAAAGTGGCCGGAAACCCTGCTGCCTCTGGCCTGCCCGAGAGCTGGGAGGTTTGCTCCTTGGGAAAAGCAGCCCTCTGGTGTCACCCAGACATGCTTGCAGCTACTCTGTATAGCCCCTCCTCCCTGGCCCTGAAAGAAAATGGGAGGAGGAGATGGAAAATTCTCATTTGTGTAGGTTGTAGATATGAGCTCCTGTATGTTCCATTAGGTTTTCCTACTTTTCCACATTTGCAGTACTTAAGAGATTCATGAGCCTATTTAATTTCCTAACAGGCTGTTGATACTGCCATCTAGTGAATACAGTCCTTTTTACACCAGAAAGTCACAGAAATTTAAGAGCTCACGGGCCCTCTATTTCAAAGGGAGAGTTCGGGAAGTATCTCATTTGAAGTATTACTTATTTTACATTGAGAAGACGAAAAGGTTACTAAGAGAAAGTTATGCCTGATTCTCCTATGTAATCAGCCAATAGAAATGAGCACAATCGGATCATACAAGCAAATTCTATTTCCCTGTAAAGTACCGAAGCTCTGTTTTACCTCCAGCAATCGCTGGACTTCCTCTCAGTGTGGGGTTGAAGGCATGGCCCACTTGTCCCACTTGTGCAGTACTTGTGTTTTTCCTGAGTAACTAGTGAATCGAATCTTAAAGACTCTGTGAACTATGTATCTGGCCACGATTCCTTCTTTGCCTTGACTGCTGGAGAACACAGAGCCAAATCAGTGGCTTTTTTCCAGAGTTATTTACAAGACCTTATGCAATACATGCTATCTCTATTTTTACTTCTGATTTCTTCTTCTTGCTATTTCTCTCTGTACCAATATCCTCACCCACTGATTTTTAATTTTACTTTGTATAATCTTTTAAGCCACCATAATTTTGTTTCCTGAAACAAGACTGGGTACATATAAACAAAATCCATTATTGTTACTTGCATGATGCTCCTGCTGGGACCCTGACCATGTAACTATAAGTAGACAGATGACAAATATCACAGGCCATGGTGATTCCTGCCTGAGGTGACTCTTAGGGGTTCCCTTTCCACTTGTTAACTCCCCATTAGCAGAACTGCTGATGGTCTAAACTGCGGTTGAAATTACGGCCATCATCAAAGATATTGTCACTTATAATTGCTGCCTTCTTCACACTCCAGTACGGCCTCCTAAGATGTCTGGTCAAATGCACCTTGTTCAGCTGAAGAGACCGATTCTTTATTTCCCATCCTATAAAACCACTGTCGCATCATGTTTGCACTTTGTCTCATTTCTGAATACGTGAATTATATATTTAAATTATAAATTTTTTTTTAAAAAATTACCTTGTTCAAGGGCAGAATTTAAACTGTTATGGCAACAGGCATGAGGACAACAATACTGAAATCCCAGCGGCTCTCCTTTCTCCCTCAAGAAACACGTAGGACAGTGTAGGCTGCTTTATCACCGCTTTAGCCTACATCGGGCTTATCTAATAAGTCCTGCCTACATACTGCTGAGCTCCATTCAATCACTGTTGTTTAGATAATGACACACAGTGAGAGTTCCTCACTGGGACCTCTCAAAAGTCATATAAAAAATTCCCTTATCTCTAATAATTGGCTGTTTAAAAACTACAGCTTGTAAAAATTATAGTCTCAACCCTACACCCAGCAGTCACAACACGTGACTCTGTGTATTTTCTCCAGAACTGCCAAAAGCACGAAACAACTAATAATTTCCTATGAGTAGAGTGCAGGAGGTGTGGGTGGGTTGGTGTGGGAGGTATCATAAGTAGTATGTGTGTTCATTATGCAAGTAAAAGCAAATATAATTTTAAAACATATTTTTATATGTACAGGCATGTGCCCACAAAAGTTAAATAGTCAAGGGGATAGACAGCTGAAATCTGACTGGGAGGATAAACTATCAAAACGGCTTGGGAGGTGGGTGAGTGGGGCCTGCTGGGCCAGGTGTGGGCGGGGACGGGCAATGGCCTGGGCACCTCAAGGCTCACCTGTGCTCTCATGTTCAGGAGCTCGAGCCGGGGCCAATGATGTGTATCTAATTCTGCTCCGGCCCTACAAAAAGTTCCTTGAGCTAGAGTTTCCGGGCGGGAATTCCTGCCCATTCTCAGGAATATTTTCCGCCTTCCCGTTCCCGAATCCTGAGATATAGACTGTTTTCTGTTCTACATGATGAATCATTTCCACAAAGTGATGGCCGATACTACCAACCACCTGGGTTCGAGGAGCTGATTTTCCTCATTTCCCGACCAAGTTTTCTCGGAATTTAGGAACAGGAAAGTGAAAAAAATTCACGAGAACAGGCGGGAATTCCCGCCCAGAAAACCTACCTGGGGCCATACACATGCCCTCCGATCCCCTCTTGGTTACTCTTATTGGCTTAGAAAAGCTATAGGAGAATCCAGTGATAAAAACAGAGGCAGAGTAGACAGTAAGTATACAGCATAAATGGACTACCAACAAAAGTACCCACAGAAATCTCAGCTAAAAAAAAAGAAAAGAAAAGCAAGGCTGAAGTGATTGTCTCAAAGGATCTCATTGTTTTTAAAATGAGCCTGATACTATAAAGGATCTTTGTAACTATCTCTGACCTTTTTCTCTGAGATCAGAATTCAGGATAGATAGTTCAGATATGTACCTGATACTAAACAGGAAATAATATGGTACTTATATTTAAATTTAAGATGTATTTAGTTATAGTTAATGATCTTATTTCTAAGTTCCTTTTTCAGTCAAGTAGCTTTCGTTTCTATTACTGCAGTTTTAGTAACATGAAGAAGTAGAAGGTTTGTGCCAATGGACATTGTTACTAACTCAGTAAAATCCTTGCGCCTCCAGCTTTTATTCAGGTTCTTCTAATTTAAGGAAAGTACAGCCTGACTGTGAAACAGTGCAGTGAGACAATGCAGTCAATGGAAAGGTAGTTTTTGGAGATGAGAATGACTTGTAACATGAAGATACAACTACTGCTCAACACAATAGAGCAGCTTATCTATGAGACTAGTCATTACTGTTTATTGCTTGGAGGAAACTAGCCAAGACAGTGAAAGAGGGTAAATTTCTTTGATAAATGGAACATCTTTTATATGTCTAATGTATATTATAAAATTCTAGTCTTTGTTGCATTCCTTCTATTCCCACAAATGTATTAAACATTCAGGGTTTGGTTTTTTTTTTGGTGTTTTTTTTTAATGCCTAGGAAATTAAACGATGGTATCATCTGAAAGTCAGAGAATTAGTCTCTGAGGTTCTGAATTTTAGACATACTCCTATCTAATAAGTAGACACTCTATTTTATTAAAAAGTGAAGTGAAGCATAACTTCCCTCAGTGGCTTCTTTGTTTGGAATCCAGCTTCTGTGCAGGGAGCAAGTGCTAAGACATGCCTGAAAAGCATGACAGTCAGGAGACATGGGTCTCGTGGTTTTTATTCCGATTTCAGTCATCACTTGAGGCCTCCACCTCTTCCCATCTATGTCCTAGACACAATCTTGAGGATAAGTCTAGACACCCAGTTTTATAAATTGGAAAACAATGCACAGAGTCAGTGAGGAACTTGGCCCAGGGAACAGGACTCGGTTCAGTGGCAACTGTCTGGGACTTACTAAAGGACTCCTGAGTTTGCCTGTTGTTTTTATAGGTAGAAAGCTGTGGACTGGGCCCAATACTAGCAAATGGAACTCTGGGGACTGACAGCAGCTAATGTCTCTAAAGGCCAGAAAACCACCGTGCGTGCCATGCCAACCTTCCCTTCCAATGCGGGGGCAATGGAGACAGGGCAGGGGGAATGGAGACAGGACGGGCGGGCAGAGAGAGAAGGTAATCTAATTATACTCAGGCCAGAGTAGCAAAGTGAGTGGGCAGATACAGACACGACACAGAAGACACTCCTTTCAGAGACAAATAATTCAACATAATTGAATGAAACTACCAAATAGGAGAATACCATTATTCTTCTGTGGGCTCATGGAGGAAATTAACACATTGGTAGTGGTCTTAGATAATGGCTCCTTTCCCTCAGCTCTGCCACAGTTCACAGAAAAACGGAAAGCCCACAGACGTGATTTCTGCGCCGGGCCTCAAAGATGAAATCAAGTGTCAAAGACACTCAGCTCACAGACATGCAGCAAAAAGCGTGTTCGCTTCTTAGCACACTTGAACTGCCTCCACTAACCCTCCCAGCTTTCCAAGTCTAGTCGTCACTCCGGGGCCTGGAATACGCAATTCCTCTCTTATCTACAAGGATTCCTCAATGACCCTTAAACGTAGGAGAGCTGGGGCCTGCTGGTTCCTGCCATCTCCGGATCAGAGACAAGGGTGCATGGACATCACTTAACATTATGTGACTCGGGAGACTGCACTTTGTCAAACCAGCTGTTTGTAAACCAACACTGAATACCTCCACCTCTTGTCCAAGGAGGGAACTGCTTGGATTCCGTTTTCAAAATCATACAAATAACCCAATATTTCACTTGACTTTTGAACTATATAGTACACTGGCACCTCTTCCACCTCATTCCACTCATCAGAGCCCTCTTTCCTCATTCTATCCAACTTTTCCTTAGGGGCTCATCATGGTTCACTTGGGAGAGTGGGACTGGGGTCCCACAGAGAACTTTTATTTTATTATTATTATTTAAAGATTTTATTGGGGAAGGGGAGCAGGACTTGATTGGGGAACAGTGTGTATTTCCAGGATTTTTTCCCAAGTCAAGTTGTTATCCTTTCAGTCTTAGTTGTGGAGGGCACAGCTCAGCTCCAGGTCCAGTTGCCGTTTTCTGGTTGCAGGGGGCGCAGCCCACCATCCCCTGTGGGAGTCGAACCGGCAACCTTGTGGTTGAGAGGACGCGCTCCAACCAACTGAGCCATCTGGGAGCTCAGCGGCAGCTCAGCTCAAGGTGCCATGAGAACTTTTATTTTTACTTTATATATTTCCATACCATTCTAATTTATTAAGATGATTATGTATTATCTTTATAATCTAGAGTCTTTGATAAAGACTCTTTCCGCAAATCAAAAAATGATCATACCTCTGACCTAGTTATTCTTGTAAATTTATCCCAAGGAAATTATTACGGCCTAAAGATTTCACTACAATGATATCTAAAGTAGCAAAGAGTTAGATACAGCTATATTTTTAACATAAGAAAGATAGTTCATAGATTATAATACATTAATGCAATTGAATATTATTTATCATTATAATTATAAAGGCTTTTTGTAAATGAGTGGAAAACAACTAAAGTAAAAGTAGTATTCCAAATAAAAAGTTCACCACATAAATAACATATAAAGGAAAATATATAAGATGTTATATTAGAGTGGTAGAATGTATATGCAATTTAAATATTTTATTGATTTTCATTAATGAATAAATATAAAATACTTGCTAACCAGCGATCTGAGGACAATTAATTTTGCCATAGTTCCAAACTAAGATATTGACCTACCTCTCCTTTATTTAGAGTTAACTTTTTTGGAATGTATAAGCTTTCCTAAATTTTAATGAAGGCCACTAAAGGAAATGAAAGTACCACCAATGGGTTAAAAGGCTAACTTTGGCCAAAGAATCAATGTCTGTTATATTTATTTAAAATGGACTTGAGGAAGCGATCAGAAGTTGAAGGAATTCCCCAAGAAGTCACAAACGAATCCATTTAATTTATAAGCTATAAGCTTATCAAAGTACTTTCTAAATTAAAATACTCTCATAGTAACACGAGCAGTTTCATAACAAGGTAAATTTATTCTAGTCAAAGCCAACTGCTATATATGTGGATGGTCTCCTTTGAAAATATTTTTTATTGTTTCAACCAACTTTCTGAAGGGTTAGAGATCAATTATTTTTCCCTGCAGGTTCTCAGAACCTAAGGATTTTCAATGATCTTGCAAAGGCTCAAGTCCCAATGGGTAGCTGGGAAAGAAAGGACAGGGGCAGGTCAGCAGTGACCAAGAAAGCTAACAAGAAGCGTGTGTGTGTGCTCATGTGCTATTTCCCATGCTTCCATCCAAGAAAACGCTGTATTGAAGTGATGTGTATGAATGCATCCATTATGCCTTATCACCACCGCCTTATCCCACTCAAAGTCTTAACACTGGCTTAGTTCACCTCCCTTGGAGACAATCTGGACCATCAACTGGGGTGGAGGCTCTTAAGTAACTTTATGAGTTGGCTTCATTTAGGTAGTTTCTCAGGTGTGGTTCAACAGCCACACCCTAAAAACTGACAACCTTTTATAAACAGTTTGTCAAGTCTGTTTATCCTCTTGGCTTGGGGACAGACAGACTGACCAAAGTGGCCTGGGTGATAAGTGCACTATTCCTGAAGTAGAGCCTGCCCGTACAGCCCACCTGTGTCAACTTCAATCCTCTTGATAGTGCCCACATGCAAATGCCCTCAGCTTAACCATCTTCATCTCATATGATCTAAAACAATGACGTTTTTCTATTTATAACATTGGTCAGTAAAGATTATTAAAAAGCCAAAATATTTCTTTTAGGTCTTTAAGAGAATACACAAACATTAATAAAGGAGAATTGGTCTATTGTCACGTAGAATGTGATAGACATCAAAAGAAGTCATTATTACAACTTTGAAAGTTTGATACTCTTTCCCTCAAAGATTCCATGATATTGAATAAATCTCTTTCTCTCACTCCCTCTTACACACACACACACACAAACACACCCATTTTAAAACACACATTTTAAAAAGGAAAACAAATGCTATATTGCAGACACGAGGTAAGGGGGCCAGGAACATGCAAAAGGATGGTTATGGTGCTTCCTAGAGTTCACCCTAATTTCAACACCACATCCATTTCAGTATTTTTTCTTTGCCTAAAAATCCTTGCACCCTACCATGATATCCCCTCCTAGCACAGTAACTAAGAAGATCTAGGAAAGAGAGCAGTTACAGAGATTTTTACAGCCCTGGAAGCAAATTCTTCCAGAACTCTAACTTCTGGGCTGGGTGAAGAGAACAGGCTGGCCCTCCTGGACTGGGGTGAGGCAGGTATGTGCAGCTGATCCTGGAAAAGGGTGGAAGCAGGAATTTGCACAAGAACCAACAAGCCCACAAGAGAGGTACCCAATCAAACCCATGCTTAGCAGACTTAACCATCTGTTTTCAAGTGGCTTATGATGCACCCGATTTAACCTTAGTGCCATTCTGAATGACCCAACAGCATGCAAAAAAAATTAAGGAAGATGAAAGAGGGTGCCATTTACTAATTACCAGCCTAAAACCCAGTTTTAAAGAATGACCCATGCAAACTCATAAAATTTAAATTCAAATCCCAGCCCCAACATTTTCCTTGGGCATAAAGCATTTAAAAAGAAAAATCTGAGTGGACAACTACACTTCACCAGTTTCTTAGTTTTTAAAACAACTCAGTAGCAGCCTGTCTCATCTCATCTAAAGCCAGTAGAATGTAAATCCATGAGAGAACGGACTTTGCTTAAACACTCACTGATTCTCACCCTCCTTTTCAGCTGCAGGGGTCATATGAAAGCAATGACTTACATTGCATCTTTTATATATATAATATACAGTATATTTAAATTACATATACCATGGTATATATAAAATTCAATGTTACGTACCGGAGAAAAGTGCCAAGGTTTTTCTCCCTCTATGGTCTGTTAAAAAGGAAAGCATGCTCCCCCTAATCTGGTAAAATTAGTGGAATGGTTAAAACCCAGAACCAGAATTTAGTGTGTGGCAGAGCTTGCTGAACTACCACCCCATCTGATGGGAGGTCAGACACAGGGCTTGGTGCTCCCCCCCGCCTACAATGCCATCTGGGGCACAGAGAAAAGTTAATCCTGTTACCATTCCTCTTTTCCACCCGGGTCACTGCCTACCCCCACTACAATGACGCTCACTAGGTAGTTGTCCACTTACCAAAGCACGTTACCGTACCATTCTGAGCACTGTGGCTCTCCAGCACGCTGTTCATTCCCCCACTTACCAAAGCACTAAGGGAGAGTGGGCCACTGGCGAACTCTCCTACATTATCCCCCCTTTCCCTGCCACTGTGCTCAACATTGCTAGCCTGGGCCATCCCACTCGCTGCCCCGGTAAATTTGATCATGCTTTTTTTTCTTTTTTTGAACTCAGAATTTTTCTATGGCATGATATTCACAGCCATTCACTGGTCTCTCGCCAATGCTTCAGCTGCAGAGGAAAGTTTAAACACTAGTTTCCTAGTGGTTCATGTCCTCTTACCCCTTTGTGCCTTTGTCCAGGCTGATCATGATCACTCTGCCTGTCTTGGGAGGGCTTCCTGTGCTCTTCCTCCCACTCTTTAAGACCCACTATAGGCATTTCCTCCTCCAGGAAGCCTTCTTGGATGCCCCCTACTAGTTTTAGATATGCCTTCCCTGTGGCTCTATAGCACCCTCTGCATAACTTCAAAGAGTTTAACGCACTATCGAGGATTTGTTTTATTGTTGTTGTCGTTTATTTTGGTTCTTTCTTCACAATGAATCCATTAGTTTCCTTGGCGGATGAAGTCTTCTTTATTCCAGCACTGGCCTATCTAGCACATAACTATTCTCCGAATGCTTGATCCACGCACGAATAATTGAATGAGCTGGAGTTTGCTTGTACAGATGATGGTGATACTTCCCACATTTTATGTAAAACGGCATACTTCTATTCTTCCCTTTCACCACTTGGGAATCAGATATTAAGTCTCCCTCATAAGACTGGTCTATAGAATCACTGTTAGGGAAGATAAAAAAAAGTGACTGGCAAAGAGGAGGTAAACTTCCAGGAGCATACGTTCTGTAAATGGCATGTCTTTGCCACCATTTGTATCATTCATTTGTAGTGTACTCTTTCTAAGACTTATTTAGGACACATCCTTATAGCAAGATACTTCCTGGCAAAATGCATTTCAGACTTATCAGATGGGCCTCACATACTCTGGCCACAATACTCTGAACTGCGTCCTCCACTGCTTAGAGTTTAATTTCCCCGGATTTGTCATTCTTACTACTACTCATCCTTCAAGACCCAGAATCAAATTCCATCTTTCCGAGAGCCTTCCTTGATCACACTAGACATAAAGCCTCCCGCATTACTCAAATCTCTAGTAGCACTGTGTGTCTCATTCGTCTTTGTTTCCCGCCACAGCATCTGAGGTCACGCGTGGCACATATACAGCAGATGCTCAAATATTACCATAGCAAGAAAGACATGTTCTATATATCCCTTTGTATTTATAATAGGGAAAAACTAAAAACAAACTAAATGTCCAAAACTGGGGGGACAGCTTAGCAAGAACCATGGTCCTTCAACACAACAGGATATTACGTTCCTAATATAAATGATCATTATATGACTTCTGCCCATTTATGGAAATAGCCACATAAAATAACGCAGTGTGGAAAAATACACAAACGGCATTAAGAACTGTGGCCCCATTTTTTAAAAATTTCTGGATGCACATTAACAAAGCAACTTGGAGTTAAATAAATCAATTTTACGTTAATTCACATTTTTTAGCTTACATTCCTAGTATCACGACACCCATCTTAAATTCTCCTGTATTTAATATGTAGCCAATTCCGTAGCTTTACTACCTCAGAAATCATTTAAAAGTGTCTCCAATGACCCATGGCTGGGAATCCTCTTAAATGCTTTCATGTAACATTGTTGTTTTACGTCCAAATCTCAAAAATGGACTCAGAAGCTTTGCTCACTATTCCATACCTACCTGAAACACACCCTAACTGAAACCACCAAACCATGTCATACAAAAAGCCTATCCTCCAAGCTGACCTCTGTAGTCCTGAGTTTTGTTAAGAGTAATGGATTCAGTGAGTAGGAGTGTTAGGCCAAGCAAGAAGGGCAAACCAATCAAAGAGGAAAGAATAAGAACCAAAAGGGGGCAGATGGAGATGGTCTCTGTCATTCTATAACTGACCATTATCTGGGGCCTTCCCCTCACAGCAAGGAGGGCAGAATTCACCCCCTTCCATGAATACTGCACTCGGGTCACTGAATCCAAATGTTCTAAAACAAGGAAATTCTAATAACAAGACATAAATCCTACGTCACAATGTATCTGACTTCAGGCAGGCAGGCTCCAGTGTGTTCTACTGATGTCAATTCCCCCACATTTCTAAGAGTCTACAAATGGCACATATTTTTTTCCTGCCATTTCACTTCTTAGGTGTGATTTAAGATACAAAGTGGTAATAAGATACTTCCCAGCACCAATAAAAACCAGAGCAGGAGTAAACTGTCTCTTACCAACATGGCTGTTTCTTCAATTGTTTGATAGCACAATGATGAGAACTTCCTCTGAAAGATTAGTTGTAAGTGAATGGTTCTGTTATCCGCCTCAGAAGTATGTACAGTAAATACAAAATACTCTGACAATTAGTTTTCCGTCTCATATTCTAAGCAGCACTCACATGAAAGTCACGGTTTTTTAAATATTTATAGCCAAATCGTCTTTCAGTGTTTATTTGTTTTGCTGTGTTTATGATCTCCATTTCTTTTCTTAGCCCAAGAAGGGAGCTTTCAGATGACATAAGCTGGCTAGCTCCTTTAAAGTCCCAAATCACAGCAAAACCCTCTTATATCTTAAGCCCAACACCTCTGACCCCACTTGTCCAGAACCTGTAGGGCAGGTTTTTAATTATACCTCCAATGAAAATCCATCTTCCTCCTTTTCTCAAGACTCCCTTCTTCCCAAGAAAGAGCTCATCATGAGCCTGGTATAATCAGAAGCTCGCATCTTAGAGACTTAGGAAAGATAAATGGAAGGGAGGTTGGAGTTAGAGCTTTGTATTTATACCAGATAAGGTCTCAACTGCATCATTTTGTTGGGCTTCCTGAATCCAAACTCCATACAATGTCACTGCATGCAGGGTGAAGTCAGGGGCTTTCACGCTGTAAGTCAAAGCAGTTACAACTGACTCATGTTCATTGTCTATGTACTGTCATGTTTCACTTTCTCAGTCATTAAATATTATACGCCATCAGCCCAAAGCCTGACGTTTCCACTCAAAGAAAGAAAGTCCAAGAGAAAAGTCATATTCAGCTTTAAGGAAACACATGATTTTATCATCTGGGAGCAATTACTTTGCCTCATAGCTAGTATTTTATGTCTAGAAACCAAAAGACTGGCAATAGCTGAACCCAAAAAAACTAACATTTAAAAATACTCTCAAGTATTTTAAAAAATTTTTACATACTTTGAACGAAAGGCAATCATAAAGACATTCTCATCTTTAGGACGAGGATAGCCATATATGATATGGAATGAGCACGGACCTTAAAATCCGAACAGTTCTCTGACCTACTAATTGCAATCTTGGGTAAGTCATTTAACCTTCTGAGCATTGCATTAGGCTTCCAAAAAATTAGGAGGGTTCCATTAGGATTGAATTAGATGGTATTTGCAAACTGTCCAACACAACGTCTGGCATATAGTGCCCATTCAATAAATGGTTATTATTAGTATCATTGTCGTTATTTACCACGTCTCCAGGAAAGAGATGGACTAAAGAACCAGAATAATCAGAAAAATACTTGTTTGGTGCTTTGACTATTAGCTCTAACATTTACCTTAGACACTAATGCATTTGTGAGCTGGTACTCCAAAGTCAAGATGCTATAGGATGAGATGGCTTTTTGCTGAAATCAAGGGCCAATGACACTCTCCTCAGCCATGCCTCCTCAGCCATGACTTAATTAAAAAAAAAAAAAAATCAAGCATGGTAAGTTCAAAATAATTTGGGAATTTTTTAAAAAGAGAAAAATTTAAACAATTGCATTTATTCTTTTAATTAATAATAGGACACATTAATACTTACTAATAAGGAAAGTACTCTGTTCTAGAATTATGAAAATATAAAGAAGACAATGATTGATGCAGGAAGTATTAAGAGTAAAGAAATACTAAACGTTAATGTGGTATCTCTCTACATAATTAGAGTCTACAGACACCACGAACAAGTCTTACACTATTAATCTTTAAATTCAATGTAAGACACACAAGCTGTTCTTAGTAAATCCTTCTGGCTGAGTGATCACACAACGATTACTTCTCAAAGCTACTTCAAGCTCTTCAGGACCTCTTATTGCTGGCAAATACAATTTAAAGGTCAGCGTCAGCAAGCCATATTTGCAAAACATTACAACACTAAGTTTTACTTGCCAGCTGGGGTTTGTAGCATATGGTACCTAATCCCACCCCCAAATTAAAGTGTACTGGGGTAGGAAGAATATGGAAATTTCTTACGAAATGCCAAGTCAAGAGCAAAATGCCCTTGAAAAAGATTCATCTTTTAAATTCTGATAGAAACCTGCTCTTGCATTTATATTCTGAAAGAGGAACAAGAGACTCTTTCTCCATATATAAGAAACAGGGCGTCAAACCTAATAATGAGTTTTGAAATAGAGCAAAATGCTTAGGAAGATCATTATCACTGTAGCTGAATACAATTTGTAACTATTAGGATCCTACCAGTCACACACAGAAATGCCTTGACTTCAATGCTTAATTATCACAGAAACTGCTAGCCACAGAGTTGAGATGTAATAATAGAAATATGAAAAATTACGAAGGAAAAAAGAATTGCACTAGAATTTTATCTAAGCAAGATGTATTTTGCAAGAATTAAAAGCAGCAAAAGAAATTACATTAGCTCTCCAAGGAAAAGAGGTTCTCAATGTTTACAAGTAATAAAAATATTTCATCAATATCCTCTGATTGTAAGACTTCATTAACAAAATTATAAGACATAAATAATTTATCAAAAGTTTTGTGCTACATAATAACCTATGCAAAAATAAAATTATCTTATTATAGGATGATGTTTGTATTTAGACATTAACTAAAACACTCTAATAGGTATACATCCGATAGTGTGTACCTTCTATAACAGATGATCAAAAGTTATTCTCATTATCTTAAAATATGAAATGGACTAAAAATGAGAGTAAAAAATCCACGGAAGGTTATTAAAAGAATGTTAAGGATATCTGAATGCTAACAGAAGCCTTTCAATATAGAAGCACTTTTCCACAAAAAAGTTAACCCATTTCATTTACCTTCAAAATACCTATTTGTCTACAGGCCTCTCTACGTGCATTGATTTTTAACAACCCACCAATAAGTGGCCTAATCAAAATGATTTTACACCTAAATGATCTATTCCGTAACAGTATCAAGGGGAACTTTCAGTCCTGCTACACTCATGTTCAGAGGGAAGAGCTCGCTTTAAAATTGGTGGGAGACAGAAGCAATGCCACCCACATGTGCACAGCTAACACACAGATATTGGTTTCTAAATACCATTCTCCAATCAAAGTATCCAGGCTTCTTGAGGGAGTCATTGATTCCAGGCCTAGGGCAAGGAAAATGTAACAAAAGACTGGAACATCTGGGGGTGCCACAAAATGAGTAAGGATGGGAACATGTCAAAAGACAGTGGGGCCAATCGGAAGGAACTCCCAATGGCCAATGTTGGAACAGTCAGAGCAAGAAAATAAAATCATGGAAGAATTGGATAAGAACCCATAGAATAAAATAACTATGCTGGGGTGTGTGTGTGTGTGTGTGTGTGTGTGTGTGTGTGTAAGGATAGCTCATGCAAAATCACTGTTAGGTAAACAGTATAGTGATAATTATTGTAGGCAAGATCTACCAATGAATGCTAAAATCCGTGGGTGAAAGCTTGAAGAGAAACGGGATATCTGCATAGTCTCAAAGTATCTCCCCCCAGATATTTACTAATTACAAAGGGAACAGTCACTTTATAGCGGAGAAACCCAGGAGAAACTATGAATCAAGTGATCAAGGTGAGCATCACCATTAATAAGAGAAATCAACAGCAAGTAACTACTCAGCCAAAAAAAAAAAAAAAAAACCACAACCAAACATATCATCAGTTTTGTGGTATTCTTCCCCAAAATGCTTAACATCAAAGTAAATATTAGAAAACATCAGTAAAACCCAAATTCAGAGTCATTCAACAAAATAGCTGACCAGTACTGTTTAAAAGCATCAAGATCATGAAAGATAAGGAAAGACCGAGGACGTGTAGAAGTCTAAGGAGACAGAACTAAATGCTATGTGGATCCTGGAACAGAAAAAGGACATTAGTGGAAAACCAGATGGAATGCTAATAAGGTCTGTAGTTTAGCTAAAAGTATCATACCATTCAATCTCCTGATTCTGATCATTATGCTATGATTATGTAAGATGCTAACACTGGAGAAAGCAGGCTAAAGAGTGTATGTGAATTCTGTACTATCTATGCAACTGTCTTCTAAGTTGAAAATTATTTCAAAATAAAAAGTTAAAAAAAAAAAAAAACTGATGGCAAACGAAAGCAACTATGGTTACCCTTATCCCTCACTTCCATTTGGCTTTCTTTTCTTTGGGCATTTTACAAAAATTTTCCTCTGCTTTACTTAGTTAACCATGGAAAAACATAGAAAGGCGTGAGACATTGAGACTCAGACACATAGAACGTCACAGTAACTATCTCAAAAAACTGAATACGGTCTACCTTCTGGAGCTTAGTTAAACTTTTCAGTTGGTCCTGAACAAAACAGAGTCATTAACTTTAGAACACATTAGTCAATTCCCATACTGGTTTTGGATGGTGCCAAAAAAAACTGGGTATTCACAGAATCTGTCAACAAGCAAAAGATCTTTTGGCATAATATCCAAAGCTATTTAAGAATGACTGCCAGCAACGGGTGGGGGGGTTAATGAAAGACAGGTTAGCAGTGGGGTGGGTAGGTAGTAGAGAGAGAAAGAGAAAAAAGCCTACAAGGCACATATGTGCTACTAGTTGCTATCTCACTTAACAATATTAAGTTGAAGTAACACTACATTTAAAAACACCTTGTTTACACAGCTCATAAACATACTCAAAAGGATGTTACTATTTATATTCTACTTAAATTATTACATGTGTTACCTCACTGTATGAGAATAAAAAGCGTCAGACACACACTGTTCTTTTCTCCATTTTTTCCAAGCATTTAATCACTCACTGTGATGTTCTTAGGTAAGAGTGGGTAGCATCCATGACCGTTAATAAACGGGTAGTTAAACAACAAAAACAAAACAAATACAATCTCTTGCTGTCCATCAAAAGGTAATATGTGCATATTTTTTGCATCAGCAATTCTACTTATAGGAAAGTATCTTTAAGAAATACACGAGTATACATTGATATAGGGACAAGAATTGCTGCATTGTTTATAATGAAAAAAGCTGAAAACACACTAAATGCTCATTAAAAGAAAACCCTTGAAGTACAATACATCTGTATAATAAGGTACTATCTGCAGCATTTAAGAGTAATAAGGTAATTCTACATGTACTGAAACAGAAAGATATTCATAATCTATAATGAAGTAAAAAATAAATATGTTAAAATGTAGACAAAGTATATTATGATTCTACCCAAAGGAAGAAAGTATATTTGTACATATAGGCATAGAAAATATATGGAAGAATATATATCAAACTTAACAAGGGCCACTCTAGGGAATATTTGGAGGAATACTGGGGTTCTTATTTGCTTTTTAAAATAACCAGTAGAGATTAGTTTTTTGACTTAAAAAAAAAACAAAACTGAAAATAATGAATAGGTAAGGGGCGGCCGGTTGGCTCAGTTAGTTAGAGCACGGTGCTCTTGGCAGTGGGGTTGCTGGTTCGATTCCCTGAGCTGCGCGCTCCACAGCTAGATTGAGACAACTACTTCAACTACTTGACATGGAGCTGATGGGTCTTGGAAAAACACACTTAAATAAATAAAAGTTAAAAAAAATGAACAGGCAATTTTGTTTCTATACACCAGAAATGAACAATTTGAAAAGAAAATCAAGAAAACAATTCCATTTACAATTGCATCCAAAGAATAAAATACCTAAGAATAAATTTAATGAAATAAGTAAAAGACTTGTACACTGAAAACTGAAAAACACATTGCTGAAAGAAACTAAATAAGACCTAAATAAATGGAAAGACATCCATGTTCATGGATTGGAAGTCTTAATATTGTTAAGATGGCAACAGTACCCCAAATCATTCACAGATTCAATACAATCTCTATCAAAATTCCAACAGTCTTTTTTACAGAAATAGAACACTGATCCTTGAATTCATATGAAACTGCAATGGGCTCTGAACAGCCAAAACAATCTTTGAAAAGAACAAAGTTGAAGGACTCATATTTCCTAATTTCAAAACTTACCATAATGCTACAGTTATTGAAAGAGTGTGGTACTAGCATAAGGACAGACATATAGACCGATGGAATAGAGCTAAGAGTCCAGAAATAAACCTTCATATATAGGACCAACTGATGTTTAACAAGGGTACAAAGAACATTCAATGGGGAAAGACAGTCTCTTCAATAAATGGTGCTGGGATATCCGCATACAAAGAATGAAGTTAGACACACAATATGTAAAATTAACTCAAAATAGATGAAAAACTAAATAGATGAGGGAAAAGCATAAAATTCTTAAAAGAAACATAAGGGTAAATCTTACTTATTTTGAAGAAGTCTAACAAATCAATAACAAAAAGAAAAAGAACCCAATTTAAAAATGGGCAAAGGACTATAATACATGTTTCTCCAAAGAACATATACAAATAGCCAATAAGAACGTGAAAAAGTGATCAACATTATTAGTCATTAGGGAAATGAAAATCAAAACCATAATGAAACAACCACTTCATACTCATATGACAGCTATAATCTAAAGAAAAGAAAAGAAAAAAGAAAAAAGGAAAAATAATGAGTGTTGGCAGGAATGTGGAGAAATTAGAACACTTACGCATTGCTGATGAGAATGTAAATGATTCTGTTGCTATGGAATATAGTTTGGCAGTTTCTCAAAAAAGCTAAATAGAATTACCATATGATTAAGCAATTTTACTTCTACGTATACACCCAAAAAGATTGAAAAAGGTGAATCAAGTATGCATACAACCTTATTCATAGTAGTGTTATTCACAATAATCAAAAGGTGGAAAAGACCCAAATGTCCATTCATGAATGAGTGGATAGACAAATCACGGCATGTCCATACAACAGAACATCACTCAGTCATAAAATGGCTGGTACGTGCAACAACATGGATGGACCTCGAAAACATGCTATGTGAAAGACGCCAGAAACAAAAGGTCTCACACTGGGTGACTTATAAGAGATACGAGATTCACATGGATATCTCACACGTTTACATGAGATAATCCAGAACTGGTAAATTCACAGATACAAAAAGCAGATTAGTGGTTGCCAGGGCTGAGAAGGAGGGAATAGGAGTTACGGTTCAGGGTTTTCTTTTGGGGTAACGAAAATGTTTCAGAACCAAATAGAGGCAGCAGCCTGTGAATGTACTAAATGCCATTGAATTATTCACTTTCATGTGAATTTCATCTCATTAGAGATAAACACAATTAAAAAGAAATAACATACTATAGGTAAGACCAAAACCCCAGTGTCCCACTAAGTGACTTCACCATGGAACAGTGAGGCGGTGGTACCAGGGCAGATGGAAGCCTTCTGCATCCAGGTGGCCTCTCTGTGGAATACTCTGGATACAGAACTCTTGCCAGAGGAAAAGGAAACATACCCCACACCAGGGACTGTAAATGAGCACCGGCCCCACTGAGGGCTCAGAGGACAGTCAGCCTGGCTGCCTTTACTCTCCTTTCTATCCAAACAATCTACAGCAACGGACATTCAAAGAAGTGCCACGCCCTCCTTGCCAGGTGAGGAAACTGAACCCTGGTTCTCACATAGGACCCTGGGTAGAGACTCGGAAAAGACTTACTGATTGGGTATAAAAGTTGTTTGCTACCATGTTACCAAAGCTCTAGAAATGAACATTTCTCCTATTCCTTCAGCACAGATCTGCTCCCAAGTAACCTATCTGGAAAAACACTGGAAACAGCTCTAGAATTGCTTTGCAGTCTATCCTTTGGCTCTTGTTCTTTCTGTGGTGTAGAGTCAGGAGCAGGGGTGGGGGCACTCCCGCAAAGGCATGAAAAGTGTCCCCTTCACACTGCTTTCCAGGCAATAGAAATTCACACCAGAAAAAGCACTGTCCGCTTAGCCACTTATTTTCTGGGTCACATAAGTTAACTCTTATTTAATCCTTGTCCCAAACATCACATTTTAATGTAAGCTATTTGTTTTGGCCATTTCAATGTGATTTTTAGGAAACAAACACAAGACCTGCAGGTCAAAAGGCAGCTTTTCAACGCTTCTCAAAATTAAACTGTTTCTGTAATAATGGATAACATGTACAATTTATATATCCGTATTTTTTAATTCTCTTGATTGGAATAAAAAGGTCAGCATCAATACAAAGTGGCTGAATCAAAAGAATTTTATATATTAAAGGAGGCTAGAAGAAGAGGGACGCAAATCTTAACTCTCCAGATTTTTATGTTCAATTTTTTCCAACTTTTCCTCATTTTAAATGTCATTATTAAAAATGATTAATTTTTTTAAAAAATTCTAAAACGTAATGGTTGAAACCCCATTCAATATTTTTGACTATTCAAAAATACCTACACTTGTGAAACTGAGTTTAAAGGGGGCAAAAAAACCCAATCATGAATTCTCTACTTCATTTCATTGACTCCTAAGACATTTTAAAAAATATAAATAAGCTCAAGCTTATTAACAATTTAAGATTTTAAAGTAGTTCTGCTTCACTTTAATCCTCGGCAGGGCTGATCCCCATCATTTCATCAAGTTCTTGAAATGAGACCCCTACGTTCAGGGGGAGGATTTAGAGACTTACAAAGTCAAAAAGAAATCATAACTCCTGCATTTTTAATCATCCATCCTGCTGGTGTATGATTGACCCCATAATTCCCACAAGAAAATGAAGAAAATTTTGAGGAACGAGTTAGTCTCAATGTAAATCTCCAGCCAGCCTCTGTCAATCATGTTAGCCTTTTCCCCCATTAGCCTTTCCCAACCTCTTGTCTGAAAACTACACTACGATTTAATTGCTTTGTGACTTCACATTTTATTAAGAGGCAGAAAAACATAAAGATCTAAAACAAGAAGAGGAGCCCACTGCCGTAAATTGTCCCTTAAGCAATGAAACTTGCCTCTCTAGTATAATAAGGTGGGCACTGTGAAAAACCCTGACAGGGGCAATTCTGCATTAAGTCCAGAGCCCCCATTACTTACAGAAACCTTTACAGTTAGTTCTCGGGACTGCAGGCCCATAGATCAGAAGCCAGGCCAGCCAGGCCTCGCATGCCAGTGTGAAGGGCACAGCCAGGTGAGTCAGGTGAGTCCCTTTGCCCTCCACCCTACTCCACCCCCAATTTATTTCCTTTCTTTCTTTTTATTATTAGTTTCCCTAATTTATTTTCTATTCTCATGGATCAACAACCAGAACCACAACAACAAGAAGGCAGAAGAGAATGACAGGAGACAAAGTCATGAAAAATTCTGTAACCTGACAGCACCCCAGTGCCATCCTGTTTCCCTGAAAAGCAAACTACTTGTTATGTAACCCAGTACAAACAATGTGCAAAATGTTCACCCTCATGAACTTAGAAGGATTTTCTCCTTTGCCACTCCTCTGGCTTCCCCTTTTAAGTCCTCATTTCTTCCTCTGTAGCGAGACAGAAATCATTATCAGTATACCACATTCCTGAATGTGCCCGAGCCACTGCTCCCTGGAAGATTCCATCCAGCGATTCGCATAAACTAAGCAGGGCTCGATAAAGCCCTGGGAAAACACCAATTAGTGACCTCTAAGAGGCGGCCAGCCATAAAACAAAGGCTTCAAGTGTTTTTAAAACCCACTGATGTGTATAAGAAAGTGGGTTTATGACATTGTTCCAAAAAAGCATGCAAGTATGTGTGTGTATGTGAAGATCTAATATATTTACTAAGCATTGAAAAGTCTAGAAGAATATACAGTACACTCAGCAGTGGTTATATTAAGGGGTGGGCCAGAGGGTAAGATGCAATCGTCAATTTTTTTCTGTATACATCTTTTATGGCTTGACTATGTGACAATGGGTATACATTATTTTTGTCATTAATTTTAATTTTAAAAGTTAAAATATTGGGAAGAATCGTGACCAATTCTTCCAGACCAAAGATTAGAATACATGATCTGCCAAAGCATTTCTGTCCCTCATCTAAATGCAAGAGGCAGTTAAGAAAAGTAATTTAGTCATTGGAATGTTGAAATTTTCAGGTTTCAATAGTTTTTTTTAAAAAATGGCAGACAGAATATCTAAAAGAAGATTGCCCAAAATGTCTCGCAGGTTTAGCAGTATGAGAGATTGCACAAATGGAACAAGTCCCTAAATCGGTAACACTGTGTCTTCCTTCCTCTCGGAAGCTAGGCCGTGGTAGGGGACCCAGGAGCAGCTCTCCCTCTCATGAGCAATTTGACTCATGTTGATGAACCGTTTCTGCATTTACTGTTTTCAAAAGGACTACCCAAGTACGGAAAAACAAATGAAAGAAACAAAAAAATGTCACAGTTCCTAAGGATAATAATGTAG
Source organism: Rhinolophus sinicus (assembly GCF_036562045.2). Taxonomy (NCBI): domain Eukaryota; kingdom Metazoa; phylum Chordata; class Mammalia; order Chiroptera; family Rhinolophidae; genus Rhinolophus; species Rhinolophus sinicus. The sequence goes on from NC_133754.1 coordinate 140,705,017, forward strand.
GTTGGAACTCTCTGTAAAAGAATCACAAAAAGTGCAATTGGCTACTCATTAGGGGAAAAAATTAATTTTCATTTGTATCTAAAACCACACTTGAAACTAAGTTTCATACAGATGAAATATACTGTGAAATGATACCATCAAACTCCAGTCAGAAAATGTAGGTGGAATTTCTATGTAATCTTGTGGTTGGAGATGTTGATATTCATTCATTCTGCAAACTTCCTATGCTAAGCAGCAGAGACCTAGCTGTGGAGTCACAGGCTACAGGGGGAAATAGAAAAAAGAAAATATAAAATAATTGCTTACTGATACATACTCAAAGGGGGAAAAACCAGGATTACGAGATCGAGAATACTGGCGGGAATGGCCAATGTGGGACAGGACGGCACTGACTGAGGTGAAATTTAAGCCGAAACCTGCGAGTGAAAGGCAAACCACTGATGGCCACTTCTGGGAAAAAGGGTGGTTTTCTAAGAGCTTTGCATGAATTAACGCACTTAGTCCTCCCAACAACTCTGAGATAGGTACTATTACGATGACGATTCTGATGCTGCAATGTCACCGGTGAGGAAGAGGTGAGGAACTTGCCCAAGGACACAGAGCTAGAGAACGGGAAAGCCAAGGGACCCCCAGTAGCCTGTTCCAGAGCTCTCTTTGGGAACGGCCTCCCTGAATGCATCAGCCACAAGAAAGGGGCGTGAGCACAAGTATGTGTGTGGTGAGGGTGTGTATGCACACACATGTACAAACATGTGTTCCAAGCAGAGGAATAGCACTTAGAGAACCTGGGGGCAGGAAAGAGATTGGCATGTTCCTGGAAAGGAGGCCAGTGGGGCTGGAACAGAGTGTTCTAGAGTGAGTGACAGCAGTGAGGCTGGAGAGCAGGCAAAGCCAGATCATGCCTGGCCTTGCAGACCCAGGTGAAGGAGAATGCCAGGGCAGGCTTAGGCAGGGGTGTGGCCCAATGCGATTATGCTTGAAAAAGGTCACTCTGCTGTGTGAAGAACAGATGCAGGGGGATAATACCCAGGTATTCCTGCTTCCCAGTCTGTCTATGTAGAAGCCAGAGGGAAAAGATTTGACTTCTAGACCTGGGGATCTAGACCTGTACCTCTTCAGTTCATCCCTGTCAGGAAGCATCGAGTACAGATGTACAGTTGGAGAGCCTAGAGTACACACCCCACTCTGCCACTGACCGTTTCCATGACTAAGTAAGCTAGTCGCTGTAGTCCGCCAAGTCAATTTCCTCCTCTGTTAACCCAGGTTAGTAACAGCTGCTCCACCTCCCTCACAGCTTACGGTATGAAGTGAGGACGAAGTGAGGCCGTGTGTGAAAGTGCTCTGTGAGCTTATAAAGCACTTAAACATTCTAGTTATTCCTGTTACTACTGCTTCCTCCTTATCCTTGACCGCTGGGCATCAACGGAGGCCGGGATGGTTATTTGTGACCTTCGGGTTGGTCACTGTGTTCACACCAACAATACTGCAATGTCAGCATTTTAGCTTCTAGTGTGAATTGCAAACTTGGTAATAATCATATTTCATTCAAAACAAGGATAACCTTTGGTTTTTTAATTATACAAGCATGGACTTTTGGAAAGTAACAGTAGCAACCAACAATCAATGAGCATGTAGCATGGATCATGCATTGTTTACAGTATTTTACATCAACTATCACCTCACATCACTACTGGAAAGGTTTTATTACCATTCCCATTTCATTGATGGAGAAATCAAGGCAGAGGAATACAGTCGTGATTTGAATCCAGGTGTCTAGTTCTAGAACCCATGATTTTACCCACGGTCCTGCAATTAATTCCTTTAGTGACAAAGTGAGGTCTAGAGCAGACAGAGAGAAGCCAGTCAGGAGGCCATGGCCCTAGAGTATTAGAGGCAGGGATATGGACCTGAATAAGGACACCTGGTATCTTTTAAAGAGGCAAACAGAAGTATTCCAATTGCTAATTACCAAGGCTGCTGAGGGGTTAGGGTGATCAGGCACTTCCACAGACTGCTAGTAAGAGTATAAACTGGTATACCCTTTTGAGAAGACAATTAGCAGAGTGTATCAAAACTGGAATGATAAATTCCCATGTTCCCACTAACTCAGCAATGCCACTTGTACTAATTTGTCTCAGGGAAGTCATGGGATGTGCACAAAAGACATTCACTACAATGCTATTTCTAAAAGTAAATGCAAAAAAACAACAACAAATAAATCTCCAAGAAAAGGAGATGGAGTAGAGAAACCATTGCATACCAAACGTAAGTGAATACTGTGCAGTCATTTCAAATGATGCTATAGCAAAAGAAACAAGCATTTTGATAAGGAAAAGAAGTGTGCAAAAATATCCTGTTGGTGTAGGCTTTGGTATCTGACTACTTCAAATTCTGAGTGGATTTTCTAAATGTGTGAACATGGGAAAGTCGTTTAATTTCTCTGAATTGCAATTTTATTATGTTTAAATGGGGATAAGAAAAGTAGCAACCTCACAGGGTTGAGACAGTTAATACATTAACGTATGTAAAGTGCTAGGTACAGAGCCTGGCATGGAGCAAGCATGTGATGTCCCTCATTTGCAAAAATCTAGCAAATTAAGACATACGGCTGACACATAATTACAAGTATTTGTAATACAAATATTACAAATAATGCAGTAAAATTTTACCAGTGATTATCTCTGGAAGTAGAATAAAAATTTTTCTTTTAAATTCGCTCTATTTTCTAGATGTTCCTTACTTGAATAAAGCCAGCAATATTTTAATATTTAAGTATCTCCATTTTTTTCAAGTAGCCTTAATAATACTCCTTTCAACCTACTGATTTTTCTCTAGTATAATCCACTCTATGCATATTGTATTTATAGAAATGAGGCACTTTCTTGATTTAATCTGGAGTAATACATTTCCCCCTTTATTCTTCCGAGTCAAACAGCTTGCTCTTATTTCATCCTGTAAACGTCTTTTCTGCACCCTTATATATATTCAGACTAGGAGCGCTCTGAGGGATTATTAGAACATAAAAAAAGGGGAAAAGGATGGATCAATGTCTCTAAAAATGCAAAGGTAAAGGACACAAACATGACAACTTCATCATAGGTGTATAGGAATAAAGTATACCTTACCTCAATTATGTAAGGCCAGAAATTACTGCAGTAAATATTTCAACTCCACGGACAATTTCCTAGTGTGGTCAAAAGATAGAAGCAGTTCAATAGTTCGGCAGTCCATCCAGTACAGTGACAATCGTTCTGAAAGAAAAAAGGCTCGTTGAGAGAAATATGATAGAGCAATACTCCTTTTCTAGGCTCGAGACCTACAGGAGAGGGAAATCAATTACGAGAGACAGCTATGCAGTTCAGGAATCCAAGTACAGTTAAGTCATATTTCTGGTGGGGTGGGAGGGGCAGACCAGAATAAAAGAGAACCTAGGATAACAAGCAGATGTGAGTCTCCTTTGCTGTTGGGGTAACTCAGCATCCCATCAAAGGGCTGGTTCCTCACTGCCTTTCATCTTCACTTCCATTACTGTTCACCATGGGCTTGTCAATATGTACATCAGTCAGCTCATAAATACCATCGGTTTTTGTATTTTGGTATCTGTCATTTCATTCAGACCACTTCATAAGAAACGAATGGCCTTTCTCTTAAAATTAGCTCCATTTAGGATTTTCTCTGTAAATGGCAGGTCCCTGGGATTACAACGGTCGACTACTTTCAAGTCATCCCTCTCCATCCTTTATTCCGAGATCAATTCACTACCACTGTCTCTTGAATGGCCTACCATTCTCTGCCTCTTTCTCACTCCAATTCACCTCTGCCAAATTCTTTGGCACCCCTACCTGTTTACAACAGCAGGCTCTAACCTGGTCTCTCTCTGCAAATCACCACCTATCCACTCTCTCCTGCAGAGCAACTGCTTTCATCCTATTATTACCTGTATAACCTTGAATGGGTCCCCTGTCCCCTTGGGTCTCAATTTTCTTGACTGTAAAATGAAGAAGTGGTTTCAATGTTCTCTAACTTTATTGTCCTTTGAAGTCAGATGTCTGTGGACTTCAAAGTTGGTCCAGGAATTCCGCAGAATTTAGGCAAATTATATTTCCTCAAAACTCAGAGTGTTTGTTATATATAAAATAGGAATAATATGTAAGAATAAAAACTGAGTCTTGTGCTTGACATATAGCAGGTACTCAACGAATAATCATTCTTATCTTACCTTACAGGATACCGCCAATTCTGAAGTTCTCTGTTCTTCTAATTTCCAAATCTAGCATTCTCTCACATCCCTACTCATGGTGGTGAAAAATTTCTCTTCCATCAAACAAAACCTCCTCTGCTGGCTTTCAGGTTCTTCTATAATCTAAATCCATTTATCTTATCTTCCTCCAATTTCCAACAAACACCTTCTGTCCTAGTCCAAAGAACACATACACCCTGCTTTTGTACCTATCATTCCCCATACAAGATACAGCTTTTCTTTTCCTCTCTGTCAAGGCTCAGCTCAAGTTCATGGCCCTGAGAAAGCCCACTTTCCAGAAAATTTAGCCCTCACACAGTGTGTCTTAATGGTATTGCCCATTGTTTTGTGTTTATTGAGCTTAGTTGTCTAGTTGGAGAGTCTATTTGACTATTTGAAGTTAGTTTTTCCTTTCAACATGGAACACATTAGAGTTTTTACAAACCTGGTATTTTTGGCTCTGGAAATTTTTTTTTTTTTTTTGAAATTTACAAGACTTTGTACCTTGAAATAAGATTGTTTTATCAATTCCATAATTTTTGTTTGTGTGGAAAAGCTCATATAAGGAGGCTATTCCATCATCAAGGAGACCATTCATAGACAATCTGTGGTCTCTTTATGGAGCCAGAAGATACAAGGTGTGATCAAATAATACAGTGAATGTTTAAATTTTAAAAAATTATTACAGTAAAAGACACATTGCTGTTAATTCCCCTCAAAATACTCCCCCTCACTTTGAACACACTTATGCCATCATTCTTGCCACTTTCTGAAGCAGTTCTGGAAGTCCTCTTTTGTGAGTGTCTTTAGTTGCACTATTGTGGCTGCCTCCATGTCCTGAATCATTTTGACTTTGGAAAAGAGCCAGAAGTCGCATGGTGCCAGATCCAGTGAATAAGGTGGATGAGGACACACCATAATGTTTTTATTTGACAGAAATTGCTGTATACCAGAAGGGATATGTGACATGGAGCATTGTCATGATGGAGGATGATTTCCAGCACACTTTAAAACACACCTTCTCTCAACCGTAGCTCATACCCAACTGACAACACGGAACAAGTTGAAACTTGTCACACACTGTTACCACAGTTCAATGCACTGCTTCCTGTATTGAAGATCCCTGCCTTTCCGTTGGATGGCACTTGGCAGCGGCTTTTACCAGATTTTGTGATCACAACGAAAGGCGCTGTGTCACACATCGCTTCTGGTATGGCAATTGCTGTCAAATAAAAATATTATGGTGTGTCCTCATCCACTTTATTCACTGGATCTGGCACCGTGTGACTTCTGGCTCTTCCTTAAAATCAAAATGACCATGAAAGGGAAACATTTTGAATCGATTCAGGACATGGAGGCAGCCACGACAGCCCAACTAAAGATACTCACGAAAAAGGACTGCTAGACCTGCTGCAGAAAGTGGCAAGAACGATGGGATAAGCGTGTTTGAAGTGATGGGGAGTATTCTGGGGAGGATTAATGGCTATATGTCTTTCACTAAATAAATTTTTTAAATTTAAATATTCACCGTATTTTTTTATCATAAGCTCCAATGTCTGTAGATTGTGTGTCAAAGTGAAAGCGTTCTAATTTCAAAAAGAGCATTTTATGACCAAACTCCTAGCAGCAACAGGGATGACTCACAGTGGGAAAGACTGTGCAAACTTTTACCTTCAACAAAGATGGTTGAAGCCTCAAGACTAAATAAAAATTCTAAGGGGAATGATTAGAAGACAGTGAAGGATGAAGGGAGACAGAGGTAAGAAGAACAAATGAAGGAGACACAAAGGTGGTTACAGAGCCAGGAGAACAACCAGGAGAGTGGAGAGGCTTAGCCCAAAGAAAGATGAGTGAAGTCAAGTGCTGTGGATGGGGACGAAAAAGATGTCACCGGATTAAACAATTAGTAAGAAGGTTACTGGTGACCTCTGAGGGCAATTTTCTTTTTATGTTTTTAGATTTTTATTTAAAAATATAGCTAAAATACAATTATTACATTTGTTTCAGGTGTACACCATAGTTATTCAACATTTATATAACTAGAGAAGTGATCACCATAAGCCCAGCAACCATCTGACACCGTACTATGCTATCACAATATTATTGACTCTATTCCCCATGCTGAATATTACATCCCCATATTTGTTTTATATCTGGAAATTATTCTCCTTCACCTTTTGCCCCCTTTTCTAATTTTTTCAATTATAGTTGACTCTGAGGGCAATTTTTAACAGGGATGGTATAGGATGCAGACTGCGGGGGATTGAGGAGAAACTGGGAGGGCAAGTTGAGACAAGCAGAGGCTCCCAATCTAGAACTGTGGTTAGCAAGCCAAAAGGTTTGTGCTGGTCATTTTCTACCCTGAAGTTCACCTGACACACATAACAGCCCAATAAAAGCACCTCACCTCACTCTTCCTCCCTTGCTCCTCACCCCTCCATATACACCACAGCTCAACTAAAACTAATTGACTGCACATCTTACCAACCTCTCTCTCCCAAACAGCACCCTGCGTGCCTGGTTTTGGTTCCCCAAGAAAGCTTACAGAACTACTCAACATCTATATCAAGTCTGAACATCTAAATTATATTTTCCTCCTTTAGGTAAATTATATTCATTTAAAAGAGAAAAGGAAAGCAGACACTAAAGTGTGTCAGATCAACATAGCAAAAATCCAGATTCAAGTCAGATACTATATTACTACCTCTGGGTAATTTACATAATTTATGCTGAATTGTCAAAAAGATAACTTTCAACAGGTTTTTCTTCCTTCAAAGTACTGATTGTCTTTTACTGTAAGTTTAGAAAAATCAAATGTGAATAAAGAAAAAAATGTAAGCACTATTAACATTTTAAAAATCTCCTTCCACTTTGGTATGTATGCATGGCACATTTATAAACATAACACACAAATGTGTAAGCATAATTTTTATTAAACGTGAATCATATGGTATTATTTGTAACCTGCTCTTCCTGTTTATTGACAGAAGTTTTGTGTCACTTCATAGTCTTCTATAGCTTTATTTTTAATGACTGTACAAAAATCCATTTTAATAAATCCCCTTGAAGCATTTAAGTCACCTCCAAGTTTTGATTATGTAGATAATAGTGAGATGGACGCCTTGACCAGATCATTAAGTATTTGCTGGGGATAAAGTTATGGTTCAAATTTATGCAAAACATATGGATATAATATTGTCGATAACTTGCCCTACAGAATGACTGACCCACTCTATGTTCCAGTGGTGCATGAGTGGTATATGAGTAGTACAATTCTCCACACTCCCTCTAAAGCTGTGTAGTAGTATTTTTTAAATTCATCTATTTTATAGATTAAAAAGGTTTACTTTCATTAGCATATCTCTGAGATTGAACATTTTTTCACTTTTGTGCACTTCTTGTGTATGTCCTTTATTTTTCTGCTACAATGTTCATGTTACTCATTTGTGGTCCTTCTTTGTCTATCAGGGATATTATTAACTTGGTACCCTAATAAGGAAGAGGAGATGGTATATTAATTGGAAGCCTTTGGCTACCAGGAGCAAAACCCTTCCAAGCGTATCAGAGCATCAGAAAGGCTCCTTATCATAAGGATGCAGAGGTATCATATCAGGATAGTACACATGAACTTTGTCTTTTGTGTTGCATGCAAATAGTTTCTTCAATTTTTAATTTTATCTCTAAGACAGAAACACCACTACTTTGCTGGTCTATTTTGGGGATCACAGAAAATACAGCTAAAGTCATGACTGGAAGCAATCACTGTTAAAACAAACAAAAAATTGCTGTTACTAAGTAATTACTAAGGCGCTGTATTCTTTCAGTCCTTACAAGGAGCCCATTAGGCAGGTGTTATCATTCCTCTTTTACAGATAAAATGTAATAAGCATCCGTAGTTAGTAAGATTAAAATTAGCTTTTTTTTTTTTTACAAGTAAGCTTTGTATTGATCCTAAAAGACTGGGTAACAGAATTATTCCCAGCTGTGTTTTTAGCAACATTTCTTTCTTAACAGGAATCCCAGGGGCTACTCCAATCTCTCTACCAACAGTTAACCAGGTTACTAGCTTCTATGCGATCCATTCTTCGAAGTTTCACATTATTAAACCCTCGTCTTCTCTTTCTATGATGTGTCTTGACTATGAAGTGCCATTCTGGTAACAAGAGAAATATTTCTGTTTAGGAACTAAGGCCACTTTACCAGTCACTACAAACTCAAGCCCATGACAGATACTTGACTTTCTAACATTCCAAATATCCTTAAAGGTCCTTCAGCTGCTTATACGTTAGTGACGACTGTAGTAACAGTATACACATGAACCTATGCTTTGTCAGGGGCAAAGCAGCACTGTGCTGTATAAATATTTTAGGTACAGCTTATACTGAAATTCTAGATGAAGAGGCATTTACAGGTCCTCCGTAATACGCTGCTTGCCAAAGATCGCATTTTTTAAATTAATGCTATGTGCAAGCTTTACCATCTTTTATGAGATTCCCCTTGCTTTAATCCTAAGTATATCCCCCAAAATGTTTTTATTTTTCATGCATTAGTTCTGCTGTGGGCAAGGCAGCATCAGAAATAAAGGACGGTAGATGATGACTGAAACTGGCTGCACTCGCAGTTAGTCTAACCACTGAGAACCTGAGGGCAAACGTGCAGAGTGTGTGACGGCCAGGTAGATGAATTGCTTTGCAGGAATATTGATATAACTAAATTATCCATCACTGGAAAAGGGAAAATGAAACCTCTATCCATGCTTTATGAATTCACTGAAGATTTATAGAAAATGCTTAGGAATGTGAAGGCCACTCTTCTGGAATACACAGGTCTCCAAAGAGCTTTAGAAACAACCAAACAACAATACGTATCTCTACTCCCCCTGCCAGTATGGGGTAGGTGCAGCCACCCACAAATCAGGAGCCATGAGGAAGAGAAGGTGATGCCTCGAGGTGGGGCTCTGACACGGGCCACTGATGCTTTGATGCTGCCGGAGGAGGCAGAGCTGACCACAGCGCCTGGATGCGGCAGGCACTGGGGATTTACTGACTCTGGGGCAGGCGGCTTTCTCAGTGAAGTTTTTTTCTCTGCACTTTCCTCATTCATGTGATAGAGGGCTCTGGCTTCCCTGCTTCAGGGAGGCTGTGGTCAGCCTTCCTTAAGGAGAACAGGGTTTGAGAAGAGAGTAACAGCCCCCAGACTAAGAGGAGGTTCTTGGAGGAGAGTGAGTGTGAGACTTCGAGCGGCAGAGAGTCGCACCTCTGGAAGCACCAGAGTGCCACCGCCCTGGAAGCACCCTCAGATGTGCAGGAGACCCAAGAGAATGGCCAGATGCTGGGTGTCTTTAATTGTGCTGCCGTGGCTGCCTCGATGTCCTGAATCATTTTGACTTTGGGGAAGAGCCAGAAGTTACACGGTACCAGATCCAGTGAATAAGGTGGATGAGGACACACCGTAATGTTTTTATTTGACAGAAATTGCCGTATACCATAAGCGTTGTGTGACATGGAGCAGTGTCATGATGGAGGATGAAGTAAACACATTCACAAAAGAGAACTTCCAGAACTGCTTCAGAAAGTGGAAAGAACGATGGGTAAGTGTGTTCAAAGCGAGGGGGAGTATTTTGAAGGGGATTAATGGTAATGTGTCTTTTACTGTAATAAAGTTTTTTTATTGAGACATTCACAGTATTATTTGATCACACCTTGTGTATGTGCATGTGTGTATGTATGTTCAAAACTGTGTGTAGTCAATTTCTCCTCCTGTTTTCAGCCACAGACATTTTGTTAAATACGCAGTAAAACCCCAAGAGTTTTGAAAGTGCGTTGCTCTCAGTCCCTCCCCTTGGATAGGGGTGTCACCTTAAAGACTGAATTTTTAGCATAGCTGGGGACTACCCTTCAAGCAAAAGTTAAATATTATACAGAGGTGGGAGACAGTTGTGTGTAGAGTCCTAACAATTTTCTGACTGATACTTGGTAGGGCTTGGAATAATTTCTTCAGTAAACATCCAACTACAGTTTCTTGAAATGGAAAAGAACAGTCATGTGCTTCAGTGTTCTCTTATCCCCAAAGTTTAAATGAGAAACATCTTTACTTCCCCAGAAAATTATCATAAAAGGTACCATTAAAAACAACAACAACAAACCACCTACGCCTCACGCCTAAATGCAGTGGCCCTCACATGTCAGCAGAAAGCACGCGCACGTTGGGGGGCTTGCTGAAGTGGATTGCTGGCCCTCAGCCTCGGAGTTTCTGAGCCTGGGATGGAGCCCGAGATTGTACATCTCTCACAAGTTCCCAGCTGCTACTGCTGCTGATCCAGGACCACAATTTGAGAGCCAGTGTCTTTACATAACCAGAAAAGTGAGTTTGAAGACAGGGCATGAGCTCTTTAGGAGAAAACACAATCTTTGTGCTACTAAGATGAATATTCATTCAACAGTTGTTTACCAAGCACTGTACCTTAGGTACAGGGAATGTAATGCTGTACAAGAAAGACACGGTCCCTCCCTTCCCACATGCCTGAAATAAAATTACGGTTCCAGGAAGAAGCACCGAGTTTAGCAGGAAGCTTCCGATCTCTCACCCCAAACTGCATGCCCCGTGAGCCAGTGCATAACTCCCACAATGAAATGGAGTGTTAATTCTCAGTGACCAACAGTCAAAGAACCGAGACAACTGGCTGGGACTGCTGTTGGGGCTGAGATTACAACTGGAAAATGAGGCGGTACCCCTGCGGCACAAGGAGCACACGATTGGCACACACGAGATGGAGGGGGGACTGAACGCAGGAGACCTCATGGAAAGCCAGACACAGTGCCAGGCATAGCAGAGGCCACTGAAATATGAGTTCCTCTCCTGCTCCCTTACCTATCTTCTGCCTTCATGGAAAGTCAGGTTCCGGGGGTCTCCAATGAGACTGCCCCCCTGCTTCTGACCTGAGGTCAACCCTCAGCATTTAAACTACACAAACAACGGTGGAAAGACTATCAAGAGAGTGGTCCTCAGACTTTAGACTGCATCACAAAGAGGTGGAGGGCTGCTTAAAAGCACAATTGCTGGGCTCCCGAGTTTCACTCAGTAGGTCTGGCGGTAAGGCCTAAACATGTAAATGTCTAACGAGCTCCCAGACAGCGCTGGTCCCGGTACCATACTTCGAGAACCATTTGGGAAGCTTATCCTTTGCCATTAACTGGAACACTATCTTCTCTAATTCATTTCTTGCATAAAATGGAAGTCTCTCTTACGTAAAGGATTAAGAATGTGGTTTTTGTCAACAACCATGAGAATTACCTCCAGCAAGTACTGTACTAACCTTCTCTGTGCTTTAACTTTCCATACATAATTTGAGATTACCCACCTCCATAGTATTGCAAATCTGATGGAAGGTTATTACTATGTAATTTCAAAGATGTTACCAAGTAACCGCCACTGCCCTGTGTTTCAGAATATTGTTGAGTTCTTTAATTGAAATAATTTGTAACATTTAAGATCAGAGATCACCAGGCAAGATGGAAGAAATCTTAAAAAAAAAAAAAAGACAAAGCCTAGCAAATGTTAGCCTTCTCAAAATTCAGAATAATCTCGAAAAAGATGCTTTTGATTCTCCCTTGTGAAAAAAAAAATTACTTCAAGTTCCACCATATGTAGAGAGACAAAGCAAATACACACATTTCCATTTAAAATATATATATAGACACTTTAAAAAAAGAGAGTAGCAGTACTTTCAATAAAGAATTATAAAATATAAAGGCTTCTTCCTTGTTGAGAATAGGATGGCACGGTGCTCATTCCAATATTAACCATCACATAAATGCCACACTTCATTCTAGAAAAGAAAGAGTGGGAACAGAGGCCAATTTCCCCAGGGTGCCCCCGTCCACTGGGTCAAGCTGTAAAATATGCCAAGGAAATGTTCTCTCAAGCCTCATTAATTATCAGAGCCCAGGCTCTGGTGTTTCAGCACAGGCAGCTGGCGTCCTGCCCAATCACCGGCCTACTGCTCCTTAGAAGTGATGGAATGTTACAGGCAAAGAACTTCTGTCACCTTTCCCAAGAGAGGAGTGGGTTTGACGTGGGCCTTTCCAATAATTGCAGCCCAAGGCCAAGGTGAGATGATGCTAGTGATGCATCCGTGACTCCTACTTCTGTAGGACAAGACGAGCCCTTCCACTATCAAGACAAACCCAGGTTACCGCGGCGAGCATCCAGGCAGCACAAAGCAGAGGTGGATGGGCAGAGCCCCATGCATCCTCCAGCGGGACCCCCTCCAAGCAATTCCTAGCCGTCTCCTCAGAACCTCTAACTGAGCTCGCTTCACTTACAAAAACAAGAAGGCCATTGTTCACCTATAGTTAACCCAGTCTGATAGTAAACATTCTCAAAATGTGTAGCATCTCCACTATCCAGTAATGTAGGGAGATTGGCCATGCTCCATCATTCTTACCACAGGGAGGGAATTCCTGTCTTTGCATTCAGGATTTTTAAAGCAAAGATCAATTAATCTCAGGGGAGAGAGAGGAGTGAGTTAGAGAACACTGTCAACCATTTAAACATAGTCTTTAAAATAAGAACAAAACAATGCCTGAGACTTCTATAATCCCCTCACTTTTCTCCCGAGTAATGGCTTATGTTACTTCTGGCTGTTTTCTTTTGTTTTTTAAGTTGTCCTGATTTTTATTAGATAAATTTAAAGACTGGCAAGGCAGCAATTTTAATTTATTGATTCAGGCTCTCCACATTCACAAATTATCTTTTATTCTTTGATTGTCAAGATTGCCCCTTGGTAGCAGTGTTAACTCATTAGGACGTAAAGAAAGCACTTGACCAATTACTGCAGCAGCATATAAGCATCATGAATTCTGCGAGTCAGACTCTCCTCCAGTAATTAAAATTTATACCAGTTCAACTATTTTTCTCAAAACATGCTGGAAAGAAAAGATAACTGCCTGTGAAACCTAACAGTTCCTGTATTAGGACTTATACTGTGGTCATATTTGACAAGATGGCAAAGAATGAAAAAGCAAGTCCTAAAAGGATCTGCCACTTGATACAACCTTAACATGTTCTAGACCAGCAAGAAATCATATTTCAGAAATTTTCAACTGTGTTTCCCTGAAAATAAGACCTAGCTGGACCATCAGCTCTAATGCGTCTTTTGGAGCAAAAAACTAATATAAGACCGGGTATTATATAATATTATATTATATAAGATCCGGTATTATATTATATTATATCGTATTATATTATACCTGGTCTTATATTAAAATAAGACTGGGTCTTATGTTAATTTTTGCTCCAAAAGACGCATTAGAGCTGATGGTCTGGCTAGGTCTTATTTTCAGGGAAACATGGTAATAGAAAGACAGAAAGAAAAATACAAAATAAAAAGCATTAGTCAGGAATGCAATGCTTGTTAAGATTTAGCAAAGGAGATCGCCTTGTGGCCAGAGAGCCTATCTTGGTCACTGTCTTATTAAACATGTGTTCACTCTTAAGTGAAGCACGTCTTTTTCCTTACCTATTAAAAAGAAATTGGCAACCTACCTCATTCAACAATATGCAATCTCCTTTGCCAAATCTTAACAAGCAATGCATTCCTGACTAATGCTTTTTATTTTGTTAGTATATTTTCCTAGGGTCGGTGTTCAGAATTTTCATTTAAGAAGGGCTCCAACATCAGAAAAAAATCCATCAACATGTGTTGCCAAAAGAACAATATGTAACTTCTACATTGCCACAACCTCTAGCAATGGTCAACAATCCCCCTGGTGAAGGTTTTCTCTGGCTCTGGCGTGTATGTAGCTGTATCAAGTGGCACTGTTTGCCTTGGTAACAATGCCTTTTCTTGTGGAGAAGACACATGATACCACCTTGTCACACAAAACACCCCACAGAGAAGCTGGTACAGGATGGAGCACGGCAGCTGGGGGAAAGAGCACCAGAACCATCCATGCCCCCAAGAGCCGGTCTACAGGGAGACAGGCACCCACACACTGCCATGGCCATGAGGGTGGACACTGGTTCCCTCCCCCCTTTTTTTTTTTTAAAGAAATCAAATTGGCAAAATGCATCAAGGACCTTTAAAGTGATTACAGTTTTAAAAAGAAATGTAATTTCTGACCCTATAATTTTACTTCTAATAATACACACTAAGAAAATAACATTGAAAAATAAAACAACCCATAGATTTAGACACAAATACATTCACTGCCCAACTATTAAAATAACAAAAAGTCTGAAACAAATTATTATTAAATTATTACATAGACATTAAACACATTTATGAAGTTTATTAAAATTAGGAAATAGTTTATAAAATTAAATGGAAACTGGATATGCAGGTAAAGAGTTTATATAAAAATATATAAATGATTGAAATACATCAACATTTTAAAAGTGTTTGTCCTTGGTCTAAAAACAGTTGTGGGGGACTGACTTTTAACATTTCTGAAGCTTAAATGTGGTGAGAATGACTAAGATAATGTGTTAAAATGCTTATCACTCACTGTCCCTGGCAGGTAGTTCGTTAAGTAAGAGAAATGTAAGCTCTCCTCACACAGGATCACCTTGTACTTCACACCAGACCAATCTGTGACTTTAGTCAAATTACAACTTCTGGACTTTGTTTTCCTCTCTGTAAAGTGGGAATAATCACAGGTACCTCAGAGGGGCATGAAGATTAAATTTAAACAAATGCAAACTGCTGAACTTAGGCATTCCATAACTGTCAGTTCTCTTTTTCTCTCACTTTAGAAGACTATAAAGTTTGTTCATGCTGGACAGTTTTGAACCAATTTGAAAAATTAACATTAAATTCAATGCCATGTGGCCACTTAATGTTAGAGAGCCACAGGCGCATACTCCCACGAGAAGGTCTGATGCTGGCAAGCTCATGGATGGCTCTAGGTGGCCAACAGGCTTCAAAATGGGCCAACACTGCACCGAAGTTCTAGTAGGGAGGGACTTAGAGTGTGTTTTTCAAAAGAAAACATTCCCAAACATATGCTTTACTTATATGGCACTATAAACTAGGAAATGCTGCAGGAGTTTTCCTTGGTGGCTTCAACCTATGCAGAATGGATTTAGAAGAAAGGAGTTGTGTTTGGCACAAGAAATCTTTAAACCCCTGTATTTACAAGGCTGAATGAGAGCACACATGAAACCATTCATTCCTATTGCAAGAACTAGGCTAGATCTTAAAGATGGAGCTACTACCATGTTTCTCCCCAGTAGTAACTAGACAGTAGCGACTAGACAAGAAAGGTGGATGGGTGGGTGGGTAAGATCTTCACAGGAATAAATGGCCTCCAGCTTTCTGGTTTATTTAAATTACAAAAACTTTGCTTCATATGCCTAATGGTCTTGAAAAGCACCTAGGCATGATTTTGCAAAGGAAAAACAGAGGAAGTCAGACTTTGGTATCTCTTCTGCATCCATAGACATTTGTGTAAGGTGAGGCCAGTCCCCATTTCAGCTCTCCAGTCCCCTTCTGCATGAAGCTGTCCCCGAGCAGCTGTTTGTGCCACGTGACTTTGTCTGCCACTTGTCCTAGCCACCCATGGGGACCAGAGTGGCTTTCCAAGAGAAGCCAAAACCAGCAGTTTTATCAAAGAGATTTGTATGAGTTGACCTGGCATAAGGTGAAGAGGATCAAACGATCCTGAGTCTCAAGAATCTGAATTAAGCATGGAGAATGCTGAACAGTGAGGGCGTCTGCTAAAAGGGTGTTAGGAGGTGGGAGGGGAGCCACAAAAACCAGAACTGGGTGTCAGCCCAGATAAGGAGGAGCACAAAAGTAGGAATGAGCAGAAATAAACATAGATTGTGCTTTTTTAGAGAATAGCTAATGTCAACATGGAGCTATCATGGTCATCAATACATTTTAAAACATTGCTTTTCATCTTTCTTATTTTAACATTGCTATTATGTGTGCTTTATATGATCAGCATAAACAATCTGAGCGTGTACTCTCAATACAGACATGTTTGTGTATATAATAAATGTGTCACTTTTGAGAACACGCGCTCAAACTGTTTTCTATGAATGGGGACATCTAATCAAAAGTTTAAAGACTTCTACTTTGACACAGAAAGTGCACGTTGTATTACACTGGGAGGCAGAGGTGAGAAGACAGGATGCCAAGGAATCAGTGAAAAAAAAACAAACCTGTCCTCTAGGAGCTCACAAATCATAACGTGTTACAGATAAGAAGAGAACCTGCGATTTTATCAGGGCTCCAACAAATATGTATTTAGCACCTATGAGTACCCTGCACTAGTCTAGGTATTTTACATCACTTTCTAGTGACACAGCTACTATAGATCAAATAAGCTACCAGGGCTGAATGGAATTTGTTGGGTCGGTGGTCCCTAAACATTTTTGGACCATAGACTAATGTGATTCTGATTAAAAGGAAAAAAAATTGGAACCTCTGCCTAGTAAAACACATATAAACACATACTTCTGGATTTAATTTCACTAACACTTCTTACCTAAAACCCTAAGAATACGACCCTGATGGTTCTACCTCCTATTTGAAAATACAGGAACATACATAGAACCACGTAACCCTAAAATGAAACGTTGTTTGTTTCAACACTGAAAGCACTAAGGAGGTTTATTCATTAGCTTTTCTTTTCAATATCATATTATTAGTGGCAATGAGAGAAGTCCCATCAGAAATAAAATAACACATTTATTCTCAAACGCAATGCATGGAGCTGACAGACTATCACTCCAGTTACACAATGGCTATTTAGAGCTCTCAGTTCATAGAACATTCACAGTTGAAGACCAAACACAATGCACAAAGAACAGAAATACAAAGTTGCTATATTAGGGACGTGAATAACAGAATTAGCTTTCTGGTAACAGAGACTTCCGTGAGGGCAGAAATAAAATGAACAAAATTACTTTCTATTAGTGGTCAGTAAATGATAATAAAGTCTGACAGAATATTTCATCAGTTGTTTGTTGTTTTTTAATGGTTTTACACAATGGAACTATAGTACACAGGTTTGGTTCATCTTAAACAAAGAAAGTACTTGATGTAATCCCTTTTCCATGTGATTACAAATCACCGGAAAATGCACGATCTGGCTATCAGAATGATTCGACGATTAATGGATCTCAGTTTCCCCATTTGTAAGGTGTAAATAACAGTACTTATTCTACAAAGATGAGAAGCACACATTTTCAAGAGGGAAAAAATGTTGTTCTATGTCAGTTTAGCCTATATTCCAAACATTTTCTTGCATTCATTCAACAAATATTTAGTGAGTTGCAACTATGAGCCAAACATTAAGACAAAATCAAGGTAACTCAGATCCAGTTTCTTCATCCATTAGAAAGATTGAAGACTGAACATCCATTAGCCGAATGTGACAGCTAATATTTCCACAGTGTTTTGCATATTACAAAGCACTAGCCTACATGTCCTCTCAGGTAATCCTCACAATAACGCTGTGAGAAGTCCTGATAATCGATCATTATTCGTCACATTTTACAGGTGAGAAAACTGAGGTTAGAGAGGCCATGTGGCTTACTCCAGCAGCGAAGCTGGACTCCACTCCCCTGATGACATCAAGAGCCCATCTCCTCTCACTGGAGTTAGGCTCTGGGTCATGAGGATAAAACATGTGCGAAATCATTTGGAGGTCTCTACGAGGAACATGACCTAGAGCAGCTTTCTGCTTGTTCCTATCCTCCCCAGAAGCAAAGGTTACCCAGCTCTAGAAGTGTGCAGAAAATGCAATGTACTTAGTTTGGAAAAGCCAGACATGTCAGTTATAAAACAGTTAATGTGCCAGTTGTTACCTGCCATGGGTCCCGGGGCTGAATGACCCCTTGGCTGTTTCTGTCTCACATGCAACCTAACAGTACTGAGCTGCAACCTGACATACATATGCCTCCCTTCACTGGTTGATTCCTACAGTGCTTTTTGATTACAGAAATCTTCTGTATTATTTTCCTTACAAACTCGTAGCGATTAGTTTGCTACAATATGACTGACATGCTAAGACTGAAACATGACATCTCCAGATAAAATAATTGTCTGGTTCTACGTAAAAATGTTCATGACATTTTTGAAGGGATTTTTTAGATAACTGTCCAATATACAACCCACTGCCAAAATCCTTTCCACAACTTGGGGTAATGCAACTTCTTTAATACATCCAGTTCTAATAGTAAGGCAGTTTGGCAATAAAAATCAAAAGCCTTAAAAAAGTAAAAAAAATTTAGAAAGGACTAACTTTGACCTAGCCATTCCACAGCTGACAATCTGTCCTAAGGAAGTAACTTGACAAGTACACAGTGATGAAGGTATTTCAAAGACATTTATGATATTAAGAAATTGGAAACAACCAAAATGACTACCAGTAGGGATGATCTTAATAAAATAAGGGTGCACTCATAAAATGGAATGCTATGCAGCCATGAGAAATAATACTGTAAATATAAAGCCATAAATATGAACATGAAATTAACGCCCATTACATTCGGTGAAAAAACACAATTATACTAAATAGTATACATACATGATCCCCATTTTTTGTGTGTATACACAGAAAAAACTTTTAAGTTGACACAGAAAAGCATGTTCTTCTATCTGAAAGTTCCAATTCTCCCCCTGAAGCTGAGAAATGTTTGCTCTCCTTCCCACCCACAGGCCTTCCAGCTATTCTAGTAGGGCAGTTTGTAGCCCATTTACCTCCCCACTTTGCCATCTTAAATGGAGAGCTCAGAACTGAAAGCAGGCTCTCCGAGGCAGCCTGGCCAAGGCAGAAAACAATGGGATGACTATCTCCTTTGTTCTGAATGCTGTGACATTAACGCTGCCGGAGAGGCCAGCCATGTCCAACACTTGGCTAAAGCCGCAAGTCGTTTTAACACGAGCTGAGACTACTGACAGGTCTCCCTATTCCACAAACACACAACAATTTGTTCCTATCCTAGGAATAAGGAAGTTGCATTAAGCAGAGTTGAATTCCGTGTTTCCCCGAAAATAAGACCTAGCCGGACCATCAGCTCTAATGCGTCTTTTGGAGCAAAAATTAATATAAGACCTGGTCTTAGTTTACTATAAGATCGGGTCTATAATATAACATAACATAACAAACATAACATAACATAACAAATATAATAAATGTAATATAATATAATACCGGGTCTTATATTAATTTTTACTCCAAAAGACACATTACAGCTGATTGTCCGACTAGGTCTTATTTTCAGGGAAACGGGGTTGTATATTTGCTCATGTTGATCACCATCAGCTTTTTGAAGCCTTTTTCTATCCTGATTTCTGACATCCAGCTGGTTAGCTTCCCTCCCATCACAGGGACAGACGCAAATGTGATCCACCATTCTTTATCAAAGACCATTATTTCAAACTATTCATTTTGGAAGGACTATGCAAGCCATTTTATGATAATTTTAAATATTTTTTTATAATAACACACATATGGCTATGTTAAAAATAGAATACGAAGTGGATTCATCTTTGTGCAAAAAACATGAGATTTTTCAAAGACATCTAGCTCCTGGTTATGTTTCCCAAGTCCCCTGAGACCCCGGCCCACAATCAACCTCTGCACTTTCCACCTCTCCAACAAAACAAAGCAAAACAAAAAGTATAAACTTTCCTCTTTCCTCTTCTTTAATGGAAAAAACGAGACTAGCATTGGCAAGGTGCAAAATCAAATAGTTGTCAACCCGCGACACCTATGGAGCTTATAATCAAGTCCATGTTCTTCCTATTTATCTATAAAAGGATCCTAGAAAACATAGTCCAACACCTGGGTTTATTCTGATATCCCCAACAATGACATTACGTAAACTGTCTCTTCAATAAATAACTGACTTAAAAAAGAAATGAGGTGAGTTTAAGAAAGGCTTGTCCTTGGGGAACCCATGCTGGCTTCTTACAACTACCATAACCACTGCCTCTTTCCTAGGTAATCACAAATGGATCCCTACTTCCCTCTGTTTATTCCATTCCGAGATTACTTCTTAATTACTTTTTTTTTCTCTTTGGAAGACACTGTAGTGGGTCTATGGGAGACAAAACAACGAGTAAGACAGAAGCTTATCTTCTAAGAGGGAGAGAGATGACACACATCCAAGTAACTCCAACACAAGGTAAACAAGCTTTAAGAAAGTTCCAGGAACAGGGAAGCACTGGTTTGCAGGAAGGCACAACTCGACCCTACCTGCTGGGACCACAGTGCGTGCTATGGGCAGCCATGAAGGTAAAAATAGGGCACATGGCAGAGAGCCACAAACATATTTGACCTAAGAAGACTCCAATTTTGCCAGGGAATCACCTTAAAGCTTTCTGGGCCAGACCTGGAAAAAGCTATCATTTATTCAGAAAATTAAAGTGTTTTCGAATTCTGACGAACATCTGCCTGTATTTTTCAATTGTTTTGGCCTTTCTCCTGTCCTCCAAGATTGTCAACAGAAGCCTACAAATCAGAAAATATTATGCCCTTATACTTTCAACAGCATTTTAAAGTTTACAAAGCATTTTCAAATGGATTACTGCTGTCCAGACTTTCTAAGTGTGCTAAAGTGTGATCAAATTGGGCTTGGACACGCCAACTCAATTCAAGTCCCTATGTATTCAGTCATCTCCCTCAGCCGAGGCATCCACCCATTTTTACTTACATTTGTTTTACCCTTTCCAATTAAAAAGTCATCATCCTTGAGTCTTCTAAGCTTAGAAAAAAAGCAAGAGAAATCACACGCGTGATAGTGTTGACTGTGTAATTAAAAACTTCAGTGCACGGATAAATTAAATGGATGACCACTGCAAAAATATTGGCAAGAACTTCTAAAGGGCTACTACCTTTGATTTTTAGAGAGTGTAGCATAAATCTGTAAGACCATAAAAACAGACTAGATAATTCACAAGAAGCTGACAAATCTTTGGAAAAAACATTCAATGCCAATGGGCAAGCTACCCCAAAATGGCTTGTTAAAAATACAGTAGGAGATCCTCATTCTTCACGGATTCTGTATTTGCGAACTGGCCTACTCACTAAAATTTACGTGTAACTCCCAAATCGGTACTATGGTCATTCATGGACATGTGCAGTGTGGTGAACTATTTGATTCCCTCTATACACACAGTCCCCGCTGAGGTCAAACAAGGCCACACTGTGTCTTCTTGTTTCAGCGCTCATACTGTAAACAAGTGTCCTTTTCAGTTTGCATTTGTGCTTTTTGTGGGTAATTTTGTTGTTTAAAATGGCTCCCCGAGCGTAGTGTTGAAGTGCTGTTTAGTGTTCCTAAGAGCAAGAAGGTTGGGATTTTCCTTACAGTGAAAACACATGTGTTACATAAGCTTCATTCAGGCATGAGTTATAGGCCATAGGCACTCAGTGCAGTGTTAATGAATCAACAATATATATTACACAAGAAACACACATACTCATAAAACAAGGCTATGTATTTGATCAGTTCGCTAAAATGTTATGACCAGAAGCTCACAGGAAGCTAAGCTTGTTTTTCCATCTCTAGGGGCAATGGTTCAGTATTCCCTAATTCAGTGTTCATGTCAATTTACAGAACATAAACTACCACAAATAATGAGAATCGACTGTGTAACGGTGTGGGGGAAGGGGGGTTTCCTCTCAATTTTTCTGCATTCCTCCTATTTCCTACAATGAGCAGTTTTGCTACCTCTGGGTCTCCTATTATACAACAACTTCAAGTCCTAGATCTCTTCTTTCTCACTCTTCTCCACCTGGAGGCCTTTTAAAACATTTTTCTAGCCTTTTCAAAGGTGTTGGCCTGTTCTAGACTTGGCCTTCTCCGCCTCCTCTCACAGCACCTGACTTACCTTCTGTACCCGGTCCCCTGACATTCCTAGCATCTTTTGCACAGGTACCTTTACAAAATAGAGTTCCTCAGACAGTTACTAGGTGGCCTCGGTGACTTCCTGGGCAGACTTCTGTTTTTCCTCACCCAAGGATCACGTTACTGTCATGAACAGTCTTATATACCAGAGTCTGTGGCCATCAGATCGCACCTGTATTTTTGCCTAATTGTTTGAAACTCGTGTTCCAGTACCCACCTTGCCCCAAATCTCCTAAACTCTAGGATGCCATGAACATTTTCCCTACTGACATTCAAAGAAACACCTGGTAGAATCCTGAAACTCCACATTCATTTTTCCATTCATTTGCTTAAACTTCTATTGTGGACGACTTCAAACACATACCAAAATGGAGCGAACACGATAATGAATCCAGTGTACCCATCACTAAGCTTCAACAATTCTCAACATTTTGCGAATCTTTTTCATGTATTCCCCTTCCTGTTCTTGTTTTGTTTTACTTTTGCTTGAATATCTTAAAGCAAAACCAAGATGATGTCTCTTTTTCACCCATCGGAACTTCGGTGTCCACTTATAACTGATGAGGATACTGTTTTTTAACATAAACATGTACCAGTATCGAACCCCAACAAAATTAACAATAATTTCTTTCCATCACTGAGACCTTAGTCCATACTGAAATTTCTGTGATTGTCTCAGAAAATCTTTCCACAGATCATTTGTTCAAGTAAGAATTCAAACAAGGTCGTTCATACTGCATCTCATTAGCTGAGACCATATTTGAGGCTACAGCAGAGCTTAGAACAGGAGAGGAGTTTGGAACAAGGGAGGAAGAGCTCATTCAACTAAAAGAATTAAATTGGACACCTAGCACACAAAAGTGGGAATAGAAACAAAACTAAAACTAAGCAGACAAGTCATGAAACAGAACACTAGCTAGAGAGAAAGCACAAAGGAGCTAAGAATTTAATTTAAGTAAGGAGAGTAATTGGATAAATGATTGAATTATCTTAATGGAACAGGGCGTTAGATTTAAAAATCCTACTTTGGATCAATCAAATAATGAAAAAACAGCCATTAAAAAGGAAAACCTGATAGTCACTCTATTTAATTTCCCAAACCTGAGTTTCACAAACACCTTTTTACATTATGGCACCTTCATAATTATTCTATATGTTTAAAATGATCTAGGATATAATAAATTTCTATTTGATTTCATAAGAGACCAAAATGAAATAAACCTAAAATACCATATAGGGTACATGACATTGGGGCAACCAACAATCTCTATCCCCTGGATTCTTATCCAGTTCACTCAACATATTCAGAAACTTTATTTTTCTTTCAGAAAGAACATGAATATGGCCATACAATTTATCAGGATGATAGCTAACATTACAGGTTATTTATATGCCAGGCATTCTACACCCACACAAGATAGGTAATATATAGTTTTCATACATATTTTACAGATGTAGAAACAGACTTCATGGGTAAATGACATCGTCAGGGTCATGTCTAGTAACTGGCAGTTCTGGGACTCCAAAACTGGCCTAGCTAACTCTAAGCCTAAGACTCAACCCACACTCAATCAGAGCGGAGCACAATTAAGAAAGCAGGGTTTCTTAATTAAGCATTTCCCAAATGCTTCATTGGGAATCACTAACCTCACATGGTATAGATACATACAGTACATACATACAAACAGGGAATTTTTTTTTTTTTTGGAATTTTTTACATAAGCAGTACATGCTCATTAATTAAAAAATAAGAAAGTGAAACAAAATAAGCTCAATAATAAACTGTCACAAGAGTTTCTTGAGGTTCATTATTAGAAGTGGCTCCAAAATTTCCCTTTCTCCTTAAAATAACTTACTAAAATGCTCAGTTACAACTTTCGCTTTCTTCCCCCCAAACTAAGTCAAAACAGACTCTAGAGAAAGAAGGAATAACTGCAACTTAGCACCCCATCAATTCTGCAGTAATATTTTAATTAGAGTAGTATTGAAAAAGTAGTTGTCTTAAGTATAGCTCTGAAAGTCTAATGATTATTTTAAATATGACCAGTGATGTTTGTCTACAAACAAGTTAATGATGTTATTATAATATCATGAAGGTTAAAAACTGTGTTTTTGTTGTTTTTAAATAGAAGGGTTTGTCAGCATCTTTATCACCACTAAAAGGTAATTTTAGCATTTCAAAGGAATTTTTTCCTAATTGTATTTTGAAAAACATATTTTCAAAAACATTTATGCACTGGGAACCTACAGATCTTGTTAAGTCAAATATTTCATATGCCAGGACAAGCCTGGACACATCAAATCTGAAAGTATTTCTTAAAGGCTAAACTACCCTATGTGATTTAATTTCCAACCAAATAGGAATCTTAAACTTTTAGGTGAATGCAGCTAATTCTTAGTCACTGGAAACAGAGAAGGAGAAACACATAAAAGCTTTTGGCACTAAAACATCCCAGGGTAAGGACAATCTCTATAATACACACGTGAGAACTAATATTCCACCTCATTGGTTTCCGAATCCTGATTTGCTTACTCATTTGACTCACTGAGTTCAGCAGTGTGAGCAACTGCCACACGCCTAGCAGAGTGGAGGAATTTAATCACTGGAGAGTTAACAATGAATACATCTGGCCTAAGTCACATGGCATCATGCACATGCTGTGGGGGAGGTGAGGCAGGTGAGGTGACCCCACTGTTTTCCCAATAGTGGGGACGGCTCCATGGAGTTACTGTACCACCCTTGACCCTGGTGGGCATCAGGGCACCGTTCTGCTTTGTGATGTGGATGTGCTCTGAGAATTGCAAATGCTTTCTCAGGGACTAGCTTACTAGCCCATCTCATTTCATTAGCTCTTATTACTTTTCCCATATTAGTGATTCTCAAAGTGTGGCGCCCAGACCAGCAGCAGCAGCATAATCTGGGAACTTGTCAGAAAGGTAACTTTCCAGCCCAATCCCAGCTCTCTTGAATCAAAAAGTCTGGTGGCGTATGTGTGTGTGTGTTTGGGGGTGGGGGGGTGGGTGAGAGGCCTCAGCAAGCTGTGTTTTAACATAGCCCTCAGGAGATTAGGGTGAACATTACAGTTTGAGAACCACAGCTATAAATGATATTTTGAAAGTGGTCATTCATTGCCATTGCCATCCTATTAGGGTTTAATTCACATTAAACCCATTAAGAGTAGTTCATTGACCTTCCAATATTCCTATGAAAGTAAATTCAAATAGAGGGAAGCTTTGAATTTACCAAAAGTTCAAGGTAAAAGCAGTGACTCATGTAAAAGTTCGCTTCCATTTGTCTCATACACAGTCTCTAGCACAAAATCCTCACAATACCTTATATGACAATATTTCACTACATTGCTCAAATTTACTCAAGCTCCTATGTTACAAATGTTCTCAGCACGTGAGGTGACGACCAACAAGTGCCTAAAACAAACTTGATTTTGAAAGCAGAACTGCATGGGGCTGAAGAGCAGGGACCCTGAGAAGGGCTGGGTACAAGTCTCAGTGCTGTCACTTTCCACCTTGGAAAACTCACTTATCTGCAGTAAGGCTCAGTTTTCCTGAATGTAAAATGAAAGTTACAGTACAACCCACTCCTAGAAGAAAACATGGGCAGGAAGCTCCTTGACATTGGCCTTGGCAATGATGTCTTGGATCTGACACCAAAAACAAAGGCAACGATAACAAAAACAAACAAGGGGACTACAGCATGACCTTCTCACAGGGAAGTCGTGGAAATCAGGGTCAAGAGCATACTGGATGGCCCCGCAATTCCACTTCTGGGTATTTATCCAAAGAAATCCAACACACTTATTCAAAAAGATATATGCACCCCATGGGCACTGCAGCATTACTTAACAACAGCCAAGATATGGAAGCAACCTAAGTGTCCATCAATAGACGACTGGATAAAGAAGAGGTGATACATATATACGATGGAATACTACTTGGCCATAAAAAATGAAATCTTGCCATTTGTGACAACATGGATGGACTAAGAGGGTATTATGCTAAGTGAAATAAGTCTGGGAGAGAAAGACAAATACCGTATGATCTCACTTATATGTGGCATCTAAAGAACAAAAATAAACGAACAAATAAAACAGAAACAGACTCACAGATACAGAGAAGAAATTGATGGTTACTAGCTGGGAGGAGGGTTGGGGGGCTGGGTGAGAAAGGTGAGGGGATTAAGAAGTACAAATTGGTAGTTACAAAATAGTCACATGGATGTAAAGTACAGTATGGGGAACACAGTCAATAATACGGTAATAACTATGTGTGGTGTCAGATGAGTACTAGACTCATGGGGGGGATCACTTTATAAATTATGTAAATGTCTAACCACTATGTGTACACCTGAAACTATTAAAATAATATTGAATATCAACTATAATTTAAAAAATAGTTATGCGGATATAAACTACAGCATAGGGAATATAGTCAATAATACTGTAATAATCATGTATGATGTCAGGCAGGTATTAGACTTACCTGGATGATCACTTCATGAGGTATATACATGTCTAATCACTATGCTATACACCTGAAACTAACATAATATTCTATGTCAACTACAATCAGAAAATAAATTTTTAAGAGTACACTGCCTGGCACAAAGCAGTCCTCAACACACGATAGTAATTTTATCATTCTTAGCTGACAAAACCACTCCATTTTAAATACTTCTGAACATATTTAAATCTCTAGAAAGTAAAGGTTGTAAACATCTAAATTACTTTCTACAGAAAAGCACCTGATAAATGATTTTTTAAGTAAAGGTGACAAGATTACCACCACGTTCATTCCTAACAAAGGATCCCGTGATTGAAAAAACAGCTCATTCTACAATAAAAGCAGTGTACACAATATCTAACCGCAAACACCCTGATCAAGAGAAAACATTTCAAAATATTTACTTTAAAGATCCGAGAACTATTAAGGGGGAAAAGCCAAGGCATAGTACAGACTTGCGCAGATTAGTCAAGAATGTGATTAGAGGAATTAAAGAAATTACGTTTTGGCAAGACTGAAGAGAAGGCAGGCATAATTCCAAGTTTCTACTGGTTCATTCAAATGCATACTTCCCTTCCTTTTTACAGCTGATAATTTCACACACATTTTATATTATAATTAAAAGATCAATAAACCACATCGAAAGAAACCTTTCAGTTAAGAATCCTTTAAATATGTTCTGGGTTAACATGAACATCATTACCAAATATTGCTTAACAAATGCTCAGGAGATGCCTTATCTTCCTGCAGACCTGGGTATGAGACCTGGCTTGGCCCTTCACCAGCTAGCAAGCCTTGGGCAAGTACCTGATCTTCCTAATCGATCTCCCTGCTTCTACTTTTCCCTTCCTGCGCCATCTACCCTCCTACAGCAATCACAGGATCCTAATCTGATCCTTCCTACCTCAGGGCCTTTGCACAAGCTGTGCCACCACTGCTCCCCTGCTCAGAGCATCTATTCCCAACCTTTGCTCAGCCAATTCTATTAGTCCTTCAGTTAAACACACTTTTAGATCAGTTAAGTTTTCAGACATGCCATGTTATCAGATGAGAAAGTAAATTCTTTCAACATTTTTCTGGTTTCCAAAAGATAACTTCAGATTCAAAATTCTGGGACTTGTGCTTATAAAACCAAATAACCTAGTATACTGAATCTGGTATTAAATAGCATTGTGGATAATGACTGTTTCTCCCATCTAGTCAATCTGGATGAAAGAGGGAAATAGACATATGTGACTGTTTTCCTGCCCACCCTCCCACCCCTCCCCCCAACTTGCCTTCATTCTCACCTTATCTTTCCACCTTTATTGTAACCTGGGGAAAGCCCTAGGGAGGGGGAGAGGCTTCAAGGTCTTATCACAATCTTGGACATACTGAGCCACACATGTGGTATTAACCACAAACTGCCATCTTCATCCATTTCCTTCAATTTCCAGTTTTGCTTTATTCCCTGGCCCTTCGTCTCTTTCCCAGCTTTCCCTTACTCTCTCCCACTCAGCTTCTCTGAAGATGTGGCACACCTGAAGATGTGATATGGCAAAAAGAGGGCTGGATTTAAACTCAAGATTCCTGGAGCTACATTCTCTTAGAGAAACCTTTAAACATATAGCAGAAATTTATCCTGGAGTCTGGGAAAAGGGGAAGGAGGATTAAAGAAAGTTAAAAGATAGTGCAGGGAAAGAACAGAAAAAGAAACTGGTGTCACGCGGGGTCTCAGCTCCCGCTCCCCACACAATAACACAGGATATGGTGAGGCCAAAAAGGAACACCCACGGAGCCATAGGTAGGGGAGTCACACCACTATATTCTCACTGGCGGCTGGATTCACACGACATGCGACCTGCTGTCCGCTTTTCTGCCAACCGACAGACTAGCTAGCTGCAATCCACCATGCTAACTGCAATCTGCTCTTGCTAGCTCAGCCACCATCTTCTTGCTAGCTCCCATTTTCCTGCTAGCTTAGCCACAGCAGTTATATTAGTGGCCAATGGCTCACTGGTTACAGCTGATGGCCATCCAATCACAGCTGATGGCATTTACTACCTGAGCCAGCACCTTTCCACGTGAGGCCGAGAGCCTGGAAACTGCACTCCTGGCTCTGCCCCACACTGGATAAAATGGAATGGCAGACTCTGGGCCTTTTTCTTATAATTAAGCCACGACCTCTCACAACCCCCAGAGAGCTGGAGTTGAGAGCCTGTGTATCTTCTCAGGCATACAGCTACTGCCTCCCACATCTGAAAGAATTTAATCTGACAAAGGAGTCCAGGTTACTTTCTGATGATGGTATTCTGAGAAGATGACCTCTCTCTTTTTTCTACTCTGCCTGAAAAAATAGAAAGATCTGCAGTCAGCCTTATGCATGGATATGGGAGAAAGAGGTAGCTAGCACCATGTTTTAAATAAGTGTGGGTTTTTTGGGTAATAAACACCCTAATGGTGGTCATAAAACCCAGTTAAAGATTGGAACTTCTCTTTAAAATTACCAGGACCTAAAAAGATACTAAAAAATATAACCTTGTGGGGAACCACAGATTAAGTCTGCTTATTTATCCCACATGCAGTGTGTGTGTGTGTGTGTGTGTGTGTGTGTGTGTGTGTGTTTTCCAAATAGGAACTTGTTATTCTGAATATCTGCATCCAAGCCAGTGTTATTAAAACCACTGACATTCCAGACGTTCCCCCATGAGAAAGCAAGTCCTCGCTCCGAGAGTTATGTGGAGGGAAAAGACCAACACCCACGGAGGTAGTCTTCCCGAGGGAACTTTCTGAGTCAGAACTGTGTGTGTGCCATCCCCAACCCCAATTAAGGGTCACGTTGCCCTCCAGAAACTATCAGAAGATGAAAGCAGTCCCAGGACGAATCCTGCTCGCTTCCTCCAGACAGACAATAGGCAGCCACCTGCTCGGGGATTTAGTCACCAGCTTCTGAGTTCCTATGTCATGGAGTCACTGCCGCTTGTAGCCCAGCGGACAAGGAGAAGAAAGAAACAAAGGAGCCAGGTGGCTGGGGCAGAGGAAGGAGTGGGGTGGCTTCTCTCTCCCACCCCCACAATGCAGCAGGGGGCTTGTGGAAGCCAGGCTGCTCCCCATGGCAAGCTGTGTGCTGGAATAGTGAGCAGGAATAGGAAAAGGAAGGAAAAACAGTTCTTTCTAAGGACTACCCAGTCTTTTATCTAAAGGAACAAAAACTGCTAAACATGCAACAGAGCCTGCCTTGAAATACCGTGTATGGAGCTTTCTTTCCTCTATCGGTTTAGTTCGATTGTGCCATGAATAACAACTTGCCAATTCTCTTCACAGATAAAATGGAGAACCTTAAAATAAAAGAAGTCAGCCAAAGAAGGAGGCAGAATCAACTGTTTACTAAGTAACACACCCTTTCCCTGCAGGGCTGTGTGGGGTTAGGGAGGCAAGTGGCCTGCAGACACCTACGATAGGAAGTCAGGAAACAGACCTGGCAGAAGGGTTTTGATGCGGCATTCTCCACTCCCTCTAGGAGGCTATGGAACTAGAAGCTTGCGAGAAGAACAGTCAAATTAGAATGGAAGAAATAAAATCAGAGAACAGAAAAGATGAAAATTCACATATGCTTCCTTCCCTTCTGGTTTCCTGTGGAATAAGTAGAAAAAGAAACTTCTTCGGAATTATTGGGGGAATTAAAATGGAAATATTAATTTTACAGGATCTCACCTATAATTTCATGCAATGTATAGTTCTTTAAGCAGACTATAAAATTCCTGTCACTTATATAATTACACTTAGTTTCCCCTTCTATTTTACTTTGCATAAATATAACATGGTCATTATAAACTGTTTTAAAATCCTGATCAGAAAAATTTTTTTAATTAAATTGCTACAACTCCAAACACAAACTTTACCACTGTTAACATTTTGATATAAGATTTTATATTTTTTTCAATGCAAACGCAGACATGTAAGTACATGTAAGGTTAGTTGGGAGAGGTGTTTGTTTATAAAAATTTCCTCATACTACACATACTGGATTTTTTTCACCTACATTGTGAATACCTGTTCGTTGAAATAAATGCAAATTTGTTTGCATTCTCTTTTTAAACATTATCGGCAAATACCTCTGCTATCTACCGTTCAAATATTCCTGGCAAGCCAACAGGGCATCTCTGTGTACTGCTGAGGGTTTAACAGCATAGGAAGTACCAAGTTCACCAGCAGCGACCACAAAATCAGGTCTGACAAACCTTTAGAAAGCCCTCCTGGGTTAACAACTAAGGGAACACTAAGAAAGGAGTTTGGATCTTTTCCTAGATAATCTTCTGGTTGCCTGAAGTGAGAAAAACTGTTAGTAATCATTTTCGTTGAGGGCTTGCAATATGGTTTAGAATGACTGTTGATATTTATGAAGGTACAATGATTACCTTAATTAGTTTCGCTTAATTATTTATCCAAAAAAAATTATTCTTTCTTCAAGGAACTATCATAAAGCATTTTTTAATACACATAATAAAACAATTTGGCCAAGCCAAAAGAGAAATGAGAAATAGTTAACAATAGATAACCATATGCTATTGTGGTTATGAAGAAAGATGATAAATTTCATAGTATATAACACTTTAAGAACAGGATAAAAGTTTTATCACTATTTCCCACAGTCCTGATTAAGGAATAATTTTACACATGTAAGATGATCTTGAGAATTTTCTTAACTATATATGATCAAAGACTTTTGCCAAAATTGGAAATAAGATTTTACAACAACATTGTTTCATCTAAAACTTCTTGTTTCCTGCCCACCACCATTTTCCCCTTTCATAATATGGACTAGTCCGCTACAGAAATGTAACAGCTACAGTGTGCTTTACTATTTTGTGGGGTTGGAGACTGAGTTAGGCTGTACGTACACAGATACACAAAAAGCACGCTTGTACCATTTGTTTAATGGTACTCACCATGCAAAAAGAATTCTTGTCATCTGCCACCCTATCTTTTTAAACTATATGAGAGAAAATCGAATAGAAAGGAGTCTAAAATAAAGAGTAATTTATTCAGAAAGAGCTACCAAGGCATAGCTCACTTTCACCATGGCTAGCAGCTCATTTTAATCTATCTCCACTACCAGCATTCCATTCTTAACCACGTCCTGTTCTTAAACCACCTATTCTCACTGTCTTGAACGCAGTCTTTGCCGACATTTAATATTAAGCTTGGTTTCCTTCTTCCAAGAGGGTAAGATTTACCCATTGTTGCGGCGTAAAATATTCCTGAAAACAGAAAAGGCAACTTTGCCCTTCACACTCACCCAGGACTCTCTGAGGCTCTTCTGTGAAAGCAAGTGCTCCCCCATTGACAATAGGTTAAAGTAAATTTTCTTGTTCATTGGACCAGGACACTGTCAGTCTCACGTCAGAAGGCTCACAAAACTCAGCCAGCACCCTTCTGCACCACACAACACACAGATGACCAAATGAGCAGCCAGCATGTCTGAGACTCTCATGCTGCAACTCGAGAAGGCTGAAAAGGGACACCAAGAGAGGGAGCTGCTAATTAATTCTTCCCCTCATCAGCCCGTTGTTCAAACGTTTCAAACAACAACTGATCTGCGGACACAGTTTTGACATTGTTGAGATAATGACTTGATTTGTTCCCAAAATGCTGGGAGAGCTGCTGCAACCCTATCTGGTGAGAACCATTTGTACTCTTTTCTTCTCGAAGCCAGAAGCAAGGCTTGCTTCCAAAGACAAGGAATCTTTCCTGTCTTTTTTCCAAGCCTGCCAGTCAAGGGGCTGAATGACCAGGCATGAAAGCCCTATCAACCTGATGCTGAATTACATATGCTACTTTAGATTAGCCAAAGCAATGTCCGTCTCTTGGCTGCCAAAACAGAATTTCCCGACCAATGGTATTAAAATACAGATGTCATACAAAGAGCTCAGAAACAGAAATGAGGACACCAGGTTACCTCGCCTTACAGTATTAGGGGGCGGGCTGGGGAGAGTGAAATGGCTAGAGGACAATAAACAGTTGAAGAGCTACAACGTGATGAATAAGAATTACATGGTAGAGAGGTGAGGAGGCAAGACAAAAAACGGTACAAAGGAAACTACAGTAACGTATATAAGGACACTGTTCTCAGGCCCACCTTCAGCTACCACCCTCCCATACTCGCTCTTCACAGACCATGATCTTGAAAGGTTCACCTACGTACAGCAAGGTTTCTCAGCTTTTGCACACTTGACATTTGGGGCTGGATAATTCTTTGTTGGGGGCTGCCCTGTGCATTGTGGGCTGTTCAGCAGCATCCCTGGCCTCTGCCCACTAGATCCTGGTTCAGTTGTACCAACCAAAATGTCTCCAGACATAGTTAAATGTCCACTGGGGGTAAAGCTGTCATGGACTGAGCACTGCTCACTAAGCCACCATGCGTGGGGGGGGGGCACAGTTGGCACCAGCCAAGGCAGCATGTGGGAGCTGGAGTCTCATCTATGGTCCATGCACCAAGTCAAACACCCAGGGGCTGTGCCCACCCAGAGGGGGCACACCTTTTTCTAATGCCCTCACACGGCCCGCAGAAGCGCTTATCCAGTTCCACAAACCACCACTCAGTTCTCATAGTATCACAGGATTGGGCCTTGGTAACTGTTCCCTCCTTGAAATGCAGGTTTCCTCCGAACTCTCTGGCCATCCCTCCTCAGTCTCCTTTGCAGGCTGCTCTGCAGGGTTGGGCCCTAAGCCCCCTCTCCCTCTTTCCATTCCCACCCCTAACTTGGTGGTCTTATTACCTCACAGCTGTGATGACCATCTATAAGGTGGACAGTTGCAGAACCCAACTCACTATGCTCTTTCTCTCTTTTCTAAACGTTAAATGCACACTTCCAACTGACATTCCCCTTTTGGTATCCCGCCGACCCTAGAACTCAATCTGTCTAAAACTGAACCATCCTCCTCCCCCACAAACCTCCTAGGCTTCCTCTCATTGAGTAGTAAGCAGTTGGGCCTCCCAGAAACCTGGCACTGTGCCAGACGCTTCCCTCTCCCCATTCAGTCAGCTCGCAGAGATCCTCTCCTCTCCTAAATCTCTACTCTGTCCACCTGTCTCCAGCCCTGAGGTCCCGCCCTTGCCCAGGCCATGATTTCTCTCACCTGGGTATCACTGCAGGTACCTCAGTCCTCAGGCCACCCCCAAGCTGGAGGACATTTTCCAACCCGCACTTCTAACATCACAACCCAGCTTTAAACTCTTCCATGATTTCCCACGACCTTTGAGCTAAAGTTTAAAATCTCTTAACATGGTTCACCAGGCCCCTACCCCCACACACACCCATACCCAACTCCACCCTCCAGTTTGAAATCACACACTGAACTGTCGCTGGTTCTGAACACAGGATGCGCTTGCCCATGTCTGGAACAGCCTCTTCCCCATATTTGCCGCTTCACCTGGCTCACTCCACCCACCCAGCAAGTTTCAGCTTAAACATCTCTGACCCCCACTCATGATCCCAGTATTACGTGCCCAGAATAACCTACAATGCTGCTTCAGAGCACTTATTCTGCTGATTTGTCCAATTGCCCAACTAAACATGCTGCATCTCCTCTTCACCACCCATCAGCTTCAACCTCACTTATCCCTTCAGACAGAGCTGGCTGGTCCCTCGAATTAATTGCTAATCTCAAATTTGTTACAGATAAACATCAATGCCAAATATAAGCACCAAGACTACAGACTGTCCCTGTCTGCACCAGGAGCTATGGTGATAACAAAATCTATAATGACATGGAACTAGCTTTCAAGAAAAATATCAAGGTGGGGAAATAACATAACATGAAATGTTACACTTACTAAGCAGTATGGTATGTCTACAGATGCAAATTAGTAAACACAACCTCAGAAAATAGGTAGTTAGGAGATGTAAAACTGAGAAATTGCCAGATGGAGTAGAGACAACCTGAAGTCTCCTTCTAGAGAAGGATCTGGACTCAGATTTTCATGGTGGTGAGGTGCAAATTGACAGGCACAGCAATTAATGAGAGAAAGGTCAAATTTTGCAATGATCCACTACTTCTTTAATCAGGTGGACTACATGTTTTTTCTTCTTTAAGTGAAAACCTTATAAACTGTCGCTTGCTAGTTTTCCAGTGGCACTGACAGCATGATGTGGAAAGGTGATTCTTTGGTGGCAAGTCAGAGCAATCTGGGCTCATCTCCCTCCCTAAGAAGATAAGCAGCAAAGAGTCCCCGGATGAAGGTGAGAGAGAGGGGGGGGGGGAGAGGGGGAGAGGGGGAGAATGAATGAGAATGTGGGGGGGCGTCAAACATTAATTTTCTCAAAATAGAAACAATTGGATAGAAATACTAAT
The DNA here is from genome assembly GCF_036562045.2 of Rhinolophus sinicus. Taxonomy (NCBI): domain Eukaryota; kingdom Metazoa; phylum Chordata; class Mammalia; order Chiroptera; family Rhinolophidae; genus Rhinolophus; species Rhinolophus sinicus. Next base: position 140,739,974 of record NC_133754.1, read on the forward strand.
AAATAGGTCGGGTGGAAAGTTAACTTCTTTGTTACCTCTTATTGCACTTCTGTACGTGACATTTAAAAACTGTAAAAAATTCAACTAACAATCTTTATAAGTATCATTTATGAAGTACTTACTCTGCCAGATGTCTTACAAATATGCCTTTATTTGATTCTTACAGCTATCCTCTGAGGGGAGTATTTTCATGTCCATTTTACAAATAGGACACTTGAAGCTCCGATTTGAACACAGGCACAATTCTCTGTCCAATCTGACTCATAACCCTATGTTCTAAACTGACTCAGACAAGTAACAGGCCAAGAAATAGCTTTTGCCAAATTGTACCCAACTGTAGAAACCCACCTGTTTGAAGGAACTTTTGTAGGCATCTATAATTAAGTCTGGAATGTTCCAACTTGAACTAGTTGCTGTCAATTTGGTTTTTAAAATAGCTCTGGCCTGAGGCGAGAGATGCCTCTTAAGTACTTCAGATGTTTTGTCAGGTCCTGGAGTAACCTTTACTGAAAAGCTGGGAGTTCTTTCCTTCTCCTTCCTGGAGAGCTGAGAATAATCCCAGAATGTTTAAGATTGATTCCTGCATCTCCTTTATATGCAAATTTTTACAAAAAAGGGAGGGCCTAGGCCCCTTGGAATGCACACCATCTCCTAATCAGTTGTCTGGGCCAAGTTGACATTTACTGAGCATGTATTAAGTGCCAAACACTTTGCAATTCCATCTCCCTAAATACAATGACCCTAATTGGGTACTTTATTAGCTCCACTTTACACAAACATAGAGGCTGAGAGAGGTGCAAACTCCGTGTTCTTTCCACTCTTCACACCCTGCTGATTCTGCCCCAGTCTGCTGCCCCCAAGATCTGTCCTCAGAGACCAAAAAAGATGAATACCTTTAAAAACGTGTGTGTTGTGGGGAGAGAGGAAATCAACCCGATTGATAAACATTTGAGCCAAATAAAGGAAAGATGCTGTGATGTGTGAGCAAATAAAAGGAACGGACCCTCTGAGAAATTCAATCTAGGCGCAGTGTTAAAGACACATCTAAATAAGTGAAAAAACAGGAAATGGTCCCTGTAAAGCAGGGGTGTCCAAACTTTTTTCAACGTTTTTCACCAAGGGCCATATGCGGTAAAACACACAAACAGCCAGGCCACTCACTTGAGGTGAAGTACGTATTGCTTCACCTGGTTTACTTAAGTAAACTAAATATATTTTTGGAATTTGCTGTGGGCCAATTAACAATGGATTGCTGGCCGCAGTTTGGACACCTCTGCTGTAAAGGCTTCTCAGCCTCGGCACTTTGACGCTTCGGGCCAGATGACTGTTGGCCATGGGGGCTGTCCTCTACATGGCAGGTGGTCAGCAGCCTCCCTGGCCCAAAACCACTAGATGCCAGCAGCCCCCTCCCCTGAATCACGACAATGCAAAATGCCTCCATTGTCAAATGACCCCAGGGGGCAAAATCACCCCCCCCCAAAGCCCCCTCAGTCCAACTGGTCTAAAAGAGATTGGTGCTGACCTACGTAGGGATGACTGGGTCTTTCAGGGCCTCATCTTAGGTACACGTTTTCAGAGTTCTTTTTCAACAAATTAAGACATGAATCAATCCAATGCAGAATTATAATCTTTAAAAAAAAAAAAGAGCCCCCCCCCCTCAGTTACCTGTTCATCAAGGACATCAGCAGCACTTAATAGACAGTGTTTACATTCTCCCAGACCTATGGTTTGCTGCAACATTAATTTACCCCATCCATGCTTTCATCTTCTAGCAAATTATTTCCTGAGACAAGATGTAACATGTAAGGACCCTACAGGCGAGCCAGCTGTCAGAGCGGAACTGGCATCAAATTCCAGGTGGTGAGTGGAGAGGGGGCTTCCTGTCCTCCCCAAAGGAACCCCACTCAGTCACACACCAAATACCACTGAGGGGTCCAAGTTTCCTATGAAAAAAACAGAGGTTCGACCTGCAATGCAGCTTAGCATTCTGTTCAAAGGAGGAAAAGCCTTTTAGGAGGTGGCTCAATTGGACATCCCAGCACTACTATTTCCATTCTGAAAGGTATTTTGTTGTTGTTTAGTTTTATTTCTTAACTTCACAGTAAGGAGGAGAGTCACAACCCAAGGGGTCTCCTCGCTTCTATAGCTGTTTTCACTAAAAGAGGGAAGCTTCCAGCCTTCCCACAGCTCTTGCTCGTCTCGCACCTGTCCTGCCAGGTGTGTGCTGCCAGCCAGATGGAACAGATGAGCCCTGAATAAAATGCTTGTTGTATTAGAAGCCGCACGCTTGGACCATAGGAATGCTGGTTGGAAATGAAGACCAGAGACTAATGTTGCTATGTCCCTTATGTCCTACCTGTGTGGGAGGCAGACTAACACACACACACACACACACACACACACACCATGATGTCCAAGTTCCAATCCCTAAAACTATGAGGATATTAGTGTCACATGGCAAAAAGGACTTTGAAGATGTGATTAAGATTAGGGACCTTAGCGATGAGAAGATTTGCCTGGGTTATCCCGGTAGGTCCAAAGTAATCGTATGAGTCCTTGAAAGCAGAGAGGCTTTTTCTGGCTGGGTCAAAGAGCGAGGGATGGATAACAGAAGAAGTAGCAGGAAAAATCTGAAGCATGAAAGGGACTTAAGTCGTCACTGATGGCTTTAAGATGGAGGAAGGGGGTCAGGAGCCATGGCCTGCAGGCGGCCTCTAGAAGCTGGGGGCAGCAAGGACATGGATTCGCTCCCAGAACCAGCCCTGCCCTACCCTTGATTTGATTCTAGTGAGTCTCGTGTTGACCTTCTGACATACAGAACTGTAAGAATACATTTGTATTATTTTAAGCATTAAATTTGTCGGCTTTGTTATAGCAGGAATAGAACACATACAGATTTTGGTACCTGGAAGTGGGGTACTGCTGTAAAAATACCAAGAAATGCAGAAGTGGCTTGGGATTGGGCAGTGGGTGGAGCCTGGGAGACTTTTGAGGAGGAAGGTAGAAAAGTCTAGATTGCCTTGAACAGAACAGACCTGCTCATAGTCATACGGATAATGAGGACTCAGAAGGAAGTTAAGAGCTTGGGAAAGAAAACATCCAGCGCCGCAGAGAACACCTACATTGTCAAGAGCAGAAGAAACCACAAACATGTCCATTGTACCCCATTACAGCAAGAACATGAAGCCTCACAGTGGGGAAAGAGCCCTGACAACTCAGGGTGACATCTCTGCTGCCAGCAGCTCTGCTGCACAGTCCATCTCACTTTATAGCGAGTAAGGCTGGTGTCTGTGGAATGCCACTTCATCCGAGCCACGTGACCCGGGGCAGACAGTCTCTCTGGACCGCCCTCGGGGATGACCATCGCACCATCTCACAGGCTGGCTGTTACGGGGCTTCAAGGAGGCCATGCATGGACAGCCCGAGTACACAGCAGGCGCTCAAAAAGGTGACCGATTTTTTCCGACCTCGTCTACAGGGAAAAATGACTGGAGAGGAACAGATCCTCCTTTTCTCCCGCAGGAAAACATGTGCTGAGTCTTCCCTAGGGAAGACTTGGGGCCTTCGCATAAAAGAAGGAAGCAGAGTCACTGCGATATAAATCAAGGCAAGATTTGGGGACTCAATGGGATGACCTAAAATCTAAGGGACAGATGAACTGAGGCCTGGGGAGGGTGCCCTCGGCAGCAGAGCAAGAAAAAAAGGAGGGGGAGTTGTTTCTCTGGGTGACTCTATTACTGGCAACTTGCCAGCTGCAGTTTGAGAACATTGGGCAGTTGCCATTGTCAGTGCCAAGTTGGACAGGAAGTGATGCGACTGGGTCCCACGGTCCAGAAGCCAACAGGCGGGGGTGACGGGGGCACCCTCAAAAAAAGACATCAATTCTCCAGCCTGCCTTCCTACCTCAGCCTTCCCCCTCCCCCACCGCCACCCATCTCCACCCATGGAATTATAATACACATCAAAAATTAAAAGACCACAATTGTTCCCACACTGGCAAGGCAAAGCAAAATATTACTGAAACTCATAGAATCTTCTACTTAAGAACAAGAGATTTTTTGTTTGTTTGTTTGTTTGTTTCTGATTGTAAAATTTGTTAGGTTTGGTACTTTCATAAGGTTTCCGGGAGAAGACATCATGGAGACAAAAAAAGGCATTAAAAGCATTTGAAGATCTTTTCTCTTTACATCTGTAGCCTTGACTATAAATTATAGTAGTTCATTCCACAGGATTAACAGTCAACAGTTAAATGTCAGCCAGCTGGCTACTGCATAACTAATAACTAACAGGGGTGGGGGGTGGGGGAATCACCTTAGAAATGATTAAAACCAGATGGTGAAGAATTAAATCATTCTCCTCTACTATGTTTATAAGAATATATGTCTGCCTATACAGTAGGCATTTTCTATTTAAAAGCTGTACTTTCCCCCCTTTCTTTCTTTCTTTCTTTCAAAAATATCACATCTTACATTATTTTCTGTTGGTAGTAAAACCCACAGCCTCTGCAGCAATGTGATTAAGGCACACATTTTTACGGGCAAAGCACATGTACCCACTGAACACAATAATGCTTTCAAACAAGAACAAATCTCAAAAGTTCTTCTACTAATCCCATTGTTTTGGATTCACAAGCTAGAAAAACCTACATTTCTGCATTACATTTTCTGAATTTCCACAAGTTGGGTAGGTCTAAAGGCCCATTCTTCATCCTCCCACTATTTATTGTTCAATGTTCTTCCCAAGCAAACCCAGATATATTGGCCGTAATCGAAGCAGATGCATTATTTGGGTGCATAAGACCACGGAACTGGATCTTATCTGTGCCCACCCCTTCCCCCTGCTCCCCACGCTGTAATCCTCTGCTAACTCCTCTGAATAAAAAAAGCAGAGTGGTAAAAGGGACTGGGTCACTTATATTCTTCTCCTTGTCTCAACCCAAATCTGTAGAATCTGGGAGTGTCAGCCAGTGAATCTCCAGATCCTTCTAAAAGGATGATGTGAGCGCCTAGTCATTTTGTTTTGCTTTTCATAAACATGGGAAAGGGAGGTATGGCTTAGAGACAGTTAGGTAATAAACTTAGCTACTGAAAACAAATTCCAGCCTACTTTTTGAAGAGGAAAACAACATACTGGCTAGGAACCATTCAAAGCTCATATGACCTTGGCATCTGCCTCAGTCACTCTGTCAGGAACTAGGAATGCCACCCGGATTTGATTGACTAGGCTGGAAGAACCAGTCTCTGTTATCCCTGACTTCTTACCAGGCACACGTGCCTTCCAGCAGGATGGTCGAGACACCTGAATGCAATCCAATAAAAAGTATTCGGCACTCAAAGAAGTCAAATAATTCAGGATTGGAAGATCTTACGAGTGAGTGTTTTGAAAGACCGGTATATATGGTATGTATAAAACTTTCCATTTTACGTGCCTCTCCCAAGGGCATGTGAGGGCTCCCGCACTAAGTACTCAGACTGTGCCAGACACTTCAAATGCATTATGCATCGTTTGTTCTGTTCCTTACCAAGAACCCAGTAACCGAGTGCCTCATGTCTGTCCTACAGAGGAGGACCCCGAGGCTTACAAAGGTTAAACACCACGCCCAAAGTCACAAATCGGCACACCTGACCTCCTAACCCAAATCCATGCTCTGACCCCGGGATTCACATCCAGGATATGCCACGATTAGCAGCAGATTTTTCAAAACAGCTATGAGTCCTCCACACTGCCCTGAGGGGTTCAACAAATTTCACTGACAAAATTTCCTTTTTTCAACCACCTTTGTTCAAAACATAGGAAAACTTCACACATCCAGCGTTAGCCTCTGACGGGCACGAAGTGACAATATCTCCCTGGTGCTGGTTGGAGAGCAATGTAAAAATTCAAAAGTGCACCTTCTTCTTCAAAAGAGTCCCCATCGAGTCACTTCACTGCAGGACACAATCCAATTCCAAAACTGTCGTGACCAGCAACTGCGGGTGCCAGATGCCCCCTTATCTTCGGCAATTTCCCAACCTCAGAACTCAGCCCGCTCCTGGAGCCCTCCTGCAGCTGTGTACACAAGGTTTATTTATACCACAACCGCCAGTTTTGTTTTCTGGCCAAGAGATAAGAAAACCACGGTTGACTGAGATGCCACTGTTGGTAAGGAAATCTCTAATCTACTCCAGAAATCTGGAAGTGCATTTTTTCACTATAAACTCAACAAGCTTTACCCACTCCCCAGATGTTCCAAGATCAGCAATTAAGACTGCATTTTAGTCCCAGGCTTAACCAGCAAACTCTGTGCTCCAGCCAAGTAGCTCTGTGAAGACTTTCAAATAAGCAAGGTTTTGCTTCTGAGTATCAACTATGTATCTAAACATAAAGCAATTAGACAAAGTGAAATGGTGGTTGCCAGGGCCTGGGGGAGGGGGAAATGAGCAGTTAGTGTTTAATGGGTAAGAGTTTCTGTTTAGGAAGATGAAAACGTTCTGGAGATCGATGGTGGTGATGGCTATACAACAGTGTAAATGTACTTAATGCCACTGAATTGTACACTTAAAAATGGTTAAAATGGAACCACCAACAAAAAACTTTCACTAACATTCAAGTAAATGCTTCTTTTTTGAAACCTCTCACAAAGGGAAATGAGGCCAGAGCACCTTTTAGAACAAATCACTGAAAGATCGCAGGCCCATTCGAGGCACGACAGGGAAGACTTTAAACACAAGTTTTAGGCCCAGAGCTCCTAAAAAAAGATGAATGCTCTCGAGTTAATTTTTAATCTGTATATTTATACACTGTACGTCTAAGTGGAGCCAAAGTCCCCTTACAGGCTTCTGAGGAGGGGACTGACCACAGGGGCTCACAGCAGCCCACCATAATTTTAGTGTCCTGTTATGGACTGAATATTTGTGCTCCCCTCCCCCCAAATTCATATGTTAAAGCCTTAACGCCCAGGGTGATGGTATCTGGAGGTGGGGCTTTCAGGAGGAAATGAGATTTAGGTGAAGTCAAGAGAGGGAGTTCTCACGATGGCATTAGTGTCCTTCCTTATAAGTAGAGAAAAACAGCGGAACTCCGTGTGAGAACCAGGAGAAGGCAGCCTTTGCAAGCCAGCAGGCTCTCACAGAACCCAACCATGTGGCGCCTTCATCTTGGCTTTCCCAGCCTCCAGACTGGGAGAAATAAATGTCTGTTGTTTAAGCCACCCAGTCTGTGGTATTGTATAGCAGTCCGAGCTAAGACAAGTCTACTCCAAATTATTAACCTGTGCTTGCACTTATATTGAATTAATGGTTTAAATTCATTACCATTGGGAGAAAAACGGTTTTCAAAATGACTCATTCATGAGCATGCATTTTAGGCACCACAGCTCAGGTGGGCATCTAGACACATTCTTTCTTGGCGTCACAATATAATATGGCAACAGTCTGGCTCACACAGAGACACACACAGAAGTGGCAACTGTGTTTTCCACTTGATGGGCTATTTCAGAGGAACGCTGAGGAGATGCCAAAGGGCTGTCATGGTTCAGAATAAAATGGTCTGTGGTTCACTGCAGCCTCTTTTCTCATTGCAGACAAATGAAGTCTTTGCACTGAAAGAGAAAACCCATGCTACTGCACTCCAGTTGACTACTGATGCTACATTTTTACCACCTCAGAATGAACTAAGAGTTGCATCTCAAAAGACGCGGAGTCGGCACAATCCAGTATCATCATCCAACTCTCAAACTTGAGTTTTGCTTTGCAATTATTGACCTATTCAATCATTATTTTCCTCCCGCAAGGCTACATATTCTGATGTGCAAGCCAACCTTGATCCCAAAGTAAATAATTAAGTACTTCTTATCCCAGTTTTGGTGTCTTGTTCCTCCCTCATTGGGGGGAGGGGGGTATAGTAAACCTTGAGTTAGAAAACGCTGACCTGTACCAACCTAGGTCAGTGTATTTTTTTTGAATTACATAAAATTCTTATTGGTTTCCTTTAAATTTTCAATAATTCATTTTAAAAATTGTATCTTTAAATTTTTTAAATTAAAGTTTGTTGGGGTGACAACTGTTAGTAAAGTTGCATGGATTTCTGGTGTACAATTCTGTAATATACCATCTATAGGTCATATTGTGTGTTCACCACCTGGAATTTGTTCTCTTTCCATCACCATATATTTGATCCCCTTTACCCTCATCTACCACCCCCCTTCTCCCCTAAATAATTCATTTTAAAATGACACTGCAAAATTGGTGGTTAACATCAATAACAACAATAAAATACAATAAAAATTAAAATGTAATCCTCCCTAATACAAAACTACACTAGAAAAACATTAACAATTAGAATACTGTTACAATTAAAACATGAATAATTAGGCAGATCAATAGAACAGAAAAGTCAAGAAATGGATACACAAGCATGTGTGATTTGATACATAATAAAAGTGGAGTTTCCAAAGGGGATACACGGATTAATAAATAAATGGTTGGGAAAACCAGCAGTCATCTGAAAAAAAGTAAATTGAGATCCCTACTTACCAAAATAAATTCAAGATGGATTAATAATTTAAATATAAAAACTGAAACCAAAGAAATACCAGTAGAAATTCTGGACAATTAAATAAATAAGCAGCTGATAAATTCGTCTGCAAGGAGAAATACAACATAATCCAAGTCAAAAGACGAACAATAAACTGGGAACAACTCCAATTCTTATCATAAATAGAGCTTAGATCCCTTATACATACAGTGACACAACTTGGTAGTAATAGTCTAATAACAAAGGATAGAACAGTTCACAGAAAAGCTCTTATATAATCATGAAAAGATGTTCAACTCCTATGAGAAATGCAAATTAAAACCACATGAGATACCATTTTTCACTTATCAGATTGGCAAAGATTAAGAAGTTTCATAATATCCCATGCTGGCAAGGACGTAGACTAACAGGTACTTTTGTACCTTGATGGTGAGAGTATATATATTACCACAGCTTCATGGAAGATAATCTGGGGCAATATCCATTACAAGCACAAATGCATATAGCTTTTCAGCTGGTAAGTCTATATTTAGAATTTTATCACATGTGAGCAAAATAATGTATATACAAAGCACATGCCTTATAGCATTGCTGCAAATAGAAAAATCAATAGGAAACTGATTCAACAAAATATGGAGTATCTGTGAAAAAAAAATACTATGTTGCTTTGTTTAAAACTATAAACATACACGAAAAACTGTACCTATACAGAGGAATCTTAAGACGTATAGTTACATGAAAAAAGCAAGATGCATAACAATATGCAAAGTCTGTTACTATTTGTGGTATTTTGAAGAGGGAGAAAAATATGTAAAAAATAAAATAAAAAGGGGGAGAATGACAATACACACACACTTTTTTAAATGTATGAACAGAGTATCTCTGGAAAGAGGAACACCAATTACCTCTGACTGTGGTATCTAGTGGCAGGAATTGGGAGGCTTTTCATTTTACCTGTTTCTGTCTTTTAAATTCGAGCCGTGTATTACCCATGTGAAGATAATTTTTAATTCAGCAAAACATGTGTAAGTAAAGCTGAAGATATTCACCAGAGCAAAGAATAAAAACACAACACCTAGAAACTAGAAGATAAAAAGGAAGACAATCAGAGGATTGCTCCAGAAGGACCAATATGTGAAAACAGGAATTCACGCAACAGAAAAAAGAAAAAGTTATCAAAGACAATTCAAGAAAATTTTCATTAACTGAAAAACATAAGTTTCTAGATTGGGAAGGCAAATCTGCGTTCAGAAAAATAAATGAAAACAGATCAATCAGAATACTTGGGATAAAAAAAAAAACATCCTAAAAGCTTTTAAAAAGAAGAGAAAATTTTAGATAGCAATCTTTTCAAAGTTCTGAGGGAAAAGGGTTTCCAACCTAGGACTGTATACTTAGCAAAACTATCTGGGAAGAAGGGGGGAGGGACATTTTAGACATGCCAAATCTCAAAAAATTTACCTCATACATAATGTTTCTCAGAAGCTGTCGGCCAATGCTCTCTACCAAGGTAAGTGAGCAAGAGAGACCACTAGGAAAGAGAATGCCATGGGATCCAGGAAAGAGAAATGAAGGACATCTCTGGGTTGATGGGGACACTTCAAAAGGCATACGTACCTTCAGAAGGAATGGATCAAACAGATAACTACCCTGAGGTTTTCAACATAAAGACAAGAGGGTTAGGCTTCAATTTGGGGGTGAACCCCTGAGAGGCACATCAAGCTAACAATTATTAACTCTGAGTGAGAACAAATTATATGAGGAAGGGAATATTCAAATTACCCGACCCAGCTGTGAATTATTTTCATAGTCACAATAATATAAACATATACTAATCAAATAAAACTATAATATTAAGAAATTTGAGGGGAAAAAAGTACTGGCATAAGTTACAAGATATATTCTCATCTTCCATAGTATGAAGACAATAAACATCCAAATTTGGATTTTGAAAAATAAAAAAATTAGAGTTATAAGCATGCTTTCTCAAAATAACCCCGGTTATTTTCACAGGTCTAAGCCAGTCAAATGTCAGCATTTTCTGATAGTTCAACAACATTAGACGAAAGATAAACAACTTATAAGTAGTTACCTCTAAGGGGAAGGAATCAGAGTGGGAGAGGTGGGGCCAAGAGCATTGCTTTCATTTACAAATGTGGCACAAATTGACTTTTTAAAGTACACAAACACAAACACATAAAACATTGTTAAAAGTTTTCATAGAGTTGATATTCACGGTTTTTCACACCTGAGACTCAATGATGGGCTAATTGCACTGCATAATAATAAAAGCCATATTTCAAATAACATCTAAGAACAGTCTATGGTTTTTAGGCCGACTGCTGCTAACCCGTGTGTTAGGAGAAACGCCTCAGACTCAATGCCCGGATGATCCCATTCCTCAAAGAGTGAAGGATTTTTCAGATTTTTCTCATGAACTTGGTCATTTTCATGATTTTCAAAGGACTAAAATTACAAAATAAAACCAGAATTCCCAGTACTTTTGTGTTTTCTAACACTTAATTCTTGTGAGAGATGGAATTAGGGATTTGTGGGGGTTTGTATGTAGAACTTAATTAAAAGCAACAGCAATAGGAAACTGAACTAATCTGTAAAAACCAATGGCTTTAGGAAATCAGATTTCAAAACAAACTAAAACGCCTGATCCTTGGGATGGCAAATCCAATTTGTTAAAAACTAGTTGTGCAGTTTCTGAGGAGTCATTCTGAAGCCCCCAAGTCCAGTTCTAATGGACGAGCAGCCGCCACAGAAGTAGGGAAATTATCAGAACCCTTTGTTGTTTGCCCTCCTAGATCCCAGAGCCCATGCCTGAAGTAGAGTACATCATTTACTAGGGACATTAATTTGTATTTGGCCAACTCAGAAATATGAAATTCTAGAGATTTTTGTAAGCATCTATGTGACAGAATTTGCTAAAAACACCTGATTTCAAAAGAGAGCTCTCCAAAAATGTCAGGCAAAATTGAAGTTCCAGGAAGATGTTTAAGATCACGGCTTTGGCTACCCTCTGCGTACCCCCAAACGAAAAGCACACACTAAGACACCAGTCCTTATGTGTCCAGACTGAACACCCTATCATTAATTTAATCCTTTTGGGTTTTCGCCAATAATCCCTTTTATTGAACAGTTGCAAGAAATTCTTCCAAGGATATTGTGTCAGAAATTAGGGTCCTTGGGTTTCAGAAACAAGAGTTTGGGATTGACAATAGTAGTTTACAAGTACATTAATATTTGTACAAGTATAGTTCAATCAAAGAAAAGCCTACAGAAAGAGAGCATATTGCTGTTTCAAAACACTGATCAAACCAGTAAATTGCAGACTACCCGAGACAACCGTGCTGACCTGGCTGAAGCTCAAAAGAAAACCAACTGTAAGCTAAGGCAAACAAATCTCTTTAATAATCTACTTCTCCTTTGTAGAGTGGATTTGAACTCTTATGCACTATTCATTCTCAAAGGTTACTTGAAGGGTCTAAAGAAAATGCACAGTTATTGTAAAAAAAAATAAACAAAAGTAACTACAGAACAACTTTTCATCAAGTGAAGGATCGGGAGAGGGAACGGAGGGTCAGGGCTGTATTAGTTTACTTACAAATGGAAGCAAAGAGTCACTCTCAGAATTGAGCATAAAACAGTTTCTGGCATCCGGGTCACCAAAGCAGAAAAGGAAATATGAGTTATACAACTTCCACAACTGGGGGGAAAAATAAAAAGTCCCTATTCATCAGGAATACAAATGTTTTCCTAACAGTGACTTGAAACATACACTTCCTCACATGGGGGATTCTGAAAGGCATAGTAAGTAAATCCTCATCAGCAGTTCATTCAACAACAAGTATCTGTTACGTTAAGTGCCTCCTACCTTTCCAGGCTCTGTCCTAGGAGTTTAGCATATACCGCGGGTGCCAAACAGGTGTATACAAATGACTTGTACTCATCTTTTGTTATCAGTGTATATTGAGTATTACAGTTTTAATATAGTTTTGACCTTTCTTAAAATGTGTGTACATTTCTTTGGCACCCTCTGCATATCAGCTGACAAACAAGATAAAGATCCCAGGCCTGGGGAAGCCCATATTCTACTAGAGTAGGTGGACAATTAACGATAAACACAATACATGAATTACATACTATAGGTTGGTGCAAAAGTAATTGCAGTTTAAAAGCTTAAAACTAAACGCAAAAACTACACTTACTTTTGCACCAACCTAATATTATGCTATGGTACAAAAGAAAGAACAGGACTGGGTAAGGGAGACCAGGAGCGGTAGAAGGCAGATTGTAATTCTAAGTAGATACCGTGTTTCCCCGAAAATAAGACCTAGCCGGACCATCAACTCTAATGCGTCTTTTGGAGCAAAAATTAATATAAGACCCGGTCTTATTTTACTATATATATATTATTTATTTTAATATAACATAACATAACATAACATAACATAACATAACATAACATAACATAACATAACATAACATAACATAACACCGGGTATAATATAATATAATACCGGGTCTTATATTAATGTTTGCTCCAAAACATGCATTAGAGCTGACTGTCCGGCTAGGTCTTATTTTCGGGGAAACACGGTAGTCTAGGTACTGAGTAAGGACTCAGCATGAGCAGGTTTGGAGCCGAGAAGAGCGCTGCAGGCAGAGGAAGCAGACAATGCAAAGGCCCTCAGGGGACGCACACAGGCAGGTTGGAGGAAGGGCAGGGAGGCCAAAGGAGAGGGGGAGACGGGTGAGTACAGGACTAGAAGTTGGAGAGTAAACAAGGGACCAGGTCAAGGAGCCACAAAATTCATTGTAAAAACCTTTCCTCTTATGGAAACAGAGCCAACAGAGGGTTTGAGCAGAGAAGTGCCACCATCTGACCCGTTTTTAAAAGATCACTGTTGAGTGTGGACTGCAAGAGCAGAGCAGGAAACTAGTTATGACAGTGTTTGCCCTTCTGCCAGTTCAATCCCACCCTCAGTCCTGGGCCTGGAGAGCAGACCCCATGGCACCCCAGGACCCCTTCCCCATCAGCAATGGGCCCAGAAAGAGACTCCAGCCCTGAGTCTGAATACAAGGGACAGGGACCCGAGCATCCCCCTTAGCATGCACATCTGCTAGTGAGCACTAAGGGGGACAATGGGAGCACAGAAAGGAGTGGTACCTAGTGCTCTCTCCCTCTCCCCCCCCCCAGGTACTTCATATAAGCAGGATCCTGTTAATAATTTGAAATGCACCAAGTAAGCATAATACTAGGGGTGCCAAAAAAATATATACACATGATTTGTATTCATCTCTTTATTGACTATTACAATTTTGAGTATTACAATTTTAATACAGTTTTTTTTTCTTTCTTAAAATGTGTATACGTTTTTTTGGTACCCTCTGTACATGTATTTATATCCAAACTCATTCCAAAAAGGGCTTCAGACAACTTTCAAAGCTAGATTGAACTACATTTACATTAATTTTAAAAACAGAAAAACGTACTAAATTCAGAACAAGGGAAATACAATGGAACAGTAAATGAGGCCTCAATTAGTTAGCAAACATGACTATCATGAAGTTCAACATGGTTGTTTAACAGTGGGTCTAAATTTGGCCGAAGCAACATGGAAATCACAATCTCTTATAAAATCCATACTGTTCAATCAATCAAATATTTTCTCAACAAATGTCCCAACATTGCTTGATACGGAGGCTTAGGGCAACTTTTCTTCAAAAAAGGGCAGCTGAGAGACACAGCAGAGGTGGAAAAGTATGAGAGTTTCTTGTGTCTGTTTCTTAAACTATTTCCCATCCCTCAATAATGTAAGCTGAGGACATAATGCATATTCATTCAGTAGAAGAAATTAGAGGAAAAAGTAAGTATGGCATTTTAAGTATCCGATATTTTGATGGAACTACTGTGCAAAATCCTTTAGAATTTCATGAATGAACACTATTTCTCCAAAACAAGTTTTCATTCTTAGTTGGGGAAGTTGAAGTGCTTAGAAAGAACCCAGAGTGCAACATTCATCACCAATCGAGGGTTGGTCTACCTACTAAAAAAGTCAGTAAAGCAGAAACTTGAACATTCTCATAAAAATTACAGGACCTATCCAAGACTTCTGCTTAAACAGACACGCCCCCTTCACACAAAAGAGTGTGAAGGTGAACCTACGGAAATGGCCAAGATTCCCCCCACCACTACACCAAAAAAAGTTCTGAATCTCCTCAATATATAAATGGTGAATAACCAATCAAGGCAATGAAGGTCTATATCTCACAGTAAGAATAGTGGCAATTTGCTATCTTTCTTTATAAAGGATTCTGATTTTGTACTTTTTAAAGAAGAGAAAAATTTCCCAGTAAGGAAGCAACAGCTTCCAGTAAGCAACAGCTCAGCAATTTCACTTTTGAAAGAAAAATACCAGGGCATATTTACTAAGCCCTAATCAATTTTAGTTTTGCCAAAACCCCCCATCTCTACCCTTCCCTTGACAGCACCACCTGCCTTTTTGGCTGCCAAGACCGTATTCATTCAGGCAATTAAAAAACAAAAACCAACAATGTGTAAATGAGATAGCAGCAATATATGGAAAATCAAGAAATAGGGCCGGCTCGGTGGCTCAGACTGTTGAAGCTCCATGCTCCTAACTCTGAAGGCTGCCGGTTCGATTCCCACATGGGCCAGTGGGCTCTCAACCACAAGGTTGCCAGTTCAATTCCTCGACTCCCTCAAGGGATGGTGGGCAGCGCCCCTGCAACTAAAATTGAACATGGCACCTTGAGCTGAGCTGCTGCTCAGCTCCCGGATGGCTCAGTTGGTTGGAGTGCGTCCTCTCAACCACAAGGTTGATGGTTCAACTCCTGCAAGGGATGGTGGGCTGCACCCCCTGCAACTAACAACAGCAACTGGACCTGGAGCTGAGCTGCGCCCTCCACAACTAAGACTGAAAGGACAACAACTTGACTTGGAAAAAAGTCCTGGAAGTACACACTGTTCCCCAATAAAGTCCTGTTACCCTTCCCCAATAAAATCTTTAAAAAAAAAAAAAAAGAAAGAAAGAAAAGTCAAGGAAATAATAAGAGTAATTTCTTGATTAAAATACAGATCTAGATCTTTGAGAAACAATGAGTGGAAAGTCACCAAATTGTGGGTACAACTCTCCAGCATAACAGATTAATCAGTCCTATACGAAAATTAGACCCTGTTTTCCACATCTAGGCAGATTTCTGAAGCATAACCCTTTCAAAATAAAGATTTAATAAATTCTAAAAACTCTTTCTGCATCAGCATACAATCCATTAATCCTCTTTGAATTAAATATAGTTTTCCATTGTGGCAGATTTTGTTATTTCAATTATTTTCTGCCCTCCCCAAAACAGAATTTACCTCCCATTGTCATGTGACTTAGTATCTCCCGATGGAAGAATTAATTATACTTCCCTGCCCCATTGTTGGTAGGCTTAGCCATGTGATTTGCTTCAGCCAATTGAATGTGAGTGGACCTGACTGACATTCAAGCAGAAGCATTAAGAGCCATGAATGGATTGGTCATTTCCATTCTTACCCTTTCTTACTCCCATGAGATTATATCCCAGACTGGGTGGCTCACTCAGCTTGGATCTAGAGTAAAGAAGACCTTTGGAGCAGAGCCATAGCTGTCATGTACAGTGAACAAGAAATTAAAATCTATTGTTTTAAGCCCTTGAGCATCATTTAGTGTAAGCTGAGAAATGAAACCAACACCCTTTAAAAAAATGTTTTAATATTCAATGGAAAAATACATACTTGTAGTACCCTAATGAAGGCAGATGGACATGTAGGTCGTACTCTCAGTGAATGTTCATACAAACCATCTCCATAATAAATATAACAAACTGAAAATAATATCTGTATTTTTCTAATTAAACTTTTTGGCTTATAAATATGTGCTTTAGGGGGAAGGGATGAAAATGTAAGTTACCGACCTTTAGAAGACCTTCTTGAGAACAATGGTAGGTTCAAAGAAGATAAGGCTCAACAGCTCACCCTTCCACAGGCATGCAATTAATCTCTAACTGATGGGGGGATAAAACAAGAATCAAAGTTATAAACTTAATTGACATACCAGTCTCCCAGCAAAACAGGGAACTGTAATTGCCTGGGATTTTATGGGATGTAGAAATCATTGCCAAAAAAGTCTAGATTAATTTTAGCTTTTTGGTATTAGTCCCTGCCCGGAAATCTTACTAATATAAGATCTGATGATACAAATAGTGTTTCAAATGATTGACTGAAACAGAACTTGATGAAAATTACTAGAACTCTCGATTTTTTTTTCTAGAAGCCGAAGAAAAACAATGTCCAGTAAAAGACTCTCACAGCTACTCTGATGGAAATATACATGAATTTACTGAAAAACTTAATTTCTAAAGGAAAAACATTCAAGACCACGTCTGGCAAATTTGTGATGAGCTTTTGGCAAGCTGGCAGTCCAGAGAAACTCAGAGCAACTTATCAGGACTAACCTGACAGGTTGTCATTTCCAGAGGCTGTGGTGTGTGTCTGTTTTAATTGGAAGGGAACAAATGGAAAAAAAAAAGAAAAGGTACAGGGAGAAGGTGCCTAGTGAAAGGTCAAGGGCAAAGCTAACAAATCAGATAAAGGCATAATCCAGGTCAAGGTTTACAGATCATATACATTTTAAATCTACAGTTTAACCAAGAGACTGGGAGATAGAGAATGCTATACTCTGCCTTGAAATGTCCTGAATCTGGGAGCCCATGGTTCTCTCCACCAGGATTAGCAAGCCCATAATAGATATCAGAAAGGCTTTTTGCACTGGGAAATTCAAATCAAGTTAGGAACAGTATTTCCTATAATTTGATACAAAGTTATACCCAGAAGGTGTCAATTGTCATGAATTTGGGAAATTAACGCCATCATTTCAAAATGGTACAAGGTAACAATAGTCTTGCCTCTGCAAGACTAGTTTGTAGTGGATGTTGGTAAAACCAGAGCTCAGGGAAATTTAGCAAGTTGTTTGGGGTATCATGTTTGGAAGCAGACATGAAAGCCTGATTTTGTTGGGAGGGAACAAAGAATTTCCTGGGGACTTTTCCCCCTGCTCGAAATAATGGCTGGGGAAAAAAAAATGGGAAGAAGCAGACGTTCAGCAGGAGAACATGTGGTAGGATGGCAACCACTTCCTTCCCACACGTTTCCCTTTCTAGAAAAATCCACCCATCCTTAGCCTTGGCTGCTGTTTCCTACATGACCCCAGCCTCTCTGGCCATTGCTCACTTGACCACAGAGGGAAAAAGGAAGCATACGTTAAGCCAATCAGGAGGGAGAGCGAGAGGGCTAGAGAGCGTGAACGATAAGGTATAAAAAAGGAGTTAGGCTTGGAATGGGAGGTCATGAAAAGCAAGGGCTGAGCTGCCATTTTCTACCACCTGTGAGTTGAAGCAGAGAAAGGTGGTCCATAGAAAAAGCTAAGGAACGGTGCAAATGCCGGAGAGAAGATACCATGAGTGCCCCCAAAGAAATCATACTCATAACTTTAGGTCCTAACTCCCCAATTCCCAAGAGGACTGGCTAAGCTCCTAGCTCTTGGGTTTCACTGTGTTTCACTCTTTTTTTGCAGCCAATAAGTCTTACTGGTTTATTTTAAATTGGGTTTTTTTTTGTTTTTTGTTTGTTTGTTTTTCAGGAGGGCGCAGCTCACAGTGGCCCATGCGGGGATCGAACCAGCATCCTTGGTGTTATTAGCACCACGCTCTAACCAACTGAGCTAACCGGCCACCCCAAATTTGGGTTTATTTTTAAATGCTTGATCTTAATCATCTTTTTAAAGAATAACATACAAACAGTAAAATACAAATATCTTAAATATTTATCATGATGAATTCTTACAAGGAACACATCCACGTCATCAGCCACTAGATCAGACAGAGGACATAACCTGGACCCCAGAGAACCATGAGGCCCCTTCCCAGTCAATACAGCTCTTGTACCGCCCCTGCCCTAGTCTGTCACCATCAATTATTTTTTGTCTCTTTTGGAGCTTCATAAATGAAACCATATAATAGGCACACTTGTTTCTGACTGCTTTTATTCAATATAATAGCTGAGACAAGTCGTGTTCTGTGTAGGAGTAATTTGTTTTTTTTTTTTTTTTTTTAATAGCTGTGTAGTATTTCATTGCATAACAATACCCACAATTTACCCATTCATGGATATTCGGATTGTTTCTATTGTGTTTCTATTATTCCATTATCAACATTCTCATAAATGCTTCTGGTGCGCATATCCCCTCATTCCTGTCGGGCATATATAGTGTCTAGAAGTGTAAACACTGAACCACATGATATGCATTTGTTCAGCTTTATAAATAAGTCCAAATAGCTTTCCAAAGTGGTTATATCAATTTACACTTCCACTAACAATGTATGAGAGATTGAGCTTTCTGTATCCTCATTAATATTTGGGTATCGGGGGGTTTTTTTGTTTTTTATATTATTTTAGCCATTTGAGTGAGTATATTTTGGTATTTTATAGCAGTTTTAATTTGCTTTTTCCTGATGATTGATATTGAATGCCCCTTTTCTCTTTTTTAAAATTAGGCTATTTTTCTTATTTATTTGTAGCTGTTCTTTACAAGGCCTATGCTTGTTGGATATATGGACGACAAATATCTTCTACTTTGTGATTTGCCTTTTCACTCTTAATTTGTAGTGCTGAATGAAAGTTGTTCATTTTAATGAACGTGAGAACAAGCAAAATAACCCATGTTGCTGTGAGACACACGCGGAATCCTCTAGGTCCATCCAGCCACTGATTTAAGGAACATTAAATTGTTAACTTGTTAACTTGTTAAATGTAGGGCTCTGGCCTTTGCACAGGCCTTGGGCTATAAATACAATGTTACCATCCTCACTTCCCCAAAGCTTCAGACACAAAGAATCACCAACTTCACCAGGAGTGCCCCTATAGTTTATCAAGTCTATTTATGCATTGTGCCCTGGAAACATTGTTATAAACGGTGAATGGCTTGTACTGCCAGCCCATAAAAGTCCCACAGCATGCTTCCAGCACAGCTCAGCATAACCAGCAGCCGGGTGGAGTATTTCCCAGAAGAGATACTCAAAGCACCAACTGGGCTCCCAGAGACAAATACACAACCTCAACAACTTCCCAGCAACTGCCCATTATCTTAAACAGCCAGTGAAAGTTTTCTTGGCCTGAGGCAGCAGGAGGAGCAACAACCTTCTCAAGTGACCAGATTTCCACAACGCTCAGCAAGGCTCACGCTTCCCACCGATCATCTCAGCTCTGCTGTGTGCACCCCTCCCTTATCCCTGTGTTACAGGCAGAGACACATTACTGTGTTCTTACACAGCTTACAGACAAGGGCGAACGACGGTGCCATTTCATGGAGTTGGGGCTTCCCCCTGGACCCCAAAGTCTGCCTTTGCCCTTGTACTTGCTCCAGGGTTCTCCTTCCATCCCCTGTGCGCTGCCTGAGATCACAGCCCTTTCTCCGCTCCTGTGACCATAAGCAAACAAGACATCTCTTTTAAGATTCTTTTCCAGGGAGTTTTATAGTCAGGAAATACTATATCCTGGGTGATCCTTCCTTTATCTTCCCTTGGGACTCCTCCCCTCCTCTCCCTCCAAACCGAGACACACTTAAACACAACGGTATCACGATATTAATGTTTCATTACAGACAAACAGAGGCAAAGGAAACACATGCCTGGCAGGAAGCAGCAGAGCTGAGATTCTAGACAGAGCACAAGAATGTGACCAGTGCCTTATATTGAACCTCAGCCCTTCAATACGACCTGATCAAAAATAAAGGTAAGAAATGGGAAAGAAAGAAATGCTCTGGGTCACTGAGGGGCAGGGAGAGAAGAGGAGACGGGAGCATGGATTCAGCACCACCACCCCCACCCCCAGCCTGGGACCCAGGCTTAAATACAGACATCACCTGTGAGTGACAGCTGTAAGTAAGGACTCTAATGAGGGAAACAGGTGAGCACAGTTGTTTGGTCAAATTGGGTATGAGGCCGGAGGTTCACAACACTTTTTCCTTTGAAAGAAAATGATTCACAAACCATAAATGCTTGAAGGTATTTAAGACCACAGTGTCTACCCCTTGATCAGCAATACCCCTAACATTTAAGGGAAGATGGAACATACACACTGGATCGTACAAAGCTAGGTTGCATTCTTAAAGAGGCCTGCAACCTTTAAAAAGAAAAAATTGGGAAGAGAAAATAAGTGCCCTAAATAGAAGCTAAAGGATGAAATTTCAAAAGGGCAACAGGAAATAAAACAAACTTAACACACCAAATCATACATTAAGTTGCATAAAAACTACTCATTTCATTCTCTAAGAAATGGCAAAAACTTTTAGCACTGCCACTGAAGCTACAACGTCCCACTTAGCCCTGTGTTGACAACCACCTTTCCTTTTTTCCTTTAAAAATTTTACACCAAGAGCTCAATTTTTTTTTTTTTTTTACATTTTCACATGGAAATTTAATTCCTGGCCAACTACAGAGTATGACTAAGCCAAATTCCCCTATAAAAATGTCACAGTGAATGGCAAAAATCAATAGATTGATTTAACAAATTAGAAAAGTTGAAAGACAGCATGAGCAAACTTCCGTCTTCAAATATACTGAACACCTTAATTCTTAGAACCCGTAGAACTTATTCATAAACTTCTGTTCTTTAAACTTTTATTAACTCTTGAGACGTATCTCCCACCAAATTATAAGAAAAAAATCCCATAAGAAATGAATTTTATAGCAGGGAGAAAGAGAAAAGCTGTATCACTTTGAAAACGGCTATCAAGTCTCCAGATGAATACTGTGCCTGGCCTACCTTTTCTATTTCACTGTGCTACAAAATAAAAAAGAGTTCAGCACTTTCTGAGGTCCTCATCTTCATTAATCTGGGTAATTCAATAAATCGCATTTACCCGATTGGCTAAAACATGACAACAGATCATAACAAATATTGGCTAGAATGTGTAGCAATTTGAACTCACATACCACTGTTGAGAATAAAAATTGATAAAACCTCTGTGGCAGTTTCTACTGCAGCTGAACCGTGTGGCCCAAAGAGTCCACTTTCAGATACATACCACATGTACATAATACACCAGAAAACATGCACAAATGTGTTCATGACAGCACTGTTCACATTGGTCCAAAACTGGAAAGAACTCAATGTACATCTCCAGTAGGATGGATAAACAGTGGTACATTCACACAATAAAGCAACGAAAACGAACCACAGCCACATAAAACAACATGGGCCAATCTTACAAACATAACCTGGACAGAAGCCAGACACAAAAGAGTACACATTCTGTGAGTCTACGCGTATGTGTATAAAGTTCAAAAACCAGCACAAGTAACCTCTGATATTAGAAGGCTATCCTTTGGGTGAGAGTAGTGAGTGGAACGGGATATGATGCAAAGATAATCAGCTTGGGTCTATGGCTCTGTTTTGGGGAAGGGACATGAGGAAGTTATTTGGCTGAAAAGTGAGTCACAGCATCACATAATAGGGACAATCCCAGCCCCTCAAAAAGGCTACTCTTAAGCAGTATTTTTTTCTCTTTTTAATGGGAAAGAGCAGCTCTATTGAGAAGAATATGAGAGAGAGAGACAGCGAGAGAGAGAGAGAGAGAGAGAGAGAGAGAGAGAGAGGCAGAGAATATGGATGAATTCAAGCTTGATTTCTATTTTTGCTCTAATTGTTTTTTCATGTTTTCCCCAAGGTTATAGAGTGAACTAGTCAGAAGTACCAACAGAAATCTGAACAAATTTAACCAAAAATGTAATGCAAATATCAAAATTTTACTTTTGCCTCTAATCAAGCCAAAAATTATATGAAATAAATATCAAAAGGGGTTTTACCTGCAATACACAATAAACGTAAACCAACAAGAATAGAGGTTCTTGTGTGCTTCTCAGGGGATGAGATAATTATACAAAGGGATTAGTATGTCTTCTGAGAGTTAAACTAAGCCCCATCGCTCAATTCCATTAACTAAATGAATTTGGAAAAAAAAAACAAAAAAACCCTTCCAACAGAGCTATAGGCTTTCTGACGCTGTTTGAAATCTATAACTGTTTCCAATCAACTGATTGCTTCTGTAATGAACAAAGCATGAGAAGATTTATCTCTGACAGATGATCTGTTTTAAGCTTCTTCATCAGTGAGAATATCATTTGCTTCCAGCATCCATACTTTAAAACGCAAAACTCCAGGAAGGAGAAGACAAACAAGTATCTGAGTTTAAAAGCCAAAGAGAAAATAAAAACTGTTGGATTAAGTCGCCAGCGATGCTCACGCAGAGGACATGCTCCCATAGTGGCTGGAATGTTTTACCAAGAGCCTCGATGTCAGGCTTCCCCTATTCACGACAGTTCTGCTGCCTCCCAAACACACATGTACACAGCACAACAAACCTGGTTTTCCACCTCCTCCTGGCTGCCTCAAGTAAGAAATGCTATTTAAAATTATAAGCGTAACTGGAAAAAGAGAACTAAAAATCATAGAATTAGGCAATAAATATTACGAGGCAGAGTGTAGAGAAAAAGAAGAGAGGTGGGAGGTAATGTAAGTCCCCCTTCTTCCTTAGCAGGGTGTTAATAGCTACTGTCCAACTTGTGAAATCAAGTATAGACTGTGGCTGTTTAAAAAGAAGGCTGAAAATTCTTGGACCCTCTTCCCATCATGTGGTAGGTCTATGAACCCCGCCCCCTTGAGTCTGAGCAGGCTTTGTGACTGCTCCAACCAATAGAACTTGGTAGAAGGGAAGTTATGTAACTTCTGAGGCTAGGTCATAAAAGGCCATGAGGCTTCCAACTGCTTCGGGCAAGGTGGTCACATCTTGAGTTAATGGCATGTGTCAACATGAAAGGTATTTTGGGATGAGATTAACATTTTAATCAGTGAACCTTGGGTAAAGCAGATTGCCCCCTCTGCAACGTGGGTGGGTCTCATCCAATCAGGTGAAGCCTGACTAGGACAAAAGACAGGCCTCCCCAAGCAAGCCTTCGGTCTGCATCTGCGCCCCTGGCTGTCCTGAGGCTGCAGGCCCACACGGCCAGTTTTGGACTTGCCAGCCTTCATACTCATGTGAGCCAATTCCTTGTAACATAAAACTCTTTCTATAGACACATACACATCCAACTGGTTCTGTTTCTCTAAAGGACCCTGATATATATGAGTACAGTCCTGCACCACATAAGGATGTGTCAGTCAACATCAGATCGCGTATACAATGGTGGTCCCAAAAGATTATAATGGATCTGAGAAATTCCTATCACCTAGTGACATCGTAACCATCAGAAAGGTGTAGCACAACACACCACTCACGTTTGTGGTGAGGCGGGTGTAAACAAACCTATTGTGCTGCCAATCGGATCAAAGTAGAGCACATACAATTCTGTACAGTACGTAATATTTGATGACGATAATAAATGACTACGTTCCTGATTCATACAGTATTTACTATGCTATACTTTTTACCGTTATTTTAGAGTGTACTCTTTCTACGCACTAAAAAAAATGTGCTGTAAAACAGTATGCCGTGTTACGTCAGCAGCAGCCTCACACACCTCGTGATTACTTTGTCTCTTGATTGTATCATTTTCTCTTGTGCTTGATTTAATCTTGTGTTTTGGATAGTAACGTGCTGTACAGGTTAGCCTAGGAGCTACAGGCTGTATACCACACAGCCTACGGGTGTAGCAGGCTATACCACGTAGGTTTGTGTAAGTGCACTCTTTGATGTTCGCACAATGATGAAATTGCCTAATGACGCATTTCTTAGAATGTATCCCCGTCGTTAAGTGAACATGACCGTACATGGAGGAATCTGGGGGCCTTCTAGGTAGTCTAACTATCCAGGGCCACCATGGGGAAGTTACCATATGTGGGTGCTCTGATCGACAGTCAACACTGAGCCCAGACTTCCGGCCTTCCCCTGCCAAGGCATATGACACAGGAGCAAAGCTTTCTTGGTCCCGTGAAAGCCCATTCACCAGCTGGGTACCACTGAGACATCACAAGGAGAAGCACCAGCCAAGCCCTGCCTGAATCCCAGACCCACAGAATCCATAATGCCGTGAAATAATTGTGTAAGCCACTGTATTTTGAGGGAATTTGTTCAATGATAACCACCAGAAGAACTAAAATCATAAATAGGTTGTCAACAGTTAACACACCTAAGAAGAGACTGTACTCTAAGCTGGAATCAGAGAGGAGTGATGGGTTTTAGTTTTCATTTTAAGGCCTCCCCTCCTTTTTTTGCATTATTCTAGGTGCAAATATAACTTCAGAAATTTAATAACACTGTATTGTATAACTGAAATTCGCTGAGGGTAGAACTTAAGTGTTCTCACACACAAAAAATATATATATAGTGATGGATGTGCTAATTAACTAGATGAGAAGAATTTGATATATAAATAAAATCACCATCATGTATGCTTTAAATATCTTACAATTTGGTCCATTATACCTCAATACAGCTGGGGAAAAAATAAACTTTAAAAATTAAAGTAACAACAAACATATTTTGCACATACTGTGTATCAGGCAGTCTTCTAAGTATTCCATGTGTTTTAACTCATTTAATCCTCACAATAATTCCACGAGGGGGGGCGCTTTTATTATGCTCATTGTACAGATGGGAAGTTGAGGCACAGAGAGGTTCAGTAACTGTGCCAAAGGTTGCACAGCAAGGAGCAGAACCTAAATTCAAACTAGTCAATCTGAGTCCAGAGCTACATTTGCACAAAGATCACCAGGCTGGTTCAGCAGTCACGAGCCACTGGACAAAGGTACAATCTCAAATTGCCATTCACCTGGGTCTCCGAGCATGTGACTCACCACACCTATCATGTGTCAAGCACTGCGGGGCAGCCTGGCTTCTTCAAAAGCTAGTGCCTACACTGCAATGCCCTTTATTCTACTCTCCACCTGGACACAACTTTCAAGGCCCAATCTCCCTCAATATCACCCAAATCTCTCCACTCAGCATGAATTTCTCCATCCCCCACATTTCCAGAATGAGCCATTTGTATCACATATGTCCATCCTTCTGCCTCCTACTACAATTCTGTATCTTTATATCTCCCCACTTGCTATGAACTCTGTGAGGCTCTTTGCTCTCAGTATTTTTTCTGCCTTTATATTAGTTTGCTTATTTTGAGTATCTTCCAGAAAAAGAGATGGTAAGGAAACACCATCATCCCCATTGTCCAGAGTGGTCTGTGCACCATTCATCGCTCCCCTTGAGATGGCTCAGTGGTCTCTTTTCTTCAAAGACACCTGCCCCCTAGCCAATTTCTAAAGAAAGGCTCCGTAAAGCTCAGCGCAAGTCTTACTGTTTAGAGAAGCCAATCCTATCTAACCAGACAAGAAAGACCTCTTTTGACTCAGAACTCAGACAAGCACTCAATATCTGTTAAATGAACGAAACACTCCTTTGTCATACGTAAGGATTCTGCCTAAGTGGTATCGTTCATTTTTATGCATAATTTCTGGATAATAAACTACTTAATGGTATGATCCTTCTTATATTCCCTAAAGCTCCTGGCTCAGTACCTCTGCAAAAGGAATCCTATGAAGACAAATAGTACGTGATTGTAAGTGAGATTACAACAAAAGTTCCATTTACGCTATTTATCAAGAAGATATCAGGGGCAACTTCACCATTATTTTGAGAATTGCAATTTAAACCGGTGAGACACTTTTTCACAAATAACATATTAGCAATTTAAAGATTTTTTTAAATCAATTCTGCACTAGATTCGTGGACAACTCAATACTGCGGTAGCAGTTTAACAATAAGCATCCAGCATCACCAAAAGGAAAGTCTCTAGTTTATGACATAATCCAAAAGAAGTGGAAAAAACTATATGTACAAAGATGATCGCTGCAGCAATACATACTTGTAAAACTATAAAAACGAACACTGCTTCCAAGTGATGTGGGATTATTAAATAAAAATATACCCATGGGATTGTGGACAGGTACAGGGATTAAAAAGTCATGGAGATTGGAGCAATATTAAGACATAGTGTCAAGACATAAATAAAATACTAAATTGAACATTAGGATTATGACTCCATAAAAATAGGAACAGACATGGAAAAGCACTGCATTTGAACACAACAGAAACGTCAGTCTGCTGAGACGGGGCAACTTTGGGCCACCTTCTGTCCACTTGCCCAAATCTCTGTAGGTCTACTGCATTTGCAATTTAAAGAAGGCTAGGACAGAACTCTCACTGCTGGTAGAAATATAATCTATACAACTACTTTGGATTCTGTCTGGTGGTATCTTCTAAACTGAACGCTAGTTTAGAACTCAGAAATTCTACTCCTGATTATTCGTATGTACCCAATACAAATGTGTACTCACACACGCGTATCAAGGCATGCACTAGAATATTCAAAGTCACACTGCTCACCATTGACAAAATTTGGAAACGACTCAACTTCCAGTCAACCCTAGAATAGATAAATTGGGGTGTAATCATGCAATGGAATCCTAGCCAGCCATGGTAATGACTGAACTATAGCCACGTGCACCAACATGGCTAAATCTCACAAGCAATAATGTGGAGAGAAAGAAGCCAGATATATTTAAAAAAAAACCAAAAAACATACTCTATGATACCATGTAGACAGAGCATAAAAACAGGCAAAACTAATCTATGATTGGATTGGAGCAAGAGCATGAGGGGCCTTCTGCAATAGGGCAGTATTCTGTTTCTTCATCTTGGTGCTAGTTATAAATTTACGCTCACTATGTGAAAATCTGACATACTGTACACTTAAGATTTGCATGTATGCTATTGTTCAATTTTTAAATTATTTTTTAAAATGACATAAGCCAAGCCACCCACACAAGAGGCATAAAATGTCCTGTAACATTTGAAACCAAGTTGGCTTCTTTATTTGATTGGAGAGCGGAAGAGAAGTGTGGCGGTTGTTGCGTCATTTTCTTAGCTTCAACTCTGCTCACTAAAATGAGATTTTTAAAACATGCACAAATAATCCAGCAAATGCCTGAGTGAAGTATCTGTTAATTTTTCACTGAAACCCTTTTTGCTGCTTTTGCATCTGCTCATCCTATAGCTACTCCATTTTAACAGACCTCCCACAAACACTCCCCTTTCAGCTATTCTGCTGTCCATCCCCAAATCCTTGAATTTCCTTCAACTACATACCCTTTCCTAGCCTCCTCCTCTCTGGACTAGGGGGTTAATGCCTGAGCACTTCAGCTCACATGCCTATTTGTGGGCAGATGCTGATACTCACAAAAATGAACTAAGTCTTGAATGTATTGATTCTAGTAGCCTTTTGCTTGTGGTTTCATTCTTTTGGGCCATTTTGGATGATTTAAAACTATTTTTAAATCTGCAATCCTTTTTTCCCTCTAACATCTCCCTCCCCCCAACACACACAGAGGAACTACTTTTGCTGAAGCAGAACCTCAAGTAGAGTGATTTGTGGGCCTGGCAATCTAGAGCGCAGAAAGTGTCCCAAAGCACCCCTTTGCCCTTTGGGGATAAATGCATTCCTAACTTGTGTATCTTTAAAGGGGGCAATTATTATTCCACTGGGGGCTTCTCCTCCATCCTTAGACATTTTAATCTTGACATAGGGCAGCCCACACTTCATTTTCCCTCCACTGCCACAGCGGCAGCACCTTTCCCCAAATCTATTAACTGAAAAAGGACTGAAGTTAATAATTTGTTTTCTCATTGAACCTCTACCTTGGGAAAACTTCACCTTAAAATGAGGGAGTATTAGGTTGGGGAGGGGGAAACGGGGAGCGACTGCTAATGGGTAACTGCTAATGGATATGGATAGGCTTTCTTTTTGGAAAAAAATATCTGGAATGAGACAGTAGTGTGTAACTTTGTGAATATACTGAAACCACTGAATTGTACACTTTAAAGGGGTAAATGTATGGCATGTTTATTATATCTCACTTTTTAAAATAAAAGGTGCGAGTGCCCAACTTTTTTAGAGAAAGCTGGGTGAAAGGAACAACTAGCAAGCAAAATGCTAAGTACCACCGAAAAAATCAAGTTGAATAAACTCATGAATTAAACATGAGAAAACAAGTCCTGATTTCAATCCAGCTGAGTGAGGGGAGGGCAAGAAACTCCACAATTATCGACCTGGATGATTAACCTTCCCTATTCGTCTCAGCGCTCTCGTTCTGATATATTTCATTAATTAATACAAGAGGAACCTCCATGGAGACTATGTGCAGAGAGCGAGCGCTGGGGGACGCCACAGATTGTTTTTCATGCGAGTTAACTCGGCCAAAGCCCTCACCCCGGAGCAGCAGAGCTCTTGCTGACCTGCATGCAGGACGCTCCACGAGGAGTTGCCTCTGAAAGTCCCACCGGGACCCAGGTGGGGGAGGATGAACGGTCAAGGGGAGGCAGCTGCCCGGAAGGCAGAATTCCCTGCGTGTTTGCTAAGGGGCATGTAGAAGGGGCCGTTAAGGGACCAAATCCGCTTAAGGACGCTCGCGCCCTCCTTCGACCTGACGCCGCGGATCCTCCAGAAGCCCACGCTGTCCCGACCCGGTTCGGCGGGGTCCGGAGGCCCAGAGCTCCCACACCCCTCTCCCACTTCCCGGACCCTCCAACCCTGGCCGGGGCCATCTCCGAGTCGGCTGAGGGCGACCCGAGGCCACCTGCCGCTCTGGGACAGAAGGATAAAGGGGCCGACCGCCAGTCTGTCCTGTGGAACAGAGCAGAGAACTTCACCGGGACACGTCTCGGAGAGGGTCTCTCACCCCATCCCGCACTGAAAAAGGGCTCAAGGTCACCCGTCCCCTCCCTCCGCCCGGCCCGGCCCAGACTTTCCCGCTGCCCCGAGCCTAGCGCGCCGCGCTCCGGTCCACACGGGCCGAGCCCCGCCGCCACAGCTCGCGCCAAACCCAGGCAGCCGCAGAGTCCAAGCAACCTTTCGGACCCGGTCTATAGACCCGCCCTGAGGCCGACGGGGCAACCCGGGCGAGCCGGCGTCCGCGGGGTGCCCTCCACCCTTGCCACTGCCGCCGTGCGCCCCCGGCGCGCGCCAAGTTTGCCTGGTTGGGCGCGGAGGCCCGCCCGCGAACTCCGCTGGGTGTGTGCAGTGAACGATGGAGCCCCACACCCCCGCGCCCACCCCATGGGGAAAAGGGTGCAGCGTAGCACCCGGCTCCACTCACCTCCAGGCGCACCTCCCAACCTGCCGCGCCGGGCCGATAGCTCAATGGCTCCGCCGGGCTCCGGACCTCGGTAGAGGGGCGGGGCAGAGGGGGCGGAGCCAGCCCGGCTTGCCAGCGCCAGAATTAAACCCCGCAACGCACAGCATCCACCTGGGCCCTGCAGCCACCGCACCGGCGAAGAAATCGGGGCAGAATGGCAAGCCGCAGACGCAGGGTGGGAAACGACTGTGGCTGCGTCCCGGAGTGGGGCAGGAGGGAGCCCCAGGAGGTTCCTGAGACCTTCGGGGACCCGGCTCTCCGCGGAGCTTCTTTGTACCGCGGGCCGGCCGGCGGACATGCCCCAGTGCGCCTGCGCGTGGCTCCAACCCCACCGTGCCCAAGAGGCACCTTCGCGCACCTCCGCCGCAGCACCCCTCCCGCGGGCCTCTGCACGGCCAGAACCTCCCACATGTTTCTTCTGCTCACGTGTCTTTACTTTTTGCCCCGGAGGGAGGGAAAAAGCCCACCCCCCAGTGAAATTTGCGTCAGTTCAGATCTATTATCTCTGGCCCGGAGGCGTCCCTGGACGGCGGAGGGTGGCATGTTAACACTCCGCCCAAGTGCCTTTTGACCGCTGCCTCCCTCCACTCCGCTAAGAATTTGCTCTGCGGCTGTGGGGTCGGTTTCTGATACCGGGTGAGAGGGGGACTCGGGAGAGTGCAGGGCTTTCGTTTCCTGCAGGTGCCTGGGTGGGACAGTTTCTGGGGTGGTCAGAAACCTCCCGCCGTTCCCTGGACCCGCATTGTATCCTCCGTGTGTTCTCTCCTGCTCGGCCTCAGGGCAGAGGACATCCTCCGTGGAAAGGAGAGGATTCAGAGGGTGCAGACGTTCGTGGGACTCCAAAGAAGACGCAGGGCCCGCCTCCGGAGCTGAGGACCTAGCTAAGACGTCAAACACTCAATTCAGAGCAATCTCACCAGATGCAAAAGAGATTGAGTCTTCTTTCTAGTTGAGGATGGTTTGAATAAACTAGACAGGAGGACCGACTTTATAAAAACCAAGTAATTACCAAGATAAACAACATGCCAACTCTCACTGATTTTCTTTGGGGAGGGGCTCCCCCTAGCTCTCCAGCATTGCACACACCCATTAGGGCTTTACCCAAGTCACAATATTTTTGCAAGTAGGCTGAAGTGATGAGTCATCAAATCTCACTATGTGAAATGCTGGCCTCTGAGGAAAAGAGCCTTGAAATCAGTGCTTCCCTACATGTTGGTGGCAAAGCACACCTGCAAATTTCTGAAATTGATGACCCCTGCCTATTAAAAGGACAGGCAAAGGGCAGCTCAAAGGTTCTGAGGGCAGGAAATCTTAATTTTAGTCTCAGCTCTTTTGCCAGCTCACCGGGTGAGAATTAGCAAACTCCTCCTGGGCCTCAGTTTCTTCATCTGTAGAACAGGGTACATGGATTCAGTAGGTTGTGTCTAAAATCTCAAC
This sequence comes from Rhinolophus sinicus, assembly GCF_036562045.2. Classification (NCBI taxonomy): domain Eukaryota; kingdom Metazoa; phylum Chordata; class Mammalia; order Chiroptera; family Rhinolophidae; genus Rhinolophus; species Rhinolophus sinicus. The sequence goes on from NC_133754.1 coordinate 140,771,223, forward strand.
CCCCAATTATCTATGAATTTATTTAAAAAAAAATACTTCTTCCCAAGGTGATGAGGGGTAAGGGAGAATCAGACGGCTCCTGCATACACAAAGTATCCTGCACCCTTTATTTCTCCTTCCTTACATTTAGTAAACATTTATTTAATAGGGCCTCAAAAGTAGGCAAACCTAATCAATTAAAAGTTTATGGCAGATTCTGAATTTTCCATGGATTTACATTTAAAAATTTCATTTTTAGTAATTTTTCTAGTGAGACACAATTCACGGATACAATACCACATAAGTTAATCTTTATACAAGTCAGTGACTTTGAATATATTCACAGTTATGTAACCATCACCACTAACATCATTCTTGTTTAAAAAAACCCGTTATCACTATCATCCAATTAAAAAACCCTTTGCAGTCATTCCCCAGCTCACCCACTCTCACTCTTAGCTCCAGGCAACCACTAAGCTACTTTCTCTCTCTATGGATTTGCCTGTTCTGGACATTTCATAGAAATAGAAACACACCATATGTAGCCTTTGGGTCTGGCTTCTTGAATTTAACAAATTTAACATCCATGCTGTAGCAATATCAATACTTCATTCCTTTTTATAGCCGAATGATAGTCCATTGTATGGATAATACCACATTTTGTTTATTCATTCATGCACTGATGGACATCTTGGATTTTTTCCACTTTTTGGCTCTTAAGAATAATGCTACTATGAATATTTATGTACAAGTTTTTGTGTAAACATGTTTTCATTTCTCTTGAGTTTATATCTAGGAGTAGAATTTCTTGGCTAAATACTAACTATAATTAACTTTTTGAGGAACAAACTTTTTCAAAGTGACTATACTATTTTACATTCATGTTATGAGGGTTTTAGTTTCTCCAAATCCTTGACAATATTTGTTATTGTCATCTTTTGGAATATATATATACATATATCTATATATATATATATATCCTAGTGCGTATGAAGTGGTATCTGGTGGTTTTAATTTGCATTTTCCTAATGACTAATGACATTGAGCATCGTTTCATATCCTTATTGGCCATTTGTATATCTTCTTTGAAGAAACGTCTATTCAATCCTTTGCCCATTTTTAAATTGGTTTATGTGTCTTTTTATTGTTGAATTGTAAGAGGTCTTATATCTGATAGGTGGTAGTAGTTCTTTTCTGATATATGATTTGTAATTTTTTTCTCCCTCTGTGAGTTGTCTTTTCACTTTCTTGATAGTGTCCTTTGAAACATATATGCTTTTAATTTGATAGTCATATATTTTTACAATATAGCATAAGCTAACACTTATGTTATAAGCTAATACTTAATACTTTTTCATACTATAAAAGTAATGCATGCCCATTACTGAAAAAAATATAAAAAGGACAAAGAAAAAATAATCATTTATGGGTCTATCATTTAGATATAACCACCGTTAAGATTATAGCAAATTTCCTTCAGGCCCTTTTTTAACACACATTATTTATTTATTTGATAGCACCCTTGGTTCCTAATGAGGACTGTCTTACTGGCAGCATCCTCATACTCAGAACCTTTTCCTCTCCCTCCTTCCCCATCAAAACTAATTTGTCCTGTGTCTATTCCCTGTGGATTCAGTCCAAGGGTGTCCAAACTTTTTTCAATGTTTTTTACCAAGGGCCATATGCGGTAAAATACACAAACAGCCAGGCCACTCACTTGAGGTGAAGTACGTATTGCCTCACCTGGTTTATTTAAGTAAACTAAATATATTTTTGGAATTTGCTGCGGGACAATTAACAATGGATTGTGGACTGCAGTTGGCCCACGGGCCGCAGTTTGGACACCCCTGAGTTAAGCTAATCTAGTACATTAATAACGAACATGTCCATAAGTTATACAAACTTTGCGGTTAAAGGGCATCTTCTCTGGTTCTGAGATACACCCTATCAGACCATTTGCATGGTGGACCTTCATGTAATACAATTAGTCATGTGCCGTATACTAGGAATTGTGTGCAAATACCAGCAGCCAGCTCTTTACCCTCCCTGAGCCCTAAGCTCCTCGTCCAGCAGATGGAAATAATACCACCATGCCTGCTTAGCCTCCTCCCTGTAAGGATCCAACCTCGCAGAGTGAGTTGGACCAGAATAGGCCTTGGGGATGGTGCAGGTAGGACTCTAGAACCCTGAATGCTCCGTACACTAGGCCCACTCAGGTATTTGGCAGCAAGGAGATAAATCAGGAGAGGGTGAGGAAGACACTCAGGTAAGAGGTCACCAAAGACCTACCAGACCTTTGGGGCAGGTAGAATTAGGGCAGGCCCTGGAAGTAATTTTCTTCCTCATACTCTTCATTTCACTTTTTTTATTTTTGAACAGTGGATACCACAGTTATCATGGAAAAATTTAAAAACGTATTCTCATTCTCAAATATTTTAGAGATGTGAGGGTAGGGGTTTTGTCTGGCTTTATGCCAGAGTATTAAAGATAATTTGTGGTGGCAAGAATGTGTGTTTGGGGGTGGGGGGGCAGGGGATGAAAGAAAGTGCATGTACAAACCTGAGTCACAACTGAGTCTCAAAGAAAAAGTAAACTGGGGAGCAAAGAAGGATTGTGTAGTCAAGACAGCTGGAGTCACCACTGGCAAATCCTTTTCTACTATCAACCTCACAGGGTCTAGAATTTACTAAGGAAAACTGTGTGTTCCCTCACCCTTGCCTAAAGTCTGACTGCTACTAAGGAATCTTCTTTTAAAGGAACATTTATTAATATTACAAAATGCTACTGTGTGTCTCACAAGCTGTGGCTTCCTCTTCCAAAACAACGCTTCAACCTTGCCTTGTTGGAGAAAGCTAAAATAGAGACACAGAACGGCAACGTGGTTGTGGTCGGCTCTGCTCCTTTCTATATCCCAAAGCTCATACTTTACATTTCACTAGTTGGTTTGCCACTTAGTTATAAGCATTATGAAATTTAGGAAGTGGATGTCAAATCTAGTTGCTGCCTGTGTCAGAAAACATGTAAGATAATTATCTAAATCTAGAAAGAAAAGAGGATCTAATAAATTTCAACCTATAACATGATAGCACTGACACTTGTGGTTCATGGAAGTAACTATTTGAAAGGTAAAGGACACATTGATTCAATTGCTGTAGTTATTTCACAAGTAAATTAGAGTTCAGTTTGCATTCAACCGAAGCCCTGTTTGAATACATTTTATATGTTACTAAAGGACATAACCCTAGTTCAGGAAATTCGAGCTAAAGAGTGATCTTTATTCAAAATTATAATCTTCATTGTATCATTGTTACGATTATAAAATATTTATAGAACATTCAAAAGGTGAATGGCATTCTCCTAGGATGCTAAGTGGAAGGGGATTATGTGTACAAGCCTGTCCCTGCAGACCCACTATATTTAGAACATTTATTTATTCAACAAATATTTATTGAGGGCCTACTGAGTTAAGCTTTATAAAGGACACAAAGATGAAGAACCTCAAGAAACTACCTGTCTTTTAGGGGAATTAATACCTGTACAAAATTAACTAACATATTAAACTTTGGCTTGAGAGAAATATAAAGTATTATAATTAAAACAATATACTTTTAATAATTGATAACATTTATCGAGAACTTACTTCTCCTGTGAGGCAGGCATGATTATTATCCACAATTTGTAAAGCGAAGATGGAGGTTTAGAGAGGATCAAATATCTTCCGGAAGCCAGTGTGCTAAGCAGTGGAGGTGGGATTCGAACCCAGGTCGGCAGGGTCCAGAGCCAGATCTCAGCGCTGATCACTTCCAGCTAAGAGAGCACGTGCATAACATGTTTTCAAAACATTATGTTAGTGATAACTTTGCACGGAGTCATTGTCACCGAAGCCTTTTCTCCCTTGGCAAGGAAACACAGACCTGGTGACCTTTTGACCTTGACCTCATAGCACCATTCTCTAACCCAGTAGTTTTCGAACAATTGAGAAGCCTTTTCATGGAACTTTTAATGGAAGGTAAAAATGAAGGTTCTCTGAGTGAAGCTGAATGGGGAGAGGAATGTTCCATGAGCGGTAGGGGCACTGAGGGGAGGGAAGCAGGCTGCCCCACATTTAATTGACGATTATCACAGCTGAAACCTAATAAGGAACAGTGATGTCAATACAACCTCAGTCATGTCACTAAAGAAGTGTCGACTTTTCTCCCCACTGGCAGGGCTGTGTCTAGCTCAAAATAGATGAACAGCGTGAGTCTGATGAGGTCTTAGAATTAGTCACGTTTAATGTACCTTGGTCTAGTAAGTGTAGCTCCCTTCAATATGAATTCTTTTTTAAATGTTAAAAGATGGCTTGTTTACCTGGCAGGCCTCAAAACCTTGTCAGGAAGGTAGGTAAAGTCAAAGGGTGAGCACCAGGACTGACCATGTTGAAGGAATGATGGCTCATTGCTCTTAGGATCTGGTTACGTCAGAGCCTTTAATGAACACTGAACTCAAAGGAGACCCGGGATGTATAACCTAGTGCTGAATTTCAACAAAGAAGAGCTTAGTCAACTTTTCTCTTCCCAGCACAATTGTATAGCCTGACAAAGCATAGCCAAGGGAGGGAGGAGAATGCTGAAAGGGGAGGAGGAGACACAGAGTCTGGGGACAATGGCATTAGGTCAGCGGTACCCTCTCTAAAATTTGGTTTTGCAACTTGGAGCCAAAGCAATTACTTACAGGATTTATTATCCTAAGGTTTTATTATCTGCTGTCATTCCTGTATTTCTCCAGGAAACACACAGAATTCTAGAATGTATTAGTAACTCAACAAATAAATTCACCCAGCTCCTTTCTACTCACTGTCTTAGGTTGGCCTAAAGGGCAGTTCACTTATTTAACCATGGCACGTGTGTAGTTATCTGTCCTAATCTGTGTACCTTGTGAGGGTTACACCCTCTGTGTTGTCCATCTTTTATGTGTTTAAGAACAGGGACCTAGTCTACTTAACTCTCAGTATTGCCCAGCTAATTAGCACTATTTTTATTGTGCCAGTTATTAGTTTGAAAACTGAAAGTAACTCAAATGTCTTACAAGAGGGGATGTTTGAGATGACGTGACATACCTATACGGAAGAATGCTAAATAGCCAGTAAAAATGCTAAGAATGTTGCAATCTGTTCGTACTTATGAAATGATTCTAAGGGAAAAATCAAATACAAAGTAGAGTGTATACACTGATATACACTGATAACAACTATGTAAAAAAATAAATGATGATAAACTATCAAGGATGAGCGGTGATTCTTAAAGATCAAAATTGTTAAAAATAGGTTAAGGTCCCATAAATTCTTTATAGTCAAAGTTAATGCAAACTTATATATATATAGACTATTGTATTGTATTAGTTATTTATTGCTGCATGAACAAATCGCCCCAAAACTTAGAAGCTTGAGACAATAAACATTTATCATCTCACAGTTTCTGAGGGTCAGGACAGGGCTGCTGCTTAGCTGGATGGTTCTAGCTCAGGGTCTCTCACGAAGTTGCAGTCAAAATGTCAATAAAGGCTGTTGTCATCTGAAGGCTTGACCAGGTCTTGTAGGTCCACTTCCAAGAAAGCTCTGACTCACATAGTTGTTGGCAGAAGGCCTCAATCAGTTCCTTGTCACGTGAACCTCGCCATAGGGGGCCTCTCCATAGGTCTGCTCATGACATGGCAGCTGGCTTCCCCCAGAGCAAGTCATAATTGGTGGGGAGTGGGGGCAGAGGGAAGAGGGAAGAGGAGAGAGGGAGAGACGGAAAGAGAAGAGAGAACGACCAAGACAACAGCTACAATGTTTTTTATAACTGAATGTCAAAAGTGACATTCCTTCATTCCTGCCATATTCTAAGGTCACGTAGACCACCCCTGAGACAACGTGGGAGGGAACCTTACAAGGGTGTGAATAGTCAGAGACAGGGATTATTGGTGACCATCTTGGAGGCTGGCTACCACAACTATTAAGACAATAATAAAACATTTTTGCTCAAAAGCAAAGGATCTGGTTATGTCAGAGCCTTTTAATGAACGCTGTATTCAAGGGAGACCTGGTACATATAACAGTGCTGAATTTCAACAAAGAAGGGCTTAGTCAGCTTTTCCTTTTTGGTTATTAAATGTACATTTCAGATGTACATTGAAAGAGATATTTCAAAATACCTAATTCTCCTAATTATAATTTTCAAGACATAATCACGAAATTTATTTCATCTTTTCTATGTGCCAAGCACTGTGCCAAGCTTTTTGCATGGACCTTCTCCTACAACTTTCACAACCCAAAAGGGGGCACTTTTAGTTGCCTCCTTTCACAGAGATGGAACTTGAAGCACAGAGAGTTTCGGTATGCTCAAGGGCACAGCAAGGAAATCAGAATGTGAACTCAGATCTATCAATTAAAGCACATACATCATCCCTGAGCTATACTGATTCCCTCCAGTCGCAGTTTTGGGAAGTAAGTCTGTAACCTATCCAAGCTTCACACATTAAGAACCATCATTCCAGGTAAGTAGTTCAGGATTTCCCTGCAGTCAGAGTAAATAAACACAGACTGAAAATTGGAGGTTCGGTCCATGGGGTCCTGTATCATGACTAAGACAATAATAGTTACCTGTCTTGAGGAGAGGTCGTCTATTGTCCTTCCCCTCTTGCCTGTCTCCACCCCAGTCACACTGGCCTCCTTGTGGTTCTTGGAACACTCCAGACCTGCTCCCGCCTTAGGTCATTTGTGCTTAACGTTCCTCTTCTCCTCCCCCAGGACTGGCATGGCTCCTTACATTACCTCCTTTCCTGAAATGTCACCTTCCCAGAGAGGCACACCATTACTGTGCTATTTAAAATTGCCACTCCACCACTATCACTTAGTCCCATCTTCCTTCCCCTGTTGTCCTTTCCCATATCACTCATCACCGCCAATATCCTACATCATTCACTTACTTACTATGCATATATTTCTCTCCCTATCCCAGAAGCAAGGATTTGGGTCTGTTGGTTCACTGACCCCTCTTTTATTCCGAGGATCCCTAACACAATAAACATTATATGAGGTCTGACAATTACGTTCATGAACTCATCCTAGAAAAAGTGCTATATCCCTCATTGCTGAATATCACTACTGTCACCTTCGAAGTGCTCCCCTTGGGAAGCTATGCACTGATGCCAGCACCTGGTCCACCCTTCAAAGCAGTTTTGGAACTCTTTTTCTGGAATGGCCATCATAGCTGTTGTCATATTACCCTTGATGTCCCAAATGTCATCAAAATGTCTTCCTTTCAAAATTTCCTTCATCTTTGGGTAAAGAAAGAAGTCATTGGGTGCCAGATCAGGGGAGTAGGGAGGGTGTTCCAATACAGTTATTTGTTTACTGGCTAAAAACTCCCTCACAGACAGTGCCATGTGAGCTGGTGCATTGTCATGATGAAAGAGCCATGAATTAATTGTTTGCGAAAAGTTCAGGTCACCTAACTTTTTCAGGCAGCCTTTTTAACACTTCCAAAACAAATTCATAATGAATAAATAATCCCTCTGACATCAAAAAGTTTAGCAACATCATTGCAGCAAGTTCTCAAACTTAATTGTCAGACCTCGTATACCCTCAACAATAAATGTGTATTGGGATAAACAATGAAATAACAATAGGAAGCTTAAAGTATGTAGTTGATATCAGAGTAGCTCAGCTGAAAATTTAATGGTCAATTTCTTTTCCTGCCATAGCTCTTTAAATTTGATGATGAAATTATCTAGACATTTTTGTCCAAATAGATGTTTCTAGAGAGAATTATTTCCTTTTAATCAACATTTACATTTGTTGTCACGTGTGTTCATTTTCTAACCGGAGGAGACATGTTAGAAATTTCTAGAAACAACAAAAACTCTAGACATTTAAGATACTTTTAACCTAGAAGAGAAACTAGGTCAGGACTAAAGCAGTTCCATTGCCCAAGTAATAACCTATCCCTCTGTACAGTGACCCTATAAAACCTGAATAAACATTTACCTTTGATATTAGAAAAAAGTCAGTTAAGCAAATGGCATTTAATAACGAATGAAATGAAAGAACTTCCTTTATTTATTTTGGATAATCCATTAATTTTTAGTATGTTTTGCTCCACCGACATAGAAGAACTCTATTGTTTGATAGAAGGTCAGCATTCAGTCTAAGTTGGCCCTGGTCTCCCTAGAACTATTAACTCCAATCTTGGTCATTTCAGAATGCTGATTTACTAATTGACAGTGTTTTCAATAAAGGTTTTCTTGACACTGAGTTTTTTTTTCTTTAAACCAACCAAACATATCAACAATAGAAATAACTGCTAAACTTGATTAGATACCTGCTAAGTGTTAGGCATCATATCTATATTACCTTTAATACTTTCTGCAACTCTACAGGACAGAGATTGTCGTCACAAAGCCCCATGAAGTGAAGCAATTTGTTTAGATCACACCGTCAGGACAGAGACTCAAACCAGGATTATCTGTTTGATTCCCAAATCTGGGCCAGTCTCAAGGTGCCACTCTCTGGCCCTAACCATCAGCCTAAGCAGTACCCTTACCTAATTCTCTTCATATAAGTGGCAGCAACCAAATATTGCATGGTACATATGACATTTACACAACGTAAAAAAAGTTTTACATTGTTTATCTGAAATTCAAATTTAACTGGATGTCTTGCATTTTTATTTGCTTAATCTGGCTACTTTATGTGGAAGGAACCTTGAGAATTATTGAATTGAGTGCTTCTTAACCAAGGGTCCTCGCCAAAATGATCTGAAGGGCTTTTTCAAAACATACATACAGGTTCTACCCCATATTGCATGATGACCCTGGAGTGGATCCAGGCCTGTGAATTTTCAAAATGTTTTATTTGTTCATCAAAAAATATATTTACGGAGCACTTACCCTGTGCCAAGTGCTTTTCTAGGCTTTGCAAACAAGCAAGAACCAAAGCAAAATTCTACCTTTGGGGGTCTTCCCAGGTGACTCCAAAACTCATCCCTGTTAAGAAACAACGGGTTAAGTACCCTCATTTTACAGATTGGGGGAACAGAGGCCCAGAATGACCACTCACAGAGGATGGAAAGGAGATAAAGTCTCCTACTCTTAGTCCAATAGTTTTTTTAAAAAATAGCTCTCTGCTGACCATATGTCCTCCATTTTCTAGAATACTTCCCTTTTCTTATTCTGTTATCTTTAAAATGACAATCTTTGGATTGCAAAATATGGTGGGAGAAGCTACGTCATTCTTAAAATAATACATTTAATACTGCTTGAGGCTCTCAACTTGTACCCATGCCACCAAGATTATACATGTCAACGGACAGCAGTAACGGAGAATCCTGACCCCAAGGGAAAGCCGCAATCGTTATTGGCGCTTCACTCTCTAGACAGCATAGGAGCAGCATTTTTCATATACGTTGACTTATACGCTCGCCCCATAACCTTGTGACCCAGATGGAAAAGATGTTCTAACTGCCCGTTACAGGTAAGGGAGCTGAGATCAGCTCCCATAGCCACGTACAAACAACTCATACGTGGCAGAAACAGGGCTCAAGTCCAGGTTTTCGCTCTCCACGTAGGAATAAAATAATCTGAAGATGAATGAACTGTTAACTTGTGTCTTTGCTTCCTCTTCCAGCATGAAAGGACAGCAGAGGTGGAAGAAACATGCTGTTACTGGTGCAACACTAACCTGCCTGCCTGCGGCAAAGCCTCTCCCTCCCAGCACCTCTGCCCTCTCCTCTCAGGCTTCACGTTCCCACCATACCATGGATGGCGGAAAAAAACCTCAACCAAAATGCACACAAGTTACCCATGCACCGTGTGCCCTGTGTGCCCCGCTATTTGTAGGGATTCACACAACCAGTTAACTAATTAGTAGTACTGAATTTGTAGGGAGTTCCTGGGCCCATGGGACTGTTTCCTTCAAGATGAATATGAAATGATACTGGGCCTGGGAAGAAGAAACCTGGAAATGAGAGCTAGGGAAAATGGGGCCTAGTTTGATGGAGAAGATGCTGACTTCTTGTCCAATTTGCATGAATCCCCAAGGCTGGCACACCCTTTATTAAGGAGTTAAATGCAAATTCCACATGAATTTTAAAAAAATAAAACTGGGAGGGGTTGCTGACATCTCTGCCCCCAGCCTCTAGGAGGTACCAGGCCACCTTCTACAGTGAGGGATCCTTGGGGGAGGGTTTGGAAGCCAGACTCCAGCCTATCTCCATCATCTGAAGGCTGAGCAGACTTGCCCAGAATAATCTGCCCAGGTCCCACCATCTGTTCCAACAACGCACACTCCTACCTGCCAGCACACTCATTCCATTGCTTTCCAGTTTTCTGCCACTCCCTTCTGGTCCAGGTTCTCCCGTGCCCTGTGGATGACACTTGATCTTAACAACGGTTAGAACTTGGGACAAGATTCTGGTGACCCCTGGATTTAAGTCAGTCTCAAGTACTGGTGCAGACCCCATATATTTACAAAACACATATTAGAGGTATTTGCAAGAGCGGCCTCCTAAACAGCTCTTCTTTCCGTCAACCCCTGCCCCCAACCATCCTATATACATCCACCAGCTGAATTTTCTAAAAGACCAGTCACTCTCCTACATAAAAATAAATTCATTCCCTTACATAAAAACAAAAGCCTTCCATAGTGCTGCCCTTAACCCCTTACTCCCCCCTCCCAAAAATGTTTATTCACTTGATAATCCCTGTCCTACCACATGGGTTAGGTAAGGAGCAACTGAGGCAATGTATGTGAAAATATTGAAGAATCCAGTATGTTACGTTCACATAGCATTTCACAGAATCTGAAGCATTTCACATGTTTCATGTGATTTCAAGATCGCAGAAGACAGATTTATGTTACTTTTAATATGAGTATATTTTGATTCGATAAATGGATTGTTAAATTCTAAGTCTTTCACTTTTTTGTCAGTTGACGGATATGAAATGTAAAATTTCATGTAAGATTATATTATTAAATGTCAAGTGCTATATCAACATCAATTAAACATCAATTAAGATGAACAAAGCAGAGCACTTACCTAGGTTTTCACCACAAGAAGGCATAAAAATAAGACTTTTGCCATGATTAGTCCTTATTTGCACGATGTATTGAGAAGGGCAGAATAAAGTCGTGAAAAGCATGAGCTTTTATGGCTGGAAATTAGTCGGATAAAAATTACTTTGTATAACTGAAGTGCCTATAGAATACGGAAAATATTTGGGGGGGTTGCTTTTTATTTTTATAATGAATGAAAGTTCAGGAAAAGGCAGTGCCTCAGAATGAAAGACCAACAGTACTCTGATTAAAAGCTGGTGTCAAAAAAAAAAAAAGCTGATGTCAGGTTAATTTGAATTTATGAGAGGCTGTATCGTGCACTGGTTAAGAGCACGGCCTCTGTAGCTGTCGTGCCCGCATCCAAACACTGACTGCTGCTCATAAGCCGTATGACCTTGGACAAGTTACTTAACCTCTTCAGACCTCAGTTTCCTCATCTGTAAAACAGGAATAATAATAATACCTACTGATAGAGTGGTTGTGAAAATTCAATGAGGTGATATGTGCAAAATACTTGGAATAAGGCCTGTCACTTAATAATTCTATAATGACAATAGATCTGAAGACAGGCCTTCCAATTTGAATATTCAGCTGATAAAAGTTTCAACTGCTCATTAGAGTCATTAGAGTGTGGTCCATAGTTTTTGGAGTCAATTAAAATTATTCGTGTTGTAAGAGATGGAAAACCCCAAGTCAAACTGGTTTAAGACAAAAAGGGAACGTGTTGCCTCATGCAGTTGAAACGTCCACGGAAGCACTGGCTTCAGGTTCAGCGTGATCAGAGCCTTAACCAGTGACCTCAGGGCTCAGTTTTTCTCCATTTCTTAGATCTCCTTCTGCCATTATTGCTTCATTGGCAGGTTCTACGTGAGGGTGCTTTATGGCCCCAGGCTCCTGTCATCTTACTGTAAACAGGCCAAGTCAATAGGAATGTGGGAATCTCTCCCAACCCTCGCCTAAAGTCTCCTTGCCACTGCAAATGGACATGAGAGCTCTTTTGGAGATTATGGAAATGTTCTCAAACCAGATTATTGTGATTACTCTTTAAATATACTAAAAATCATTGAATTGTACACTCCAAAAAAGGATGATTTATGGTATACAAATTACACCTCCATAAAGCCACTAAAAATGGATTTTCCTTGTGTCTTTTTGGGTCTGATAGGGTCACGAGGCCATTTCTGAACCTATCACTGGGTCAGAGGAACGTGATGCTTTGATGATTAGCCAGGCCTGAGTACCACACACATGCCCTGGAGACGGGTAATAAAGTCAGTTTCATCCAAAGCACAGGAACTAGTTGAGAATGGGAACAGGGTGTTGGCCAGCTGAAAATTGGGTTAATGGATTTTGCTTCCTAAGACCCAAAGACCAAAGTTGATCTAGAACCAGTCCAGGCTTCTAGGGCCTCTCTGACCTCACACACGGGCCTGTCATGGGCCAAAACACTGTCACATACAGCCTTGTGAAGCCTACCTTGCTTTTCTGACTTCTCCGTGGCAAATGCTAAGGTAGAATGAACCACATGCAGGATTGTTACTCTCAGAAATATTGACATTAGTCATCTGCAAATAAATGCAGGATGTCCTTTTCTCCTGGCTCGAACACATCATTATGTATTTTCTGCAGTACTGACTGATCTTGGGCGCTGCCCAGGGCTCACTGGGGCCCGTTGCAGGCCGGAGATGTGGGAGGAGATGTGTCACCTCTCTGTGCCCCACTCAGCAAGCCATCAGTCCCATGCTCCCTGAGAAAGAACCAGAAACGAATCCTCCACCTTTATTTTTTTGTCATTTTACACCCTTTATCTCACCTCTCACTATCTCTTTCAAACTTGATTCTCAATGCTTGTGACTGTGGGTCCAAAGGAGGGATGATGTAATGGATTAGAATGAGCTGTATGGCTCTAGTTTAACTGATTTTCCAGGGCACAGGGAGAGACAGTGCTGGAGGCTCTTCTTACTTTGTTGAAGAATGGCAACATTAAACAAAAGCGGACATATCCAGAGTGCTAAAAGTGGAAGCACTGCGCCGAGCGCTCTATATCCTTTGTTCTTTTAATCCTTACAACAACCTCAAAAGATGGATCATCTTATCCACATTTTGTATGTGAGGAAACTGGCTCCTAGATGTGAATTAGGGCAACACAGCTCGTCTGAGGTAGACCTGTGCTTGGAGTGGGGCTGTCTGTCTGTGAGGTGGGAACTTTTAACCATGAGCAGCCTGTCTGCGTCTGACAAGTCTGGATGTGGCCTGCAAGCCCCTTCACTGTTACGGTCAGTGTCCTTGACAGCGGAGGCTTCCAATGGAAGGGAAGAGAGCGTCTCTTGGCTCCTCTGTGGCAGAAGCAGTGAGGACCTGCTAACCTGGTTTTGCAAGGCTGAAGGTACAGCTCCTGGGGGTGCAAACCGATACCCCACTTGCTGCAGATGGGCACAGATGGATCTGTTTGGCCAGCACCCTATTGTTACGGGGAGCTGTTGTTATTGGGGCATATTCTCTCCAGTTCATTCCTAATTTCAGCACTCCTTAGAGCATTTTCCCAACTACTTCACACCTGTATGTTAGCTGTCTGACACTTAAAAGTATTTGCCTTTACATCGCTGAAAAAAAGCTGGCAAGTTGCTAGAAGTAGTTGCCCAGCCCCCTCCTCTACCCTGCTGTGTCAGAAGGTTTGAGTGGAAAATAGGAAGCATACACGTTCTCATGTAGCCAATGATGTATTTGCATGAAGAACTATACAATTCAGTCTCATTATGGGTCAATGAGGCTTTTAGGGGCAGGACCAGGGACATATCCATCATTGCATACCATTCCCTACCCCCCCCCCCCGCATTTAACCTAATTCTCCTACCAGCCCTATAAAGTGCACACTTCTATAATTCCCATTTGACAGGAGAGAAAACAAAACAAAGGCTTACCCAGGCACCATAACCGACCCGTTATTGCAGAAATCAGATCCCAAGCCTTGGCTCTCAACCACTATTCACCGCCTGCGTTCTCAGCTCTCCCTGTGCGTGATGATCACCTGGGGAGATTTTAAAAGGTACCAGTGTCCGATTCAAACCCAAATGAAGTCAATCTGAATCTCTAGGGGCTGGGGCTGAGGCATCCGTGGTGCTTGCATTTTTTAAAGTACCTCAGGCGATTGTCAGGTGGTGAGAAAGCCACACTATTTGAAGAGCTGCTGATACAAATTCACAAGTCAAATGGGTGCCTTGTCTGGGAGGTGGGGGATGCTTCCAGCAAATGACAGGCTGGCAGAGTACTCTGGGCTGGGGAGTGTGTGGCCATCCACAGGGAGGGTGCAGTAACAGGAGGCAGTATTGTGTGACGGTTAACAGTTGACAAAGATTTGGGTTTGAATCTGTGCCCCTCATGGATCCCTCTGAGCCTCTTGATTCATCACTAAAGAGAGGATCGTAATGGACCCCATGTTGAAGTGGGTTGTGAAGAGGCAAGAGAGGGCACGCAGGCACTGAGCTCAGCCCAGATTCTGGCTTCTTGTGAGCAGTGAGTCACTCTTAGCTACTCATGGCAGTTACCACACCACTAAGCACACGTTACAAATACCAAGTCGTTGCAAAGGCAAACCCAAATTCTGAAAAGTGTTTCTGTCTCCTCATTGCTGATCATCCAGTATTTAGGATTACCCTCGTCACCTGAGAATTGAGCTCATTTGCCGTGGTGGTGTAACATCGGGGTAACTAGTATCGGGGTGACTAACTGTCTTAGAGGTGGCCGACTGGCAGCCTGTTATAAGTCTGCCAACAGGCAGTGGGGTTGGGTGTGGAGCCAGCAATGGAAGGGGAGTTCTAAGGGCTCGGACTGCAGGTGGGGGGACCGAGCTAAGGAAATGCGGCCCTAGCAAAAGCTTTCAGTTTCCGGTAAGGAGGAGGTTGGAGGCTGGGGAGGAGAAGGACCCAGGCTCAGAAACGAATGGGTGACCGGAAGCCAGTTTTAAGGTCTAGGGAAGAAGTTGGGAGGTCTTTCTCAAGGATCCAAGGATCACCCCTTTCCCTCCAAACTTTTTGCCACCCCCTTTTTTTAAATGTTGTCATGCAGGGTGTCATGCGGGATCTCAGCTCCCGCTCCCCACATTGGAACACAGGATATGGTGAGGCCAAAAAGGAACACCCACGGAGCCATAGATAGGGGAGTCATACCGCTATATTCTCGCTGGAGGCTGGGCGAGACACACAAAGTAGGATCCACAATCCGCCATCCGCTTTTCTGCCTGCCAACCAACCCTACTTGCTAACTGCACTGCGCACTTGCTAGCTTAGTGATGGCAGTTATATCAGTGGCTAATGGCTAACGGGTAACAGTTGATGGCCAACTAGCCACAGCTGACGGCCATCTACTACCCAAGCCAGCACCTTTCCACGTGAGGCCGAGAGCCTGGAAACTACTCTCTGGGACTCTGTCCCCACACCTGTTCTCCCCACCTGACAACTCTACTCTCTGTTGATCTCAATGTTGTTCATCCTTTCAAGCCCAGATCAATCCTCGACTATTCTGCAGCTCTTTGTAGACCAATCTAGATGAAAGTTTCCTCTGAGTGACTACAAGCCTTGATGTAATTTTGCCTGGCATTGTTAGTTACCTTTAAATGAGCATATCTTGTTTAAAATTATTTTTTAGTTCCTAGAGGATAGAGATCCCATTTTATGTTTCTAGGCAACGTTGTCTCCTCACACCACAAAGGTTAGCACACGTGTTTGGCTCTTAATAGATAAAAGTGCATTATTTCCACATCCATCACAGGACCCAGAAGCCAAAAAAGGCTTAAGGATCTTTCAGTCCAGCAGTGGCAAAGCGTCTTCTTGGTCCACAGGCCAAATCCTGCAGAGATGTTTTATTTGGCCAGGTCAGTCCTTTTTAAAAAATAATATGAAGTTTGGGTACCTTTAGGTGGGGTGCGCCTGCCCAGTCCTGCGCTGCTTACTCCACTTCCTAAGGCCTATCATTTCCCACAATTTATCTGCCTGATCCCTAAAGGCATTTGAGTCTGTAAGCCCTAAGGTGAGTCCAGTGACCCACTGACCTTCCCCACAGCATCTCTAATCCATGGCTCTCCTGCCCATGCTTCCAGAGGCAGGGAGCATATGAGGAATAAAGAAAGACTGAGGAAATAAAGCGGAGTCACTAAATTGAAGCTGCCAAATTACTAATATCAAGTTGGCTGAGGCACGAAGAAACGATTGTATTCTTGCTTTAACTAGCCCAGGAACTTCAACTTTTTAACTCTCCAGTTATGCCTGGAGAAATATAAATAGATGTAGATTAGATATAGATATGTACATTCATATATTCTACAGCTAACCCTCTGATTACTCTCTGAAGGACACTTAGGAAAATGTTCACATGTCCTGGCCGCCTGGCATCCATTATCCAAACCACCGGACATCTGGAAGACGATCATCTCAGACGAATCCAGAGGATCAGAACACAGGACAGAGTCTTCTCAAGAATGGACTTTTTACTATAAGAACTCTTAGCTTTTCTTTCTTTTTTGGAACACCCTGGGTATTGCTTAGCTGTGTTTATGGTGTGCAAACCTTAAGACCTTTTAATAAATCTTACTATTTATTTCTAGCCAATGCCTCCTGACTTTTTGTGTTAGTTGATAGGAATTTTGTTCCATTGGTGGAAAGCTTTGACTAAAAGAGTTCTTCCTGAATAGAAATCATAATTTAGAGCCACCAGCTGAAATTAACCTGCTACAAATGTATTACTTTAAATCCTTTTGGTAGCTCACTATTTACTGTGGAATACTTTTCCCACTCCCAAGCATTCCATCACAAGATTGATATAGCCTTTTAGGTACATTTCCCAACTGGCTCTTTAGGAGGAAGACAGGGAACTTAGAACCACATTTGACTTTGTTCTGCAACTATGGTCATGATCTTCCCAAATATTCGCCTTTACTTTTGTAGCATATTTGCTACATGTGTCCATCCAACCTTTTGTACTTAAGCTTGAACTTTCTCAGTCATCTTGGAATAATCTTATGTCTGTCTAGCTCATCTAGTTGGGGGTAAATTGAGAGTCTAGGATGTACCAGCACCCCAGAAGACTGCAATTTGAGGATATGATAGATCTAAGTATCTCTTATCTCATATTGCCCCATTAGGCCTAGATAGTTTCACGGCTTTATGCTGCACAGAAGTTAGCTTGTGCCTGAATGCACAGGAATGCAATCCCAGCAATTATTTACTAGATGGAATGTGTTTTTTGTGTTTCTCTCTGTCTTAAGGGAACTCTGTCAAAGCTTTTGGTTCTAGTTTTGATGGAATGGATTATAGACCTGTTCTAACCTGATGAGTGGGAAAAAAATTCCATATTTTTCTGTTTTCAGGAAAAATAATCTCTATGTGAAAGGCCATCTGGAGAATTGGGTATGTAATAAATCACTGTTAACACCAATTACACTTACTGGGAGCCCAGTTATTTTCTTGCAAGTAGAGACAGGAGGATACAGTATTGGCTTTGGAAAACAACGTGTCATGAACTTCCTTGTGGGAGAGCCAAAGGTCAGAAAGACCCCAGACTGTTAGTCTGAAAAGAAAGGAGCTGCTATAGTGGGGAAATGGAAGACTATTTGGATTTTTCTCTTCTTCTGCATCTGTAGTCCCCACAAAAATCTAGTATGTTTTTTACCCTCTATAGCTTTTCTTATATACTTTTTGAAAGTATTTGCAGTGATCCACTGACCTTCATCAAGCTGCACCTTTACAAGTCAATGTCACTGCATCAACTTAAGTGGGTCACTTAACTCCCTTAACCTCTCCTTCCCCATTTGGAATTGCAGCTAATGGAATTGTACCTAACGTGGCTCACTAACCTCCTGGCACAGAGGTAATTCATACACATGAATACCTTTCTCTTGTAAGCAAAAAAAATTCCAAAGAAGAGGAAGTCTACATGCAAATACATTTAAATAGCATGTCAACAGCAAAATAATTAGATGCAATCTAAATGTTAAACAATCAGCTGCTTAAATCAGTTAAGTGTAGATATTAACCTTCTTCTATTAACAGATTCCACCCGCCCCCTGCCCCCCTTTAAAAGAGTGGAAGATGAACCCAGAAAGGGCCATTGTAGCCCTTCTTTTCCATTACACTGATTGGTCCACACTCAACACATGAGCCAATCCAGGTCCAAGACCTTTCCTTAGATTTTTCTGTTGAAAAGACTTTGTAGTCCCTTTCTGGTGGAGAGTTGTATGATTGAACCCCACATTTGCAGGTGGCGTGGCCCCCATGTGGAGAAGCCTAGAAGGAGAATGAGCAGTGAGGAGCTCTGGTGACATCAAAGCCCTGGCTCACACAGCTTAGGACCCCAGGGCTGCCTAGTTCTTGCAGTTCAGTGAGGAAACCCCAGTATTTTCCCATTAAATTCCCTATTTCCTAAGTTAGCTGGAATTGGCTTTATGTTACTTGCAACTGCGAGAGTTTCAACCAACAGCTTATGCAGCCATTAACACTGACCATTAGGAAGACCATATAGCAGCAGGAAAAAGTGATTTTGATCAATTTTGCCGATAGCACCATATAAAATATGTGAATGATGTGTTTCAGCTATTTAAAATAATCATGCATATGCAAAACAGGTACAAAAGAAATACCTTAAAGATGTAACGGATGTTTAGCGTGGTAGGGTTACAGGTGAATTTTTTCCCCCTTCATGGGGTAAAAATTTTACCAAACTACATTCAGTGTGCAAAGTAAATGAGGCTTATTTATTTTGACAACTGACCAAATCCTCATCAGCTTCCACTGCATCAACCATTATTAATTGTATCTTAGCCTCTGTGGTTAGAAAGGAGTTTTGGTTTAAAGAGTTATTTTGTTTTTGTTTTTCTTTTAAGGTAACTGGCTAATCTCATATTGTTTCCTGCTCTTCTTTCCAAGACGGTGCCTCAATGTATTGCAGTAGGAGGTGTGCGACCTTGTGGTGACAGGAGAGAGCATACTTTAGATCTGCACACCTATGATCCGGGTTGGTGTTTTGGACTGAATGTTTTTTGTCCCCTCAATTCATATGTTGAAGCTCTAACCCCCAATATGAGCATATTTGGAGATGGGTCTTTTGGAAGATAATTAGGGTTCGATGAGGTCACAGGGTGGGGCAAATCCCTTTAATCATGGGGTTAGTGGCCTTGTAAGAAGAGGTCTTACTCTCCCTTTCTGCATGGCTGAGGAAAGGCCATGTGTACACAGCAAGATGTTGGCCATCTAGAAGCCAGGAAGAGAGCTCTTACCAGGAACGGAATCATCTGGTACCTTGATTTTGTACTTCTCAGCCTCCAGAACTGTGAAAACATTAATGTCTGTTGTGTAAGCCACCCAGTCTGTGGTATTTTGTTATGGAAGCTGGAGCTAAGACAGCCAGTGCTGATGTTTTTAACAATGTCTTTGGGTACCTGGCTGGCTGAGCTGTTGGTGTCTGTGCTTGGGGAGACTGTGGCTTTTTCTGGCTCAGGGCTTCAGGGTCTTTCTTTGTGAGTTGCTCCCAGCCCCCACCTTGGCTTTGATGGCCCTGTAGACCCTTAGACCTTTCTATGTCTCAGCCACATCCCTCACCTGGTAACTGATGGGTTGGCCAGCCAAGTCCTTGCCACAGAAAAGCTAATTTTTGTGGGTTGTTTTCTTTTGCCACAATAAAAATGCTAATTTGGGGGAAAAGAAAACTTTAGAAAACACATTTGTACTTTTTGCTTTTGCTCACTTTGGCTTAGAAGTCAGACATTGATTCCAATGTTGCAAATTAAAAATTTCAACACACACACACACAAACACAAATCCATTAAATAAGTTGGTGCTTAACACACTCCTTAGCAAATGGTAAGCTCTCATAAAAAAGGCAACAGTTACTATTTATAATATTATTTCTATTGGTGTCCAGGAAGATGAGCATCTTTGTATGCACAGAGGAGAATTTGTCGTGGCCAAAATCTTGGTACAATTTGATATTTCCATAGCTGAGCAAGAAAATAGGTGAGGTGCTTTGTGAAGACAGGGAATCCTGGTTGAGATGGAAATGGGGTTGGCCTTCTCTTCTTTTGGATGGGAATCCGAGAGACCTGGGTTCTTGCCCAGGCTTGGCCAATATTGTAGGGAGGCCATGTAAGGTCTTCTCTATGGTTTAGTTTCCTTACCCATAAAATGGGGAGTTTGGACATCATCAGATGATTTCTGAGGTTTCTCCTAATGTTTGGACTCCTGGGCAAATTGTGTCCTCAAGAGACGGGAAAATCTAGACTGCTCCACGTATCTGCACTGTCTCCCTGATACCAGTGTCTGTCTGCCTTTTTTCTCCTCTAATCTCTCCCATGCTTAACCACAACTCATGGGATAAAGGTGAAGAAATATGGGAATAGAGAAAAAGGGAGATGGGTAGCAAGAGGGATCAACAAAATAGCAGCTGACAGAGAGTGGAGAGAAGACATAGAAATTATACACATACTTTTAGAGAAAGGACATGGGAAGCGGTAGGGGGAAATCAAAGAATGTTTACCTTCTTTTGCTCATCAAGTAAAACAATAACTGACGTTTATGAAGCCCTTGTCCTAGGCCTGACACCTTGTTGAATGTGTCACATGTGTTATCTTATTTAGTCCTCACACCTCTCATTTTATATGTAAGTGAGAGACTGAGGCTTACAAAATTCAGCAATTTGCCCAACATCTCTGTCTTCATCTGTCCGGGGTTCTATAGCAAAGTACCATAGACTGGGTAGCTTGTAAACAGCAGACATTTATTTCTCACAGTGTGGAGGCTGGAAGTCTGAGATCAAGGCGCCTGCAGATTCAGTGTCCGGTGAGGGCTGTCTTCCAGGTTACGAATGGCCCCCTTCTCGCTGTGTCCTCCCCTGGTGGAAAGAGAGGGAGAGAGCTCTGTGGGGTCCCTTTTCTAAGGACACTGATGCCATTCATGAGAGCTCCACACTCATGTCCTAATTACTTCTCAAAGGTTCCACCTCCTAATACCATCATATTGTGGGTTAGGATTCAACACATGAATTGGGGGGTGGAGTGGGGACACAAACTTTCAATTCACTGCAATCACGAATGAGTAAGAGGCAGGACTAGGAATTGAACCTCAGTATCTTTGATTCCAGAGCTGTGCTCATAAACACTAGTCCACACTACTTTCTTGCCCAGAATCTCCTCTCTGCTCTGGAATGTCATTATTTCGCTTCGGGCTGACTTAGCATTTCACCTTGATCACATGGCTGACCTAGTGTGATGAGTTCATGACCCACAGGCAGACAGACAGGCACCTTCCTGCACACTCACTCACCCCTTGATGACACTCTAGAAAATTCTAATAAAAATTGAAAGTCTCTTTTTTTGTTAGATGCCATCACACAGGGATAGCTGTTTCAGCTTCTTAATTAACTCTGGCTGAGTCTAACGTTGAAATCAATTCTTGCTCCTTCTGGAGGCGAGATCATTGCCTGGACACATTCCCAGATGACCACAGATGCCTGAGGTTTGTTGGGAGATAATACACGTATAAGGAAGTGTTGACTACCCCTCGCTAACCACATCAAAGTTGCTTGGTATCATCCCTATCGGAAAACCAGAGTAAGCCTCGTTGTAGGGCACTTCAAGGTCACCAGGATCACAGGAATTATGGGAGAGGATGACAGAGCTGGGATGAGACGATGCCCCATTCGGGGTCTTTCACAGGCTGACCCTTTCCCTGTCTGACATTTCAACTATGGCATTTGTGAGGAAACTAGGGAAAGACTGCATGAGATCCCCATCTAACAGTCTCTGGGGTCCATGCCCCTTCCCTGAACCTCTGTTTCATTGTAGGAATATTATACGGGTCTTGGAATGAGACAGGCTGAGGTTCAAATTCTGCCTGTGCCACTTAGTGACTGTGGAGCAGCGGGTCTAATCCCTTGCCCAGGAACCATAGGAGCCTCTCCTGTAAACTGCTCAGGTTGTTGTGAGACTCAGGTGAGCCAGCACACACAGCACCAGCGCAGGGCCTGGAGCACAGGGGTGGCCAGTCACTGAATTCTTTCCTCCTGTTTCAGTTATCTATTGCTGCCTAACAAACCATGAGTGGCCCTACGGCCTTTGCCCACTTGCCATGAGAGCTTCAGTGAGCTTTACTTGAATAACAACCAGGTATTTGCTATGGTTCTGCAACCTGGGTTGGGTTCAGCTAAGTGGCTTTTCTGCTGCTCTCACCTGGAGTCATTTATGCACTCATGCCTCCTATCAGGAGGATCAGTTGAGGTTGGAAAACCAGGATGGCTTCACTGCCACGTCAAGTACCGTGGCTGGAACAGCTGGAACAGCTGGAACCTGGTCGGGATCTATGTCTTTTCATGAGGTCACTCCACCTGGGGTGGCCAAATGGGCCAGTTTCATAGGTGTGCAATGTGCAACACAGGTGTGCAACAGGGCCCCACACTTAGAAGAGCCCCTGCTCAGTTTAATGCTCTGTGGCCACTGCCTTGAAGCCCTTAATGATTTTTAAACAAGGGACCCTGCAATTTCCTTCACTCTGGGTCCTGCAAGTTATGTAGCCGGTCCTTGTAGCCAGGTCTCTTTCCACAATGGCTCCCATCTCCAAGAGGATGAAAACAGGAGTTGGCAAGCTTCTTAAGACCTAGACCAGGACTCACACAGTATCACTTCACTGCACTCTACGGGCCAAAGCAATTCACAAGGCCACCCGGATTCAAGAGAGGAACAGAAAGTCTTCGTGGCATCGACCTCACCTCCATTTCCTACGTTCTGCATTCCCGGAGCAATCAGGTCCTGACAGCGCTCATTTGGTGCTAAGAAGCAGACATCTACCCATGCTGCCACGGTACCTCATAAAGAGAGGGATCGATGGTAGATCCTCACAGAAATGAGGTCAACCACACCTCAGGAGAGTAGGAAGGGGAATTAGAAACTCGGGTCTGAGGCTGTGCCTTGCCTCTCAGGGATCACATTGGTTTCCTTGGTGAGTCAGCTAAGGTCTGGGGGAGCAGCAGGAACCTGGCCACTCAGCAGGGACAACTCCATCTTCCAGAGGCCGTGGGCAGGGCAGGCCCGTGACAAGGGGCTGTGGATAAGGTGGGCCGTATAACCTGACAGAAATGCTGGTCTTTATCCGCTACTTATGAAGTTCCAATAATTATATGGAAGACCATGTTTAAAGCTTCTTTTCAGTCACATAAGGGCATTTCTTGCTACCTGTGACTGAAGCCAAGGGGGAGGAATGCATGGGGATTAGATTTCTTTTTCTTGTTCCTCGTGCCCAGGGAGTCCGTCCCGGTTCTTGTCGGCTGGCTCCCTTAGCCTCAGATGGCAATGCCTACCTACAATGGAGGTCTAGGAGAAAGCATCCTGTTACCAAGGAATGACAATTAACCTCATAGAACAGCTGAGAGAAGAAGGACCTGAAATTGTAACTTCATCTTACTTGACTCTATCCTCCTCCCGGGAAGATGGCGGAGTTGGGCTCTGAGAAGGCGGGATTCCTACACGGATAGGCCCCTCTTGACCTCTCTCCTCCGTGTGCCCTCACAAGGTCTCTCCCATCCTACCCCCTGGCAGTTCCTGCTTTCACACCTTCAGCCCAGTGTCCTTACCTCTTGGGAAACCCCATTTCTCTGCCCCACTACCTAACATAGTGCCCTTCCCGGATTCTTTCTTGGTGCTTTCTTGCAAACTTCAATATTCACACTGTCCGCTAGTGCTGTGGGTTTCCTGTGCCCAGCTTTGTCGGCTCTGACAGGTGAGGTTCCATCCAGAAGGTGGAGGAGACTTGGTGCGTGACCAGATCCCAGTGTAAGTTCCCACCAGTGTGGGCCGAGCTAGATTGTTTCCATTCATTACCTAAGACAGAAGCAACTTCAACCAAGTGAGCTTTAATATTTTCCAGTGGCAACACTATCTAGTGTTATTTGAAGAAATGATATTTCCTCTATTAACATGACTTTGACTAGCTCCTTGCAAAACGATAACCTTGGCATTCCTTAGCTGAAGGAGAATTTAAACTTTCCAGTGTCTAGTTTACATGACAAAAGCACTACATGAATTACTAACAGCTCTGTCTTAACTACCAACGAGGACGAGGACGAGGACAGCTGGCATCTACTTGGATAAGAACTTCCTGATCGTGAATCTTCTCACTGATAAAAACAGGGCTCGTTCTTGGCCTCAAGGGACTTCCAGTCAAATGGAGGGGACAGTTCCATACACAGAAAAAACTAGAGAGAGAAAGGTCAATGAGGGGTGTGTGGGACAGGGGAGAAAGTTTCAAGAAGCAGTGGAGAGTGGGGGATAAGCCTGCGGCTAGGTTCCAAGTTGGAGCTCAGGTGAATGGAGGGTGGGGCCCCTTTCACACTTCCCAGCTATGTGCACATACGTGCTCCCGCTGGCGTGGCGGTACTCTCAGTGCACAGACTGGGTCTGATTTCCTCATCTCTGCAGGAAAGGTGGGCCCACTTGCTCACTCAACTGTGTGAGTTTGCCATGAGAATCAGAGTTCAGGCAGGTGTCAGCCGGGGCACAGGTGGCGGTTCCTCTAGGGAGACTTCACCAGACGCCTCTCCCCACGACTTCCTCTCACCTTTCCATTTCAAGTACACATTTAGCTACAACCTCCTGGGTTCCTTCCTCCAGTTGGAGGGGTCCAGGAAGGAGATTTTAGGACTATGCCCATCTGCCATGATATTACCTTACCTGATTTCCACTTTGACTCCTTTTCCGCTTCACAACTGCTGAGGAAAAAGGCCCTGAGCCTCCCTGAAATCCTCGGTTGATGCTGCGCAGCCGCTCACTTTCCCCGTATCCAGCCACTCGCTATGGCATAGGCTGCGTCTGAATCAAATGCTGTAAACACCCCATGTTTATGTGTATCAACCCCCATGAGTGGTGTGTGCGGGTGTGTGTGTACTGCTTGATTTCGCTAAGCTCCATTTAAATCGCTGCACTTGCTGGGGTGCCCTTTCTTCGTTTCTCAGTGGATTAGGGCCACTGAGTTTCTTAATCAATTGTTGGGCTCCATACAATGCTCTTTAGAAACTTTTTGCTTAATAGGCACCTAGAGACATTTGTGTCCCGGCTGCAAAGTTGGAGCTGCTGTGCGTGGAGCTGGGGAGGCTGCAGACAAGCCCTCGCTTCTAAACAAACAGTGTCAGCTTCGTTGTTGCAAATTGGACATGGCTGCTAAATCCTCTATTTCTTCCTTATGACTATCAGGGAAACTTGCCTTGAATGGCTTTGTTTCAAGTGGAAGTCAGTGTGCTTTGATACCCGCAGGGAGCATGTACAGGCTCTGGACACAGGTGGGCTGTTGGAACCCGTGTATTTACCTCCCAGAGGACTGCACTGGAAACGTACTGCAAGTGAGAAGGGAAGCCAGGTCGGGTTGGGTTTCCAGGCGCCCCTGTGTGCCCTCCCGTTCCACTGATAGCCTTTCTTCCTTCTACCCCGAAGGCCCTGGCTGTTGGCCTTTGCCAGACAGCATACACTGGCACTGCAGATTGAACAGGCCTGGCATTTATTTTCTGGTAAGTTAGGCCTCTGTCCTGCCTGCACCTTTGGCCTGCTTTTGATTAACGTTGCCAGCAGCGGAAGCAACTGTGTGGAGGCTTGGCAAAACTCGCTGGAGCTGTCAATTGTAAGTAGTGCGACCTTACATTCGGAGCAGCACTTTCGAGTTTCCCAAACACATTCCTACTCATTCATTATCTCACTGGATTTCCTCAGCAGGTTGGAAGAAGGCAGAGCATTTCTTATCCCCATTGCACAGTGAAAAAAACCTAAACCTCAGAGAGGTGCAGCGGTTTGGCCAGAGTTGCAAGTCTAGAAAGTGGAAGAATAAGAAACCAGGACTTTTGGCAGTCATGATCTGTTTTTTTAAAATCTCACTAATAACCCTGACAATCTTGTTGGATGACAGAATAATTTGTTCATCCATGTCATGTTCTCTCATCACATAAAACGGTAAGGAACAGGAAAGCTAATTTCTCACCTGTATCCTTTAGAGCTGTATCACCTTGAAAATCCCTCCCTTACCTTGCTGCTAACGATTTGTATCTTCCAATGTGTGGGGAAAATAGTAAAGGTGAAAGCCATGTAGCTGTGAAGCTATGCCACCAAGGTCATCATCACATGGGAACTGGGTGGCATCATTCCAGGATGCTCTCCAGGGTGTGCTGCAGCAGCAAGGCCTTATGGGTTGGGAACACGGACAGCTCTCCAAAGAGTGTTCAGCCGAGGCTGTGCTGCATTTCTTCCAGTAATTCCAAGGCCCAAAACCTTAGTGACCTTCAGAGATCTGGCTTTTGAATCAGGCTCTGTGAAGTTAGGTTTAAAATTACAAAGAATAAGGTTTAGGATAATTCAAGGGAAAGCAACAGAAAAGAGGAAAAAAATCCTCTTAATTTTTGCTCACGTATCGATAATAGGTAAAGTCAAGAGGAAATGGAAAGCCATTCCTCTGGGGCCAATAGATGTAATCATCTGTCCTTTAGGAGCTGCTTTCAGACCAGAGCTACAGAAAAGTTAGTCTGAATGAAATCATCATTGATTTGCCATCTTCATTCATTATTTTGGTCCTTTACAAACATGCATTGAGAGCCCACTATGGGCCAGACACTGGAGCTCTGAGCGAAAACACAGTTTTGATGTTTGACTTTTTCCACTCAGATCTAATTTTATTCCATTTCCCTGTTGCCCTCAGCCCTGCAGTTCTGATTTCTGATCACTTACACCATTTTGACAAGACACTCCAGAGGATAAATCACTGGCACAGCAATACATCCTACCCCCATCTACCCCAGTCCCCACCCTTCTTCAGGATATAAGCCCTAGGTTCTCCTTCATATACTGCAGATGTCCTTCACCTTCCCTCCTGGGGATGGTCCTGCCAGGTCAGAGGTTGTGAACACGATATGAAATAAACTATAATCCTTATCTTGACACAAGTTTCTTCTTCTGAATGCCTTTTCTTTAAAGCAAAATGTCCTGCAGAGCTCGTGTGATATGTTTTGCACCCTTTCCCCTTTCTTCCTCCTTCCGTGAGGAACTACCAGGCCCCCATCCCTAGCCACGTGCTTTGACTTGATATTGGTCGCACTTCTAGTGCAAGGCGAGAAACTTGGTTAGCATGCGCCACTTGAATTAGTGAATCCAAGGAATTCCCACTGGGGATTCTGGAATACAGAACCTCTCCTCTTTGTGGAGCTTGGTGGGATGAGGTTGTGAGGTTGAGGACGGTATTCACTATAATGGATGAGCCTGGAACTTCTGGCGACCACGGCTGAAAGCCTGAGGATGGAGCCAACCAAGAGGAAAAATGGACCCAGGAGCTGTGGTGTGGGTCCTGAATCAAGCTGGGTCTGAACCATTATGACTTCTGTATTATTCTATTAAGTGTGCCAGTGAATTCAATCACCCCTTTCAATAACAATTTAAGTTTGGTTTTCTGTCCCTTAGAAGAGATTGCCAACTGAGAACTATCCTTAGGCTAGGGCTTGCCAAATGGTGTACCACGGCACACTGAGGTGTGGGGGGGTGGCTGGCTTAGAGGTATTTCATACGCTTGATCACGCCAGCCCTCTGGGGGTGACTCAGGACAGCCAGAGCTCCAGGGCTGCTCATTTCTACCAGCAAGTAGCTTTACCCATTTATCCCAGTGAGACAACAAATACAACATTTCAGTGCACCCCATCGTGCTCATTTTAAAAGGTGAAAACATGTTTAACAGCCCTCTGTTCAAAATGGAGGCTCTCATTCTCCTCCCACTGAATGTGGACTGAAGTTGGTGACTTGCTTCTGAAAACGAGAATTCGGCAGATCGGGGGGAGTATGACTTCTGAGGCTAAGCCTCAGAAGACATTGCCACTTTTGACTTGCTTCAATCACTCACCCTAGGGCAAGTCAGCAGTCCTGTCCTGAGGAAACTTATACAGTCTGGGGGGAGACCCATGTGGAGAAGAAGTGAGGTCCCCATCAATGACTAGCACCAACTTCCCAACATTACAAATGAGCCACTTTGGAAGAGGATCCTCCAGTTATAATCAAACCTTCAGGGGATGGCAGGTCTGGCCAACATTTTGACTGCAAGCTCTCAGCGAAGCCCCCTCTGAAGTCCTAATCCATAGGAACCGGGTGGGCTATTTACTGTTTATTGTTGTTTTAAGCTAATTAGTTTGGGAGTTATTTGTTATGTCTCAATAAATAACACGTACACCTACGATGTGTAAAAGATTGGAAAGTATCGCCTTAAGTCCAAAAGAACACACTGGATACCGTGGATATACCCTGCATTCTGGCATATGTTAGAACCTTTAGTTTTTATGGCAAAATGATACTTAGTCAATTGCAGCTTTACAATATTTGAGAGAACAAGTATTTAAAAATGCATTTCAGGCAAAAACAAAGGCTCCCTGTCTTTGAAAACATACTTGGAACCACAACGACCAATGCCAGCCCTAAACGGTTTTTGTTTAAAAACAAATCTATTGTCATGGAAAGGACTCCTTACTAAACAGAATTATGGCATTTAAGACAATGTGTGACAGTACAAACCCAATCAGGTCTATGCAGTATATTCATGTGTCATTTTCCTGAGATTAAGGGATGGTGACACTTGCATCCTTGACCTTGCTGAAGGCATGAAATTAATCAGAAGATTTATCCAATAATCTTTCACAGAAAAGTTTTCCAAAGTTAAATAAGGTGGTTATCATGGCATAATTGGGTTTCTTTCATTTTCAGGAAACAAAAGGCCTAATTTTCTTTACTCTTAGGAATGTTTAAAATGTTTCTCTCTTAGTTAGACTACCTAATCAGAGGACCTATGTCTGAGTTCTTTGATTATGCCATTATTTAAAAAAGCACAGCAATGCCTCCACTTTATATGTTACTTAAAGAACAACGGAATTATCTGGAATTGAGAAAAGACTGGGGTTAGCTCAGAAAGAGTATGAGCAGCTAAAACCAATGTTGGCCAGTCCACACTCCCCAACTCCACAAGCTTTACTTCCAGGTAAACCCACAGGCTCTGAATTAGAATTCTGTTGTTCTTCCTCTGGACTCTATTCCCACAACTTTAATGACCTCTATTCTGAGACCATAGATCAGAGATATCAAGTTATAAAAGTTGGAAGCTTCTAGAACTGCACCGGCCAATAGAGCAGCCACTAGCCATGCATGGCTAAGCACTTGAAATGTGCTTGGTCTTAATTGATAAGTGTAAAGTGTAAAATCTGTAAGTGTTAAATACGTACAACATACAGATTTCCAAGACATGGTATGAAAAAAGGAACACAACAATGCCTCATTAATAATTTTTATATTGATTGAATGTTGAAATGATAATATCTATCAGGTTAAATAGAATATATAATTAGCATTCATTTCACCTGCTTC
Source organism: Rhinolophus sinicus (assembly GCF_036562045.2). Classification (NCBI taxonomy): domain Eukaryota; kingdom Metazoa; phylum Chordata; class Mammalia; order Chiroptera; family Rhinolophidae; genus Rhinolophus; species Rhinolophus sinicus. Next base: position 140,800,679 of record NC_133754.1, read on the forward strand.
TTTTTATGATTATTATTAATCTGGCTTGTATTATGTTTCTGTTGGACCATGCTGTTCTAGAAGCAGGCCTACTCGCCCTCATTCATTCATTTAGTCGTTTGACAAATATTTACTGAGTGTCTTCAGCGTGTTGAACACGGGGCTGGGGGATAGGAATGCAGCAGGGAACACAGTTTCTGTACTTGTGAAGCAAGTGTCACCCACTGCAGTACAAGAGAGACTAAAAAAAGATACCTTGTGACAACAGGTATTTAAAAGCAGGGGACATTTCGTCGGGAATATCCTAGGTCACTAGGATTACTAGAGCTCTTAGCATTAAAAGTCAGCCCTACATAACTTAGCACCTAAACCTTATTGTTTGAGGGCAGAATATAATAGCTGTTGATAATGATGGCCATGCTTGAGTCACTCAGGAAACGTTACATTCCATGGGGCCTGTTCTAGACTGCTGTGTATTATGGCTATATTGAGACAGGTTAGTTAGCATGTTGTTAGGAAGACAGGAAGGTCCCTGGTGAAATAAGCAAAAGGCAGCCATATCCTGAAACTCCAGGTTCTGGAATGTCTCCTTCACTCCAGGACAAAGATACGAGAATGCTCTTTGAGGTTAATAAATTATCTCATAAATCCCTTTTGGCCGGACAAAGGAGCAGATCTGATAGATAGGGATGGTTTATTTCATGAATCCCTTCAGGATGGGCAAACAGGACAAACCCGATAGATGAATTCCATTAGAAGGCTCCAGCCCCCTTCCCCAAGCAGGCCAGGGAAGGTATAAAAGTAAGAACTTTTGCCTCAGTCACTGGGCACTCCTGCTCGGGAGCTCTGGCCCTTTGCTTTCAATAAACTATCCTCTTTTTAAAACTCTTTGCCTCTCCTGGGTCTGTGTTTCCATTCTTCGGTCTCACGAGATACGATCCAGGCACTCACTCACTCAAAGGTCCCCTACATCATTTGGGGACGCAGAGAGAAATATTCCTACATCAATATGAGGACACATATAGAGTCTCTTCCTCACTAAACTGACAGACTTTGGAGGGCAGTGACAGTGTTATTTAACCTTGGTCTCACCACTATCTCCCACACAGAAGATGCTAAACACCACATGGAATTAAAGGATGTCATGTATACTCATTGAAGAAGGCAATTAAGTATATAATATACTTTTAAAAGCATTCTGCCCCAAATGCTTAAAAAACGTTTGCCACTGAAACTTAAGCTTTTAGGAATTAAAAAAAAAAAAGTCCTTTTCAGACTATAAATCGATGCATACCTGATATATAAACAAAAAGTTCTGGAATATCCAAACTAAATTCTCTCTCAGGACCACCAAGACTAAATGTCGCAGATGAGGTGCAACCCTGGATAGCACTGTCTGACCAAGGCTGTGATTGCGCATGTGTCTTCTTCTCTGAAGTGCTTTACAAAACATGAAGAGTTGTCAACATAAAAAACACAAGTTGCAACGGGAAACATTTTGTTTACAGTTCTTATTACATTTTTAGGACCAGTCAAGGTAATCAGTCATATTAAAAATATATAATTTAATTCTCAAACAATAATTTTGTTCATCTTTCTCCTAACGGACATTATCAAAAGACTCCAAAGCTGAATGCACGCTGTAAGTGATGGACATTACACAGTGTTCTGAAAGCACAGGTTCTGAAACGAAAGTGTAGATATTATCCTTTTATAAAAATAAACCTGGTCCCAGAGAGGAGGAGACAAAGAGTGAGTGAGTACACACATCAGAAAAAAACACAAGGCCTTACAGGAGAATTGTTTCAATGTAAGTGAATCCACGACTTTGGGCGGACTGCTCAGAGTACCATATACCTCCTAAATCTGGGCTTCGAGTGTGCTCCTCTAGAAGCACGTTCAATTAACTTAACAGTGACACTTCACCAAAAATAACTGTACAACGAGTCCACCGCTGCCCAAAGGGCAACGAGCTCACGAATGATTCATCCATCCTTAAATGTGCAACCATGATGATTTTTAGACTTCTAGTAAGGCCTCCACTTCTCACAGATTTATTGACCATATTTTGCATTCTTGCAAGCTCGCCCTCCTTTCCCCACAAAGAGAGGATGAGTGAAGTTTATTTTGAATAGGTTGGTGGAGAACTTTTCCATTTCTCCGTGGGTAGGATGACTTTCTCCCGTACATCCAACTATGGACGACGATGACTGACCACACAGCAGGAGACACTGTTGATGCCTTGTTTTGTACAATACTGGGAAAAACCGTGCTTTAATAAATACACAGGCACCCCTCCACGCCCCCCACCCACCAGTGTGGCCAAAACCCGGTTGGTCAGATCCCATTTGGGAGTGATTCCTGTGGTCATTTGGATGGAGTGCTGTCTGGTCAGGGAGCACGTCCTCTATTCCTCATGGCAAATATCCTACGTTTGAAGTACCAGTGAGTCCTCCAGGGTTGCAGGGCCTCAGGTCTCCATGGGTGAAGACAGCTTTCCTTAGCTGCCCTGTGACAACTGGGTTTCACATTTCCTGAAACTAGATCTGTGGAAGGAGTCTCTGAAATCGGGGAGAGAGAGAAAAACAAAAACAAAAACAAAACAAAAGGAGAAAAAAAACAGAGGTCAGAAAGATCAATTAGCCTTTTAAAGAGAGGGAAGGGGGAAAACACCACCCACTAGAAAGGACATCCATCATGGAGAACCCAGTAAATAAGTAAATAAGAGAAGGTGCTCAGATCCTTTCACACTGTGCCAGAAAAAACACAGGCAGTAAGTTGGCACTGGGAAGACGGCTGGCGGGGGGCCAACAGGAAGGAGTCTCAGGGAGGTCAGGAGAAGGTGCAGGGAGGATCAGGATGGAAGGAGAACAGATTAAGCTCTGGCAGCTTCTCTGACGCAGACCCACTCCCAGCCCACGGAGGTTCTGCGCAGCCGGGCGCACGCTGATTGCTGGGCCCCGGGCCCTGTCCTTTATCCCCCAGGAAGAGGCCTCCTCTGCCTGGCTCCTACCTCTTTTGGCTCTCAACTCTGAATATCGGCTTGTAGAGTTCTGGAATTTTCCGCTCGATCATGGGCCTGAGGTTCTCTTTCAGCTTGTTGTAGTTCTTTTTGAGCTCCTGCTGATATTCCCTTTGGTCTGCTGTGATGAGACGCTTGTTTTTCTCTACAGCCTCACCGCATCTGACAGGCAAAGCCCAGGGTAGGGAGAAAATGAGGTTTTATTTCAAAGGAGTTTGAGGTGCTTAGAAATACAGGATGATGATACTATTCACATTTCTTGAGTCACCTTAGGAGTGTTGGCAAACTTTGATGGCCTGTCAGGGTCACCTGTGTAGCTTTTCAACTTGCAGATTTCTGGGCCCCACATCAGACTCAATGAATCCAAATCTCTAAGGGGCAGCACCCAGAAATCTGTATTTTTGAAAAGTTGCCCAGGCGATATGGAAGCTCTGGCTCACTCTCTGCCAGGAACTATTCAAGGAGTTTCACATCCATCACCTGGTTAATTTTCCCAACAAACCGAGAAAGTCTGTGTTGATCTCTGTTTGGTCCTTGAAGCTCAGAAATGGTAGGTTGCTTGCCCAAGATAACAGTGAGCAAGTGGTGGATCCAGGATTCAAACTCAGGTCATAGCAGAATGGAAACGCTTATGCTTAAGCAAAACTCACTGTGAGTTATGGCAACATGGCAGATGGATTAGAAGCCTTTCAGTCCCCTATCCCCTCCCCCGCTATATACATGTGGAAATGCTGGGAAAGTACAATAAAAAGTTGTTGAAAGAGAATGGGAAACCCCCGGTACCCTAAAGGAGGAGGAAATCAAAATCAGAGCGATAGCAGGAGCTGGTGACATGGCAGCTGTCACGAGGACTCCCTGTTAGGATCTCAATTCCATATAAGTCCTGGGAGCTGGAGGGGGGAGGGTAGGTTCCATGCCCACACAAGGTAAGTGATGTAACCTTGGCCAGGGCTAAGCTGGGTTCTAGATGTGTCACCTGCATATAGTTCAGAGCCTTGAGAAGCTATGCCATCTCTGAAAAGAGGTGTAGAAAAAGGCTGCAAACTGTCCAGAAAGGTGGAATGGAAGTTTGTTATCAGCTTGGTACCATTAATAGGAAAGAAAGTCACCTAAAGAAACTGAAATTCTAGGCTTATACCGCATGTAGGTATGAGTTACAAAGGTACATTCCTTTATTATAGGTGCTCCAATTAACTTAAAAACTAGACCAAGATTATTGAAATCCCTAGGGCTCAGATGGAAATAAACAGAAAGCTGCTCTGGAGGGATAGTTTCTCAATCAGGGCCCATGGGCCACCCAAAGACAGAGCGCCCCCTGATAAAGATGAGCTCACAACGAAAAATTATATATCATATGAGGAAACCAACCACCATGAGGGAAAACCAACAGATTCAACATGTAGAAGAATTAGCCAGATAAGAATTAGAGATAATAGAATGACGTAAAACTCCAAAGTTAATAAGAAATATAATAAAGGTATAAAATCCATGACAACAAATGGGAGAGTATGAAAAACGAGATCTGGAAAATTTCAGAAAAGAACCAAACAGAGCTTCTAGAAATAAAAATGTAATCACTAAAATAAAGAGAAAAATCTCAATGGACAGGTTAAACAGTAAACTAAACACAACTGGAGAACTCATGAACTATGACAGATCAAAGGAAATCACCAACGAGATTAAAAAAAAAAGTAAAAATATGAAAAAAATGGTTAAGAAATCTGGAGATATAATGGAGATGTCCAACCTACATCTAAAAGAATGTTTAAAAGAATGTAAAATGAGCAAGAGGCAATATTCAGAGATAACAGCTGATAATTTTACAGAATTGAAAACAGAAATCCTCTAATCAACAAAAACAGATCTATATGTAGTCCCACTGGGGTGAAACTGCAGAGAGTTAAAAAGAAAATCTTTAAAAACTTGTGTTTATCTAACTTGTGGGCAGTTAAGCCTAGTGTTTTTGTGGTTTCCCACACAGTATGGTACATACCCAGGAAAAAACTCATGTTATTTAAACATGATAAAGTCTTGCCCTTTATACTGTTCTACTCAAGGGAACTGACAAATCAACAAGCCTTGAAGGGACAACCTAATGGCTGAAACTTAGCTGTCATGCAATAATTAGTAATATTTCTATTCTCCTGCAGATGAATAGGATTCCAGTGATCAATGTGGTTTAAACTGTTCTCCGAACAGAAGTGAAGAGGGTGGCATGTGGCAATGGGGTAGGGGGAAGCTACCTGGCCAAGGCCAAAACAAACCTCTTACCACAGCTGCACCACAGAATTCGCTGCTGTAGAAGATGGACTTGATTTAACTCAGCCAGAAGCCAAAAGAACTCCCTTCACTGGATTTTCACCTATCTTTTAAGTTTGACATTAATTGAAGCAAATTGTAGGATACCTAGGGTTGCATATCAAAGGTTTTGAGGAAGGGGATGTATATAGACTTTGAACCCAGAGAAATCTACTACATCACCCCTTATTATTTTTTATTGCTTCTGAATTAACAGTTATGAACTACCACACGTGTAAAATAAAGTCAGTTTCAGGATGACGTCAAGGCCGAGGTTTGCAACACAGGCAGACTCCAAGAGGCCTGCAGGTGCTAACTGCTACCCTGGGGGTGTCTATTCTGAACACTTGGGGAGCATTAATTAAATTCTCTGTAGTCTGTGTTATCAGAAGGAACAATAGCTAGCTAGCATATACTGATGGCACACTATGTGCCCTAGACTGGGTTAAATGTTTTACATGCGGACAGAGCTGGGGTTGAAAGCCAGTCGCTACTCATTAGCACAATGACTTAACCACTGAAGTCCTCAGTTTTCTCATCTGTAAAACGGGGGAGAATAATCTCATACCATCTCCTAGAGTGGTTGGGATAATTAAATGAGGAACTGTGATGATAAGGCCGATCCATGCATTTGGAATGTTGCAGATTCTGTTTTCCAAAAAGGGTCATAGCAATAATTGCCCACCTGACGTGTCCTTTCACCCATCCCCACAACTTTGCCACGTCCCCATCAAGAGATGGATGGTCCTTTGTGACTGCCTCAGTGAACACAATGTGGTATAAGTGATGCTGTGTGACTGGGTAATAAAGGGCACTATGGCTTCTGCCTGGCTGTCTCTACCTTTGGCGTCCTGAACCCCCTGCAGTTTGAGTATTCTCAGCTTAGACATCACACATGAGTGAGGAAGCCATCAGGTGATTCAAGCCCCAGCCACTGTCACTGAGAGACTCTGAGCAAAAACTGCCTCACTGAGCCCCGGAACCACATGCATCATAAGTAAATGTTATTGTTGTTGTTTTAAGCTAATAAGTGTTGGGGTAGTTTGTTACACAGCAATGAATAAACATAGTGTTTTACAAGACAAATAATAGGTGGAGTGAAAAATATCCATATTTTTGTAGTAACGTTACTTCATATTTTAACAAATTTTACAATTTATAAAATTGTGTCATATACTATATTTTCTTCCTTTGTTTCATTTGGATTATATTCTCTAGATTTTCTTATTAAAATTAGAATACCTTCCACCATGCTAATTTAAATCCATAAACTAAAGAGAGACATGGACTAAATTTCCCTCCTAGAGAATAGCCTTATCTCTTGGTAAATGTACATAAGAACATATAACTACACTGCAAATCATTTTTTAAAAAATGGTCTTATCTGTAACATTTTCATGAGGTCCACGGCCATCTGACGTGCACTCTCAGTGACACCACCATCCCAGACGGCCATCTCCTTTGCTTTTTTTGTTGATAAGTTCATCGAACACAAGCATTTTCTTACAGTGAATGTGCCTGGGATTTCTCAGCAGTCAGAGTCCAACAGAAACCAGCCTGAGACAGGGGCTAGATTCGGGCAGGAAGCTGTTCTTCTAGAACATGGTTCCTGGCCTTTGCTGCCAGTTACTTTCCCACAGAGAGGGTGTCACGTACCCTCTGTATCTACTGACCTCCCTCTTCTGTGATGCTCCTTTTGCACAACCCACACATCAGCCCCTCGGTATGGAAAAAAAATGCTGATTGTTTCCTCAATATCTATTCCCTTTCTTCCTTAGGTATGCCCGCCTGGAAAATTACATTCTCTGGCCTCCCTTAACAGATAGGGGCAGCTGATGAGAGAAATAAGATGAAGTCAATAGGAAAGGTCATTACAGGGGCATAGCCTTTTGCTCTTTCCTCATTTCTACTCCTGACACTTTCCTAGGATGTGGTGACGATGGCTAGAGCCCTAGTAGCCATATTGTGACAGGATACAAGGATGGGTACACTATAACCAGTATGGCAGAGCAAAAGGATGGAAAGAGCCCGGGGGTCACTGATAATTTCTGAAGTCACCACACATCTCTGGGATAACTATCCCTGATCTTATTTTATATGAGAGAACAATACGTTTCTATTTTATTTAAGCCATTCTTGGTTACTGGCAACTGGATGGAGTTCCTAGAGGGAAGAGCACCCCACAGTAGTTAAGAGCACAGACAGCCAGAGTGCTCACTCTGAACCTTGCTTTGCTGCTTCCTGGCTTGGTGACATCAGGCAAGTACTCACGCTTTCCAGGCCTTAGATTCTTCATCTGTGATGTGAAGGTGACAATAGCCTATCTTACCAATTATTGTAAAGATTCAATGAGTTCAACGTATGAAAGTCTTAGCACAGTTCTGGCACATACGTAGCTAAAACCTAGAGCACATCATGCTTCCTGACAGGCCCAGTCTGAGTACAGAAACTGTTTATTCACTATGAGAATGATGGACTATTAGAAATGTTACATTTCAGTCCCTTGTTTTTCCTAGTTGATGAAATTAAGATGCAAAGCGCTGAAGGGCCCTGTCCACCAGCACCCCCGTGTCTTATGGTATAAGCTGTATAGAGGCAGCCCAGCCATGGGTAGATCAGCTCGGTGTGTAAATCACATCAAGTCTCTGTTTCCTACCCAAATGGAGGAGGTCTCTAGTGGCCCCACTGAATGATGTCACACTTACCAATCACTTAGTAAGTGCCACGCCCTCTTCTAAGCTCTACGTATGAATGTCTTTTATCCTGACACTAACTTTAGGAGGTAGTGACTATCATAGTTGGAGAAACTGAGGTTAGGGAACTTGCCTAATAAGGACACACAGCTAGTTAAGGCAGAGTGGGTATTGAAACCCAGGCAACCTGGCTCAAGAGCCCATACTCTGAACCCCGGTGGCACAAATGCTGCCTATGAAAGACACTGGCCTTTCCAGCCAGAACCCAGGCATATGGCCTTGGTCTCAAGTTGAAACTATTCTCTCTGGGGTTCCAATGTGCAGGTCCCAATCCTGCCTTTCTCAGCTTCTTCCTGATAACACTTGAGCAAGTCTCCTCTCAAGGCCCCATGAAAAAGCATAGCTGCTGGATTGTGAGGAGGATCTCAGAGAAGAGACACTAGAGACACTGAGACATCGGCTCCCACCCTTGGCCCACAACTGGGGGAGTACACTATATGCTCCAGGCGCTTTAAGGTAAGGATGGGTAATTTGGGGGCAGGGCATCAAAGGAATTTCTGGCTTCTTTGTAGAAGAGCTGCAGTGGATGTGAGTTCCAGGGGCATAGCCTCTGCCGAGCACATCCCAGGGGCTTTCTTCAACCCTGGCCCCTTCATGCCGTCTCTCCCAGACCCCAGATCCCAAGGGCAGCCTATCCCAATGGAAGACGAGTTTAAATCCTGGTTCTGCCACTTACTTGCTGTGTGACCTTGGGCTAATCATAACCTCTTTCAAACTCATTTTCTTCACCTATAAAATGGTTTTATGGGGATGAAATGGTGTCAGGTGTGTGAGGACCTAGCGGACTGGTAAATCAATGTTGGCTGCCTTTCCTAGAGCACAGTAGGGGTTACAGCCCCACAGAAGGCGCTCTTCCTGTGTGTCCCCTATCACTGCAGATGGGGAGGCACATGAGGCTAAAAGTGCACAGCACTGTGGGGGCAGGGAGTGCACCCCAGGGCAGACACGCAGCAGCTACGGCTACATCTTCCTGCTGTCCCCTCTGAGCCACCTCTCCCTCCCCTGCTTGGGCCTGTGTCAGCATCTCCCTCAGGGAAGCCATGGTGGCCCTTTCTCCTCCTCCTTAGTGCAGATGTGGGAAGGGGTCTAGATTGGGGCTATGGTCTAGTGAAGGTGTCCAATATCACATGTGACACGTGGAAGCATATTCTGAGCATCTCCTGAATACACTAGAACGTAGGTGGATCCCCAGATCAGACTGTAGGCTAGTCTTTAGTGCCTGCTTCACATTGCACTGGCTCTAACCTCCTTCAGGCCCTGGGCTTCCATGCTGAAGAATTGCAGAGCCCTGCAGTTTCGGTGACCATGTCCTGGTCTCTAATTCAGCATCAGCCCCCACCACGCTTCAGCACAGTGCCCCATCCCTGAAGCGAGGGCACTGACAAGCTTGATCAAGAGCGGTGCGGGTGGGGCGGGCTCAGAGAGGAAGCCAGGATCACACCGTAACCAAGCTGGGTTTTTTCTCTTCAGAATCATTGCTGATGGGCTGGGAGAGGGGGAAGAGCTGTGGTGTGTGTGTGTGTGTGTGTGTGTGTATGTGTGTGTGTGTGTGTGTGTGTTGCTCTACTTAGCTCTCCGTTTTCTGTTTAGCATCCCAGGCCCACTAATACAGGGGGCTCTGTGATAAAAGTCATTCATATGTTCTCATGAGTGACAGGCGTCTGAACAACATCTCATCATATTTAAAGTTTTGTTTCCACACCAAATGTTCAGATCCCTTTTCACCTGTTACTTTGGTTTCTACCTATACTATACACATTGGTTTTGCTTTGGCCCCTTGGGCCCGTCCCTTCTCCTTCCTCTTCACAGACCTAATTCTAGTTTATAAACAACACCACTCACTACTCTATTTTCTGACTCTACGGCCATATGTGCAGTGGAACTCTACCTGGGTATATCTGAAACCAACCTCTAACGGGGGCCATTGCATACTGCCATTTCTTATTTAAGTAATAATAAAAAGAACAGTCAATAGTCTTTAGAGGCATGAGCAAGTTTAGATAATGTTATGGATCAAGTGTTTATGTTGAAGTCCTAACCCCCACGTGATGATATCTGGAGGTGAAACCTTGAGGAGGAATTGAGATTTAAATTAAGCCATGAGGGTGAGACCCACATGATGGGATTAATGGCCTTTAAACAAGAAATGCCAGAGAGCTTTCTTCTCACGTCTCTCTACCATATGAGGACACAGTCAGAAGAAGAGGGCTACTACGAGCCAGCAAGAGGGTCCTCACCAGGTACGGAATCTGCTGGCACCTTAATCTGAGACTTCCTGACTATGAGAAGTAAATGTCTGTTCTCCAAGCCCCTCAGTCTATAGTACTTTGTTATACCAACCTGAGCTGACTAAGATAGACATGCAAGAAAAGGAAACTTTAACACACAGATTGGCATAGATGATGGTGTCCAAAAGAGTCTGGGTACTTTGGGGGAGCAGAGGAGGGAAACAGAATGTTGCATCTGTCCATCTTGGCTTCTGGAAGCCTGCGGTGCTTTTTTCTTACTGCAGGAAAATGCAGGAAGGGATCGAGGTTCCAACTTGGCAACCTTCTGAATTGCTGCAGGGCTGGCTGGAGGTACAGCAGCTGTAGCTGTCAGCCTGCCAGGTTCTTTATGGCTGTATCTGGTTCTGCTACAGCTGAGTCAGAAAGGCCACTGCCCAGTGGTGGGACCTAGCTGGCTAGCATACATTTCCGCTATTAGCAATCAGCATCGGAAGGTTCACTTGTGTTCACCTTGGAAATCTGGGCTTATCGACCTACAGCCCAAGTCTGCTGAGAAGCTGGAGCCCACTCCAGGGAAAATCTGAGAGTTGTTCAAGCCTCAAACATTTTCCACACCAGTGTCACCTCTGCTGTCTGAAAGCAGAGTTGGGGGGCGGGGGGGAGGAAGGTACAAGAAACTCGATAAAAGAGTTACTCTAGTCATTAAAAAGTTGCCGCTTGCTGATTGGACTTGAGAAGCAATTAAGAGAAGCAATTAAGCAATGGGGGGAAAGGAAGGCTTCCTCGCCTACCACTTGTATTGAAGGTACAATCTACAGACCATAACATTCACTCATTTTAAATTCAGTTTGATGAATTTTACTGAATTTATACAGTGATGCAACCTTAACCACAATGTCTCCTACTACTTTTGATCTATGAGAAAGAAAATGGAAGGAAAGTCAACCACTGTTTGCACAGCGACGTGAAATAGTGAGCAGCAGTCTTGTTTTGTCTGGAGCCTTCCCATTTGTCGGGGGCTTGACCTGTACACACGTGGAGCACAGCGCCTGGCACAAAGCATGGGCTCAATACATGTTTGCTGAACGGACGAGTAAACTGCCATCTATGGTTGGTTCAAAAGTGTAATAGGAGGGACACGTTTACTGTTTTGAAGGGAGGAAAGGGCAGGAAAAAGGGATGAGTGATATAAGGCGTGGCCTGAGGGGTACACCACTGGGGAAGGAGGGAAGGATAAAGGAAATGCGAGAGCGGGCCAGTCAGGCAGCCGTTACAGCCTTACAGACTCCACTTCCATCCAGCAGCATCAGCTCCACCCCTGGGAGCTTGTGAGAAATGCAGAGTCTCAGGCCCTGCCCCAGCCCTTCTGGATCAGAATCTGCATTTTGAAAAGATTCCCAGGCCATCTCTTTGCACAGTCAAGTCTGAGAAGCACTCATAGATATTCTTGTGGTATTCCTAGAATCATGCATCAGCCTATGGGAATCACCATTAGAAAGGCTGGAGAACAACATTTTAAATGGCGAATTCGCTTTGGGCAAGTCAGCATTTTTGCAGGCCATTGGGGAGAAAGATACCATCGCCATCAGAAATGTAATGCATGACTTTATGAAAGGAACCTCCCTAGGAAAATCGACTTCCTCTTGTGTATCTGGGGCCTGAACCTCGTGTAACTCAGCCCTGGTTCTCTTTGTGGTCACTTGTCCTGGGGCCTGGAGCTAATTAGGACTATGTGTTCAGTGGGGATTTTCTAAGTACGGTTTAACTAAGGAACGAAAATCATGTCTCCTCTTAACAAGCTTCCTTTCACATTTCAATTCTCTTCAGAGCCCCATTTACCAATGCGACTGTCTGTCGGGTCTTTCCTTCTTGTCCTAGCACGCTCATGCAACTGTGCGGCTCTCGCTGACTCAGAGAAGCCCAGGGGTATCATACACATTCCTGCCTCTCGGTCTTGTGGTCATGTCAATCCCTTTACCAGTAAAAGGATACTTCTTCCTGCTACCCCATTTCTTCCACCTGTATTTTCAAGACTACGTCTAAGTGGTGTTTTCCACAAAGCCTTTCCCAGCCACTCCAGCCTGTAATGGACTGTTCTTTTCTGCACTCTGTAGTCCTATATTTAGTTCACCCTTCACAGTTCTTAGCACACGCTGCATTGTGTCACTTAGCCCTGCAGCTATGTGACCTGTCATCAGGAGCAGACTATCCAGCTCCTGCATTTCCACCACTAATGTCAGACCTGGGTCATACTGTGCACTCATTAAACCTTTCAGAGGTCCAGAGAGGCCCAGGCCACTGCCAAGCTCAGAGGCCTTCAACCATAATGAATTTTATATAAAGATATATAGAAAGTAAATAGTAAATACAAGAAAATAATAAAATATAAAAAAACAGTAAATAAAACTTCTCCCAATATTCTTCTAGCCTTTTGTTCTATGAAAATGCACTACGGATTGAAGTAAATCTAGCTTTTGTGTAATGCTAGATTGTTGTCATATACAGGAAACAATTCAAATACCAAAACAGCAGCAAATATAATCTCAGTGTGTGTGCACGACACACAGCCACACAGAGCCACACACCCCCACCCCTACTACCTACCAAGCAGCTGTGCTTCACTGCGGGACAAAGTGAGTCTCCTCTACACGTAGCAAATTTGCATACGTCTCACCAAAGCCTGTGAACGAAGAGATATCTCCACTCTCACCCAACGTTAGCATTCGGAGGAATTTTCACTGAATGTAGCAAACTTCAACTTTGAACCTCCTTTATCCCCATCTCCCAAGTGAGGATAGTCTCATACTTTATATGCTGCTCTAAGGTTCTGGATGAAAGAAATACTGGTACACATTTGTCTGCTGTTTTTCGTTCTTATAGGTGAAATGCTGTCACATCCTTCATAATCATTCTTTTTAGGGCCACAGGAGACCCAATATACCTGCCTGTATTGCAACAGATTGCAAGACCTTGCCCAAAGAGGCACGTCTTAGCCAGGCTGAACAGGCGGCTCTGGAAGCCAGCTCCACTGCAGAATTTGGGAGCAGAGATGAAGCTTGCCTGACACTGGCAACTATTAGAGATGATTCGAAAAAGCACAGTTTTAGTCCTGCCTTTGTCTCCCAATTTGAGGTAGTATCTATTATTAAGTTTCTAAAAAAGCGTTATTGTACCACATGGGAAATGGCAAAGACCGCCAATGCCAGGAGCCTCTCAGACTGTAACACATCATGCGATATCAGCACCTTGATAGAAGCGTGGGCTATTTGGATTCAGAGAACCCGGAGTTGAACTCAACTCTGCTACTACCTGGCTATATGACTTTAGGCAAAATCATCTCCCATCTCTGAACCTCCATTTCCTCTTGTAAAATGAGGATGGTGATACTACTTGTTTTATAATGTGATTGTGAAGCACACGTGAGATGATAAACATGAAAGCATTTACGGTTGAAGTGTCAGTTACTTAATAGGAGTACAAGCAGTGTTGTTCTACTGCAGTGGTTCTAAAACTTGAGCACGTGTGTCAGACTTCCTGGAGGGCTTGTGAAAACACCGACTGCTGGAGATTCTGATTCAGTAGGTCCGGTCAGTGCCTGAGAATTTGCCTTTCCAGCAAGTTCTCAGATGACGCCAAAGCTGCTGGTCTGGGGAACCACACTTTGAGAACCTCTGCTCTACCGAATTCCCAGCCATTTTCCTTCTTACCGCATTATGAATTCCTTAAAGCATAATCTCAACTTGTTGTGATGTCGATAGAGTTTTGGGTCAGCTGGAATTTCGGCCAAAAACACTTGGGCTACTTCCAGGGGTCCCTGAAGTAAAAAGTGAAAAACAATACTGAAGTTGGAAAGAAAACTAAGTTACTTGGGAGAAAGTCTTGGAGTGACTTCTTAGGTTGAACATTTTAATTTTGTAGTTGGTTTGACCAAAACGAAAAAATCAAGGAGGGTCTTGAACTTCTCAGGAAACTGTGATTCCCAAGGAAGAGTCTGGATTTTTCAGAGAACACTCAGAAGAAGTACAAATGTATTTTCTTAACCAAATGCTACTAATAACAGGTTTCCATTATATACAAAGGTAATACCACTACATCAAAAGGTATGTGCTTTGAGTTGCTTTTCTAAAAATGAGGAGTGTCTTGATCCTTCCACTGATATTCACTTGTCCAGTTGCCCTTGACAGTGTCAAGCATGATTTTGTGTAACTGCAGGCCTGTCAGAGGAATGCAGAGTACATATATAGTCCGTGGTTGTGGGCTTATACAGTCTTCCATTTTCATCAAAGGATTGGGACTTAAAAAAGCAAAAGCTTCCTAATATTTTCTGATCTTGGAAATATAATAATCATTTCTCCTCTCTGCTATTTTTGCTTCCTTGATATTACATGGACACAAATTTTTTGCAGGGGAGCTCAATTGTGCTGAATGATGAAAGAGTCACGATACTCATTGAGTTTCTGTGTGGAGGTATGGACAAGAGTGGATCTAGATCTGAAATTAAGGAGGGCCACAGGACAGAGAGTACTAAGCTAGTATTTTCCTCCATCTGAGACTGGATTAGTTGCATGTTGAGCTTGGGAGGCAGGATTCTAATGGGTTTGAGAAGATCTACTCTGGTCTAAAGTGCCAAAGAAACCTAGTCCCAGGTCAAACCTGGTTAGCAAGGCTTCTGGCATGCTGACTTCATCTGGTAACTGACCCAGGGGTTGCATGTTCTATGCCCTTTCCCCCTTCTCCTGCAGGCATTCTTAGATTAGTCTTAAGCCCTGCAACACCTCTGCCTAAACTGGGCATGACTAAGCACTCTTCAACAGGACCCTAAGTCTGGATCGTATTGCCCGATCTGGTCCCGAGGGAAGACTTCTCTGAGAAAATGGTCCTCCTTAGATGGCCCACTCCTCTCCAGGATTTCTTTTCTACCTGGGTTTGTTCCATGAGCAGAAGAGTCCCCTCTAAATCCTCTAAACCTCACAAGTGTTCAGTCTAAACTTAGGAACATCATTTTTATGTTGCTCAGACTCCTCATCAACCTCAAGGAAGGAGGACGCAGACATGTAATAAAAATGAAAATAGCAAGAACCAGAGGAGCTGCAAACCAGCTTTTGCTGACCTGATTGACAGTAGCGCCCACGGAGCCCTGCAGCACCATCTGAAGCATCTTGGCATCAGGGGGCTCCTGGTGAACGGCAACTGCTAACTGCAGGGTCTTTTTCTTCATATCTTCGATGGCAACTTCGATCGGTGTCAAAACAAACTGAACATAAGACAAAAATGTAGGGAAGTCAGTGTCTGATCTTATAAGCCATGACAAATGAGGAGCTATGACAAAGAGGGAGACTGGTTTTGAAGAAGCAGCTAAGGAGGGTTTCAGAGTAATTTAAAGTAATCTGGACAGATTAAGAGGAAGGAAGTGCTTAACATTTCTTAAGTACTTATCATATTCCAGGAGCTTTACATACATTTATCATTTATTCCTTTAAACAACCTCCTTATTCTCTCCATTGGATAATCAAAGAGAGATTTGTAAAGTTAGGAAAGTGCCACAAAATGACACACGTCGTAAATAGGGAGGACAGAATTTGATCACAATAATGTCTACGTTCAAAATCCATGTTCTTTCTACACTGCTAGGTTTCCCTTCCCGTTATTGAACAAGTGACCTGGCTTATCGGGAAAGCGATTAGACGCACAGCATTCAAGATTTTCTTCCTCACCATAACACAAGATTGTGGCATCATGAGTGCCTTCTCCAACTTACCCTGAAGGCGAATTCCTAGGAAACAGAATTCTCTTAAGGCTCAATCTGCTAGTTGCTAAATTCTGCAGTTTTGGGGTATGGTTCTTCCCGAATGTTATGAGTGGAGCCATGTGCCCCTGAATTCATATACTAAAGTCCTAAGCCCCAGTACTTCAGAATGTGACCTTGAGATAGGGTCTTTATAGAGGTAACCAAGTTAAAAGGAAGTCATTAAGATGGGCCCTATCCCAGTATGACTTATATCTGATTAACAAGGGGAAATTTGGACACAAAGACATGCGTACGGGGAAGAGGGTGTGAAAAGACATAGGGAAGGTGGCATCTACAAGCCTAGGAGAGAGGCCGGGAACCAGTCCTTCCCTCACAGCTCTCAGAAGGAAACAATGCTGCAAATACCTTGAATTTTGACCAGTGGCTTCCAGAACTGGGAGACAATAAGTGTCTGTTGCTTAAGCTATCCAGTCTCTGGCACTTGGTTACAACAGCCCTAGGAAATCAATATACTGAGGTTGTCAGGGAACTACGGATGGCCGAGAAATACTGTAAGGATTCTTATTGGGACCATGAGTTTATTTTTACGCTATGCCTACGTGTCCCAGTGTGCAAAAGCCTGAAACAATAAGAAATACAGCAGATGCCTTCTACACTAACCTCTTCTTAACTGAGTCACTAGTTCAGATTTGCTTTGCCCTCTGGGAAACCTCTTCTCTGATGTGCTTGCTGAACACTTGAGCTCACAGGCTACTCTCCAGTGAGCTCAGTCACTTCTGCTCCTGCCCGATGAGGTGTATATTCACTACAATTCATCTGTGTTTGTTCACCAACTTGATTATGCTTGTTATACCTGTTATTTGAATGAGCTAATCTAATAATACACATACTGACGAACTATGGGTGTGGAAAGAAAGAGTTGTTTCTATGAAAACCAAGCTGAATGCTTGGGCAAGATGTTATGGAAGTGAGTTTTTATAAAGATCCCTGTCATATTAGGTGTGTACAAGACAACTATAAAAGGCTAGGGGCAAAAAAAAAAAATAAATCATAAAAACCCAGAAGGACTCTACTCTTATATTGTTTAGCAAGGATCTTCAAGCTCTCACTCAGCTTTACAGAAATCAAAACTGAAAAGTACAGACAGGTCCTCACGGGTGGGGTTCACAGAAGGAAGACCATGCTGGACTGTGACCAGCCCACCCCAAATCACAGAGAAGGCTTAGCCCGATACAAAATGAATGACAAATACACGTCCATGGATGTGTTTTAAAGTAAAACAAGATGTTGAAAGCATGTCTAATTGTTGAGCGATTCTGTGGCTTGAGATACTTTCTTGATCAGTCCCATGGATTAGAAGCTTCTGTATATAGAAGCAGAGAAGAGAAGGGGGTCCTCCTGTCATTGTGCAGATGAGGAAACTGAATGAAGGTAAGTGGCCTGTGCAGTGTCACAGGAGGAAGCTGGGACTGGAAGTCGGGTGGTGTCCTCGCTACATTGTACGGTGCCCTTCCTCCACCTTCACCACTAGCTCAGTGCGGCTGCTGGCTTGTCTTCCTGTCTCTCACAATTAACAACACAGCTCTGCCTTTTAAATAGATACAGATTTAATAGAAAGTGTTTTAAATTTAAATAGCTACATTGCATAGCAATTTACCATTAAAATGCTAAGTGTTGTAGTGATGCAAGCAGATTTATATTCAAGACAAACCTTTAAATATATAAACTACTTAAAGTAATACTATAAAACATGTAGCTGCCCAAATGGGCTTCCCTGGCACCGTGAGAAGAAGAGGACAACCACCACAATAATATTTCAAGTGTGTTCCTTTCTCGACTTCACTCCGGTCTGCCATGAAGGAGCAGGAAGGAGGTTTGTGTGTCATCCTGGGAGGAGCCCGTTCCCTGCGGGCGCCATTACCTCCTCCTTCTGGATGACGCTGATCCGAGTCTTGATGTAGGGGAAGGCGTGCATGGTGGTCAGGACCGTGTTCCGCCGGTACTGCTCGTGCAGCTCCCCCCGCGGCCGCCCCTCCAGGGTGAAGGGGGTGGTGTACATGAACCTTCGCAGATTGAAATTCTTCTCAAAGTAGGTTACCCTGTCTTTCATCTCGTACTCATCAAAGTAAGGCTCCACAAAAGTGATTTGTATGTAGGCCTGAGGGGGAAAAGGTAGGGGAAGGTGGAGATGAGTTATTCTGTAAACAACCACCCAGGACACAGGGGAAAGGCATGCTGGCACCAGCATAGCCGCACCAGCTCTCTGAGTTCACAACAGCCACAGAAGCTGAGCGCATCAGGTGAGACTTCAGCCATTGGCCATACTTCCTCTCCACCCCCACAGGACTGAGAGGCGGAGAGGGCCGTGTGTCTGGGTAAAGCCAGGCCCACAAGCCACCCTTCCTAACTGATCCAACTGAACGTTGCCAGGAACGTTCACAAACTGCTATTCAGAAGAGACAAACTTCCCTTTTGGGAACAGCCATGACCACTGCACTTTTGGTAGAATGGCTAAACTGAAGAAAATCGACAACACCAAGTGCTGACAAGGATGGAAAGTGGCTGGAACTTTCATACACTGATGGTGGGAATGCAAAATGGCACAGTCACTTTACAAAACAGGTTAGCAGTTTCTTACATAGTTAAATTATACTGACTATCCAACCCAACGATTCCTCTCTGGTGTGTGTACCTAAGAGAAATGAAAACTTATGTTCACACAAAAACCTATATGCAAATGTCGACAGCAGCATTATTCATAATATACAAAAATTGAAACAATCCAAATATCTCTTAAGTGGGGGATGGATAAACAAATGGTGGTACAGCCACACAACGGAATTCTACTCAGCAGTAAAAAAGAACAAACTACTACAACATGGACAAATCTCAAGTGCATTGTGTTAAGTGAAAGAAGCCAGACTAAAAAAGCTGTGTGATCCCATTTATTTACTGTAGGAATCCATTTATATGACGTTCTGGAAAAGGCAAAACTGCAGAGACAGAATATAGATCAGGGACTGTCGGGCTGAAAGTAGAGGGAAGGAATGGCTACAAAAGGGCATGCGGAAATACTGTGGGTAATGGCATTCTTTTGTATCTTGATTGGGTTGGTGGTTACATGAGTTTGTCAAAACTCATAGAACAGAAAAAGAGTGACTTTTACTGCATGTACCTCATTAAAAAGTATACACACACACACACACACACACACACACACATACACACAGTGAAGAAGGGCACTTATTAAGAAAAATTTCTCTAAAAAAAAAAAAGTGTAACGATGAACGTAGACTCTGCAACACCCACCCACTAAAATGGGTGGGTGAAGTCACTGATCTCGACTGTAAATCACTATTTAGTGGGATGAAATCTGGTTGTAATTCTGGGTTTAAATTCTTCTTTAAAACTCTCAGAACCTACTTTGGGGAAAAAGGAAAAAAAAAAAAAAGACATCTTGTGTCCAGGATGTCACTGGTGACTCTACATAGCATGTGTGCGGCGGGCACACAGCCAGCCCGAACTTTCAAAGACCTCAAACGTGTCTGTCGGAAGCTTAGCCCAGGTCTGACTAGTTAATGCTTCAAGCCTAGATGAGGGAATGTATCTTAAGTGAGCGAGTCTTCTGAAATATGTGGAAAAACAAACTTTTAAATTTGGCCAATTCCTCCCTACTTGCATCATCTTCTTAATATCCTGGAGGACAGAACTGAGAGAAAAGTTTGGACTCTTTATTTTACAGACCAGATGGCCACTGCCCCTCTGTCCCCAACCCTTAATAATACCTTGAACTTGCATTATTTCCAGTGGTTTAGAAAGCTCTCTCATGAACTTATCTGTCTATGAGGTGGGCTGAGCAGGCAGGCACCACTCTGTAGTGTAATAAAGACTATATCTAGTCTTTGTTTGCATTTCCTGGCACAGAGCTTCAAAAACCCTTGTAATTTCCTGAGTGTCTTTTTTTTAAATGAGGTGACTCTTGCATGGTGAGTCCCTAGGTAGCTTCAAGAATGGGGCTGATTATTCAAAAGACCAATCATATGATTAGAGGGTTGGGAGTTGGGGCCAGCCTGACCTCCAGGGAGGGGATGGGGGCTGGAGACTGAGTTTAATAATGTGGCTGATGATTTAATCCACGCCTACCTGGATTGGTTCCATTCTGGACACCAACGCTCGCTCAGTGGAGCTTCCTGGTTGGTGAACATACTTACCTGCAGGAAGGGGGACACGCCTGGATTCCACAGGGAGAGGGCATAGAAGCTTTGGGCTCCTTCCCCGACTTGCCCTGTGTACCCTTTATCATAAAACTGTCATCATCAGTACAGCACTTTTCTGAGTTCTGTGTCATTCTAGTGAATTATCTAACCTGAGGGAAGTGGGAACCCCAAATTTGTGGCCATGTGGCCAGAAGTGTGGGTAGTCTGGGGACCCCACGTGAGTCTGGTGTCTGAAATGAAGGCACTCTTGCGGACAGCTGAGTCTGTAACTTGTGGTGAGTGTCAGCACTGGGCTGCAATCCACCCATGTGGGGGTGAGGCAGGACACGCCCCCCACATGAGAAGCGAGGAAACTGAAATCTAAGCCCTTTGCACCACTCCCCCAACAACACAGTGACCCTGCAGTTGCCGGGCAGGAATACGCGCAGCTAAAGAAGGTTCCACTCTATGCTGCCAATGAAAAGGCTGCATCTTTCTAACACGTCGTAAATTGAGAGTTTCAAGTTTTATAGAAATGCAGTAAGGAGCAGTGATCAGAGCACGGTTTTGAGGATAACGGACCCTGAGTTCCAGTACTGGCTTCAGCACTCACATGATCATGGAAAGTTGCTGAACCTTTCCATACCTCAGTTTTCTCATCTGTAAAATAGAAATAATAGCACCTACTTCAAAGGGCTGCTGGAGGATGAAATGAAGTGGTGTATATGAAGGTGCTAATGCAGTGCCAGGCACACAGTTGGTCTCTAATAAGTGGTAGCTCTTATGATTCCTGCCTTTGAGTATGGTTTCTTTAAAATCTAACTAAATAGTAGTTGAACCCTAGACAGAAAAGTTCGGCTGCATTGACATGATTTGGAGAGCTCAACACAAAGGTCACTTTATGTTCTTGGGCTAGAACAAAGGGAATCAAAGCCTGATGGTTATATTTTGCAAATTTCCTCATACCTTGTTAGGATCCAGCTTGGTTTTGTCCACAGGGGCAGAGTCTTTGATCACTTCCACAAATTCTGCACCAAAACATTGACTATAAAATCCCTAGGCAAGAGAAACCGACAGATTATAAAAGTTATTTCAATGTAATGCAACCTTTTGTCTTTCAGAAGTGGAAAACGTTTGGAATAAGTGTAGGGGAGAGTTTGCTTGTTGATTACTGAAAGTCCCTCTGATCTAATAAGGCAAGTTCGACACCTCCTGAGACAAAAATAAAAATACAAGAAAGTCCAGCATTGCAAACTGATACGTGTATCCCTACAGTATGAATGATTCATCTCTATTCCAACCAGAGTCATCATATTTCCTGAAGCAGCACCAGGGGTATGGCACTATTCACTTCTTGCCTTTTGTACCCTAGGAACTTGGAGGTCACCAGGCTTTCTGTAATGTGACAAAGCACAGTGCACAAGAAGACACAACATGCCCTTCTAGTCCTAAATTGGGAAAACACATGAAAAAGCCAAGTGTCCTGGGGATTGCTAGCTCTCCTTCTCATGAGCTCAATGACTGGGTGAGTCACCCAGCCACTCTAGGCCATGGCTTCTCTGAGTCAAGTAAGGATTAAAATCCCTTGTCTTAACTGGCATGGATAGATAGTAAAAGAAGAAACTTGGCAACAAAAATGTTTTAGGTTTTACAGCCTTAAAAGGGCGTAAACTCAAAGCAATAGCAAGAAAGTATAAGGAGCGAAGCTCTGCTTAATTGGTGTCAGCAGCTCAGGGGACCCCAGTTATTCACCCTGAGAGGGTTTTGTTTTGGGGGTTCCGCTTGACTTTCCTCTTGAGCTCTTAGTGTTTGGCCCTTTCAAAGTCTGCTTTCTTTTTTCTCACCTTTCTCTATGTTGTTTCCCTTTGTCTCAAGCCTTTTGTCGGGGAACATGCTACTCTTTTCTTAAATAGCAGGTTGGACTTGGGACTGCCAGCCCAGGGGTTGGGACCCTGACTCTAATTATCCAAAGCAGGGTGCTCCTTGGATCAGCAGTAAGAGCTCGCTGTGCCACAGCCCAGGTGTGGCTACTGTGAGAATCTCTCTGCCAGAAGTGGGATGTGTTATCCAGTGACACCGAAAGGCTGGCCACAGCATTTTCTAGGTGTAAGTCAGTAACCTGGTCAGATTACTTCAAAGTCAAGGTAATAACCTTCAACCTGAAGAACTATTACTAAAATTTGAAAACAAGAAAGCATATGACATTGATTGAATTTTGGATAGTCTTAAAAATGATATTCACCACATAAATCTACAAACTCTGACAAGAATACCTAGAATCTTAGAAGAAAACAATCCAAACCCTGCTTTACCTCAAGATCTCACCTAATACATTCATATTATACATGCAATATGGAAAAATTTATATATATATATATATATATATATATATATATATATATATCAATGATGAATCCATGATCCTTTGGATTTTTTGTAACTTGTTTTTGTCAAGTATACAATGTCAAGCACGCAGAGTCACTTTTCTTACCTCTAGTCTGTGAGAGATCTCAGGAAGCTTGGTAATTGCAGGCTCTTTGTAAACAAATTCTTGCTCATCCAAATCCCCAAACTTGGATCCATAAAAACCAACTCGGAAGTAGGTTCCAAACATTCTCTTATGACCCTGATGAGCAACAGAAGAAAACCTCTCCTTAGTTATATAATTCATGAGGATCCATTGTGTTGCAAAGGATAGGAGTCTTGCTGTTTGTAAAGCATTTTATCCCTATAGCGAACATAAACAGAAATCACTCCCTTAAAAAATTCAATGTTTATGGAATAAACTTTTGAAATAATAACAAAAGAGATCCCATGAAAGATTTGTAGGACTTCCTTTAAGTGAGTTTAAAAGATTTTCACATTTCCTGGTTGGAACGTAATTGAAGCTACCTTCTTTCACACTCTGAATTCTGGGCCTCTCCTCTATGCCCAGCCCTTTCCATTTGGTAGGTGAGAGCTACAGTGATGATATGCTCAAGTAAATCACTCCCTGCAGAGGAACGGGGGCTAAGCATCTCTGGGACAGCGTCATCTGCTGCCAGGTAACAGGACCTGTTGGCCAGGGTCCCCAGCTACCTTGCTAATGATGCTGTCAAAAGCCTTCTGCAGCTTGTCATGAGTGGAAGTCAGCTTCCGGAAGTCTCGATGTGCTTCCAGGATGGGGATGACCAGCTTGTAGACCTCGTTAACCGTCTCATACAATCCTCCCTTGGAAAGAGAAGAAAATCAGAGAGAATTTAACCTCTGGAAACTTCAAAAGAGAAAGCAGAGTTCAGTATGCACTGGAGAATGGGTTTATTATTGGCACCACAATAGTTTAGAGAGCAGGAGGGCCGTCTGAGCATCTTTGCGCGATTGCAGCACTCGAACTAGACACATGCTAAATGGTTCTGTATGATGATGTTCACAGAGGAAAAACGGGACAGGAAATTGGCGACAGAGAATAAGAGCAATTCTAGAAGGCAGCTTTAGCATTTTTAAATGGCATCAGGGGTCCCCTGTTGCCAGATGTTCAATGTATTCCTGAAAGGTGTTAGGATTCTAATGGTTCATTTTAGTGAATTTTGGGGAAAAGAGGAATTTATTGGACTTTTCCTGAATCCTGAAAAGGAAAGCAGGAAAAAAAGGAAGATGGTGAATAATTAAAATACATAGAGGTTGTAGGGTGGAAACTTGCAATTGAAAAGTAAAAAAGAAAGAAAAATACAAGGATGAAAACAAAATTGGACCAGCCTAATACAGTGAAATATTAAATATTTATTGGCCTAAATTTTGAGGGAGGTGAGAGGTTAATAAAATGAAAATGGACAAGAGACTTTCTCTCCTACCCTGAATCTCAATGACTTAATCTACGTATATTTTCTCTAATTAGGAGTGTTTAGACCCAGATTAGTTTAATGAGGGGGAGTCTCAGTGGTTTCTGCTCCCACATTTCTCTGAGCAGGTCCTACTCTGTGACAGTCCTGAGGATGACTCCATTGTTAGGAAGGAAGACACTGCTTATTTATTTCTTCCTTCTCCCCTCCCCTCCCCTCCCCTCCCCTCCCCTCCGCTCGCCTCAGTGGCTCCACCCCAATATTTTTCTCTAGGAGAGGGAAGATGAGGGAGTGAGAACATGCCTCATCATTTATTGCGTAACCCTGGGCAAGCCATTTCACCTCTCTGTGGCTTAGTTTCCACCCCTATTAAAAGGAATAATACTGTGAAACTGCTGCCCAGCCAATGAGCACGTAGTGAAAAACCAGACTTGCAGTGCTGAAAGGCTTTCTCATCTCCCTGGAGAGCTGATGCAATTTGCATCCATCAAAGTCCTCCTGGCCATCCCCTGCCCTGCATACCCCTGCACGTGTCCCAGGAAGTGGGAATGGTATTCACAGCACTGGGAGTTCAGCCTGAACACAGAGACCAGGCCCTGGGACCGCTGTGCGCACTCACCGTGCTGAACAGCTCGGCAGCCTGCTCTAGGAGGCCCACCAGGCCGCTCTCGGTGAAGTACCTGCCAGAGCACACACCATCCTCATCAGGTGACAGAGTGTCATCAGAGACTGCAGACTCCTCCAGCACGTTGGAGGAAATATTCTGAAAGAGATCACAGTGTAAGCCCAGAGAACAGGGGACCGGCCTAACAAATGGCACCACAGGAGCCCCAAATGTAGTCATGAGGAAGCCACGCTCAAAGATCCCCAGCAAGCCTGTGATTGTACAGGCCTGTCATTCCACCAGGTAGAGGCTCTGGCTGCCTTTCATTCTGAAAGGACACACTGAGCATCTGGTCTTCAAAACTCATGCATTTTTTTCTTTTTAACTATGAGGAGATATATCAAGGATACTTGCCTCAATGTAACAACAGTTGAATTACTTTAGTGAAATGACCCTAAGGGACATCCAGCTGGGGTCCCTTGGTCCATGGTTTTCAAAAGGCCAAGACCAAATAACAGTTGACTAGACTCCTTGTTTCACCAGCCGAGTGAACCTCACTTTCGCTTTTTTTTTTCCCCCCTGAAGAACATTGCTATTACTAACTTGACTTGTAGGTGAATAGCGATCATATTATAGGACAACAGTAAATGAGACTGTCTTCTTTACGGAAAGTTTTATGGTGATGTAGCAGTTAATCTTTTCTTTCCCAAACATTTTCTTCCTTTCTACATACTTTTCCTTTATATAAACTACAGAATTTAAAGTCTCTAGTAGAGAATACAGTGACCAAGGCCAGGGCTAGGGTGAACCCAGGGCACAAAATTTAGGGAAGCACTTACTCTCAGGGATGTGTAAGTGTTGACTGTGAACTTGACCCTGAGAGTCAGTGCTTCCTTAAATTCTGAGGCTTTATGTGCCTCACCTGCCTCACCCCAGCTCCAGCGCTGGTAGTAACTCTCATACTCTTGACAGACCAAGAGTCATTTTCTTCAACCTGTCTCACAGCTGTGAAAGAAATGTATATGGGAATGGGAAATCTTTCTAGCCTAGCAATTACAAACAGGTAGCACACATGCCATTCCTTCCTATGCTTGCACTCATGGAAGGTATAACTAATCAATTATAGGACTCTTTCCCCTGAAGCTTGGATACAGTCTAAAAATTCTTCTCAGCATAGTACTCCAGTCAATCACTATCAATGGACCAGAGTTGGTTTTTGAAGTAAAATCTGTTGGCCTCATTGCTTGGCTAGCAAGACCAAGTGAGTCAACCTTAGTAATCAAGGAGAAGAGAGTTGTCACAGTCCTATATCTTCACATCTAATACTGTAATGTAGTTTTAGGAATACAGAAGCTTTTGTGGCCAGTCTTTCTTCCAAACGTGGCCTTGCTATAATGATGTTTCTGAACTGAAGATAAAAAAGGTCCCAGAGATTCAGCTGAAAGAATCTAATAACCCACCAAAACAAATACTATTAGAATTGTATGCAATTTTCCTATATGTAGAGGAAGAGATTTGAAGTTATGTAGCTTTATTAGCTGTAGTCAGAGAAAAAAGATTCTGGGCAGACTTTCCTGGCTTCAGAATTAGGACGTAAAAGAAACACCAGTATCTGAGAATGTATCTATATCTACATTTGTGGAATAAATATTGTACTCTGGGGCACAGAATTTCAATGATCTCAGCTCCTTGGAATTCAGTGGTCTCAAAGTTATTTTTCTTGCATGGATTTATTTAGCTCCAGTTCATAATTCTTTTCCCAAAATTCAATTTTATTGGAGCAGGAAAAGGTTGAAAACTAAAGCACAGAGTATTTAAGAAATCAACACTGGACATCTGTTGTTGATGCTGCCAGAATTCCTTTATCTTTCTATAAAGTAAAGCCTCCTGGGGAACCAATCATAACTCCAGGTGTGGATCTCAACTCTGGCCCTGCCAATTCCATTTCGCATTCCATTTCTCTGGCTATTATGATTGGTTCAGACATGAGAACATTACCTCATCAAAACCAATAGGATGCTCTGAGACTTTCTCAGCAACTGCTAGAAAAGAGGCATCTTTCTATTCTCCAGGACTTGAACCTGGGATGGTGTAAACCTAAATATTTCTCAACAAGTGTGGGAAATCTGTGAAGAATAAAGCCAACATAACAGAAAGCAGAGACAGAAAGTGTCGACACTGAGGTCTGATGACATTGTTTGGGCCCTTAGGTCCAGTGTGGCAGGTGTTACTCCAGGCTCACCTTCCTCATGTAAGCTGATAAATTCCATTGTTACCTACGGTCACTCTGGGTTAGGTGTTCTGTCGCTTGCAAGCATACATTTCCAAACGGATTTGGTATGTCTCATTTGAGAGAAAAGAGAATTGGCTCTTAAGTATCAACATAATTTGGCTTCTCTTTTGTAGCTGAGGACACCTAACTCACCACGTTCTGTGGATCATGAAGACCGCCCACTCACAGTTCCTTTTGTCTTCCCTTTCGCCTTCCTTATCCTTCTGAGCTTTCCTTTCTGGGTCACATTATAAACACTCACCACATCTCGTGCCTCTTTATTACAGCATTTATCATGATTATAATTGAATAAGGAGTGAAATAGTTATATGACGTTGTAGAATGTAAAATTCATGAGGACAGAATAGGTGCTTAATAAATATCATCTAGAAGAGTGAATAAATGGATAAAGACATATGAAAAAACAGAACTATATGCACCCTCATATAGGGACAATGTGGAGGCTTTCTGTTGGTTTAGAATAATTGTTCTGTCTCATGTTGGCATGACTCAGTATAAGCCAATCAACTGAATTCTAGGTGATATTAGAATTGTAAGACTTACTAAACATGGAAGACAATAACAAAATGTCATTAATTATTTAAGTGATAATCTCAAATAAAATATAATAACTGGGAAAAAGGCATAAAAGAATAACAACAAATAGTTCGGTTCATGCAACAAGAAAAAGGATGATACAATTCAACATTAAGTGATAAACCTAAAGATTTTCTGGGAATTGAAAGACTAGCACTTATAATATTCATCTTTGATAATACCAAATGGCCAAAATAAGTCTGATGAAAGAAGCAGATGCACCTAAAATGATCTTTTTTAACTTTCTTTACTTTTATGTGATTCAAAACCAATGTGATCTTTTTATGCTTTTTGGATGAGAATTTAATTTTTGGCTTAGATTACAAATATTTCTGAGCTGAAAACAAAATATATTTGCTGAGACTAAAAGATAGAATAGATATTTTTGTTATTGGAGACCATAAGAAAAGAGGAGTTAATAATATGAGGCGACCCCGCTTGGCAGGTGAACAATGTTCTAGGAAATCAGAAGCTCTTGGCTCCACCAGCAATAGTTTCAGTGACTTGTTTTCTAAGCCTGTGAAAGTCAGTTTGAATTGTCCTCTCCTTCTGGTTCACACAGCATCACAACATTGTATTGAAGAACAATAATAAGAAAAAGCCTTTTATAAAATCGGCCATGTAAATTCAAACAAGAATAATACAGACACTTGTAAATGACTTTGTGAGTCTGGCTTGAAAAGGGCTCGATTACTGTACTATATTATTCATGGTTTCAGGGTTGGTCATTTTTACAGATTATGTCTCTTTTAAAAAAGTACTCATAACACTTTTGTTTTCTCTAAAGATTACACTAAACTATTTAGCAAAAACAGTCTAAGTGGCCACTGAGCTTCCTACTGAGCCTGAACCAATATTCAGGGCTGGAAAACAATTTCCCTTTGCTAACTATGGGTAATATTCAGCTTATCCTAAGAAAGTATTGATTCAGCCCCTTTGCCCCTTTCCCTTTGGTTCTTTCTTGATTTTTGGATTAGAGAGTGGGATACTACAGAGCTGTGGAGTGTAATCCAGGGAATGGGCCAAGAGGAATATCATTTCTCCAATGTTTGGAAAATACTCTCACGGTTGTCAGTATACTGTGTCAACTACGGGTCTTTGAGAAATCACTCTCTCAGTTTCTTTATCATGAATTGGGAGTAATAACATCTTCCCTATCTGTCTGCTTCACTGGCTGATGGGGAGGGCAAATGAAATCACAGATGTGAAAGTGCTTGGGAATGTCTAAAGTGCCTATTGACTCTACATTTATTACGAACAATAATTAAAAAAAAAAACCCAAACCAAGATGATGCAATTAGAAGAGGCGAATATGATACACTCAAGCAGGTTTTTCAACGTGGGCACTATTGACATTTGGGGCCAGATAATTCTTTGTGGTGGGAGCTGCGCTATGCATTGCAGAATGAAAGTTTAGCAGTGTCCCTGACTTATACCTATTAGATGCCAGTAAATCACCACCCCACACCCAGTTGTAACATCCAAAAGTGTCTCCATACGTTGTCAAATGCACTCTGGACTGGGGGGGCAAAACTGCCCCCACTTAAGAACCATTGCTCTAAAGGAAAAGCTAAACTCGCTCCTCACCTGAAAGCTGACGCTGCCCACAGGCAGGTAGCTGTGATCCTCCAGCATGCTCAGATACTCAGCCACTAAGGCAGCCGCGTGCACCAGGCACATGGCGGCCTCTGTGTAGCACTTCTTCTTGGTGTGTTTCTCCGCCATGTTCTGGAGCCAGGTCAGCCGCAGATCAGGAGATGTCTGGTAACTCTTGGCAATTCTGAGGACCGAGTGAGAAAGTGTCAAGGACAACTGGTTAATCACACTGATTTTCTACTGTGTATGGCTACTTTTTCTGCTAAGAATTTTGTTTTCCCAAGAGTTTTGCCTACATGTTTAGAATATGAGAGAAAGGGCCAATGTTTATCAGGCCAGATGTTTTTATTCCATGTCCAAGGTGTTCTAGATCCCAAGAAATAGCATTTAATTAAAACTTTATGGGAAAATAAAGACTTGATAAAATGATATCTATTTTAATGGATCTCTAGCAATTTTCTCTCTTTTCTTTCTTTTCGAAGTAAAAGAACACAAAAGCACTACCTTATTTCATATCAGAATAATTTTTTCCTGTGCAACTAGTTTCTCCTGAACAAGGACGGCATGGCAAAGTTTTAAACTAGAGTAAAATATGATTTTTAAATAAAACTGTACATGTATATCTGAATATAATTGTAAAAAATCATATAGGAAATAATTCATGTAACAGTTGATAGTTATTTTCTTTCATTCTACAGTAAGTAGAAGATAGTGTTATAAAATAGGTACCTTCTTTTAAATTAGAGCGATCTTTCTGATAACTTGTACATGAATGAACTCACTCTAAATGATTAATTTCTATATACAGTTTTGGATGTCATCCAAAACAGTGTGCCCACATGGCTTCTAGTAATTACATTAATAAGAACTCCACAATGACAAACTCTAGATGCTCAAGTGACATCCTTTTGATTTTATCAAGAAAAGTTTACCTGTACATGAGATCCATAAGCATCTCAGGATCTTCCTGAAATTCCCTCATTTTGACCGTGTCATATAAGATGCTATTCAGATTGTAGAGAAGTTCCTCCACCTGCAAAAAGTATACACCCTCAAATAATCTTGGCTTTATAGTCCATGGTAATGAGTTAGGATTGCACTGAAAGCGAAATGGGCAGGAATGAACAGGCTTCTTTAAGAGAGTAGAGATTGCGGGTAGAGGGGAATCTAGGCTGGATCCTCTGCAGCCTTCATCTTCCCAGGTCCAGGTGCTTCTGAGGCCCAGAAGGAAGGCGGCCCTTGGGAGACATGAATTATCCCTGAATCCTTATACTACTTTCTCTCTTGATTACCTTTTTGTTTAAATTAGTTTAAACTAGTTCCAGTTATTTGTAACTGAAAAAGCCCTTAACTGTAATCTGTAATATCAGGGCTTTTTATACCAAGTAGGAGGCAGTATATATATATTGTATACATATTACAGAGGGTGCCAAAAAAATGTATACCCTTTTAAGAAAGGAAAACTGTACTAACATTGTAATACTCAATATATACCAGTAACAAAAGATCAATACAAGTCACTTTTGACTTCTGCAATTACAAGAGGTGCTCAAAGTAGTTACCGTCAGCGTCCAGACACTTCTGATTACGGCAAACTACTGCTTGAGCAACGTTGACCAAAGTGTCCATTTGTATACATTTTTCGGTATGTATGTGTGTGTGTGTGTGTGTGTGTGTGTGTGTGTGTGTATATATATATATATATATAGTAAAATAACATATTATATATCATTATATACTTCATATATAAATATATAACTATATATTTTATAATTATATTGTATGTATGTGTGTATATATATAAGCATATGTATACACACACATATATGTATATGTATACAAGTTTATCATTGGTTGATTCCCAACCCATTCATGATATAAACCATGCTCTTCAGGCTACCTGGATGGGGAAAGGGGTGCTCTGCATGGCTTTGTCCTCTTCTGCATAGGCCAAAATTGTCCTCAAGGATCTTCTCAGATGCTCCTCATTAAAGTCTGGTGCTTTGCCCACCAAAGATGCCAGAGACATGGTTACTTGCATCTTTACTCTTGCAAAGTTCTGCATCAGGGAAAAGAAAAAAAACAAAACGAAATGGAACAAATCAGAGGCACTCAGCTAGTAGATAATTGAAGGCAATGGAGCCAGATACCAATAACTGTTCGATGTTCCTTTAGCCGGTCTCAGTCATCTCCTTCTCTCTTAATGAAATGTGAACCACACTTTGCACAAGATTCATATTGTTGTTTAAATGGTTTAAATGGATACTGCTCTGACATAAATCTGTCAGCTCCCTTTAGATTTTCATCGAGGCCTGGGAGGCTTCCACGCTGCCAGGCTGGAAGGTGACTACAAAGTTGGGTCAAAGGACGTCTCCTTCTATGCCAACATTCTTCTTCTTAGGACTTTAGATAAACTGCAAACAGGAACAGGATCTCCACGGCCAGGATTTCTGAGATTTTGGACTCTGGGTCAGCAGTGACTGTCTGTTTCTCCTTTCCTTCTAGGCTCATGGAAAAATATGTCTATCCCAAGGTCCCCTGAGGAATGTCCGAAATGCTTTTAAATAGCGATGCTTAACATATCAGGAGGACCCTGCCTTGCTTCCGTGAACCAAATTTATCTTTTAATATCACTTGAGCATGCTCTTAACAAGACCACGAATCTAAATTCCAAAAGAACAGAGCAAAATCTCGACAAACAAAAGCAAAAGTTGACTGTTCAATAAAACTGAACTCCAAAGGCTGCTAAGCATCTATTAAAACTCAGGTGCAGATGACACTGATCATTTCAAATTCTCTTCCACAGTCAATCAGAAGTGAGAAACAGGACACTCTCTTCTGAATTCTTAAACAGCCTGTTGTATTTTTTCCCACAGATGACAACTTTTAATTTTTATTTATTTACTTATTTACTTATTTGATTGACTGAAACACGTGGAAACCACTGTATTCATCAGTCTTGATATTCACATTTGGATGCCAATCCCCACAAAAGCTGGTTATCTATGTACATACTCATTGTTTCCTTCATATAGGACAGAAGTAAATGGCAATCCGTAAACTTTTCCTGAACCCATGCTTTGCACTGACTTTACTGATCCCAGGTCACCCCGCTGGGCTGAGCTCTTACACTGATGGCTCCAAAACTGAATCTCATGAGGAGGTAGAGGGTGGCACAGGCTTGGCTCCGGGTCACATCTATGCTGCTGCTGCAGTGGTGTAGGACACGCTGACACAGGTCTGCACACTGCTCCACCTCTTCCTCGAACAGCAAGTCGCCAAACTAGGACAGACACAAAGGGCCGTTAGGCGTCACTTGGCACTTCCATCTGCTTTCTGGACTGGATGCTTGTTGGAATATGCGAATGTCTGCTTGGACAAGCACAACGCCCAGAAGAGTTAACGCACTGCTCCATAAAGATAGAGTTACTTGAGTCACAAGGTGAATTGAAGCAATGGAGTGACTTAAGATTTAATTACGAACTGCACCACTAAGACCAGAGCTGCATCATTAATCGCATTGTCAGCCAGGTTGCATTCACTGGCAAAGTCACAACGCTGAAGGAATTATCCTGAGCTTCCTGGGTTCCCTGGAAATTACTGGTGACCAAGAAAGCGAAAATGATCCTGATAGGAGCAGAATTCCCCTTTCTAATTGCAAAAGAGCCCACGTAGAAGGCACCAACTGAGATTTTCAATAAAAGGGGAGAAAGTAAACTGCATTTTACCTAAGGAATACCTATATTCTTCACGCTACAAGGAACTGACTTATAATCGTCCTGTCATTTTATAACGTGACATTTGGTAAGGCTCACAAATGGGCTCATGTATAAGGACTTTAATCTAAGATGTGGTATTTAAAAAAAAGGGGTGAAAGGCGAATTCGCTTTCGCTCAGTTGCTTTGTGTTCTCATGTCTCTAGTGAGTAGCCACTGCAAATTTCTATAGTTCAGCCCACATTTCAAGGGTGAGAGCCCTGTTTTTCCTCTCCATGGTGAATTTCCGCAGAATGAGTGCATCTGCTTTCTTCCTGGGGAGACTTTGGCCTATACTGCAGTACTGTGTGGGTTTTGGTGCAGCTGAGGGGAGAAACGTGAAGCCAGATGAGAATCTTAATTAAGAGTAAGAAAACATGCATTCCATGTTTACCTTGGCAATGAGAGCTCGCAGTGTTGCAAAGCAGTGAGTCAGGTAGGTGGTGCTCTGGTCACAGCTCAGAGAATTCACCAGGACCCTTAGAACACCTCCCAGCAGGCTGTCTTTACAGTCCAAAGCCGAGCTTGCCTGGGGGAACAGAAGAGCATCACTGAATCCCTGCACTGGGCCAGTAAACTGAGGGGTGAAGATGCAAGTAGACACTTTTAAGATGCTGAGATGCTGTAGACACAGAGATGCTGAAGTTCCACCTCTAAGATCTTAAGGGTTTGGTAAAACATCACACATATCCATTAATCACCATGTGAGCTGAAGACTTATTTCCAAGTGGGACTTTCTTTCAAAATGCCCAATTGATTTGGGATATATGCCTAATTCTGGGCTGCTAAACTCAGTTCTAAGGTACACCTCCCCCATGCTGGGAAATAGCTTTTGGAATGTTCTGTCTTTGTATATACAAGGCACAGCTCGCCTTGTGAGCTGCAAAACACAACCATGGGTCTCCCAAGACAATACAGGCTGCTGGATGGTAGTGATGTTTCTAAATGAAGCTTGTTTATCAGCTATAGTAAAATTAGCACCACCAAAGATAATGAAAAGTTAAGTTTCAGCTTTCTTTGAAAATTGCAAATACATTTTGAGGACTGGTGTTAGGTATATAGTCCTCAAAGTAGTTTTGTATAAAGACATAATCAATGTGATGCCAAGTATCAAAGTTATCAAAAATACCACATACTTTTTGTCTTTATTTTTCTACAATAATTACCTTGATTTCAGACAACTTAAAAGTCGGATACGTAAGGTGTCACTGTATTCCATCAATATTTCTTCTTCTAACCCTAAAAAGCAATACTGGATCTAGTCTAAATGATTTCTCATTGGAAACACGGAAGGACTCATTTTTTCAGGTTAACTAAAAACCCACTAACACCTCGATGTCTTGGGAATTTTTGGAAACATTCACTTAGAAGAGGCCATTGTGTGATGAATTGTATTACTGCCAAGTTCACAGTGACACTACAATTTTCTGTAGCAGGAATGGGAAATTCAGGGCACAAATAACTTTAACTTCATTAATTTGTGTCCAAAACAGACACATACTGGTTTTTCTTTTTAACCTAATTCAGTCATAATCTCAGCTCCTGTACCAGACATCAATCATAATTCAACTGGAGTTGACCCATCAAAACAAAACAAAAAAACAACCCCAAACTAGCTACTATCCCTATTTTAGATACTGAACTATAAGCCCACCATCCACATTATAAACTTGATACACTCAGGCAAATTTAGCTACGAGAGTCAGTTTATGAACTCATTCCAAGCAAACAGCAAGTCCAAGAAGCCTGAAGAATGTTCATTATCTCTGGAATTTGTAAGTTGGACACTAGTGTAAACAATAAACTGCTCAACTTCGATTTTTTTTAAAAAAGGCATTTGGGATCATGTTTAATTCTTTTACAAATTTCTGTAAAGAATGTTTTATTAAATTCCAGTAAACATATTCATGTTGAATAGATCAGGTGTTGTTGTCCTCACCTGGATAATGTTTTCCTGCATGTCAAGGATGATTAAATTTGCTTCTGTAGCTAGATTGCCACTGATCAAGGCTTCTTGATCTAATTCTGCCTTTGTTCTAAGAAAAAAAAAAAAAGGTCAAATTAAAGTGCATATCAAACCTGGCCATATCCCAATGATAGCAATCTATGCAACAAGGCATAAAGAAGTCCTCTGAACAGTCAATCTTGGAGTGAATACAAAGCAGCGGGCTACAGGTAACTAAGGAGTAGGTGCTTTCTGTGATTAGTGTCTGGTTAAAAAAATTTTCTAGGTAAAGTCTCCAGGCCATCCTCATCCCCACTATTATGAATAATGATGACAATTACAGAAATAACAGAATAGGTAGAAAAGCAATTATTGGTTGTTACCAGCAATTAGGCTTGCCAGTCAGATTGCTGCTAAAGCCTCAGGACCATGCCTGCATTTCATGCATGAGAACCATCTCCAGATCTGAGCCAAGGGAAGCCTCCGCAACAAGCTGGAGGGAGTGAAACTGGGTGTGATGTGAATTTGGCAAACAGTGATGCTACTGGATTAGGAAACTGTGATGCTTCAGAACCCGGTCAGGGAAGAGTCAGTCTCTTGACTTCTCAAAGGCCGCCTTGGGGTTGCACAGCCAAGTACAGGCCTTTGTCCTTCTGTAATGGGAAGCATGGTTGCATTCCTGTGGAACAGGCCATCTAACATCCTACTGGAGGTTACTGGCTATTACTCAGTAGGGGATGGGAAATTGCCTGGTGCTACTCCGCTGTTAGGTTTCATTTTAAGGAATCAGAGCGTTTTACACACTAGTTCATCCATTCTCATAAAATCCAAGTGAAACTGGAAAAGGTATTTTGTATCATCTAAATTTGGTTGCTAGGAAAGGGGAGTGTAAAGAATTGACTTTCCCAAGATGCCCCAGTGGCCAGAATGTTAGCACAGGGGTTGAGGTGTCATGATGGGAGCTCAAAAGTCTTGGACCCGGATCACCAGCTCATCTTGAGTCCCCTTCACCCAATAATGGGGACAGTGCCTTGCTCACAATGCCATCAAGGGCTCAGAATACATAGTTCCCTTTGTTTTCACACTTATGACAGGCTTTTTGGTCCCAAGCCGCTCTACAATTTTTTCTCATTCTCCACATGATAACATTTATGTATAATAAATGAAATATAAAAGCTACTTTGTATTAATTTACTGGTAGGTTTAGATTTAGAGCAATGCTATCCAATAGAAACATAATAGGGGCCACAGATGTCATTTTCTATTCTGTAGTAGCCATACTAAAAATAGCAAAAAGAAACAGGTGAAATGAATTGTAATATATTTTATTTAACGCAATATCAAAAAATATTGCCAATGTATAATCACTATAACAATTACTGATGAGATAGTTTACATTCTCTTGTTTGTACCAAGTCTTCAACATCTGGTGTACATTTTTCTCTTACATTACTACTGTGGCTACTATATTGGACAGTGCACTTCTAGAATGTCCTGATTTGTTTTTTTCCCCCCAATTTTTTTTATAGTGGTAAAATACACATTACATAAAATATACCATCTTAACCACCTTTAAGTGTATAGTTCAGTGGTACTAAGTATGTTCACATCGTTTTGCAATGATCACCACCATTAATCTGGTTTTTAAAAAGCCTATTAACTATTCCTTTTAAATAGGTTCTCAAATTTGACTGCACGACAGAATCACCCAGGGAGTTTTATCAAATACTGTTTTCTGGGTCCCACCACTGGAGACTCCAAATTAATTGGCCTTGGGTACATCTGGCACTGGAAGCTTTGAAAGCTTCCTGGGTGGTTCTAATGTATAGCCAAGGTTGAAAATTACTGCGCTATAAGAAAGAGAGCCAAAATAACTGAAAAATGACCTGAAAGAAAAAGGCGAAAGACCCCACTATTGTAATTACAAAAATTTTCCAAATAGCTAAATTAAGCAGTTAAAAAACAACAACAACAACAACAAAACATCATCCTGAAGCTCTGCAGAGGTGAACCCTTAGCCCTGACAATGAGCCACCCACCAGGTAGCTCAGGGCTGAGAACTCGTCTAGAGAGAATTGGAAGGCCCTGCATGGAAAGTAAGGCTCAACGTGGTGCTGTTCCTGCAAGCAAAAGGGAACGGTTCCCCAAAACATCAATTTACACAGCTCATGCAAAACATGCCTTGTTAGACTCTACTCTTAGTCTCATAGAGTAGATGCCCTAACCAGTAGATGCCCTATGCATTTCTGTAGCACCTACTGCATGCACATTTAAAAAAAAATTTTTTTTTGTTTTGTTTATTGCCTGAACTAGAACTTATGCACTCTCAGAACCAAATATCTTATAAATTAGTTCAGGGAACTTAAAGCAAGAATAAAATACCAAACACAATTGGATATCATTAAGAAGTCCAATAACGAGGCTATCAAAGTAACATCTATAATTAAAATGTCTTTGTCTCTTTAATGTTTTAAAATAAATTTGGTTCCCAATATTCCTATAAATGGACCAGCATGATGCATTCTTGTGGCAGCAACAAAGATAGTAACTTGGACACTTGTCTTATTAGGGAGACCACCTCAGGGATGATGTAGATGCCTGATCACTGCGCTGTACACCTGAAGTGGAATAATAGTGAATGTCAACTATAATTTTATGTATATGTGTGTGTGTGTGTGTGTGTGTACACATATATATGTGTGTGTATATATATATATATATATATATATATATATTCACAGGAAGTGGAGTACAGCATAAGGAATAGAGACAATGGAAATGTAACAGCTATATGCGACAGAGGGGTAGTAGATTGGGGGAGGGGGTTATCACTCTGCGAGGGGTATAGATGATAAATGTCTAACTATTACAGTGTTCTGTACACATGAACTAATATAAATAAATAAATAAATAAATAAATAAAACGAAGATAGTAACTTATGTTTATTTATACAACAACATGGCTACGCAAGTTTGCCCCACCCTCCACTCCCTTACGATGGGTGCTTCATACACCATGGGGATACCCTTCCTAGGCCTTACCCAGTGTGTGGTGGGGGGTTCTTTAGCTGCTGTGCAATGCTTTGTTCAGTGAACACTGAGGTTCACTAGACTACCTGCTGCTAAGAGGAAGGGCAGACATGTGGTATATATTCAATAGGTTTAGTTTTATGCCCCATATATCCAGATTATTGCACACACATATATATCATATATTGCAATCCAAGCAGGATTTTTCTTCTTTCATTTCTTTATAATTTTTCTGATAATACACATCATAATACATCCGTTGTAGGAAACACAGCAAAGTGTAAAGAAGGAAACACCAATTACTTCAACACCCAAAGTAAACCACTGTTAATATTTTGATAAATTTCCTTCTAGGTTTTTAAAAATATATTTACTATATGTAGTTAGAAAATTAAGATTCTACTTTAAAACCAAGTGTCTCTCCTGCTTTTATTCACTTAACATGATATCATAAGCATTTCCCATGTCATTAAAATGATTTCAAAACATTTTAATGCCAACCTAATATTTTCTTACATATTTCCCTATTCTTGTGCATTTAGAATGTTTCCAATGATTTTAATTTTTTATGTAATGCTGATATAAATATTCCTGATTATACATCTTTGTACATATTTCTGGAGTAGAAATATAAATTGAAATCATTTCGGGTAATCTGTCCTGTCCCAATCAGCAGTTTTGGTTAAGCTACCTGAGATTGCTAAATATTAGTTTTCTTTTAAATACTTATCAATGTAATAAATGTTTAAGAACTGGAAATCGTAACTCCTTATACCTTTGATTATACCGAGTCCCTGGATGTACTGAATTTACACAGATAATGATGATCCATTTTCTTACCCTTGGAAGGATGTAGTTGTTTCAGTAATACAAGTAGCCTGGGAAAAATAGTTTAGCACTTTAGGTAAAAGTAGCACAAAGTTGTTGAGTGACTCACTTATCTAGTTTCTCATTAGCTTGCCGCCAATGTGTCTGCTCTTTCTTCCATCTCAAATTTTCACTTAGGCATGAAAATCGGTCATTCCCTAGGAGTTAAGAAATGCATGATAGGAATTTGATTAGCATGAAACCCTCCAAGATAACCAGAAGTTCCACAACAAGCTCAGCTAAGAGGCCTCAGCCCTACTGCTCTGGCTAATTAGAGTCCATGCTGGATGCTGGTAGGAGACAAAGCCCATGTCCATGGCAGGCTGGCCTGCTCTTTGATTGATACGCTAGAGCTTTAGAAGAACCCCTGCCTTTCTGGAGTGCTGCTGAGAATGTTTCTCATGAACACAGAGTTCCGGTGAAACCCTGGAGGTTCTCGCTGAGTTATTGAAAAGGATAATGTGGGTTCAAATGAAGGTGCTCAGCCATCTCTGAAAAAGCTGAGCTCCCTTCAATTCTTGGTCACTTGTCCCATGGCACAGAATGAGCTGTCACTCTGATTTACTTTGACACAGGAAATAAGACCGAGGGTGGGTGAACACTTCACTCTATTCTACAATGATGAGCTTAGCGTTTTTGAGATCATTCCTGGTGTGGTAGGGTCCCTGGGGGGCTGGAACACTCTGAGACCACTGAGTGGCTTGGTTCCATCCTTATAGTGCCCTGAGTGATTTGGGGAGATGATCTAGGAACCGGACTAGCCATGGTCTTGACCTGGCTCTGCACAAACTAGTCAAAACCCCAGGAGAGGCTCTGGCCTTGAGAGAGACACCATTCATCTCATCCTATGACTTACAATCTTGGATGTGACCTTTTATTGCCTACAAGTTTGAAATAGAAGATGCCATCTGGGGACATTTCCAGGGTCCCTGTGGTCTCAGGAAAGCAGCTTTCCCTTAGAGGCACAGGGCTAACGTTACACATCATGCACAGAATCCCAGAACCTGCTTGTCTCTATTACTGTAACGTCTTAAGAAAGTGATGGTGTCTACTCATGTTGGGAGGGCACTGCTGCCCACAAACGGTGCAGAACTCACACAGAAAGCAGAGCAGGGCGGACCCCATGTACCTGGAACCCGGCGCCGCATCATCTCCCCTCTGGCCCCTTCCCCGCGGAGCAAAGCCTCCTCCAGCCTGGCCTTCACATCCCTCGACTTCTGCAGGACCTGGGTACTGACCTTGTCGGAGCTCGGCTTTCCCTGGACAGGGCAGAGACAGAAAGACGCTTTGTTTGGTGAGATCTCTGCCCATGGGGAGAATCCTCAAAACAGAGCACCCATGGTGACATTGGCCAGTTTGGACATGTGCTACCCAGAAATGCTGTCCTGGGGGATCTTATTGGCTGAAATCCTGTTAACAGGAATATGGCGCTTTCTGCAGAAGGCAGGGATCCTTTCCCTGGGGCATTATCATAGCTAGGTAGGTTATGGATATGCAAATAGGCCACGGATTTTAACACAGAAATAAGAAAAATTACTGATGTCTCCATTGCCCAAACAAAGAAGGGCAGCAACAAGATCGGATGGAACTTGGGAGATGAGAGCTGGTGTAAAACTGAGCCGCTCCACACTTACCTTATACTCAAAACATGAGACACAGATGAAAAGGAGGTCTAAAATCCTGTTGAGTTGCATTGATGGCAGGTCAGCAATCCACTTCCTAATGAGGCTCTGATCTGCATTTTTCATGATCCAGAGGAAGCAAATCATGAGGTTTCGGGTTGTGTCAGCATTCAGCATGTTGTACTGCTTGTAGGGCTGGAAGCAGGCAGATTGGGAGATGAATGCAGGAGAAGAATGTGAACAGCATGCACAGTGAAAGTGTAAGGGATGCCAATCTCTCAGAACACAGTAACTGTACTTCTTCCTTGGCTGGGGTTCTTGTTCCAGGAACTCTGCCTTTCCCAGGGCCGGGCTGCTCAGCAAAAGGGCTTGCTCGGGGCAGTAGTTATTTGAGCCCGGCTTTCAGCCATATAATTGTGGGAACCCTCTGTCTCTGGAGCACTGTGGTCTGGTGGTCTGCCTGGGACCTTGACCACCCCTCCCCCAATCTCAGTGATAACAAGGGGGCTCCCATTCTGCTAAGATCTTCAAGTATTTCTCCTTCAATCTGGACACAAGACAACTTAGAGCAGAGTCTTGTAGCGGTGAACTGGCTTGGCTGGGTTCC
Organism: Rhinolophus sinicus; assembly: GCF_036562045.2. Taxonomy (NCBI): domain Eukaryota; kingdom Metazoa; phylum Chordata; class Mammalia; order Chiroptera; family Rhinolophidae; genus Rhinolophus; species Rhinolophus sinicus. The sequence continues at coordinate 140,841,617 of NC_133754.1, forward strand.
CGACATACCCTAACTGTTCAAGATTCAGCTTCTTTGTCAGAGTCCAAAGTATAATATAAGGGTCATGAACTGCTCAGTGATTAATCAAATCCATAATTTAGTGGAGTCCTGTGTAATGGGACTTTAACCATGCTTTATGTTTTCCTGGGGGTGTGGGTGTGGGGGTTCAGGCTCTCTGCTTTAATACTTTGGCCACAAGTGTTCATTTTAGAGTGCTGAGCACACTCTCTGTTGCTCATCAAATCAACACAAAGAATAATATGCGGCTGCACCCTTGGTTCATGTGGCGTAGCTAATATCCAATGGAATGCAGTGGTGAGATTGCAATGAGGTATTTGTCAGTGTGTGAGGGAAATGCTGGTTTCAGAGGGGAGTGACAGGGCTCATGAAGTTACTTTAATGTCAGATTTTTCTGAGCATGGTGACACGAAGACATGAAATCTTTAGATATAACTTCATAGGGAATATCTTCTAACAGGTGAGCTTTGGGCGTTTGGGCATTTGCCCTGAGATCAAATAGCTATGTGAAAGGCATACAGCACCTCAAGCAGCTAACACTGGTAAGATGGATATTAGAAAGGTGGAGGAGGTCATAAAAGCCAGTATTTATCAAACTGCAGAATGAGTGATGTCAGCTCTCAAATGTCTCTTCTCTTTTTCACTTCCCTGCCCTGCACCTCTCGTGGGGGGTGTACCGGGGGTGGGGAATGCCCAAGCGCTGGAGGGAAGAGGAGAAAGTCATCCTGCAAAGAAGAGTTGGATGTCGATGCTGCCTTTCCAGCACCGAGGTGTGTTCTCTGCAGATACAGTCTGCATTGAAGTGCTAAGTCAAATGAAGCTGGGGGATGCAGCCCTGTCTTGAAAAAGGGACAGTCAGAGCTCATCAAGGAACAGAGATAGATCATACCTCAAGCGAACCAGAGGGTGTATTCCTGGAAGAGCTCCTCGTTAAACACAGTGTTTGTGCATAAGGACAGAGCCAAACACCTCTACTTAGGGTCTCTGGGAACCTCCCAAAGCTGACACTTAAGAAGTGTCTATCAAGCAACCAGCCCTCTTCAATCTTTTTTTTTTCTTTTTGGAGGCATACACAGTATGAATAATAAATACATGGAATAAACACAGCCCCACCCTTCCACCTGAGGGAGCCTTGCTCTAATCGTCTGCAATAATCTCTGATTTCCCGAGTTCGTTTCTCTCCTGCTGTTCTGAGCCTGGAACTCAGCACCACTGAGGCTGCCTGAATTTGATCTGTGGTTCTCTTGCTGCGGCCAGAACCCTGTCGGACTGTGTGCAGCCTCATCTGCACCACTTCCCTCCACAGCTGCCAGCCTCACGATGACTCCTTCCAGCATTGAGCAGTAAGGCAGAAATCTCCCTTGCCTGCTCCACGGTGGGTTCTGGTAGGTGAGTATAAGAATGAACCCATGGGAAAATACACAAAATAAAGAATAAACTAGAGAAGCGTGCAACATACCAAGGAAGACAGCATAGTTCCGCTTGTCTTCAGATTAAAGTGGTTCCCAGCTATGGCCAGCGCCACATTCTGGTTAATTGCACTATTCCCTTCTTGTTCTTCATCCGAACCACTGGTGCGATTTTTCCCACTACGGGCATCTGTAGCTGTGATTAAAACATCATTAGTCTTATCATATGATCCAGCAATCATGCTCCTTGGTATTTACCCAAAAGGATCGAAACCTTATGTCCCCATAGAAAACCCGCACATTGGTGTTTATAGCACCTTTATTCATAATTGCCCAAACTTGGAAGCAACCGAGATGTCCTTCAGTAGGTGAATGGATAAATAAACTGTGGTACAACTGGACAACAGATTGTTACTCAGTGCTAAAAAGAAATGAGCTAGCAAGTCATGAAAAGACATGGAGGAAACTGAAACGCATACGACTAAGGGAAAGAAGCCAGTCTGAAAAGGCTACATACTGTATGATTCTAACTATGTGACATTCTGGAAAAGACAAAACTAAGGAGACAGTAAGAAGTTCACTGGTTGCCAGGGGTTAGTTAGGGATAAGGGAGGAAGAATAAGCAGGGCACAGAGGAATTTCAGGGCAGAGAAAACATTCTGTATGATACGACAGTGATGGATACATATTATTCATTTATCCAAACCCTTAGAATGTCCAACACCAAGAGTGAACCCTAATGTAAACAATGAACTTTAGGTGATAGTGATATGTCAATGTAGTTTATCAATTGTAAGAAATATACCCCTCCTGGGGCGGCCAGTTAGCTCAGTTGGTTAGAGCGTGGTACTCTTAACAACAAGGTTGCTGGTTTGATCCCCACAAGTGTACCCTTTTTTTAAAGACTATATTCTCGTTAGTTTATCAATGTAAAGATTCCATGTACAATAGATGCACTATATGACCTTAATAATAGAACATTTTTTGCTGTTTTCCCACTTGTCAGTTACATCATGACCATAAAGTTCAATGCATATGTGAAGAAACCACCAAGATTTAATAGGTTCAAAGACAAAGTGCTGAAAAGTTCTGATCCCAAGTAATTGATCTGCAAAGTTCTAATAAACAAGGAATCTTTGGAGAATGTGTGCTAAGGTGGATCCCTGCTTTGGGAACAGAAAGTCATGGGTCTTCTAATGCAACTTTCATGCAAAATTCTAGAAATGGTCTGAAAATTACCTGTCCTGCCCTAAAATACATCTTCAAATTTTGAGGACCACATTGTTCTCAATTTGCCCTCCTATCAGGCATTACTAGAGGAAGCTCAATACGTGTCGTCTTGCAGCCCACTAAATCCCGTGTGCCAAGTTTGCTTCTGTCATTTCAATCCCCATTTTATTGCTCATTTCAAATTTCATTGTAATTAGCACCATAATGATTTTAGAAATAATTTAATCACACATGACACCTTGCATTTAGAGGAAACAGGCAAACTTGAATGGCTCCAGGATTCCAAGGAAGAGTGCCTGCAAGGATGCTGGGCTCACATAAACATTCCTCAAACCCCAGGATGCTTCGTCAGTCAAGAGAGCTGCATGGTAAGTTCTAAGAACTTCCCTTGAGTTGAGGGAAAAGCAAGAACCACTCTGAAGTGATCAGAATCTGTGTGTGTGTGTGTGTGTGTGTGTGTGTATGTGTGTGTGTGTGTGTGTGTGTATTGGGGGAAGCGTAGGAAGATGGGATTTTTTGCTCAGGTCAAGGGTAGTTTTGTTCATTTACATTCCCTAATCCGCACTGTAATAAGCAAAGAAAATCAGAAGGTGCACACATCCTTTTGAGACAATTTATCCTTCTCTCTTGCTAAGTGAGAGATACTGATTTTCAACCTTCGCATCAGCCAGCGCCAAAGGCAAAATTCCTCTGCCATGGCAGAATTTCCTAATACTGAAAGACAGACACCATGATATTTTTTTGCACGGAATAATTGTTCAGATTCATTTGAGTCTGCTTCTTTGCTTAAAACATTCATAAAAGAAAAGAAACACCTTTATTTCAAGGTGTCAGAGCAGTGATCTCCAAAAGAAGTGATTCTCTTATTATCTCACCCTTTGGGATGTATGGTTTATAAAGTTCATTATATACCAGCACCCGAATGAAAAATGAATGAACAAATTAATTTCTAAATAAAAAACAGATACAAGGCTATGTGCCTTTAAAAAATAAAAAAAAAATTGGGGCCTGTGTTTAAGGCCTGTGTTGAGAGCACTAGCACAGAGAATTGCTTATAGAAACATATCAGTACTAGCGCTAATGACAGACACCTCACTCTCGTGGGGGCATTTGGCAGGGGCCCCCATCAATCCAAAGAAGGAAACAGAAGGCATTGTTACCTGTAAAGTCATAGAGCTGTGGCAAAGCATCCAAAATGATGCCCACCAAAGGCAGGTAAAGGGCAGCAATTTTGACCTTCACCTCTGGTTTGACACAACGTGGGTCCAGGTCGTGAGAACTTAGCAGGCTGTGAATGGCACTGACAGCTTTCCTTTGCACTTTGCTGATCCTGTTGGCACAACAGAGAACATTAGAGATTATGGTGAAGAGGGATTGACTAACAATGTGCTTAAACAATAAGGAGTGACCAGAAAGCTCCTAGACAATGGGGTGACAACGTGGCTGAAAAAACCCATTTTGTGGTTTCTCTCCCTCCCCCACGTCTTTCCAAATTCCTATCAACACCTTTTCTCAAAGTTACAGATGCTTCTACTCCAGTGAATATTCTCTGGTGAATGGTCTTTTTTCGTCAAGCATGGGAGGTTGGACTATACCCTTTAGTAAGCACCACTGTGTTTGTGTTTGTTTTGCTTTGCATTCCTTTTTAAAGGCCAGAAACATACCCTTCGCCTTCAGCATCCAGGGCGGCAGCCAGTTCAGTAAAGAGAAGCCCAGTGAGGAAGTGCTGCTGGCGGTACTCGGGAGTCAGGTCGAACATGCTGGCAATCTTCTGGTCCTGGAAGCTGGAGCAGGAGCTCGAGTTCTACAGAAATGCACGGGGCAGTTCTATGAGTAACGAGAACTGGAATCAAAAGCACGAGGGCTGGTATTTATTGAGCACATGCTATGGCCAGGCTTTGCAAGCACAACCCACTGAGGCAGGTATCCCTACTCCCCCCCATGTGACAGATGAGGAAACCGAGACATAGAGTGGTCACTTTGCTTTTTCCCATTCCTGCAGATGGAGGACTGCCCGTTAGGAAAGACAAAAACAAAGCACTCAGGGTCTGTCACACAGTGAGTAACACTCCCTTCCCTACCCACAATCAAAAGTTGAAGATTAAAATCCTAGGAAAAAAACAACTGGATAGAGAAATGGGAACTGGATCCAATGCTGTAGCTGTGAGCAGGCGATTCCTCTATAACAAACTGCCCCCTTTATTGGAGGCCCCTGTTTACTGAGCTGCACTTCTAAATATGGATTACGCACATTGAGTTTTGCTGGTCTGGAGACTAGCTGGGGTGTCAGGCAGGGAGGTGTCAGATTTCCCAGTCCTAGGCAATTCCTGTGCTGTTATCCTGGAAGTACACTTTATATTTCACCAAGAGAATCTACAATGTCTCTGGAAATCCTTTAGTTTTGGTGAGGCTGGGCCTGGCCCCTGGGTTTGCTAACTCCCTGGGGTAGTCAGAAGGGAAATGTGGGAGAGGCCCTAGTGCAAAGTTAGCACATTTGGAATTGTTGCTTGTAAGTCAGATCTTTCCCAGTTCACACTCAGATGGTCATGTAGTTAATATCCGGCTCATGTCCTGTGGCATGAATGGCCAAGATTTTTTTTTAAATTAATATGGCAAACCTTCATCTTTGTGCCAGAATCAAGGACTAGGCAACAGAAATAGAACTTAATATTGATAAATCTTGCCTGCTGCTCTGAGCTGTTGATTTGTTCCCTATAAATGGAATGTGACTATAAAATAACATTTCCTTAAAGTTTTTCTAGAGGAGACTAGTCCCTTGAGAAATCTATGGAGGAAAAACAAAAAGTTTTTGGAGTCAAATCATTTTGGAAATCATTGCTTATCACACACCTCCTCCCATTTCCTCCTCCACCACCCCTGGGGCATTTACAGTTTACATGAACAAGTTAGAGACTTTTGGATGGCCTTCTGCAAAGAAACCTGCTAATATAGGGTTTCCAAAACTGATCTGATTTTGGAATCCTGTATTCGCATAACACCTCTAACATCCTGTAGAATCTGGAGCCCACTGAACCTAACTTGGGAAATACTGTTCTACACAATGATTGGTCCTGTCAGTCAAAGCTCTGTCTCTAAACATTAACACAAGTGTTACTTTTCTTGGCTGATCAAGAGCAAGACTTGTTAGAGGAGGGTTGGGTGGATGGATGAGAAAGATGAAGGGTTGAGGAAGTACAAATTGGTAGTCACAAAAATCGTCACGGGGATTGTGAAATACAGTGTGGAGAATATAGTCAATAATGTTGTAAAAACTATGTATGGTGTCAGATGGGTACTAGACTTATCAGGAGGATCACTTCATAAATTATATAAATACCTAACTGCTGAGCTGTACACCTAAAACTAATATAAAATAATACTGAATGTCAATTATAATTAAAATACACACAACACACATATACACACACATAGCCATAGGATATAAAGTACAGCATAGAGAATATAGTCAATGATATTGGAATAGCTATGTACGGTGTCAGATGTGTAGTAGACTTGTTGGGGTTATCACTTTGTGAGGGGTGTAAATGTCTAATCATTACGTTGTTTTGTACACCTGAAACTAATGAAAAGAAAAAAAATAATTAATTAAGGGCACAATAAAAAAAAGAACAAGACTTGTTAGAAATATACTCTATAAAACAGGTTATTTGATTAGTTTATGATGAGATCATTTTAGTGCTTTAAGAGCAAAATTATCTGGAATATGATTCAAGGTGGACTCATCTCGTACTGAATCCCACTCAGTAACAGTATTAGCAAAAAGTCCTAAGATAGTTCAAAGATAGAATATCCATGTGAAAAACCACTATTCAGTCATTTTGGAATCAATACAAGGGAACCTGCAATTTCATAAATTTTATGATGCTGGGGTTTAGGAAAAGGGACGTGAACAAAGGCGACTATCAAGCTAAAGGAAAAAGGTGATGAACGTCAGACAAAGGGAGATATGGGATTTTTCTACCCATGTCTCGATTTTTCATCATGTATGTGAATTTCTTGCTCTACTTGGCCTCAGCAGGGACCTTAGAGCCTAGGAAAAAACCAATCATGTGGCTTGTACATGATTAGTTAGATAGTACAACTTTGGGTAGCATACCTGTGTGTATCTGGACAGTTGCTCTGTCTGAATTACTTGAGTTTTCTTCTAATTACACCAACCTTTATAGGAATAAATGACTAAACTACGCTAATTAAGTGAAATAGCTTGACCAATTCTTTCGGTCAGCTGATTACCTGGGAGGAGATGGAGGGGCAGGGAGACAGTGGTGCAGTATCCGCATTCATAAAGAAGAGGTTCAGATTGAGATAGTGTTCGTGGCTGCAGAGGATTCTCAAGAACTCCAGCCGCATGGAAATGAGCGTTGGAAGGTTGTTCAGCTTGGCTGACAGCTGGGAAGAAAAATGAGAAGAGGAAAGAAGTGTTTATTGTAAGGTAAATGGAGTTGAGGTTGACAGACACAAAAACATCTTATCTCCCCAGATTAAGGCAATCAATTTAATAAAAATGAATGAGACAGCACAACAGATGGCAAACTCTGCATTACAGGGAGACCCAGGAAGTTTTCATCCATTACTGTTCCTTTCCATCATTGCAGCCTAACAGCTGTCCAAAATGGGGATTCTTGCCCCTACCCTTGTCAAATTTATAATACCATGGCAAGCCTGTATTGGAAATAATCTGGAGGTATGTCTTCAGTGTAACACAATGTAATTAATTTTACAAAATCCCCACTGTGTCTGAGAAACTAAATGAAAGGACTTGGCCCCACGTGGGTCCACACATAACTAATGGAATATGACTCGATGACTTTAATGCTAAGTGTTCTTTGTAGTTTCTAATTAAAGGCCCCAATGGGAAGTTCTCAAAAAAAACCAGTTCCCTAGATGAGAGCATCAAATTACTTCGGAAAGTATTTAGTCCCTGCAAAAAAGCCAAGGAGTCTGCCTCAAAGTGGCAGAAGAGGAAGTAGAGAAAGAAAGAGAAAGCTGGAAGAGTTTTCAGGAAAAATCTTCCCTTAAACAAACAAACCACGAAATAAGCAATGAAAAGGTGACAAAGGTGACAGGCTGGAAGAGAGCTCTTGCTTCCCTTGGGTAAGTTGACAACTGAAGGATCCAGACTCTAGGCTGTGACTCAGAAGTAGCTTCTTTTAAAGCAAAAGAGGAAATGGAGGGTCTTGCTGGACCTTGAATCTCTCAGTATATCATCATAAACACTCTACCACTCCAGCACAGGAAACCTGCATCTCATCCTTACAAATGGACATGCCTCCTCTTCATGCACTTTAAGAGCAGTTTTATAAACTATATAATTTAAATGAGTAAATATTTTCAGCCATTTTAGGAGAAGCCATTGTGTTGTGGCATTTTGCCTATAGACTCAATCTATAGTTAGACGTTTATTTGAAACAAATGAATACTATTACATATTATATAAAAACTAAAACATATGACTTCCGTATAAGAACAATGACTCATATCAATGTGCCTTGCTGGCTGATTTTGGACCAAAGGAGCCACCAGCAAATTGAACTGATTAGAATTCACTCTAGTGTCCATCGCTTAATGTCATTTACAAAGTGTTGTTGGATCAAGTCAGCAATCAGAACATGAAAACACAAGATATCTGCATTTGAAAGGCCACACTGAGTATCTGTCATAGGTCCCTTTAGACTTCACTAAAGACAGAAATTTCAAAACGAATTTCAGTGATGTTTAGAACAGAATAACATGCATTTCCTGAATCATCCTCCCCAGAGGTCAGGACCCACACTGGTAACCTCAGGGGGCCTCCCCAAGGGATTGGTACTAACTTAGTGGCACATTGAAAGCCACAGAGCCACCAAACAACTAGATTGCTCTATTCTTAGTGACTAGTAATGAAAGACTAAGTTTATACTCATGGTCACAAAGTCTACAAATGACAGAAAGCATGACAGAATACTTGAATCAGGTTATGCAAAATGATAAAATCGGAGGACTTTGGAAAAATTGAACCTGCCTCAGGTATGATTAGGGTTTCCAGACGGGAATTCCCGCCCGTTCTCAGGAATTTTTTTCGCCATCCCATTCCTGAATCCCAAGAAAAGTCCGTCGGGAAATCGGGAAAATTGGCTCCTTGAACCCAGGTGATTGGTAGTATCGGCCATCACTTTGTGGAAACGATTCATCGTGGAGAACAGAACCAGTTTATATCTCGGGATTCGGGAACGGGAAAGCGAAAAGAATTCCTGAGAATGGCTGGGGATTCCCACTTCCCGTGTGGAAACCCTAGGTATGATGTTCCTACTGTATCTAGACAGCTGAAATCAGTGATTAAATCACCATGGCCTGGTGTTGGTGATTTTGTTAGGCCTGTGTGCTACTCATTGTGTCATTGGCAGACAAAGAGCATAGAATCAAAACACTGAAACCTGGATAAATCTAATCCAGCCTTGTCTTTTTGCAGCCCGTGAAGAGTTTAATCACAGCAGTTTAATGGCATCACTTGAATTAGAACACAGGTTTCCAGATTCTTAGTCTAAGGTTCTCTGGCAGCTGAGATTGGAAAGGGTGAGAAAAAGGAGGGTAAATTAAAGGAAAAGGAAATGATTAAAAAGAGAAAGAGAGAAGAAAAGAGAAAATAAACACATGCATTTGTAAGGCAGGCGGATGTCTACTTTTGATTCCTTACTTTCCTTTTGGTAATGAACACTGCTCACAGGTGAGCAGTGACAAGAGTCTCTCCTTGACCAAACAACTCAGAGAACTCTGAGCTCATTTTCAAACAGGTCTGTCCTTGGGCATGTCCTCAATAGTCTAATTTTAGCAAAACTCCCGCTAAGTCTGTTTAGCCAAAGCCCCACACCCTTGCTATCTGAGCACCCTTACTATCTGACCAAATGAGTCTTGAACCCTCACCACCCCCCAGGTGGTGTCTGATCCACCTGGCCCGCCTTCATTTCAGCAAGAACCCCATTAGGTCGGTTTAGCTAGAATCTTCCCTTACCCCTGATGTTTCCTCTTAGTCATTTTTCATCCACTGACCACCCCCATCCTGCTCATTGGCTCACATGCCCACTTTTCCTTGCTGTATTCCGTGTTGAGCCGAATCTCTGTCCCCTATGTAAAAGCCCATCGCAGGAGTCTCTATACCTGTCATGATGGTCCTGAATAAAGCCTGCCTGTCATGAATCATTTTTTCTTTAACAGAGGCTAAACTGGACCTAGAGTGGTGTTCTAGTATTTTCTTTCCATATATCTAACTTCAAGTTTTGAAAACCAGATTGACTTCTATTTGCAGCTCATTCAGTGACCTGTGATCCTAAACATCTAAGAGGGATGGCAAAGAGGATCGGAACGGCACATTGCCCCACACTCCAACCTAGTGGGCTGTGGAACAGCAGATCCACGCAGGCCCAGGTCAGGGTGTACAGGGAGTTGGTGCTCTGGGACTTGCAGATGTTTCCTTTGGATTCTCTTTTGATAAATGTCGTCCTTATTAGGACTTCTTTTAGAAAAGTTGGGGGAGGGGAGATCCTTTTATTTGACATGACGAAATGAGACCCAAGTCACTAAGGGATTAACACAGAAAGCCAGGCCTGGCAGAACAGGGTGATTAATCCGTTCTACCTTGGAGTTAGGCAGACATAGTTCTTTCCTCCCTGGACAAGTGATGTTACTCCTCTACACCTTAGCTTTGTCCTCTGCAAAATGTCGGTAACACCTTACAAAGATTAAATGACATGATCTCCATCAAGTGCTTCACAGTCTGCTTGGTCCACAGGAAGAAACCAGTGGTGGTGACAGTGATGGTGAAGGTGGTAGGTGGTGACGTTGGTGGAGGTGGGGGGTGACAGTGATAGTGGGAGTCGGAGGTGATGACAATGGTGACACGTAGTGGTGATAGAGGTGGTGATAGTGGTAGTGGTGGCTAAAATAGACTTTGGAAGGAAAGGAATGGGAACAATAATAACTGCTACTTAGCTTACTATTGTTGGGACAATTTGAAGGGGACAGTGAATGCAAGTAGAATTCCATTTAAAACTTGGGGGAGATGGCACTGATAAGATACTCTTGGATTATGAAATGTTTGCTTTGGGCACAGTGAAGTGAAATTCAGTCTCTTTTTTATTTTATCAGGGTTCTTTAAAGTCAGAATTTCACAACTGCAGTTTAATTAATTACCCTAACATGTGAAAAGAGATCTCATACTTTGAATTCTATACTTGATCAAAGACTGAATGCTACAGTCATGTAATTTCTGTTAAATGTTAAATTGAAGAAAGCAGATCATATCACTAACAAATTTCAATTCCTGTAGAGTAATTGGCTGGCCTTTCTGTGCTGGGTTGATATTAAGAAGTGTTCTAGGAATCCATGCAAACCAATATATCTAGGGACACAAAACCCAGAATGTACAAGTCAAGTTGTCTAACTAGGCAATGAGTAAGAGAGCATACCATGGTAACGAGCATCACATCAGGTGACCAGGAACCAGGAGCAACATGGCTGTGTTGGTGGGAACACTCACCTGGTTGCAATAATGTTTGATGAGGTTAAACACAAAGCCACGATCCATGAGTGACAGAAGGTCATATAAGAAGAAAGCCAGGCTGATGTTGATTTTTTCTGCTTGTTCATTTTCCTTAAATACAAACATACAAACACCCAAATTTTTTGGCAAACCCTGGTCATAAACTCCCAGGTCCCTGTTGGGAAAGTTGGGAGAGGCAGTTCCTATTTTTACAGACAGTGTTTCTCTGGGAAATACTGGGCAAAGCAGGTAACTCTGCAAAATTGTAGCAAATATAATTTAGAACTTAACTGATGCCATGAGTGTTCGGTTGAATCAAGAAATTCTTTATCTACTGTTAATACTTAGGTACATCTCCTTCCAGTCTTCTTTACTACACGCATATTTATATGTATCTAATTGACCTCATTCACTATATACAATGATGGGTCCTGGATTTTTTCATTCAACATTACCTTATGATCATTTTCTTACATTCTAGTTTCTCATATTTCTCCATATGGCTCTACCATAATTTATTTGATCCTGATAACTATTTTGGCAAAACTAACTTGAAATGTATTCATTATATGCAATGAGACAGATTCTTAACTTGAAAGGATTGTTGCAGAAAGTCAAATCAGAATAAAATAATCCATTTTTCACCTAAGGATTTTTTTCCCTTCAATTAGACAGTATCTCCAGCCTAAGGGAGGTCATAGTCATACATAGTAGAGCGAACTCTTGTATGAATTGAGGTCAAGGTTTGGTTTTTATTATTTCACAGTGCTCATATTTATGAGGGATTTTACAGCACTTCAGAGCAATCAGGGATTCACTTTTTTGTGGTCATGTCTTTTATTCTCTGAATGATAAATCAATTTTCTCTGACACTATTAAAAATATGACTTGAAAATATTTTCCTCTTGTTATGATGTGCAATTTTCAAATCCAGGCCAAGCTGAGCAGCCACTGGCCTGGGTGGAGACCTGATAAAGCAGTTTCCACAGGATCACCGAATGGCAAATCCTCGAGCGCTCAGCGTCCTCTGCAACACCCACTCCTGGGCAGTTTAAGTAACTATCTGAAAATTCTTGGTTTTACAGCCAGCTATGTGATTTTGGAAAATTTGTTTACTTCACTATACCTCATTTTTCATGCCTGCCAAAATGGAGACACAATTGTTGGTCTCACAAAGTTTGCCACAAGAAATAACCAAATGGAAATCTTCCCATGAGTACTCGGTACTATACAAATCCTTCACAATGACAAAGATATTAATAATGATCCTGCTGCCTCAAATTTTATAGTTACCTTTAAAAATTTTGTTCTGTTTCACTTTATATATATTTTCACTTTCTATTTTGAAATAATTTAAAACTTATAGAAAAGGTACAAGAATAACGAAGAATTGTACGCCCTTAGCCAGATTCACCAATACTTGACATTTTGCTATGTTAACTTTATCATTCTCCCCATATATACATTTATTTTCCCGAACCATTCGAGAGTAGGGTGCAAATATCGTGCCCATAGACCCCATAATACTGCAGGGTATATTTCCTAAGAACAAGAATATTCTCTCTCATCTCCACATTGATACAATAATAATTTAAACTACTGTAATTCCATATCGCAATTTCTTTATCATAATCCCCCTGCCCCATCGCAAAATCCCTCCCATGTAAGACACAGGATTTAGTTGTCATGTATCGTTGGTTATGTTTAAATTGCTGTTTTAAGATGATGCTTATTTTTCTCTGATTTTGAAAATAATATATGCTCAAGGTGAAAAATTTAGAAAGTAAAATAACACAGTTACCTTTGTTGGTTTTACTAAAAGGGCTGCAATCTCTGAGGTGACCACATTAACAATAGTAGTTATGTCATCTTTGAAACGGTCAGAAAAACGAGTCCTCCGAAAATTGTCCCGTTTGTCCACGGTGTGTACATACTGGGCCATACTTTTCACCTACAGAGGGGATGGGGGAAATGTCAACATGGAAATTGGTGACCTGCTTGTACACTGTAGAAAAGGGGAAAAGACTAGAAGAAAAGCTCATTAACAATAGACTTTCTAATGCTTTATCTGTGCTGATGGTTGCCCAAGCAGGCTCAGGACTAAAAAAATGCTCCTGACACACAAGTGGTTACCATGGTGGCAGGAGGTGGGAAGGGTGTCCTCTTCTTGACCCCAAGTCAGGGGCTTCCTTCGTGCTGCTGACAAAGCCAGGGAGCTTAATTCTTTAGCTACCGTGTCATAAGACTCCCCTTTCTCTCAACAGCCTACGTCCGGGAAGGCAGACCTAGGCTGGGCTCCCAGACTCACTTAGCCCTCAGTCTATCAGAGCACACAACACATCACAGAAAAAGAACAGTTTATGATACTGTTTTGGATGTGAACTGAAGTCATTTCTGTCCCTGAAACTACAGTCAGGAGAAATGAGGATAAATGATCCTCCCATCTTGTTTTCAAGTTGAAACGGGAGCACAGTTTTTCCAGAAACAATTCTATAGTATGTGAGCTGGAAACTTAACCACTATTTGGAACATTGCCTCTGGGAGAAATTATGCTTTGAATTCTATAAGACTAACTTGTTTTACATTTATATTTATATTAATATATATATATATTTAAATATATTTATGTATTTAATATATTTATGATACATGTATTAAAATAAAAAGCTGTGTGTCAATTGTTGATTGTGTTATGACTGGTGTACCACCAGCTCAATGCGTAGGCACAATTTTCAGTCAAGATCATGCTTATTTTTTGGATTTCTTCCTCGGGCCAGGAAATGCATGGGTCCAAACTACTCCCTTTGATATAGTATGAGGTTACGTCTTGTCCTGGTTGGAAGTTGCTTGGAACTATTAGGTCTGATGGGAAACACTGGCAGTTCCTATGGTTGGGTGCCTACCCTCCGAAGTCATTTTCAGGGACGTGTCCAGGCTAGTCAGAGACTTGCCGCAAAAAGAAATGGCCCTGAAAGCTAAACTGCCCACATTTGCCTGAAAGTGACCCCCTAGGTCAGAACTTGAAGAAGAGGCGACAAAGACAGTTGTATGGGAAGAAATGACCTCTACTTCCAAGTGCTATATGGAAGAAGTTTTCTGCACTAACAACAGATTTCTATTTCTAAGAATGAATGACTGGAAATTTTCATCAGCACTGACACAAGCAGATGAGAGAGAGAGAGAGAGAGGAGATAGATTAAGAAAAGAAAAACAGACAGATAGGCTTTACGTGTTTCATGTTTTAAGATAAAGCTATAAACTGTGGTCAGCTTGGGGAAGAGCTAAGAACATAAAATCTGGAAGAACATAAAGGCCGGTATAAGAACCATACTTTCTCTTCACTGTAGAGCATCCTTCTTGGTTCAGGACATGCAGATGTGTCTTTAGCCCATAGAGTCTCATACCCTTGGTGAGAGGACCTGAATGGGGGTGGGAACTGGACCCCATTTTTGTCTGACAAAAATGTCTCTCATGCTAACAAAGGACCTAGGAAGACAAAGCCTCTTTGTTTGGGGCTACCCTAATCCTGATTCTCTGCTGGCTTACCTACCCCCGCACCAGGCTTTTAGAACTCACTGTTGTATTCAGCTCCTGCCTGCTGGGTTTGGCCATCCTACAACCACATCAATAATTCTCACAATACTGTACTTGCAACTAATGGCCTCTTTCCAGACTGTCAGCAACTTGCCAGCTACTGATCCAATGTCCTTTGGATCTCCAGAGAGGGGCACCAAGTAAAAATCTTAGAGGATGCTTGGCCCATTATTTGTAGGGTGGGGAAGGCAGGAAAGTATTTTCCCCCATATTGGCCTTTGTGACCCACTCAAAGCAGGGGCACCTCTAAAGAACCCCTTGGTACAGAACTTCATGTCATGAGTAAATTAGGTCATCCATTTACCTCTGGATCCCCACAGTCTGGCTCAGCCATTTCTAGAAGCACAGGGATGTATTCATTAGTGAGTATGAAATTCACCCAAGAACTGTGTTCAACACCTGTAATGCTAAAGTGGTGGTTCATTACTGCTTTGGCATTAACACAACTGAAACGTATTAAACTGCCCAGGGTGTTGGCGCAGCCCGAGGAGGCTGTCTTTCTTTTCAAGCTTCTTAGTGGGGGAAAAAAAGAAAGAAACTGTTTTGGTTTTGAAACAACTTCCTGGGCATCTGTAGAGCAAACGCACACACAATGCATGCAGGACAGGGTGCCCTGTCTGAGCCTGAGATCAATTTCCTTGCACAGCTCTGGCTGAGGCTGATAGTTTCCATTTGCCTCCACTTCAGCCCTGAGGTAGGTCCATTTCTTGCCCTTTTCCATCTATCTCTGGACCTTGGAAGCTGATCTCCATGGACTATATCTCTCAGGCCTCCTTGTCCTTGGGTTTCTGGTTGGAGCTGGCCATGGAGGCATCAGCCGGGGATCAGTGGGTAGGAGGAGGGCGAGGTCCTGGTACTTACCCACTCCTGCCCTCATTTTTGTCACAGTCTGGTCCTGCAGTGACCACGTTTCTCTAAGACTCCAGCTCCTGTCATGGGGACCCTCTCCTCGGCCGCAGCTTTCTTTAGGCCTCAGTTACTCTGCTCCCTACCCTTGCTTTTCCAGAGCTAGGGCAGAGAAAGGCTTCCTGCACTTGCTGCTCCCTGGTGCCTCACCAGCCCATATCTGCTCCTGTGACCTTGAGTGCACCTTGGGCAGAGTCCCTCTGATAAATGTTTTCAGGCCACCCCTTTGAGTGAGGCCCACACTGTTCAGCCAGGACCCTGACAGACTTAGGTACTCACATGCAGAGCCCTGGGTGGCCAGTGTCGTGGGTGACCTGCATGTTGAGCAAGCCCCTCCATGTGCTCAGATCTGCAAGAGCTTTCTTTCCAACTAGCACATCTGTTTACCATAAGAGACTCCTAGCGGGAAGGATGACTATCTGCGTTAGCTTTTGCTTTCTCTCCTGGGCACATGAGGTCCTAGTAAATACACGTACAAGATCAAAAGCAACTTTCAGCTTTTCCATGGTTCTTAGCTCCCTGCAGTGAGGGGCAGCAAAACAGTACTGATGAAGCTTTGGGTGGACCTGGAGATTCCTCCTTCCACCCTTCCTGCAACCCATCTATAAATTGGGGAATGACAGAAAACTCCTGCCTTCAGGCTGTTTGAGGAGTAAACAAGATCATGCTTAAAATGGTGGCTGGCATGAACATAGTAAGATGTACAGTTCCTTTTAGATGTTATTATTTTTCCATTTTCAGGGATGCCAACTATTAGTGGAATTATAGGAAGGACAGAGTCATCATTACACCTGCAGTGAATGCAAACATGCCTTCAAAAGAGAGCTCTCGGAAGCCATGTGGAGCCATTAGGCCCAGCAATGCTGAGTTCGTTGCGATCAGGAATAGAACAATAATACTGCATGTGGTCAATCAGTCAGGCGAAGGAAATGTTTTTTAACTTTGAGCTTCCAAGGAGAGGCAAACATGGCAGAGGAATAAACTGGGACTCAAGTGTGGCAGAATTGAGGCTCTGGCCCCCACTGGCTGAGAGGGCTGGGCTAACCCCTACTTAGCCTTGGTGTCCCACGTGTGCACTGGGGATAACTTCTCAGGGTAGTTCTCTCACTGGCTTCACTGATGTTTCAAGGATATATTAAAGGGCCCCTAGCACTGCTCCCAGAACCCTCACATGGCAGAGTTTGAGAATCACCATCCTCGGGGTTTGGTTCTCCAGTCTAACAACTGCTGTGCTTATAATACGTAACTATTAAATAACATCTAAGAATGATTAGACGTAGTGTGTGTGTACATAGGTGTGCATGTGTGAGAGTAAATGATAGAGATACTGCTTTCCTTTGGGACTTTGTTCTATGAAGTTCTACAATATCTCATAGTTTTTGATTCTTGCCTTCTTAAAAATTTGTAATACGACAGGTGGACTTGGTTTAAGATTATCTGTATGCATTATCTATAGGTGGTTTATGACCCGAGTGAATCTTCATGGAGAAACTTGATGGTGGGTGGGATGGATAAATAGAAGCAGGAAGTACAGGGCATGGAGTGTTGGTTTTGATATTTCCCATGCCTCAAGAAAGTTTTATGGCCAGTCCATTGGCTGCCAGAGCATAGAACTCCCGGGTCACTGCTAACGCTGTTGCTCCAAGACTCGTAAGCTGCAGCTACCCGCTTCATCACTTGGCTTTTAGAATGCAAAGTGCCCGTGCTGGCTAGGTATAAAGACGCTTAGGTCTGTTTAGGCCTCACAGAACAGAGGTGGCATGGACTAGCGGATCTTCAGTGCGCTTAGAAGTCACCTGGGAACACAGGTTAAGTGCATGGCTGGCTTCGCCCCTCCTCACTGCATTTAGTAGTTCTAGGGAGGGGCTCAAGCACCTGCTGGATTTTTGCTAAGCACCATCAGGGGATTCTGGTGCAGAGATTTGAGAATGTACTTTGAAAAGACTCCTCTCTAGCAAAACCTTTCTTAAGCGAGGGGTTGGAACTTGGTGAAAATCTAAGGGATTTGAATCCTAGATGTTTCTGTGGCCTGGGCCTGACTTCTTCTGGATGACATTGCATATCACTTCCCACACTCCCCCCAGTGTGTGTTTTATTTCTGTTTCCTTTGACCCCCTTGTTCTCTATGTCCTATTGTTTAGTCTTATTATCTTTTTCTTAGGCTTGAATGTGCATACATAAACTAGCTCTCAGGTGAAAATCCTACCATCTCTCTCTTTAAAAAAAAAAAAAAATCACTGACTGTCACAGGGGAAAGAACCCAGTAAATAGAAAGCTAACTTTATCTCAACCCACTCCTACCCTAATTCTCCTGATTGGATGTACATTTTTGTGTAGTTGTTGTCTGTGCTTTTATACCTTTTTCACTTAACATTGTATCACAGTGCATCTCCAGTTATCAACATTGACAAAACAGTTATTCTTATTGGCTTTATGGTAAAAGCTTTTCATTTCCAGTAATACTTAAACAAAACGTAGGTATTGCTATTATTCTATTTTAAATTTAGTGAAAATGGCTGTACTTTTGCTTTTATGCTAGAGAATTGATAGGTGTTGTGAGGTAAACAGATCTACAAGTTTCTTTTTTTTCTCCAACAAACATTAGTTGATGCTTTTATGATACCAAGCCATGTGCTAGGGCTAGGGATAGGATAGTGAAGAAGATACCCAAATCCTAGAAATCTAATAGGAAAGACAGAAAAGCAATTACAAATTGTGGTAAGTGTGAGAAAGGAAATAAAGTGCCAGAAGGGTGTTTAAAAAGAGAATAATAGAGTGGAAGACATGTTACAGTATAAGGTGGTTGGACAAGGCCTCTTGGACGTGGTGACATTTATGTTGAAACCTAAAGAAAAGACCCCCGAAAAGTGTGTGCACGGGGTGGGGATGAAAGGTCGGGAGGGGAGAGAGAATCTGAAAAAGCCTCTGAGGCTGAAAAGGTCTTGGCCTCTTCAAAGAACCCAAAGGGGAACAATGTAGCTGAATGAGGGGGAGGGATATGGCATGAGACGAGGTTAGAGATGGAGGTAAACAGAATTCCACCAGGGCTTTGGAGGCCATGACAAAAATGTGTGCTTTATCTCCAGCAGTCTAAAAATCACTGAAGGGTTTTAAAAAGGACAGTGACATTATCTGTTTAATATTGGGAGCCCTCTGCAGAATGGATAGGCTAGGGCAAATATGAATGCAGGCAGGAGAACGAGGAAGTTATTGCTAGAGGCACCTGAGAGGTGATGGTGGCTGGACCAGGTGGCCGGTGGTGAAGATGGTGAAAAGTGACAGGTTGGAGGTGGATTTTCAAGGCAGAATCAACACAATTTGGTGGAAGGTGGGTGGAGGAGTGAAGGAGAATTAGATTTTAAGGAATGATCCCAGCTTTTCAGAGGGAGCAACTCAGTGGATAAAATGTCCGTTCCTAACATGGGCCATTTCACTGCCTTTCTGCAGTCGGCTTTTCATGTCCTATTGAGCCGAGAGGTAAATATGCAAGAATCTCACCAGAAGCTCGAAGAAGAACCAGGCATACTTGAAGACAGTCTCTCTCACCATGCCAGTGCTGACCACCATCTGCAGGGCAAGCTCCTCGTGAAAATGCTAGACAACAGACACAAAAAACATTAAGTTCCTGTAATGACCATCTGTGAGGACAAATGCTTTATATACTATCACCTCTTTTCTTTTTTGGCCACTTGTAATCACTTATTAGTTACTGACTCATGTGTCCTAGATGTGCTAGACCACAGGTGGATGGCAAAGCCAGTGCTGAAATAACCGGAGACTGGAGGACATTTCAGGTAGGTAGGAGGACGTTGGTGATGGTATCGTACAGGAGGGCTGGGTTTGAAGGAACGGACTCAGCATGGGCGTGAGTCTGCATCCTGGGGCAACAGTCAGAACGAGGACTGTCTGTGCATTTCCTCTCAGATCCTGTGACCATGTGCATGCCATTCGTCTCTGCCCTCAGTTTTCTCATCCTTAAAATCTGTTGGTGAGAAAGCTAAAACTATTTGAACACCCCAATACCACATCCTAGGGTATTGGCTGATGTGGCAGATGAGTTCTAAATTCAACACCTAAAACAAAAATTGATGATAGCGAAGATTGCCCTGACCAACCCTTAAGTTATCCATAATGTACAGTATGCATACAACCCAATTTACTAATGCTTATGCACATTAAAATTTGAGAGTTACCCAGCTAAGCTAAAAGGAGACAAATGGAAAATCTATGTGCAGATGTCTGGGTATTCTAACTATTGACATCTCCACTGGGTACTGGTGATGAATGGACAATGCTGAAGCTTATTCTGCCAGGTGAGTGAAACCTTTATAATCTTAATACACGTTAACACATTTATTTGCTGTTGGGAGTCTTAAATGAAGCTCTGGCAGCTGGGAGAGGCGAGAAGCTGAGTGTTAACTTAGCAGGTGTTCTAAGTGCGCACACGATGTAACCTGGCTGCACACAGGTCTTCTCCCTGTAGGAAAGACACGCGCCACCAGCTTCAAAGATAACCTCTGGAAAGTAGGTCAGTTTGACTGCCAGAGTCTTATGGCAAGAAGAGATTAGAGAAGGATAAACTGCTTCTTAAAGTAATTTATGCTGCTTACTGGGCAACATTATTACAAGAACACACTGCTCTGGAGGTTACAGAAAATAGCCAACCAGCTCTGCCTGTAGGAAAACACACTGGCTAAGCATCCCTCTGAAATGAAATGATTTTCTTCTGGTCTTTGAAATGACCAGAAACCAAGTTAGAACAAAGCAATTGCAAAGCCAAATATGACTGTGCCCAGAAGTCAGGCTCTGTCTGAAGGTAGTCAGGCTGTAGGCAAATCATGGTTTTAAAAAGGAAAATGGCCCCTGTAATCAGTCACTGCAAAGCTCACAGCTAAGTTGTAGAGTAAGTGAGAATTATTTTCAGCACCTAGCTGTACCTTCTTTCCCTTCTTTCACAGTTAACTCCTGGTTCTTCTCCCCAGATTTTCAGTGCTTGAGTTCCTGCAGTCTGCAGCCCTGGAAGGGCGTCCCCAAGCTTGATCTTTCCCTCACTCAGTCCAAAGTCAGCTATGCTGGGGTTCATTCCTTCCTTGCCTATACATTTCCTTTAATATACATTTCCCTATGGAATCAGCTGTTGCAAATGCCTTCCATTTTAATAGGAATCTTGAAAGACACTCAAGACCTTAATGTAAGCAGCTGCTATAAAGTTGAGACTCTTGGGTTCCTGGCAGAGAAGAAAACTTGGACCAGACAGTTTCCCCCTTACCCCACCCCTTAGACCACACAGGCCATGACTATGATTGGACAATTTTGTTAATATAAGGAGTTCTAATGAGCAGTCTGACCATTAGTAAGGTCTCTGAACTCATTAGTAAGGCTGATTAGAATTATGAGGATGCTTTTCATATTCCTTTGATATAGGCAGTATTGTAATAAATGATACCTAATTATTTGTTTCCAGCTCACCTTCTACCAAAAAAGAAATTAACGCAGTGATTCTCCAAGTGTTGTCCCTGGACCAGCATCATCTGGGGGCTTGTTGGAAATGTAAACTCTTGGGCCCCACTTCAGATCTGCTGAATCAAAACGCTGGGAGTCGGGTCCACCAATCAGTTTTAACAAGCCACCCAGGTATTTCTGATGCATGGCAATTTGGAGAACCACTGAATTAACAGGTAATTATATGGTCAAAAAAATGGGGGATGAGAGACAGGGCCTGCAAAATGTGTGCGTGTGTGCGTGCGTGTGGCGGGAACCAGACGCAGGCCAATTATCCTCATGCTGCCCTGCTCAGTACCTTTTTGCTGGCTGGCCTTGGGGCTCCAGTCGCACATGGAGCATCATTATTGTTACAGCAATAGTAAGACATCCGGTTGCGATCAGCAATCTGAAACACACAAACCATGACTCAACAGTCCACTGACAGTGGTTAACTGGAAAGATGAGATGGCAGCCTGGAAACCATATCCTCAGAACTCATTTTTAATAGGCTTTCTACTTTTTTTTCTGGTTACAAAGGTAAAACAATTGTCATAAATAAATATAAAACAAGACAAAGAAGGTCAAATTACGCCTAATGCTACTTGCTCCTGAGATAACCACTCAACCGTTTGGTGTGTAGTAACCTCTCGTTGAAACCTAGGTTAAGTACCAGGGGATGCTTAACAGTCCCTTCAGCATCCAGTCTGTGACTTTATTGGGAGAGCAGAGAAAAAGCGTGTGGGAACAGAGCCCCTCTGTGGGGTAGTACGGTACTGTACCTAGCCTCCGAGACTCGGTATTTAAGAAATTGTCAAAAACCACTTCGGCCTAAATATTCTCCCCTCACTACAAAACCGTTAGAAAATTCTTAACTCAGTCTACATAGAAATTTAATATTTTTACTTTAATTAAAGAAACCATTATGATCCAGGTTGTTGATGATAACTGCAGACCACTTGTCCCTTGGACGATTAATCAGCAAAGTATATTGCTTAAAGGGATCTTAAATATGAGATTGAACCATGGTGTGTTGGCAAGTGTTTAACAACCAGTTCACTGGGGAGGGGCTCACTTATACCATTGGCCAATTTCTGTGCTGTAACTGTTTCCATCATGGCTGATTTGAAGGTAACGTGACATCACTGAATATAATGTCGAGAAGAGATATGCAGTAGCAAACCGTTATATAGTATTGCCACCAGACAGATACAATAGGCAAAAATAACCTCAAGAACATAGATAATAGGAAAATGTCATAGAATAATTAGGAAGGGATAAGTTTGAGTACCAACTTTTTAAAGTGG
Organism: Rhinolophus sinicus; assembly: GCF_036562045.2. Taxonomy (NCBI): domain Eukaryota; kingdom Metazoa; phylum Chordata; class Mammalia; order Chiroptera; family Rhinolophidae; genus Rhinolophus; species Rhinolophus sinicus. The sequence continues at coordinate 140,864,098 of NC_133754.1, forward strand.
AATAATTTAGATGTACGGATAAGTGCAAAGGTGGTACAGAAAGTTCCAGTACACCCTTTGCCCAGCTTCCCTTAATGTTAATATTTTATACAACTATGATATGTTTGTCGAGACTCAGAAATGAACACTGGCACATTACTGTCAACTAAACTACAGACTTTAAACAGATTCCAGCAGCTTTTCCACTAATGTCCTGTTTCTGTTCCAAGATACAATTCAGGATACCCCATTGCATTTAGGTTACCTTTGTTTGTACTATAACTTAATTGCTAGTTCATATAATTTATTTTTTAATGTCTGTGTTTAACAACTGGTTCAAAAAATTCTGCTAATTGAACAATCAGCTCTTAGGAACTGGTACAAGCCATCTCCAGTGCCTCCCTCGGTTTATTTTGTGAGTCAAAAATGGCAGAATATGAACAATTTCTTAAGGTGCAAACTATACATCATCAGCATCTCTGGGGGTGGGGAGGGGCGGGCATGGATCCAGTGCTTTTCAAAGATGCATAGATGATAATGTTAAGTTCAGCCAGGGTTCAGAACCTCAGCAGAGATGAGGACAAGGCCCAGGGCAAGAACTGGCTTGCCCATGACCACATGGCTGGCTGGTGTCAGAGCCGACCCACCCCTGGTGTCCAGATTCCCTTTCTTACAACAGACTGTCTCAAGTGGGTGGATTTTGTATGGGAAACTGTCAAAACCCAGAGAGTCTGATTTATCTTCATCAGGGGAAATGATAGGACTCTAAAAGCTTAGCCACTTTGAGGCCACAGGTAACTAGAAAGAAATTTCAGACTAAGAATTCATGGTAGATTTGTGAAAAAAACAAAACAAAACATTGAATCATACACTTTAAAAGCGGTGAATTTTATGGTATGTGAATTACTTCATGATCTCTAAAATTTCAAATGACATTATACAAAATACATGACCAGTACTCCTCAAAATTGTCAAGGTCATCAAAAACAAGGGAAGTCTAAGAAACTGTCACAACCAAGCGGAGCCTAAGGAGACATGACTACAAAATATAATATGGTATTCTGGAACAGAAAAAGGGTATTAGGGGAAAACTGAGAAAATATGAATAAATATGAAATTAAGTTAATAATAATAATAATATATCAATATTGGTTTATTAACTGTGACAAAAGTACTATATAATGGAAAATATCAGTAACAGGGAAACTGGGTATGTGGTAGACAAAAACATTCTGTACTATATTCACAATAATTCTATAACTCTAAAACTGCTATAAAATAAAAAAGTTTATCTAGAAAAGCCAAAGAATCCATGGCAGAAAAAAAGTATAGGGCAAGTCACCAACCCTTTCAGGATTTTAGTTTTTATTTGTTTATAAAATTTGGCTTTGCTCTTTGGGATTATTATATGGGATAATCAATCTATGGATGTTAATGAGTGCAAAAGACAGACATGAAAAAATAAAATAAAATAAAAAATGCCTTTCTAGGAGTCAAAAAAAGTTAAAGATGATTCTTTTCTTTGGAAATAAAATTCATGAGACTTCGTCACTCCCTGTGGCTAAACCATCTATCCCCTATAAACATCCTACCACAGCTAACTAACTGCGCAGATCCTCAAAACACCAGTCTTGTCTCTGCATCTTTCAGAATAGCCTCAATCACTTCTAAAGAAAAGAACATTCATAACCCTAAAGCTAAGCACTAAAGCATTTGACCAACACAGTGAGCAGCAGCAGTGTTTGATGTTGTGTTGTTTCTCTAAGTGTTAAAGCCCACGTCACTTTCCAGGGTTTGATGTTATCCTTACCTTTGAAGACATGATGTTCTTAACTTCCTCGTCTGCTGCAGAGTGTGTCCCCACGAGGTCTGGGTTACTGCTGCTCATCACCCGGGCCTGCAGCAGCTTCGAACTCACAGCGGCAGCAGAGGTGCGTCCATATGTGTGGTAGCGAGGGTCAGGGAGGGCAGCGGGGCCACCTGCACCCCGCCAGGTACAGACATGTCAACAGAAAGGAGGTCAGAGTCACTTACTGGGCTTGAGAAGGAACCGAAGAGGGATAGGATAGATCGTGGAATGCAAACGTACTAGGTTAGGTCTTGGAATAGGCCTTGGAATTAGGGTTTTCTTATCAAATGCCTAGGGGAGCCCAGGGAGGCAATGTTTTGGAGAGAAGTAGATAGGGTGTAAGGCAGTAGGGAGTGGTGAGGACTGCGGCAAACTGGAAACACACGCCTCCTCCAAAGGCAGGGGCTGCTACTCAGCTCCAGCCTCTTATTGCCATGGGGAAGTAGCCTCCAGTGTTGCCAGAGCTTCTGATTTCTCAAGACAAGCCGGAAATGTGGATACATTTTACTAATATGTAAATAATGACAACTTTAAAAGTGATACAGTAAGATTTTCTGAGATTTAAGAATCCAAGGAATCATCTGAACCTTATGAGGATAAGTACATACTATATATTGGTGTTTTCCACCTTTAAGTATTTATATGTCTTCAAAAGGGATTATGTGAGTCTATGGTATATTACCAGTATTTTAAAAAATGCAATAAAAGTTGCTGGTTTACTAGAATTGAGGCTGCATGGACTAATAAAAATGCCAAGTTTCTTTGTTAGGACCTGAAACTTTGTGAACTTGTTGATGCTACTTCTTATATCATGCTGACCAAAAGTTCTGTTTGATTATTACCTATGTAAATAATGAAGAGTGGAGAAATGGATTATTATTATTTCAAAAGTTTAGTTTGAGGGAAATGAGAGAAGGGATTTATTTTTTCATAATGAAAAATTTAGGACCCACTGCTTATCATTACTGTTGAATATATATATTATTTTTCTTATTGTTATTATCCTAAAATCCTAGGCATCTGTTGCCATTTCTCCATATTTTGAAAAAGAGATCCTATTAAGAAGCCCAAATTGGTAGTTACAAAATAGTCATGGTGACATAAAGTATAGGGAATATTGTCAGTAATATGGTAATAACTATGTAGTGCCAGGTGGGTACTAGACTAGTCAGGGGGATCACTTAAATCATATAGATGTCTAACCACTATGCTGTACACCTGAAATTAATATAAAATAATATTAAATGTCAACTGCAATTAAAAAATTTAAAACGGGAGCGAAAAGGTGAAGGGGAATAAGAGGTTCAAATTTCCAGGTATAAAACAAATAAGTCATGGGGATGTAATATACAGCATGGGGAATATAGTCAATAATATTGTGAGCGTGGTACATTGTCAGATGGTTGCTGGACTTAACGGTGACTGCTTCTTTAGGTATATAAATGTTGAATAACTATGGTGTACACCTGAAACTAATATAATATCGTATGTTAGCTATATATTAAAGACAATTGTTTAGAAAAGAGATCCTAACGGAATCAGAAAATCCCAACTGGGTAAAGACCAATGAGGGATTATCAAACAGGCAGGAAAAACAAGTGCTTAGAGTAGAAAAAGGAGGAACGAGGCAGGAAGAAAGCAAGAGAGAAACATCTAGACATAAACTTTTCACTTTAACATTCCCGTTAGTTTTGCGTCATTCTGAAAAATAAAATGTAACTTTCGGACTTTTTATTTTAACCGGAATTCCGCGGCCCTGAGGTGGGTTGTGGATGCCCTGCCCAGCAGCCTCCCGCCCTGGAGGCCATGCTACCTGACTTGGGCAGGTCTCTCTGCAGCTCGGGCAGCCGGAAGACGTAGTGCACATAGGAGGCCAGTAGGCAGTTCCTCCCGTGCTGGTCCTTGCCCAGGTCCTTGCTGTTGTGCAGACTGTTGGCGATGGCCACTACGGACTCGAAGGCAAACTGTGAGAAGTTGGCTGAGGAACCAAGATAAAAACAGGCAGCTTCACAGTCAGTCCTTAATAACCCGAGGTGGAATGTTCTGGGGGGCAGTGACAAGGTGTCCTGACTGCTGACCAAAGGAACTAGGCTGGTCAAGATGACGGCCTAGGGCAGGACGAGGGTTTTAGGCAGCTCCAGCGTGCCGGCTCTGCTGCCTGCCAGTGACTTCACATGTCCTCCCTCATCTTCCTCCTCCTGCCAGAACTGCGGTTTTTCATGACAAAGACGTGAGGCTATTCAGACATCCTCTCCTCTCTAAACCATGTTGTGAACGGGTTCTACCCTGTTTCCCCGAAAATAAGACCTAGTGGGATAATCAGTTCTAATGCGTCTTTTGTAGCAAAAATTAATATAAGACCCAGTATTATATTATACATTATATCATGTCATATCATGTCATGTCATGTCATGTCATGTCATGTCATATCATATCATCATATCATATCATATCATATCATATCATATCATATCATTATACCTGGTCTAATATTATAGTAAAATGAGAGCAGGTCTTATATTATTTTTTGCTCCAAAAGACGCATTAGAGCTGATTGTCTGACTAGGTCTTATTTTCGGGAAAACAGTACTTAGTGAGATCTGCAGAGACATCGTCACCATCACCTGGGAGCCTGTGAGACATGCACAATCTCAGGCCCCTCCCCACAGCCCCTGAGTCAGAATCTGCACTTTAAGATGCCCAGGTGATTCTCATGCCCACTATGGTTTGAGATGCACTGTTGCAGAACACAGACTCTGTACTGCTGTACAGATTGACCTAAAAATGTATGTGTATTATGTCCATCTCTACAGTGGACCTTTGCAAAGGATTGATTTACCACATACACTCTCTTGTTCTGGAGCTTCAGCACTCCACAGTTTGGCTCTACCCTATTTATCCAACCGTGGACCCTTTTCTGCTCAAATTCAACTTCCTTTAACATGAGGCTCTGATCGTATCGTCCCGATCACATGTCTGCTGTTTCTGTGATTTTGCTCATGCTGTTGTCCTCACCTAGAAAGCCGTCCTTGCTCCCACCCATCAATTCACACCAACACTTGGGTGGTTGACACAATCCTATCCCCTCCACAAAGCCTCTGACCCCACTCAATACAGGCTTAAGCGACACCAAATCACAAGGTTTTCTGGCTGTTTCTGGTGGTAAATCCTGTGTCTCTGAGCAGGCTGGAAGCCCGGCTGGGGCAAAGTACTTTCTGGTCTCCCCACTGTGCCTTCCACAGTGCCTGACACAGGCAGGTCTGAATAAATGCTTCTACTCCAGATGCCTCTACTCAGTCTTCCTGTCCCAACACCCTGTTGTCTCCACGACAAGGTGGCAACTTGCTGAGGAGAGGCTCAAAATGTGTGAATGAACACTTTGTCTACTACACAAGTCTGTATTAAATAGCTGAGACATACAGAGCAGTGTGACACATATGTGGGAGGCATAGAAAGAAATCTAGGGAGAGTGGAGGTCATCGCTCTGCTGGAATCTAGCTAGAGAGGTGACCGCTACACATGTGAAATGTTAGCCTACAATATAGGATGCCTTCTCTGTGGAAACCACAAAAGATGCATCCTAGGATACAATGCAAATCCAGGGATAAAGAAGACACACTCTTCTCTGGCTCTGAAAGCCAACGAGTTCAGCATGCAGCCCCCCCGCCCCCCACCAGGTTACTCATCTTCCATAGCCCAATTGTGCTATTTACGCCTTTCCTGGTGCTCCCCTGCTTTTCTGTTTCTCACTTTTGCCATGCTCATTTAACTGTCCACATTTTGGCTGCTTTCCCTCTACCCCTCCTTCAAGGCCATCTCAAACACTGTCTTCTTCCTAGGGGCCTCCTTTATCCTCCCAGATGAATGTTTTCATGTCCCCCAACCCAATGTAGCTATGTCCTTTTGAGGACACTTGTCCTCTGCTGCAGCTCATCACCATATTGCCAGTCCTCTGAGGTCAAATACGCTCTCGATTATTACTGTGAAGCATACGACGGTTAGCAGTCCTGGGAGCACAAATGGTACCCAAGAGACATCTGCTGAACTCGCTAGCACAGAATAATACAAGCCCAGCTCGAAAGAGTGTCAGACAAAATGCCCTACAGAAGCCTGTCTGCCCCTGCCGGAGTCAGGAGAACCAAGGAACCCCCGTCTTACGTGACATTATTTCCAAAGGAAGCGTCACACATTGTATTTGGTATTGATTTGTTAAAAGGCGAGCACTTAATATATACTGGAAGACAGAAAAGCAGATGACTGGTTGCCAGAGGCTGAGGGGAGGGGTGAATGGGGAGTAACTGCTAAGAAGTATGGAGTTTCCTTCGGGGCTGATGAAAACGTTGTGGAATCAGGTAGCAGTGATGGTTGCACAGCCTTGTCAATATATTAAAAACCGCTGAATCATACACTTTTGTAAATTTTACAGTATGTGCCTTATATCTCAATGTAAAAAACTGATTACATTGCATTTCAATTGAGAGAGTTTCTTTCCTTCCGTTTAACACGAGTTGTCCTCTTCTTTAAAACATTATATTTCCTTGCTGGTCAAGAAAACAAAAATATCTTAGAAGTAAAAGAAACCCATCAACGACCAGGAATGGAATTTGAAAGGTTGCCTCTAATCATTCAATACATTTATTTTAAAAGTGATAATTTTAAGTATTCTATCACTTTTTTTTTTATATAACATCCAGGAAGTCTCAAAAAAAAAAAAAAAAAATAGCACCGGACTTGGCCTCCCTTGGACTCACATCATGACCAGAAGGGAAGCTCACACGGCCCCTGCTCCCAGGATTTCTGGAAAACCGTGTTTCCTAACACCAGGCACGGCCGGCCTCCTCCCAGCTCCACAGGCTCCTACCTGTCTGGCCGGCAATGACCATGGGCTGCACGGACAGCTGGAAGAGCTTGTCCAGCACCAGGTGCAGGAAGAGCACGAGGGGCTCCAGGCGGGAGGAGTTGAGGCAGATGATGCTGAGCTTCAGCTCGTGCTCCAGCGCCGTCTCGGTGATCTTCTGATCCAGCACGCGAATGGGGAAGGTCACCTGGCTCTCCAGGGAGTGGCAGAGGGTGAAGAACTTCTCCAGGTGGTTGTCCTGGGAAGGCAGACAGCAGGCCTCATGGGTCTTAGCCCATCAACGTTCACCAGTGACTTCATAACCACAATCAGATAGCTCCTTATAGGCAGAACCTCTTATCCAATGTTTCAGACCAGAAGTTCTAAGACACGGACATTTTACAACAAGGTTACTGACTGCTTTGTAGAGTGGGATGCACAAAAGTGAACATCCCAGTAATTTCTCACTGAAGAAAATAATTTGGACTCTGACGTATTCTGTGAGCCGAGGCCAGCACACTGGGTAAGCAAATACAGGCCAAAAAGGGGTCTACGCAGAGGCAAAACTCAAACAGTGGCAGGAAAAGGAGGGACTGTAGAAGTGAAAAAAAGAAAGGCTGGTGAAATGGCAGAATTACAGAGGGAAATAAGATACAATGGGAAATGAGATAGAACGGAAAATTATAGACGGAAATGAGACAGAGGCTTCAAATGAAGGTTCCCCACAATTTCTCAGCCAACAGTGCAGGTACTGGGTTCCTTCAGTTAAGTGTTCAACCTTTTTATAAGTTCTTTACATTTGAACAACAAATAAAACCTGAACAGGCTTATAAGAACCAAAGGTTATTTTGTTTTAGCCACGCACGAAGATTTTCATTGATCTTTTCACTGGACTGTCCTTAGGGGTCTCTCTACAGAGGCCCATCCTCATTATCAGTCCTCTGGCTCTGATGTGAAGTGCACCTTGATGGTTCTTACCTGGGTGTGAACAGAAGAAACAGCTTGTACTTCAATATTAAATACTCCCTTATGTCCTTCAGCCCACTTAATGGGAGGATTCTGTACAGGGACTTTCTGTGTTAAAGAAAAGAAAAAAGATTAGCAATTCAATCCCTTTTTCTGATTACTAATAAGCAGAGCGAAGCAACTTGACTGTAAGTGTCGGGGTTATACAAATAGTAAACTCCCCAGAAAACTAATATAACTGGACTTGGAATTAGGAGCCCTGGGTTCAAGTCCAGTTCTGTACTGAACTAGTCATTTTTACTTTGACAAGTCAATTAAACTTTCTGGGCCTTTGTTTTCTCATGTTGAAATGAGGGATTTGAACTGAGCAATCTGTCTTTAAGCTTTTAACCGGCATTAATAATTCTTGATTCCAGGAATTGAAATAAAGTCATATGACAGCGATGTCCTCATTCATCAGGAATGTCAGGACAAAGTGTATCTTTACACAACATAAAACTTTAATGCTTTTGAGCGCCTGCAATTACTTTCTCTTTTAACAAAATGTTTCCAAGTAGCCATCCTGCTTTAATTATTTAAAATGACTCTTTTATACCATTTATGTTATCAATAGCTCTGGAGTCCTTAGAGACCATTTCTTGCCTTAAATTCCCTTGGAATTGTCTTCCTCTAGAGACATCTGACAGTGTTGGGTGAGGAGGGCATCGCTTGGCACAGCCATGTGAATGTGGATTTTGTGTCTCTTGCATTTTGATGGAAGGAAGTATGCTGTATTTGCAGGGGTAGGAGGTATGCATGGGGTGGCAAGCCTTTGGAACTCTCTAAGACAGAGTCATAAACTGGGGTCCAAAGCTGGATCCAGCCCAGCAATAAGTTCTGTTTGGCCCAGTGTTGGCAACGTTTTGAATTAGTTGCCAACATTTAAAAGTCAGAAAATTTCACATGAAAGCCTGTTTTTCTAATTCTTTTGAGAACTGGAAGAAGATATGAAGACATTGGGCTTGCATCCCAGAATGGCACTGATCTGTGGAGCGAAGGAGCAGCTGTGACCTGAGATGAACAATCTCCAGCATGAACAAATTCCACCAGGACCTGGCACTCAGTAACGAGTCGAACTCCTGAGGACAGCAGAGTCTGCCGTCTATGAGCTAAAGTAGCACTGCACACTAAGAATACAAGATCAGCCACACACGTCATATAAAATTTTCTAGTAGCCCCATTTCAAAAATTAAAAAGGAACATAGGATAATAATTTTAATCCTATGTTTCATGTAACCCAATATCGCCTAAAGATTACTGTTTCAATATGTAATCAATATAGAAATTATGAATGGTATATTTTACATTCTTTTTTCTCTACCAAGCCTTTGAAACCCAGTTTGTATTTTATAGTGACAGCACATTTTCCGTTTGGAGTAACCATATTTTAATAGCCACATGTGGCTAATAGCACTCTCTTGGACAGTAGAGGTCTAAAGGATTTTAGGAGCAACTGAGGGTTTATCAATAAAGATAGCTTAGGGTAAGTAGGAAAAAGAAACTAATATTTACTTAAGCACAGAGTTTGCTGCTTGATATGCATTATCTCATTTAACGCCCACCCACAGCAACCTTATAGGCAGGTATGGGCTAGATTTCATCTTTGAGATGCAGAGAGAGTAAGCAATTTGCCTATACGATACAGCTAGGGAGTGGCAGAATCTGGATTTTGGATCAAAGTTTCTTTGTCTCTAGAATTCAGGTTTGTCTACAGCATTAAGAAGCTAAGCTGAAGGCTCTAAGAGATTGGAATGCAGCTTGATGGTGCAAAGGTGGTTTTGAGGGCATCAGAAGGGACTGCGTGTCCAAATCATAAAGAGTAATCAGGGAATGTCTGTGAATGCATTCTGGTTAACATCAGTGGCTCTGCGGAGAGCAGTTTTGGTCTAAATCCAGGCACAGTCCTGTGGCCCAGGGCAAAGAAAGCTTCTCTCTCCAGAGAAAAAAGGAAACAAGAGAAAAACAGAATAGCCTGGGGATGGGGAATGGGTAGTCAGAGTAGGTAAGAGAGTTGACTGTAAAGCTTGGAACTAAATTCAAATTCCCGGGAATTCTTCAATTTGAAAACTGCAAGGAAAATAAAAGATATGAAGGGAACTCTATAGATTAAAAGAGTCTTAAAAGACATGCCAACCAATAGCAATGTATGGACCTTATTTGGATCCTCATTCAAACAAGCAACTGAAAATAAAAATATGACGTAATGAGATAATTGGAAATGTAAACACTGACTGGATATTTGAAGATATTAAGGGCTTACTAATTTTAAGGCATAACAATGGTATTGCGATTGTTTAGAAAAAGAGCCTTTATCTTTTTAGCTACATAGTAAAATATTTATAAATGAAATGATATGATATCTGGGACTTGCTTCAAAATAATCCTCATTGGTGTAAACCTATACCAACCAGACTGAGAAGATGAGAGCTGGTGCTGGTGCGGTTCATGGGCTCTTTTGTAATGTTTTGCAGAACAGCCCAAGGGTCACTCTCTCTCGCTTATGTGCAAACAGCAACCAAGGCTAAACTGCAACAGAGCGGCACACACAACCCACACAAGGGACACATCTGCAACACCCAGCTCAGGTGACCAGGGAGACTGTGCATCTGGGCCCCACAGGACACCTACTACATAAGGCCACTCCACCAATACCAATTCACAGACACAAACACAGGGATGCAGCCAACATGGGGAGACAAGGAAACATGTCCCAAATGAAAGAACAGAACAAAGCTCCAGAAAAAGAACTAAACAAAATGGAGACAGGCAATCTTCCAGATGCAGAATTCAAAACACTGGTTATAAGTATGCTCAGTGATCTCAGGGAGAACTTCAACAAAAAGACAGGAAACATAAAAATGGAGGCAGAAAAACATAAAAAGGAATCAGTCAGAAATGAAGAATATTAATAACTGAAATGAAGAATATATTAGAGGAATCAACAGTTGATTAGACGAAGCAGTGCAATTTGGAAGATAAGGTAGCAGAAAACACTCAATCAGAACAGCGAAAGGAAAAATATCCAAAAAAATGAGGAGATTTTTAAGGGGCCTTTAGGACAACATCAAACATACCAACAGTCGCATCATAGGGGTACCAGAAGGAGAAAAGAGAGAGCAAGGAATTGAAAACCTATTTCAAGAAATAATGACAGAAAACTCCCTTAACCTGGCAAAGGAAATAGACATACAAGCCCAGGAAGGGCAGAGAGCCCCAAACAAGATGAGCCCCAAAATACATCATAATCAAAATGCCAAAGGTTAAAGACAAAGAGAGAACCTTAAAAGCAGCAAGAGAAAAGCAGTTAGTTACCTACAAGGGAGCTCCCATAAGACTGTCAAGTTATTTCTCAACAAAAACTTTGCAGGCCAGAAGAGATTGGTATGAAATATTCAAAGTGATGAAAAGTAAGGACCTACAACCAAGATTACTCTACCTAGCAAATCTATCATTTAGAATTGAAGGACAGATAAAGAGCTTCCCAGGCAAGAAAAAGCTATAGGAGCTCATCATCATCAAACCAGTATTACGAGAAATGTTGAAGGGACTTCTTTAAAAAAAAAGATAAAAAATATGAGTAATAAAATGGCAACAACGACATACCTATCAACAATTACATTAAATCAAAATGGATTAAATGCTCCAATCAAAAGACATAGTATGGATAAATGGATAAGAAAACTAGACTCTTACAGATGCTGCCTACAACAGACTCGCTTCAGATAGAAAGACACACCTGAAAGTAAAGTGATGTTAAAAGATATTTCATGAATGAAAAAAAAAAAAAAAAAAAAAAAGCTGGCATTACCAATACTTATACCAAACAAACTAGACTTTAAAATAAAGGCTATAGCAAGAAACAAAGGAAGACTCAGTAATCCCATTTCTGGGTATTTATCTGAACAAACCCAAAACACTACTTCGAACAGACATGTGCATCCACATGTTCACTGCAGCATTAGTTACAATAGCCAAAATATGGGGGCAGCCTGGATGTCCATCAATGGATGAAGGGATAAATGGAATATACTCAGCCATAAAAATGAATGAAATCTTGCCATTTGCAACAACATGGATGGACCTAGAGGGTGTTAGGCTGAGTGAAATAATTCAGACAGAGGAAGACAAATGCCATATGATTTCACTTATATGCGGACTCTAAAGAACAAAATTAATGAACAAACAAACTCATAGATACAGAAAACATTTTGAGGGTTGCCAGATTGGGGGTGGGGGGTGTTGAAGGGATGGGTGAAAAAGGGGAAGGGATTAAGAAGTAAAAATTGGTAGCTACAAAATAGTCATATGAATGTAAAGTAAAACATAGGGAATATAGTCAATAATATTGTAATAACTATGTATAGTGTTAGACAGGTACAGGACTTATCAGGGTGATCACTTAGCAAGTTATATAAATGTCTAATCACCATGTTGTATACCTGAAACTAATATTGTATGTCAACTGTAATTGAAAAAAACAACAACAACAGGCAATGCAGGAAACAAGAGGAGGGAAGACTGTTGGCACTGGGATAGTTAGAAGAATGCAAGCCCAACTATCCACTTGCGGACTATGACAATTGACCCAGAAGAGAAACTGGTGAAATCTGGCCTCAGAACCTTATATAAGGATCGTGCCAACAGCAGCTGTTATCACAAGTGGTCTCTATTTGCCACCCCTTTCACAGTATATTATTCTATGAATCCCTTTGTTGTAGATAATGCAAGGTAATGCTGCCTCAGGTGCAGGTTGCAGTTACTAAACATTTTGAATTGGTGACATCTAAATGAATGAGTTTTCACAGCCAGCTATTTTTCCCATCCTATCAGAACCATGTGCTCTCAGAAAACACCATGTGCTGACAGATGATTGTTCCCAAAACCATGCCGACCATCCTTGGTCATGTTTAAGGAACAGGGAAGTGGATCTGGAAAGGGGGTCCAAGACCATGGCCGGACAAGAAACAGCTGATGGCCAGCTTGCTGGTTACCTCTGCAGAATGCATGGAGTAGTTGGGTGGCAGCTTTTCCAAGGCAACTGGCAGACAGTAGGATCCAGTTTGAAGACGTTCATTTAAGAGAACTGGCAGCCACTGAAACAGATGACGTAAAGAATAAAGTGGTATTTATTACAGCATATAATTCCGGCAATTTATCTAGCTCACAATGATCAAATGCAACTAACCGATGATTAGATATTGACCAGGACTCTTTTTGGCAGTAATTTATGTCAAGTTCTTTGCATGTTAAATTCTCTGAGAGCTCCTGAGATGGTAATATCAATGATTTACTGCTTTCAGAGCCAAGGTAGTAGCATTTTTCTTGAAAGCCAATGTTTGTGTGTGTCTGAACAACATCAATGTTTATTTTAACGTTTATATTTTTAAAAGAAATAACTTTTTTCTCCTTGGAGGAAAAAAAAGCTAGTTTTATATGTGAAGCACATATATAAAATTTGAAAATAATGGATTTTGCAATGCTTTTTTTAAAAAAATAAATGAGTGTCTTTCAATATCTATCACCCACTAGCCTTCCGTTTCTGAAATCTGTAATTTGCTAAGTCAAGTCCTGTCTGTTCTTTGCTAGAATCTGGTTTGGCACATTCTGCTACTTCTGACAGGAAAAAAGTAAGTGACTAGAATTTAGTGGTTTATCTCTGCAGGGACCTTGGATGCACCAAGAACGACAGTGTGAACTAGCAAGTTGAAAACGACTCACTGAATATCCGAGGAGACTTTCTACCGAGGCCCCTTGCTTCTGCTGACAGCTGATATGATAGAAGGTGAACAGGAGGTGGTGATTTACTGTGAGCTTAGCAGGGAGCTTAATTTTCACTTCTTCATAGAAGTCAGGAGACCTGTTTCAAAAGCACATGATACACAAATAACTTTTAGCCAGAATAATGACTTCTCTGACTATAAATTGTAACGTGACGGACCTTTCTCCTCAGAATTTGCCTGTTTCACGTTTTGCTTTATATTTTACATCATTCTGCTCCTAAGCTGGAAGTCCTTGAGAGCAAGCTGTGTCATGAGATACACTTCACATACATAAGAGTGCTCACAAACTAAAGGCTTTGTTGGGGGGTGGGACTGCTGCACACAATGGAAAAATCCAACAACTTAATTTGGAAAAGGGATGAGGGGCAGAGTCCTGCTGTGACCTCCTTTTCTATCTCTAGCCAAAGAACAGAGAGAAGCACATCAAAGGACTTTGGAGAAACAAATGAATGATGCAGGAAGGAGAAGAAACCTGATTTGACTGAATTACGAAGTCCCAGACACTTTACCAAGGGCTTCATGTACATTACTCATTTATTTCTCATCCCAACCCAGGAACATAAGTTCAGAGGCAAACTTAAATGGGTCAAGGTTTTCAGGCCAGGATCCAGCCCAAGTCTGTCTGGCCCTATACAGATTCCCCTCCCCTACCTGTGAAATGTGAATAATAGTTTAGACATTATGTTGCAACTCAATTTATCCACATGATAATGAGTATTCCATTTCCCCTTTGGTCAAATTAAATTTTCTTATAGTAGGTAATGGTGCAAGTGTGGAACGGTGTGTAGAAGACAAAGAGACAGAAAAAGGAGAGCTGGATTTTGTTTCTAGCCCCCTCCAGCATCTCAAAGCCGAGTTAGGAAATGTATTTGTTTATTGAACACCATAAAACCTCTCTGTATCATACTAGAATAGAGGGCTGCAGAAAAGTGAAATCAGTATTAGGTTCTTGAAGATACCGTGTTTGCCTGAAAATAAGACCTAGCTGCACAATCAGTTCTAACGTGTCTTTTGGAGCAGAACTTAATATAAGATCCGGTATTGTATTATATTATATTGTATTATATTACATTATATTATATTAAAAACCCAGTCTTATATTATAGTAAAATAAGACCGGATCTTATAATAATTTCTGCTCCAAAAGACACATTAGAGCTGATGATCTGGCTAGGTCTTATTTTCGGGGAAACACGGTATGTTCTTCTCCCAGTCTTAGATAATGGCAAAAATTGTGCATCTCTAACATAGAAGAACCATAGAACAAGTGTGAATTTCCTCCGTCTCTTAGTCCTTGAATTATGAAACCTGTTGGGAGGAATCACCTAGATGATTCAGGAAAACCTGGAGAGAATCAGACAATCTTGGCATATGTTTAGAACTCTGAAATACACTTACTTATTATGGTATGTAATGGCTGTGTATACTTCCTGCAGAAATTCAGGTCCGTTGGATTTTCCAAAGATGACCTGTTCACCAACATAGAAAGGACCAAATTATCAGTGATATTGGGGTATAGCAAATCAACTACCATCAGCCCAATAGCATGTTCTGGTCTCATAGGGCTGTATTTTGTAACCTAAGAGTGCTGAGTTCTGAAACTGGCTCAATTGCACAATATACTGGTTATGAAGGGTAAACTGAGATTCCAAGGGGCTCTATTCGTGACCAAGGGCCATAAGGTTGTGAGACTGGAAAACCAGTGGTCTGTCCATTCAGTCTCCCCGCCTAGAGGTCTATATGACGGGCAAAGTCACAGCACATTGCCCACAGTGACAAACCCCTGGCCCTGGCTCTTTTCCCTGTAAAGGCACTGGTCTGGTCACTTAGGTGCTCAGGACTGACGCTTGCCTGTCCACCTGTTTGTGCTATTTAGAAGAAGACACCTCCTCGGGCCTCATGCAGCCCTAAAGGCACATGATTTGACTCACCTTTGGGCAAAAGGGAAAAGGGCCCTTTCTATTAGACACAGTAACCCCCATACTGGGTCCCAGGGCCTGGTGAGGGGAGGACAGGCAGGACTTTGGCCCCAACTCGTCCCCGGCTGGACACCTGGACTACATTCAGGTGTACTTGGCAGCTCTGGTGGACTTGCCAGGGGCCAGAGCACAGAGAACCAGGGGAAGACTCCGCTAGGGCTTCTTTCCCACCATCACTGCAAGAGAACACCTTGCACTGGGAATGTAGGTGAGACAGCAGGAGGGTGCTTAAAAAAAAAAAAAAAAAAAGTGGAAGCACTGGAAAAATTATTTCAGCAGAAAGATACAGTAACTGAATTCTATGACTTATAGAAAACAATGATAGTTAACCATTCATCTCGTTTAGTGGCAGATGGTTAAAAAAACACACAAATTCTGGCACTTTGGGTTCCTGAGAGAACACTGCATTATATACTTGTTATTGGATTTCTATTTTGCCTCAGGGTATAGATCCATTCCCAAAAGGTGCCGAGATGGTATGTGTTTATTAACACTAGGCAGTACTTTATCCGTAGATGTGGACTGTGGTGCATGTCTGGAAGTACAGCAAACATGGCTGACACACTGCACCCGTCTCGCTACACTGGTAGGGTGGTGTGGAAAGACGTTATGATGTCCCTCAGTCCTCTGTACAATCTGCATTTCCAAATGTCCCAGCTCCTCATGGAGTAAGTTAGGAAAGACTTTCGCTTTAGACTGACCCTGTTTCCTTATTAGGAGGCTGGGACCAATTCTGGACTAGCCACAAGGGCCCTGCACATGCTGACCAGTGCCGTCCATGAGAGACATACTCTGCACATGGGTGAGCCTTGGATTTGATCTGTGTGAATGGACAAGGGGAGCTCAGTCCACCCTGGTTTTAGGCAAACGTTTGTTCCCCTCTTTACCGGCATAGCACTGCTAGCATCCTCGCCACACATAAACTGGATCTTTATTGTAATGTTCCGGGCAGATGCCAGTTTGTTAGCAAAGTTCAGCCTCTGTGGGTAGACGTAGAGAAGGTTTCTGGAAAAGAAGATGAAGAACCCATGAATAAGGCCTACAGCTTACTAGAACCAAGTTCTTCAGTGAATCTGAAGGCTGCACGCATAAGGGGATTTTCCTGAAGGAGGTTTTCTTTCAGAAGTGAATTATTTTTGGAGTGAGCGAGATGTTGTTGATTCTTCCTTCTCAGCTGTAGTCATCTGACAATAACCAATATTGTTCGTTGTTTTGTTACCTATAAAGATGTGTCTGCTGCCATTGAGAGAGTTTTAATGTCTTCGAATGTGTAAATCTGCCTAGAGGTAATCATATGTCTGACACATAGATAAAAAAGCAAAAAAGGTTCAGTTTATTTTAAACAAAATTCATGACCATAGATGATGGCTTCATTCACTTCTCTTTTGCTTTTTTCCTTTCTAATCTTTACGTGGTAGTTTCAGTTTCTAAATGGCATTGCCTTCCTCTGTGTTGGTGTAGCTTCCTTTTCCTATCCAAGCTGACAGTTCAAATTAGCTATACAACAATACACAGCGACAACAGCATAAATAATATATATCCAACAACTACAGGAAAGGTTCTAGGCTAAGGATAACTTGGCATATTTTTTCTTTCTATTTGCATTATTAGTAGTATATTCCACTTAAAGGTAAGCTCTATGAGGGTAGAGATTTATTTAGCACATGCTATGTCCCAGGCACTATTCTAACTTCTGGAGATACATTACTGAATTAAAAACATCAGATAAAAATGTTTTGACCTCAGAACTCATTTCATTGATTTATTCTTTCATGGTATATTTCACAAGTGTAACATTCTGAGAAATCACTTGGGAAAATATTGAAATGAGCTTTCCAGCTACAGAACATTCCACATCAAGTAAGGAAAAGTCAGAGCACAAGGATTCTCTAGTGAAATATCTCGCACAATAATGAGTGGTCTCAGGTATTCAAGGAGAAAAAAAACCATCCTTGCAACTACCAAGAACACACAGGAGCCGTTACTTTGCATGTGCAAGTTCAAAGGTCATGGAGGTGAATAAATAGTATTCCTACTTCTTACTCAACTGCAGATTCTCTATAGAAACCGCAGGTGACTCACTGGAGGCAGAATGGGGGTGAAACAGTGCTGGGAACAGATCTGAGTTGCTGTGGCCTATGAACTCTCTATGCCACCCCGCCTTTTACACTGCAGCATCCTTACCCTGGCATAGTAGCAACTGGCACACACATTTCCCCTCATTGCTGGTCTTTGTTTTCAGTTCTTTTTAGCTGTTTTCTTTTAACAGGGTCATAACTGGCTGTAAATGGTCAACTGCACTGACCGCTTCATACATTCAGGTGAAAAAGAAGATAAATGCAAGGCAATGATTTCAGTAAAAGGAAATGAATTAAATTTCGATGATGGGCAGAATACGCAACGAGCTTCAAATATCAGTGAAGGGTAGATGGCCTCCCCAGAAAAGTCGATGACAGGCTATGACACAATGAAAGAATTAGCACAGAATTCTGGGGTGTGCAAGCTGGGAGGCATCTAGCCCGAGCCACCGTCATTTCTCACCTGGACCACTGCAATGCTTTCCCAGTTCATCACTTGACTTCTACACTTGCCCCTTACAATCTACTCCTTATATATTGGTCAGAAGGCTCTTTCAAAAGTGTAAAGTAGATTATGTCAGGCCCTACAATGGTTTCTCAGACTTCATATCATGGGCCTTATATGGCAATTTCTCTGATTTTACCACTCATCACTTTCCCATACTGGCCTTTCTCAAGGCCTAGAACATTCCCAACTTATTCTCACCTGGAGGTTTTTGTACATGCTGTTCCCTCTGTGTAGAAGAGCTTCTCCCAGTTTTTTATACGACTGATTCCCTCTCATCTCCTGGGTTTCAGCTCACATGTCATAGCCTCAAAGAAGTCTTTCCTACCATCCTATTTAATTGGTTCATTCCACTCACACACATTCTCTCTCTCTTTTATAATTATATGATTATTATAGATACATATGATTATGAAAGCAATATATGATTATGAAAGTAATATGTATCCATGTTCCTTAATTTGAATATTTGAAATGTACAGAAAAGTAGAAAGTATAAACCAGCAACCACCTGACCTCCCATGGCGCTGAGGAAACTCACTATTAAGACTAGCATGCTTCCTTCTAGTCTTTTTTCCCTTTATACATTAAACACTTTTATCAAATATTTTCATATACAAAACGTTCTTCCTTTTTTTGTTATTTAATGTTGCTCAATTATGGCCATTTCCCCAGTGTGACTAAATATTATTAATAAACATGATTTTAATGGCTGCATGATATTCCATATTATGAATGTGCCATTATTTACACTAATCTCCAAAATCAAGCATTTAGATTTCCTTTTTTTTTTTCAATTATAAAGCTGTAATAAACACTTTATATGTATCTTGCCCTTCAGCAATGCATTATACTTTGGGAAGAATCCCTTTTAATTACAATATAGTCCAGTTTCTTCATCTTTGCATTAATTGAAAAGACACCAATCAACCTTTCTTTATGCTGAAGAAATATGAGCCAGTTTGTTAAAATGCTTTGAAGTAGTGAGATGAAAAGGTCTGTGTAAATCACAACAGTGGTAGCCCTGCCAGACTGGTTAAGCAAGGTAGTTGTTACCGTACTTCTCTCCTATATCCTAATGCAGGGGCACCACCGACTTGTCCCACATGTCCCCCAACACCGGGCAACAACTTTGCACATTGCTTCCAAAGGGGTTGCTGACCCCTGTGTTCAAACACCATCACCAGGGGCCCTTAGTGTCCTGCCCGCGCTGAATGCACCTTCCACAGAGCACAGAGCTGGAAGGAACAAGAGAATTTAGTCCAACATCCCTTTCTGCAGGCCAGGAAACTGACTCCCAGGGAGGTGAAATGACTTTGTCTAAACATTTTTTGAAGAAGATGTATTTCTCAAGGATCATCATATTTCGTACGGGCGACTATGCTAACTGGTATGTTTGGTTAAATCTTCAGGCTTTTAAAGAAAAGAATATAAAAAATAACAATGTTTTCTCTTGGGAGGGAAGGTCTGATTGCATGGTTAAGTATTCCATAGAGCCTAAAACAGATGATGAAATTAATTTATTAAGAAACTCATAAACAGGCTCATACATTTTATATGTGGTAAATTAAGAGCCTCATATTAGCTACAGAAAATCCTAAGAATTATATTTAACGATTTTTGAGAGGCTAGCCCATAACCCATATAGGAATCACTTGTTATGGCAAAATTATTCTGAAAGCTTCTTTAGTAACTGCAGGTTCACTATATGTGCAAGGCATTGAATATAACCTCATCTCTCCCCAAATGTAGACAAACAGAGTTTTCTTCAGTCATATGTATCACAACGTAGACATTTGCTATTCATCAACAATGTTCTTCCCTGAGCTACTTCAGATATTCTCTTCATTACAAACTATTTTGGAAACTCCAAATTCTTTCCACTGATTCAGCAACCGTCTGTCCACTTATTTATAAATTGCTGTGATTGCGCTGCTCCAGGAAGTTAGAGGTTAACTTGTGGAATTTGGCCATTCTGAAATCAAATTGTTGACTAAACTCTCCTGCTCTTTACTGTCTTGGGGCTTTCTTCTATTCCTTTTGCTGAAAACAGGTTAACCCAAGGGACCTTGAAATCTTTCAAAGCCACAATGCAAACAACGTTAGTTTGGCTTCCCCTCAGTTTAGCCTATTCTTTAACCAGTGCAAGGAAATGAAGAGAAAGACATGTCTCTGTCACTTATTCCCAAGATGACAACAGTGTTCTTTTCCAACTTGCAGTGGAGCTCAAGAGGCAAGCAAGTGAGCTATAGCCAAAAGCGCACTGGCCACCTGTTTAAACAACTGGACACTTTGAATACCTCTTTAGTTGACTTCTAACACAAGTCAGTCAGCAGGAGAGAACAAAAGACGACATTGGGAAGACGGCTGAGCAGCTCACCCAGAGGAACAAAGGCCTCCATCAGTTGGTTGCAGGGATAAAGTACAGAGAGACATTTAACGAGAAACTAAAACTGCCAGAGCAAAAGATGCTGGACATACTGTGTTCTTCAAGGCAGGTGAGCTTTCTCTAACAAGGTGATGGACGGCATATGGTGAGTAGATCATTACTGATAATTGGAGTGGACTATTGTTTCATTGGAAATAAAATGCTATTTTTAATACTATTATTATTATTTTAAATAGAAATACCATTCTATAGGAAAACTGGTCACAAGGGTTAAGATTCATGAAGTTGGCAGTTAATGCTCCTGTGAAAAAGCCCGGTTAAGAAGAGTGGTGGTGCATATTAGCTCTATTTGATGCAAATGCTTATGTATCTTCCATTGTTGTTAATGGCAACCTGAACCAGGTTTTGAATTAAAACATATATATTTATGACACTCACTCTCAAGAAATGGGTGAAGGAACATTCAGTCATGTCATAAAGCCAAACATCTAGCTTTCTATACTCGGAGAATATTTTACTTACAGGGCCTTGGAAACCCCAAAGAGAGCCAAAGTATTAATTGTGGTTGTTCAAAGTGCAACAATCCTTGGTGCTTCTATGTATCTCTTTGAAAGCAAGGCTGAGGTGAGTCAAATGGCTTATACTCATTGCATACTGTTGAGTGAAAATTCAGAACGTAAAATTTTATCTCTGGCAGGGCTGTAAATATTTAAAAATTGGATACGCATGAAGGGTTAGGGCTAGAAGACGATATGGGGAAGTGAAAAAAGTGGATTTGATTCTGAAGTGGAATTGCTGTCAATTTTGGTTTTCTTTCTATTTCAGTACAGAAGCTGTAACAAAGTAATAATATCAAATATACACTTTAAAACAAAAGAAAAAATTGCCCATTTTGTGGCCTAGTGTGGAGACCTGGGATCAGTGGTCTTTACCAGATCAGATAATGGGTGGAAATGTCCTTTAAAAAACTGAAAAATGCTCCACAAATGTAAGGCGGACATGTCAGTTTTCTCACCTATCCAAGTAAAAAGATTGGAGTTCAGTTCCAAAGCTATGATATCTGATAAATGCTTTGTAAACTGCAAAATATGACATAAATGAAGACTATCTTCTTATCAGAATTGTGTAAAACAGCTGAGTGGACTTTAAAATACAACTCTAAACACTGCAGGACTGTGAGATCTTACTATATGTTACTTAGGGAATCCATCAATCTGTCTGGGTTTCTCTCTCCATCTTTCACTCTCTCTGTCTCTGTCTCTCTATGTCTCTCTGCCTCTAATCTGCATGTGTGTGTGTCTCTTTGCCTCTCTTTCTGTCTCCCTCAGTCTCTTTTTTTTTTCTGCATCTCTCTGATACACCCTCTCCCATCTTTCTCTCTCTCACAGCCTCTCAGAAAATGACAAAATGCTCTTTCTGAGGGACCACTGCTCTAGCTATATCTAGTTACTGAAATCCATTTCCTTATAAGTTTGCAAGTGCTGGATGATTGCATACTGAGCTGGGACTGGGCTGTGAGCAGGGCCATTTTTCTCTCAGGACAACAAGCACAGAGCCTAAGACCTGAACATTTTAGGATTCCACAAAAACGCCTGAGACACTCCCTCCCCCATATGAAAAGTAAAATCTCAAAACAAAAATTAATGAATTCTAAATTAAATGCTTCCCAAATGCAACATTTTGTCCATTAGTCAACAGCAACTCTACTGAGGTGAGCCTACAGGTGAAAATCTTTTCCCCCTACTTCGCAGACTGTTATAAAATTATATATAAAGTATATGTAACAAATGAAGAAGTGGGTACATCTTAATATGTTTTAAATGACATGTGGTAAGATGCTTTGAGCTTAGGAAGGTCTTAAAAGGATCCTGAATACAGATATTGGGGAGGGAGACAATAACATACCAAAAACATTGGTTTTTCTATCTTATTAGTTTTCTTATAGCTTGAGACACAAGCGATGGTTTAATGGCCGACCACCAGCAATATGCATTGGTTTGAAGTACACGGGCTAGGAAAGTAGTACCTGGCTCTCCTGATCCAATTACTGAAACAGCTTTACATAGAAAAAGGTCCCCAACTTATCTCGGCCATTTCAAAGTAATCATTTTTCCTTTCCTTATGTTTTAAAACTGTCCCTTTCTAGCCCCTTTTGCAAAGATACAGCCAAAGAATTGATAAACTATTTGCTGAAGTGCTAGTGCAACAAAACCAATTGCACAAACAGATGCCCTCGTCCAAAAACTATGGAAAAAGGTTGGTGGCTCTTACTCCCTTCAGTAATTTGTTAGCAGCAGATTTTGATTCCAACAGAACGAAATTCAATGCTATTAATATCACCAATATCTTACAGCTATCTGGCATCTTTTACTCAAGCATTTCAAAGAAAATTGCAAATCTAGATATATTATTTTAAGGTTATTTATGCAATGTGAGCAGCTGAGGAGGTCATTTTATTTAGCATTCATATCTCACTGCCAGGAAAATTTATTTTAAGTGTAATAGTAAAAATAGCTAACACAATTTAATTCTGACTATGGGCAGGCACTATTCTAATAGTAGCTAGTAGTGCCAATGACAGGTAGTACTATTAGCCTCATTAGGCAGATGATAAAACTGAGGCACAGAGAGGTTGCATACCTCGCACAAGGTAACACAGCTGGCAAATGGCACAGTGCAATTCAAACCTGGGTGTTTTGAAGCTAATACTAGACCCAGTGCTCATAACCATTGCTAAGAACAACAGTAAACAGTTTCTTTGGTCAACAATCAGACTCACCAGAACTGTATTATAATATGGTCTTATATTATTTACAAGGGCTAATGGATGTTTCCCCAAACTATAATTTTTTTTTTTAGAGAGAAATTTTTTTTTCTCTCTAAAACGTCTTATTCTAGGAAGTTTGGGAAAGTGAGAACGACTACAAGGAAAAATATAAACTGTAAATGCACCACCACAGCCTAGATGAAATCAGGGTTAACATTTTGACTGAAACTCCTTAGTCTCTTTTCTAAATCTTTGTTCAATTGACAAACTATAATTTCTAAAAAATGGTTTGAAATAACACAGTTAACTTAAAAGATGAGAAAGAGTACTGTCCCTCAGTGTTAGAAGTTTTGATGTTTTAAATACAGCAGGATCAAATACAGTTAGAAATCTCAGGTGCGTTCTGGAGTTACCTGGGAAACCTGCAAACCTAATATGGCCATGTATTTTAAGTGGAAGCATGCTTTGCAAATGCACGCTTACTTTGCTGCTCAAAGAATGGTCCAGGGAGGAATAGCGTCAGCATCACCTGGGAGCCAGTTAGGATGCATCACTGACCTGCTGAATCAGAACCTGTACTTTAACAACACCCAAGGTGATTCAAATGCATATTCAAGTTTGAAAGGCACTGATCCAAGAGAATTGGTCTGCTTTTAATTTGGCAGACATATGAATCTTATAGTTAATTGTGATTCCTTGTTTTTTGCTTGGCTGCTAGGAAGCTCCAAGTCAAATTTGCAACTGACTTTTTAAAGGACCATCAAGGACCTTATGATATATTCTGTGCATTAATCTTACCCAGATTTTGATCTAGTTCCTTCTCCTTATTGTCTTTTCACCCTGAAATTTTATATCTTCTTTTACAATCTCTGTAAGCAGTCTCAGAGTCTTTTTAGAATGGGAAGATTTACAAATAAGTGCGGAAAAAGAAAACATTTGCCATATCCTGTCTTGTTATTGTCTTGCTATAGTCTCATGCCATGATTCATGTTTATTCCTGTTGTTAATATTTCAGGTTAGATTCAAAACACAAACTCACAAAGGAATCAGTGAAAAATGGAAATGGAAAGAAAATCCCTGATATGTAGGGTGAAGAGAATGTTCCATCTTCAGAAATCAGAGCAAGAAAAATGGAGCATGAATCCTGTTCTAGGGCACCAGTCAAAGTGGACACAGGTTGCCTGCCCTGGGCAATGGCACAAAGTTAGAAGGAGGTACTGGGGGTGTTGCCACAAGCAGCAACTTGCCCCTCAGTAATGTCTGTGCTCCGTGGGCTAGGCTGCAATGTTTTCTGAAAATGCTGGTACTATATTCTGAATGTTGGGCACCTCTACCCTCGCCCCCACAAAAACCAAATGCAGTTAAGAAACCAGAGACAAAATCTTAACAAATTGTTTAGAAACACTATAATAAATGATCCACTACTCTCTCTCTACAGTCTTGTTATGTTAAAAAAAAAAAATGCACTCAGAAACTGAAATCAAATGAGAGGAACACAAAACAAAAAACCCCAGCAAACTCTAATACTTGTTAGTACACCATTTTTAGAGATTTTTGAAGGGAAAAATAATCCATGCTTTCTCAATTGATAAACTACAATTTGAATTTCAGGTATGGTGTCTTTATACAGAACTATTATTATAACTAACAAATTATTATTACAACTAACAATTTGTCTTTGAACATGAACTAAATGCTCACCTCTCCTATATTTGCAAATTATCTTTTCTATTACATCAATCCTCATCCCTTCTTTTTATGAGATAGACAAAAGTTCCTCTTAAGTGAGGGCTTGGAAAACCAGCATTCCTCCTGTTAAATAAAGCAGGGCCACAAGCTGGGGCAAAGAGAATGTTCCCTTTCAGAAACAGGTAAAAAGCACCTGAGCTCTCCTTAAAACCAATTGCTTGTTTAAGAAAACTCCAACTAGTTTTCAATGGCAAGAGGCTCAAAGGGAAAGTTGGGATGTTTACGATCTTAGTCTTATCTGGATCAGATTCTCATGGAAAAGAATCACAAATAAATAAATATTGGAAACCTGCTGGGGAAAACTGACTACTTTGAGAAAAAAATAAATCTTCAACCTTGCTTGAAACTTTTTTTAACCATACTTTGTTGAACTAACTGAAATTTTACCAATTATGATATCCATTTTACCAAACATTCTTTTGAAACACTGCTTAGCAGATTTGACATATTAAGTGATTTATATAGTGTTTCCACGAAAATAAGACCTAACAGGAAAATAAGCCCTAGCATGATATTTCAGGATGACATCCCCTGAATGTAAGCCCCAATGTGTCTTTTGGCGCAAAAATTAATATAAGACCCAGTCTTATTTTCAGGGAAACATGGTATCATTCACTCCCATTTTAGTATGAATTAGTTTACTCAGTTCCTTTCCTTCTTACAAAGATGCTGGATGTACGGACTGTAAGTGTGAGTGGAGAAGGGATAAAAAGTAGGACAGGGTAATTATTAACCATGAGGCACTGCTCTGGGGAAGATTTGGAAACTTAGGGTGTCAAGGAGAGTGAAAAAGCAAGGGGAGATTGGAAGATATCCAAATCCAAATTGTTTCATCCTACGATTTTTCTTAAACTTTAAAAAACCCAAAACTGACAAAAAATAGTCAAAAGGCTCACTGGATAATTGCTTCTCTTCCAACTCCCAGCTATTCCCATGGAACCCATGATGTGGTTTTAAGGTCTAAACTATTTGGATGTTCCTTGTGATTCCCACTTAGGGAGGGCACAGAAGTTGTTAAACACATTTAGCTTGGTTTATTAGAACCAGCTGGTTTATTAGAACACTATTTTCAGTGGGGTTTTTCAATGACTAGAATATATTTAATAAGAACGTATTTTATTCTACATGGACTACAACTCACATAACAAGACTGTAGAGAGAGTATTGGGTCATTTATTATGTAGTCTAGAGACAACCATTTTAGCAATATACATGTCAGAGATTCTGCAAAACTCACCCTTCCTACAGTTTCCATTTCACTCAGAAGACTTTATATAGACTTTATATAGGCATATATACAGAGGGTGCCAAAAAAATGTATATGCATTTTAAGAAAGGAAAAAAAAACTATTAAAATTGTAATACTCAGTACGACTATAAACCAATAACAAAAGATGAATACAAGTCAGGTGTATATATTTTTTGGCACCCCCGGTATTTACAGATGCTAGGGAGTGAGTATGTGGTTGGGTGTTAGGGGGGAATGGGGCAGGTAAGGTGCTGGGGTGCTGAGCAAGGGGATAAATGACCCCATTCCTTAGGGGTTTTCCTTACTACTTTGAATCTAAGAAAACTTGGGAAATCTGCTCTAACCTAGGTGGAAAACAAAATAATTTCCCCCTACAGTGTAGACTTGTTTCTTCGGGGTGTGAGTTAGTGAGGGGCAGGTGTAGGCTCACTTCTCACCATTGAGGATCTCTCAAGAAGCAGTTATTTTTCTATTAGGGAGAGAAGTACTACAGCTGTCCTAGAAATACACCAGCTGTTGAACTCTCTGTAATGAGCCTTGTTCTCAGCCTCCTACCTCCCCATACTCTTTCAAATTCATACAGCTGGAGCACCCCACCTTTTTGTAGCTAGTTAAAAACTGTGGTAGCAGCTTCTAATAGGCTCCCAATGACCAACTGCCTGATGGCATTCTTGCCCAGCGTAATCCCCTCCCCTTAGTGAGGGCTCCACCTTGTGACTTGTTTCTAACCAACAGAATACAGTAAAAGTGACAGAATGTCACTTTTGGGATTAGGTGGGGGGAAAAAAATCTCTGGTTTCTATCTTCTCCCTCCCCCGCCCCTCGCTTATTCTGAAGAAGCCAATTTCCCCGTTGTGAGCAGCCCCATGGAGAGACCAATACAGCCAGGGGTTCAAGGAGGTCTCTGGCCAACAACTAGAGAGGCCCTTAAGCCAACAGTCCTATAGGCACTGAATCCTGTCAGCAGCCACATGAGTGAGTTGGGAGCAAACGTCCCCCTAGGGGCCCTTGGGGTGATCACAGCCTTGGCTGACACCTTGGCCGTGGCCTTCAAGCTGCACCTGGATAACCCACATAAACTGTGAGATAATAACTGTTTGTTGTTTTCAGCTGCCAAGTCTTTCGTTACATAGCCATAGATAACTAATACAAGTACATGCACTTAAAAAAGCATTTGGTAGGTATTCCGTGATATTTGAACATGCAATTTCTCGAAACAATGGCTTTAACTTGTAAAATTCTTCCTCTTCACTGGATCTCAGGGATATGCTCTTGGACCCAGAAATACAATGTAATGACTACCTATAGGAAAAAAACAGTCTTAATATCAAAATAGTCTCTTTGGAGTCAATGCAATCTCCAGCCAAGTATAAGAACTGAAAAAAATTTTAAATATAAGTAAGTAATTTGGGGGGATTTTCTACTTTTGAGTCTATTAACAGAATTACTTACTATCTCTTAAAGAGACTGTGAAAGGTCAGATAAAAGTAATAAAAATGCTAAAAAGTTCCTAGCACAAACATCCTTTGTGCTGTTTCCCCTAAAACAACACATTTTTAATGAAAGCCTCCCCCAAGTGAACACAAAACAAATATGTCAATACTTGGCCTAGCAAGAGACCTAAAATTCAAGTTTAAAGACACCATTTCAATCCGGACTGGCCTGCATGTTTTAAGAGACCACCAGCCAGAACTGTCACGTGTATGACTAACATGAACTAACCTGTATGTTCTTTTATTAAGGGACAGAGGGAGCACATTTTTTCCCCGGCTTTGCAAATAGTTTCCTAAAACAAATCTGCCAGCTGACAAAAACACATACACATACCAGAAAATTTCCAATTTTTGCTGTTGCTGACTTTTTTTCTTTTGGGTTGGAGCAGAGCCTTTACTAGTCCACTACCCATCCAAAAACACACACACACAAACAAACAAACAAAACAACAACAACAACAAAACTGTCAATGAATAAAATCAATACTATTCCTTAAAATGATTATTTGATTATTCCTGATGTTTTAATATTGTCAGGTGCCCTGGTTTGGGTGGGAGAAGAAAGAATAGGACTTGCAGGAAACAGCAAGTCTACTAAGAAATAAATTGTCCAGATGCCCCAACTCTCTCTCAAAGCATATACCTGCTTTGGGTACCTGGTGAGAGAGAAGTCTTGTCTGGGTTTTGGAGGTGGGAGAACTTGCAACGATCCCAAGGTTGCTGCAGGACAAGGTTGCATTATGTCTTTCTGTGGATCATTGTGGTTCTGAGTGGTTCTGGTTTCTCTTCGGAGACTGGAGTTTGCCTCCAAAGGGAGGCAGTCACTTCTCTGTCTCTTTCAAGCGCTGTGCCTGGCATATGGTAGTGGCTCATTACATTGATTAGGTGAAGGCATCAATGTCATTCATAGGTGACCAGTATTGCTAGATGTGCAAGATTTTCAAAGGAAAGGTATCCTGCTCCATGACAGAGGGTGAGGAAGGAGAGGGGAAGCGTTCTCACTGCCCACACCCACACCAGTGTGACAAGTCTACAAGGGGGCTGTGCCCAACCCCAGACAACTGGGAGTGCTGAGTAACAATCATTATAATCTTCACTTCTCCCTGACCTAGAAACACAGAGTCAGCACTTTGTTGGCTGCTGGCCTGGGTTTTCTTACTAGAGTTTGGTTTAGTTTCAATGCAACTCTGAGACAAGACATTAAGATGGCATAAAGGAAGGGTATTCCTCCCTAGGCTCCTGTGCTTCCCTCCGCCCAAGGGTGACATGGTGGGATCAGGGTCAGAGGACGATTCTGTGCTCACACTATGTTCCACCGTTTCCGTAAAAGTCAATCACCTCAAAGCAACAGGGAGGCTTGAAGGCCTGTTGCAGACAGTCTCATCCAACTTTGGAGGTGGCCACTTCAGAGCTGTGTGTCTGGAGTCACCTCTCACCTCTGCTCCAGGCCTGCCTTGGGGTTTATATTTAGCAATGTCCAATATTACTTCTGCTGCTGCTGCTGCTGTTTTCCTCCACGTCCTTCTCCAGACAAACACCCAGCATCCACCAAACCTGCCCATGAACCGTGGGAAGGTACTGGCATGCCTATAGAATAATTTTTTGGGGAAATGCTACATTTCTGGACAAACCATGATTCTCACAGGGGTCCTGCTGTCTTAAGGGAAAGTTCTACATGGGTGTTAGATACACTGGGTACAGTGCAAAAAGGTAGGGTTTGCACAACATTGGCTCTTGTTAGATAGCTGAACACAGAACGGTTGTCATAACATTTTTAACCAGAAAGCTTTGCCACCATCCTGTCCCTATGAGTAAACAACGTGGACATAAAGAAGCAAACTTTCTACTCTTCCAAGTTCCCCTCTTATTCCTTTTTCTCAATCTTACTCAGTGAATGCGGCTCTGACTACCAAAGGGATTCTATAAATCACAATCAGAGTCTGCTCCATCTCCATAGCATATAACTTGTCAAATGGAACCTGAGTTCCAGGAGCAGGGAAAGAAAACAGTGAAGGAAGACGATAATGTGATTACCCAAAAGTATTCCATGATTTAGGAATGGGCAGTTCCCATGACAGCTTTTGGCGCTTGAGTTTTGGTCATCGGTGAGAACGGCACCCCCTACAGGGGCCTTAGAGAATAGCAGGGCCTCTTTTCCAGCCATGATTGGGTGGAAGGTGGTCATCACTGCCTGCCCTCCTGACCTGCACGAGACCCGGGCTAACACTCTCGAAACAAGACGATAGAAAGACTGGTATCTCCAGCTCCAATCCCATCCTCAGTGATGAGATCACATCAAAGTCTTCGCGTGAGAGTAATGCCTTCTGGGCACCTACTTCGACTTTCATCTCAGTGAGAGGTAGACAATATAAGGCAAATTGGGGCAGCCATCCGGCCCTCCTAGGACCTTGCAGATAAGATAATCAGCATAGCAGGATGCTGGCTGGCACTTTGGTGCCACCAAGCCCCTACCAGAGCAAAACACCAGCAAACTTGGTTAATAATCAACCAGCCTCATCCCCTTCCACATGCCAACACCAAGACAGCACGTAGTCTGTGAGCTCCATCATGCGAAAAACAGTTTCAGGTTTGAAAGGGAGAGATACTATGAATTTATGCTACCCTCAAGGAGTTTATAGTCAGGTTGGGGATCTACGGTATATACATAACATAAAAAACAACAATTCACATGTGCAGTATAGAACATTTTACATTTCACAAAGCACTTTCATGTTAATCTCCCCACGTATCACAGGATTATCCCATTTTACAAATGAAGAAACTGAGGCTCAACCTCCTGGCTCTGATCCTGTGTCTTTTCCTTGGCAACAGA
Source organism: Rhinolophus sinicus (assembly GCF_036562045.2). Lineage (NCBI taxonomy): Eukaryota > Metazoa > Chordata > Mammalia > Chiroptera > Rhinolophidae > Rhinolophus > Rhinolophus sinicus. The sequence goes on from NC_133754.1 coordinate 140,894,590, forward strand.
GCTGCTGAGTGGTCCCCTTCGGTAAAAACGCTTCCTCCATTTCTCCCCATTAAGGTTGCTCTTTATGTTCAGTCTAAACGAAACTGCACTGGTGTTAAAATATTGTAGGGAGGGGGTTTGGGGAGCATGTTGTCATTCTGTTTCTTCCCGCAGTAAGGACAGACCACTAATGTGATGTTTGTTCTCTACAAAAGCTGCAGCAGCCATCAATCAAGTCCTTCACCCATGGGTTGGGTGGTTATGTGAGTGAGAGAAAACCTGCCCAAGGTAAGTGAATCATCTCCCATCCCTCTTCCTCTCCCCAGTATGAAGATCTCATTGATGTTAGGAAAGAATTCCAGTAGCAGCTAATGTCCTGGGTGGTGTGTGCACTGGCGGCATTCAGCTCACTCCTGTGAAGTAAAATCATTTGCAACCAGGAGATGTAAAGGCAATGCCGCAAGAAGAGCAAGAGAGACTAGGACTCGGAGTTTCAGGTGAGCCCAGCCGGAGGAGCACAGGTGGGATGAGGGGAGGCCAAGTTCTCCCCTTGAAAAATGGGAGTGAAGGGAACACAAGTAAGCTTGGGAGATCGGTGTGCGTTGGGGAAAGGAACAGAATAAAATTAACTGAAGAACAGTGCCCATGTCCATGCTCTGGGAGGCAAATTGCTCTGGGAGGCAAATTCACCCAATCCTCAACTGGAGAATGAGTCAGAATTCTCGGGTGTCTGAGTTTGTCTCTCTCTCTTTTTTTCCCCTCAAAAGTGAGACAGAGTATATGGTATATTCATGCATGCCATCTTGAGTATATTACTGTGTTTCCCCAAAAATAAGACTGGGTCTTATATTAATTTTTGCTCCAAAAGATGCATTAGGGCTTATGTTCAGGGGATGTCATCCGGAAAAATCACACTAGGGCCTATTTTCCGGTTAGGTCTTATTTTCGGGGAAACACAGTAATTGGTGCCTTGACACAACAGAAATGTAAATCTATTAATAAGACAAAGAAACTGGTCTGCTTCCTATCTGTGAACCCATCCGGGTAATCTCAGAAGAGCTCCTGCACGAGTCATTGCACTTTAATAGGAGAGTAAGCACCACATGTGTCACCTCTAGAAAGGAAGGAGATACAATAGGAACCACAGGCTTAGTTTCAAAAACTGTCACTCTAGGAAAAAAATGATAAATGATGTTCTTATTGCTAAATATATCATTTTTAGCCTAGGCATACAAATCTCTTAAAAAATCATTAAAATGAGCTAGTAAGTCTAGTTCCTCTACTTTTATCCTTATTAAACCATAATATTTATATTTCCCCACCATTGCATGGATCTCAGTTTACATTGTGAAGGTTGTCAAGCAAAGAACATAAAACAGATGAGGTGGAACAGCAAGGTTTGCAAGTTTTATAACCTTTTGGTATTCAGGCCAGTGGATAAATGGAATTCTTTTTTTTAAATTATAAAAGATATAGGATATCTAACTGATTAGTCATGATTTTAAAAAAATTACCTTATTACACTGTCAAAACTCAGTCCTTGCCCACTCACACTTCTTTCTATTTCACTTTGTGCTGTGGGGCTAGGCTGCACTGCTCCCTCCCAAACCCACTTTTCCCCTGGGAAGATAGCATCTAATATTTCTCCCCAGGGCGTTCTCCTTCTGCTGAGAGGCGCCAAGGGCAGCCTGTCCGAGGCCTTGAAACCACAGGACATCCACTAACAGAGAGCTGTTAAAACACCTCTGCTTTAGAGACGGCCGAACATTGCATGGGAGGAGTAGGTGAATGCTGACTTGGGGCATCTCTAAAATACACAGGAAAGTCAGAACTAAGGATGAAAAAGGTACGGAGTAGAAAAGATTTTTACCTCCAAATGGCAAAAGAAATATGAAGAAACAATTCCCCTCTTGTCAGAAGACAAGCCACTTCAAAGAACAAATTTTAAAATAATAATTAAAAAACTAACAAAAGCATTGAAATCAAAGAAAGAAGGCTTTTTGAATTTTAGGAGGCTCCTTCTAATCTAGCAAACTATTCATCACCATAATCAAATGCAAGCCTAGATTTGCCTTACTTACATCACCATTTCTCTGTTGCTTCTGCCCCCACCAACCTTACACTTCCAACCTATGAAAAAACAGGGTGTTTCATGAACCTTCATGCTGAATTCCACATAAAGGATCTATGGAAAAAAGTGACATTTACCCGCATTAAACGGACAGAGCAGGATTTTTTGTTAGGACAGCTGTTTACAGGCAGTAACAATAAAGCATGGTGGACTCAAAATGAATGAGTATAATGTGGGGTTGTGACTTGTGGAATAAGTGACATTAGGGAACACAGAATCTCCTTACCACTACTTCATTACTGCCCCACCCACATTTCTTTAGTTTTGTCTATGAGTCAGGACTGGTCAATGTGTAAATAGGTATGGTGAACCTCTCCCCCAAAATGAGATTTCACTCTCTCTCTACCTCCCAAGATAGATATCTCAATCCTCTTATGTACTACATCTTTCAAAGAAGTGCCAGATTTCTATGGTCATGATTTATTAATGAGAGAAGGCAGATGATGATAGATTAAAAGAAAATCCTTTGCGAAAAATGACAACAGCGATCTCTTGGGGCACTGGAACATCTTTCAGTTTTCTTTTTTTGTCTCTTGGTTCCAGGCTTCAAGGGCAAAAACTAAAATGTGTTTTCCTTGAATAAAATCACCACTCCATCTGCTTTGTAATGGAAAAGAGAGCTAATTGTGTCTGGATATAGAAAGTGAGCTAATTGTGCCCTCAAGTGGCTGAATCTTGTACTGCAAGGACAGCTTTCCAAAACCTGCAACTGTTGCTAAATAGGTATGTAATCTTTGGGTAACTGGCTTCTGAAGTTTTCCATTCCTCGGAAAAAAAAAAAGAAAAAAAAGTCCAACTGCGTTTTGGAGCAGGACATCAGGAAAGAGATGATTGTGCCTCTGATTTACTATAGAGACAAACTTGCCTCAGCAAAGTCAAGTGCAGGGACTTAGTTATCTGGATAATTCAAGGACCAGGAATTCACTTTGCCTGTGTCTCCATTACTTGGCTAATTCAAATGATTAGATTTTGCCTGGGCCGCACTGCTGGTCCTAAATGAAGTATTTGTTTATAAGCTTATTTGTTATAAGCCTTGTGTTCCACAAGCAACTGCTTGCTATTATAAATATACTAAAACCAAGGACTGGGCTTCAGCTACTTAAATTCCACAGTTCAATCCTATTTTTGACAATTGGCAACACCTTAGATACTCATCACAATAGGGTTAGATAAATCATGATACATCCATATAATGAAATTCAGTGCAGCTGTAAAAAACAAACAAACCATGAAGCATTTCTATGTATTCATATAAAAGTACTCCCCATAACGCAGTGTTCAATGAGAAATCAAGGTGCACAGCAGTGTGACAATTATGCATTATAAAAGGAAAAATGCAGTTATATTGGCTGGTACGTACCTAAGTTATTTCTGGAAGGATACACAAGAAACTGATTTTAAAAAATGGCTGTTTCCAATTGTCAAAAATAGGATTGAACTGTGGAATTTACATGACTTTTACCTATTCAGTAGCATATCTCCAGTGTTTAGAAAAGGGCCTAGCACTGAGTAATATTTGTGGAATAAATAAATGAATAAAATCAAATATTTGTATATATAATTTTTTTTTTTTTTTAAAGGATGTCTCCAAGGAGGAGAATTGAATGGCTGGAGGTCAGGAAAGAAAGACAGAATTTTCACTCTGCATTTTTGTACTTTAATAATTTTGAACCATTAGAATAGGCTATCTAATCCAAAATAAATCAAGTTCAAAGAACAACAAAATAAGAATGGGGAGTTATTATTGTGATATTTATGTAAGGCCTTGGTTTGATGATGATGTTGATCAGGGCCAGTCAATCAGAAACTACCAATCATTAATTAACAGTAACCTAGGCACATTAATTAACAGTAACCTCGGCACATTACGCCATCAAAAATTGTCCTCATGTGGTGAGGTTTCCTGCTGTGCTATGGAGTCTTGATAGACAAGTATTTGCTCTTTGCTAAATGTATCTCACCTGATCTCCCCGTACGTGCTGGGACTGCTTCCCAAGGGGGGTGGATGAAGTTGCATGGCCTTGTCCCCCGAGTTTCCAGTGGCTGAAGTCACTGTGGACCTTTCCATGGCTCCACAGAGTATGGGAGCTTATGGAGAGGATCTCCATGAAAGGGACGGGGAAGCTTTCATTCTTTAATGAGGACGTCAGACCCCCAGTGCCCCAACCCAGCCCTCCTGAATGGGAGTCTCTAGGTAGGTAAGTCCTTCAGCTGGGCACTTGTGTTTTTATAAAGTTCCACAATGGACTCTGAGGCACAAACACCCTCACTCCACCCCACCCCCTCACCCACAGCAGTGAGAAGAACCAGTGTGGACATACAACCAACTGGACTCAGGTTGGGAGTCCATTTCCCTGGACAAAATAAACTCCCTCTCAAGGACAGCTTCCATTCCCTCTGCCCAAACTCCTTCCTAACCACCGTATCCAGAATTATTTCTGGTTCATTCCTTTCCTTAGAAATCCTATTCACTCAATTATAATTTACAGGCATTCATTCATTCTATGCCATTCGTTTTGCCCCTGTAGGATGCAAGTCTGGCAGCAGTTCTCAAAACTCTGAATGGGAGGCACCTACCTCCGTTAGACCAGATAGCAGGCGAACTTTTCAGAATGAAGACGTCTGGTCTGAGAACATAGAGCTGAGTAGGAGGAGGCCTGAAAACAGCTAGTTATCCATCAAAGAAGTCCTGTTCTAAGTGATAGGCTTGTTCTCAGCAAGCACAGTCCTTCACAGCAAGTCTGATAATTGGATAGAAAGACCTCCGAGGCTCTCAGGGGTTGGGGTGAGAGATGGAAACGCACTTTCCCTAATGTAATCACCAGTGAAGGGGATGGCAAGGAGCTTAACAAGGTCATTACAACCTCGGCGCCTGTGATCTCGCACGTGCCCCCGTGGCAACCGCAAGATAAAATGCCCCTCGAGGTCTTGCTAGGCCTTGGCCCAGCCCGTGCTGTTTTCATTCTGCCCCCACCAAAAGGCAGCTGGCGTCTCCATTACCAGCTGCTAGGCCACATGAAAAATAAGCCAGGAGTTGGTCCAAACATGTTCCCAGGTTCACAACGAGTGTTTTCTTAATCTGGGTGTGGAGAAAGGAATGCCAAACTCAGGTTTGGGTAATCCTGTGTATCAACCTAATTTTTCCAGTTGTTCTGCTCTGCTTTCAGAATTACTGTCCTTGTGCTTGAGATTTTGCAAAAGCTCATGCCTGGGTCTGTTTCAGGGAACACTGGTCCGGTTTCACGCCTCTAGCCCATGCAAGTTGCACATGGCACTGCAGAAGGCCAAAGCCCCTGGTTTGGGAAACATTGGCCATTCCTGGGACTAGCACGGAGGGTTCTAGAAGTTCACCTCCTCCCTCAGAGAGGGTGTTGTTTTATTAGTGACTAACTCTCTTTGGCTCGTGGGGATATTTCTGGGGCCCAGCACAGTTCTCCTGTAAATGACCTAGATTGGCCCTTAAAGCAATTTGAATAAGGCACCGGCACCAGGGAGAGCATCCACAGAGTACACTGTGAATGGTGCCCGTTGTGATACATGATGGTGACCCTGACCAAGGGCACCAGAAGAGGTAGGGCAGTCAGAGGAGGCACTTGATGAGGTGGAAGGAGGGGGAGACCGAGGGCAGGAAGGCAATTTCAGCTGGTCCCAAGCCCATTTTATTTGAGGTTCCATGGCAGCTGCTCCTTTAAGAGAGATACAAGTAACCTGAATTCTACTAATACGGTGTTAGAAACCTCACTCATATTAGAATCCTGTAATGTGTGACTCTGGCCACACTCACACTCAAGGCCAGACGACATCTGCCATAGATCCATGGAATAGTTTCCTCCACCCAAGGGAACTCTACAGTTTATGTTACAGGTACACAAATTTAAAATTCAAATCCTGGCGTTGTCACTATAGGTATCCCTTCCTTGGCCCAATAGGTATGTTCTCCATAAGTTCTGGGTGGGTCAAATTTTTTTAAGTCAAACCATGTTTCAATTTCATTAGGTGGATCTTCTATCAAAGAATTATCCCTGAATTTACCTGCTTTGTAAATCTTAATCTTCATTTGTTTGATTTCCTTAAAGGGATACAGCTGTGACCAGGATTAGAGTCATGGAAATAGAAATGTCAACAGGGAAAGTTACCCCATGCCAACCCCTTAGAATGATGTCCAGAATTCAACTAAGTCAAAGGAAAACTTTTCTGAACAAAATAGGAACTGTGTCCCCACTGAAATAATACTCTTGGGAGAGAAAGGACTTTAGGCCATACCTGTTACTGATACTATGACGTAGATAAATTAAAAGACCTTTGCTTGAAGAAACTTTGGTTGGGGGAAGGGGATAGAAAAGCCATGAGGTGTCACCCCAATAAACTTTTATTTAAAAAAGAAAAGCCATGAGGTTATAAGTTTTTTGGGGTACAGAGAGATAGCACAGAATAAAAAGAAGGGAAAACTGACAGAAATGAGAAGACTAGGTCACCAAAGGCAATTAGTCAACCCACCAATTTGACCTGGGGTTCAGACCTGACTTGAGTCTTCCATTTCCGTTCTGTGAAATGGGAGTGGAGGTGTAGGAAGAGGAAGAATTTGTCTAGACTGGGTTACTGTCAAGACCAACCTAATCAAAAGCACTATAAAGCACAGGAGGACTGGAGAAGAAATCCTGAAGATTTAACAACAGCACAGGAGATTCAGACAAGATGCTCTCTAAACTCCGTAAAATTTTTCACATGGTAAGATTCTGTACCAAGTTCACTATAACTCTTGATCCTTAAACAAGGTATAAAATATGGTGGGCTGGGAGCCAAGAGAAGGTGTTATGACCAAACTTGGAGGGAAGTGTTTTCTATCATTCCCAAGCGTAGAGACCTGGTTTTAATGGGGGTGGCCTTGGCATTTCTACAACGTATACAATAACTAAGGAATATTCACTTTGCATTTGTGGGTCCGTTTCTCATGAAGCCAAGTTGGGTCCATAGTAATCCTCCTAGACTTGTTCGCCTTAGCATGTCTACATTTCTGAGTCATTTGGTGCACTAAGGCATTCTGAGTCCCACTGTGATGTAATTAAGGGTAATGTTTGTAGCAAGGAGTAGCAAGACTTGTAAATGCCTCCCATGGGTGATTAAATGCTGAGGGGAAGTTGAATAATTACTGAATTCATTTGGTGTAAGTTTATTCCAATGCCACGAGCATTTTTTTTTTCCATTTATAAGATAGGAATCTTTTGTTTCTAAAAAGATACAAACACAACATTCATAAGCAAGCATTTTCATGGCTTCATCTCCCTCTAGGGAATGGAGAACTGAAACGACTGCATCCTAGGAATGCTTATTTATCCAGGAGGGGGATGTGGGCTGAGTTTGTATTTAAGGAATGAGGATAGGAAATGAAGAGCTGCTTCCGAAAGGATTAAATGGGGGAAGGATGTTTGTACTTCAACACTGAAAGGAAGAGGTCCATTTCTAATTGTGTGGACGGTTGTTGTATTTCTCACTGTCATTTTTGACCTCAATGAACCACTCACTCTGTCTGGGCCTCAATTCTGTGTATCTGGAAATGTGGGGGTGGGTGTGTTTGGATTAGGTGGGTTCTGAAATTCTTTGCATTTCAATCCCACATACACATCAATCAAAACAGAAAGTGTGGGTGAGGATCTGGGGGAATCAAAACTTTCTTACACTGCTGGCATGATTGCAAACTGGTACAATTTGGGGAAAAAGTGGCAGTATGAATAAAACTTAAAATGTATATTACTTGTTATCCAGTAATTTCACTTTGGGGCATATTTCTTCAGAAAACTTTCATACATGTGCACAGAGAAACAAAGACAAAAATTCTCACTGCACAGTATTTGTAAGATCCCCAAACCGGAAAAAAACCACACATAATATCTACCAATAGAAAATGGATAAAAATATGGACTCTTCACACAAAGGAATACTATACAACATTTAAAAAGAATGACAAAGCGCTATATAAATCATATTAATATTTCTAAAATATAAGCTGTTAAGGAATTCTATCGGTTAAATTTGTGAAAATCTGTAAAAAGGATAATGACAGGAACTGAGTATAATACATTGAATTGATAAGATTCATGAGTCCACAGTAATACACAAAAAAGAAAAAATCATACTGTTGGATAAAAAGTACAGTATAATAGAGTGCATAGCCATTTATGTACATTTAAAATGAATGTAAAATAATACCATTTGATGTTCACAAATACATATACTGGGGGTGCCAAAATAAAGTACACATTTTAAGAGATGTTATCTACGTATTCCTTTTTGAAGTTGAATTGAATTACCGTAGCAATGTGTAGTATGACGTTCACTCAAAAGATGGCATTAATCAAACGAATGCTAGTGTCATTCATTGTATTACAAATTTAATACAGTTTTTTCCTTTCTTAAAATGTGTATACATTTTTTTGGCACCCTCTGTATACATATACATACATGTATGAAACCAAAGAAAATGAAAGAAAGGACACACTTATGTCCATCAGTGATGTTTGGGAAGCAAGATAGAAGTCTGTGGAGAAAAAGGAGACTTCAACTTAATCAGTGTGATTTTACACACACACACACACACACACACACACACACACACACACACATACACACACACACACACACATCATTTCTAGATGGTGGAAAAAAGGTGCTTGTGATAGCATTCTTCTCTGCATTAAAAAAACAAAAAACCTTCTCAAAATAAAAACCAAACTACAAGAGCAGCAATGCCTTTGACAACTGTATGTTGACAATTTCCCTCTCTGCTCCCACGTGAAGGGTCTCCAAGAAACAGAGGCAGCCTAACCTTTAGGCCTTTGCTCTCTAACTCCATGCTGTCCAATATGGCAGCCACCAGTCACTTACAGCTACTTGAATGTAAATGCAAATTAATTAAAGTTAAATAAAATTAAAATTTCACTTCTTCCAGTGCCCTACCCACATTTCAAATGCTGAATAGCCACATGTATTGGGCAGCACACATATAAAACGTTTCTATCATTGCTGTAAATTTTTTTGGACAGAGTTGGTCTTGCGCTAAAAACCTGTCTTCTATACACCGAGAACATTTTGGTCATATTGCTCTTTTCCTAATACATCCTTCAGCACACAGGAAAACGAAGGTAATGACAAGGAGGGTTTTTTTCATTTTTGGAAGGAATATGTCCACTATAATCCAATTATAACTGAAGTAACACTTTCTTGTTAAAGAAAATTAGATGAACCATTTTTAGAAAGTGATCTAGCGATTATCTATAGTTATGTACATATATTTCATTTTCTCTAAAACTTAAGAAGTAGGAAGGTAAGAAGTTGAAGGATGATGAAAGCATTATCCAAACAAAACTCTAAATATGGGTTCAATGGTTTTCCAGGAGCCTTTGCTTCTTACCTGTACACAGTATGAGGGACATACACTTCTCGGATTGGAAATTCCAAAACCTCTTTGTGTGGACGTGTCCGGTTTTCAGGAAAGGGTCTCACTGGCAGCAGTTCAGGAGTCAGACAACAACTGATTACCTCTGGAGCTACAGAAATCTCCAGTCTGAGCAAGCCTAAAGAGAGAAATATGACTATTTTAGTAGAGGCATTCTCCTGGTCCCAGGGAATCAAGAAAGATTGTTGTAGCATATTTCTTTTATGAAAATAAGAAGAAGTGGGAATGTAAGAGTTTTGAAATTCCCAGCTAATTGCTTATAGCTGGAGAAAAAGCATGTCATGACAACTTTTGAGATTTAGTTTCTAGAAATGAAAAAGCAAGAAATTGTACAATGAGTAGAAATGGATTAATGGATCTTTAAAACCCCTTCCAGAACTACCACAGTATGACAACAGTAGTTCAGTAGCTATTTGTGGTTTTCGAACTGGGTTCCCCGGTATCCCAGGGTCCTGCAGAAGTGCCTCAGTGGCTGTTAAGCTGAGGATAAGGAAGGTGCCCTCACCTTCTACCAAAGTATCTCACTTTCAGTTTTGTTTTCATCCTAAGATTTCTGTATAATATTTTATATGATAAAAGAGGCTCTGTTCAAACAATTATCTGATTATCTGAGAAACCAGATCTAAAGCATGTTTATTTACAGAATCAATCCTTCAACAGAATAGAAACTATTAATAATTTTCCAGAAAAAGCAGTCCAGTTCAGACTCAACTCCTAATGCAAAATTCCACATTTTACTTGGTAAACATGATTTTGTGAATTTTAGCATTTGACAAATAATGTGTCTAATCATAAATGACCTTGGCACAGCTTAAGAGGATAATGACAAGCCATCTGTACCTGGAATTGACTTGACTCTTCTCTGTAAGGATGAAGATCTTTTGTAGTCAGCTAAAAACTTGAATAAGTCTTCATCACTGAGGCGATCTCCCTCCTGCCAAGAGAGAAGCCAGGGTTAGTGGAGAAGCACCTCCTGGGGTAGGGACCAATGATTTCTGGAAAGACTTCTATCTTTACATTTTATTTTAATATGCCTTTTATCAAAATTAGGATGACAGGCAATGCTGAAGTCATTTAGTTCAACTTCCTGTCAAATATTCCTTTTTCACCACTCCTGGACTTACTGCCACTCAGCCTCTCATCAATCCTTCTGGGGATGGGGCTTCCACTGCATTCTAAGGAAGCCAGTTTGATCATTAACAATCTAGGCTAAACACTTCTTCCCCTATAACTTAAGCCCATTGATGCTTCTTTTGCTTGCTGGAATAATACAGAATAAGTTTACTTCCTTCTTCAAAGATTTGAAGATGGAAAAAGCATCTTCCTATCTTTTTCCTATCCACATTTTCTTCACATTTGTCTTGACTAAGAAGGCTAAGCATAAATGCTACCCTCTATGTGCCTACATGGGACAGGGCTCTGCCAAGAGATCCATGGGCAAGAGCTCTAATAGCCTGGTAAGGCAGGTACGTAAGTGTATTCTCAAGTACAGATAAGGAAACTCAGACTTGGTTAAGTACTTTGTCCCCCAAGGTAATACAATTGGAAGGGGTGTGTCTGGAATAGCAACCCTTTCAGTCCCATGCTATTTCTATTATGTGGCATATGCACAGAACCCTCAGCATCCCTTCTGCATTTCGGTTTGTTAATGCAACCCCTTGAAGACTGTTCCAACTATGGAAAATCGTCTAAACAGAGTCAAACAAGTCTAATTCTAGTCTGTGTTTTCTTTGGTAGGAAAATGCACGTAGCATAAAGTCTGCCATCCTAACCATTTGTGAGTGTACAGCTCAGGAGTGTTACGTGCATTTACATTGTGGGGCAACCAATCTCCAGAGCTCTTTCATGGCAACACGGAAACTCTGGACCCTTTAAACAGCAACTCCCTATTCCCCCTTCCTCCAGCCGTTGGCAATCATCATTCTACTTTCTTTTCTATGAATTTGATTACTCTAGGAAATTCTTTGTGTTTTAAAGCCTGGGTGTGGAACTAACAAAGAGCATCATTTGCAGTGGTCACATTCCACGAGCAAGTAGGCAGCCCTGAATAGCGGTAAGGACAACAGCCAGGTCAGGAAACCCTGAAATCAAGGGGGAAACAATGTTTCAGACTGTTTTCATAGCTTAATAAATGAATTGACCATGAGAGTTCAAATAGGATAGTTGTGATTAATTGGAGTGAATTCTTCTCCCAATTAAAAGAGCTAACACTCACTGAGCACTTGCTATATCCCAGGCACTCTGAGAAGAGCTTTACATGCCTCATGTCATTTAATCCTCCTAAAAGGCAAATGAAGCAAGTACCATCATCCCTGTTTTGTAGATACTGAAACTGAGGCTTGGTGAGGTTATCTCACTGTTCTCTTAATCACTACATATACTCCCCCTTTAGGCTCCAACACCCATCATTGTGGGGACAAATCTAGACACACTGTAACACGGAGAGATACCTGCTTGAAAAAGCTGTTAATGGTCATAGTGGTGGTCTTCAAGTTGGATCCAACCCCATTTTCCTCCAAGGACAGGGCTCTTTCAGAAAGCCTTCTCGATTGGGACAAAGTTCTCCGCTCACCCACAGAGCTTCTCCCTTTAAGGAAAACAACGGTCATTCTAAAGTATGTCCTTCTGTTATTAACAGGTTATTAACTTTACCATATATAAGATACGTTTAAAGTCACTGAACAAGAACAGTGAACATGGCCATTCTTGTTTTGAATGAAAATTTCCCTCCACTGACCCCTACCTTTCTTAGACCCCCTGTTGGAGCCTCTAACCTCCTCTGACCAGAGCGGAAAGGCCAGAGCAATGATAGTCCTCTCCCACATGGAGGGTAGACAGATGCCACCCAGCAGGAGTCCAGAGCTGCAGCCGGAACAGGGTCTTCAGATAAGCTTTATTTAATCAACAGTGTTTGTTTTTGTTTTATTTTACATTTGCATTCCATTGGGAGAGGCCTGTACTCAAATGCCCTTGAAGGCACTTGGGACTGTGACCCAAACATGCGAGGGTCAACCTGAGTACATTCTGAAGCCCAGCTATTTTCTGCTCCTGCTGTGTGCACCACGCAGCAGAACTGGCTGACCTGTGTAATGGGGATTAGAACCCTGAGTAACACCCAAACCCTGATACTCCACTTAGTTGTTGTTGTTTTTCTTTCTTCTTTCTTTTTTTTTTTTTTTAACCTCCTTTTAAGATTTTGGTGAGGATCTTGTTTCTTTCATACTGTAAAACTCAGGGGTTCTATTGTGAATAAATTGCTTAGAACTCTTAATATTGCCAACCAGTCTCTGAATATTCTCTTACCCTTAATTCTTGCCATACGGCCTCAATATTAATATCCTGCATTTTCTGGTTGCTTCTTAAGAACAGTCTCTGTAGTCATCAGGTTCATTTATCCTAGACCTGGACATTACTGAAGCCCCAACAAGCCCTATGTCTGAATTTATGGTATCATCTAATTTATGGTGTCCTCTAAACTCTATGCATAACTCTTTTAAATAGGCTATCTGAGTCTACATAGAAGTTGGTATTTTAAAAAACAACAACAACAACACTGTGGTATGAAGGTCAGGATGCACTAAAATGAGGTTTGTTATTGATAAATCAGAAATAACCCAGGGGTTCTGGCCAGCAAAAACCCCAGAATAGCAGCAACAATAACAAAATACCCTTTCCTCTACTCCTTGCTAAAGGCAACATTTCCTAAGTGGCAGAGCTAAGGAATGCACAAGAAATGTCACGAGAAATGTAACTGTAGACTTAAATATTTGCTGGATACAAAAACATTTAGGAAAATAGGAACTCTGCCACAGGTGGGGTGGGTCTACTTGAAAACTTGATAACCCTCTTGAACAGTTTCATACTAAACCTGTTTTAAAAAAATAATGATTCAAAGCAAGGGTGGGGTGATGAAAAAGAGAAATATGCTAAATAAATTATAACTAAATATTCTTTTGGCATCCACTTTTTCATTGCACTTGGCAAAATAAACTTTAAGGGGCTGGAAATTCTGCTGAGAAGCCTGAGTTTTGCTGTTTGAAACCCCCATGACAGTGGCTCTTCTTATGTTTAGAAGCCAACCATGGTGTCTTTGTTTAACACACTATATAAATGGTAGTTATATTTTCTTGCTATTTTCAAGAATCTTACTTTTAAGAGGAGATGAATACTGAAAATTAACTTTTTAAAGTGTCAAACTGCCCTGAAAATTCCAACCAAAAATCTTACTATAAGGGAATACTTAAACTCCACAAACATTCACGATAATTTTGGGGGATCACTGTCCAATCATGCATTTGTAATTCAGCCATAACAGTGTTTCATCCTATTTATCTCCTTCTTCCTTCTCATTCCCCACAGCTTACTGTATCCCCAATCCCCCACTAATAAACAGTTGACCTCAGAGTTGGTACAGTGGGGAGCCCACCCCTTCCCGCTGCAGCTGAAAAGCTTACCAACCATGGAATCCACATCGGTTACCTCCCTGTCCAGGGTGGAGACACTGAAAAAGCTTGCTAAGCTTATGGGAGCCCAGGCAAAGGGCATCCGGTATTTCCCCAAACGTTGGCAGAAGGATTCAGCTTGAAGTTTTAGTTTTTCAATCTTTTCTTTACTCTAGAGGAAAATGGAAAGAGACAAGCAGAAACAAATATGGCACCAGTACCAGGTCAACTGCCCTGCCATGGATATGACAGGCATCTCCCCAATCCCTACCCTACTGATTAAAAAGAGTGATGACTCGGCAGAAAACTGACACAACTTGGGACAGAAGTCTGACTGATGAGGGACTTCTCATCAGATTAGGAAAGGAGTTTAGAGAAAGGCTACATTCAACTATTAAATATACCTTAAGCTTAAAAAAAAAAAAGCCCAAGGTTTATTACACCAGCTAATCAACAAGTGCCTCTTTTAGGGGCTGGTTACATGACTTGAATTCACGTGAGAGAATCTTGGGATAAAAAGTTTTGGATATCATCTACCCTGCTCTCAAGAGAGCCTGTTTTTCAAAGTTCCCTTGGAAAAATCCAGAAAAATCTATAAAAGTTCCTAACAACTTCCTCATTAGGTTGACAACACTTCCAGGGTGTTCTTTGTAAGTTCAGAGCAAAAGGTAGATTTAAAAAAATGTCTTGGGTTCAATAATATTTGACATGTATAAGTCTGTAGTATGATGCTGGTTAGGCAAGTCTTATTCCAAAAGGGCCATGCTTTAAAAATCATATCAGGTGCTGAGAAAAGATGTCCCTTTTCATAAGCTCAGTACCGATGTTGTACTAATCAATTTATGACATATAGTAGTCTCAGCCCATTTCCAAATATCCATACCAGAAAGGATGGTGGCCCACGCTGCTGAGAAAAGCCAGAAGAGCTCTGTTTAGTTTCGTGGGGTCTCTGTGGCCCTGCCAACCAGCTGGGTCACAGCCTTAGAACCAAGGCAACAGGACATGGCCTTCTCCTAGTCAAGTCTGACAATCAAACATTGGTGAGTATATCATCATTTGTTGAGTTTAATCATTTATTTCGCTAAAATGTTATAATCAATGACCAGTTTCTCTTCCTTATTTGCTTTAAATACAACTTATTAGTGTCTCATATGGGGACATATTATGGACTAAACTCCATTAACTATATTGTGGGACACTCATGGAAAATATCTGCTTATTCTAAGATGTCACTATTTAGCAATATGCAAAATATCATACCTTTCCACCATCACTTTCTTTGATAACCATATAGGGTTCTGCACAGTCTCCAATCTCTCCCTGCTGAAGGACTTTTTCAATCTACCAACAAAAACAATATTAAAACAATGTACATGAATTACTCCCATATAACAGAATCTATTCAAACATTAAAATGTTGTTTTGTGACAATACTTGATGTCATAGGAAGATGTCCATAATATATGTTTTTTGATTTAAAAAATTCCTAGGAGAGTATTATACAGTTTTATAAAAAAATCATAAAGGCATATTAAAAGGATGATAATAGATGAACAGCACATGTTAATAGCAGTTATCTTTGCATGATGGGATTATGTGGTATGTTTATTCTTCCCATTGCTTATGAGTATTTTCTATTTTTAAACAACAAACATGCATTATGCCTACAATAAAAAATGCAATAAAAGTTATTTTATAAAACAAAACCCATGAGACATATGTAGGAAGTAAAAAGCTCATTTTCTTTATTATTGCTTAAAATGTAAAAAAGAGATATGACCTCTGTAAAAGTCAGGTTTGGGGACTCAAACCCTCCACAAAATAAATAAATGAACAGAATAAAGTATCTATAATTCTCTCCCTTGTATTTCCTATTAGGGCTGCTTCTCTGGATTTCACAGACTTGGAAAGAAGCCAAAAGCAGTGGGCTGGTGCAGCGTTCACGTGGCTGACTGGCTGGTAATAGGAATGAATGCTACAGTTGTCACATATCTCCTTCGATTTTGCTTCAGGTAAAGGATCTGGCTGACAATAAATCTGGGCATCATGTTTAAGACAAAGAAAAGGAGAAATCTGAATTTCCTAACCCTGTGCTCCAAGAACATTTAAATTAACTTAGATGTTGAGGAAAAAAACAAGTGGATTTAGTCCCATATTAGTCTGTGTCATTAGTTGAGAGAATTATTGAAGAAGAAATTTGGGTCAACATATTCCAATAGGCACACATTTTTAATTGGCATTATCAGTTAGGCACAGATTATTCAAACTAGAAATTACCCTAGTGATGGCGGGTGTTTAATGGAGTTTGAAAGGAAGTGGCAGGGGTCTGCTCAATGGACCTCTGTCTCAGGGAGATTGCAAGCAGAAAATCTCTGCTTTCACAAAGGAAGTTTAAACCCCTTCCCATGCTAGAGCAGGAAGACAAGTCTGATCCCCCTGAAAAACGCCCCAGGTTAAGCACACAGACACACAACACTGGAGCCAGAGACTGATAGGTATTCCTGTTAGTCAGCAATCATTCACTGATTCAATCATTCGGAAAACATTTGTTGGGTACCTTCTATGGTGGCTGCTGGGGAGATAGATGGTGAACAACAAACCTGGACCCTATTCTTCTGAAGTACATAGTCAGGAGCTTATAGAGCAAATTGGAAGGAAGCTAATTTTTTCCATGAAGTCAAAGGATAAAAATGTGGTCTTTAAAATAAACTTTGAAGAGCGATAAAGAACCTTTTAATTAGGAGCCTGAAACAAGGAATGGGAGTTCGGCAGCTTCATGCACTAGTGCTGCATAGCATGGAGCCCGCAGGAGAGGGGTCTCCGGAAGCTGGAAGCAGGAGAATGCAGGTTGGACCAGGTCAGCACATACTATGCGTCCCTTCACGGAGTTAGACAGGGGTAACTCCAGCTACTTCATGAGGAGCTGCAGGCTGCTATGAGAGCCCACTGTACGCTCCTTTGTGATTTATGTGTAAGAGAAATGAATGAACCCTCATAACCATGGCAGGTAAGGGAAAGGAGCACATCAGAATTACCTGGATAATTTTAAGGTAAAATGGCGACCCTCTGCTCTCTTTAGGAGGAGCTGGTTCAATGCCTGGCATGTCTATTTTTAAAGTTTTACGTCAGATTCACTCTCATCCTTACTCTCCATCCTTCAACTGAGAAACAAAACTTTTAAGCCTGAAATAACCCCTTAAAGCAATATTATATGCAATACTCAACTAGGTAACTCTACCTAAAATACAGTTAAGGTCCTGGTGTTCAGCCTGAGAATAAAACTAAGAAAGAAGCCTCTCTTTATTGAGTGGCAACTGCCTGGATAGATGTGCTAAATATTATAATACCATTTACTCTATGTTTAGAGGGGAAAAAGCTACAATATGGCATTACAGAAAAGAAAAACACATCAGAAGCAAACCTGGGACTGTATGAATAGATATAAATTTCTTAACTATATCCAAGACAATTAAAAAAATGTTTGTTATTAACAAATGGATGCATTTATATATTTGAAATATTTGGAACAGATTTACTAAGTAATGGTGACCTATAGATAACTGCTACTATTTAGCAGACTACTGCTACGGATTAACCAAAATAAAGTCATCCATGGAGAAGTGCAGTTTGAAGTGAAATTTGTCTCTTTAGAACTAGTGTTGACTTCTTTTGTTTTCTAGGCTAAGCGGGAATTTTGAATTTGACTACTGGGCTTCTGCAGGGGGCTTAAAGCTAATTTCACTTAAGGTAGGTAAAATGTTCAATGTTTGTTGTTAATTCCTAACCCGTCATTTTAGTGTATAGAGAAAGTCTCTGGTTTTCTTACATCAGCAGAGTAAAGCCTAGGATAGGTCCTTCTACTTACAACTGCCCCCCAGTTTTCACTCTTACATAGACATACTTAGTCCGTGAGATGGTCATAAAAAGGAAGAGTGAAACTTGGAAAACAGAGCTGACACCTCAGATTGTCAGAGCCTACACTTGTAGACATTTAAGTATGGGTCTCTACAAAAACGTGAACACCATTAGAAAACTAGTTGAGATTTTTCTCCACAGCAGCCTCACAGAGATGGATAGTGGAGGGTGCTTTCATTGATTAGGAGGAAGGGTGCCTGTAATGTACCAGGCTTTATTTTGTAATCACAACTACCCATTGAGGGTGGTATTATTATCCCCACTTTACAGATGAGAAAACTACATCTCAGAAAGGGTAGGTACATTGGCTAAAGCCATATAACAATCAAGTCGCAAAGCCAGGATTCAAAATTGCCACTGTATGACTCCAAAACCCACAGTGATTCTAGTATTCAACAGAGAATTTGCTTGTAAAGGAAAAGAGTAAATTGAGAAAGAAACAAAGTGAATCTCACAGAAGACAAGAGAGATACGTTCTGACACCTTTCACCCAATACATGCACAGGGAATAATGCAAAAATGGGAACATCAGAATGTGCAAACCAGATTGTGTTTCCCTACCTTGACGACGAGGTAAATGTCTGAGGATGGATAGGTGACGGAGAATACCGCAGATCTTGCCTGACTCGATAAGGCAACAGAGGGTGTATGGGCACGCAGAAATCCTTTGAATTGGTCAGAGTTCAGGTCACAGTGAAAACTTTCTGAGATCTGTAAATGAGGAGCAAAATGAAAACTAAGTTAGACTTGTTCTTCTCATGGCCAAAACACGTTTTAGAAAGAGGAAAAAAAAAAAAACCCAAAAAATTTCTCCCAAGGAATAAATGTAATCATAGCCACAGTTTATGGTTAGTGGCTAATGGAAAAGCCAATACCTATTTTGTCACTATCTCTAGATATTCTGGAGTCATTTAAGATACGTTCCTTGAAACATTTAAATGTTTTTTAACTCACCAGTATTTCCTGAATACCAATGGTGTGCTAGGTACTGCACCGAAGAAGAGCCAGACATTGCCTCTGTCCTCAAGTAGTTCACGATCAAAAATGAGGGGAAAGGCAACTATGCCACTAACTACAGGAAGAGCAAAATGTAAGTGCCCACACTCATACAAAAAAGCGCTGTGGAATTTACAGACAGTGAGAGATCACACCCAGTGGGGGTGATGAGGAATGCTCTTCTTGGAGGAAGCATGTGAGATGGATGGGCCTTGGGAGAAGATTCTGCTAGGCAGAGCTGGAGGGTGACGGTGTACCAGGGACAGAGTCCAGTACAGAAATCTTTCAGAGGCTGGAAAACGAGGAGCGAGTTAACAGAGATTAGTCCAGCTTGACTCTGCATAGGTTACGGAGGGAAAGAGAGCAGATGAGAGCGATACTGAAATGTGGCAGATAGTGAAGATCCATTAAAGATTTTGAGCAAGAGCGTGGCATGATGAGTGCTCCTTGGCTCATTAGTATGGTGTTACTTGTGTGCCACTGTACAGTTGGGTCTCCCTTCTTCACTAACAGAGTTACAGCTGAGAGTTGGCTGCCCCGGCAAAGACTACATTTACCATCCTCCCTTGCAGTTAGGAGTGAGCACATGACTAAATTGCTTCCAGTGAATTGTGAACATAAGTGATGTATCAAATATCCAGGCCCCTCTCACCCATCTTTTCCCTTTTTTGGGAGCTGCAACGACAGTGACAAAAGTGACTTTGGGAGAGCACATACTGAAGATGGAGGAGCCACTCACTGCCAGGTTGAGTTCCTGAATGACTGAGTGGAGCAGACCACTGCTGACCCAGTACCTTCTACCCTGGATTGTTAAAAAACAAAGCCAGAAACTTCTTTAAGCCAGTGGTTCTCAAAATGTGGTCCCCTGACCAACAGCTTCAGCATCCCTTGGGAACTTTTTAGAAATGCACATTCTCAGGCCCGACCCAGACCTACTGAAACAGAAACTCGGAGGGAGGGCCTGGCATCTGTTTTAATAAGCCCTCCAGGGGTTTCTGATGCACAGTCAAGTTTAAGCACCACTGCCTTAAAACCATAGAATTTGGGGGTCTCTTTGTTTTAGCAGTTAACCTACCCTAATAATAGAAATCTTAGGGATTATTAGTATTTATTCAAGAGACACATACACATTTCCTTAAATACAGAATGGTTGTGGGTAAAGAGGGGTAGAACTGTCTTACTCTGGTTTTGCTACTTTTGTCTTCCTCTAGGAGTTACAAAATGACTAAACAGTAAAACATTCATGGAGAAGTTTTAGGTCCTTGAATTCTTTTCAATTAAAAGCACATTGCAGTTGGTGAGGTCTTCACCCTGTGGCAAATTTAGACTTTCACTGCACAAGATGCCCTTCATTCATGATAAGGCTATCTCACGATGCAAAAAGACTCCCCAAATGAGGAACTATTCCATGCATATTCGAGCTTGTTAAAAACATATTTAAATCACTTTGTTTTGCATGTAGCCCATAAGCTGCTCTATGGTTTCTCTTTTATCCCAACCTGGCCTCGAGCCATCCTCTGGCCAACCTGCAGCCGGCTTTCCTATAAGATTCTTCAAAGGACACACATGACTCACGTTCCCAGATCAATGAATTTAATTAAAAAAAAAAAAAAAGAAAAGAAAAATCCACCAAAAAAAAAAAAAAAAAAAAAACTGCAAAGGCAATAGAACTGGGTGTATCAAAGGTCATTTGCTTTCAAATCAGATGTGTTTTTGCTAAATGGCAGTGAGGTTTAAAAACATGAACCCAAAGACTCATCAATATTATGTGTGCCCTCAGGGACGGGTTATTTTATTTTTTTTGCCTTCTTACCTTTTTTCTTTCTTTAACATCATAGAGGGCAATGCTGGCAAACAGGGGCTCAATTTCAATCTCAAACCTGTCAGAGAAAAAGAGAAAAATCTGTGTAGTTTTAACTTAGATAACTTTGAATTTTCTGAACGTGCCTGAATATATAAACTGGTTAAAGGTATAAGTAATTTCCAGAAACATTTTCATAACTCCATGCATATGAGATGCACCCTGGGATATTAGTGGAGAAAATGGAAAGTTTGTGGAAGATTCCTAATCACTTAAGATCATTATGGGAAGACATTCTCCCCTAAAGTGATTGTTGGTGGCACCTCATGAGAAAGTGGGTGGAGTGGACCCTTGGTCTGACCCATCAGGGCACTTCTTGCCATCGTAGCTGCTGTGTTTTCAGAGGGTTGAGTCTCTGTCTTAGATAAAGGCCTTACAGTTTATATTTTACTGCTAGGATAGGAATCCCTATTATTCAATTCTAAGGGCTGGGGCTTTTCAGATAGTAAAAAGAAGAAAAGTTCAGTTGCTTTTCCTTAGATTTATAGTGGGACCATCAGAGGAAGATTGGGTGACCCTTCCTAACTGCATTGCCAGGGGAATTGCTGAATTGAGGTGGGGGAGGGGACTGAGCAGTACCAATAAACACTGAGGTGTGTGGACCCACTGACAGCAAGGAAGATAAGCCCTTATATTGGCACTAATTGCCCATTCCCCTTGAAAAACGGTGGGTTTGAAGAAAATGATCCCCAAAACATAATCATGACACACGTTATAAGATACACACGGAACACAGATGTGCACCTTCCAAGTTTCTCAGGTTAACAACCCACGACCTTGGACACAGCCCGCTGACAGTGCTAGTAATCGGGTTCTGGATCACCATCACTGCAGAAGTCACGCAAACCAGGCCACATTGTGCTTCAAGGCCGTGTGAGAGGATGGCCTTATCATTGGAGAGCTGTGCCTTAAAGGATCACCTCTTTAGAAGAATATCTGTGCCTAGGCTCCCCAGGTATTACCTGGCATGGTTGATGTGTATTTAATCGTGTACCCCCTGATACACCAAGGTCTGTATACTCCTGTGCTTTACTGAAATACAATGTACTGAGTGGTAAGTTCTCTGTGGTTCAGAGAAAGAAAAAGAGAATTAACATTTGTCCAACACTTGCCATTGGGCTGTGGCAAGTGCTTTACACGTCAGTTCCTTTAGGCTTCTTAACTGTAGAGGAACGTAGATATGATCCCCGCATTTTTTAGGTTCAGAGAGCTGACGTAATTCGCCAAAGGCCGCAAGGTTTGGAATGGGAACTCGGGGTTCTGAGCCCAGGCCTTTCAGATCACAGAACCTGAGTTCTCTCTACCAGTGTTTCTCCAAGTACAGTTCCCAGAAACGAGCATTTTGAAGCAAATAAGTAGGAGTTTGTCAAAATGCAGGTTTCTTTGTCCCACCTGAAATCTACTGAACCAGAGCCTCTTAAGGGAAACGGTGGGAGGAAGTCTCCCCAAACTTTCATTTGAAACAAGCTCCCTGGGTAAATTTAATTCACACTAACGGTTCACGACTAAGACGACTCCTTTGAGCTGAGGTTACTTTGCACAGATAGAATTGCATTTTACAGTAAAAGATTTCCCCCTTAAAATGCAAAATAGAAAAATACCCTGTCATCCTCCTCTCTTTTTTTGCTGCTATACACATTTATGGAATTGTCACCAGCCTAATTCTGTATGCTCAAGGCTTTAGATAAGTCTCAAAAGCAAAACAGAAGCACTGACAGATCTCAACAACATTTTAAAAAGTTCCCTAGGTGATAAACTCTGTAGTAGTATAAATACAATTCTGGCTATCAATGGGGAAACATGTTTCTGTAACATTATCATTAAAATCTTACTATTCATATTTTAACATTCTAGGTGTACTTATAAAAATTAGCTTTTTTTCTTTTATCCAGGTTATTGAAAGTACTTATACCTAAGACAAGCTCTTCAGTCCATCTCTCTTGCAGGTCAGTGTTGGTATGGATACTATTCAAGACACTCAAGCAAGGCCAAGTGCACTGAGCAAACACCTCAATGGTACTTAATTTCTGCTTTGGTAGTTGGGGGGAAAATCACTAGAAACTACACTTGACAATTTTCATCAAGAGAAATCCAAGTGACTCAATTTGTCTTTTTAAATAATATATATCTCTCTTGGCAGCCATGTTTTCCCACCTGTGAGAACAGCTGCCATTTATTTGTTGACCAGGTCAAGCCGGCTTGGTGATAACAGTCAGGAGACAGAATTCCCCCAATCCTAAACAGCATAATTCCTGCATCAAAAAGTGGCCTGATGTGCATCCTGTGGGGGTGGGTGAGCGCCCCTGACAATAGAACAGGGTGGGCTTCCTGAGTGAGGCAGAGGGTAACGGAACAGTCACTTCCACTCGGGCCCCTGATGAAGGCTAGGAAGCTAACCTCCCACTCCAGCAGGCTTCCCAGGGCTAGAGTCTGTCTTTCTGTACCTTCTCCCTAACGCAGAAACGAACAGCTTATTGGCTGCTCATCTGTGTGTGTAAGAAAAAGGGTCCTAACTGCTCCCCCATCCTACTGCTAGTAGAATTGGCCGGGGGAAGGGGGCTCCGACATCCAAAGAGCCCCCACAACTGGGGGAGCAGTCATGCTGGCCTATGCTCTGAGGAGTAGGACTGGAGAGGCTATGCATTCCCATTCCAAGTTTATGACACGTAGGAACTTGAGACCATCTGGGCTCACAACTTCAAAAGCCCGGAGAAGTCCCCCAAGGTTGAAACAAAGCCCTTGAATCCAGTATCCAGATGCCCTAATTGCAAGCCAGGTGCTGCTTACGGAGCCCATGAACTGACTTCAAGAGATGGATGACCCTCCTAGTAGGGTGTGAAAAAACATTAGGCTTCTGTACTTCTGCCTAGGGGGAGCATTCACAACTTAATTATTTTCAAAAGGGTCTGTGA
This sequence comes from Rhinolophus sinicus, assembly GCF_036562045.2. Classification (NCBI taxonomy): domain Eukaryota; kingdom Metazoa; phylum Chordata; class Mammalia; order Chiroptera; family Rhinolophidae; genus Rhinolophus; species Rhinolophus sinicus. Next base: position 140,918,279 of record NC_133754.1, read on the forward strand.
TTTGAAGAAGCCAAAGGATGGATTCTCTCAAGTAACAGCCTGCAAAGAGGAAAGAGAGGTACACAAGCACGCCAGGGGGTATGAAAGACAATCCATTGGAATGGACAAAGAAAATAATCTATTCTCAATTGTTTCGTTCAGCGTTTACATTTTCTTATTTAGGTATGTTTTATAACATATGTAATATTTTAATATGCAAGTACAAAATTAATACACATACATAGAGGACATGTGACTTTTTTTTTTTTACAATAGAATAATTTAAAAATTTGGAGATAATTGCTTTAAAGTAAACGTGGCAAATACTTGGCTCACAAGACGAATCCAGGTTGCAGACAAGCTTTGTTTGAATTGTGTGATATTTTAAAAGAAAATGAGAAAATTTTAAGAAAAAGAATCACGCAGAAAAGTCTGGATTTCCATCTCTCTTGGAAAAAAAAATCAGACAATTGACAAAAATGGGCCTGTTACCTTAGATGGCAAGAGTAGGTCCTACTAGTGGGTGCCCCCTTAAGACAGTTTGCTTCAGTCCCCCCTGAGGGCAATACTCTCTATTGCTACAAGGTACTGGGACTGGTTTTCAGTTGCATTTTGTTTCACCAGTGGCATGCTGGTAAATGTTTAACAAACAAGTCTCTGAAAAATAAAAAAGGTTCTAACTTGTAGCATTTTCTAGTTTCTATGTTATAAATACTTCCACCATAGCCAATTTCAAATTACCTGTGTGACTTCACTAAATAAAGAGTTGGGAAGAGAAGTTCACAGTCAGTTTCATGCGTTAGTCAGAGCTGACGCTAGCACACCATTGGCTTTCACTGTTCCTTTTCTTAATGTCGGCCATTTCAATTAATTACCTTTTATGCCTAACCTTACTATTTGCCTTCCCTATTACAGAAGAAAGACTGTCAAAGCTTTGGTAGGAATAGAATTCAGGTCTAGCTGATTCCAAACTCTGCTCTTTCCACTACCTCACAGCTGTCCACTGTTAGATGTGTTAGGGGATCCTCCCCCCACTCAAGCTCTGATGATAAAGACACAGACTCTATCTAAAAGGCAAGATAAACCTCAGTGCAGTGGTTAGTATGTTTGCTGATACTTACTTCAGGGTCAGCAGCTTGACCAATATTCTGTTGCCCAGGTGTTCTTTAGGACATTCTGGAACCGGACGTATTTCCACAGCATCCTCCTATTATCACATGGTAAAGAAATCATTAGTGAATTTCCGTGAGGAGTTCCAGTTGGAGTTAACCCAGGGAAGGGAAGGCTGAAATCCACTGTTTAACTCAACTTGTGTTTTCTTTATTTCTAAGAGCAGAATAACACTTTGACATTTACAAGAGAGTTTGTTATCCAACCTCCAAGTTTCTAAGTCAGCATGTACAGCAAACATTTTCTCCTTTTAGAAAGCCAAGCATTTAAGACAAAGAGATGGAGGAAGGAAGGAAATGTGAACATGGATATGACTTAGTAATATCCACCAGATGGCATTGCAAAATCTTATACCTATTGTTGGCTTGTTTTTTGTTTTGTTTTGTTTTGTTTTGGGCTGCTCTAAGTACACATTCAAAGTATTTCTCCTGCCACGAACTTTACTAGTGAACATGTGTGTTTCAGACTTGAGGTCTGAGAAAGAATAGTTCACTTCAGGCTTTAAAACATCAATACTGTAATACAGAGTGTCTTTCTCACTTCATTGTATTTTTAAACAGATGATAGAGCTTTGGGGTTGAATTTATAGGTTCTATAAAGACACGTCCAGCTCACACTTGCTAAAGTTCTAAATACAGAAAAGCTTAGTAATGACAAATTAAGAGACATACCTGTCTATTTTACCACATTGGAACGAACTTAAGACTTAAAGAGAAATATCAAATCCCTATTGTAACTTCTGGTATCCAAATCTAAACTATCACAGTATCTTAATTATATTCACGTATGCAAAGATAAACAGTGTAAGTCCCTGAAGACATTAATTCCTGCTCTTGCAGTAGGCTACCCAAATACTCGTCAGTGGTCTGCAGCTCACAAGGGTCTAAGAAATAGAGTCATGACTAATTATATTTCCTGGGCTATAAAGGATGGGAGCTTCCCACCAAATATCCCAGAGCAACCATAGCATTTTTACAAGTGGCAATAAAGTCACCTTCTTGGCAAACCTGTACCCAGTATGGTAGAATTGACAAAGTAGTAAACTCACTTCTACTCTCCTTCAAGGCCCAATCCTGGGCCTATCAGTTGGCCGTCTTGCTGAGTGGAGTCACTGACTTTGTTTTAGAGAAGGCACTGTTCTGACGCCTACACTGAACTGAACTCCCTCAGAGCAAGCTGGAACTTTCAGGATGATCAGAACAGACACATCTGAAAGGGAGGGTCTCCCTTGTTGGAAAACAACCTCTATGTAAAGATACTCATAGGTTTCTATGACTATGTTTGGTCTGGATTCAACCTTTGGAATCTTCCTTTAAAAGCTTTGCATTGGGAACTTGTAAATATATACAAGTAGAGAGAATAACGCAATCAACCACTTTTCCCCATCACCTGGCTTCAACAATTCCAACTCACGGGCAACTTGGTTTCATCTATCAATATATTCCCACTTACTATCTCCTCCCACTCAATACTGGATTACTTAGAAGTAAGGCCACAGACATCATATAATTTCATCTGCAAATATTGCAGTACAAGTCTCTAAAAGATAAGGACTTTTAAAACACATAACTGTAATACCATTATTACTCCTAAAAAATTAACAAAAATGTCTTATTGTCACTTAAATATGGTGTCAGTTCCAAATTTCCCCAACTGTCTTAATACTTTTTACAGTTAGTTCATTAAGCCAGGATCCAAACAAGGTCAACATATTGATGTATTTCCTAAGTTTCTTCTAACTTATGTGGATTTCTTGAGCCTTTACATTTATCTGAAATAGGAACGAATTCCCAAAGAAGTAGGAGAAGAAATGTAAAGTTTTATTGGATACCTGTTTTCATTTTCCTGGGAGATGTGTGTGTGTGTGTGTGTGTGTGTGTGTGTGTGTGTGTGTGAGAGAGAGAGAGAGAGAGAGAGAGAGAGAGAGAGAGAAAGAGAGAGATAAGAGATAGTGAGAGAGAAAGATAAATTGAGAGAGATGACATTCTTCAATAATTTGAGAGAGAGTTGGCCCAATGGATCCTTTGTTTTCCTCAACTGGTTTTAGTTGGGTTCTGTCACTGGCAACCAAAATGCAAACTCTTCAATGAGGTGGGGTATATAGTGGCATCTTTCTTAGGGATCAATACATAGGATAATACCTTTCATAGCCTCAATGAATCAGGAAAAGAACTCACCTCATCTAACTTGGTGGTTGAGTTCTACTTCTGCCTTTCCCAGTCATGATTTAGATGTAATAATTCACCACTTTCTAACTTTCCTCACCAGTAAATAAAGTAATGATAATATAATTTCATTAATGTGTTGTCAAAGAAATCAGCATTTGTAATCATTTCATGGTAGGTCAGAAATTTACCTGTCTTCCACAGGATTTTCATTGGAGAAAGTACAAATTACAAGTAGAAATGTAATTTCTGTGTGTCCTACTTTAACACAGTAAATGGCTAGTATTGGGCCCTCGAGCATTTTAGACATACCAGTGTACCAATAACTGGTACACTAATTACAAAGCTTCCTCTCCACACAGTAAAGCAGGTCCCGTTAGGACCTCCGCTAGATTATAACTTTCACCTCCATTGAGTTTCTGCATTGTTCAAAGACTACAAAATAAAGTTCCTTCAAAACCATCTATGATTCATTGTTTTAATCAATTCAGACTGGATATCCTCCATTTAATCCCTTGAGTTGATGTCTCACTGGAAGTATTCTCCTCAGCCTTTAATTGTTTTCTCTCTCGTGCCCACTTTGGGTTTTCCTATTACATATTAGCACTTCCATCACAGAATTGGGAGGAAGAGGAATGCAAGTGAAGGTCAAGTCAGGCTTAATATCTCTTGACAAATTTGGTAAGAAAGTTTAAAAGTTACAGATGGAAACTGAGAAGTTATGAGATAAGAGGTGATTGCTGTTATCATTTTTGGACTTCAATTATATGTGTCAATATACCAGGCAGTCACCTATAGAAGGTTAGGATCTCTATCCTATAATTTAATTTACCTGTTGAGTCTTGAACAAGTTATTTAACCTCTCTGATTCTTACTTTACAATCTGAAGAGTGGAGATAACACTGTCCACATTATTCATATTTATTTTTAATCTGCCTCATTTAGGAAAGAATTTGAGGCCACTGATAAGACTGCAAATAAGTAGATGAAAAACCCAAGGTGGTTGGAAAATATGGATAAGCAAAAAAGAGAGCTGAAGTAAATTCAAGACACCAATAAATTAGCCACCAGATTCAGTAGAGGTAAACAGAAATTGGACTCTAAAGAATGTAGGAGAGTCGATTATAAGATGTGCACTATCTCCAAGTACACACATTTTCTCAGTGGAAGCACAATTCTGCTTTGTCTGAAGGCTTGAGGGACAACTTCCCTTTGGATCCTCATTGAGACAAGTGCTGCATGATGCGGAGGTCAATGTCCTCAATAACATATGAACAGTGAACACACATCTCATAACGGCTGTTTCCCTTATTGTCCTTTTGTTGACCAGTGATGAGCCCATCGAAGGGCAGGTCAGAAAACGCATTTCTCAGGGGTGGGGGCTTCACAAGTAGTGAGAATCAGGCTCTGTGATGGTCTGGCTTGATCCAAAGACCAAATCTGAAGTATTTAGAAGCACAGATGGATGGCATATCTTTTAGGCAAAATTTCCCCAAATCTTACTTCTCGCAACTGAACTTTTAATAAAATTTGGACAGAAGAGATATTGCGGTAAGCTGCACTGGCGAGACCCAGAAGGGCATGCATTTTGACACACAGAAGAGAAGACTGAGAGCCCCGTATAAAGTAAAAGGAGCTGAACAGTCTTGAATAACGGCCATCCTTCATCTCATCCGACGTGCCCTGGGGTGTGACCACAGGCAAAGCCTAAATTATCAAATCGTTCTCTGTCAGGTCTGATATATTAGATTGGTGCAACAGTAATTGCGGTTTAAAAGGTTAAAAATAACTGCAAAAACAGCAATTACTTTTGCACCAACCTAATATAAAGAAGTGGACAATCATGATCCTGACTTTCTGTGCATTGGGGGCACAGCTGTGCTATTTCAGACTGGAATGTTTTCAAAGCAGGTCTCTCAGGTTGTTCATAGAGACCATTAACAAACAAACAAACAAACAAACAAAAACACCTTAACACAGCACTAAAGAACATCATGGTTTAAGTAATACACGTCTTGATGGATTAACTGCAAAACATACTTTTAAATAACTGTCTGGTTTGACTGACAGAGTGGAATTGCTGTTATGTAAACCCTTGAAATATGTTGAAGATTATATGAGATAATATCAGTGAAAGTGTTTTTTAAAGTGCCATGAAAATCCTAGTTATTATTGGCATCTCATTTGTATAATTGATCAGTAATTGGCTCTGCTATTGCACAGGCTTGCCGTCCTGAAAAACAGAGCCCTGGAAATCATACGATTAAGCACCCGGACGTTGCCCTACAGTAGTAAGGAACAATAATATTTCCCTGGGGACTCTCTCTGTTTTCACTGAACTTCTCCAGCATGGAGATGGTCGCACCCACCTCATCCACGGATGGGTACAGAGCGAAGAGCTCGGCCTGCCGGTTGGTCCTCCGGGCCTCCTCATTCTGTTTCTCGAAGTCCTCAGCGCTCACATGTTGCAGGAGGTTTTCCAGCCGCTGGTCTGGCTGCAGGCTGCGGAGGTCGAAGTCACAGGCAGTGAGAGGGCCTTTCCCGGACACATCACACAGCACGTTCACGTGGCGGGGGCCTGCCTGTGAGAAAAGACACGTCTTTGTGAGAGAGATCATGGGTCTCAAATGAGAACTACACAATCTGAGATGGCTGCAACGTGTGATTATAAAAATCGGATCTTAAGGAGTTTCTGAGCAAACTGGGGCTTTGGCAAGAATCCCATCTCGGCTTCCCGGCCTGGGCATCCTAAAACTAAATGTCTCCTGTCCACCTGAAGGCAGGTTACTCCTTGGACGAAGATAAACCTGTCCTTGAAGAAAGGTTTGAAAACAGCATCACGTTCCTAGTAGTTTTTGGTGTGTTCTTTTCTGGAGATTGGGAGCCACGTCTCTTATGAGTCATGCTCATGTCTCATGCTCAAACAGAACAGAACTGGAATAAGGTGTCACAAAAAGGAGTATGGAACAGAGAATTGAGGGTCCCTGTCCTAACGCAACTCCAGAACTTCGTTTCTGAAACTAGAAAATAAGATGATCTATGATGAGTCTTCCAAGTTAAACTTTATATAAACTCCAAAGCTGAGTCTTATGTTTCCGGAGACAGAGATGTGGACCTAGAAACACTTTCCTATAGGACTTCAGTAACAGTTACAGGAATAAGCACCAGAAAAAAAAATAATTAAAGAGGAAAAGCATTTGCTATTCAAGCAGTAGCCACTTTCAGCTGCAGTGTGTTTGAAAAAAAAAAAAGTGTGTTAAATCAGCTGCAAAGTGAATGCTTTATTCTAGTATAAATGTTTTGGAAATTGAGGACTGCAAAGACTTGGAAAATAATATGTAACCATAATCAACAATATGTCATAAGAATATAGATGGATTTATTATAAACATCTATAAAATTAATGGTAAAATGCTATCCTAAAATTCTACCAAATGGACATACTACTATACAATTTCTCTTCTGATATACTTTTTGTGACATCTATCTACCTCATAAAAATGCTACTCTGCTAGATCATAAATTTTACCTAAACTGAATGTGCTAGCAATAATATTAATACTTTATTAATACTTCTGTTTGTCTTAGAATTTATAAGAGGCTTGGGGAAATGAATTGGATTTTCTGATTTCTTTAAAAGGATGTCAAGATATACCAGGACCTTGAGAACATTATATTAAGTGAAATAAGTCAGACTGAGAAAGACAAATACCATATGATCTCACTTATATGTGGAATCTAAACAGCAGAATAAATGAGTAAACAAAACAGGAATAGGCTCAGAGATATAGAAAACAAACTGTTGGTTCCTGGATGAGAGGTGGGGAGAGGATGGAGGAGAAGGTGAAGGGATTAGAAAGTGCAAATTACTAGACACAATACAGTCATGGGGATATGAAATACACAATGGGGAATACAGTCAACGATGTTGTAAAGATCATGTAAGGTGGCAGATGGGCACTGGACTTATCAGGGGGATCACGTCATAGACTGTGTAGATGCCTGACCAATGCACTGTACACCTGAAGCTGGAGTAGAATAATATTGTATGTCAACTACAAGTATATATATGTATAGTCATGGGTGGGGGAGTATAGTATAAGGAAGACAGTCAATGGTAGTGTAACAGTTATATGTCAGTGAGGTAGTAGCTTGTGGGAGGGAGGTTATCGCTTTGTGAGGGGTGCGAATGTCTAACTACCGTGTTTCCCTGAAAATAAGACCTAGCCAGACCATCAGCTCTAATGAGTCTTTTGGAGGAAAAATTAATATAAGACCGGGTCTTATTTTAATATAATATATGACCTAGTCTTTATGTAATATGATGTGATATAATACTGGATCTTATATTAATTTTTGCTCCAAAAGATGCATTAGAGCTGGTGGTCTGGCTAGGTGTTATTTTCGGGGGAAACATGGTATTACGTTGCTTTGTACACCTGAAACTAATGAAAAATAAAAATAAAAAATTTTTAGAGATATATACCAGGGGTGCCAAAAAAATGTATTCACGTGACTTGTATTCATCTTTTGTTATTGGTATATATTATTACAATTTTAATACAGTTTTTTCTTTCTTAAAATGTGTATACATTATTTGGCACTCTGTGTGTGTGTGTGTGTGTGTGTGTGTGTGTGTGTGTGTGTGTATTTGTGTGGACATAGATCTCCAGAATTTATCCTAAGAGTATAACTGGACAAATGAGCAAAGATGTGAAGATAAGAGCATCTCTGAAGCACTGTAATAACAAAATAATAGAAAAACCTAAATGACCCCCAGAGGAAACATTAAGAGATTTTGGAACTTTCAAACAATGGGATGTTATATACCCATTAAATAAGAAAAAAAGAACATGAATTCATTAGAAGAGAAAAGATGATATAGTGTTAATATGAAAATGGAAGTTTTACAATATTAGGTATAATATGATCTAATTTTTATGAAATATATGTGTACCACGGAATCACATGGTGTACGTATTTAACTTATATAAATTCAGGCATTTAGCCTCATCATTCCACTCAATAAGGTACATATGAATGAGAATGAAGAGAAGATGTTACTGGTCATTTCAGGGTTTGAGTGTGTTTCCATGATGAATATTAGTCTATACTTAAAAATATACATTTTTTGTAACTTGGCTCTGAAACCCAGCCAATGACTTAACTGAGTGCTCTGTTAGCATGCTGGAGGAATGCGTGTGCTTTGTGGGTGTGCTGGTCATTCACCTATGGTCTCTCAGCTCCCAATTCATCCTTTTTATACTCTGTTCTGATGCTAGGTCTGTGCTCGGCAAGTCACATTTCTGCTTTGCCTGCTGCTCCCTTTAAGTTATGCCAATAGGGGGCACTACAGGGAGATTGGATGGCTGGCACTGGGAGAAGAGACTGGCCTCTTCCTTGTTGCTTGCAGTTCCCATCACCTTGGTAGTGGCAGTTGTTCTGGCCTTGAGCTTCTTCTGGCACTTCCAGAACCACCACCTTGGAGGCACCAGAAGCGGCTGGGCAATTCCTCCTTCTAGGAGGTCTGAATCCAGACTTCCTGCCTCTATGAGGTCTTTCCTCTGAGAGCCTGAGATAAAACTACCCTCTAGCTGAGGCCCCTCTTCTGAGCTGCTAGGGACAGATAACTCCCAGCTCTTCCCACTAGACCCAAGGTTCTCAAATGTGGTCCTGGAACGAGCAGCATGAGCCTTTCCTGGGAAATGCTAATGAGAAATGCACGTTCTCAGGTCCCACTCCCTACATAGTGGATCAAAAACTCTGTGGTGGGGCCCAGCAAGCTGTATTTGAACAAGCCTTTCAGGGGATTCTGAGGAAGCTAGAGTTTGAGAACCACTGCCCTAGACCTCAGCCCCAGAGGGTGTGTGCAGTTTCTGGTGGTTATGATTCTGGATGACTTCAATTTTCCCTTTTGGTTCTCTCAGTCTCTGAAATGTGTTTAATCAACTCCCTATGTTAAATTTCTTCTGTGGAAATATCTAGTGTGGCTTCTGTCCGACAGACACAAGGAATAATTTACGTGGTCATCATTTATGGTAGAAATTAAATATAGTCAAAATTATTAATGAAAAATCTCTTAATACTCCCCTAGAGTACAGCATACAGATATTCTAGGCCTCAGTAAGCCCACCATATTCAGCATTGGAATTGATGGCTGATTCCTCTGTAGAGCTTAGATTACATAATTGGCCTGGCTGCAGAGATTGTGTTGTTTGAAAAACAGATATCAGTAAAAATCCCTCTAGTTATATTCAGCATGGTGAGATGCTTGTGGTATGAGAACACCCAAAAGCTAAAAAACTATAACGGTTTAGAAAACGTCCTATGTAAACTTTGACAAACGTTTTCCACTATGTTTTATTTTTCTCAATTATAAAATGGGCAGGTTGGACTAGAGCACTGGCTTTAGATTTTTTTAAATTGTGGTAAAATATATATAACATAAAATTGACCATCTTAACCATTTTTTAGTGTACAGCTCAGTAGTGTTAAAGTACATTCAGGTTGTTGAGCAACCAATCTCCAGAACTTTTTCATTTTGCAAAACTGAAGCACTACCCCCATTAAACAATAACTCCCCATTCCCTTCTCTCCCAGTCCCTGGCAATCACGATTCTACTTTCTTTCTTTATGAATTTGACTACTCTAGTGTAGGGACAGAGTCCCAGAGAGCAGTTTTCAGGCTCTCGGCCTCACGTGGGAAAGGTGCTGGCTCGGGTAGTAGATGGCCCTCAGCTGTGGCTAGTTGGCCGTCAGCTGTAACGAGTTAGCCGTTAGCCACTGATATAACTGCTGTGGCTACGCTAGCAAGCGCGGTTGCTGCTGGTGGGTGTGGTTGGCCGGTGGATTGTATTGCGGATCATGTTGATCCTGCTTCCTATGTCTCGCCCGGCCGCCGGTGAGACTGGGGTGCAGGGGGACCCCTTGTTGGGGTGCTGGAGGATGTTTGCTTTTTGTGATATCAGCCCAGCCACCAGCGAGAGTATGGTGGTATGAACCCCATTTCCATGGCTCCATGGGTGTGCCTTTTTGGTCTCACCATATCCTGCGTTCTTGTGCGGGGAGTGGAAGCAGAGATCCTGCATGACACTAGGTACCTCATTGTGGGGGCAGAGCCCCAGAAAGCAGTTTCCAGGCTCTCGGCCTCACGTGGAGGAGTGCTGGCTCGGGTAGTAGATGGCCGTCAGCTGTGGCTGATTGGCCGTCAGCTGTAGCCAGTTAGCCAATTAGCCGCTAATATAACTGCTGCGGCTACGGAGGAGAGTGAGGGAGAGAAGAGAGAAAGAATGGGGGCTAGCAAGAAGATGGTGGCAGGGCTGGCAAGCGTGGATGGCGGTTTGCGGACAGTGTGGATCCAGCCTCCAGTGAGAATATAGTGCCGCCAGAGAGTGGTCGGTGGGTTGCAGACAAAACGGACAGCAGGTCGCACGTCCAGTGAACCCAGCCCCCAGTGAGACCGTAGTGGTATGACTCCCCTACCTATGGCTCCGTGGGTGTTCCTTTTTGGCCTCACCATATCCTGCGTTCTTGTATGGGGAGCGGGAGCAGAGACCCCGCAGGAGACCCTGCATGACACTCATTTAAGTGGAATTATACAGTATTAGTTCTTTTGTGACTGACTTATTTCACTTAGCATAATGGCTTCAAGGTTCATCCACATTGGAGCATGTGTCGGAATTTCCATCCTCTTTAAGACTGAATAATATTTCATTGTATGTGTATGCCGCATTTGTTTATCCATTCATCTGTCCATGGATATGTGGTTGTTTCCACCTTTTGGCTATTGTGAATAATGCTGCTATAAACTCAGGTGTATAGAACCGACTTTTAAACTGTAACTGCTCTGTAATAATAATAAGACCAGCAACAATAATAACAGTAGCCAACATTATTAGGCACTAAGTGTGAGAAGAGACATTGTCGTTAAGTGCTTTACACATATGAATTCATTACTCAAACAATTCATGAGTTAGTTACTATTATCATTCTTGTTTTCCAGGGGAGGAAACTGAAGCCTGGAGAGTTCAGTTATTCTGTCTGAGGTTACAGGGTGTGGGGGCAGAGCTCTCGGCCTCACGTGAAGGGGTGCTGGCTCAGGTAGTGGATGGCCGTCAGCTGTGGCTGATTGGCCGTCAGCTGTAGCCATTGAGCCATTGGCCACTAATATAACTGCTGCGGCTACGGAGGAGACTCGAGGAGAGTCGGTCGGTTGGCAGCAAAGCAGACAGGAGGTCGCACATCGTGTGAACCCAGCCTCCAGTGAGACCGTAGTGGTATGACTCCCCTACCTATGGCTCCGTGGGTGTTCCTTTTTGGCCTCACCATATCCTGCGTTCTTGTGTGGGGAGCAGGAGCAGAGACCCCGCCTGACGCCCTGCACGACACAGGGTTAGCATGTGCTGGAATCACAGAGTACCCAGACAGTCTGCCTCATGGTGGAGCTTTTAATCACTGTAGCTTGCCTTAGGGGCACCTCTCAGTCTCTACAAGAATGTTATAGGGATGAGCCCAATACCCCCAAACCCTGCAATTACAGCCCCTTCACTTTTATCTATTTTAATTACTGAATTTCTGGCTTTTCATTTGAACACCGTTTTCTGTAGCTACAAACAAGTTTGAAAAAAAATATCACTGACTCAGATGGTAGAGTTCTTCCTCCTACTCTAATGTTCTATGAGTCCAGGCTTTTTATTTGTTAAAAAAAAAGAAAAAAAAACCCGACAGCATGCCCTGGACCGAACAGCCAGTAACCTGGTAACCATGTTTGTTGATAGAAAATACCTGAGCTCTGGGTTCACTGCACTCCAAGGTTTCTGACTCAAACGTCTGCTTCTGAAGTGTCTTGTGAAAATCTTTTCGGGATCCAGTCTTTTTAAAGCCGCAAGTCTCTGAACTTCCTTGGTGTCTTTTATGAGAGAGAGAGAGAGAGAAAGAGAGAACCATTAGATTAAAAGTAATGGCTTAAGCATAGGCTTGGTACTGAAAGATCTTGCTAAGAGAGGACCAATTGTCATTCCTCACATCTAATTATGCACCAGGCCCAATACAAGGCTCTCTTGTAATGAGATACAAACTTGCCTCCTGGCTGGCTCATTATTAAAGGCAGGAATGGCCTGGGAAAATTCCACTTCAGAGGTGCGGTCATTTCAGCTGTGGGGCATTTGGCTCCAAGTTGAAGCTAAACTATGACTCTAGTGTAAGGGGCTGGAATAAATCTAGCAGTGTGCAGAAGCAGCCAGCAAATAAAGATCGTTTGAAGATAAAAATAGAGGAAAACATTTAATCTCCACACTCATTATTGAGTAAAAAGGCAGGACATGGTTCAGAAAAAATAGAAATAAATAACTTATATGCTGACAAACTTTGCTAACATTCTCCATCTCTACTCCATACATACCATTAAAATTGTGTTTAAAAAATATGTAGCTATGGAAAGGGTTTAAAATATAATGTCTAGGACTGACACTAGAGAAAGAAATAAGACCATACTTTCATAACGAGAAATGCAACAGGTATAAGTTGTCAAATAATAACTATAGAATAACTGTGTGTTCCCCATTTTTGACTCAAAGGCTTTCTGGAAAACATGCTACAAAGTCAATAGCACAAACACACCCATTTTATTTGATTTCCCACACTAGTAGAAAAACTATTGAGCAAGTTGGTAGAGGAACATAAAATGAGTTAGAATTTATTAGGTAGATCAAATGGCAAACAGATAAAGCAGGAGATAGATGTACGAGAACCACTAGCAATGATCCAAATACAGAGTTTATAACTCTTTGGGAGGGGTGAAATGTTGGGTTATGCATAGTGGCACACACTGCAAGTACTCCATAGATTTTAGTTTGATTGAATTAATTAAAGAGAAAATGAGAGGTCCCTGTGTTGTCTGCAGAATGGAGAAGACTTTCTCCTTGGATTTTATTGTGCTGTCAATATGAGCAATTTGCGTTGAGTAAAAGGAGATAGGAAGTAGCTTAGAAGAGAGACATGATGGGCTCGGTGATTGGTTCAAGTCAAGGTTTACTGTCAATGGCCATCTTTGATGTCTCCTGGCCACATGCATTGCCCTGACCCACGCTGTATTGATGGGGCTGCATAAACAACAGGCCAAAGTGGGGAACTGACAATAATAAGGAAATGAAAAAGGTGTAGCCTCAATAAGGAAATAAGACTAAACATTTAGGAAGGACTGCAAGAGACATACCCAGCATAATTTCTGGTTTGAGATTCCTGAACACCAACAAAATAAACAAAATTTGAAATATAAATCCTATTATTTATAAACATCAATTAACAAAAAGTATTTTGGAGAACGCTTTCAAATAATTCCTCAGAAGTTGCTCTAAGTGTGCAGATAGTAGTGGTTAAAAGAGTAGACATATATGTTACCAAACTTTATATTATAATATTTATTAGAAAATTTCCTAACAGAAGATTTCCTAACAGATCTTTGAGAGAGATTTCATAAACCTGCTAACTTCTCAAAAGTTAGTCTCACCAAGATAAATGTAGGCGGCAACCTGTATGTGTGTGCTGGATGGGTAGGCTTTTCTAGTGCGTAAAATAACTCCTTTGGACTCTCCCTACGAATTCAAAGAAACAGTGTCATGTGATCCGATGTCCAAGGAGAAACCCACCCAACTCCAAGTAGTGGCAAATACAGGCAAGTACTAAGTTGCATCCTAAGATTACACTGCCCCAATTGACAACATGCTAAATCAGTGATTATTTTACCTGAAAAATCCAATTTTAAAGGGGAAAAAATTCCCAAAGGAAGTAACAAATTTGTTCTAAGATGGAAAGCAAACAGAATTAAAATTCAAATTTCACACTGTAGTATCTGCCTTTTGCCTTTCTTGGCACTTGCACACTGCAAAGCGAGTTGATATCAACATTGATTTCAAAGTCACATGCCTCTTCACAAAGAAACCTGCTTGGACCACAGAAATAAAAATCAGGAAGCAGCCTAGCTTAAGACCTTAGCTTAAGCCGTGGTAACCAGAATTATATTTGTTTTAGCTTTATCTCTTGTCTCATAAAATGCACCCATTTCCAACAGTGTTTACTTACAAGTGTACAACACACACAATCACACTGACACAGACACACACACAGTTCCAGATGTGAGCCTGCCTCCCTCATCCTCAAATTACTCCTCTGTGGCCTCTGTTCATTAGGTGAGGTCTGGGCATGAGACGAATTCTAGGATAGTCCTCCAGCTTTAAGATTTTATGATAAAAATTTCATACATCATATCTGAAAAAAATTAAAATCAAATTTTCTTCTCAAAAGATGTTAAATCTGGGAGAAATGAAATTTATTTGGCAATTGTTTTTTTGCCATTTTATGCAAATAGATGTTTGGTTTTTTTCCCTCAGTTTTGTTAGAATGTTTTCTGGAGTTCTTCACATGGACCCCAAATACATTGACAAATGGGCATTTAAAAAATTGAGTTACAGAGCAGTGTTAAAAGTTCATTTCACAATATATACACTCTAACTCCATGCATATGCCAGCCCTCAGGATTTTTGGTACATAAAGCATTAAGACTAACGAATTCTGTGGCTGTGTGTTTGAAACCAGAGCAAACTCCTCCCCCTTCCTTTCTCACTCTAGATTTAGCATCTATTTCCCCATTTTTAAATCTCACAAAGTTGCAAAGCTCCCTTGTGGTAGCAGGGTAAAGCTGGCTGGAGAGGAGAGAACAAGGGTTGTCAAGCATGTAAAGATGACTCATTTCAGAAGTGCCAACCGCAGAAGGCAGAAACTGCCACTGGGTCGGTGGTGAGACTGCTGGCTGAGTGCCAAGTGGCTACCCGCGTCCCAGCCTTATTACCCCAACTGGGCAACTCAGCCAAACAAAGCCATGCTCCTGCTAAGCCTATTTGCAGAGAAGAGAGATGAGGTAAAGTAGGCCAAGTGGTAGAAAGATGATCCTCATGAAATGAGCACAACCTATTGCTTCTCAAGAGAACTGCATTCCTCTCCTTCAAACACTGTGTTACACATTTGGGGACAATCCAAAGACCAAACATTTTGAGAGCATCCTCTTTGGAGGCCCTGTGGAAGAACAGACAGACTCTGGGCTCTAGAGTCTAGACCTGGGTTCAGATGGTGGCTTCTTACAGACTGACTATGAGACCTGGGGCATGTGACATTGTTTCTCTGAGCCACAGTTTCCGCAAGTGTAAAATGGGGGAAATCATTCTTTTGAAATCTTATTATGAAGATTGAAAAATAACATATGTGCTTCATCTTCTTTTCCTCTTCCCCTTCCCATAACTTTTCCTTTTCTTTCCCATCCCTCCCTGTACAATGTGGTACTAAAAACCATCAAACAAGGTACTCTTCCATCCCTCAGGGTGGGGGGTGGCTGAGGAGGTCCAGAATGGGAAGCTGAAAGCCAAACAGGGTAAGGACGGCACACATTTAAAAGGGCTCCCTGCCTGGCACTGAGAATCAGACCCCTGTGGTGGGAGGAGGGCGGCCAAGCCTGAGGGGACCTGGCCTGTGATAACAGAGTCTGAGTAGTATGACGAGGGCACCTGGAGGAGAAGCCTGCCACGAGGTGTCAGAGTCCAGGCGAGGGGCCAAGGGTGACCCTATGGAAGGATGGCCTGGCACTAAGTGTCAGTGCAGGCTGACGAGGGCAAGCCTGGTGCAGGGTGTCAGAGCCAGAATATGAGGAGGAGGGCAACTGGGTGGGGATGGGAGGTGGGGTGGGGTACTCGCAATAGTTACATAGAGCGGATAATTTGAGTAAGGAAACATATTAAGGACACTAGGAATCAGATTGCTCACTATCTGAGAAGGAAGTTAAAACCATGGAGAGGAAGAAAACTAGAATGAATACTGTGATGTTGGATTGGGATAGCACGTACTGACATGAACTCTTAGCTTTCAGTACACACACGAACACACCCGCAGCCCTATTCACTGAGAAGACATGGGAAGAGCAGCACCTTCCTGGCAATGAGCAGAGCCAACACCTACATCTTGGCTTCTAAGCACCATTTGCCACTAAAAGGGATAAGAACTTCTTGTAGAAATGACTGATTCCAGTGGGGAGGAAAGTGTAAGATCAGCCTAGAATATCTTGTGGCAGAAAGCGAGGATGTGACTAGTGACTGCTGGGGACATGTAAAAAAGACATGAGAATCGGGTGAAGGGATTCACACTGGTCCAATTGAAGGCCATTTGTGCATAGAAATAAATGATAGAAATGGATTACAACATATTGAATAAAATAGGAAATTAGGACTCCATATTGATACAAATAAACTGGGAAGCTTGGTGAAGAAGGGGACATTTACAGTAATCAAACACAAATGGAGGGACTTTCTAAAAAGTAACTGGCCTGTAACCTCAAGGTCACAAAAGTCAGGAAACACAGAAACAATTCCAGAGTAAACAGGACTAAAGACATGTAACATCTAAAAGCAACACGTGACTTTGAACTAGACACTTGCTCTAAAGGGCATTCTTGGGGCATTTGGTGAAAGCTGGATAGGGTCTGAGGATTAGATTATAATAATGTATCAATATTCATTTCCTGAATGTGATGGTTTTATAGTGATTATGATGGAAAATGTCCTTGTTTATAGGAAATACACACTAACGTATTGAGGGGAAATGGAAAATTAGGTCAGCAAATTACTTTCAAATGGTTTGGGGGAGGAGGGGGAAAGGTCTTTGTATTATACTTACAAGTTTTCTGTAAATTTGAGATTGTTTCAAAATAAAAGGAAAATAATGTGTGTTAGGTGTCTGGCATTGTAATACAGACTGGTAGTGGGTCCTATTTACTAACCCATGCATCCAATGCTGCAGTTGCTGTGAGTGTAGGAGCTGTTATGCCCAGAGACATCTGAGTGATTCACTCTACCTTCCAGCCCTGTAACCCCACACTTTGGCTTGGTTGGTGGTGACTAATGCCTGACTGGTATAGGATACAATAGTCCTACCCCTTGCCTCAAAGTGGGACAGTGGAGCATCTTTGCTGGGTGATCCCTCTAGAGCATCCTGGGGACCAGGCCAGTAATTTATCTGTGCCTTCATCCTTAGCTGACTCCTTCTGCTTCCCTATGTTGCTTCCCTCACTCCCTTACAGGCTCTTCCTAAAGAGCACACTCTCAAAAGCACATGCACCTGAACCCCTGTCTCAGTTTCAGCTTCTAGGGAATCTCGACTAAAACAATCACACATAATCACACACCAACTTGATAAATGAGAGCTATTATTTTTAGCATCAATGACAATACCATCAGATGCAATACCAATGCATGTATTATAGATCTAGATACCCTTATTTTATGGGTATGTTGATTTTAAAGTCTCCTAACATCCTTATCCGCTGAACTATATTATGTTTATAGGGGAAATTTACTTATCAAACACAAAAGTAGAACTCTGAAGAGTGTTCACTTTAGGATTCCTCTTATAAAATTCTCCCCCCAAAACAAATAAATACCAGAGTGAGGCAATTGTCCTGAGTAAACTTGTTCCATTCCGTCCCTTCCAGGGAGTTCTTTTACCAGATCTACTGCTAAAATTACAGATTTGGGGATTGGATTTGGAGATTCCAATTTTCTGACATCTTAGTAGCAATGGTACTCAATGAGGGTAATTAATATTTCAGTTTTTGATTGTCTCAATGACTGGGGTGTGCTGCTACATTTCATATCCTGCAATGCCTGGAGCATCATACATAATGAAGGATCAATCCGAATTCAACATCCAACACAACTATCAAATGTCCCGTTAGACACTTATGGGGGGTGTGTGTGAAAAACCAGTCTGTAAATATCTAAGCTAAGCCCCTATACCATCTTGCAAATAAATGCAAAGTATTTTTGTACTGAATTTTCAGGAAAACACCTACCATGTTAATGTAGGGAAATTAAACTTGGTGCTGATTAGAGCTCTTCCAAGAGTTTCCCCCCATTTTGGAAAATCATATTAATATCAGCAATGCTGCTTATGGTATTTGTATCACCCATACAACACACTTGTTGCCTGCTTTTGTAGGTGTTATATTCACAATAATTCTTCCTGCAGAGGCAAACAGCTGTGTTACCATGTTCTCTGGTGTAGTTGGGTGCCAGCATTTGCATAATGACATACTGTTTTATATATTAAGTTTCTTTTTTTCTCCATTATATAACAGTTGGGCCATTGTATTGGCTTCCGAAAATGAGAAAGTTTGTGAGTTATAAATGTGGTATCATAAAATATTTGTTACACAGAAAGATGGTGTTGGGCCTGACTGATCTGAGAACGCTTGTCTTAGAGCAATATGGTATGGATGTTTGCTTGTTAACATTTCATTCATTTTTCCATTCAACGAATGTTTATGATGTATCTCCTGAGAATAAAGCACCAAAGAGGATGCAGAGAGGAAAACACAAGAATCCTAGCTCTGAAAAAAAAAAAAAAAAATCCTAGCTCTGAAAGAGTCCCTATCCTCAGGGAAGTCACAGTCCAATGAGAAAGATCACATAGTTTGGCAGGGGAAATAAAAGTGTAGACAAGTAACTAGAATGTAATGTAGACTATGACAAAAGCTTCTAAGAGAAACATAAACAACATGCTTTGAAAACTCAGACAAGGGAGTAATTACTTCTGGCCACATCAGGGAAGGCTTTGTGAAAGTCCTGGTCTTTGAATTGGGCTTTAGTGGGTGTGGATTTGTGGGGATGAGGAGTCTGTGCGAAACAGGTTAAGAGCGGCTCAGTGACATCCACAGCTGGATTGCTCTTTGTAACTGCATAGTAGGTTGATGAGCCTGGTTTGCTTTCCACACTTTGAGAAAGCAACTAGCTAAGCACCTTGACAGCCAGCACAACAATTGCATGTCATAATAAGCAATTATTGATCAGGGAGACATTTTTATGGTGTTTTGGGAGTAACTGAATTATATGCACTGATGTGTTTGAATTTTAATTGTTTACCAGTTCACTGGGAGTAAAATATGGAGTAATAAAACAGATGATACCCCATTCCTTGATATCTCAGCTCTCCTTGAGCATAACCTTCCTTCTGAATTATCTTAATCACCGAGGGCTTTTATGATGCTGCTCATAACACTCATGAAATGTTTCACTGTCGTTGCAGATAATACACTAAGAATAAATAGTATGTAAACAAGTTTAATTACTTAAGAGTTTGACTCTCCACCAAGACATCAAACACATTCTTCAGTTAATCACTCTTTAGCTTGTTTAGAGAAAATAATGCTTAAAATATTTACTATCGCCCAAAGGATGCCAGCAAACATCAATCCATACAAAATTATCAAAATATATGGAAATAAGATGGGATAAACAAGTAACCATGGCACCATTCTACTCATTAGCTCAAAGGTCATTTTTAAAAGTCATGGAGAGTAAAAGCACTATTATGTTTAGAGCAAGGACATGAAACTTTGTGCTATACACATGAAAGACACAGTGGAATTCATTCAAGGCAACTTCCAGTCTAAGAAATACAACAATTTCTAGTAGAAAAAATATATTCCCCCCAAAAAGAGATCATGTATTTGGTATTTCTGTGTAGTTTAATCTTTCCTTATTGAGTTAAAAAAGAAAATCTGAAATTTTCCTCTATCCTTCATTTGTCTGATTTAAACGTCTCAATTATAGAACTTGAGTGGCAAATGCTCTATAGAATTATGAGAGTGGGAGGGAACAGCAGTGGCCATTACTCTGCTCCCCTGCCCCGTAAGTGGGATTCAAAGCTATATTACAGATAGCAAGGACATAAAAGACTATCCCTAGATATTACAGAGAGATGTAACATCAGCAAGGAGATAATTGAGGAATAAAAGAGCTAACTAAATCAGTGTTTGACTGCACGGTTATGGATGATAAAGACATGTTCATACAGGGCAAAATGGCTTTATTAAGTATGGTCGTCCAGAAGAAGGTAGTTTTTCCCCCCATGGTGTATCTAAATATATGGGAAAGAGTTTTTGGTTCATGCCTTTCACATGCTAATAGAAAGTACTTTTTCTGAAGTCTTCAGAAAATCTTATTTCATTTGAAAGGAATACTTTAAATAGGTTGAATTGGAACTAGATAAACCCTAAAGTATACATTTTATGATTTTCCAAGTATTATCTTTATTCTATGAATATATATAGTACCTCCGATGTGACATCTACCCTGGATCATTAAATCAATCTTTGACAAACTGAGTTGTCCCTTGTTGTTTTCCTTTGCATATAAGATCTTACTAATTGGTCTAATTTAAATTATTTGTCAATAGGGAAAAGACAATTGAGCCATATTCTGTAATAGTGTTTAATAAATATCATAAATGTAACTAACATTTATTGAATTATTGCCACAAGCCAAGAAATCTTCTAAGTGCTTTACGTATGTTATTTTATTTATTGCACATAACAAAACTTACGAGGTAGGCACTATTCTTATTTCTATATTCTGATGAGTAAATATCAAGGAGCTTTTAGCATGGACCAAATGTCTCCATGGATGTTTAGGTGTATGTACATATATATATATATTTACATACATACATACGAAAGGTTGGACAATTACTTTCCACTGTGTAAGTGCATGGTGGAAAGTTCACGAACTTAACTGTCTGAACTTTTTGTATTTATGTAAAAAAGTATAAATATTCATTAGGTGAATAGATCAACTGTGGTAAATCCATGTAGCGCAATATTAGTCAGTGAAAAAGAAATGAGCTATCAAGCTACAAAAGGACACGGAGGAACAAGGCAAAAGTATGGGGATAATAAAAAGATAAGTGGTTGCTAGGGAGGGATGACTGTGGTGTACAGGGGATTTTTAGGGCAGTGACAGTATACTACTGTATGACACTATAATGGCAGATACACGTCATTGTGTATTTGTCAACACTGTAGTATATACAACACACAAAAATGAGCCCTTATGTAAACTATGGACTTTAGTTAAAATTAACATATCAATATTGGCTCGTCAATGGTAAGACATGTACCACACTTAAGATCCATCCAAGAAAAGGATAAATCAGTCAGAGAAGTCTGCACAAAGACAAAAGAAATTTGACCTGGTCGTTAATGCATAGGTAGGATTTAGTGAAAGGTGAGGGGGGGGGGGCAAGCCCAGAGGGGAAAGAGCAAGAACAAAGGGCTAGAGTTGGAATAGTGAGGCAGGGGAGGAGGCCCAGAGAAAGGAAATGACTCCAACAGTTAAGGGAAATACGTTTTAATAGACAGAGTGAGGCCAGATTATTAAAGCCCTTGAAAGGAAAGCAGTGGAGTTTATATTCGCTATATCAGGCAGTAGGGAGCCTTAGACGGTGTTTGAGCAGGGGAGTCATACAAGTACAGTCGATCCTCATTAGTCACAGATTTTGCATTTGCAAATTCACCTACCCACTAAAATGTACGTATAACCACCAAATCAATATGCACCTTCATTCTGGGACACGTGCCAAAAAATAAAAAGTTTTTAAAATCCAAAGATGTTAAAAATAGAGAAAACTATTGTGGGGTGGGGGCTGAGGGATACATGGGAACTCTTAGTACCTCCCACTCAATTTTTCAGTGGAGCTGAAAATATATTAATTACAAAGCTAATAATATAAAACAAATATATATGAAAAGAGAATAAAAGAGGACTTACTTCTGGTTCACAATTAGCCATTCCCGAATATAGGTCTGAACACAATCCCTGACATGAGGGTCCAGTTCAACCCTAATGAGATGGCAAATGAAATAGAAACATGTTATTACTGAGCAAAAACAACAAAACCATCCTTTACCACAGCCAAGAAGAGAGCAGTGTGATTTCAAATCCAGGTCAAATGAGAACGCTAGGGGCATTCTTACCCATTCATTTCAAGTGTCTGAAGCATTCCTGAGGCAATAACATTTTTACTTTGATGAGACAAATATGTTGGCATTTTACACGTTGTGGGTTTTCTTTATTATAGAGACTCCTGTGAAACCATACCTAGCCCTAAAGGCATTCTGACACCAAACAGGTAGTACTAGCTGTAATCACATACAAAACAAGAAAAATAAGCACCGATTTTTCACAGGGGTAATTTGGGCGTATTTTATGCTCATGTGTAACCCTGTTAGGACATGCATGTTTTCCTTTTTGAAAGCCATGAAGAACAGCTGGCTTATGCTGTGAGGAGCTGACAGGCACTGGCTTTGTTTGGTAATTATTAATTGCCATACCTATGTCACGAGAGAGTCTTGTGCGTCAGAGTCTTGAAAGCAGTCAAGACTAATTTCCCACAGTAACGGCGCTTATTACTGTTTGTCCCCAATGTTTTGGTATTATAGGTAAATAGGTCTAAATACTACAAGTTTTCATTTTCTTATTCGTATAAAGGGGATAAGAACAGTAGTGACCTTGGGAGCTTGCGGTTAGTATTAGATGGAATATTACGAAGGTTAGGCACGTGTTCCCTGGGCCCTGACTTCCCAAGTCCCAGCACCATCCTTTAGTAGCTCTGTGACCTTAGACCAGGCACTGAATGCGTCTGTGCCTCAATTTCTTCACCTTAAAGTGGGGCTATTAATAGCAGAGTGCCTCCTTTAGAGAGCTATGATGAAGATTAAATAAGTTAGCATGTGATGTGTTTAGAAGAGTGTCTAGCACATAATAAGACCTACACATGATAGATCACAATTAAGTGCTATTTATTATGCACTAGGAACTGATAGGATCACTTTAAATGTATTAATTCAGTTAATTCTCAGTCAGCGCCCCCAGGGCAGGTGCTATCACTATTCTTATTTTGCAGAAGAGAAGATAAGGATCTGACTTCAAGTCGCCCAGCAAGTACCATGTTGCCCGGAAATAAGACCTAACGTGATTTTTCAGGATGACATCCCCTGAACATAAGCTCTAATGCATCTTTTGGAGCAAAAATTTATATAAGACCCGGTCTTATTTTGGGGGAAACACGGTAGTAAAGCAGGCACTGGAACCGCAGGCTTATAACCACCACTGCTCACAGCTCAACATCAAGCTCTGGGCTACGCACGGGGGATGCACCAGGACTCAGCCATTTACTCTGATGATGACCATGGGAGCTTCCTGGGCTTTAATTACACAGAAGACTTTGGGGCAAGGATTGAAATACCATGTTTCCCAGAAAATAAGACCTAGCCGAACCATCAGCTGTAATGCATCTTTTGGAGCAAAAATTAATATAAGACTGGGTATTACATGATATTATACCTGGTCTTATATAAGACCGGGTCTTCTTATATAAGACCCGGTCTTATATTAAAATAAAAACCCGGTCTTATATTAATTTTTGCTCCAAAAGACGCATTAGAGCTGATGGTCCGGCTAGGTCTTATTTTCGGGGAAACACAGTGGTGCAGGTTTTTTTCAAGTCATCAGTGTTAGCTGTAAATTCTAGTGACAAAGCAATATTATACTCAAAAATAATGCAAAGAAAAAAATTTCCCTCTTCCATCAAATTTCAAAAAATAAAAATCCTGCTACCACTACATTTATTGCAAGTATTTTAAACAGGTTTTTCCAAGATTCTAATTCACTTGAAGACAACGAACCATACATTTTTACACAAAGACATAAAATGAAGTGGTTCTCCCAAGGTGAAAATAATAGATGTTACCTACATCAAAGTCAGACCTGTATAAATGGACTGACAACAGGGAACAATGTTTCCCAGTGATCACCAAGTTTTGATTTTGTGGGAAGTATTTTCAAAACATCAGAGCTGAGCATGTGGTCATGAAAACGGTCGAAACAACAGAGTAAAGGGTCAATAATATCCAATCTCCTTGCAATGAAATGAAGTCCAAAATAGAACTAGAATATCCCAGAGTATAATGAAGGCAGGAGCCATGTTTCGTGATCTCCTTTCTGGGATGTTTTGGGAAAGATGAGAAGGGTGAAAATGTCCAAGAGGATGTGAATCTTCTTTGTTTTGAAAGTGAACGCAAACAGACGTTCATCCTAAATCTCCAGAGAGATGTTGCTTTACACTCTACAGAAGTCACAAGAGTTTCCTTTAGGTATAATTCCATTGTTTGATACCAAGAGCTAATGCCCGCACCTATAAACACATAGACTAACCCACTGTAGAATCTCAAACCTTAAACAGCTATTCACATGTTCATGCTACGGAGCTGTCTCCATTGTTTTTCCACTCACAAAAGTTTCTTCAAAGGAAGGGACTTTGCCTTATTCGTCTTTTTTCTCCGTACCCAGCACATAGTAGACTTCAACAAATGTGGGTTCAACTTATGTTTATAACTTGACCCAGTTGTAAAACCAATTAAAATGCTTCTGAATGGAGGCATGTTAAAATGATTTTTATGAAAAAAATCTTGACACTTTTACAAATGGAGAAACGGAGACTTCGTGAGGTCACATGACTCCCCCTAGGTCACTGAGCTGACATCTGGAGACAGTCTTGACTCCAGAGCCTGCACTCCTCACCTCTTCTTGAGCATTCCATTTGGTCCCACTGCATCCCCTTAACTAGCTTAATCCCCCCGTGGCTTTTCAAAGCCTCTGGTCAAATGAATTCAGAAACTGTAAAGTCCCATAGTAGTCATCCTGCACATCTTAATAGAGCTGAGTAATTTCATTTTCCAAAGAAGTTCAGAATTAGGGCATTTCCCCCCTCACCAAGAAAAGGCATGCCATTCACTATCCCATCTGCATTTTAAGAAAACGATTTACCCTTCCTCTGGCAGAGAGGGCTGCAAAGTCCGACATTCCTTGGGTGTGAACACCACGTCCAAGTCGTCCTCAGTGAAGTCTCCCAGCTCCTGGGCCAGCTCCACATCCAGGCTGTTCAGGTGTGTCATCAGAAGGCCTTCAAAGTCCACCGGCTCCACTGGGTCATAAAAATGAGGCTGAAAGGGTGGGGAAAAGAAGAAGGGGGTTTCCACACGGTTTTCAGGGAAAAGCACTAAGGCGAGAGGAGATGTCTGCCTTGCCCTCCCTTTCCACTCAGTAAGTGTTTCACTCTCCACGTACAACTAAGGGGAGCTGTCTTTAGAGGGGCTGTCAAACACAGAAGCAGTGATACGGAAAAGAAACGCCGCACGGAAAGTCAAGTCAGAACATGATGAGTAATTAAAATCACACCCCAAGGCAGAATTTTTCTCTGCTTAATTGCATCTTGATGAGGAATCCTGAGGAGATCCAAAATGAGATCACAAGGCTTTGCTGAATTGTTATAATTTCTCCTACAAAAGCTCTCTGAGGCCATGTTTACCCAAATACAGTGAAGTAGCGAATAGAGGCAATTTTCCAGAAATTCAGGCAAACTCAACACTCCTTTGAGTATTTAGGCATGGTGTTTCCTTTGGCCTAAGTTATCCTATATGTTGGTTCTTGAGAGCACTTCATTTGTAATCATAGCCTACAGTGAACCAGACTTGGTGACTGAAACACTCCAAGGCAGTGATTTCCAGACGCAGCTGGGCTGACTGGTGCTGGTCAGGAAGATATTTTCACTGACTACAGCTAAATGAGCAAACTAAGGGCAATCAGCTGAAGTTTCACGTGGCTACTGCGCTCATTATTTAAAAGGATTGTTTTTTTGCTCTTCAGTTATGTCTTTCCACAGTGGAGAGGTTAAAAGAAATGATAAGATTGGATAATCCCATCGTTAGGATTTTCTTTAGTTGATAAAATAAAAAGTTGGCAATTCAACAAATATTTTTTCTTGCCTGTGAAGTCCAAAGACTTAGGAACAACTGCTTTACATAAGTAAGATAATCACTTAAATGAGTGGATTTAAATAATAATAATAATTAATAGTAGTAGTAGTAGACTAGAAGCAGCTCTAAGGTGTTCATTTATAGGAGACTATTTAGAGTGATCAGCCCGAGGAATTACTGTGCTCTACCTCTGCCCCACCAGTGGACCAACTAAACAAACATTCCCGATTCTTGACTTGTACTACCTCAATATGAAACAAGGACAGATCCAAAGGAAGTGCTAATAAAACCGGTTTTTCATCGTCCTGAAACTGTACACCAGACTAGATGTGTGAGCTCCAAGTTGGAGAGGACGAACAAAGTGCTGTTGAAGAGGTGAAAGGAAATAAGATGAGAGAATGTAAACGTGTTTTGTTCTGTCCCCTCCCCACCCCTGCTGTCCCTGGGGCGGTCATGACATGAGTGACATAGTTGGGGAGTGAGGACAAAGCTAAGAATTGAGCAAACATTTGCCCTCCATTTTATCTGAGATTCTTGAAGGTGGTGGACTTACATAATGTCAGCAGGGTCAAAAGGGGCAGAAGAGAAGGCAACAGGAAGCACTTCAGTAGGAGAGAGCAAAGACACGCCCCTAGCTCTCCAAGGCTCCGATGTGGTGTGACAGAGCATGAGGAAGTTTCCCTGGGTTCTAATTGGGGAACTTGGAGGTCAGCTAAGGAGTGGCCCATAGTCCTTATAGGCTGCCTCTTAAAATGAAGCAACAGGGAGCAGCAGGGACTCAGGGAGACAGAGATCAGCCTATGCAAGAGCCAGGTGGGGACAGACTGTGCAAAATGGCAGAGGGAACAACGGTCATCATCTATACACAGAACCAACAGATCTGCTGCATATCTACATACGACCAACCCCAAAGGAGAAAGTGGACTTTCCCACTCCTTACCACAATCCAGCACAGAGAGTTCAGAGTCAGGGACTGAAACGACTTCAATTTGAAATGAACTGCATTTTTTTGCATAACCAACCTTATTGCTGTAAAGTTTATACCCATTGAGCTAATAATTATTGAGCACATACCGTGTGCCAAGCAATTGGGTTAGGTCATTATATACATTATCCCACTTAATCCTCACTAGAACACCATAAGTATGCACTCTGATTCTCCCTGTTTTATAGATGAGGACATTGAAGGCTAGAGATTTAATGATTTGCCCACGGTTACACAGCGGGGCAGTACCCCATCTGGAATTCAAATCTAAGCAGATTTATGTTCTTAACCACTATAATTTTGTTTTCTCTTGTGGGCTTTGCAGGGAATCTGTATTTCCAGAAATCACTAAAGCACAAGGCAATTGTAAGTGTTTTTGGAAGTGAATCAAAACAATACATTTACCACTATCCACGAGTTCCACTCTGAGCTTCTCATGAGATTGGCTGCTCAAAGTAATAGCAGTAAATACATTACTTAATTAAAATAATAATAAATGTAAATTTATTAAGGAGAATATCAATTCTCAAGTAGAGGCACTAGAAATATATACTCAAAAATGATACTGAAGCACAGTTTGAAGCAATATGACTCGAGCACTAACAACTAGTAAGCAGAAGCTTCTATAGAGAAAAGACATTTGTGTGAAATCATCAAAGAGAAAATAATTCAGGTCCAGTCAAAGTATTATACTTGTCATGTCCCTGAAATTCAAAGCCACATGTGAGCATCTACTGAATGCAAGTCACTGAGTCGGGCATTAGGGACACAGAAGAGTAGATGGAAGCTACTCGCAGGCGTCTTTCCATGGATCTTCAGTCAACCATAAGATGGTCAAGTCTGTCACATTCTCACATGTAATGCTATCTTTGAAGAGGGAGCTGTGGTAAAAAACAGAGTGTCATCACTGAGCACTAACTGTGTGGCAATGTGCCAAAGGCAATAGACACAATTTATCATAAAGCCATAAAATCTTGAGGTCTGCATATATTTCAGGACTGAATAGACTATAAATACAAACCATAATGATAGACTTATTGAGTGTGGTTCTAGCACTCCACACAAGCTGGCATTTAATACTTAGTGTCCCCCACCCTTTCCATACTGAAACTAACAAGGGAGGAAGCTATTCATCCCAAATGTGATATAAACTAGTCCTGCGTTGGCAAGTGGGTGGAGAGTCCAATTACTGTTAACTAGACCATAACGCAAGTTGTTCCTCTTGCAAATTCATATAATAACCGGGAACCAAAAGAGATTTCTGTTCTCCACAAACTAGCTGAAGTCTTAATGTCAAGAGTTAGGATTAACTGTGAGGCAGTCAGCACGTACACACAAACACATAGACTATGCCTATTTAGTGATAAGCAAAGAGAGAAAATAAATACTGAGGAGCACTACGGTGGTATTGCATTTTGTTGGAGGCTGCTGTTTGGGGGGCAAGGGATGTTCTAGGTCAGTCCCGAAGGCAGGACTTGGGCTCTTGGGGGCTTAAAAGCCAAACATGAAAATTAACTACTTTGTGTTCTCTCCTGTTGAGCTATATGTGGCCTCCTAGTCAGTGGAGACCCAAGACTAGTTTAAATGATGTGATCCAAAGTAATTTTAAGAATGCCATCTTATATCATGAATTATAAGTGTCTATCCTTTGTTAAAATAAGAAAAAGGCCCAAATAATCAAAATAAAAACAAAACACCCTCTGAAAAATGAAAAAAAACTTAAGACTACAAATTATCCTAAATCAAGCTTTCTCTATTGTGATGACTTTGTGATCCTTTCCTGGCATGTTTCCAGATGGGGGAGTCTACAAGGGTTTTTTCTTGCCAGCGTTGGAGGATAGAAGGGAGGCTGCAGCTCTTCTGTAGCATACGCACACCTTCTACTGTTACAATCACTGATATAGGTGCTGCTGTGAAGGAATAACCCCCAATGTAATTAAAGTCCCTAATCAGTTGACTTTCAGTTAATCAAAAGAGAGAAATTAACTTCATCGATTGGAAGGAAGCCTTTTCAAAGAGGGTAGGGGTCCTCTCGAAGTTGAGCTCATGTCCTTGGATATCCAGCTTGCCTGCAATCTTGCCTTCCTGACTGTTGGGGACTTCAGGCT
The DNA here is from genome assembly GCF_036562045.2 of Rhinolophus sinicus. NCBI lineage: Eukaryota > Metazoa > Chordata > Mammalia > Chiroptera > Rhinolophidae > Rhinolophus > Rhinolophus sinicus. Next base: position 140,947,376 of record NC_133754.1, read on the forward strand.
GCTTAGCCAGCCACCATCAGTGGGTAAGCCAGGGCCCCACAATCAATTCCTTAATATATGTGTATATGCATCTCCTACTGGTTCCGATGCTCTGGCTGAACCTAGACTAACACACCTACTTTCATTCATTCAACACATGCTCACTGGGGTCCCCCAGCAGTCCTGCACTAGGCTGAGGGGACACAGTCTCTGCCCTGAAGCAATTTTCAACACTTCTTTAGGGAAGACTTGTGCAGTCTTTCTTTGTAGCTACTTTTTTTGTCAGAGGCCTAGTCAATAGAAGGGTAGAAATACACAAAGAGATGATTATAAATACCCTAAAAGCTTAAATTATTCACAGCCAAATATTTATTTCTTAATTAAGGGAGTTTGAGCTTTTTCTTGTCCCCTAATGCACATCAAAGGCTAGTTCTGACATGAGGTGGGATTCAGTTTGTTCTGAAATTAGAAATTCCTACAGCATCAGAATCGTATCTGTTTAAAATTAGTCTGTGTAACTCCTAGCACAGTGTGGTATGCAGACAGCACACTGATAGCAGATTAAAAGAACAAATCTGGACAAAAATGGAGAGGTTACATGACTTGACCCAAATCACACAGGTTTGTTACAGCACTGGGGTGGCTTCATGTCACTCTGTGTGGGCGATGGACAGGGGTGTGATGTCTCCAGGTGCACTGGCCTTGTACCCTTATGAATGTTTACCCCATGGGGGGGGGGGGTTCTCAAGTTGACTTGGCTGTTCACGAGAGATGACTCTTGTCAAAGTTATCCAAGACCTGTGTGTTGCCAAATTCAGTGATCACTGTTCAGTCCTACAGCACTGGACCCAGTGTAATTTCTCCCTCCTTCTTGGAACACTTTCTACAGATGGAGGGCAACCTAGTGTGTCCCAGTCTCTGACAGTCCATGTATCAGGAAACCCTTCAGGCCTGGGCAAATTGAGAAGGTTGATCACTCTACCTTCGGGACACTTTTTCCTACTCCTATGATGCGGTGCCCAGGGTTCAGTCCTAAAACATCTTCGCTTCTCAATCTGCATTCATGCCCAGATATCTTATTCATTCCCATGGCTTTATAGCCTTTTTTTTTTTTTTTTTAATTATAAATTTCTATTTACAGCTTCAAACCTTTGTGGCAATGTTGACTTTTCCAATTATACTTCAACATCACCATGTGGTGATCTAATAGGCCTCTCAAACAACAAATTCAAAACTATCTCTTAATTTTCCTGCCAATTTGCTCCTCCCACATCTTCCAAGTGGCAATTCCATTCCACCGGCTGCCCTGTGCAAAAATTTGGAGTCAAGGTTGAGTTCTCTCTTTTTCTTATATTCTATATATCATCCATCAGAAAATCCTATCCAGTTTACTTCTGACGTATATCCAGAATCCAACCACTTCTCCCCTTCTCGACTGCTACTACCCTTTACCAAAGCACTACTATTACTTTTTTGAGTTACTGTGATAACTTGCTACCTGCCCTCCCCACCCTATTCTCCACACAGTAACCAGAGTGATCCTTATAAAAAGAACCTATATGCAATCTTTATAAAAATTCAGATCATGCCTGGCTGGTGCTCAATGCACCAGTGACGTGCCATCTTAATCAAAGGACAAATCAAAGTTCTTGCATGGTCTCTGAGGCCTATGACCCAGCCCTGCTTTCTCTACGATCTCATTTCCTGCCCACTCTGCTTCCTTGCTGTTTCTGGAGCATGCCACATATTCTTGCCTTGAGAACTTTGCACTTGCTATTCCTTTCAACTAGAATACTCTTCTTCCTTCAGGTATCTGTCAAGTTCATTCAGAATTCTTCTCAGGTATCTCCTTTCCAGACAGAGGCCTTCATAGATTACCCAAATAGCCCCTCTTCTGTGTTACTTTCTATTCCCTTATTCTGTTTCATTCTTCACAGCACTTAATACCCATTGATAATGTCAGTTCCATGAGGCTAGACTTTTGTTATATTCACTACTATATCCCCAGCTCCTAGAGCAGCTCCAGGCACAGAGTGAGACCCAATACATATTTCTTGAATGAATGAATGAATGAATGAATGCTTAAGAAAATCTTCTCACCTCTCTACTATATTTAACTAAACAGAGCTGAAGACAGTAAGTTTCTTCTGGCTTCAGAGATTTCAAAATACTACATGGCTTAGATTAATCAATACTTCCCTGCTTCCACCAACAGCAATCTGATGCCATTGAGTGGACAATGCTGACGTGCCATCATGAGTGTCAATCTACTTTTACCAAGATGTATTTGATTCCCCTGCTTTATACAATGATGGTAATGAAACTCCCACTCTGTACACAGGGCATCACTTTCGTTTTATCTTCCATTGTGAATTTGCATGAAAACTATACTGAGATCTTCCTTTTCCATCATGATCCCTTCAGTGAGATCAATAGCCCAACTCTTTGAAAGATAAAGCACCAAACAACAATGGCATCAGAAACGTAAGAGAAGACCGTATTTATCCAATGATCTACCATTTAGATCACACTAAGCAGTAAAAGAAAAAGGTTGCTTTCGTGTACAGAAGCTTAAACACCTAACAAAAATGAATACTTTCTAAGGTATGAGGCTTTTTTTTTTTAGCATATTATATACAAACATGTCATGTAACATGGTGTTTTGGTACATATCCAGGATGTGGCTTTTTATATCCTTTTCTTCAGCCCGAGCTGTTATGGTCCAGCTGATTCATTCCATTTAACTTCGAAACTTTTCGATTCTCTTTTTTTTTTTTTTTAATAGGATTTTTCCCTCTATAAAAATGTAGGTTAAGGTCATGAACCCCATACACAGTGTCTCAAATCCTCCTTTCTGCCTTAGGGCATAGATCCAACCCTTTCTTCTCTTGTATACGTATTTCACTCCCTTTCTACTTTGAATAATCAGAAAATAGTTTAGTATTTTCCAGTTTCATCTCAATGAAGCCATCAAACAGAGTTGTTTGACATCACAGCGTGTCTGGCCAACCTGTTCACGCGGCTGTGGCAACAGAGAATGCCAAGGCCAGTGGGTGATGCTGCATTCAAGGCCACTCTCTCTGGCACTGGTCACAAAGTACTCAGGACAATTCTATCGTCATGTCTAAAAAAACCAACCCCAAATGGTGGTACCTCTTCATGTTCAAAAATGCAAAATTTAAAAAGATTTTATCTACTTTGAAAATGCTTGTATATACAATCATTACGGCTAACATTTACAATTAGCGTTAAAAACAAAACCCAATAAAAGAGAAAAAAAAATCAAACACACGCTTTCTCTCACGTGATTTACCAGATTTGTGACAGAAGCCTCTATATTTATATAAGGAGATATCTGCAGGGTTAGCAAGTGGCCCTTGCTTACCACACTTTCTGAAACTCAGAGCAACCAGGACAACAAAAGAAACTTCACGTTTCTTTATGGTCTTCCTCCTATTTGGAACACTTCTACCTATGGAAATCCTTTAAATGATCCTTAACTGGACCACATGTGGAAGGCCTAGGGAACTTGAAAACACTGATGCCTACGCACATCCCATGGGATTTTGATTTAATTGTTCTATGGTGGGCCTGGCCTCAGGTATGTTTCTAAAGGTTCCAGGGATTCTAATGGGCAGCCAGGGTGAGAACTTTCCTCTAAGTCTCCTCAGCCTTCCCCATGAAGCCTTTACCTCCTATTATATCATGGATCTTTCTCGCTTCTAAACACCTATCACACTCAAAGCCAGTATGGATTCTCTATATTATCTGTCCTCCTAAATAGATCACAAAGCCCCTCAGAGGCGACACCATCTCCTGTTCATCTTCTTTGAATCTCGCACAGTATTTCCAGAGTGCCAAATACATAGACAGCAATATTAGCCACTATTTACACATCCATTATGTCATTCTATATTAACCCTGATGGGGTAGCATTATTATGCCAATATTGCAAAGGAGGAAACTGAAGCCATCATGGAGGTTAAGTAACTTGGCCCAAATTATACAGCTAGTAAGTGACAGTTATACTTCGCCAGATCCATCTGACTCCAAGTTCCTGCCTCTTGCAAGACAGCAAATTTATAATTGACTGGGTTTTAAATAACTTGGTACCAATTAAATACTTTTTAAAATTAAATAACCACTTGCATCACCATATGGAGTTGTTTAAATGGTGGTTATATAAAGAAAGGTAAGAGAAACAACAGTGAAAATGCACAATTTTTCAATTGTCCAAAATAATTCAATGAATACTCTACAGTTTCTCATTTTTAAGAAAAGTTTTCTAAAGCAGCTTCAGGTTGAGACCCTTTAGACCAGGGGTGTCCAAACTGCGGCCCGTGGGCCAACTGTGGTCCGCAATCCATTTTTAATTGGCCTGCAGCAAATTCCAAAAATATATTTAGTTTACTTAAATAAACCAGGTGAGGCAATATGTACTTCACCTCGAGTGAGTGGCCCGGCTGTTTGTGTATTTTACCGCATATGGCCCTTGGTGAAAAACATTGAAAAAAGTTTCAATACCCCTGCTTTAGATGATAAACTACTCCTCTGCCTTGCCAGAAATGAACTGTGCTAAATGTCCCATTCTCTTTCCATGAAATGAAAGAATATTTTTTATGGGAAATCACCATGTAAGTTGATTTCTTTGGAGGAACCTTCCTTCAGGAAGATGACTCAAGGGAAAGAACAGCCACTTCATACTGACATTACAACATGACAACCAGGTAAACATTAGGGTGATTTCCTAAGCAGGCCATGCTTCACAAAAAAAAAAAAGGGAATCGAATTCAGGCCTCCCCTTGGCTCCCTCATGTCTCCTGCTCTTCAGTCAACTAACGAGAAGGGATGGGGCCACAGACAGGGCTGAAGCTGCAGTAGAGATCAGGGAAATTATATTCAGAAAACTAAAGGAAATAACCAGGAGTAATATATTTTAAAAGCTATTCATTTGCAAATAGAACAAGGAATAAATTAGGACCGGTAGAAACACATGATTCTTGTATAGTTCAGCATTTTTGCTATTTCCTTGATAGCTTCTGTTGGAAAAATGGGTCATTAAGCCACATGTTAACTCTACTACGCAGCTAATGAATTAATCAAAATTCACTTTCATCAAAACCTACTGATGAGGCAGCATAACTGCCAAAAGAACACCTGCAGATATTAAGCAATTGTTTTTTCATTGTGACTTCAAATTGAAAAAAAAAAAAAAGAAGAAGAAGAAAATTTCTCCTGAAGAAATTTAAGGCTGCAGCATTGAAGTCAAAGCTGGTGTAGAGAAGGGGTTAAAATCTGTTAGCTAAACTTCCTGAAAGCCTCTTAATAGTGATGTCCACACTATTTCTCAAGACGGCCACGGCAGAAAGCTGCAGTCTTAATTTACAAAGAAGCAAAGCACCAAACCCCACCTCCCCTCCTTGTTTAAGATATAAAAGTATATCTAGTCACATTTTCACTGCATATTTTGAATACAATTTGAGTCAGAAATTTAAACATAATTTTTTTGGGTTTTCAATGAAATGCATATTAGCACCAAATTAAACCAAAAAGCATTTCTAATTTATCTTGGTTTAAAGCTTATCTAACATATCTGAAAGCATGAACATTATGCACTTGATGTGCTTTTATTATAATCTGCAATTCTGAAACAGACAAGAAAAGTACAAATAAAAACAGCAATCTAGCAAGCCGCCAAAGTCATAGATTTTCTGAAGAAATGTCATCACAACTTACCCTTGCAGGACAAGGTGCTGTACATTTTTCAGTACTACTATTTCATCAATGACAAAGCACACAAATTATCCTACTGAAATTATCTCCAATCACTCCAGTAAACATACCTTTAAAAGATACACAGTTACACGGCGTGTAAATTGTTACAGGAGACAAAATGGCGGCTACAGGAAACCAAGTGGAAGGTTACAAAATTTCTAAGAGCAGAAGTGGTTTTGAAGTAATAAGTGAGAAACAAAAACTAACCTAACCTCTGCAAGATAACCACCAGAACAAGCAAAAAAGTACCCTGCGCTGTGCCTGAGGAAGTGAGTGCAGTGGAGGCTGTAGCTCTCTCACAAAGGAAGTGAATACTCACTTCTGGTTTTACAAACCATCTCATTTAAGTCAGATTGATCCTATTTAGCACACGTGTGGCATTTAGTTCTCAATTAATATAATATATATATATATATGTATATATACACACACACGCTGAACAATTGGTGTTAAAAATGTAGGCAACCTTCAACTTAAAAAGTGTGTTTTTAAAATGGGGGGAGGGGAGGGTGAGCTATCTGATTCCATTGATATGAAGTTACAGATAAGCCAACATTATGATGACAGAAATGATTCAGTGATTGCCTAGGGCTGGTTGGGAGAGGAGATGGACTGCAAAGGGGCACGATGGGATGTTTTAAGGCAAAGAAACAGTTCTACATCTTGATTGGGTAGAGGTTAAATAAGTCTAAATTGGCCAAATTCATCAAATTGTACATCTAAAATGAGTGAATTTTATTGTATATAAATTGCACTTTCCAGAAAAAACAATTTTTTAAAAATTAAAGTTTGGAACTTGGCTTTTCGGGTTTTGGAATACATTTTTCCAATAAAAGCATGTTACAAATGGTAGTAGTGTTCCAGGTTAATCTTCCCCCTACCCAAAATATGAATTATGATTTGGGTGAAATCAAGTAGCCTGGAAGTCCCAGAGACGTGAGAACCACAATGCCTGGAGGTCCATTTTAGTCTAAGCCCCCGATGAGGGAGGGAGAGAGGGAAGTAGTCCGATGCCAATAAAGTAGGCTCAGAGCTAGGAACTGGTGGTTGGAAGTGTAAGGTAGCGGTGGGAAGATCTAAGGAAAATCAGGCGGCAAAAGCATACAATGGATGCTTCTGCACGTGACCATTCTCTAAGCAAACCTGTAACTCATACTTACTAGTTGAAGAGAGGTGAAGCCAGAAATACTCATGCTTTGTCGATGGCACTGGCCAAGGTTTGGTGGGAGAGTAAACTGTTTCCTTATTTCCGCTGAAGAATACCTTGGGTTAAAATAGAAAAATCTAAATGAAGTGGTAGTTTTCAAAAATCATCACAATTATAGATACAATCTTTGGTGCCATGTTATAAAACGTAGGCCTTGGCTGGGCAACTGGCAGAACTGATTAAAATGTCATCAGTGGCCTGTGGGTAGACACGGTAGCTTTGTGTGATAATATGTACACTTAAGAAGTTCACAGAGACCAGGATGCCTGCAATGATGGCTGCTGCCCAATACTGAAAGGAGCAAGAGCTTGAAGCCCAAGGAAAAGATCCAGGGCACTTGGCTCCTTCTTCCCAGGCCATTCAGAGGCATTGTCTACAGGAGAACATCTGTCTCTGACGAGAGTCCTTTACACCCTGAGCTGCCATTTTGATCCAGTCATTCTCCTTTCAAGTAGTTGAACCCTTCTGGTTGGCTGCCTGTGATGATAGAAAACACTATAGAACTGTTATATGAACACTTCTACCTCCCTGAGGCACCTTAGATACTACCTGCAATTCCAAGGACTGCATTTTCCCCAAACTGCTCCCAGTAGAGAGATGTTTTGAGTCACCCATATTGACACTGCAGAGCACTCAGCCAACATCACTGGTAGCAGGGATGGAGCACATGAAAGTTGCTCTCCATTGTCCACTCACAGCTGCTGGCATGAGACTGCTGACCAGGAAGACCGCGGCTTATGAGCAAGATGAAATCTGAGCACTCATTTGTTCGTCATTTGTTTCGTACTCAGAACACATTTTCTCATGAAATCAGTTGGTGGTTAGAGGCTAGTTCACAAATGTGTATTTAAATTACAATGAGGCCACTGTAGAGTATAACTAGTAACTAACAGATTATTGAGGATCAAATGAGATCATATATTTAAACCATGCTGTGTGTATCCAGCAGAGGAATACATAAATTTTTAAAATTATAATTTTAAAATATAATATTTAAATATTATAAATAAATCTTATTATATTTTCTCCATTATAATGTGTGCTAGGGCAGAATTACTAATTTTCCCGCATGATGAGGTTCCTGACAGGGTCTGGTTGGCTCCCAACCTTGGCAATGTGGTACATCCAGAAAGGCAGGAAACTTGTCCTAGTTCCACCTGTGACAGCCATTCTCCCACCTCAAGAGTACTTCCATTTCCTTTCAGGATATGCCCACTCCTCTAGCCCTAACGACAAGCAAAGAGGTGGGCACATAAGCCAACATGGGACAATAATCTCTCCTTCCCAGGAGTCTAAACGATGAAAGGATACAAAAATGGAAGCAAATGGCTGGAGCACATTCATGCCAGTGGTGGTCCCCTATATTATGATGCAATGATGTGGGAAACCCCACCGAAAGTCATAGTACCCCATATTAATTGTACTCTTCAATTTTTTGAAGCACTTTATTTTTTAAAAAAATTATAAGAAAATACTAAGATAAGGAGTAAGTATTCTATTATCCAACAGGGAAATGCAAATCAAAACCACAACGAGATGCCATTTCACTAGGATGGCTATAACAAAAACAAAAAAAAAAGAGGGGTAATAACAAGGGTTGAAGATATGAAGAAATTGAAGCACTCATACTTTGTTGGTGGGAATGTAAAATGGTGCAGCTGTTTTGGAAAATATTCGGGCAGTTCCTCAAAAAGTTAGAGTTCCCATATATCCCAGCACTCCTAGGTATATATCCAAGAAATATGAAAACATACTTCTACAGCAAAGCTTATACATGAATGTTCACAGTTACATTATTCATAGTAGCCAAAAGGTGGGAACAACTCAAATGTCCAAACAAAATGGAGTATATTATACAATGGAATATTATTCAGCAATAAAAAAGGAAAGAAATACCAATATATACCACAACATGGATGGATCTTGAAAACATTATGCTAAGCAAAAGACGCTAAACCAAAAGGCCACATATTGTATGATTCCTTATACAAAAAAATCAAGAATAAGGAAATCTACAGGGACAGAAAGCAGATTAATGGTTGCGTAGGATTAGTGGCTGGGAGGACTGGAGGTAAATGGGAAGTGGCTGCTAATGGGAATTGGGTTTCTTTTGGGGGTGATGAAAATGTTCTGAAATTGACTGTGGTGATAGATACACAACTCTGTGAATATAGTAAAATCCATTGACATGCACATGTTAAATAGGTGAATTGTGTGGTATGTGTATTATTTCTAAATATGATAGATAGATAGATAGATAGATAGATAGATAGATAGATAGGTAGATAGATAGATAGATAGATAGATGATAGATAGAGACATAGATATACATGTGTCTCTCTGTGTGTGTGAGTATCCTATAGAGAAAAGAGTGAAGGTAAGAATTACCAAATATAGAATGATAGCCAGGAATGGAAGAAACCTTTCAGATTTTGATCCCAAGTGCTCACTAGGCTGATTTTCATTACAAGTTGGACAGTCATCAATTTCTAAATAATCAACAGATTAGACCACTGTCCGAAACAAAAGGCCCATCCTGCATAAACAATACTGTATCTTGTGTTTGGCACCACAGGAACCCAAAACAGCATGCCAACATTTGCTTACTTAAAAATATGAATATCGCCACAGGGAGTGGAGATTACCAAGCAAAAGTTCCTTTTTATGCCCAAGTTGACTTTTCACAGACAAGACTGACTGCTCCTGTGACTTCTGCCTCTAGGTCCTCTCCCCAAGACCTCTCAAATAGCACATTTCAGTTTCATGGTCATTCAAAAGCCCTTCCTGTCATAGACCAGAGGGGTCTACCTGAAAAGGGGATATCTGACAATGTTCAGGAAAGGAAGTGGCATTGTGAGAGAATCAAAGAATGGCAGGAGGGAGGGATAGGTTCTTGCTTTCATTTTGAAGCAAACTCTGTCATCCTACGCCACAGCCCCAATACTTTTTCATCATGAAAGCAGAATGTTCCTGCTCTTCACTCCTTCTCAAACCGGTCATCTGGTGTTTCTGTTGCAGAGCTCCACGAAGGTTTCCTTCCTTAAATAAGTTTTCTAATTCAGACTTATACAAATGATCTGCTTCCCTGACTCACTACCTCACACGGATCCTATTTCCTTCCTATCCCTACAGGATCAATTCTACAGAAAGCGATGAAACCTGTCCCTTCAAAACTGTCAAATATGGAGACGAATTGTTTGTCCTTAAAATGAAAATAGTGAATCATCCCACGTAGAAAAGAATTGCTTTGTATCGCTTAAAGAACTTCAAAATAAAGTATCACTGGAGAGGCCCTACACACATATTAAACTAGCAAAAATAGGCTAGAATGAGAAAATTACATGTTGGTCATGCTGTGGGGAAAACAGGATGGTTCCACATCCCTGTGGATTGTATATTGGTTCAGTGTCTCTGAAAAGCAATCCTGCAATATGCAACAAGAAGTATAAAACTGTCATTACTCTTTCATCTAATTACCTCACTTCAGAGAATATACCCCATGGAACTGATACAAACAAAAATATAATTGCAACAGAAATGAGCATAAGAACTCTGTATATAATAGCAAATATTGAAGGTGAGAGGTTTTGGGAACGTACAGTGGGATAGTGGATGGGGGGGAAGGGGGGTCCACACAGTGTGAGGGATATAAATGATAAACGTCTAAGTTTTGCTTTGTCTTGTGCACCTGAAACTAATTAAAAAAAAAAAGCAAATATTTGAAAATAAACAAAGCACCCCATACTTGGCAGAACACTAAGTAAATAATAGCATAAAATAAATGAAATATGATTTTACCATTTAAAATAAAAATACGAATTAGGTTGACCCATGGAAACATGCATACAGAATAAGTTATAAGTAAAAAGTAATATGAGGAACTAAATACAATTGCCTAACAATATATGTGTAAATATACCACAAGGATGAGAAATCCTTTTGGTTGTTATATATAGGTAGCTTAGTAACTACCCCATTCAGCTCTTCCTCCTGGAAAGTTTCTTAAGTTCATCATTTTTTTTAAAAAGATGCATACATATAGTCACAGGTGCACTCTTTGAGATTTTTTAAGTTATGTAAACATCAGCTATTAAGTTTATTGATATGGAACTTCATTCTCAAAAGAGCTCCTAGCACCCCAGTGAAGGAGGAAGCCTGCCTACACAAATAAGAGAACAGAGCAAGGAAAGATCTCATACAAGCTTGGTGTCCTTGCAGGCATTTTGTGTGGGTTTTATTTCCTCTGCCTTTGAGTCTCAGACCAAATTCAACATACCTAACATAACTTACACGATGCTAGATTTATATCATGATAATATTTCCTTGATGACGATGCCCTTATTTCCTAAGATACCCTTCTTCTAATAACTCAAAATTCTGTATAAATGTTATCTTTATTTCTACAAATTTATCTGTGAGGGAGACTTAGGGTTTGTTTAAAATGTTGATACCCTTACTCAGGAGTCAGAATGGTGGAAGGCGGTGGATAGCAAAACTCTATGTGTTTATTCAGATGGATAGATAGTTGGGATTCATACAGTTGTGACTAAGTATCAGTGGAACTAATGATAGAGCAGAGCTTGCCAAGTGTGGCCTGTGGACCGTTCGCATCAAATCATCAGCTGCGTAATAAAAATGCAGATTCCTCAACCCTGCCCCAGTCCTGAATCAGCATCTCTGTAATTTGGCCTGGAAACTGCATTTTTAACCATCAACTCCAGGTGACTTTCATGTCAAATAAAGTATAACATTCACTAATAGTGCAAGACTATGAGAATGGTTGGTTCATTCATTCATTCATAAAACATCGAGGGCACACAAAGTGCCAGGCTCTCTGCCAAGTGCTAGGGATTGAAGTCCAAGAAGATACGATTGCTACTCCTGGAAGCTCAGTCGAGTGGGTGGGAAGGAGGAAGACAGATGGATGATTGAATAAATAATTATAATACTAGATGATAAGTATTATAATACAAGAATGTGCACAGTGCCTTATCAGCAAAGAGGAGGGAGTTACTAATTTAGCCCAGGAATGCTTAGAGTCTTCTGGAATGAGGGGACTTTTGAACCACGTTTGGGGGGAAAAAATGAGTAGGAGCAGGCCTGATGGGAAAGAAGACAATGCATTTCAAGCATTTTTTAAAACATTCCATAACATCTAGACATTAGGTTTTCATACTCCTACTTCAAGTATTTTAAAATCAGGCTGTCCTGTTTCTTTACAATAGACATAGCTAGAAGAGCAAAGGAAAAGAAGGTGAAAACTCAGTGAATTAGTCCTGAGCACTGCCATTTGCCAGCTGTTTGAGTTCAAGTACATTAGTTAACCAGGCTGGGTCTTAGTTTCACCACGTGTAAAAGGAAGGGACTGGGCTATGTGATCTGTTGGGCACCTTTCCAGCCCTTTCTGGCAAAGATGCTCAAGAATCTCCAAGTGGAACAATCAGCACCATGATCTACACCAGCAGCTGTGCTAGGAAACCAAACAGCCCCGGAAGGCTTTGCTCTGGCTTTCATCGCTGAAAGAAAATTCTTCCACTATGCTGGTATGGCCAGCAGCCAAAATGGTTCAAAGGATTTTAAAACCGATTCAAGAAAAAAATCTTGTCTATAAGCACTTAAAGAGGTTTTTTAGGGTGTTCCTGAATGTCACACATTTTAAACAACAGTGAAAGGGGTGGGATAAAGAAAAGCAAACATATAATGTACTCTTAGTAACTAACAACTGACTGCAAAACACTCAACAAACACAAAGTGTAAAGTACACAGCTAGTAATAAATAATAATTATGGACATTTGTGACTGGCATATGTACATATGGTATAATTGAACCTTATAAAATAGCATCATTCAGGACTAGAAATGATTTATACCAAGTGAGAGGTGAAAGAATGTTAACGCCCAAACTTCCTGAATTATAAGGTTAGGGCAGTGTAATAAGAAAAAGAAATAATAAACATGATAAAATCTGTTGTATGGAGAAACACTAGCTCTGAATGATGTAAATAATACATGGTTGGATCACAGCACAGAGCATGTATAAAGTCTGAAAACACAGGAACTACTCAAGAGTGAGGAGTTCCTGGAGTTCACCACATAAATATGATCTACGGCTCTTTCTAAGATGCATCCTCAGAAACTTTTAGTAAATTAAACCTTTAAATTTAAAAGGCTATAAAATGAATTTCTGTAGCAAATTGTATATGTGTATTATATATCTATACAATATAATGTATATAATACATATATCCATCCTTACATATATATACATGCATACATGTTTTGAGCAATGAAGTCTGGAATGAATTCTTCAGAAGTTCACCAGCCTGAGGCTTCGTAATAGATATTTCAGGTTTCTCATATTTTCCATCTCTTCTCATAAACAGACAAGCAATAAATGTACTTCTGTAAAGATGATTCAACAGGTGGAAACATGACTACAAAGAGAAGTCTGCCCCTTATTAACAAGCTGTGGAACTTATGTTTCTTCTTTACAAGGCAATCCCAAATCCCTTTCACTTGGAAAATTCCTCTGAATACAGAAGAATATTTATTAGATGAAATAAGTGTTTGAGGGTTTGTGGGGACAGAGCCAGGAGTGCAGTTTCCAGGCTCTCGCCCTCATGTGGAAAGGTGCTCACTCGGGTAGTAAATGGCCATCAACTGTGAATGGATGGTCATCAGCTGTGGCTAGTTGGCCGTCAGTTGTAACCAGTGAGCCATTGGCCACTAATATAACTGCCATGGCTACGCGAATAGCAAAAGGGGACTGGCAAGAAGATGATGGTTGAGCTAGCAAGGGCGGACTGCAGTTAGCAAGGCAGAGTGCAGCTAGCAAGTGAGGTTGGTTGGCAGAGAGAAGTGGACGGCAGGTTGCAGATAGTGTGGCTCCTGCTTCCTGTGTCTCCAACACAGCCGCCAGCAAGAATATAGTGATATGACTCCCCTATCTATGGCTCCATGGGTGTTCCTTTTTGGCCTCACCATATCCTGCATTCTTATGTGGGGAGCAGAAGCTGAGACCCCGCATGACACCCTGCATGACAGGTTTCCTATTGTAAGCCTAGAGAAGAAGGATTACTCAATGTCTTCAGTGTCTCTCTGAGGTATCTCCTCTCCCTAGCCCTTACATATAATTATATAAGTTAGTTTCTCTCCTGACTTGATGACCACCTACTGATGAAACTACATAATCACCCACAAGAAGACCTGTAAGTGTCAAGTGCCTTTTGTTTGTAACTGTTTAAAGGAAAAAGGGTTTCTCCATAAAAGTGTGTTGAGACATAAAGAAACAGATGTAACATATGTAAACTGAAGACCCAAAAGAGAAGAGAGACAAAACAGAAGCCCAAGTAATATTTAAAGAAATACTGTTGACAAAAATAACAGAAATTCTGTTGACAAAAAGATGCAGATTCATAAAGCTCTACAAACACCCATCAGAATTAACACGGAGAAAATCAAACCTAGATACATCACAGTAAAACTGCTGAAAATCGAAGATAAATTTTAAGTGTTCTTGAAAAAATCTGGTGAAAAGATACATTATTCAAAGACATTGTTCAAAGACATATTACTTCAAAGTGTAATAATAATAATAATAGATTTCTCAACAAAATTGAAATCCTAAAACCAAAGCAATCACATCCTTAAAGTGCTGACAGAAAACTACCAATCTACAATTTTCTACCCAGTGAAAATATCCTTCATACATAAAATATAAACACTTCATCAGATAAACCAAATGTGAGAAAATGTGTTACCAGCAGAGCCATACTAAAGGAAGCAGTAAAGAGCTTTTCAGGCAGAAGGAAATGATCCCAGATGGAAGCACAGAAGTTCTGAAAGCAATGAAGTACACCAAAAGGATAAACACATAAGTAAATCTCAATGATAGTGACTGTACAAAATAATTAGAATAATGACAATAAAGTGAAGTTTAAAACATACATAAATTAAAATATATGTCAACAATAACACAAAAGGTGAGAGAGGTAAATGGAGTATGTTCCAAAATTCTTGCATTATTTGGGAAATGGTAAATTACAAATTAATATTAGAATTTTAATATGTCAAGTACTTATTGTAATCTCTATTGAAACAAGAGACAGATTGAAAAAGAGGAAAAAACAGTAGGATTATACATTTAAACTCAAATATATCAGTGATTATATTAAATATAATCAGGTAAATTCTTCAATTAAAAGACAAAAATCATCAAATTACATAAAAACCTATGCTACTTACAAGAGACATACTTAATTTTTTTATTAAGGTATAATTGACATGCAATATACTGCATATATTTAAAGTGTATTTATAAGTTTGACACATGTATACACCCATGAAACCATCACAGCACTCACTAATTTTCTCATGCCCCTTCTTAATCTTTTATCTCTGCCTCCAGGTAACCACTAATTTGCTTTCTGTGATTATAGATTAGTTTGCATTTTTTAGAATTTTATATCAATGGAATCATGCAGTTTATTTCTCTCTTTTCTTTTTCTTTTTCTTTTTTTGGTCTGGCTTCTTTCTCTCAGCATAATGATTTTGAGATTTACCTGGGTTGTAGTATATATCAATAATTGATTCCCTTTTATTATGCAGGAGTATTCCATTGCATACACATACCACAATTTGTTGATCTATTCCCCTTTGGTGGACATTGGAGTTGTTTCCGTTTTTGACTATTACAAATAAAGCTGCTATGAGCATTCATGTGCAAGTCTTTATATGGACATGTTCTTTCATTTTTCTTGGGTCAATGCCTAGATAAACTGTTTACAAAGTGGTGAAAAAAACTTAAGCAAAAATAGCCAAAAGAAAGCTGGTGTAACGATAGTAATACCAGGCAAAAAAAAGATGTTAAGGCAAGAAGCATGACTTAAGATAAAGATGACATTTCCTAAATGTCCAAGGTCAATCCATCAGAAAGATATAGGAATTCTAAATATCTACGTACCAAGTAATAAAGGCTTAAAGAACTGCAGAAGAGGAGAAATATCAAATCCACAATTATAGTGAAAGATTTTAATATACCTCTTTCAGTAATAGAACATGTAGATATAAAAAATTATAGAGATATATAGGATTTGAAATGAGCAAATGACCTAATTGACTTATACAGAAAAAAACTACATCTAATGACAGAGTACACATTCTTTTTGTGGACATTGAACCATTTACCAAAATTGAGTATATACTGTACCATAAAGCAAGTCTCAACAAATTGCAAAGGTCAGAAATAGTATAGAGCAGGTAATCTGACACTACAGTGGAATTAAACTAAAAATCAACAAAAACATACTAGCTTTCTAAATATTTGCTTAATTTTTGAAATGGATAATATTAAGCATCATCTTTATACTGATGCACATAGGCTGAATGAATGGATTTTTAAAAACTAGTTAAAAACCAAACAAGAGAAAAATTATATATAATATTTAGACATAGTTATAGTTATAAATTATTCTATTTTTATTTTGAGTATGTAACATAGTTTGTATTGTAAAATATTAAAAGTATTAAAAAAAACCACTGTAAAATGTCATCTCTCTCCTATGTTTGTCTGCCAATAATGCAGGTTCCCTCCCCATAGACAATTACATGATAATTTCTTGTGTCCTGTGCACATTTAATACACACACAAATACATGTATATATTCTTTCTCCGTTTTTTACACAAATGGGAACATAATATTTGAAATTAATTTATGTTGTAGTGTGTATCAATAGTTCCTTTTTTAAAATGAAGGCGTATTCCATTGTATAGATACACCACAATCTGTTTATCCATTCACTGGAGATCTGTATTTTGCTTTTTTCACCTAACAAATAAGTACATAAGAATGTCCTCATTCTTTTTCATGGTTGCATATGTATTCTACTATATAGATGAATAATTACTTAACTACTCTCTTTTACACATTTTTGTTGTTTGCATTTTTTGATATATAATTGACATACAACATTATATTAGTTTCAGGTGTACAACAATTATTTTATATTTGTATATATTGTGAAATGATCACCACAATAAGACTAGTTAACATCCAGTACCATAGAGTTATAATTTTTTTCTTGTGATGAGAACTTTTAAGATCTATTCTCAGCATTTTCAAATATGCAGTACAGTACTATTAACTATAGTCACTATGCTGTACATTACATCCCCATGACTTATGTTATGACTGGAAATTTGTACTTTTTGACCCCCTTTACACATTTACCCCACCCCACACACACTCCAAACCCCACCTCTGGCAACTACCAATCTCTTCTCTTAGCTATAAGCTTGGAATATATATAGTGTGTATCAATAGTTCTGTAGAAATATATATATATATATATATATATATATATATATACACACACACACACACACATATATGTGTGTATATATATATATATATATATATACACACACACATATACATATATATATACACACACAGAGAGAATATACACATACACACACACACCACATTTTCTTTATCCATTCATTCATCGATGGACATTTAGGTTGTTTCCATGTCTTGGCTACTATAAATAGTGCAATGAACATCAGAGTGCATATGAGTGTATTTTATCAAATTAGTGCTTCTTTAGATAAATACCCAGAAATGGAATTGCTAGATCATATGGTAGTTCTATTTCTAATTTTTTGAGGAACTGCCATACTGTTTTCCATAGTAGCTGCACCAATTAACATTACCGTGTTGTCTACAATTTTTTGCAAGCACAAATAAAATTCAGTAAATTGCACACGTTAATTCATACATTTATAAATATATCTGTGGAATAAAGTCCTAGAAGTGGAATTGCTAGGTCAAAGGTTTTCTGCATTTGTCCTTCATAGTATTTTACTAATTAATACTCTAACCAGCAATATAACAGAATGTACAAAATGGTTTCATCAAATTTAAGGAGTTAATGGACTAACTGGTTATGCTGTCTATTGTTATCTGTAAATATCCTGTACAGTCAAGAAGCTGTTTATCTGATAAGGAAAACCAAGGTCTTCACTGAGGAGCTAATTCCTTCCTTTTGTGGGCAGGAAACTGCTATCTAATAAAGTCAATCCCTTCATTTACAGGGCAACTGTAAAACTCAGGACAGTATGGTCACCTACCCTTAGACTGAGATTTGGTTTAGACATATGGAGTTTCTGGTCCCTAAGGGGACTCCAAGTGGAGATCAAGTTGGCAGTAGGGTAAACAGAACTGGAACAGAAATGAGAGGTTCAGGTTGCATATGTAAATTTGGGCAGACATGAGCTTGAGGTTTTTTTCCCAGAAGGGGTGAGAGATCTCCACCTCTCCACCTATGGTTTCTCACTCATCTCTCTAGTAACCCATCATCTAGATGGCTGAATGTGGTGTCTACCATGGTGTGGTCAGAACCTGTGGTTTTGGCTCATAGATACAGAGAACAAGTGATGAGTGCTAGGTTGGAGGGGGAATGGAGGACAGGGTGAAAAAGGGGAAGGGATTAAGAAGTACAAATTGGTAGTTACAAAACAATCACAGTAATGTAAAGTCCAGCATAGGGAGTATAGTCAATAATATTACAGTAACTATGTATGATGCTGGGTGGGTACTAGCCTTATCAGGGGAATCACTTCAGAAGTTCTAAAAATGTCTAACCCCTACGCTGTACACCTGAAACTAATATAATGGTGAACGTCAACTGTAATTGAAAAATTTAAAAAGAAACCAGAATCTGCAGTCTTGGAGCAAAGCCACACCGCCCAGCTAAAGGGCAACTGAACCAACCTATCAAAACAATCATCTATATAGTTCAGCGTTGACTCCTCTTAATGAGCCTAATCTCTGAGGAAAACCCAGGTAATAGAGCTCTCAACAAGCGGGCCAAAGATCTTCTTGAAAGCAGAGTCTGAATGTTGAGAAAAACTTCCCAATTATTAGGATTGTGGAAGGTTGACACAGCTTTTTAGGGAAAACAGAAAACCACGCCGCTATTCCTTGAGTGCTTACACTGCTCCTGGCCCTGTGCTGATATCGGATGTGTACCACTTCACTGGATCCACACAGCAACACGATGAAACAAGTTTATCTTCCTCGTTTGACAAATGCAAAACTCAGGGCTGGAAATGTCTGGAGTCAGGACTTGAAGTCAAGGCTATCTGACTTCAAACGCTGTGCTCTTAGTCACTATGATTATAAATGCTTAAAAAATGTATATAAATCTACGTACACTATTTAAAAATACATAGAAGGAAAACCACTAGAAGGAAATACTATTCGCAGTTATGCTAGAGGCAGGATAATAGGGGTTTTTTCTGTTCTCTTTTCTTTTTCCAAATTGTGCTGTGTTGCCATATTTTTATGACAGAAATCATGTACACACATACACACACACACACATATTTTTACCTACCATGTTGTCAGCTTCCTGAACAATGTAAATTCTGTTGAAACACAGAAATGAGCCTGAACATCTTAAGAATCTCTTGAGGGCTGTTTTCACCATCAGTCTATTGTTTCTAAGTCTCCTCCTGGAGTTTCTAAATAAAACTGTTCTCAGCATATTGTGAGATCTTGCACCCACTTCCTGATCTACCTGGGTTCAATTACACTCAACAAACATTTTTGGATGCTACTGATTCAAAGCACCTCATTTCTCCACTCTGATTTGTGATTTATCTAAGTTATGTGTCCCTGGCATGGCCAGATCCTTGGCCATTTAGAGGTCACAAGCTGTATTTTCACCCAGGGCCATCTTCCCTCCAGGGCTATTAGTTTTCAGACGTGTTGGCCAGGACAGTGAATTAACAACACATCTGTGCCTTAGTGAGGTGGCTCCAATAAGACCCTGAGAGCCTTCTGGCCTCTGCTATCCAAGGTGACTGTGGCTGTGAATTAAAAATGCCTTGTACCACTGGGTAAAGTGGGGAGGTTTTAATGCCCTCCTGTTTTGAGTTTTCTTTGTTAAATTGTAGAACTTACTGAGGTGAACACTGAGAAAGTGTTCTCTGCTCTTGAACACAGCCTCAGCCTGTGGCGGACGATGGAACTAAGTTGAGGACTGTAAAGTTGGTTGTATCTTCGTGAGCACCCTATATTGCAACGGTTCTCAAAGTGTGGTCACCAGAGCAACAATATCCATACCCCCTGGGAATCTGTTGGAAAGGCACACTTTGGGGCCTCACCCCAGACCTACTGAATCCTAAACTCTGGGGTGGGGTCCAGCAATCTGTGCTTTAACAAACCCTCCAGGAGATTCTGAGGTACTCTGACGCTTGCGCAAGTCTGAGAGCCCCTTGTCTATTGCGAGCAGACAAATGCCAGCTGTACCTGCCAGCCTTCCCTTGCCTTTCACTCATCTTCTCTCACAGACTTCGGATGTCACCATCTGATCACCCTTCCTCAGCCTAACTGACCCTACCTAGCTAGTTAATTTCAAGATCGAGATTCTAACAGAACTTTTCAATGATGTTTATACTTAGCCAGAGTTAGCTAAAACATTCCACTTGATACAAATAGTTAATGTACCCCCAAATAACCACTGCCCCCATTCCCTTCTTCCCCAGTCCCAGACCATCTCCAGCTGTTCTCAAAATTTGTTTTAGATTGGAGGATGAAAACAATGCTTCTCAAACCAGAGACACTGCATTGTTGCTAAGTCATTAAGCTATTAATGGTTAGCTACTTGTTTACTTTAGGAAAAAGCTCTGAAGTGAGGGGAGTGGAGACTAAAAGGGGGATTGTTTTGGACAAACAGCAAGGTTAGGAAAGTTGTAGAATGAAGAGAATATTTTGGTTAAGAAGACTAGAAAGGAAAGAGGAGACACATATCCAGATGTCTGGCATTGATTTATTTTCCAACAAATATTTATTGAGCACCCTGTTCAAGGTTCCACAGTGTGCCTTTAAGAAGTTTATATTTGAATGCGCACTGATGCCTGAGCTTCTGCCATCATTATTTTGTGTCCAACATTGCCCTATCCAATGATCTTCCACCTTATGGTACCGCTGTGTTTCACGAGAGTTAGTATCTGAAGCAAGAGAATCTTTTGGTGCCTTCATAGGAGGGGAGGAGATGACCAAAATGAGGGAAAATTGTTCAAAAAGGAAAGGTAACCAGACCCCACCTCAACTAGCCAAATGTAGCCACTCCCAGAGCAAAGGAAATCTCTCTGAGTCTTCTACATTTTATATTTTATAAGTTCCAAGTATCATGCACATTCTATAAAGCCAAAAACATTCTCCTAACAGTTGTCCCATGATATAAGTCGTATTTCCATTGTACAGAAAAGGAAACTGAAGTAGGGAAGAATTGGATGACTGTTTGAAGTGCTGAAGCAATACCTGTTCTGACTTAAGGAGCCACGTCTTCCTCGCCCAAGACTTTTTTTTTTTTCTTGCACAGACCAGTATATTTACATTCACGTAACTTTAACACTCATCCATTTCCAGACGCGAGGCCCAATCTTCTGCCAACATTATCTAGGAAGCCACCATGTCCTTTATCATTTCTGCAAATATTCTTTCTTGCTGGGCTCAACTAGAAAGAGCCTCATTTTTGTGTTCTACCAACTATTTGCCTGATGCTATATACTTAATTAAATTTCTATCTAGTTATAATAATAAGTTCCTTTACTCATCCCTTACTAAAGTATTTGTCATGTTCGTATGATCCATGCAGAAGTAAAAATCCCTTAACTCACTTCCTAATAAATGAGAGTACACTCTGTATACTAAACAGTTATTCAAGAGGACAGTGATTAGGGTATTTGCTTTCCTGAAATTGTAAGGTCTGACTTACGGAGTCCTGAGGTGTTTTAAATCAAGAATACTGGCTGAAAATACCAGCTCATCTAATTTGGGGGGGAAGAGTTTCCTTATGCAATATTTTTTTCCCATGTGCAATATTAGAATAATGGAACATTAGAAAACTACTATACTTATTGCAAACTTTATACTAATATAATGGGTATAAATTATTCTTAATATTGAGAAATGATAACAGACTAGAGGACATGAATGATAAAGTTACATGAACTTTTTTAAGAGACATATATATGGCAAATATGAAGACTGTATGTAAATAAATTTCTTTCTTTCTCCATTAATTGATGATTTCTTCTTATTAACCATTTTAAATCCAAAATAGTTAAAAGAGTCTCAAAATAATTATAAGGATGACCTAAAGACACTCTAGATTCCTAGAAAATTACACAAAGTACTTATAATTGGGCACATATATGACAATCTTACTTTTTGGGTATCAAGGCTGTGTTTCTTTCTCTTTTTTAGAAAACTTTCATATGAAACTGAGCTCACTATTAAACCAACCTGGAAGTCTCAGGTAATAATACGTACTTGGTGCTCACTCGGATGGAACTAGTCGGAGAATGTGTGTCTACATATGTTGTTCTATCTGTAATTTCCCACTCCCCCAGCAGGGGAATGACTTATCCATAGAAACGTCAAGTCAAGTTTCCCAGGATAACCTAAGTAAATATTCTCCTCCTTACTACTATGTAAACAAGTTCAAGGCACTTTAGACTACAAAAGTTAAGAAAGAGAAAAGAGAAAGGAGGAAAGAAGGAAGAGGATTTGTTTACAGGAATGAAAAGAAAGATAACATTGCTCACTTAATTAGGATGAACTGCACTGTAAATGCTGAATAATTACAGGGTCTGCTTCAGAAGACATGAACTCAGCTAAGCGAACACACTGGCCAGGAACCAAATAGTAACAGTTGGGAATTATTCAGTTTCTGGCCTCATATTTTCTACAGAGTCCATGAGGGTGTAAAAGATGGTCTTACTCAGAAATCTTAATCAGTAACAAACTGTTGAATGGAATTGCATCTCTCAGTGAGATCTTGCTCACCAAATTTTTCTTCAGCCACACATATGCCTTCCACGGGTTTGCAAATTCTGTCCTGGATCTAACTATTACATTAAGAATGTATCCTACTGTTAATATCATGGTTCTTATTTGAACTGCTCTCCCAAATATGCAGTTCCCAAATATTCAGTACACAAGGAAAAGCACTTTGTTAAAAATAGCTTTACTTTTTACCTTCATCAAGGTAATAGGGAGTAACACTTAGCTTTAACTTCCTTCAGTTCTAGAATACTTTGTGTTCTAAAGAGGCTCTTGCATTTGAACACAATTCAAAATCTTGGCCGCACCCTCTTACCTCAATGCCTGAGTGTATAGTTATAATCCCTGAGGGTGTTCAAATGCCTGTGTACCAGGTGATTGTGCACTAAACACACTGAGGTGAATTAATGGTAATCAACATGAATGAGATTTTAGGAACAAAAAGCCTATAACCAGTTTCTGAAATGACGCCATCGCATACAGAGGAGAGGACACATGTTGGGCACAAAGCCAACATCCATGCAGCTCTTCCTGCGACATTCTCTTTGGTCAAAAGTAAGGTGTGCCCCACAAGACAGCAGGTGAACATGTCCCCAGTTTTGTTAGTATGTTATTTTAGCATAATTTTCAGAGTCTTACAAAGGCTCACCTACCTCATCCAGAACCGCTATGAAGTAGGCAAGACACGTCAATAGTTGCTCAGGGAGATTAAGGGACAAGTCAACACTCAGTGAGATTAAAGGGCGGCCTAAAGCTAACAAGCCTTGCAAGTGGCAAAGCTGGGATGGGAACTTTATTCTCTTAATTCCCAAGAAAGTAGATGATCGTCTTTGTTCTACAGAAAGTTGCTTTAAGTAGGCATGATGGGTAGAAATCTATGTGTTATGCTTTAAAGGGGGCAAAAATCCCTGACCAACTGTAACTTGCTATGCTTGGAATTCCCACCACTCTAAAGCTTATAGGAAGTGTTTCATTGGGTTGAATGATTAGACACTTGAGAGAATAATATATAAACCAAACCTCCTATGGTGTCAGATTGCTGCATCAGCTTAATGTATTTCCACTAATCTGATGCAGGAACACTGAGGAAATGAAGTCCAGACCATCCCATAGAGACCTAGGGGTCTAAGGAAGAGAATGAGTCCCCAAAGCAGTGGTGGGAATGGGGGTCCAGTCCTTTTCCAGCAGGGATGAAGAGTAAAGAAGGTAAAATCAGGTTTTCAAAGCTAGTTTTAGACAAATGCATTCTGAATCAAACCCTTGTCCAAGGACAAAATAAAGCTCTCTGTGCCTTGGGACACCCAAGGACCAACTTTGCCCCTTTCCCAGTTTTCCTTAGATTAGGAAATAACAAGTTAGTTTAAATGCATGTTGGCTGCCAACAAAAGTTAGCTAAAAATTCTATCCTAATTTATGCAAGAAAGTCTACATATTTTTTCATAAGCAAATTTAACAAGTTATCTTTCATATCCTCCTGCTAACGTACATAGTAATCATTTTCCAACAAGTAATAACCTTGGTTCAAATTCTGCTTCATCACCTACTAATTATGTGATCTTGGGCAAATCAGTTGACCCTGCTAAATGTGGTAGAGTGAGCAGAAGCATGGAGACACACAGAGAGGAGGCAGTAAGAAGAGGCTGTAACACATTAGAAGCCAAGAGTGAGGAGCAGCCATGAGATGGAAAGATGTCAATAGGGCTAGCAGAGGAGGAAGGAGGAGCAGGTAGAGAGAAGAAGGAAAGAGGGAGACCTGGAGTCCCAAACGTGTCAGGCTACAAGAATTGGCCTTGGCAGATTGTAGAAATTCAGCCCCACGTAAGTAGATGACTTGTGCAGTAAGCAACTGCACAGCCTTCCGTGGAAGGCCTGGGTCCACGCCTAAGAGCAGTGACTGCCACTAATCTACGCAAACCCAAGATCACAGACCCATCTGGAGATGTGACGAGTACTCAGCTCAGGCCATCACTGCCATGGAGCCGTACAAGCCTAGTGTTACCGGAAATCTGGATTTTCGTGTGAAATCTGCAGTTTGTAAATGTTGGCAAGGGTGGGGGAAAAAGAATGGCCCTTGGATCTGCAGACCCAATGGCGGCGAAGCAGCTTCCTAGTCTCCTTACGTTGTGGTGGATCCTTAAAATAATTCACCATTAACTGAGTTAACCTGGGAGTAGCTATAATTGTTATAACCTAGAAAAGTTTACTACTATGTGTAACTACTATTACTACAATTAATAATGCTAACTCACACTTAATGAGTGCTTATCCTCTGACAGGGACTATTTTCATTAGCCCATTCAATCCTCACAACCACCCTATGAAGTAGGTTATTATCTACACTTCACAAATTAGGAAACTGAGACCAAGAAAGGTTAAGTAACTTGCATAAGAAAATTTCTATAGGAGTTAACCTTTGGGCCTTTTCCTTTTCCAGCTGCTTAGCAATGGAAAGCTTAACGTGTGAAAGCTTCCTGAAAAAGGGATATTAAACTTTACCCTGACTACTCAGAAGAACAGGTTTTGGCTTGTCCCTGAGACTTTGAACCCAGCTCGAGTATCATTAATCCTTCCTTGGGTGAGTAGTCTTGGAATATGTTCTGAATGTAATTCAAATACGTGTATTAGCAATGGGAAAGAGATTTAAGAGCAATCACTGAAGCTTGATTTTTCATCAACGATGAGTCTCCTTTTTGTGCATAGTTTTGTCTCTTCGTACTGTACAGAAAAACAAATCTCAAGCACAATAAAAAGGAAGCCCTCTGAAGTCCAAAACCTGTTAAGGCACCAAATATTTTCCCAGGACATGGGATGGGGAAAGCAGAGGAAGTACCTGCAACAGAAATTTCATTCACGTTTTTATTCAAGCCCTTTCTACATGAAATGTTTCGTCTACTATTTTCACCAGCACCCTCCATCCCCTGACGCCTCGCTTCTTCCTAGAAACTGGCTGACTCAGTTCCATCAGAAAAGAAAACCTTCATCCTCAAACTCTGTATCTCTCCCCTTCCCCGGACCAGCCAGCCTCCACTTCCTTCACTCCCTCGCACTCCCTAATTCAGTGTTCTCAGGCTTCCACCGTGCCCCTCAGCAGAAGCTGCCCTTGATACAGCCACTAATGGGCCTTTCACAGGACAGCCTGTGACCTCTTTCCAGTCTTGTTCCAACTTGACCTTTCTGTTGCATCAGACGCTGTTGACCTCTCCATCCTTCATGAAGTCCCTCCCTGGGATTAAACACACTTTATCAACTCTACTAGTCAAATGTCCTCATTTGCTTGAATCGGGTTTCCTCCCTTTTATACCCCTTAAGTGTTGTTCATTCCCAAATGATAGTACTTGGATGCATTTGGGATTGAGGGTCGAAGGATCAGCCACTTGTTCCTAAAAGATTTGCTCATCTGGAGCAATGGGGAAGCATTGAAGGGGAAAAAAAGGAAGACTCCCAGCAATGAAAAACCCAGGATTATGTGGAGTTAGAGCATCTTGTTGTGAGGAGACTACTGTGAATATTTTCTGTAGAGTAGGTTATTATAAATGGATTTTTCTCACAGGAAGTCAGTTGCTTTGATGGTTTCATTCCTTCAAGGGACAATGTGAAAGCTGTTGAGCTGAAAACTACCCATTTTTATTGTTTCGCTCTCATGGAAAAATTCTCCCTAAAGAATGCAGAAAGGAATTTCTATAAAGCAATTAATTTATGCTCTTTTGCCCAATTGAAAGCAGTAGCACATGAGTCTTACTGTTTCCTGTCAGTTTAATAATAAACAACTCAGCCCTCTCTTGCCCTCACATCTTGAACCCCACATGCTCCTAAAGATATGGTAAATGCTTGTGCCAGGACATAACAACAAGTTAAAAAAGATTCTTAATGTGTGGGATACAGTCAAGAATTTTAGATGGTCGATGGTCACAAGACATGGCTCGTCCTTACAAGGCCTGTGTTATAAAATAAGGGAGAGGTCCTTGGGGTCAATGGCAACTGTGTAGAGTTTTGAAGATGTTATGAATTATCCTGATGTTATAGTTAAAAGCAATAGTATAGCCTTTGAAAGGCCAAAAATGGCAGACATGATATACTTTAACCAACAGAGAACAGAGGTTTGATATCATGTATTACATTTTTGAAGGGAAATTTATTGAGGCTGTAAGATTGCTGCTAACAGTATGTAAAACATCACTGACTTTTCTCTTTTCATTTACCTTTGTGGAGGAATAGCCTGTGGTCAGAGGCAGGCTAAGCCTTGGATGGTGACTTTTCTTTGTACTACTTGATTGAATCTACTGTCAGAGATGAAAAGTCAGCAGGCAAATTTAGGATTACGTGAATACGCTGGTGGAGGCAGTTCTGTCCCTAAAAGTCATGCCATAAGGCTATCTCTGGACTCGAAAGCTTGCCATTGGCCCAAGATCCTGGGCAACTTCCCAGCAGTCCTTTGCCTCTACCTTCACCCCGTTCTGTGAGGCCCCAGGTAAGGGAAGGGTATATGGCAGCAACAGTTACAAAGACAAGCAGGTTCAAAGGGAGAAATGAGAAGATGTACTGAGTTCAACTTGGGAGAGTGTGACCTCCCTGCTATAGTATAATCCTCCTTCCATAAGTCTGCATTCAGTTTTGCCCTCACCATACTCTGTGCCCTAGAATGAAGGAACAATATCAGACCACAAATGCCCATCCAGAAGATTATTATGTTTCTGAGAAGTCCCCATATTCCAGAGTCAGTTCTGCTTCCTCAGGCAGCAACTCTGCATTTGGTAACAACATGGTCTCAGTAAAAATGCAGCTAACTCTAAAAGTAATAACCCACTATCAGGGGTGTCAAAACAGCAGCCCGCGGGCCAACTGCGGCCCATGATCCATTGTTAATTGGCCCTCAGCAAATTCCAAAAGTATATTTAGTTTACCAAATAAACCAGGTGAGGCAACACGTACTTCACCTCGAGTGAGTGGCCCGGCTGTTTGTGTATTTTACCGCATATGGCCCTTGGTGAAAAACATTGAAAAAAGTTTGGACACCCCTGCACTAAGTGCTTATCAGCCACATACCAATTCATGTTGAAGGATGGATCAACTGTGAGCTTATTTTGAAGGTGGTGGGGAGAGAAGGAGACAGACAGGTACAGATAGAAGCCTTGGAGACCATGTCTGGATGAGAATCCCAGAATATGCTAGAAGTGGGTAGAGCCATGGAGGGAAGAGAATAGGAAAGCAGAGAAATAAGGCCAACGTCACTTATACTGCAATTTTCTTCAGGCCCTGATAGTTGAATCAGAGAGAAGGGAAGGGAAGGGGAAGGAAGGAATGGGGAGAGGAGGGGAGGGGAGGGGGTTAGAGGGGAGAAAGAGGGGAAGAAAAGAGAACACTTGATATAGGTGAATGGAGTTTCTTTGAAAGGAATAAATGTTAAATTGACCAAATAAATATGGTAATGATTCAGGCCATATGATGATAGAAAGTTCAGTGTTGGAGGCTAAGAACTGGGCAATGTTAATCTCCACTGTCTAAAAGGCACAGGCCAAGGAGACATATGGAAATATAGACAAAGCAAGAGAACTGAGGAGTAGAGAATGCTCTATGTGTATAAAAGGGGAGTCTGACTTATGAAAGTTTGATCTGAGATCAATTTAATGGATGATG
Organism: Rhinolophus sinicus; assembly: GCF_036562045.2. Classification (NCBI taxonomy): domain Eukaryota; kingdom Metazoa; phylum Chordata; class Mammalia; order Chiroptera; family Rhinolophidae; genus Rhinolophus; species Rhinolophus sinicus. Next base: position 140,975,828 of record NC_133754.1, read on the forward strand.
ACCAGCATTTTTAAAAATGCAATAGAACAGAAGAAAAAAGAAACAGAAAATGTCAAGGTGTATTAGAAATAGCACACGTTGAATACAATTTCTTGAAACTTTCGTTTCTGTGTGTGTGTGTGTGTGTGTGTGTGTGTGAGAGAGAGAGAGAGAGAGAGAGAGAGAGAGAGAGAGAATACTAAATTGTAATATAATATAAAGAATATTTCCTTCCATGGATTATGGTAAAAAAAATCTTGAAAGCTATTACTGAAGACCAAGTTAATAAGGTTTTGGAGTAGTAGGTACCATAGATTGTTTTTGACGATGGATGATACGAGTTGTGAAGAGAAAGGGGGATTGTGGGCCAAGGGGTCCCTTTCATTGACATTCTCTTCCAGAGGGTGGTATGGGAAATACATAAGGTGTCAGAGTCATCTAGATTTGGCCAATGAGATATACAGAATAACTTTCCATCTGTGGGTTTGTAGTGTGGTTCATAACATCAGCAGCATTCAGAAGTGTGAACGAATGTGCACTGGCGTGAAGGGACCAGATGTGACTGGAAATGTATTTGTTACTGAAGCAGAGAGAGATCACTTCCCAACATCCCAAACATTCTCTACTCCATCTGAAAATCAAGATTCATGCATTATACCCTCAGTTGCTTATGCCCCTGAAGTCTGGGCAGTGTTTTTAGTGGGTTGTTTCTAGTTTGGATAATGTGGTAGAAGGGAAAAAGTTAGATTCTTTAGTATGAAAATGCATCTTTGTTCATAGCTAATTTCAGAGAAAAATCAAGTCAGTTTTGGCCCACTCTCATGGAAAGACAGAAAAAACCAACAACATAAAATCGTATTCCAGCTGTGATGAAGAGATACCACCACAGGATTTTCAGATGCTATAAGGCTACCTCTGGTTGTGTTTAGAGTGGACACAGTCCATCTACCTTGAAAGTTAATCCTCTGACCCGCCTGAAACAAAACGAAACATATTCTGGCATATGGAAAAAACAATCTCAACAAATTCCATGGCAAGGTCATGATGAAAACTTCAGCACGAGAGCTGGCTTGCTGGCAGCAATGGTTGGCAATAACAGGCGGTTAAGCACTTGAATTGGTCTTAGCTAGACCTGGGTTTCCACCACTTCTTTACCACTAATACCCTTGGTAACTGCATAACCTCACTCAGCCTCAGTTTCCAAATCCACATCCTTAGGATAATAAGAATCCCTTAATCTTTCAGGCTGTTATGAGACTTCTACACGGTAATGCATTTAAAGGACATAGGAAGTGCTCCATGAATGCAAGAATTAATTTTTAAAAATAATTATTGGTGATCACATCCGTATCTATCTCTTTCCTTCTGACATCGACAAGAAATATACTGGTTTCTCAGTTTCTCCTAGTTTGTATTAGTCTTTCCCTGTCAGTGAAGACAAATTATACAGCTGATCTTTCCACTTCTTCTTAGTAAAACAGAATATTGAAAAAAAGTCATAGTCAAGTTACTATCATATTTTTGACAGACTTGGGTCCCAAATTTCCTCTCAAAGGCAGTGTGGAGCCTGGCAGCCATCCTTTTGAGTGGATCTAATAGGCAAAGCATTTATAAAAAGACAAAGTGATGTTAGCTCCAGAAGGGATTTTAGAAAACATCTAATATAACTCTATCTGAGACCCAGAGAGATGAAATGTATGATTCTTCTAAGGTTTTTCAGGTAGTGTGTAGCAACCCAAAATAGCTGTGTTTGAGAAAAGGCAAAAGAAAACCTTACACTTCTATATAACTTTACTCTCTTCAAGAAAATATACATTTAACTGCCTTAAGAGGGCTAGTTTATAGATTCTTGACTATAGCTGGAAATTTAGGTAATTCATATGATAGCCTCAAATAGGGCCAACATTATCCAGAAAAGCATTTATTTTAAAAACTGTGGACACAAGAAAACATAGTAACAGTATTTGTCCAAATTAAATTTACCTTTAGGATCACTGACTTCATCATAATAATAGTTTCAGTTCAGTCTTTTGAGGTTGATTTTTTTCTTAAAGCCATCTATACAAGATTGATCTTACCAGTTTATACTTATTTGAACACAAACCGTCTTTCAATAACTTTCCCCAAGAATTAAGGCAAAGTTCACGGATATTTTTTCAAATATTTTTAAACTTCATTTTAAAAACAGATGTCACACAAAACATTCAGAAAGACAAATGGGCAGCTGTATTTGTCAGTGGAGACCTTTGAGTCTGTGATTCAATTTCTAGTATTTATCCTGAGGAATCATTAAAGTTGTAAGTAAAGATGAATGCATAAATGTATTCAGTAAAGTGCTGTTTCTAGCGATGAATAATTAGCAATAAATGTAGCTTAACAGAGGATTAGTTAAATAAATTATCATCTATCCTCACAATGGAATATTATGCATTCATTTAGAAATGTAATGCAAGAATATTTAGTGACATGAAAAGTTGTTCATGATATATCTTCAAATAAAAAAAGCAGGTTCAAAAACAGTATATAAGCATGCTTCCTTTTTTGTAGAAAATATTCCTAGGTGTGTATCTCAAAAGATAGATGATAGATAGATAGGTAGATAGATAGATAGACAGATAAAACCTGTTAAAAGTGATTAACTTTAGATCAAAGAACCAGAAATAATTTTTATTTTTTAAATTTTTGCCTATGTACACTTACGATTTGTCTATAATTCACACATATAGCTCTTGTAATAAGAAGCCATTCATTATTCATTTTAGGAAAGAATAGGAAATACGTCTGTAGTTCTGTAATCTATAACTCTAGTTGCTATTTTTCAGGATGAATCGCTTCTTCTCCTCAATGGTTCTACTTTTTCAACATTTAATTTCTTTCCCATCTCTCATATAAACATTCCTGTGATCACATGACATGTCTTACCTAAGTAGCTGTACCAAGTTTCCTCTGTAGTCTTTCATAACTGCCAGAACTTTTCATAAAAGTTACTTTTTGGGAAAGGTAACAGTGTGTGTCTATCTTCTCTTTTAGTATTCAGAAAATTTGATGTCATAGAGAAACTTAGGTCCAAATTTCCCTTTTGCTTTTACATCTTCTTCCCTACAAGTTTACCATTAGTTGCGTGCAGTGTGTGAGTGTGTGTGTGTGTGTGTGTGTGTGTGTGTGTGTGATGTATGTGTGGGTTGTAGGGCGACAGCTTCACAAATGAGTTAAAACCTTACTTTATGTTGTTGAGGTGGCTGTTTTTAACTCTTATCCATCTCTCATTTACATTGGATTTACTTTGTCCTTATTTCATTTTCTTTCCTGAGCATCAAACAAGCACGAGACCCTGTGATGGGTATATGACCCGTTACCTCATTGACTAATCACAGAAACTTGGCACTTATTCCCGTTTTATGGATGTTTCGTTAATATGTGCATGGTGCTCTTTGATTTAGGTAGCATTTTCAGAGCTATTACTTCATGTGATCTTGTGACATTGGTGTTATTAATATTTCTGTTCTGTTCTACAGATGAGAAAACTAAGATGCAGGGAAGTAAAATAACTTGTGTAAGATGCTACCATTGAGGATTAGTGGAGGTGGGACAGGAATTTGACTTGTTTGTCTCCCAAAATTCTGACTTGAATGTCTATACTGTTTTCCTTTGCAGTGAGGCCTTTGTGAGTTGTTATTATCACTAGAACTATTAACATGAATAAGGAAGATTGATTTCACAGATTATTAAAATGACTGAAAGGCAAATAAACAAGGAGTTTCAACAGAACCAAAGTGAACCAGTCACAAAAAGTAAAGTGATTAACTTCTCGTCAAAATTTTCCTGTCATAGACGGGAGGTTGGGCTACTTGTATGACACCATAGCTCCTCAAGTGGGAGTGAACGTTTTAGAAGGCTTCTTTCTCTTACATCAGAAATATCTGGTTTTCTGTCAAATGAAATCTTACTTGTAGATCAATCACTCAAAAGCTGTTTAAAAATATCTTAATCTTGTGGTTTCTCTTAAATATTTTAAAACTGACTGTTCTCAGAAATAAATGGCTGAGCAACTTGGCTCCTTATCAATCTGCGGGGTTTCTAGAAAGTGTTCCATTGCACCTGGCACTTCTGGTGTCCTTGGTTGTGACTAGATTTTAATTATTATCTTTCCACTATCAGCCACCCTGCCTTACAGAATAATTGTGCCTTGTGTTCTTACTGTCCCCTCCTTCCATCTCAGGTGCTTCAGCCGCAGGATTTGGTTTTTGCTTCCCTTGTGGCCTCCACACCCATATCCCTGTGACTTAGACCACATGGTTTTTATCTACCTGCCAACAGCACAGAAAACCAGGCCCATACATGTTTACTGAAATTTTGTTAATGGCTCCTTTGTGGCACAGATAGCTCTCTGACTCCCAAAGATCCGTGTTCCCCTCTCAGAGTGAAGAGCAAGCCTCAAACTTTAGCATCTCCAGGAATGTGAGTAGAAGTGATGTGTGCCACTTTTAAGTTGAGGTATTTAAGAACGGAATGCATAATCCATCACTCTTTTCTTCCTGGCCACTAGCTGAATGATGCCAATAACCTGAAAATCACAAGACAGCTGAGCCGTAGGTGGAAGCAACCTGGGTCCCTGAGTCACTGCTTGGAGGAGAGCCCCTTGACATGCATCAAACTGTGACATGAATTTGAAATAAGTTTTTGTTGGGTTCATCCACTGAGATTTTGGGGTGACTTTTTACAACATTTAATTTACCTTGATTAATACTGGACCTATAAGCCCGGATATCCCTCCTCATTAGGCCAGGGTCCTGGAATGAGATGAGTTTGAATCTGCTACAGATATTAATATGGTGGATGTGCCATGATGCCACAGTGGGAGTTCTGTCACTAATTCATACCCACAGCAATTGTTAGCAACTATGCAGAGACTACTAGTTGTCTATCAATAGCCATTATCTCCTTCCTTCTAATTCAACCCTAGTTTTGTTGAGGGTGGCAATGTGCTAGCTAATAAAACTACATTTGCCCACCTCCCTTGTAGGTAGAAGTAGCACAGATCTTACCAATGAGACATATAGCAAATACCTTTGTGCGAGTTTCTGGAAAAGTTCCTTAAAAGGGAGCAAAGTTAGACGGCATGCCTCTTTTGTCTTCCCTCTGCGTCCTGTATTAAATATTCTTCCCATGCATAAAGTGTCAGGAGCCATCTTATGGATGAGAGCCACACACTAAGAATGGTGGAACAAAAAGACACAAGGAACCAGGGTCTCCAGTGATATCTTGGGTTATTATACCCAGTCTGGATGATCCACCACTGGAATTCTTGTTATGTAAGAAAATAATTAAACTCCTACTTTGTTTAAACCAGTTTAGTGGGATGGTCTCTTCCTTCCAACAGCTGAAATCAATCCTAACAGATATAAGGGTAACCCTTCCAAAACAGCCCATGGCACATATCTTCCCAGAAGGTTGGTCTCTTTGCCTCCCTATTATATTCTTATCTTCCACTCACTCTAATTCTTCCCAGCCCTGAACTTACACTGGACCACAGCAGTTACTGAGTTCCTAAGCCCATTTGGTAACTCTTGAGGATAAAGTGCTCTCTGACTCTTTACTTAGTCATTTAATTTAGCCTCAACTCCTGATCCTTTGAGTGACACATAGCAATTTTCAAGCACCTTCTCTCCCCGATATCCTCAAACTGCTGCTTCATCTCTGGACCAGACAGCTCTGCAGTCTGGGCTCCATCAATGTAATTATGGGATATAAGAGAAGCCCAGGAAGTTATTAAGTTCACTCCCCTGCCTTCAGGCAGGGCTGTGTTTAGCTCTTCCAGACATATAGCTGCCTTCCTTAGGCCAAAAATGTCTCTCACAAAGCATGACTCATTGCTAACTTTGAAGTAGTCACTTTAATCTGCTCTCAGTTTCTTTCCCAGTAAAATGGGTATTGTGATCTGAGCAGGGAATGACAAGTCTTCCTGCTTAAATGTGAAGTTTGAAATGGGATATGATTACTTTCTTTATTGAGCACTATAATATTTGCAGCTCCTCCCAAGAAGAGATTGAGTCTTATCTCCCTACCCCTTGAAGCTGGGTTGCCTTGTGACTTGCTTTGACCACTGGATGTAGCAGTAGTAACACTGTATGAATATGAGTTATAGACTAAGCCTCAAGGAGCCCTGCAGCATCCTCTTAGAATGTCCCCTCCCCCATGAAAGGAACACCGAGCTAGACCATTGAAGGGTACGAGACCATGTGGAGAGGGAAGGCAGGAACCAAGGCCCTGGATATGTGAGTGAGGCCATCTTAGATGCTCCCGCTTCAGTCGAGCCACCGAGTAATTGCAGTCACATGAATGGCCACAGCAAGACCAGCAGAACTGCCCTGCTGAGCCCAACTCAAATTGCCAACCCACAGAATCATGCGAAATAACAAATTGCTGTTGTTTTAAGTCACTAAATTTGGGGGTAGTGTATTATTTCCTAGGGTTGCCATAACAAATTACCACAAACCTGGCAACCTAAAACAACAGAAATGTATTCCCTCACTGTTCTAGAGGTTAGAAGTCCAAAATCAAGGTGTCAGTAGGGCCATGCTCCCTCTGAAGGCTCTAGGAAAAACGCCTTCCTTATTTCTCCTCGTTTTGGGTGGTTGCCGGCAGACCTCAGTGTTCCTTGGCTTGTGGTGGTATAATTGCAATGTCTGCCTGTCTTCATGCGGCCTCTTCCCTACGTGTCTCTGTGTCTCTTGTTATACGGACATCAATGATTGGATTTAGGGCCCATTCTAATCCAGTATGATCTCATTTTAACTTGATTACATCGACAAAGACCCTATTTCCAAAATAAGATGACATTCACAGGTACCAAGGCTTAGGAATCTTTTGGAGGAACACAAATCAACTCATCATAGGCGCTTAGTTAAACAGCAAACTATGACTGCTACCGGTACTCTTTCCTATAATTTTTTGTACTTCAAACTTAGGAAGATAAATGTAAAGATAATAAAATAGAAATGACCGTTACGTTCTTAAAGATAACACATAATACTGCCAGTGACAGCTTCAAAAATCTCCCAGTAAGAAAATACCTAAATAGAATATTTTACTTATTGTTAGGAGTTTTAATGCTAGTGCAAAGCAACCCTTGTTATATATTAGACAGTATCAGGTATTCTAATACCTTTACCCACATGGAAGACTTATTTAAGGGGAATAATACACATGCTTTTTCTCTAAGATCAGAGCACACTCTGTTCAGCGCCGTGTGTTATATCTGTGTAAAAGTCAAAGCCTTGTCAGAACCTTCTAATTACCGTTGTTCCACTTCTTTTCTGTCTCATCCAAACTTTTTAAAGGAGTGGTCTCTACCAGTTTCCTCCATTTCCTCTGCACTGACTCCCTGTATAACCCTGGGAAATCTGACTTCCTTCCCCACAATTCCACTAAAACTGCTTTTTCAGAGGTTTCAGACATTGACTGTCAAGGCAAATCCAATAGCTCTTTCTTTGTCCTCATAATTTGGCGCTGACCTTTTTAACTGCCCTTTTTTCATACTACCTCAGTCAGCCATATGTTGGCCAAATTCTTCTTCCTCTTTTTGTAGCTCTTCCTTCTTGTACTAACTGGCAGTGACACTTCATACACACCCATTCCTTTTCTTTTCCCACTATACTTTCCCACCTAGAAAATGTGTCCATTTTCTTTCCTACCCCCACCTCGCTGATGACTCCCTAATTAATATTTTCCATCCTGACTCATCATTCAAGCCCCCAGCCTATATCTCAGGCTGTCCAATAGAACTGTTGCATATTTTATGCTCATCTGTATTAGTTAGGGTAGGTCCGGTTAACAAATCATCCAAAAACCTTAGTGGTTTATAAAAACAAAGACCTCCAGAGAGAAACTGTGGCTCTGCTCTAATTGTCTTTACTCTAAATGCAGGCTGACAGATCAGCCTCTGTCTGGAACATTGGTGGTTGTATAGAATAGGGAAAGGATGAATGATAAAGGCCAGACTGGCTCTTAAAGATTCACTTCAAAGTGACCACATCATGTCAACAAGGAGAAAGGAAAATCCACTCACGGGAGTGCAAATATGTGTAAATGTGCAGTCTACTGTAGTCTCTTAAACAAGAACTCTACAAAAGAAATATATCATCATCCCAAAACTAACTTTAATTCCTAATTTTGATCATTTCTCATTGGCACCATTTTCATCCAGTCTTCCCAGAATGGCAATCTTGATGTTATCTCTTTTATAAATATACTTCCCCAATTATAAAAGCTGTCTTGGAAGAAAACTTGGAAAATATACATACATACATGTACCTCACAGACAAGTAAACAAAAATATCAATAATACCATTACCAGGACACTTATAACATGTTGGCATATGCCCTTCTGGTCCACTTTCTATCATAAGTATTGCTCTATCACCTCCATAGGGAGATATACACATATTCATTTTTCAATTAAAATGGTATCATAACACATATAGCTTGTGGCTGTTTAAAAACTTACCAAGATAATTTCAATATTTTCTTTTCCTCCCTTATTTAAAAATATCATCTATATGGTAATATATGCAAATTTAAATACCCAGCTCTGACTTCTCTCCTGAGTCTCACATTCCTAAAGAAAACCACATAGTAGGTAATTCCATTTGAATTTCTAACATGCATCTTAGATTTAATATATCCCCAATTAAACTGTTGATTTACCCACAAAGGCTTCTCCCCCTCTGGTCTTTTCAATCTTTGTTAAAAGTATTAATATCTACCTATAACTCCATTGTTGGAGACATCTTGATTTCTCTTTTTTTCCCATTGTCCCCAACTGCACATGTAATCCATCAGCCTAATCTCCAAAATACATCCCAGAGCTAACTGCTTCTTTTCCTCACTATTCTCAGCAATCTGGTCCAGCGTCCCCGAGGACGCTGCACTACCTCCCAACTTCTCTCCTTCGTCTGCTTTTTGCTTCTCTGTGTGGTAACCAGAGTGACCTTTTAAACACAGAAGTCAATTACATAATGTCTCTGCTCTAAAACCTTTCCCTTGCACTTAGAATAACATTTAAACTTTTTCCATGGCTTATAAGGCCTTTCTATGATTTGGTTTCTGCCTATTTTTCTCTTCATCTCTACTGCTCTCTCCCTCATTCACTCTACTTCAGACACACTGGCTCTTTCTTTTTTTCCCCAATACACCAGACTTCTGCACCAGTGTGGCACTTACTTATTCCCCTGCCTGGTCTTGGCTCAGAGTTATCGCCTCAGGAATGCCTTCCTTAAACATTCTCTCTAAAATATCCACACACCCCCATACCCCAAATATGGCCCTTCCACATTCTCTGCATAGCACTTATTTTATCTGATATTTCCTTGTTTATTTCCTGGTTTATTTTTTTATTGTTTTCCCATTGGAAAATTACTTTTTTTAGAACAAGAACTTAGTCAGTCCTACTCATGACTCTATGCTCAGCACTTAGAACACTGTCAGGCACATAGTAGGCTACAATCAATATTCATGAAATGAACACATGAACACATATGCAATAGCTTCTCAAGTCCAGCTGATTCCCTTTGAAGTCTCTATAGACACAATCCCCTTTCTTTCCATTCTTGTTACCCCAGCCCAATCCCAGACCCCATCACCCCACATCCAAATGACTGCAGCTCTCTCCTTCTCCCTTGTATGCAAATCCCTCCAATCTATTCTGCATATTGCTAGTTATTCTTCCCATTATATCTGTTTCATCTGTCCATCACCTCCCCATCCTTCAGAGTCTGGCTGAAGTCTCATCTCACCTTCCAGGGCTGCTGCAACTACTTGCCCTCTGAGCTCTGTCAACATTCCTGCCTATAACTCTTACCCATCTGCACAAACACCATCTCCTGTGTCCTCTGTCTTTTGCATTTATGTTAACCTATTCGTTCCAGATGAATTCTGAGAGCACATAATGGCTTGTTTGGGGTTTTGTTTGTTTCTCATGATGCCCAGAGAAAGGCATAAGCAATCAAAACAATTCTTGTGGAACTGAATAAAGTTATTGTAGAGGGAACAAGACACAATTGGTAAATTGGTTACTCCTTCTAAAGGGATTCTATGAGGACAGGTCTCGATTTGGAAGGAAAGAGTAAAATGCAAATGCATGAAACAAACCAGCCAGAGTGTGAACAGGGAGACAAAAATCTTGTTCACACAGAGAACAGCTGGCCACCATTGTCTTGAAACAACATTTATGTTAAATAGTTGGATAGAGTACATTTTAAGTGGACTTTGAACCTGAGCTTTTCTACTGGCCTAAGGGAAAGTGGGCTGTCATTCCAGTATAAATTACTGCCAGCTGACTAGCACCCTTTAGGCAACTCTAGCTTGCCTCCCTAGTGAACTCCGAAGCCCAGCCAGTAATCTCTTGATGAGAGCCCAACATCTTCCCTGGAGTGCCTTCAGTCCACCGCAGAGAGCTGAGTACAGAAAACTCTACCAGTTCCACCAACGAGAGGGTTTGCTGTGTGCTGAGTATTGTCCTGTGCCGGAGTACTAAGGGGAAGCAGAGATTGGGGGGAAAGCATTTCTCCCCGTTGGCATTCTTCCCAGTTGGTCTAATTTGAGGTGAGGCGCAGTGGAGGACCACCTCTCCCTGAACAGAGGCAAGTCATGCCTGACCAGTCATCCCAAGGACAAAATAACCACATACAGACTTTTGAGCAAATACCACACCCTCTTTTGCTAATCCACATACTTTCCCTAACCAAATGTCCAGGCAATGAGACAAAATCCTTATTCTGTTATTTATTTTAAATAAAATTAAAAACATATTATTTGAAAATAAACACATTATCAACTCAACTGCTTATCTCAGGTCAAATGAAAATCATGGGTACATTTATCTGATGGAGAAAAAAAAATTGTTTATAAAACTTCTTGTCAAGGCAGCACTCCTCACCTATAACTTCAGAGAAGTCAGTTGAAAGAAATGAATGGAGAAAAGGCTGGCTGATGTTTAAGAAAATCACTATAACCATCAGTTACTGGTTTCGCTTGACAACATATAATGGTTTGCTGCTGTCATTGTCCATGCCTACAGATAATTTATTTTGTATTTTTGAATAAAAAGACATTTGTACATTCCTGATGACTAAGTGCAAGAGCCATGTATCAATGTACTGCTTTCAACTTAAATCACTGAGGCATTTTTACTATTATTCTGTTAAAATCAGGATTTAGTGCTTGCCATCACCCGATGAGAAGTTAAGAAGCAGCCTTTCTGTGGAGATTAAGAATGTGTACAAAGAAGAAAAATATCCAATTATGTGACCACCTTTGTGTAATAAAAGTTTGTTTAAAGTTAAAAAAAAACAACAACAAAAAAAACTTCTTGGCCATTCTAGTAAATGAGTAATATGACCATAATGTAAGGAGTCACTGAAAACATTACCAGAATGCACACATCTAAATAATGTTGTTCTTTACAATTTCACACAAGAAGTGCCATATAATTTATTCTGATAGAGCTGCTTTCCTGGAATCACTTTTGGAATTCCTCTTTGCAATTGTTTTCAGGGCTACTTGAAGAGGCATTTAAAAAACAGCTCCATTATTTTATAGTCCCAACTTATCTTTAACTCAAACTGATATTACTTAATTTCACAGGCTTGCTTGAATATTAATGACTTTGGCTCATTCCTGAAACCATACAATATGTTGTTTATAGATATGTACACACACGCACACACAATAAAAGTGCAACTTAGGGTTAGTGCTGGCCTCTGAAAGAGGAAATGAGAGAATAGGAATGGTGAGCAGAACAAAGGGCGACTTCACATTTTTCTGTGTTAAAAAAACCCCAAACAGCCAAAATGTAGTCACTTTTGCTAACCTACATCACCAAACCAAAACTTCAAGAGTAACCTGATTGCAGTTTCAGCCTCTTTCAGAAGTGGAATTTTAAACCAATCAGTCTGAAATTTCCTGGTAAGACCCACTGTCTTCCCCTAAGGAAAGGTGTCCTTACCTGAAATAATCCACTCCTTTAACTTCTTAGTCCCACCCTTTTCCTGCCATCAAAACCTTCCATTTTGTACAACCCTTCAGAGCGCACTTCTAGCTGCTAGATGGGGTGCTGCCCAATTAATGAATTGCTTAATAAAGCCAATTAAATCTTCAAATTAACTCAGATGAATTTTTTTTAACCTCTGTAATATTCTCCTTTTTAACTTAAAAATACCTAAAGCAAAAGTGACCAAATGTTCACATTTGTTAACTCTGCCCACTGACCAGAATCAACCAATGTTAACATGTAGTCACTTTTGACCATATCATTATCTGGTCCAAGCTGCTTGCTACCTCATTATCTGTATTTTCCATATTTTAGACACTTTCCAAGAAAGAAAGCAAAGTCTCTCTCAAAGGAAAAAGATTTCACACCATTGAACTTATTTTTAAAAATAATTGTACTCCAGTAGATGAGAGCAATTCTAACAGAATTTCCAAAAATGTTTTAGCTAGTGCTATTTAGATAATGCTATTATGCTTAGAATAAGTGGCAGGACCCCCAAGATGACCACTTTGAAGGCACAATACCCAGTATGGCGGGCTAGGAGTCAAGGGAAGGCGCCTTCCTTTTCCAGTCCATGATTTTGGGTTAATCTCTTGTTCCTTGCACGCAAGGCGGTGACTTGCTTATCTTTGTATTTCCAGAGCATAGAACAGTACTTAGAACATAGTAACTCTTAATAGCTGGAGTGAATGAATGAATGAACGAATAAATTATCCAACTAACTAGCCTTGGACTTATAAACATACTAACTCATCCATGTGCCAGAAAGTCAAGAGATGGGAGGAAGTAGAAAGGGTCCATTATTTTACAGTTCTGCGTTTCTTACTCTAGTTCCAGTTTAACCTGAATATCATTGGGTAACCTGGTTGTTCGCCACTGAAAAGACTTAAGCGTTCCTGTTTCTTAGCCTTCTCCAGCAAGAAGTCTGAGTATTGTCACATGCCTGCTTTCTCAAGGTCCCTGTTAAAGAGGATGGAAAGGTCAGGTGTTGTTAACATCATCCCATTCCATCCATAGCTCTGTGTGGGGAGTTGAGACAGAAGACCTAGTCCCCTGAGCTCCACCTCTCTCCCTAGGTAACCAACCACATGATGTAATAATATTTTCTTTTCCATGTAGAAGTAAACAGTAGCTTCACACAGACATGGGAATTGTCAGAGCTCAAAGAACTCAAACTGAAGAAAATTTCACCCTGGCAGAAGGTTATTTCAATTGCACAAGGTGCCTGAAGTTCAAGCAGAGCTTTCCCTAGAATCTGAAAGAAAATGATTCTGAGTATGAAAGACCAAATTTCAATTGCCGGAAGCCTCTACGGTTGGTCATTGGTCTAGAACACAACAGACAAATGAAATAATTCCTAAAAGCACCAGACACCACTCTGCCACCACTACTAAAAACAGCACTATTACAGTGCAGACATACATTTACACATATGAATATATATATTTCTATGCTTGCATCATCTTTGCAGACAAAGTTAGCAAATACTTCTCAGGAAGATGTCTATACCTTCAATTTGTTCTGGTCCTCATGTCCAAAAGTATTGGGCTTGCTCTTGAATGCAATCTGTCTTTTTAGCTCCTTGTTTTTATCTTCCAGAAATCACTCAGTAATGATGGTTATTATATTTAATATTTTGTTCCTTTTCTACAATGATGAAATGAAGATACGTCAAGTTCCTAACACAATACTTAGCACGTAGTAAGTATTAAATGTTACTTATTGTATTATTATTTTTAAATGAAACTGAGATGGCAGTTATACTGGTATAGTAGTTAAGAAAGAGGATACCAGAGCAAGACTGCCTGCATTTAAATCCCAGCTCTGCTCTTAATTAGCTACTTGTGACTGTGGACAATTTTCATTACTACTCTGTGCTCAGTTTTTCCATCTGTAAAATAGAAATAGTAATTGTTCACCCCTACTTCATAGGGGTAAATGAGTTATACTCATATACTATGTAAAGACTTAGACTAGTACCTGCCACACAGTAACCATTATACAAGCCATTCTTATTTATTCCTTTCAATCCTGAATGTCCACAGGCTCTTTAATGGTTTTTTTGCATTCAGCAATTTCGTCCTCTTTACCCAATGTCCTTATTTTACTTCTATCTTTGATCAAGTTCTACAGCTATTCTGTTTGAACTGAAATAAGATTTTGTTTAATGAATTCTCAGAATATTAGTAACGCTATTTTTTTTATAATCTATGAAAACACTAAATGTCAGTAAGGGAAAAATAAGGTAGTTGATAAGAATTAGTGCTCATACAAGGACTGCATTATCATATTTAATGCAGAAGTGCCTGAAATCCCAAATGCAAACATTATCATGAACTGCCTAAATAAGATCTAATCTTTCCTTTGTGCACAGGAAGTCAGCGACAGTTAAGCTGAAAGGGAGACAAGTATATAACACTTATAAAAAACTAAATTTTGCTCTTCCATCTCAGAAAAATGCAGTGATGGGGTGTTTTCTCTTGTATCTCCCTGAGCTGCAAGGTCTAGATCAGGGGTGTCCAAACTGCGGCCTATGGGCCAACTGCGGGCTATGCTCCATTGTTCATTGGCCCGCAGCAAATTCCAAAGATACATTTAGTTTACTTAAATAAACCAGGTGAGGCAATATGTACTGCACCTCGAGTGAGTGGCCCAGCTGTCTATGTATTTTACCGAATATGGCCCTTGGTGAAAAACGTTGAAAAAAGTTTGGACACTCCTGGTCTAGAGAAATGGTTAACCATAACAAGTCATCCAATTACAAGTGGTGCTCAAAACAAGAGAAAGTCCTATGCGATGATTTCCCACACATGGAACTTTAGGCTTCATAAAAGCATGAGAGATCCAGGGCAATGATGGAGGAATGGGCACTGGTGGACATTTCCAGGTTCCTCCTTCACTTTGGCCCTGCCCCTGTAGTGGGCAATGCTGCCTGCAGGAAGCCACAGAATTGGGGAATGGTGGGGACATTCTTTCCCTACTGTGAGGTAGTCTGCTCACTCTTTCTTGAAGTTGGTATGGACCAATAAAATTTTTAATATATCAGATTTGAATATTTCCTTAATAGGAAGCACATTAATTTTACCCACAAACTTTTTTTTAAAAGGAACGTTTGTATCATGCTGAGTACAAAGGTGAAAGCATATGAACCCATGAGGAATGTACTAATGGCCATATTTCAACACTGTCTTACTTTTGTAAGTTGATCTATTTTTAAAACTAGTAGGTAGGGCATGCAAGGGAAAATATTTTCTTTTCCAACTTCAAAACTGCAAAAATTACATTGTTATACTTATTACATTGTATACTTATTTAACACTAATCAGAATACAGAACAATTTGCCAATGCTGCTGCTAAAATGATTTTTTAAAAATTAATTCTCTGCTTGCTTTTAAAGGAAATTCTTAAGATAAATGGTTCAAAATAGCTCATGCTCAATTAAGACCACAGTCTTTGGAGTAGTTTATAATCCTAGTTGCCACTTCGGTTTGTGTGGCCTTAAACAAATTGCATGGCCTCGTACAAGTACATCTCCAAGCTTCATTTTCCTCTTCTATATGAGACTTCATGTGAGTCTCATAGGATTTTTGTAAGGATTTAATGATATAATCCATTAAGTACATAAAGTGTCTGGGACATAGTGATTGATAAATGGTAAATTTTAATATTATATTAATACTAGGTATACCCTTATTAATCCACTCTTTGAAGCAATAATTTATGCCAACCTCCTTAGCATAACTCTTCCACCCCCTACACAAAATGTTTCAAAAAAGAAACCTCCAAATAGGAATATCCAACCTTTATTCTCTCCTGAGTGTTCAGGAACCTTTTATTTTGTAACTCGAGCAGGGCTCTTTCTGGTCAGGTTGCATCACACATTCTGTTCCACTGGGTGTGTTTGATATTCTCAGCACTGGAATAGAAGGTATATGACGGAGAACATCCACCCCATGGCAGCTCCAACCAGCCACTGGCATCGTCATGCCCAACCCAAGCTGGTCTTTGTATATGAAGTCCTCCAACTTCAGCCTTCCTTCCTACTGTTCTTCCTTAGGAGTTCAAAGAGGTGAGAATAGAGATGACGGGGACGATGATGAAGCTGATAGCAATGTTGCTAAGAGTAACTAACACTCATCCTGAGCCAAGGACTATAAACACTTTGTACATATTATTTCACTTCATCTTCCCAACAGCCATAAGAGGTAGGTACTACGATGATCCCTATTTGAAATACGAAGAAACCAAAGCTAAGAGAGGTTAGAGAGCTTCAATACCATGACCAGAGTCACGTAGTTAGTTGGAAGCAGTGAGTCAATCTCCAAGCAGATCTGATTCTAGCCAGGGCCTTTATTCTTCACCACCAGGCCACACCAACCCCACTGCTGCTTTCATGACTACCTAGAGCAGGGGTGTCCAAACTTTTTTCAACGTTTTTCAGCAAGGGCCATATGCGGTAAAATACACAAACAGCCGGGCCACTCATTCGAGGTGAAGTACGTATTGCCTCACCTGGTTTATTTAAGTAAACTAAATATATTTTTGGAATTTGCTGCGGGCCAATTAACAATGGATCGTGGGCTGCAGTTTGGACACCCCTGACCTAGAGGATAATTTCAGGTCCTGCTGCTCTCCTCAGATTAACTCCATCCTACCCACAGTCTCTTTCTGTCCGAGTCACATTTACTGACCTCATATTCACAAAGATGGAGGAGCAGCAGGTAAAGCAAGAGGTACATCCATCAATAACTTCAGTTTGACCCCACAACCCTCAAATGAATTGCCTATCCTGGTGTGCAAAAACCATGAAAACGAACAAAAAAAATCCCGATAGGGAGATCTCTAATGTACCTTATGTCTTTTTGGTCTCCAACATGCATATACAGTACACATTAGTAATGAAACTCATTTTCAAGATGAAGAAACAGGTAAGAGAAAGGGTTTGCTCACAGCTACACAACACATAGGCATAAAATCACCTATGCAGCTCAATATGCTCTCTGGAAGTCCTTACTGCCTCCATATTCTGGACTTCTAACGCCTTCTTTCAAACCTCTTCACACACTAGCAGCACAGAAAGAACTCTTGTGAAATCAGCCTTTCATAGGCTCAGCTAAAAGTCTAACAAGTCCTGGGGCAGTGAGAGCGGTAGAGCAACAAGTTGACCCTTCAGGAGTTTCGTATTATCTTTTAACCAGACAGTCTAGATTTCTCAGGGCAAGACAAACACGTCTCCAAATACTTGTCAGCAGTTTTCAGTGAAAGAAAAACTGCAGTTAAAGCACCTCCGGTGAAAACTTTGAGCGGTAAATGCGCTTACATTTAATTAATACAATTTTGATTGTGAATTGGATGGTGAGTTGGATCCATGTCCTTAGTTCTTTGCTGGAGCGCTATAAAAGTAAAAATATCAGTCTCAGGCCATTCCTTTTGTTTATTTAAATGGAGAATTTTAAAAATCACTTTTTCCACTTCATGGCTCGTTTGGACCAGGGAATAAAAATAGCCATGTCAGCAGGAGCCAAACTTTTTCTGGAAAAATAAAACGAGACGGGAAAGAACCCTACTCAGGACAACTGAAGTCTTGAAGCAGCTGCCTCGGAGCAAAACTCATTTCAACCACTTCTTTTCTTGCCCCTTCTCAGAGCAGCCTCAAAGGAAGGCGCAATTTATAAGACACTCCGCGGCGTGCCCAGCACAGCTAACCCCCTCCCTTCACACTCCTGGGCCCGGCCACCTGTCAGAGTACCGAGGGCGGCGCAGCGAGGCAGGGTGGGGGAGGCGGCCCGAGAGGCTGCTCAGAAAGCACCCTGGCAGCTAATAACTAGCAGGATGGCTGGGATTCTTGGAGAGGAGCGGGCTGAACTCGGCGCGCGGGCCACTGCGCGCTCAGGTGCCCCACCGCTGCGGCTTAGGGACCGGCGCTCCCGGGGTGTCAGGCGCGCCCGGCCGCGGACTCCCAGGGACTCGGCCGGCGGCAACCCCGGAGCTGCCCCGGCGCCCGCTCGGCCGGCTGGGGCGGTGCGGCCGCGAGTTCGCCGCGCCGCGGGACGTGTCTCACCTGTTCATCTTGAGCACGAACGCGCGGCGGTCTGCGCTCGGCAGCGTGGCCATGGCGCGCCAGTGGCCGGTCGGCCTTCAGGGTTGCGGGGTGCAGACGGCTGGGGCCCGGGGCGCCGCAGAGCCGCTGCAGAGCATGCCGAGCGAGACGCGAGCCTCATCTGTCAGTCGTGGCTGGAAACTTCCGCATTTCCACCTTCAGGGCTGAAATCACCCTAGGGGAGGGCCCAACCTCGGAGCCCAGCCACCGGCGCCCGGCCTGGCACGCCGGGAGCGACGGGCGAAGAGGGTGTGGACACACCGCGGGACTGCCCTCCGGATGCTGCGGCCGCAGGCGCGCTCTTCTCGGGGCCCTGACCTCAGGCAGGAGGGAGCGCGGGCGGTTGACAGGACGACCACTGAGCGAGGCCGGAAACTCCATCTGCCCAAAGCCGCGAAGTTGCCAAGGCATGTGGGCAAGAGGGGGGAACCCGCGCCTTCCGCCCGCCCCACACAGTTGGTGAGGTCAGGAAACCAACGCCGGAATTCTTAACGCTAGGCCTTATTAAAGAGTCACACCATGCCTGGAAGAAAGCAGATGGAAAACAAACCGACCAACCAACCAACAAAAGGAATCAGTGGAAACTTTGGAATACAAATCAACGTTTGCAAACCGAATATCCATCATGCTTACTGGAGTGCCTCAAATAAATATGATGAATCCATCCAAGGAATGAACATTATGTGTTACAAAAACAGTTGTGTGTTTTTTTTACAACCTGGGCATAAATGCTTTTCTTCAGGGAAATACTGTGCACAGTCTTCCTGTGATTCAAGAATATGCTGCAGCCCTGTTTGTTTCAGACTGAGTCTACTAGTAAGAAACCCAACCCAAACTCAAAAATATCAGAAAGTCCCAATGCTCACTGCAGTGGAAAAGTCTGTTTATTTCAAGTCACTGGTTTGCGCCAAGGTTTGTTATACTAAAGCACTCGAATGCCTCTATTTGTCATCTTGCCCTTAAATAAAATACTAAAGCAAGATATATTTGGTTCAAAGCTGTGCTGCTGTCCAATGTGGCAGCCATTAGCCACCTGTGGCTCTTGACCATTGGAAATAAATGATGGTTAGTCTGAATTGAGATGTGCTGAATGTGTAAAATACACGCCGGATTTTGAAGACAGTACAGAAAGATTAATGCAAAATATCTTGTTAATGATTTTAATGTTGATTACATGTTAAATTGATACTTTGATATGTTAGGGAAATAAAATCTATTATTAAAATTAATTTCACCTGTTTGTTTTTCCCTCTTGAAAACGTGGCTTGCATTAAAGAAAATGTAAAATTACATAGTATATAGCTCATGTGGGGGTCGATTATATTCCTATTGGACAATGCTGGTTTTCAGTTTACAACCTAATACTAAAATGCCTGAGCAACTGAATTCAGTCTATTCCTGATGTCCCTCTTTTCACTGCTTTTGGCTGCCTCGGGTAGTTTAGCAATACTACAAGAGCTGGTTAGGTAACTTTTCCGCCCAAATATCAATGCCTTTAAGCATATAAGACAAAGTTTAGTCTAACATTACATAGGCTATGGAACAAGAACCAAAGAAAGGAAAGCTTTTTGAAATGTGGAGTTTCTAACTTTCAAAATTCTCCTACGTATAATATAGTTACTGAACTGAGATTTATAAGTGTCGGGAAAGAAAATAATTTTCCTTCTCCTCTTCTAAGTTCTTCTGGCTAGACTAATAATCAAATTAATGTAAGACAGATTAACTGGAGAAAAATAACCAAATTAATTATATTTGCAGGGTGTCATGCGGGGTCTCTGGTCCCACTCCCCACATAAGAACGCGGGACATGGTGAGGCCAAAAAGCAACACCCACGGAGCCATAGATAGGGGAGTCATACCACTATAGTCCGCTCCTCTCTGCAATCTGTGCTTGCTAGCTCAGCCACCATCTTCTTGCCAGCCCCCATTTTTGCTAGTGTAGCCACGGCAGTTACATTAGTGGCCAATGGCTCAC
This sequence comes from Rhinolophus sinicus, assembly GCF_036562045.2. NCBI lineage: Eukaryota > Metazoa > Chordata > Mammalia > Chiroptera > Rhinolophidae > Rhinolophus > Rhinolophus sinicus. The sequence continues at coordinate 140,995,932 of NC_133754.1, forward strand.
TGGTCACAGCTGACGGCCAAGTAGCCACAGCTGATGACTATCCAATCACAGTTGATGGCCATTTACTACCTGAGCCAGCACCTTTCCATGTGAGGCTGAGAGCCTGGAAACTGCACTCCTGGCTCTGTCCCCACAATATGTATATATGGGGGTTCCACAAGAATATGGGGTTGGAGGGACAGACTGGGCAGTTGAGGTTTATATGCCACCTTGAGCTAAGGAGAAGGGGGTTGTGGTTTGGAACATCAAAGGGCGGGAAGACAATTCACATGGACATGGAAAAGCAAATGTTTGGTAAATAAGTGTTTGCTGGGTCATCTTTAACTATGGGACACAGAGAGGACATTGATCAAATGGGCCTTGCTAGGTTCCTCAATGTCTGTCACACACTAGTTCATATTAAACTATAGTTATCTGTGATGATATCTGCCTTCCTGGAGAAGGTCTTCAATCTAAATTCCTTTAGGCAATTGGAGGAAGATCAAGGTTTTTCCTGAGTTTTCCCTTTCTTAAAAATAACCAGCTTAAAATACTCAATATCCCAAAAGGCATATTTTGGGGTGGCAAACTCTGCTCTCCTTCATGAGTAAGCATTTAGAGAGAAAAATACTAAGAGAACAATTCTGTGAGTACTTCTTCAAATTGGGACAAAATAGATGATTCATAGAAAATATTTTAAACCAGAGTCTTCAGTCCACTGTGTAGTAAGTCAGCCTTTCACATGGGCTTCTCTGAGGTTTTGAATGTTTGTGATATGCACTTTTAAACACAGTGAAAATATGTTGATTTCCATACAAACATATAAAAGGTAATGAGAGTGTCTCAAATTTTCAGAATTTGAAATCAAGGAAAACGGTTCCTTTCAGTGGGCTGGAGGGAATCACACAATCTCCCATCTTATGTCAGCTCATGCTGCATTCTACTTAGTATTTGGTACCCAGCTATGAAAATTAGGCCAGGATTATTATCCTCTATGCTTTCAATTCTCTGATGGTTAGAAAGGACTCCAAGTTTCCTTAACAGCCTTTTAATGATTCAACATGAATGTGTCATCCATTAATTCAGTCAAATGCCCATTTTATTATTTGTTTTATTTTTTAAAGATGTGTATTAAAAATATAGCTAACATATAATATTATATTAGTTTCAGGGGTACACCATAGTTACTCAACATTTATATACCTAAAGAAGTGCTCACCATGAGAAGTCCAGCAACCATCTGACACCGTACTATGCTATCACAATATTATTGACTATATTCCCTATGCTGTATATTACATCCCCATGACTTATCAAATGCCTATTTTAATATTTTATCTGCTCTTGGATACATTCACAGATCGCTGGCAAGTTTCAAAAATAGCTAAGTGCCTTGCTTCTGCATTTTCACTACCGCTTACTTCCCTATAGTTGGGCTTCTCTCCTCCTGCCCCCTCTGTGCAAAGCATACTCTGAAAGACTTCCTTCTTTCCACACCTTACGAACTTTCTTGGCTTTCCTCCTTCTCTGCATCTTTGTACAATTCAATTTTGTTTTTCACCTTCATAAAATACCTCCCTTGACTTCTATGACAGATGTTATATCAAACATCCCAAATTTTTCTCTAGTTTCCCCCACATCTTCTTACCTCACCAGAAAGCCAATCTCTTCCTTTACATTACATCTTACCTATTTCATTTCACAAGCAATTAAATAACACCTTATACCAGGGCCTGTTCCAAGCTTTTGACAAACATTAATTAATAACAACCATTAGGTAATAACGTTATCCCCACTTTCCAAGTGGGAAAACTGAGGCTAAGAGAGGTTAAGTGACTTGTCCAAATTAACAAACTAGTAAGGGACGGAGTTGTTTCCAATCCTGAAGTTTTGCCTATCTCCCAGATATTTCCACTCGAATATCTTCAGACTCCGCAAATATAAAACTAACTATCCCTCCATACTCACCCATTTTTGTTGGTGGCACTATTTCCTCGTTTGCCTGGTTTAAAACTTTGGAGTCATTTAGTGGGGGAAAAGCAGAAAATCTCCGTTCTGGCTTCAACTTTTCCCTCCTGTGTGATCCTGAGCGAGTCACACTCCCTGTTTGGATCAGAGTCCTTGGTCTTAGCATGACATCATCCACTTGCCTCCCTGAACTTGATGAATGCGTCAGCTCTAACTTCTTCCTTTTCTTTACCCTTCAGATCTAATCATCTAGCAAGGCCTGCCATTTATTCTTCACAAACATCACTCCTTTATAAATGTCACTGTTGTCATTGCTTTCATTGTGGCCTAGCCTTTATAAATTCATATCTGGATGACAGAAATAAGATTTAAAATGGCCTCCTTGCCTGTAGCTTCTCCTTATTTCAGTTGCATCTGACTCTATCACTGCATTAATTTTTCTAAAATGTGTTTTATCATGTTTTTTCCCTGCTTCATTGACTTTGGTGGCTTCCCATAGCCTCTACGACCAAGTGTGACCTTCTCTAACTGGCTTATAGTGGCTTCTTCACTTCATGTAACTAGCTCTATCCCTTTCTTCTCCATTGAAGTAGGGAAGATCTCCAACTTGCCCCTAGAGAAGGCAGTGTTCTTCTCTGCCTGGGGCCTCCTCTGCTTATGTCATTCTTTCTGCCATCCTCACTTGACATTCTTCAAAGTCTGAGTCAAGTTGTTGAGTCCAACCTCTACCTGAAAGAGCATCTCTTTCAGTCTGGCAACACCCTTTAATTAGTTAAAAAGTGTAGGTGGTCACCAATAACACAGTCTAGTGGAATGCAAGGTCCATAGGACTTATAGAGAAAAGTGTGACCATTTGCACATCTCCTTACTTATGCCCCAAACCATTCAAGACCTCCAGCAGATTTTGTTCAAATGTCACCTTCTATGGCCATCGATTTAACATTTTAATGCCCCTTCTCTAGACCAGACACTTCCTAACTCTTCTTTCAACTTCGTTTTTCTCCAAAGCAATTATCACTATTTGACATACGAGTACTATATATTTTATTTCTAGAATATAAGTTCTGTGAGTGCAGGGATTTTTGTTTTATTCATTGCTCTATCACTATTGCCTTGAAAAATGCCTATCACATAGTCAGTGTTCAATAAGTACTTGTTAAATAAATGAATGAATAACTAATTGATCAAGTATTGAACACAGAGCAGACACTCCATATAAAGTGAACTTGAATGAGAATGGCCAAGTTTCATATGTCTTTCAAAAGGAAGTAAGAATCTATTTTACTCTCTTGAGTATTTCAGTTGTGCTGTTCTATGAATATCTTCCGGCTCTATTTTGTATTTATCTCTTGAGTTGAGAAATGAAATGAGCACTAGCAAATAAATATCTTAATTGTTGTCTTATAACCGAGGACAGATACAGAAAGTTTTGTGTGCTGGTATTTAAAGCCAGCCATAGCTCATACATTAGAATTTGGAGTTCCCAATTTTCTCCACTTCACTCCTCATATTGTTACAAGAAATCTGTAAATATGAAAAGAATAAAGATTAAGAAATTTTCTCTTAAAATTATCATGGTGAGATATATATATATATATATATATATATATATATATATATATATATATATGTATACTTTACCTGTATTAGTATCATAAATTTAGGATTCAGACCATATTCTAATGTACAATATTATTTCATATTCAATAGAACTATTCATACCATAGCTTTTTATAACTAGAAGGACCTTGGATTAATTTATGAATAAATGAATGAATTCTCTCATTATCATTTATGTGCCTTCTATTCATTCCCCAAATACTTACCAAGTGTTTACTATATGTCAGGCTTCCGTACTAAATGATAACAGTGGCAAACCATTAACAATGCTTGTTTCCTCACATAATATTCTGTATCAAGAGTAATTGAAAAATAAATTTTTAAAAATTAAAAACAACAATACTCATTCCCTAGCTTCCCAGAATTCATGGTTTAGGAATGAGGCACACATTACAAAGGAAAGAAGAAGCTCGGGTTTCATGTGGCCATACAGGAATATTTTGCCTCACAAACTTCTGTGAGAGTGAGGAAGCACAGAGAGGAAATGATTTATTCTTGTGGAGAGGGCGTTGGCAGAGAGATTGACGCTGAGGAAGAATGACTTTACAAATGCAGTGACATGGGAACTGGGTCTTAAACAACAAGTAAGCATTTGTCAGGCAGAGAAGAGTGTGTTCAGGATGTTCTAGGTAGAAGTTGCCTCTGTGAAAGTAAGGGAGCCAGGAGACACCACTGACCATCCCAGGAATTAAAAAGTGGGATTGGAGCTCAGGGGCACAGAGTGAAATGGCAAGAAATGAAGCTTTGAAGGTGGGCAGGGCCTGACTGAGTGTGAGGGTCCTGTCAAGGAATTCGGACTTTATCCAACAGGCTACGAATACCACCAAATGGTGATTGCTGCTTTTGTCTCTAGATTTTTGTCTCTTGGGAGCTACCTCTTGCCACCTGGCAGTCCACAATAAAGACTGTCCAGTAGAGTACGGGCACAGGGTGGAAAGGATTATGCCTCCTATATCTGGCACTGCCATCCTGATCTTCCTCAACCTGAGCACACATACTGGACACTAATGAAGAAATAAAGAGTTCTTTACAGGAGGATGTAGACAATTTTCCCAAAGTCAAATGGCATAGAGAGAGGGAGGATTTATGGAGAAAAGAGTCAGGTGCTGGTCCTCTGGTCCAGTTACTTCTGCCCTCATTGGACTGACCCACGTGGTCATTGCCTCATTCCTGACTCCCAGCTCTCTCTGAGTTCCCTCAGGCCTCGCTATTGACCCACTTCCCCATCAGTCTACTTTCTTCTCCCTAAAGAAAGAATCAGTTCCCCATGCCTTCGTTTGTTCCTATGTCTGGGCAAGTTCCAGGCATCCTCTAAATGTTATATTTTCTCCTCCCCCTAGTTTATGCTGTCCCCGAAGTGGAAAAAGTTGGGCTCTGATCCATGCTTGGGGAGATGCAGTGGTCGGCTTCTGTTCCAGGCTGTGGTTGACATTCTTCACATGTAAAATGTGGTTAATAGTTGTCCTCGTTCCAGGATGGTTATAAAGATTAAATAATGTAAGCGACATGTAATGATTCCTATTATTACCATTTTCTGAACTATCTATCACAGCAAGTTACTAAAAGTCCAAATAAAAGTGGCTTGGTCTCTAAGTTTATTACCCAGGTAAACCAGAGGAAGCCTAGGACTAGGTCAGCAACTCAACAATGCCATCAAGCATCCAGGTTCTTTCAGTCCCTCCACTCTACCGTCCTTAGCACGTAGGACTTTGGTTGTCACTCTTATGACCTCATAACTGCAAGATGGCTCCCATGACTCTGAGCAGCCAATAGGAAGCCAAGGCTTTCTCCACATGAGGCTCTGCCTTTCCCAGCAGTCCTCCAGGAAACCTGCCTTTAGAACTTACTGGCCAGAAAATGGGTTTGATGCTTCTCCGCAGCTGCACCGAAGGCTGGGAAAGATTATCTGGAGACAGGAGTGGGTAATCACAGTTGGCATAGAACTACTGATTCATTCTTTTGAGCTGCCAAAACAGAAGAGGACAAAGGGGAGAATAGTTGTTGGGTAAGCAGTGAACAGAGGCTGCTATACCCATTGTATTGAGAACATTGAGTAAGATAATGCACATAAAGGACAGAGCATACTGCTGGATATTAGGTATGCTGTCAGAACATGTGGGCTGTGATTTTATTATTATTTGACATTGTATTGCTTTAAAGCTATATAAATTGTTTTTAACATGTTTACTATTATTTCCTCATAATGGATTCCCAGAAGTGGAATTTATTAGGTCAAAAGTTATAAACTCCTGCCCCCAAAATGCTTGAATTTAATCATGAGGAAATAGTAGACAAATTTAAATTGAGGGATATTCTACTAACCAACTACCAATTTTTTTTTAAAAATGTCAGTTTCATGAAAGACAAAGAAAGGCTGAAAAACTGGTACAGACTAAAGAGACAGAGCAAGTAAAGGCACTGAGGGATGCTGCAGTTGATCTTGGATCAGGAAAAAATATTATAAAGAATATTGGAGGCAATTGGCAAAAATCTGCATCTTGACTGTGTATTTGATAACAGTATTGTATTAAAGTTACACTTCTTTTTTTTTTTAAATAAATTTTATTGGGGACTATTTGGGGAACAGCATGTTTATCCAGGGCCCATCAGCCCCAAGTCGTTGTCCTTCAGTCTAGTTGTGGAGGGTGCAGCTCAGCTCCAAGTCCCGTTGCTGTTTTCGATATTTAGTTGCAGGGGGCACCGACCACCATCCCATGTGGGAATTGAACCGGCAACCTTGCTGAGACGTCTAACCAGCTGAACCATCTGGCTGCCCCTAAAGTCACACTTCTTAATTTGATACTTACACTGTTGTTACATAAGAGAATATCCTCATTCTTAGGAAACACACGCTGAACTATTTAGGTAAAAGGATGGAATGGTATAATGTCTGCAACTTATTCTCAGATGCTCATCAATGGTGATAAAGATGACAATGATAATAATATTAACAACATTAAAATAAGATTGTAAATGACAACCTGTAAAATAAGATTGTAAAATAAGATAATAATGAACTAGTGAAACAATTGGTCAATTTAAATGACGAGTATGTAGAAATTCCTTCTCTGTAAATTTGAAAATTTTTCAAAATAAAAAGTTAAATATAAAAAAATAGAAATTCCAAACATAATTTTGGGTTTTGTTAGTTCATGCCAATTTATAAACAATGTAGAAGAGACTCTTTAATTCCATCCTCGTTAACACTGAGCATTTTTTTCGTTTTTACAAGTTCACCAGGCTAAAAATAAGTTAAATTTTTAAAGTTTATTAGTTAGATGAATTGAATATTTTTCCATGATATGTCACTTCTTTTCATGTCAGTTTGTATCTTGTCCCACTTGTCTATTAAAGCCTTAAAGTTTTTCTTATTGATTTGTATTCACCCCTTAAATAATTTGCTACTGGTGTGTGGTATTTCTCTTTAGATAACTAATCTCCCTAAATACCTTGAACCATTTGGAGAAGGACAGAAATCAAACAGGTTTATAGAATCTTCAGAAATTTTGCGGGCATTCAGGGGGGATAATTCTTGTCAATCCCATATGGAAACATGGGCACGTACCATAAGTTTTCTCTTAGGTAAAAGTCCTTAGTTATAAACATAGTTAGTTTCCAATTCAAGACCAGAATGTCTAGCCCAAGATATTAATCAAAACTCCACCGTATCTTTCATTGCAAATCTTCCCCCAGCTGGGATGTGCTTCAGGCCGACAGCACACAGCAGCAAAGAAAGGGAAGGATGCGTGGTTTGTTTTCGTCTCCACTTTGTGCCACTTCTCTTTTCTTCTCACACCCCAGCTTGCTAGCCACTTTCTGACCTCTTTGGGGTTGGAGGAATGGCAAGGCGTGGGGACAAAGTCCCAGAGAGCAGTTTCCATGCTCTCAGCCTCATGTGGAAAGGTGCTGGCTCGGTTATTAGGTGGCCATCAGTTGTAATCAGATGGCCATCTGCTGTGGTTGGGTGGCCATCAACTGTTACCAGTTAGCCATTAGCCACTAATATAACTGCCGTGGCTACACTGGCATGGGGGTTGGTTGGTTGGCAGAGAAGCAGACAGCAGATTGCTGATCGTGTGGATCCTGTTTCCTGTGTCTCCAAACCAGCCGCCAGAGAGAGTATAGTGGTCTGACTCCCCTAGCCATGGCTCTGTTAGTGTTCCTTTCTGGCCTCACCATATTCTGCGTTGTTATGCAGCGAGCGGGACCAGAGACCCTGCATTACACAACATATAAGGACACCCTCATAGGACTGATACTGTTGTAAACTGGCTTCCCACTTGCCGTGCCTGGCAAATAATCACAACTAACTCTTTTCCTGGGTCCTTTGGTAGATTATTTTCCTGGACACTTCTTTTCTATAGGTCATTTCACTGGGTTCATATATCACTATTCCTGTTGCTTACTTGTGACTCATTTGCAAGCCCCTCCAGTTTCCTGCTGCTAGGGTCCTCCGCTCTCTACGTGATCCTGCTGGACAGGACTCTAAATGACACTTGGCTGGATCTCTCCCACGTGGCCCACGTCTGATCCACTGAAAATACTCAGAAATTCCTTGGCCTGACAATTCTGGCCAACCTGACACAATGTCTATCTGGTGCCTCAGGCTGTTTTGTCATCCTTTGTCAGGAGGCAGGCAGCATCATTGCGTCTTCCAGCTGCAGGAAACTTGTCATTTCAAACTCTCTGAAAGGTTCTTAGAAGCCTGTATTAAAAGCCTCCCTCATTTATCCTTCTCCCCACAATCACAGGCAAAAATGGGAACTATGCTTGGCAAAATCCTGTCCAAGAAAATCTCTTCAAAAATTCTGTGGGGTCCGAGAATATGGAAGTGGTTCTCAGAGTGTTTTTGGTAGATTTTGCATATGGTGATCTGGTTTTGGAACATCATATTTCTGGTAATTGGTGATCCCAGTGAAACTTATATTTCAACATACTTACTCTAATTTTAGATATCCTGACATTTAGCCACATTTACAGAGACCATAGTTCAGGGCATTCTCTTTTCTAGATTAAGAGCTCTTGGAGACAGGAGTAGATTATTGGAAAATGGCTTCAGGCAAATAAAGTTGATGCTTTATTTTATTAGTAAATTTATTTCAATGTATAATATACATAGAGATGAGTACACAATAAATGTATAGCTTGATGACCTTTACAAAGCAAACACACCCATGTACAAACACCCAGATCAAGAAGGAGAACATTACCAGCTTCCAGAAGCCCCAATCATATTCTTCCCCAATGAGTGCTTCCCAAGGTAACTAATAATCCTGACTATTCACACCACAGATCAGTTTTATTTGCTTTTGAAGTCTGTACAAGTGGAATGTTTGTGAGATTCATGCATTCTGTTGCCTTAAGTTGGAGGCCATTCATTCTCATTACTGTATGCATGGTGTGAATATACCTGGACAGTTAATATTTGATCAGTGAATGTCTTCCCTTAAGGGTAGTTCAAAGGTTGACTGTAGCCTCGCCAGACCTTCTCTGATTTCAACCAGAATTCACAAGAGGATTCTTAAGTCACCCTAATGACTTGCATTGGGTGTCAGAACCAAGTAGTTGAATTCCTTGTGATTTAAAACTATGTACAAGGTTAGGCTCTTTCAGGGAAAGTTTATTATTCCTTCCCATTCTTTATATTCTATTCCATCAATCTGCTCTCTTCATTTGGCTGACTTAAAATCGTAAATGGAAAAGAAAACCCACATTTTCTAAGAAACATATTGTGTAAATTATGGCAATAGTTGTATGAGTTTCTATTTCCTCAGGAATTATGATAAGAAGTTTTAGCACATAGGCCCCAAGAAAAATTGCAACAGATCCATTCACAGTCACAGTTGGATACCAAAAATACTTTTCTGAATATATCTTGCATTGTACTTTATAATTATGTAATAGAATCATTTCAATTAAAATGAAAGGCTTTAAAGAATGACAGATTTTTATCTGAGACTCAGATGACCTTTTAACTTATATTTAAATAAAAAGTCACATTTTAAAATTTTACAATGAAATTCAATAAGTATTTTGAAAACTTTTCAGAGTTTACGGATTGATATACACATTACAGTTTAAAATCTTGGAGTTAAAGTATTATCTATGCTCTGAATAATAAATGAAAAGCACTAAAGTCTTGTGTTTTATGAAATTCTGCTTGACAAACATTAGAATATTATTAGAACATTATTTTAAATGAGAAAAATATTTTCATTCAGACAGAGGTATATGTATAACTTCATTCATTTATTCACTTATTCAACAAAATATTTATTGAGTACCTGCTATGTATCAGGCATTATACTAGGCTATAGACCTGTCACATGAATAATGTGAATATTGCCACTGTCCCCAGGAGCCCATAGTTTAGTGTAGTTGAGAGACAGATAATTTCTAGACAGGCTAATCACTGCTTCTGCATGTGCTGTAGGATTCTGTATGTGCTATAGAAGCACATGAAAGGCACCAAATCAATCTTTGGGAGGTCGTGGAATCTTTTCCCCCAAGGAAGTGATGCCTAAGGTGGGTAAGAAGGTAGCCAGGTACAGGGTAGAAAGGGAGAGTGGTTTAAACATTTGCAAAGGCTGAAGCAACTGGATGCCATTCACTGACATAGGGCCTATAGTACAGGGATTGGGTTGGAAAAGGAGAAGGGAACATAATTAAATGAGCTGGCAACATGAAAATGAATACTCAAGAAGCCCCAAAAGAAGACAACATAGTGGAGCTCTCTTTGCCATATCTACTGCGAGGATGAAGACCATTCTTAGAAATCAGACTGTGGACATTCCAGGAAATGTGGACATCACTCTGAAGGGACGCACAGTTATCGTGAAGGGCCCCAGAGGCACCCTGTGGAGGGACTTCAATCTCATCAATGTAGAACTCATTCTCCTTGGAAAAAAAGAAGAAGCTCTGGTTGACAAATCGTGGGGAAAAAGAAAGGAACGGTTATTGTTCACACTCTCTGTAGTCATGGACAGAACATGAGCAAGGAGGTTGCACTGGGCTTCTGTTACAAGATGAGGTCTCTGTGTGCTCACTTCCCCATCAAAGAGATTATTCAGGAGAATGGATCTCTTGTTTACATCCAAAATTTCTTGGGTTGAAAAATGTATCTGCAGGGTTTGAATGAGATCAGTATCTCAAGCCCAGAAAGATGAGTTTCTTGAAGGAAACGACATTGAAATTGTATAAAATTCAGCTACTTTGATTCAACAAGCCACAACAGTTAAAAACAAGGATATCAGAAAAATTTTGGATGGCATTTATGTTTCCGAAAACAAAAGAACAGTTCATCAGACTGATGAATAAGATCCAAGTTGTCCAGCTACAGAAACAATAAGATGTCAGATGATTCCTCAGACTTATTTGTGATATTGTAAAGATGCAATAAAAGCCATGTGTTTATTTTGGGGTGGGTGGGAGAAGACCTCATAGTAGAATGGAAAGGGGTTAAGAGTCAGGCTGACTTGGATTCAAGTCCATTTGATAGATATGTGAAGTTGAAAAAAATCCTTTAACTTTTCAAAGCATCAGTTTCCCACTTTGTAAAATAAGGATGATAATGTGGACATTATAGAGTAGTAGGGAAGACTAAATGGGATAATGTATGTATGGTGCCTAGTCCAAAGTCTAGCACATACTGAGCATTTAAAAATTAGAGGCTTTGTTATTTCAGAAGAAAAGCAAAGATGGTGGAGGATTAGTATCCAAAGCCTAAGGCCAGGAAAATAGAAAGTCTTATAAGATCCCTTTGGCAATAATTAAAGCTACTAGCACTTAGAGTTTCCTTTTCAATTGACAAGTGAACCATAAAAGTGAATGAACTTGGGGTTCTTCAGATCAAAGCAGAGTTGGAGTTGTAATTTCTGTTCCATGGACATAATTGTTGACAAGATACGCTGAGTGGGGGAATGGCCAGTAACAAAATTATGAAGCAAGCCTGTTTGTCTTCAAACACTCCTGAGCCACCTTTTAGTTCCTTTGTAAAAATGCGAAATTGACTTCTGAGTAGGCGTGATCAATTGACTATATGCCTTTACTTTGGCTTTCTCCTGAAACCTAATACAATGACAATAAAGGAGTTGTTTTTTAAGGCAGAAACCCACAATGAAAATTAGATTAGGAAGGAAGACAAGAACATTTTGAAATTTAGAAGCCATGCAGACAAGAGGTACTTTATTTAATAAACCTGAGAGAAGGGATCCCTGATTGTACAACAGACCTCCCAAAAAGTTTGAGAATGTCAAGCACCTCTGGAAATGGGGATAAAAGTGGGGTTTAAAACAGGAGGACTGGTTTGTAAGTCTGTTTAAGAAGTGACTAAATTCCTAGCTCCTCTATCCAACCTTGTACAGCCAGATAACTCTCCCCCTCCCAGCTTGGCAGAGGCTGGATAAGGTAAAATAGAATCACTTTCGGGGTAACACTTGGCACATTTGGGGATGGAAATCAGTACTTTAAACAGCAGCGGGTGATTTCAGTGAATATTTATAGAGACATTTATAACCTAATAAAATCCCAAGTCTTTTACCTCCTTTATTAATTTCATTGCACTACAGACTGGAATGTTTTCCTCCAGGGTATCTGACCATCTGGAGGAAAGACATAAAGATACTGACGTCAGAGTGCCCCAACTAAATGGCCCAGTCAGATGACCTGTAACTGGAGCCAGCAGTCAGCAAGGCTCAGAACTTCCAAGAAGTTTTGTTTATTACCTCACTTCTAAATCTGAGTAGACAACCAAAGATGATCAGACATCTAAAGAAAAGGGCCAACATGAAAGGTAAACACCAAAACAAACAAACAAAGCTACTTGGAAGGAACAAAGACTATCATGGAATCAGAAAACTAACCATTAATATCCACAGAGGGAAGTAGAGATCCAAGATGGTGGAGTAGATAAACACTGTCCTTCCTTCCTGCGTCCTTCCATGAACACATTAAAATTACAACTAAAGTATAGAACAATCAACCTGAAGAATCATCTGAAGTCTAGCCAAACAGGAGCCCTGTGACTAAAAATATAAAGAAGAAGCCATGTCAAGACTTGTAGGAGGGACAGAGACATGGAATAGGCCCCAAACCTCCATGTGACAGGTGAGAATCAGGAGGGATACCTCAGCCATATAGGTTCCCCCCAAACAAGCCAGAAACCCCAGCCTCCCACACCAGGCTCCCTAACCCAGAGAACTGGTGCCAGGAAGAGGAACCCCCACAACATCTGACTGTGAAAAATAGTAGGGATTCCGACAATCTGGGTGGGATGAAAGGTGGTAGGAAACCCAGACGTCCTCTTAAATAGCCCACACACAGACTCATTCACTAACAGGCACTCACCTTGGGTCCTGGCAGAGGGATGGTGACTCAGGAGGCATGGGAGACATGGGGGAAGGACAGACTGAGATTTGTAGCTTTGAGGAGAGGACTGGAGGACAGCTGGCATTTTCCCTGTGTGAAGTCCTACTTCCTTGCAGCCGGCTGGTGGGTGCCATCTTTCCTGTATTGAGCCTAACCCCACCATGGCCAAATGTGAATCTGATTGGCCTGGTGAGCTCTGCTGCTCTACCCTGCTGACTCACTGGGACCCCACTCCACTCAACTCCCCCGATGCTGGAGGCACTAGCAGCCAGCCCCACCCACATTGCACTCTTTCCTGGAAAACTATCAGAGTCTGGCAGTTCTCTGGTGGGCAGTGACTGGTCTCAGTGTGCTCTGAGACTTTTGCTGAGTAGTTCCAGGCTCAGCACTGGCACCAAACCAGAATTTACATTAAACTGGTGACCACAACTCTTCCCACTCTAGTGACTCCCTGACATCCTGCCTCACCCAACTTTCATACTGCACAAGGCTTTATTAGTAGCTGAACCTTAAGGGAGTCAGCAAGTGGCAGATACAGAGAACATTATGAAGGTTGCCAGATGGGAGGGGGTTGGGAGTGTGGCTGAAAAAAAGGGAAGAGATTAAGAAGTACAAATTTGTTGTTACAAAGTAGTTATGGGCATGGAGGGTGTAGCATAAGTAATATTGTCCATAATATTGTAATAACTATGTATGGTGTCAGATGGGTACTAGATTTGTTGGGGTGATAGATGGAAGGGGGTTTGGGGCAGGGTGGAAAAGAGGAAGGCATTAAGAAGTAGAAATAGTTATGGTGATGTAAAATAAATCATAGGGAATATACTTAATGATATGATAATAACTAAGTACAGTGCCAGAGGGAATCACTTCTTAAATTAAATAAATGTCTAACCACTACGTGCTACACCTGAAATTAATATAAATTATTATTGAATGTCAACTGTAATTGAAAATTTTTTAAAGGGGAGAAAAGTTGAAGGGGTACAAGAGATCCAAATTGCCAGGTATAAAACAAATCAGTCATGGGGATGTCATGTACAGCTGAGGGAATAGTCAATAATATTGTGACAGCACAGTACGGTGTCAGATAGTTGCTACACTCATTATTGTGATCACTGCTTTAGGTGTATAAATGTTGCGTAACTATGGTGTATCCCTGAAACTCATATAATATTGTACATTAGCTGTATTTTTAATAAAAATCTTTAAAAATATTTTTTAAAAGACAAAAAATATCCAGAGAGGAATAAGAGGTGATATTGCACCCATGAAACAAGAATACTTTGTTATTTTTTAAAAGGAACATTCAGGGAGTAAAAGAGACTTGGGGAAATTTAAAAAATATATATGCTAGTGGAATAAAAAAAAATGCAAAGAAAGTTTGGATGATAAAGTTGGGCAAATCTCCTAAGAAGAGCAAAAATACAAAGAGATGGAAAATAAGAGTTAAAAATAAGAGAAAAGAAAATTAGAGGACCCAGAATAAGTTCAAGAGCTGCATAAGTGGAGTTCCATAGAGACAAGCAGAAGAAAGGAAATGATCAATTAAATAATTCCAGAAAATTCAAGGAGACATGAGTTTACAGATTGTAAGAGTTACTGAGTGCCCAGATAATGGACGAAATTAGACCCACTCCAAGGCATATTGTTGTGCAATTTCAAAAATACTGATGTATTCATTTGCTAGGGCTATCATAAGAAAATATCACAGACTGGGTGAGGATAATAGAAATTTATTACCTCACAGTTCTAGAGGCTGGAAGTCCAAGATCAAGGTGTCATAAGACCCCAGGATAGATTTCTTTAAGAATGTGAAATTAAAGGAATAGCTGATCCTTTTTAACATAAGAAAAGGATATTTAAACAAGTGATTAAGAGTTTGAAATGAATTGGTGATAAGTAAATGATAATAAGGAAACAAAATTAAAAGAACAAAAACAAGGAAAGCATTCATTTAAGGGAAAATGAAAAGTTGAGTAGGAAAAAAATACTCATAGGACACCATGAAGCTCAACTGTGAATATCACTAATATTAAATATTAATCTAACCAAGATAAACACATTGGAAGTGTGGAGAGACAGAAATAGTGATTGTGTATTGGGTGAGGGATGAAAAAGAGTTAAATTTTTCTGTGTACAAATCTGTGGTTTTGTACATATGTAGAAAAAAATCTGTACACTTAAGATTAGTGGGCTTTATTCTGTTTGTTATGGCTCAATTTAAAAAATACCAACAGTTGTTTCTCAGGTTTGAACCTAAGATAAGCAAACTGCAATGCCCAATGGGCTTGGCAAGGAGGTTAAACGAGTGAGGCAGTCTCCGTGTAGCTGAATAGGGAATAGGTAGGAACTTGGCAAATTGAACAAAACGTGTAATATTCTTCAAGTGGACTGCCACTGCTTAGCTCCAGCTATGGAAACATGGGCCCAGTATCACTAGATTTAAGGATTTTTTTTTCAAGAGAAGCAGATATATAAATTTTTACAAATGAAAATGTCCTGATTTTTGAGACAATGCTTTACACAAAAACCATAACTGTGGGCTACCTTTGGTCTATATGCTGCCAGTTGGCAGATCTAAAAGGATGAAGCTTTTTCATGCTCTTTTGAAGAGTATAGGAAAGATAAAATGTTCCAGAAAGTATATTGCACTGGGTTAGTAAAATTGGCTCTGGATGAAAATAATATTAATCAGTAGACTTAGGAGTGAAGACCTCTAAAACTGACAAGCCAAAGCAATGCAATCAAAATAAAGCAAAGAAACAAAACCTCTGGATCTTAATGTTTTTCCAACACAAGTTGACTTGATGAAATCAGAATTTCTTGGTGCTTGTAAGATATCAAAGATTATGCTTTTGACTTTACATATCCAGGGAGAGAATTTATTTGGGATGACTTTTATGAATTCATTGAAGATCTAAAGCAACTGGATCATTCAGGTCCTGCTAATATGTAGAATACCCAAAGGCCGTTTTCACTCGTAGTCTGATGTCAGTGAATGACTTGCCATTTCTCTTGACTTTCAGGCTGGTCAGCATCCTGTGTCAAACACCAAAAAATGTGTTAGATTTAAGTCTTCTCATTTCTAAACTGTCTATGTCTGTTCATGTGTAGATAAGCAAGGGTAAAAACATCAAGCAAATAAGTAATGAGAAAAAATTCAGTATTAATATACTGTGTAAACAAAGACACAGAACAGATCAGTGGTTGCCTGAGGCCGAGGTAGAGAGATTGATTGTAAACAAAGACAAAAAACCTTTCTGGGATGTTGGAAGTGCTCTATAACTAGATTGTAGTGATCATTTCACAACTGTATAAATATATTAAAACCACTGAATTGTACACTTAAAATCAGTGAATTTTACGCTAGGAAAATTATTTGTTAATAAAGCTGTAGTTTTAAAAAAGAATAATGGGTGGTAAAATTAGTGAGCTGAAGTATGATGAAAAATAAGATATTTACATAGTCTCAAAGAATCTGCCCACTAACTACTTATTAACTACAATGGGGAAAATAGTAACATTATGGTGGAGAAACCTGGCAGACACCACTTTAACCAAGTGACCAAAATTGACATCACCAGTAAAGGGATGTATGGATATCATGTGCCCTCTAAAGTGATGCACGGAGAAGGGTAATAACATCAATGTGTGGTATTCCTGCCAAAAAATGCATAACCTGAATTTAATCCTGAGGAAGCACGAGACAAAGCAAAGCTGAGGGACATTCTGCAATATAACTCATCAGTACTCTTCAAAAGTGTCAAGGTCATGAAAGACAAAACTAAGCAATGCCCCTGATTAAAGTAGACTAAGGAGGTGTGACAATTAAGTGCCATGAGAAATCCTGTACTGGATCCTGCTCCAGAAAATGGATGTTAGTGGGACAAATAGTAAAACTTGAATGAGGTCTGTAGATTAGTTAATAGTATTGTGTCAACGTTAATTTCCTGCTTTTGATAATTGTATTGTGATTGTGTGAGATATTAAAATTAGGGGAAACAGGATGAAGGGTATGTGGAAATTTCTATACTATTTTTGTAACTTTTTGTAAGTTATTTTGAACTAGTTTCAAAATGAAACATTAAAAAGTTAAAAGTTCAACCTTTCAGCTGGGAAGGTGGCAATGGATTGATAAGAAATTAATGGTGAAGTGATGACCAAAATTCTACCCATTGTTCAAAAAGCAGTAAGAAAATACGTTAAAGACACATTTTTAAATATACAAAAATAAATATTATATTAACCATTCTCTCTTTTCCTTCCCTCTCCTCCCAATGGAACCGCACTATACATACTATTGTGCATTTTTCCTTTTCTACCTAACAACATAACTTTTTATGACTCTTTTATTAGTGTAATAATACATTTTAAACCTAAAATTTTTGATTCTGCTTTGCTTAATATTAAAAGAGAAATCATGGGTCACAATGATATTTGGTGCAAACCTTGGAAAGATAGACAGACTCTTATTGACCCAAGAACTGTTCAAATTCAAAGTACCGTTCCGGTTATTATTCTGCTCAGTAAAGATAATAAAGTGAATCGTATGTCCTAGTTATTACAGAAGCACAATGAACAAAGAGCACTGGACAGGTAGAGCAAAGGGCTATGTATGCTCTGTTTCTGTTAAATAGTTTTTCTCTTCAATGTTTACTGAAAAAGAGCAAGTAGCTCTCCAGGAGAGTCAATTGTTAACATCAAAGTTTTTACTTAAGCTCCTGGAATGTAACCTTTCACTATAAAGCATATAATGACCAGAAAGCTTATAAACATGTTTGTTAAAGGAAATCATATTATTTATTTAACCTATAGGTTATATATATTATAGAAAACTAAATGTGTTTAAGCCGTATATGAATTTACCACACTTGTGATCAAAATTCACCATTTTATACTGTAGTTTCTCTGGTTAATCAGAAGGCTTCACTCAGATTATTTTTGTCCAACTTTTTCTTGGAGGCTGTTCAAAATAAAGGTGTTTCTAGCAGTGTCATATATAAATACAATGCAAAGTCTTACTTTACCATAGTATTTCTATGTATGTATGAGCCAAATTTATTTAGCTATAGCTCTATGGGTGGATAGGTAGGATGTTCTCAATATTTTACCTTTAAAAAATACTACTATGACTGTCATAAATGTAGATATATTCTACTGCTAGGAATTTATCCTATATACGTATAGGCTAAGTTCCTAGCAGTAGAATTTCTAGGTCAAATGTGTAATATTTTGATAGATATTTTCAAATTTGCCTCCCATAAAAAGGTTGCTGATACATAAATATCTTATTTACTTAAAAATGTGTAATTCTCATGTGACCAATGATATACTACAAAGATTTAAAATAAATAAAAGACAACCGTTTCTTCTCTTCCCCAGTTGCCCCTATCACCTACACTACCTCCCTGAGGTAGCCCATGGTATTACGAGAATGTGTGTCTTTCCAAACATATGGCTTCCACATACATATGTCACCATCCACATACATATACATATATACATATTCATACTTACTTGTACATATATAGTGATATTTTGTTTTAATTTTTAATGAAGTGGAATCATACTACATACAAGGAAATTCCGTTTTTTACCTCACATTTATTATTGTTATTCTACAAATCAGTACTCACATATATTACTTTATCCTTCTATTATAATTTTCTGAATACATATGTATGCATACACATACATTCAAATATATACAATTTTATCTAAACAGAATTGTATTATAAACACATTTTTAATTTTTGTATTTTATACATGTTATTTTTAAAGGCCTTTTTTTCCCAGTGGGTGGGGGAGGGGCTTCTTTTTCCCACTCCTTTTTATGTGCCACCTATATCACCTATTCCCTCTCCCTCAAAGGCAAACCACATTAACAACTTGATTATGCTCATATAATTATAAATATTTATAGAAATACCATTTCTATACATATTTTGTATTTATTAGTACACAACGAAATATACTAAAGCTATCTGTTGCCATCATCATAACTAGCTTGTGTGCTTTACAGCATTTCATAAACAAAAATGTATGAAGTAAAAGGAATCCATCATGATGTAAAAGTATATAGATTAATATTCTATCTACTAATAGTTTCTAGTAGTGTTACACAGGGCTTTAAAGAGCTAAGCTATAATGTAAGCACAAAGCAACACTATAATCAAGACACAATATGTAAACTCATTTTTCTCCAAGCAGCAACTCAGAAATGAATTTTAATCTGTGTATTGTACACTGCTGCCAAAAATGCACTAACTACAACTAAATTATAAAAGTCTATGTGTAAATGTATGCATAGTAAATACACAATCCAAAACACAAGTTTTTTAATAAAATAAATACAGTATATGCATGGAATCACATTAATTATAAGTAATTCAGAACTGTTGACAAGAAATAAATACTACAATTAACTAAATTTAAACCTTAATATTTCACAACTGAACTATAGTAATTTAATAAAAGAAGCTAACAATTCTAAAATATCAAGCTGGAATAGGAATAAATTTTGTGATCAAATGCTCAAGCTTTAGCTTGTCAGAAGTCAGAATACTTTCTTATATTTCTTAAGAATCTGTTGAATTTACCTTTTGAGCATGTTTTGGAGAAGTGCCTAATCAATCTATGTGTCCCTTACAAAAGGATGAGGAAATAGTTATAATATATCTCTATTAAGGAATATCATGTGATGAATGAATGATGTAGATCTAACTCCAGTGAGAAGGAAAAATCATCCCATGTTATTAATTGAAGAAAGCAAGTTCCAGAACAAAGTCTATTTGTATGTTCCTACTTATGTTAAAAACAAAAGCTACAAATGTATACAAATGCATAGAAAAATGTCAGATTACCATGACAGTGGCCAAGATAGTATTGGACAAAAAAATTCTGGATTAATGTCTTAAATTGTTCACCATGGTTACGTAACAGTAATAAATGGGAATGAGACTAAGGGTACTAAGAGAGATTTTCACTTTTTACCCTAAATACTTTTACTACTGTTTGATTTTTTTTTTCTAATTAGAATACATTCAGGTGTTATTTACTTTATTTTAAAGATGATTAAACAAATAAACCCCTCTATTGATTAGGTTTAGTTTCAGTGGCATAAACAGAAATTTAAACAACACAGAAGGTCCTTTTCCTCTCCATGCAGTCCTCAGGGGCAAGCTGCTTCCAGGTCCTTGCTCCCTCCCCCACCTGTAGCACGTGGCTCCCATTCTCAGTAAACAAGAAGTGCTCCAGCCATCACTCCTACATACCAGGCAGCAAGATGAAGGAAGGAATGAAGGAAGCTAAGTTCCAGGAAACTGCCACGTGGTACTCTGCACACATTCCATTAGCCAGAACATCTTTACATGGCCATAACTAGCTGCAAGGAAGATTGGGAAGTCTAGCACAGTCTTTATACTGGAGGTCATGTCCCTACCCGTAGCTTGAAAATCAGGGGTTCCGCTATTGTGAAAGAAGGGGAGGATGAGTAACACAATATCTAATTCAGAAAATTTCATGTTATGATACACATAAGTTTGGAAGGACTGCTGAAAAAAACGTAAAGGTAGTTTGTAGAAAGAGTAAGTATGCTGAAAGATGTTGAAGTAAAGGAAGTTCACTAAAGAAAGATTATGTAATTGAGATGGAGGTCCGGAAGTAACTGGATGGGTTGAATCCATCTGCTGCCCTGTATTTGGAGCAGCCTACAATGAGACTCAGGGCAGAAAGGAAACAGTAAAATAATAAGAGAAAAGAAAGTAACCCAGTCTAAAGAAAGTTCTTAAATCTTTCTCCAAGAGTGAAATTATGGTGCATAATTGAGAGACAGAGCTATGGGACTCAGAAGACCCTAGCCTTGAAACCAGGAAGACCTGGCTTTGCTGAAAGCACAGTATTTCAGTTACATGCAACTAAACACTCTTTGAGAGGATTTGGAGGAATAGTAAGAGGAAGAAAGAATGGAGATATTTCATTTTTGTTTCTGCGTCTTTATTTACATTTAAGAAATCATGAGCAGCTGCTCGTGGATTTTGGCATACACTTCTCTAAAACTACAAAAATTAGAAAGTGGAACTTAAATAAAGCCACAAATGTCACTTTTAAATTTCTACTGACGATAGAAGAGGATATTATTTAGACTGTCTCCTAAACTATTACAACATAAATCATTGCACAACATTTTATTTTAGCTCTGTTCAATGTCCACTCCTTGCCTGACAGTGTATTTTATAGAATAGTGCACCACTCAAGTTTGCCAGCCCTCAGGCTTTGAGTAGTGCTTTCCTTTTTTTTATTACTGTTTTTATTTTGTGGGAAACTGATTTATAAGTGACTGGACTGTGAGCTAAGTCTTAGTAATAACATGGTTTAACAACTTAAGGTAATGAATTTAAATAATATTACTGACAACCTTTGAAATGAAAGTAACACTCTCTGAAAGCACTGAAATGTACATATTTCACCTGCCATTCTCCTTCACTATTCTGAGGAAGAAAATATTGTTTCATGTCCTTACAATGGTTTTATATTTTAACAGAGGACTCTATGTTACTTGAGTATTGATATTCTATCTTAATTAAAGTAGTTGCAAGAATGAAAGCCATTGGCCTCTGACCTTACAGACGTGTTCCCACTAAGTTCATGTGCTAGTAATGAAAACAGCACATAAATCAATAAGTATTAAGTGTTTAAGAAATATTTTATTTATTTATTTACTTACTTAATTATTTATCTATCTGTCTATCAACCAAAGCTATGTAAAACGAACTAGGATAATTTCGAAATCCTCAGTTTCCTTTCCTCTAAACCAGTAGCTATTCCTGGCCACTGGTGGGTTCTTTGCATTGCAGAACGTTGCAAAATTGAGAAAGAAAACAAATACCAAACAAAACAAAACTAAGTTGGCATTATTTTTAGTTCTCCTCAGATTTGGATAAAGCTACAGTCCTCACTTTTTCTCATGGCAACTGTCAAAACTATTCAAAGGAAGAAAATGAGGCAAAGGGGAGGGGCAGGGAATTGTGCCAAAGGACATATGCAGGGCTATTGCCCGGAAGCGGAGCTGCAGGAATCCAGACAGCTTGAGAGCTTTTTGGCTCTGCTCTGCTCCAACGCATGAGGGCTCCTACCACAGTGTAAAAACTCAAATGCTGCCTCATTCGGGTCTCTCCAAGTCCAAGTACCAGTGCTGTTGGAGAAATAAATTTTTAGAGCTTCATACCTTCCTCTGAATTGTTAGCACCGTAATAACTCTGGTACCTAACACTTTAAGGGCAGGGGGTTGTTGCAATGATGATTTACAAACTGAGTTTAAAACAGCAAGGCTGACCTATTTTTGCAAAATTTCATCTAATTCAGCTTAACGAGGTAGTGCATATTAGCTTAGATCACTAGTTGGCACACTATGGTTTGCTGCCCCTTTCTGTAGAGCCTACAAATTAAGAATGATTTTCACATTTTTAAAAATTTTTTACAGAAATAAGTCAGATGGAGAAAGACAAATATCATATGATCTCACTTATATGTGGAATCTAAAGAATAGAATAAATGTACAAACTAATCAGAAACAGTTTCAGATATACAGAGAAAAAACTGAGGGTTGCCAGATGGAAGGGGGGTGGGGATGAGGGAGAAGGTGAGGAGATTAGAAAACACAATCCGTAACTACAAGATTGCCGTGGGGATACGGAAGACAGTTTGGGGAATGTAATCAATAATGTTGTAAAGATTCTGTAGGGTATTTGATGGACACTTGTCTTATTGGGGAGACCACTTCATGGACGGTGTAGGTGCCTGACCACTGCAGTGTACACCTGAGGCTGAAGTTGAATAATAACGAATGTCAACTATAATTTAATATACATATATATATATATATATATATATATATATATATATAGTCACAGGATGTGGAGTACAGCATAAGGAATAGTCAGTGGAACTGTAACAGCTATATATGACGTCAGAAAGGTAGTATTGGGGCAGAGGATTATCACTTTGTGAGGCGAATGAATGTCTATTACATTGTTTTGTACACCTGAAACTAATAAAAAAATAAAATAAAACAAATTTACATTTTTAATAGGTTGAAAAAAACTAAAAGAATAATATTTCATGACATATGAAAATTATATGAAATTCAAATTTCAAAGTTTGTGGAAATACGTTTTCTCTCTTGTTATGTAAGTACTTACATAATATTCTCAAATTTGTCTATTGACCTGGGAAACCTAAAATATTTACTACCTGGCCCTTTTCAGAAAAACTTTGCTCATCCCTGGTTTAGAAGAGCATGAAATTTAGTGTCAGGAAGACCTGAATTAATCTCCAGTGCAGCCATTTACTAAATGTATGACCTCAAGCAAGATATTTAACTTTTCTAAGCCTCAGTTTCCATTTCTATAAAATGGGCATACAAATATTTATCTTTAAGATTTAATTAGATAATGCATTTCATGTGCTTAACACAATGCCTATATGATAGTGAGGGATCCACACACTAATATTGTTGTTGTCGATGTTTTACCATAAAGTGACTGAGACTAAACAAAATTGCAAAACTGAGGAAATTTTAAAGTTACATTAGAAACTCTAATAGGTTCTATACTACTATACTTCAGGAATTTTAAAACTTATTTTAAAAGACATTTTGGATTAAACAACAAGTAGAATGGATAAAATTGGTAGGTCCTGTGTTAAGATAGAAGTAAAAACAGTCATACCCAGATATGTAGGGAGGGCTGAGATTGCAAGCTATATATGTGAATAAATCAAAACCTTCACCACTTCAGACACACGCTTGCTAAATTCTGTCCAATTACTAGAGTCAGAAAAGAAAATGGCACAACTCCACAAAATTCATAAATAGATATCTTGATGAAGAGTATTATGGAAATGGGCTAAAGGAAAGATTTTATTAAGCTGGAATATTTATACTCGCACTTATGTATGGCTCAATTGGGAAATCACCACAAATAGCTTCTAACTCAACTCTGCTCAGAAAGCCAGGACTTAAAACTACTGGAGGCAGGACCTGAAGGCAGTGCTTCTCTGCAAATTCACACTGGCACCACCACATTTTGATGCACAGATGAGCTTTTAACTTTTTTTATAGCAGCTTTATTGGGATAAAATTCATATTCCATATACCTACTTTAAGGCATACAATTCAGTGGTGGTTTTTAGTATATTCAGAGTTGTGTTACCATCACCACAATCAATTTTAGAACATATTCATCACCCCAAAATGTACTCATGTGCTGCCTGCCCTCAGTCCCCCAGCCCCTGTTAACAACAAATCTATCTTCTGTTTATATAGATTTGCCTATTCTGGACATTTCATATATATGGAATCATGCAATATGTGGTGTCTGAATGCCTTCTTTCACTCAGCATGATTATTTCAAGGTTAATATATCTTGTAGCAGGTATCAGTACTTTATTCATGTTTATTGTGAGATAATTTTCCATTATATGGATATACTGAATTTTGTTTATTCATTCGTTAGATGATGGACATTTGGGGTGCATTTGACTTTTGACCACTGGGTAAAACTTTTTGCTTTTGACTGAGGCTCCATACTGTTACAGCAGTACTTGTTGATCACCTTGACTGAGCCAGCTTTATAGGTCACAGGCTCCTCTTTATGAGAGATAAGTGACTTTAACAGGACCGTCAGCCAGAGCCAAGTAAGGGAATCTGCAAGAATGTGCCTAAGAAATACGTAAGAGAAGGTGGACAGGGCTGTAACAGTTTCTGTTCAGGCAGTAATGCAATGCTGAAGGTTCATTCAGTGCTGTTTATAAGAGCAAAACCTGGAAACCATAGACTGGAATTGGATACATAAATTGCTGTATAGTCACATAATACTGCCGAATATAATACAACGGTGGAGTTGAAAAAATATAGTTAACCCCAGGAATTTAAATTTTTTGTGATACTCTTTTTATGAAGTTCAAAGACAAGCAAAATTGAACCGCATATTGTCTAGGCACATATAGATAGTATGTGATAAAACTAAAAAGAAAAGAGGGTATAAGGAATCGCCCATAATCAATTCATGATAGTGGTTACAATCTTTGGGGAGAGGCAAAGGGTTGAACTCAGGTTATCTAAGGTCCAAACAAATAATGACAAAGAACAATAAATGAAAGTAATGTATGTACATTGTAAAAATTTGGATATACATATAAAATATGTAATTATATAAGAGAAAGGTTTCACTGGTTATTACTTCAGGTAGAAAAATTATAATTAACATTGTATTATTTTAGCCTCCCGTTCTTTCCCCTATGAATTAAAAAGGTTTTTTAATGATACTAAAACGTGTCAAGTTGATAAAGTCAGCTCCCTGTGGGAGCTGTTTAAGGCAGTCTACTCACTCCAGGTTCCAACCAGCTTGATCTCAGCCTTACCATCTGCTCTTAGCTAGAAAGGCTGCGGGAGCACCCACTGACAGTCAGAGGGAGGTTGGTCCAAACTAACAACACCGCCCCGCCCCGCCCCGCCCCGCTCAGGTTCAGAGAACACGCCCTGGGGGCGTGCCCAGCTCCTATGGGGGCGTGTCTAAAGGGCGAGGCGGTCCTCAGCCAGAGCCCAGGTAATCTGGGCGAAATCGGGAGGAGCCACGCGTCGCGGCGTGAGGACGTCAAGGCCGCGCCTGACGTGACGTGCTCGGCGTGCGCAGCTGTTGCTGGGCGTTCTAGTCCCAACCCTGGAGAACTGAACGAGACGTGTGTGGTGCTGTTGGCCGGGATGTTACAGGCTGTTGGCGTTGTGGACGAGGAAGAGGAGCAGGCAGAGGAGGATTGTCCTGAATTGGTTCCCATTGAGACGAAGCAAAGAGAGGAGGAGGAAAAGTCTGGCCCCGGCGCTAAGATCCCAGTCACAATTATCACCGGGTATTTAGGTAACTAACCATCCCGGTCAGAAAATGCTGTGAACGCTGGTATCCTGGGATTTTTGGGGGCTGACTGTGCCTCTTCTTTTTAGGTGTGGGGCTTTCTGGTCGATAGCAGATGACTCTGAGTTAGGGGCTGGGTCACTTGCTCCCCATATGGGATGCTTCTCATCCTGGGGGTTAATGATGCTCAGACTCTTCCGCGTTAGATTCATATTTATCAAGTGAGGTTGAAAGTTAACCTTGCATTTTGAAACTAGTTCCGGTGTTGCTGTCTGAAGCCCAGATCCAACCCCTTAATTATCCATGTGACCTTTAACAAGGTATCTTGCCTTTCTGAAGCTCATCTACCTCACTTGAAAATGGAAATAATACCCGCCACCTGTTTGAGTTGGTTTTCTCATCTGCAAAATGGGGCCGGACATACCTACCTCGTAAGTCAATTACCAGTAAAGAGTGTCCTGCCCGGAAAATGCCACCCATTCCTCAGCGGATTCCCTTTCTCCACAAGCCAGTCTCTTCCAGCCAATCAAACATTTTTCTGAGATCTGTTTGTAAAGCACTGTAGGAGAAAGTAAGAATAAAATCTCTGCCCTCCAAGACTGGTGTTTCTCAAACTGAGGCCGGTCAGGAGTGCACAGAGACACTTGAATTCGTAGGTTTGTAAACATGCTGCAATTTCCTGAAGGACAGTTTATGCGCTTACACTAGAAGTACTTTATTGGAAAAGTTTGAGAAGAAGTATTTTAAAACCTTACAGTTAAATAAAAGGGCTAGAATAAATATATGACCATATTACAAGTATGGGAAGAGTTAAGAAATGTAAGAAAATTGACATGATTTCCGGAAAGTAATACCATTCCTAGATGCTCCTAGAGACATAGGCAACTTGGTGCTCCTGAGGGCCTTTTACAGAAATAGAATTAAATCACTGGTGTTTCCCAGTTTTTGCTTTGTAGACTGTAGGTGTATTCTCATTTTTCCTCAGGACTAATAAAGGTACTTATTTTCGGTGTTTTCCCACTGTTACTCAGAGGCTGCTCTCCTGAGAAGTTGAGCAGATTCCTTGCCCGAAACAGTGTAGTTCAGACTTGCCCCTCTGCTGTCCCCATTTTGCTCACTTGGTAGGTTAGTAGAGCATTGGAGATGATGGTCTGAAGCTTAGGAGTGAGGACTCATGCCAGCAGCCTTGTTGCTGAATCTAGGGGATAGTTTCACTGCTTATTCTTGACCATTTTCTTTCTTGGGACATTGTTCTTGCGGCTTCTATCACATTTTTCTAATATTTCCACCTGCTTCTTTGGCTTCTCCTTTTTTTTTTTTAACCTTTTGTTTAAATGTGTTCTTCCAGGACCCATCAGCTCCAAGTCAAGTAGTTGTTTCAATCTAGTTGTGGAGGATGCAGCTCACAGTGGCCCACGGGAATCAAACCGGCAACTTTGTTAAGAGCACCGCGCTCTAACCAACTGAGCTAACCGGCCGCCCAGGCTTCTCCTTTTTAACCGTTGCCCCCCTCCATCCTTTGAACTTCATACCCAGATAGGTTCTATTTTGATGTCCCACAGACATCTCAAATTCAACAGGTCCAAAATTTCATGTTACCATTCCCTCATCCTCCTGCTCCTATGATCCCAACCACCTGGAATACTCTAAAAGCTTCCTAGTCAACCTTTCGTTTAATATATTCTTTTACATAATGATCTTTATAAGTGTCAATCTGATTGTGTCACACCCTTCAGTGGTTCCCATTTGGGTTAAAGTTCAAATTCCTTAATGTGAATTACAAGGTCCTATGTGATCTGGCTCTTGATACCCTCTCTAGCCTGTGAAACTGTGGCCCATCCACACTGAACTACTTTTACTTCTACAAGATGCCAAGTATTTTTGCTCCTGGTATATTTTTCTTCTTCTTGCTCTTACTTCTCTGGCTAGATGTCTCTCTTAGGTGCTCCATAACACCTTACACATCTAGTAAGTGTACCATCCTGTGACATGATTGCCTCTCTATTGATCTGAATTCCACTCCACATCCTACTCCTTTAATGTTCCTAAGTTTCATGAAGGTAGAGACGGATTGTGTTTGTCTTGTACACTTTTCACAAGGGCCCAGCATAAAATCTGGTCCATAGTGGACTTTTGAATGAATGAAATTGCTTCATAATATGGTTAATTGTTAAGCTGTAGTAATTTTACTAGGTCTCTTCCATCTCATTCCTTTCCATTTTCACTGCCACTACCTGGTGCAGCACCCGTGTTCAGGGCCTCTGTCATACACTTGGACTAATTTTAAGAATTTCTTCATTGCCCTGCCACCTTAAGGTCTGTCCCTCCCATTCTATATGTCACACTTTAGTGATGTTGAGTTTCCTAAAACACTAAACAAGCCTTCCATCCCTTCAATGGCTTTTAAAGGAAAATGACCCCAAAATTGTTGAAGATATTAATACCCTACTTCTCAGTAAGTCCCTCCTAGTTATACCGTAGAAATCTTGTAAATTTACTTCAGAAGATGTGTATAACCTACATGTAAAAGTTCTTAGCACTGTTTGTAATAGCAGAAACAACCCAAATGTCCACCAACATAAAAATAGATAAATGATATATTTATACAATTGAACTATACTGCTGTGCAGTTAGGGTTGTTTTTTTTTTCCTCTGAACTTTGGTGTCTGTGGCTCACAAGACAAATGTTTTTCTTCTATTTCAGCTGAACATATTAGGTTTAACATGCCCCCTACTGGATAAAGTTAGTATAGCTTTATGAGTTTATCTTTTTGAATAATATTCTGTCTTATCATTTTCTATAGCCATTCTCCATTTTCTGTGTGTGTGATACATATATAAAATCAGTTTTATAGATTGCTTTAAGCATACTAAAAATAGCTATATAGTCAGTTTTAAGTCATGTCTGGTTAATGACGAATGTTAAAATAAAAGGTCTTTATATGTAAATTTTAGGGAATTAAACAGTATATTCTTGGCTAAGAAATATCCTCATGCAAAGGGCTTTAAATATTTTACATTTTATAAACTACATGAGTACTTTGTTCCTTGGAAGCCATTACTTCAATAATTTTTTATATAATAAAGAATTAAGATGCCCTTATATTAACTGTATTACAAGTTATGTAGAAGGCACGTTATTCACGAGGTTGAAGAAAGCTGTGCAATCCAACTTGTAGAAGTATTTGTAAATATAAAATGTTATGTCAACAAAACATTTTTAATACATTTCAAAGGGTACTTTACCTCTGGAATAGTTTTAGTTAAATAATATTTGAAAAATAGCATGTACATTTTTAAAAACATTGGGACTCTTTATATCTTTTTGTGTTAATTAATCTTTCAATTTTGTTATTTAAAACATATTTTATAGGTGCTGGGAAGACTACACTTCTGAACTATATTTTAACAGAGCAACATAGTAAACGAATAGCAGTTATTTTAAATGAATTCGGGGAAGGTAAGTAAAGTTCAATAAATGCCATGCTGCAAGAATTTATGGGACAGTTTATTCTACTTGTGAATTGATATTCCATATTTGAAAGTGAAAATGCAATGCCTTATGTTAGGGGTGTCCAAACTTTCTTCAACGTTTTTTACCAAGGGCCATAATGCGGTAAAATACACAAACATCCAGGCCACTCACTTGAGGTGAAGTACATACTGCCTCACCTGGTTTATTTAAGTAAACTAAATATATTTTTGGAATTTGCTGTGGGCCAATTAACAATGGATTGCAGACCGCAGTTGGCCCGTGGGCTGCAGTTTTGACACCTCTGCCTTATGTGAATACGTTGTTGTGGATAGTTTTGGAAAATTAGATTAATTTCTGTCAAGCTTTACTTTGTACAGATTATGCATACTGAAAGTAGATAATTTCTATAAAATTTTATTTTGTATAACTTTGGAATTCATAACAATGGAATTTAGATTTTTACATGAAACAAATAACTACAGAAGTAAAAATCTGTGATACATGATATGAAAGAAAGTTCTTTCAGGAACTGGAAAGGTGCTTTTTTACTGAATATATTGTTTAATTGCAACTTTTGAAAAATTTGAAAAAGCGTCAGTTATTACAAATTTACCTTGTTGAATGTTTATTGTCTGCAAAGCAGTTAAAACTGAAGAGTTTAAAAATAAGTTGAACATATGCTCTTCATCCTCAAGAAACTTCAGTTGTCTGTGAAAATACATGCAATATAACATTCCAATTTTTTGTCTTTAATATTGAATTATAGTTTTAAAAAATCTATACAGCAGTATTAGACACAGTTCTTTGATTACTTTTATAAGTTTCTCTCATGTGTGAATTTTAATAAAAGCTTACTTTTAACTGAAAAATGTAACTTGTTGGGATATTTCTTATGGTATACTATATCTTTAGTTGTAAATTAGTAAAACTAGGTTTTATGAACAGGATGGGAGGCCTATTAAACATAATTTCTGGTTTCAATTAACTAAAGAGAAAAGTCTTGCTGGACAAAATAAAAATCCTAAGTTTTTCTTATAGTCTAGCTGCTTATTAACTGATCTTCTTTTGGACACTGATTACATTTATTATTTCCTACTGTTTTTCTTCATTCTTTTTGGATAATTTTTCACAATTTTGTCCTTTACAGCATTTGAAATACTTTCCTTCACATTTTGTTAATGTTCTCTACACCTTGAATTCTGTAGCAACCCCTTTCAAAGCTTTATCATCACCTAACTGAAATATAAACAAAAAATATATAAATGAAAAATTACTCACTTTTTTTGGCCATTTGCTTTGCTAGACATTTGGAAAATTTCCCTGGCTTTGGTGTATTTCTTTATTGGAGGAAAAATAAGACATTTGAAATCATTCTTATATAATAACAAGTACATCAGAATCTGAAATATACTTTATTTTTTCTCAAGTAAACTTTTGTGTATTTGACTAAAATTTAATTTTTAAATGAGCACATTGGCCAAGCAAACTTCCTCAAATGAACTAAGTTTTTTAATTCATACTGGGGGTACTGAGTAGCTGTCTAATAGAAACAAAGGTAGTTTAGAGGAAGAATGAAAAGAAAAATATAGATAAAGCCCTTAAGAGGTTGAAGGGCATATAAAAACTTTATATATAAAACACTATTCTATCTGGAAAGTTGGCCATGGACAAGACAGAGTAGAGAGAGTGCCTTTGAAATAGCTACTTTATTAGGAAATGGGAGTGTGCAAGGAAGAGGCCTAAAGAGGAAGTAATTGATTCATTAATTTTGAGTTTTCCTTTTTAGGGGCTTAAATCCTCTTAAATAAAAGTTAAAATAATGTAGAGTAGTATAGTTTAAAATATTGAGGCTGCATGAATAGAATGAAAGAATAAAAGTTATAAAACGTATTTTCTACTTTGAAATCCGCTTCATTATTGAGTATCCTCATATTTTTTTTGGTTGCCTAGTGAACATAATCCAAAGCTCCTTCTTTTTACTTATTCCAGGAAGTGCAGTGGAAAAATCCTTAGCTGTGAGCCAAGGTGGAGAGCTCTATGAAGAATGGCTGGAACTTAGAAACGGTTGCCTCTGCTGTTCAGTAAAGTGAGGAATGTTTTTACTGTGTGCTTTGGTTTACTATAAATATTTACTGATCATATTTTCAGCTTTGATTGTTTTGTGTGTGTAATTTAACTGAATTTACACAGTATTGTATTTTCAAGTAGAAAATCAGGCTTATTAGAATATATTTTCTTAAAGTATTTCTTGCTATCGTATTTGTTTTTCTATGTGCTCTAATGCTTTGCCCTTTCATTGAGTTTTTTATTGTTTTGATGTCAGGGTTTATTTAATAATCTCTGTGGTGCATGAAAGTCTCATTTCATGTATAAAGAACAATTCTGAGTTTAATAAGTGATTGGTCTTAGTTCTAAGAATTCACCATCTAAGAACAAAAATAAATGACCATCAAAAAAGAGAAAATCCTCACATTATGTTCCACCAGTTATAGTTTCCAAGGACAGTGTCTGTTTTATTCACTAATATACCACAGACCTTACATATATGTGTCAGAAAAGGATCTGACACATACGAGTAGTAGTCATTCAAATATTTGTTGAGTGAATTAGGAAAGTTAAGACCTGTTATACTGTGGATTTTGTGTATTCTAGTGAATTGAATTTATTCTACATCATTTACTATCTTAGTTTTTGACTTTGAGTCAAGTATATTAACAAGGCTAAAATCATAACATTTTCTTGAACAACCAAAATGCAATCCATTAATTATTTTCTTGCACTTTTGATATTATAAGAAAAGGGAAATTAAAGCCTGATACTCTAATGCAGAATAGAATTAAAAATGTTTAATGGTAGTATTTTGTTAGCTGTTACTAATCTACTGTAATTTATAAATTTTATCATTATTTTGGATGTTGATTTTTTTTCTTTCATAAAGCTATGAAAATAACAGATTCTGACTTACTTTAGTCAGATATATTAAAATTTCCTCTGCTTTTAACTTTAATAAAGTATTAACTCATCATGAATCTGATTTCTTTTTATCTATCAGTATATATGCATGTATTTTTTCCCTTATTGGTAAATATTGGACAGAAATTTTGTTAGAAACTTGAGAGTGAGTTAAATTTTCAGATGCCTAAAGATATTTTTGTCTCAGGTTGCTGAATATATTTTTAAATGCTTGTAATGATCATTTTAAGTATTCAGGCAATCAACTATATATTATGTTTTGGTATTCTCCAGGGACAATGGCCTTAGAGCTATTGAGAATTTGATGCAGAAGAAGGGGAAATTTGATTACATACTGTTAGAGACCACTGGGTTAGCAGATCCTGGTAAGAAATGACAATATTAATAACCAGAATATAGTTCTTAAACATTTTTCAATAAATGTACTAGGGGAATATCTGAAATGAGTATTAAAGCTTTACCCTAGAAAAAAATATTTTTTTGGTTTGAAAGAGGAAAAATACTGGGTTCTCATGTTTCTTTGGCAGATGTAAGATATTAAAAGTACTTGGTACTTTTAACTGGATACATAATAGAATTTGAAATTTTATTGATTGATTTAAGGTTTTTGGTAGAAACAAAAGTTGTTAAAATACGGAAATTTAGGAAAAATTGAGACATTCTACTTGTAAGTATATTTTTGATTGGTTATACTCTGCAGAGACCTTATTTCTGATTACTTTCTAATCCAGTTTTCTTAGGGAGTCATTTAGAGTTATTTAAGGGCTTTTGGAGTCTAATCCCAGCAAATTTATTCCTTTTAAATTAATTGTTACATTTTGTTTTTCTGCTACTGAACTTAAAATAATTTTTATTTTTTTATAAATGTTGTGATAAGGTATTATAGAGTTAAGTCAAGCCTACTGGGCCTTTTTCCTGTAGAAGTAATAATGATTATCCTTGAAATTTTTGCCTCTGAGTGGAATTACATCTAAACCTCCCTCTTGAAAACTACATAAAGTCGACCTGTTTCTAATAACGAATTTCTGTTTCCTTCTTACCCAAATAACTTTTAGGTAACGTATTTATTCCTAGTTTGCAGAACATTTAGTGTTTGTTTTGTAAGTCTGACCCATACCATTATTTCTTCTTTGATCTGGGTCTTTGGCATTAGGCCATAAAACCATTTTAAAGTAATGTTAGGGAATAACTTATTTAAAGGGTCATAATGGTTTATAAGAAATATTGTAGTGTACTGAAGGTTCGTTCAGATATCATCAGTGGTTATGGCACTTAGAAGTATTAGAAGTATTACCATGTTTCCCCAAAAATAAGCCCTAGCCAGACAATCAGCTCTAATGCGTCTTTTGGAGCAAAAATTAATATAAGACCTGGCATTATATATAATATAATATAATGTAATTAAATATACCATTATTTCTTCTTTGAGCTGGGTCTTTGGCATTAGGCCATAAAACCATTTTAAAGTAATGTTTGGGAATAACTTATTTATTATAATAAATAACTTATATTAAATAACTTATATAATATAATGTAATTAAATATAATGCCAGGTCTTATATTAATTTTTGCTCCAAAAGATGCATTAGAGCTGATTGTCCGGCTAGGGCTTGTTTTCGGGGAAACGGTATATAACAAACAACATTGTCCTCATGTTTTCAAATTAGTGTTGATTTGGACTATTTTGGTCCTTACAGTAGGCATGGATTTTTTCGTACATTTCCGATAGCTCTGACTGATGATAGGACTTGAATTATTACATTGGTGTTAATTTAATTTAAATTTGGTAAGGTGGGAAAATGTATGCCTCTTTTTAAAATAGCAATTATCAGTTTCTTTTGTTGTAACCACTTTATAGAGAAAAACTCTTGTAACTTTTTGAGAGTAGGTGAGTTTAATAAAACAGTTCTATTTTTTCTGAGGAAAAAAAGTTAAAGATCTCAGAAAAAGCTTCTGAATAAATTGTAGGTATAAACGGGTTCATGTTTCTTGCTTCTAACTTTCTTTAGAATAATGACTTATTGTTTGGGTAAAAATGAAACATTTATTGTACAGAAATGTAAACAATACCTAAGAAAATATGAAGAAGAAAGTTTGAAAACAACACCCTATATTTCATTACCATCAAAGATAAGTAGGTGCATTTCATTCCAGGGATTTCTCTGTGCTGGTGCTGCTCCTTGTAGTTTGTTGAATGGCAGCCTTGGTCTCAGCTTGGAGCTTGTGAAAAATGAAGGTTCTTGGGCCCCATCCCAAATGTACTGAACCAGAATCTCTAGGGATGGGGCCCAGCAACCCAATTTAATACGCTTTCCAGGTGATTCTTAGACATGTGTAAGTCTGGGAAGCCCTGTTCTGTGCACTTCTGAAAGCTGTATACATATATAGAAACAACTTTATAAAAATAAGATCACATTTTTTGTGCTATTCTGAATAATTATTCATATAGTTTTACTTGAATTTAAAAAGAGTATTTGAAAGAAGTGAAGGAGTTGCTGAATATCAGATAAATGCTTCACTGTAAGAGATGAGTTTTTAAAAAAAGATGATAAAGAATAAAGAACATAAATAAATTGGACAGGTTGTTTTTTAAACTACACGTTTGAATTTTGAAAGTCTTATTTATTGACTCCCTGGCATCAAAGATGAGGGGATTAACACTCCCACTTTCTCCCACTTCCTGGTTTTGGTTCATTGTATTCTGTACTATGTAGTCAAGGTTTCTAACATTTACATTCTCTCCTACTTTGTTTAGTTCTATATTTAAACGGTTTTAGGCCTCATTACCAATACTGTGGCTTCTCCATTCTTTAGTTGATCAGTCCCTTGATTGACTGAATGGTATGGTCAGGTAATCTTTGCTATAATTGCCGCATCCCCTGAGTTCTTGCATACTTCAGTGCTTGAGAATACCTGTCTTGTTTTTATACTTCAGAGATTACTTGGCTAGGTTCACAATTTCTTTCCCTCAGAACTTTGCAAATATTGCTCCATGATCTCTTAGTATTTTTTGATTGGCTGGATATACTTGTACAGTATTTTCTCTTTTTATTTCAACAGGAAGGATTTGTGAGTGCAGTATTTTTTCAGTTGTTTCCTTTAATGTTTGAGAATGTCTGCCTGTTTTTTTCATTCTTGAAAAACAACTTGGTTGGAGGTAATATCCTTAGGGAACACTTTCATTTGAATTTTTTGGTCATTTTTTATTATATTGGGGCAATAAATGTTACTGTAGAAAAGTCTGATGTTACCCCCCACCTCTTTGAAAGCGACTTGCTTTTTCATCTAAAATGCTGAATGGTTTTTTCTTTATTTTTGAAGTTAAGTAATATAACCAAGATACACCTAGGTGTCATTCGTAATCATGTTTTCCTGGATTACAATATACCCTTTAATCTGCAGGTTAAGTTCTTCATTTAGGGACATTTCTCTATTTATTACCATGAAGAGTTTTTCCGTCAAATTATTGGGTCCTCTACTTTATGACACCAATTTTCCATCTATTGCATTTTCTTTTGTTCTCCGTATCTATTATCTTCTAATTGTTATTTTTTTTGCCTCTGCATCATTTACTGTAATTATTTCAAACCTTCCTTTTTGTCAGCAATTCTGTTTCCGCCAACATCTCTTCTGTTCCTTGATGTTTTAAATGAACGAATTGGTTAAGTAATGGTATATTGGCCCTAAATTTATTTCTTTACCACTACAAATTACCTTTTCATGTTATTCTTCTCAATCTTGCTTTAGAGATTAGTTTTAATTAAGATTGTGTTGTTTTTAAGTTGTTTATTATGAAGAAGCCCTTGAAAATTTCTTTGACTTGAGTTTTTTTTTTTAAGGCTGGGTTCTTTGCTATTTTTGTGCCCTATTCATTTCTTCAGTTTTTTTCCCTTCCTGCCTTTTACCTTCTTTTTTGTTTCTTCTAAGCTGTAATACATGTGCATAGTTTTTTAACATGTTTGTGCTTGATGTGGAGGCTCAGAGAACTTCTATCAACCTAGATGCGGTATTGCCAAATTCCTATTAATACCCTACCCGTCTTACCTAACCTCGTTTTTCTTCTGAGCCCCAGTTTGAAAACTGAGTATTGCTGGAAGCAGGGAGGGGGAAGCAAAGGGAAATAGATGACTGAGAGTCCCCATTGGGCAATGTGACTCTTAGGCTCTGCTCTCTTAAAATATCAAGTGCTCCCACCTCCTGGGTTTGCTCCAACTACTCATGACATCTTGAACTTTAGACCACACTCACTTCATTTTGTTCTGAGCTTTAGAAAGTGACTTCCTCTCTTGCAAATATAGAGATGGTTAGAAACTTTTACCCTTGAAGTTTTCTTGTTGATTTTTTTCTGTATTTCTTATTCCTCCCTCAGTTCTGCCTGTTATTTTGAAAGCTATTTTTGATAAGTGCTAGTATTTTGTAAACCTCTTACTGGGGATGCGGATAGAATTAAGAGCTATTATAATAAGTCACATAGAACTTGTGTTTCTTATTTTGACTATCTTCACAATTTATGGCAGGAGATTGTATATTTGGTTGCTGCTGGTAAAATTTGGCTTTTTACGCTATTCACAATAGCCAAGATATGGAAACAACCAAAATGCCCATTGATGGATGATTGAATAAAGAAACAGTGGTACATTTATACAATGGAGTATTACTCTGCCATAAAAAAGAATGATCTCTTACCATTTGCAACAACATGGATGGACCTAGAGAATATTATGCTAAGTGAAATAAGTTAGACTGAGAAAGACAAATACCGTATGATCTCACTTATATGTGGAATCTAAAGAACAGAATAAATGAGCAAACTAAACAGAAATAGACTCAGAGATACAGAGAACAAACAGATGGTTGCTGGATGGGAGGGGATTGGGGATGGGGGAGAAGATGAAGGGATTAGAAAGTGCAAATTAGTAGTCATATTATAGTCACGGGGATATGAAATACAGTATGGAGAATATGATCAGTATGTTGTAAAGATTGTGTTGGGTGCCAGATGGGCACTGGAATTATCAGGGGGATCACTTCATAGACTGTATAGATGCCTGACCAATATGCTATACATCTGAAGCTGAAGTAGAATAATATTGAATGTCAACTATAATTATATATGTGTGTGTGTGTGTGTGTGTGTGCGTGTGTGTATAACTATGTATATATATATATATATATATATATATATATATAGTTATGTATGTATGTATAACTATATATAGATACATAGATATATAGATATATATACAGTCATGGGATGTGAAGTACAGCATAGGGAGGATAGTCAGTGGTGTTATAACAGCTATATATGATGTTAGAGGGATAGTAGATTGGGGGGGTTATCACTTTGTGAGGGGTATAAATGTCTATTATATTGCTTTGTACACCTATAACCAAAAAAGGGGGGTGGGGCACCAAAAAAAACATGAAAATAAAATTTGGCTTTTTAAATTTTATTTTGTTTGTTTTATGAATATGGTTTTGAAAGGGGAGATTCTATAGTCTAATTCAGGATTTCTTAACCTTGGCATAAATGACATTTTGGGTTGGATAATTCTGTTATAGGAAGATGTCTTGTGCATTGTAGGATGTTTGACAGCATCCCTGGCTTCTTCCCACTACATGCCATTAGCATTCCTCTACTTGAGACAACCAAAAAATTATCTCCAGATATTGCCAAATATTCCCCTGGGGAGAAAAGTCACCCTTGGTTGAGAATCACTGATTAACTTCATTTTCTCATCTCTGCTCCTCCTGCTAAACACCTGCATCCAAATTTTAAATAGTTCCTCTTTGTAAGTATTATACCAAAGATACATATCAGATTTAGAATCAAAGCTCTAATACACTCTTATAGTTCAACTTAATACTAGGTGTATGTTAACTGTAGAGGACTTATAAGCTATCTGAATAGAAATCAGTGAAT
This sequence comes from Rhinolophus sinicus, assembly GCF_036562045.2. Taxonomy (NCBI): domain Eukaryota; kingdom Metazoa; phylum Chordata; class Mammalia; order Chiroptera; family Rhinolophidae; genus Rhinolophus; species Rhinolophus sinicus. Next base: position 141,034,144 of record NC_133754.1, read on the forward strand.
TAAATAAAATGATTTATGTACAATGTTAGAAATTTTGAGTGAAAAAATTAATACTTTTTAATGATTTATTATTTGGAGTAATGATACTCACAGTTGATTTACTTTTTCTCCCTCATTAATTAAAATCATGCTGTTAGCCAAGTAAGTGAACAAAATTCTTATTGGCAATTCTGTTGTTTTCCGTTTAGGAGACTGACACTCTCCAGTTCTAAGCTAAATAATTGTCATGGTAAAGTAATTTCCGTGAAAAGGACAGGCATTGATTCAGCCCCTGTTATTCACAAATCCTATTTCAGTCAAATTGGAAAACTATTAAGTTTTGGGGAAAAAAATCAATAGGTATCAGGAAGCCATTAGATCTTGTGGCCCTTGCTATATCTTGCATGAGTAATCACTGTAAACAGCTGACAGGTATTTCGTTGTTGACACAGAGTGATGCTTGGGGGTCCACATCTCGTCAGGGTAGGTGGACAGTTTCAGACATTGGAATGAGTTCAGTTATCCTTGTTTTCCCCCAATACTCATTCTTTTAGACAGCCCTGTCACTAACTGGACTTGTGATGCTTTGAAAAATCAAATACTTTCTTTGCTGTCAGTTTTCTTTTTCTTGTGTTGTGGCATACTAATCAGGGTGTGTGGTTTGATACTTTAACCAGTTTCTGTCAAAATCAAGTTTTAATTTCTTATTTAGAAATTATTTTTCCTCAGACCCAGATTTTATAAATAATGTAAGGATTTATTAGTAATGCCATAGAGTGTATAATTTTAAGTTTTGTTCTTTTTCTTCCATAAAACTTACAAGTACATTTTTTTTTTAGATTTTGGATAAGTGATTTTGGTGTTACCTTACTTTCTTTTAGAGTAATAATTCACTATTTGTGAATCATATGATTATTCAGGAGAGAAAATAAAAATGTGTCCTATGTACACATAACCATACTGCCCAAATTATTTGATAATATCTGTTGGTAAATTATTATGGCATTGTTACAAAAGAAGCTTGTTGTTAACTTTGTATTTGATACAAGTTGGTCTTTTTTTTTTTTTTTTAAGATAAATGGGAGGGAAGAAATGGGTATAAATAGTAAAAAATTCTGTCACTCTAATTCTCATAAGAAGGTTGGAACCAAACCCCATATTTAATTTGTATATGTGTTTGCCTGTTAATTCTGCTGGGGCAAGTTAAAACATGGATAGAATCGTGTTTCTCAGTTTGAAGAAATGTTTTTATTTGATGAATATTATATATATTTTCAGGTGCTGTAGCTTCTATGTTTTGGGTTGATGCTGAATTAGGGGTTGATATTTATCTTGATGGTAAGTTAAATATAGAACTTTGTTTTCAAGTAAAATGTTGTTGTGGTCAAGATCATTTTTGTTCATATTATAATTTTAACTCCTTGCATTGTTGTGACTCTTTGTAAACTTATTTAGTTTGATGGTGAAGTAAGTCTTTGTTCATACAGATTATAAAGCCGCAGACAATGGTAGAACTAGATATCAAATCTTACTCCAATTCTGAATTTAGTGCTTCCACTAAGGTTTTCATTTTAAAATACTATTAGATTGGTGCAAAAGTAATTGCAGTTTAAAAGGTTAAAAATAATTGCAAAAACTGCAATTACTTTTGCACCAACCTGATACATAGATTTCCTATTCTTTTGTTTGATTTATGTACTGTGGTGTGTCATCAGTCTTTCCCCCACTCCATTCCCCCCTCCATTCCCTGAGCCCTTCACATTTTTTAAAACCAAGTCTTTCATATGTTAAGGGGTAAAATAATTTAGGAATCATTGAGGACTGGTCCCAACATTTGGCCCTAATATGAATATGTGGCATGTGGCTGGTTGCATTCTTAGACATTATCAAACTTGTTCTGCTGTTAATCCTTTGAAAAAATTATTTAGCATATAAATTCAGAGATTGTCAAACTAAGTGATCATTTGGAAATTTAGGTACATGTTGTATAAAACGTTTGTGTGTTAGATTGGTGAGAGATATTAGGAATAAGTATTCTAAGACAGATTTGTTAAGCAATAATTTAAATGTTAATGAAAGTCTCAATTTTGATTATGTGAAAATAAATTATAAACTGTCTTGTATAATTTATCCCATTCCACTTTATATTATGAAATTTAAATTTATCTCATAATCTTTTGGATTGTAAGCATTTTAAAGGTTAGAGAAATCTTATTTTCTTATTTGTTTATTTAATTTAAAAATTTTATTTTATATCCTCTTCCGTGTCTTAAAATAGTGCTAGGCACTCAGTACATATTTGAAAATGCATCTGCTTATTAATGGAATTGAAGTAAATTGCATCTTGGCAAGAGAAATAAACAACATTTTATTAACATTTGTGAACTGAAATAGATTAGTTTTAATTTTCATTCTCAAGTATAAAGTAGATTAAAAGATTTATTCCTTTGTAGGTATCATAACTGTTGTGGATTCAAAATATGGATTAAAAGTAAGTTGAAAGATTGCTGAGTTGCTAATTATTTGTTAAGAGCTGGGTATATGGGGATTGATTATGTTATTTTCTCTACATTTGTGTCTGTTTGAAATTTGTCTTAACAAAAACTTAAAAAAATAACATGTTCAGATGAAATTTGTATTTTTAAATTGTGTTTTTTAAAATTACTTATTTTGTATTACTCTGGCTTGATGCGAGAAAAGTTGGAAGTATAATATTTTGTAATAAGAATATTGCAGGATAAAGTTTCAACCCCATTGTGGATAAGTTTTTCTGTGTAATAGAGGAAATTGAGCTTGATAAAGCATATGAGAGCTTATTTTTCTTGTTAAACTGTTATCACATGCAAATGGAGATAATTGAGCTTTAAAAAAAATTGCTTTACCTTGTTTTGAAGAAATCCGGATTTATACATAGGTTTAGTGAGGAGAAACTCTCCATTAAAAGGCATCTAGCTGTGAATGTTTTTGTAACTACCGAGATCCGCAAATGCATTTAAATGGGCTTCAGTTTATAAAATGCACTTAGTAAGATTTTTAAAAACATGTTGCATAAATAAGTGTTTCTTAACTTTCCAAGTGAAATATTAGTAAATGCAGAAGAGAATGAAATTATCTTCCATTTCCCAGTTCTAATCTGGGGATGTGGCCAGTGCCCAAAGTAATTATTTTTCAGTAGTTTACATTTAATGCTTAAAAATGCATGTCCGTTTTGTATTCTACTCCCATAATATATCTAAATTTATTAATTTGAAAAAGTTTGTTTTTCTTCCAAATCTGTAATAAAAATATGTTCTAGTAATATATGGCAGGCTTGTCAAATGGTTACCAATACCCTTTCTCTGGCTCTTCAGTTTTCTGAAGGGTAGAGTACCCTAGTTTGAGAAGTTCAGGAGACAATTCCTTTTTAGATTTTCAAGTCCAAATACCTAAATTAGTAGTCTTAAGAATCAAAGAACAATCCCAAATATTGCAGTTTTGCTCCAAAAATTCCAACTGTTCTGAAACCATAACATTTCCAGCAAAATGTTTATGTAGGAAGCAAAAAAAAAAAAAAATTCAAATTCTTCATTCTTCAAATATTGAAGAAAAAAAATTCAAATTCTTCAAATATGCCTGTTTATTACAGGCATATTTGAATTCATCTCATATATAAATTTATTACCAAATTTGGGATACCTATGGTATAGATAGAAGTGAGGATATTTTATTTGTTTTTTGTTGTTGTTGTTTGTTGTGTGTTTTTTTTGATAGGCTGAAAGTGCCATGCCCAAAGTCAAACTCTGTGTATTTATCATAGGAATAATTTTATATGTATATTTTATATGTATGGAGAGGAGTTAAATAGAATCTATTATCAGTGTGATAGAGGCCAAAAAAAAAAACAAAGCAACATTCTGAATAATGCAAACACAGTAAACGTTTAACCCCCTGCCACCTTGATAAAACCTCTTAAATTATTAAATCAATATACCTACACAAAACTGACATACTGTCAAGATAATGGAAACTTTAGATTTTCTAAGTCAGATGCCAGATAAATAACTTTTCCTTTATATAAAGAATTTGCCAACTTGTCCAATTCCTCTGGTTGCAAAGCTTGACCTCAGTAGCTGCTTGTGATTCAGAGAATTCTGAGGCAGTACAAGTAATGACACTTGGATAATGGGCATCAATTTAAGGGTGTCATGCTTCACAGAGCCAGCCCATCACAAGAAAAGCTGAGAAATGGTACCCTGTGGCCAGCCAGCCAAATTGAAACTGAAGTGGTAATTGATATCATGGGCTATCACTCTAATGGGATTGTCACCCATTGATCTGAAATATTCATTTTTTAATCATGGGCAAAGAATTGGACAACTTCAAATGACAGCTCTCTGTTCTCAGGACTTGACACCCAGGCTACTGACATTGTTCTTTTCAATTCTACAAATGTGACAGCATTTAATGCAATAGAATCAATGAATGAAGTTACAGCGAAAAGGTCAAGTGAGGTTTTTTTTTTTGGTTATTCTCTTATATTGCACAAGCTTTTGAAACAATTCAGTCAGAAAACAGTTTAGCATGGAAAAGACCAGAAAAATAAATAGACTGACATTATGCAATAATCTTATTTTAAAAGCCAAAATAGTGTTTGATATAACCAATCCATTGGAAAGAAATAACTGCTGCTGCTTTTTTTTTTTTTTTTTAAAGTCATATATCTTTGACACCAGATTCATTTCCACTTTGGTCAACAACAGTTTTTGTTTTGTTTTGTTTCCTTCCTTCCTTCTTTCCTTCCTTCCTTCCTTCCTTCCTTCCTTCCTTCCTTCCTTCCTTCTTTCCTTCCTTCCCTTCCTCCCTCCCTTCCTTCCTTCCCTCCCTTCCCTCCCTCTCCTCCCTCTCTCTTCTTCCCAGCTTGTTTGTATTTCTGCAGAAAAGGGTACCCTGTAGCCCTTATTGAAGTTGTGTCTACAATGGTGTTATTTAAAAGGGTTCCTTTCTTATGGTATACTACAATGGTAGATGGTTGAATCTTAACCTTTTGGCTATGTTGAATAAATTAGAACCAAAATTATTTGTGTCTGTTTTGATATATAAGCAAAAGCCATAGTCTCTAAGCAAAGGTAAGGAATAAGGAATCCTTTGGGGATGGATGGAGACATATATATTTTGCAGAGATTTTTCTTCTTTGACTATACAGGTAGAATGCAATGTCAAATTTTTCATTTTTTAACCTTATAAATGGAAGCCATCTGACTTAATGGTGTGTAATGCATTATTATTGAATGTCCTTTTGAATAGTGACATTGGTTAGTCTTTTTGCAAAGCTTGACTTGGGGAGGTAGGAAGTTGCATAGGCAAATGTTGGGCTGATATCCAAAGAAAATAAATGTGAATATGCATTTATTATTTATTATTTCCTTATGTTTGTATAGCCTTCTATGCCCTGTGCGTAGAACAGGGCATTTATCTCTTCTATAATTATATGATTATTACATGTCATATTCTTAACAGAGTTGTACATGTTGGCAGGTTTTTATTTGGGGGAGTTTTAACATCTTTTTATATGTGATACTTCTCGATTACTTAGAGGTAGTTAAAATGTCATCCATCCCACTTAACTTTGGTTGAAGATTTCTAATCTTCTGAGGAAGTAAATGCATTAAAAATATGAGTTACTTTGTGAAACTACTGTTAGTTCCATTTAAGTATAGAAATTCAAAACAGATCTCTAATTTTCTTGCCATATTTTTTTTATACCCTACCAACTCACAGTCAAATAGTAGCCCCAAATTCATACTGCTGAATAGAAAGGGATTTGTTGCTGCATGTTACATAGAATTTTTCAAGTAACAACATCCATGTATCTATGTCAACAACTAGGTAGTGTTAATTAGAATTTGTTTAACAAATATTTGTTAAGCTTGGGTGTGAGGACTATTCCTAGGGCAATAATAGCATTATTCTCTAGAGGACATAGTTATAGGATTTGTTACAACCTCAACTCAAGAATAATTAGCAAAAATAGTAAACTTAGTCTTTTGGCAAGGAATGATTTTTGATACAATATTTTTCAAATTCTGTGACTTCCATAATTTCAGAGTGGGTCTACAGTTGAATTTACAGGATTGTATCTAAAGTTTTAGTTTAGTCTTGTTTCCCCTAAAATAGAATTTGGCAAACTTTTAGAGGAAAGAAGTTTGTCCCTCTAGACTTAGACAATTCTATTAAATAAAATTATTGCCAGCTTGTTCTTAGGTTTCAAATTATCCAAATACCTTGATGATCTACTTCCCCATGAACTGTGAAACTGGTTTGGTGAAATAATTTTGAATGTAATTTTTAGGTAATCTTCATGTACATACTCTTATGTGATTATTAATATCTGTGTAGCACTGTATACAAGACTGATTTTATAAGACATAAAAAGTTTTCACAAAAATTTTTAAATTATGTTCATTTAACTTCTACTGAGCACATTTTCAGTTTTTGAAAAATAACCATATAATAAGGTATCCTGTGATGGTGACGGTGTTAGATTTAGTTTCTTCTTTTATAAAATGAGTAGTGTAGCCATTTCCCATCATGTTATAAAGGCCAAATGAGATAATATATGTAAAAGGACTTATTGATTTGTGAAGTTGGATTCAAATACAAAAAGTATTAATATAATGCAATTGCCTCTAACCTCAGTAGGCAGCGTTTTATATTGACAGGAAACATCTATTGAGGGTTAAGGAAGTGAAGGTGAAATTTTTTCAGAGAGGAACCTTATGGCATTGAAGACTTTAGGGATATTAATAGGATTATAGAAAAATAATAACAGCTTCCAAGAGATGAGAACTACCTCCTGGGCCTCTAAGTCAATGTCAAAATATTTTTTTGGAGCTAGCTTGACTCCGGAGAGGTCAACGAAATACCCAGTTGCATGGAGAGGCCAGATCTCTCAAGTGTGGGCTTCTAAATGATAAACTGCTTTTAGGCTAGAATTAGGCCTGTGTCCTTCTCTCAGCATATTTGTTTTAGGGAATATGAAGGGCCCAGTACTGAGTTCATATCATGTACCATTCTGGGTGGAGAGTGGGGTGTGGGGGAAGGAATGGTGGGAAGTATATTAGATTTTTTAAAAGTACAATTTCAAGGGTTAGCTGTTTTTTAATAAGTGAAAAATGAATGTTTAATGTTTAGAACAAGAACTGTTTTGTAAAAAGGAAAACCCCTAAAATCTGAACTATAATGTTCTATGTTTTTATGACTTTATTTAAAATGGAGGGTTTTCCTTTTAAGAAAAGAGGTTAGGGGTATAAAATTAAAGCCCTCTCACCCCCCACCTCCAGCCCCTAATACCCTACAGGTTCACTGTAGGAAAAAAAAATTAAAATGGGGAAGAAAATACTTTCAGATAGAAAAATTCATTGTGAATTTGTGTATTCAGTAATAGAACTTGTTGAAGTCTTTATTGGAAGCAAGAGTCTCTAAAGTAAAATCCTTTGTGTTAACATTAGATTTTGTGTTACACCAGAGTAACTTTTCTCAAACTTTGTTTTTGTTCAGCATTTAGCAGAAGAAAAGCCTGATGGCCTTATCAATGAAGCTTCTAGGTACTCATATTTAACGTATATGTTGATTACTGGCTGATTGGGAAGAGAAAATTATTAATATGAAAACCAGAAGAAAACAAATGTAAAAACATAATCAAAGAAAATGTATTATCTTTTTTCCTATAGTTGAATTATTGCTATTTATAATAATCTGATAACTAAAATTTTATTTATAACTTTTATTATCATCAAGTGAGTGCTGGGCATAGCAGTTCTTTGTGAGGAGCATGGGAAATGTTAACATGTTAAAATATTTTCTTGTTCTCACATAATGTCTTTGGGATTGAAGATGATTGTTAAAAAAAAGAGTTGGCTCACTTCTTTAACAGTGATTCATTTGATTCAAATGTTCACTGTTATTCAGAACAACAGAGGAACAAATAAGGATGTAGTTTTAATTTGGCATTGAGAATTTTTTGTTTGTTTGTTTAAATAACTTCATGCTCCTGATTGGTTTGTCTTTAGACTTTAAATATTTAAATTAGTTTGCTTACTCTAAGCATGTTCATGCTAATGGGGAAAAAGTTTTGGGATAGAGGACAGTCACTAAATACGCTTCTGGGTTTAAGAGGGAGGTCCCCTGAGATTTGCTGCAGATGATGCAGACATAAATAATAAAGACTGCCAATGCGATTGATTCCCTCTCATTTTGGAGTACGGTACTCTGTTGTTTTGTGATCCTGCCTAAACACTGCATTTGGTCTGTAGTTATGATTCAAATTAGATTGAACTTAAATGTTTTTTTGTAACTTTTTATAGAAAATGTAAATAAGTCATTTAAATAGCAAAATGTTATAAAAGTCAAAATAAAGTTAAACATAGAAGGCCTCCAATTTGAAGATTGCAAATGTTTATGTTTTTAGATGTGCACATTCAGTTTTTATTCATGTGAAGTTTACTTAAAACTGGGATTGTGATATGCATACTATTGAAACCTGCTTTTTTAATGAATTAGTATATTTTTGATAAGTTGATTATTTATTTGAAATAATCAGCTATACCTTTAGGTAGCATAAGACTAGGATTAGGAACAAATAGCCTAGTAATTAACTTCAGTAATTTCTTGAAGAATTGAGGAAAATATAAAGAATCCTTAGCTTTACTACAACTGTTGTTAGAAAATAGAACTTGTATTCATAGTAAGCTAGCTATTTTGTTATTCAGCGTTCTGTTAACGGGATTCTTTAATTTGAATTTATGTGTATCTGTTTTACAGAGAAAATACATATTCTCAGTGATGAAAATATTTCGTAAGGATCCTGAGAAATCAACTGAAGTGTAGTTTTTTAAAAAAACTGTTTAGTGTAATGTTAATGTTAAATAAACTTGTCTGTGTTTTTTTGAAAATTATGGTAACTATTACATGGAATATTTTAGTAAGTAGACTATTTTTGTCTTTACCATGTTGGATATCTGAATTTTATGCATTTCTTTTCAAAGAAAATCATGAGTTTATAATCATCCTAATTGTAAATCATCTTAGATTGTAAACTTTTTGAGGCTTGTCCTTGTAGTTCTACAGTAGCAAGTGAAAGCACTCAGTAAATATTTTTTAATGAATCAGATTTATATAGTGATGAATAGTTTATCCTCACTATTTGAAGAATGATAATTAGGTTAGGAGTAAATTGAATTACCATATAGAGTACTATGTAGTACTGGTTGATCTGTATAGGAGGTGTTTCTATTTATTTTTAATTTCTTAACATTTCTCTTTTGACATCTGTTCTTTGTTTGCTAATTTAGGCAAGTTGCTTTGGCAGATATCATCATCATCAATAAAACAGACTTGGTTTCAGAAGAGGATTTAAACAAATTAAGAACAACTATTAGGTACAAAATTATCAGTACGTTAAGTACCTACAAATTCAAAGTGTACAGAATATTTTTACCATGACTATTGCCATGTGAAAACTTAAGGTTCAGTGTTGACCTGCTTCAAGTACCATTAGAGAATCACATATGTATGTTGTTGTCTAATAGATTGTCATGTAAGTAATAATTATGAATTTATTCTCCATTGCTTACCGAATGTAGTTCAAAGTTCATAGACTGATGTTCAGGGTCTTCTGAATCCATTCTTCTTCTTCTGTCTTCTGTTTGACTTTTTCCTTAATGAAGTCCTCTAACTTTACCCAGGATGATGATTTGCTGACTTTCTCATGGATGTGTCTTGCCAAATCCTTTTATTACTCATAATGCATTCCCACTCTCACTCTTGCCAGTCCTTGAATTCCTTCATCTTTTTTTTCTTTTTTAGCAATTTTACCTATTCTCTAGAGCCCACCCCACCTCCTTTTTCTCCATCTCTCTGAGTCTTCCCTGACTCACGTGGTCTCACTTTTACCTAAACCCTCATTGACTTTGTCTTCCTTAACTGTCAACTAACCACGCCTGTTTTCCAGCGTGCTTTAGAGTCTTCAGTGTCCATGGCCAAGGCTAATCAACATAGGATAATACATATGATACTCATATGTGTTCAATGATCCAATGGCCACTTGGACTTTTTAAATGAGGTTACAATTCAGGGACTTTGAATTATTTTGTAAGACCTAAATTAATAAATGCCATCTACAAAGAGACATTGAATAGCTTTTATTATTAGTCATTTTTAAAGGGTGCAATCTGCTGACATCAGGTTTTGAATCTGTTAGTGCCAGTTCATTTAGTTTATGTTATAAATTGAATCGGTAAAGGTAAGGCTCATTAGGAGATTGGCTGTAATGATAATGATTGCAGAAGAAAGAAATTCATATTTTTCTGCATATTTGGTCTTATTTTAATAGTAATATTCCCTCAGACTTTACTACAAAAAACTAATGATGTCTCCATGTGGAGGGCAGTGGTGTTACATAGTGTTTAAGGTCGTGGACTTTGGAATCTGCTTGGGTTCTAATCCTCAGTCTGTTTCTCACTGTATTCGTTTTCAGTCTCATTTGTGAAACAGGAATAATACGTACTTCATGAGTTTGGTTTGAGTTTTACGTGAGACAGGCTTGGTAAACTGCACAGTACCTGATGCATAGTTAGTCATTAGCTGTTATCATTACTAGATTGTAGATTTTTTTCTTAGTCTACATAGTAATTTCAAGTTACAGTGAATTAAAAAAATGAAAGAAATGATTGACATTTTTGAAAAGTCTAGAAAGATGAAAACAGTGAATAAAGATTACTTCTTTTACCCCTTTTGACACTGGTCTCCTAAATTTTGTTTCTCTTTTCAAAATCCTCTGCACCATTGTGATTACTAGAAAAAAGAAGGCAATCTATGTAGCAAACATTTTTGGCAAAAGGGTGCAGGATTATTACTACTGGGCTTTTCTATTTCCATACTGACTGTCTAAGCTGGATCTCCAGCACAGCAAGGTTGACTGTTGGCCAGCTTGTTGCCGGCCTGTGCTGTACAGCAGTGCTAGGAAAGAGTTTGGGACAAAGAACACTGATAAATTGTAGACCCTTTTGGGCTCTTTATCCTCCGTTATACGTCAGACTTGAAACTACTCAGAGTTAGATTTGGGGAGTTAGAAGAAGATAAACATGTTTGGGAGAAAATAGCCATCAGGTCAGAGTATATTAAAAAGAGAAGATTAAGAATTTGGGGAAATAGCGAGACTTGCCTCAGAATCATCCTATGAAGGAAGCCATACCCATGAGAACAAACAGTAAATATCGGCACGTAACCATAAAGGCAATGGAATTGATGATATAATGATAAATAGATCAGGTGTACAGAATGTTGAAAAGGATTCAACAAGTCTTTTTGGTGCAGTACAAAGGGAGGACCAGCAGAGTGGGCAGAGACCCTAGTTAGGGAACTGTAGAGGTTCTTCTATAAAAGAACCTGGATGTGTGGCTCAGTGTTACTGTGAATATTGAGGACAGGCTGGGTCAAAGTCCCTCATAACTAGGTTTGTATGTCTAGGTGTGTATTGCCATTTCTACAATGTGTGCTTGGGAAATATTGGGTATCAATAAAATGTCTTATTTATCTACTCATTTTAACAACGTTAGGACTACTGGCTGTTTGTGAATCATATTTTCTAAAGTGAAGTGTCTTTTTATAAATCACAAAGTAGCTCCTGGCTGTCAGTTCTGCAGTAGACTTTTTGCATGTCATGTTTTAATGCCTAAGTGGAAATATACCTGATTTATGATTAGAAGGAAAAGGACAATTTATGAAATATATAAGTTTTGTTTTTCTATTTTTTACTGTTTTCCAGCTCCAGATATATTTGTATATGCTTACTTTCTACTTTAGAAATAATGTGCCTTGTGTGCTTTTTTAAAAAGTTAACATTTATTTTTGTATTTTCTTTTCCCTCATTTTAAAATTTATTTCAGATCAATAAATGGACTGGGAAAAATTTTAGAAACACAAAAATCAAGGTACTTTAAAAAAGCTATTACTGATATTAACAATAAATAATTTTATTTAGTTAATAGTAAGTATTAAGTAATTGTTAAATAGTATGCTTGATTCTAATGTAAGAAAAATGTGTGTGTGTGTTTTCAAAATGGGACCCCAAAAGTGTTTTGAATGCTCTTTATAAATTAGTTTGGCATATTTATTTAATATATTTGCTATCCTTAGAATAACTAAGACTACAGAGCCATGATAATACTGTGTAACTGCTTTTGCTTAATGAAAAAGAAAATGTAGGACTTTCAGCCACTCAAGAAAGTAACTGGTATAGAAATCTGAAAAAGTATATTATTAGGAATCTTATCTTAATTTGAGGTATTTAAATGGTTTTTTAATATTGTTAAACCTTCTTAGTGTTTCATAGTTGCAAAAATAATCTGTCATGTAAAAATACATGGAACCTTTACCTTTAAGTTCCTGATACCTTCTTTGTTTGAAATTTTGATTTTCATTTCCTATAGCTTCTTTTCTCATTGTGTTTATACAGATGTGCATTACTTTATAAAGTAGATGTGTTCTTAAAACCTCTGTAAAATGGATTTCTGTAGCTAGAACTCTGTTTTCCATTGATTTCAGGAAAATTTTGTACAAGGATATTCTGTTAAGTTCTTTTTTTAGCAAGAATGGCTCAGCAGCTGATACACCTAGCAACATGCAGCTGGCAGCTCTGAGACTCACAGCTCGCAGTCTAGTGCCACTCAGTCCTTGGTTCAGAGATTCTTTCCTTGGAAATGCAGCAGAGGCCTTAGCTAAGTCGCTTCTCTGCTATGGCAGAGATTAGAGGTGCTGATAGAGTATTATAAGTGTTAGGCAGTAACAACAGCAGCTGCTTACATGCATGTCAGCAGCTGGGGAATTCATTTGGTATGTATTCTCAGAAGCCCCTCCTCTGCTGGCAGAGGAGCAGAAGGATGCCCGTAGAGTAAGTCCTCTGCAGGCATCCCCCAAATGTGCGCCCTGCATTTCAAATTCCAGTGTAGAAACTCTGATAGGTTAACTCATACCAAGAGCCATTGCACAGTATGACTTCCTCCTATTGCATTTTACCTTTTTGGTTTTTTTCTTAAATTTTCTCCTTATAGAATTAGGGACCACCATATAATGCTTAAGTCAACTTTAAAAAATCACATCCACAAATATCTGTGGTTCTTTTGTAATAGCATTTATTTGGTTCACATTTACTCACATCTTAAATCAATTTTTTAAAGGCCCCTGAATTTATTTGCTTACTTTTTTCTTTTTGTTGGTTTTCATTTTCGACCTTTATGTCCTGCATAAAGATTTCAGCTTGAATAATTTATTATGTAATGATTTTGATGTTTATATGACATTTCTAACATTTGCTCTATCACACTATAGAACAGTAAACATGCAGTGATTAAATTCTGTTACTTCAAATGGATGAATGAGCAAGTGAATAAAATCTCATTTTTTCTTCAGTTTCTTTAGTGTCTGGTATTTACCAGTGCATCTAAGAATCTAAGGACTTTCTGAAATAGTACTTCTTTGCTTTGAGGACTGAAGTTGGGTTAGGACCCTTTTCAGTGAAGATCACATGTCGATGGTAGAATTCTTAGTATTAGGTTATGAATGTTATATAAAACATTTACCAAAATTTCTTCAGGCATAGCAACTGGAGCTTCATGGTTTAGAAACTAGATGTTTTGTTCTTAACAAGATAGTTGAAATCACTCCTATGGAAGTTTAGTTTTATTGTGTGTTTTTTGTTGTTTAATTTTAACCCCTTAAGCATTTTGTGGTTGACAAACACAATTGTAAAACTGCTATAAGCATGTGTAGAAAAGGCAAGGCTTACCTTGAGTATTTAAGTTAAAGAATGAGAATGGTACATAGCATTGTCTTACTGGTCAGTCATAAGTTGATTTCGAGGTACAAAGAAGTTCTAATGGACCACATAGATGTCAGAAGAAAAAGTGGGAGATTAGAAGAAATGCCATTCTTGTCTTTTTCAGATTTTTAAAAAATCTTAGAGATTTAAATGGACTGAACAGAGGAAAACCAAAATCCAGCTGGTCAATAATAAGTTAATTCAGCAAACTAATCGAGCATTTCATCAGTTGTAAGCATTTCATGGCATGTTGAGGATTTAAGCAATGGATAAGGCAAAACTTTGCCTTTAAGGAGATCCATGCATTTGGGGAAGACAGAAGCAAACAATCAAAAAACAATATATGGAATGTTATTAACATAACAGGGATATTAAGTACACAGGGTTCTGTAAGAACAGAAAAATAGAAGAACAACTATTCAACTTTCATTAATGAAGTCAGAAAATTTTGACTGAGAGAGGGTTATCCTCAGCCTTAGTCTTGAAGAATGAATAGGAGTTTTCCAGAAGGACAAGAGTGGCAGTGGCTTTCTAGGCATACGGAAGATTTTGTTTTCCAGGGACGTGTGGATATTTTAGAATGGCTAAAACATACGGTATTATGTTGCAGAGAGAAGAAGTATGACTGAAGAGGTGGAGAACTTATGATAAAGGCTCTTGAACACCATGATACATAGTTTGGATTTTTTCCTGTAGGCAGCAAGGAGTTAGTGAAGGATTTTATATACAGTATGACTCTTGGGAAATGAATCAAATATGGTGTAGTTCTCCCAAGTTAGGAAATACGGAAGGGAGGAGCAATTTGGGGATAGGATGGTTAGCAGTGGGTTTGGTAAAGGTGATTAGTTCAGCTTTGTAAACATTGAGTTTGAGGTGCCACTGAGGAAAACATTTGGAAATTGAGTTCAGGATTTAGCAATTAGATGTTGTCAACGGTTTGTAGATCTGGGATTGTTTGTGAGACTCACTAAAGTTTGAAAAGATGACTGTAGACGGTATCCCTGGAGTAGCTCCTGAGCCCCTTTCCACCTTGGACCGCCAGAACCCACTTCCTTATCATTCTCCTGTCCCTGGTCTTAGGATAGATACTTAAAGCACTCTTTTAGACATAAGGAAAATTGAAAATTCTTCGTTTGGAAAAGATTAGGTACTCCTGGTATCGATAGTTTAAGAAATTGGGAGAAAAGATGAGTTTTGGAAGGTTTTTTTCTTCCCCCATTGTGTTTGCTTCATTCCCATTCAGTTTTTACATGATAGTAATAGTCTTTTTATTTTTTTCTGTGTAAATATTTTGGGAAAAATCTGATGTATAGAGGAAATGAAATACATTTGATGCCATGGAAATTAGTTTTCTAGTCATATGCCTTGGATGAGTGAAGTAATTTTTCTTGACAATAATAGATTTGGAGAAAGTCCGTGATAACTTTTATCTGTAAGCTTAAGACTTTCCTCTTTTACTCTCCATTGAGAATCTGGTGAGAATACAGAGACTTTGATATTTTATTATTCTCTATAGAATTTCACCTGTACAGATCTATTGTTGATCCTGTCTGTTTTGGAAATAAAAGAATCTGGGTATAAAGCAGAATTATCTCTAAATCTATGACATATATACTTAAGGACACTGTCACAGTGAAACTAGTTTATTTAGAAGCTTGTGTTTCAACACTGACTTTTAGTATTTACACACTTGGCCTGAATTTTGATATCACACAATTGGCATGTATAAACTTTCTTAAACTTTAAGCTATTTCCTAAGGTAGAGATATTAAACAGGGGAAAACTTCTTTCATTTGTAACTTGTCAATATAAATATTTGCTCAACTGTGATAGTAGGAAATCTGTTTAATGTTACGCTTTTGGTCTCTTATGTAAATTGATATTCAAATATTTCCTCATGGAACATTTACTTCTTTGCTTGATCATTTTCCTAATTCTGCTCATTTAGAATGTCCAGAATCTGAAATGTTGTTACAGTCTATTAACATAGAACTTTGCAGTATTCTTCTTTTAATAAGATGGGACTTGGTCTGCCGTGTGCCAGGATAAGCATTCGTAATCTAACAGAGCGCTGTTGGCGCGGGTATGAATACAAGTATACGGCAGCCTGTAGGGGATGAGCAAAGCAGGCACAGCTGGTCAGTCCTAAGTTGGAAGAGATGCTTTAGCTTTCATGTTTATGCGTTTAAAAAGAATCTTTAATTTGACAAAAGTTTTGTTTTTCTTGAGAAAATTTAATAAATGTTTGGAAATTTAATTATACTGCTGTCATTTTCTTTAAATAGTCCTTCATTATAGCTTTGATTATAGAGAAATCACTGCCTTCTACTGTTTTATAGGCTCGCATAAAAATTGGAACTGAATCACAAGTCTTTATAAGTTTATGTATTTAAACCACACCTAATGCTAATTGTGATATGATATTTTCTTCTGATTTAATCCTTGCTTTCCTAATAAGGCTTAATTAATTAGTACTAAATAATTCTAACAGAAATAATGTTTATTCAGATACAGTACTAACTAGGAAGTTTCAGTTTGGAGGAAATGAGATCAAACCACATTCTTTGGCTATAGATAAGGGTCCTAGGGTGAATATTTATAATACATTGGTTGTTTGACTCCTCACATTCTTATATTACCTGTTATGTCATTGAAGCTGGGGAGGTGGAGTAAAAGAAATACAAAAATTCCAAAGGTAGTTTACCTCTACTCTTATGTTATTTCTATTTGTTCCACTTCCTTCATTTCATCTTTGGAGTAATGAACTGCTGCTTTGAAAAGCTTCAGCTCTTTAACTGATATTTTTTCTGTAAAAATGTATTTGAAAGCTCATAAATTTTGATTTTGAGAAGACAATTGAAATTAAAAAACAAAAAACCTATAGCTTATTGAAGCAAAAACCTAGTATCCTTGCTCTTACACTATTCACCTTTTTTTATTTTATGCATAAATTTTATTTTAAAATTTTACAAGCTTTTTATTCCTTGCCTGTCATTTTTGTGTTCCCAAAAGACTATGACATACGATAAACCCTTATGTCTACGGTTTTTGGCAAAAGAGTCTTAGAAATTTTTTTCTTGATTAATTGAATGTATTTCACAGAATTTCACACAGTTACATTGGTTTTCTGTCTTTTAGAGTTGATCTCTCTAATGTATTAGATCTTCATGCCTTTGATAATCTCTCTGGAATAAGGTATGTTCCTGTGTTTTAGTAACTTTTATTGTAATGTACCTTTTATTCCAAAGTTATACACAGTTGCACACTTGATTTAAGCTTCCTGTCATTGCTTGGACATACAAGACTATTCCTAGTGATTATGTTCTTGAAGATTTTGTTAATTGGATGTTTGGAAATCACAGTGCATTTTCCTGTAGAAATTATACTGTTAATCGTGTTAACTTTAGAGACTAATTGTTAATATTTCTATACCAAATCTATGTAATACAAAATGCATGAAATGCATAGAAAATTTTCACTTGGGGTGTTTCCCCAGATACCTCCTTTCCCCTCACTAATCGATCAGTTTCCTGCCTCTTTCCCCAAAGGGAATCTTTTTAATAAAGAAGAGAAAAATGTAAATTTCTCCCCTGGACATCAGTATCTTTTTTCTTTAATCTTAACCATTTTTAAGTGTACAGTTTAGTACTGTTAAATATATTCACGTCGTTGTGCAGTGGATCTACAGAGCTTTTTTATCTTGCTAAACTGAAACTCTATACTTATTAAATGTCAACATTCCATTTTCCCCTCTCCACTGCCTCTGGCAACCACCATTCTATTATGTTTCTATGAATTTGACTACTTTCATCCTCATATAAGTGGAATCAAGTGGTGTTTGTCTTGTGATGACTGGCTTATTTCACTTAGTCCTCAAGGTTCATCCATGTTATAGTATGTGACAGGATTTCCTTCCTTTTTAAAGGCTAAATAATATTCCACTGTATGTCTATATCACATTTCATTTATTTGTTCATTCCTTGATGGACATTTAGGTTGCTTCTACCTCTTGGCTATCGTGAATAATGCTGCTATGAACATGGGTGTGCTAATATCTCTTTGAGATCCTGCTTTTAATTCTTTTGGATATATACCAGAAGTGACATTGCTGTATCCTATGGTATTTCTATTTTTAGTTTTCTGAGGAACCACCATACAGTTTTCCATAGCAGCTGCACCATTTTACATTCCCACCAACCGTACACAAGGGTTTTAATTTCTCCACATCTCTCCAATACTTGTTATTTTCTGTTGTTTTGGCATAGCTGTCTTAACTCATTGTGGTTTTGATTTGTTAGCTTATTATGGTTTTGATTTGCATTTGTCTAATGATTAGAGATATTGAATATCTTCTCGTGTGTTTGTTGGCCATTTGTATGTCATTGGAGAAATGTCTATTTAAGTCCTTTTCCCATTTTTAATCAGGTTATTTGTGTTTTGTTGTTGTGGCTGAGTTGTAGTTCTTTGTATAAGGATTAACCCCTTATAGATATATGATTTGCAAATGTTTTCTTTCATTTTCTATGAAGTAGAGGAGTCAATAAAACCGCCATGTGAGAGGTTTCCTCCCTATACCCAGAGGAAAGCAGCATCCTTATCTCTGGAGACGAAGGGACACACAGAGGAATCTGTAGGAGCAGGCCTCACTGAGTTTCCCCCAATGTACTGCACTTGGCTCATACCCTGTCCTGTCATATCTTTCCATGACTTTCCACTCTTCATCAAACCTAGCAGAAAGCGACTCAGTTTAACCATGTATTTGGGTTTTCATTTCCTCATGAAGCCTCCTGTATCACGTACAACTTATATTAAATAATAGTGTGTTTTCCTCCTGTTACTCTGTCTTTGTCAGTCTAATTTTCAGATCCAGCCAGAGACCTGAAGAGGGTAGAAGAAAAGGTTTTCCTCCCCTATGGAAGTTGTAGGCAGTCATTGTCCAGCAACATTAAATATTGAACATAGGGAAAGAGCATATGATTTTTCAAACATTTTCTAAGGTGATATCCTTCCATACTTGTTTAATGACAGTTATAATGCATTAGTGACACTTTAAAAAGTAGCTATTGAATGTGATACCCCTGTTAAGGATAAGGCCTTTGCATAACGTTTCATTGTGCTTAGTTGTTAAACAGGAGAATCCTTTCCTGACAACCGGCTGGGAAGCTTTAATTTGACACTTTCCCTACTAAGAAACACCCACCCTCCACCCCCAGCCCCCAAGTGAGACTCATTCCCTCCCAAAGTTCCTACAAGCCTTTTCTCATTCCTAAACTTGCTGTTACTAATTTATCCCTCACTGTTCTTCAAGCAAAACATCTGCAAAGTTTTAAGTCCTTTCCTCCTCCCAACCTAGCCCCATCAGTGTCTAAATGTATGCTACAGTTGTTAAGGTTCTAATTTGTTATGCCATGTTGATCTTCTTGTTTATTTTGTATCAGAACGATGCATTTTTAAGATTCTGACTTTTTGTTTTCTCTCAACTATGGGTAACTGACTATATAGAAGGCTTATATTTATGGATACTGTTTATTTTTTAATAAGTAGTCATTTTCAAGGGAAAGCAGTGATAAAGGAAAATTCTGACATTCTTTAGGTACTAGCATATTCATATTAGGAAGCATGGGAAGAGTTGATGACATTTTGAGTGATAGTAAAATGCTTATGTATATTTTTTCTAGGCCTGTAGTAGAGCTATTGGAATGAAAAAGAAATCTATTGACTTATTCAACCACACAAAAAAGTGTTCCTAAAGATTAGTCTTTCTCTGTGTTGTGTTTATATGTATGCATGTGAATGTGTATACATTTTTAAGAAAAGTTTTTAAACAACCTGCCAACTTTTCTGTATTAGAATATGTGAACAACATGTAAATTATGTAATAGATTCAACTGTGGGATTTCCCTTACTTTGTATCTCTAAGAAATGTATAACATTAAATCAGAAATGTGTTGATCTCTGAATTTATAATCAGTTATTCTTAGTTTGCAGAAAAAACTTCAACATTTGCCAATAGCACAACCTCACCTTGATCAGGTAAAATAAATCTTAAAAAATAGTTTTAAAGTATTTCTTGAACTAAATTGGTTCCACTTAGGACTGTTTTATTAGAACTTTTTCTAAAAAAGTAGTTTTGAACTGTGTTGATAGTTTTCAGAATTTGAATACTTTTGAGGTCATCTAATCTGGCTTCTTAATGCATAATAGGAATTCATTAAACACCAGAGTTGTTTAGAATATTAAATCATGCTTTCTAGCTTCTCCATTCTCTAGGTCACTCAGCATATTTAATCAGTTCTTCTGAAGGGAATCACTGCTTAATTAGCCTGGGGGTTCTAAATGCCACCTGTTGAGCTGATTAAGGAAAAGTTTGGTATAAGCATCCATGGCTTATTTAAATAAAAATTGACTTTGAGTTTCATCTTCAGATAACACTGTAAATGTACACTTCTTAGGATGTTTTTCGTGCTCTAAAACTCTTAATTCCTGAGGTAAATATTAAAGATGCTAGGAACAAGCAAAATAAATTTTCACTGTACCCATCTTTCTTTTAAGCAAGTCATAGATAGTTGAGCTGTATGGTAACTTCTTTGTTTCATTTAAGCACAGTGAAAGGAAGGGGGCGTGTGGGTGAGCAGTGTACCTAGTCTTCCTTTCTCTGTCTCGAAATTATCACTCATTTTTTGAGTCATTATTAATTGTCTTAGGGCCAAGATAACAGCAGATAGTTGTTCATTTGTCTTCATTTTGGCCCATAATTATGGGGAGCTGTACTATCATGTTTGTGGCACTTTTCTCTGAGAAACTTAATAGAATATTCATCTTCACTTTAAAATGAGTGAATGAGAGAAATACAAGTCTCTGGTGGTAGAATTTTGGGGAAAAACCACTGTTTAGAATGTCAGTGTTGTAAAATAAATTTGAAGTATATTGTTAATGACTTTCTGGGTGAAAGAAATCATAGTAAGAGTCACAAGGATTAAAAGATGAAGAAGATGTAGTATTCACTTTCAAGAACCTTCATAATGGCCAGTATCTACAGCCGTAGTATCTCAAATGTACCCATCATGGCATTTGTAATGCCTTAGAGTTTGGGTTGAAATGCTTTTCCCTTGCAGTAGTCTATAAGTTCCTTAAATATAAATTCCTCATTGCTAAGTTTAAGGTGGGTGCTCAGTGAATATTTGTTAAAAGAATGAAAAGCTGTGATTCTCAGATGGGGGTGTACATCAGAGTCAGTTGTAGAGCTTTTTTGAAAAATTGGATATTCAGTTGTTGCCACCTCTCAGATCTCCAAGAGTGGACCTTGGATATGAGTGTGTATGTATATTTTTAACATTTTATTTTGGAAAATTTCAGAGATAGACAAAAGTAGCAATAGTAAAATGAAGCCTTTGTATGCATAACCCAGTTGAAATGGCCATCAACATTTTGCTGATTTTATTTCTTCTATCTTCCCAACATTTCTTTTGCTGCAGTATTATTTAAACTTTTTTTCTTTAGAAAGAAAATTTCAAACGTACGTAAAACTAGAATAGCATAATGAACCTGTGTGTATCCATTACCCTTGTGGAGTGTATTAAATCCCATGTGTCATTTCACCAGTAACTGGGGAATGTCTGTTTTTTGTTTGTTTTTTCTAAAGCTCTACAGGAGATTCTGATGCACTTTCCTGCTTTAGATATATGAACATAGAACAAAATATAATGTTATTGCAGACAAAGGACTATGCAATTGAGAGGCATGCGATTGGTTTGGTAGATCTGAAGCTTCGCTAAAGACAGTATTTCTTATATATATAAGTAAACAAAATATGCAGGTTTTTAGTATACAAGTCAGTGTATCATCACATATATGCATAGGTAGGATATATCTATCCTTATGTATACATGAACACATACCCTGCAATTCCCACTCAGATCAAGATATAGAAGATTTCCCAAACTTAAGAGTTCCCTTGTGCCTTTTCCCCGTCAGTAACCCTCCTTCTGCCAAAGAGATAACTGCTATTCTGACTGCATACCAAAAAGTAACCTTAAACTAGTGGATTTTTTTGTTGTTGTTGTTGACTGGAAGAAGTAAGGGAAAGAGCAATCCAGATGTTTGAAAGTGGGAAAGTGAGAATGCTGTAGAAGAGCAGGCTCCAGGGCAGAAGTCTTGATGAATGCTGGGTTTTGGGATCCTGGTATTGGCTTTGATTTGCTAGGCAAAGAGAACGGAGGCTGTGCTGTCAGACAGTGTCAGGGGAGCTGGGTTGGAGTGTGGTGTCAGGAGACCAAGCAGGAAGACGCTGCAGAAGTTCAGATGTCCTGTGAAGAGGGCCTGGACTCTGCTGGTTATAGTGAGAATGGAAGTGGGATAAATCGAGTGCTGTTTCATGGGTAGACTTGCCTGAATAACCTAACTGGTGATGGAGCAGTAAGGAGAGAAGTGATGAGAAACAAGCCTAGAGTAGAGGAATCTAGAAATAGAGAAATCTGGGAGGTAAGCTGATTTGGATGAAAATTCCAAATAGTCAGCTTTGTACCTGGTGGCAGGATATCACAGAAGAGATTACACAGACAAAGCGGAGTGGAGGCCTGGAGAGTGGAGATGCAGATTTCGGGTTTCAGCATGTTAGTGGGCTTAGTTTTCTAGGTGAAGAACACATAGAAGTTACTGCATACTAGATATCGTTTGCAAAACAGGAGACAACCGAGGGAAATAAGCTGAACAAACTCCTAGAAGGCAGTACCTTATTTTGCTTTAGTTTTCTACGAGTAAATTATTGCCTTGGTTTTCTGATTCTTTCTGTGTCTGGGAAAAGGAGAGTTAATTTTAGATTCAAAACAAAAATAAACTCGGAATAAAGTATAAAATGGGTAATACCTAGGACATATTGTATATGTTACTAAAGTTTTATCCTTGAATGATGTTTAGTGCAGTTCTCTATATTTCATGTATTTCTTCTTCACTCCCTAAAAGGAGGACCTGGAATTGGAGGGTTGGAAGGTAGATGAGAAAACCCAAGTGGCAATCTGTGCATACTTAATTCGTAGAGCCAATTATGAATTATGAGCTGTGACCCTCATCTTTTGCCCTGGGAATTTATGGATTTCATCTTCTTTAGGGTTTGTCTGATGGGAGAAGAGTTTATTGGTACAGAAAAACATCTAGTTTTAAAATGTGTACTTCTCTCCTTGAGCCCCATCATGCATTGTCTTAATTTTTAAAACATTTTTCATCTCACGCTGGAGTTAATTGAACCCTTCAGAAATATTGTGATGTCTCTAACCTGCAAATAGTAAAAGTCATTGCTTGACATAAAACTCTGTAAGCTAAGAATAAAGCAATAAAATAAAGCAATATTGAGTTCTATATTGAGACATCCCAATACTGAAAGCCAAGTTATCCAACTGAATAAAATACATTTTTTAGCATTTTTGAAGGTTAAAGTACTACTATCTTTTGAAACTGACAAATTATGTTTCACTTGGCAACCTTTTGCAATGTATTTTGATATGATTTGTTATACATTTTGATATAGATTTTTAGGTGTTATTTGCAGTGATTGCTTTGAGAAGGAAAGAAGACTGTCATTTTGTTTAAATGCATACCATTATTACTGTAAACTTATAAAAACAAACAGTTTAAAAGCATTGTTTAAGATTTAAAACTAATGGGGGTAGGGGGGTAGTCACTGTGTGAGGGATATAAATGATAAATGTGTAACTATCACATTGCTTTGTGCACCTGAAACTAATAAAAAAAGTTAAAAAAAAAATAAACACTTTTTAAAAAATGGTGGTAAAAAAGACCTAATGAGACCTACCGTCGTAAGAAATGATTGTGTAGTACAGTATTGTTAACTGCTGCACACTGTTGTACAGCAGATCTCTAGCCAGAACTTCGTCATCTCACATAACTGAAACTATGCTCATTGAGTAACAATTCTCCATTTTCCCCTCTCCCCAGCCCTTGGCCACCTCCATTCTACTTTTTGCTTTTATAAGTCTGACTGTGTAGACACTTCATAAAAGTGGAATTGTACAGTATTTGTCCTTCTGTGACTGGCCTATTTCACTTAGCATAATGTCCTCAAGATTCATCCATGTTGTAGCGTGTGACAGGATTTCCTTTTTTTTTTTAAAGGATGAACGAAATGATATTCCATTCCACATTTATATACACTGCATTTTTGTACTACATTTTCTTTATCCATTCATCCATTAATGTTACATCGTTTCCACCACATGGCTATTGCAACAAAATAAGAACATTTAAAAATCAGACATTTTAAAATCCAATTTTAGTTGGCTTGCAGGTCTCATCTGAGCAAGAACGTGCGTTCTGCTTTTCCTATTACTAGCGACAGTGGAGACTAAATGCCAATATATTTTGTCTTACATTGGTCTTTAATACTTACCTTTAGCTATTCTCTATGTGTGGATAAAAAACAGTTTTGGTCTTTCCATATTTTCTACTATAAGCCTGTATGATTTTCTGCTGGTGAGTAAATTTGCTAAGATACATGGTTCTAAGAAATGATGGAAAGCTGTGCTTTAGTATGTTTCTTTTGCCTGTTTTAAAGCTTGGCTTGAGCATCTTATTCTCATTATTAAAGATGAGGTTTGTGTTTTTATTGGGTTATGGATTTTCATCAAGTTTGAAATTTTGGGTTACAGTAGCAAGTGGAGGTTTGGATTTTAATTATGTGTCCAGCTAGAGGAAATCTTAAGCTTTTGGTATCTTAGAGCAGACAATGAGAGATTTACCAAGATCAGGAGGCAAAATAAATCTCAAAGTTAACGTGCTATAAATGATGGTCAACTCCTAAAACCAAAGATAACATTATGCTATTCATTCTCATCTCTAGGAACTCTTTTCTACTTGGCACATACTTGGCCAGGGATAAACCCAACTTTCCTTTATTTTTCCCAAAGAACAGAATTAAACTTTTGTTTTTGAGTTTTACTCCTGGCTCTGGGTAGTTTATTTTTTCTAAGCCTCATTTCCCCCAATTTATAAAATGGAAATAATTTTCTTTATTCCACAGGATTGTTGTCATAAGTAAATGAAAGATAAAATGAAGTGACCTAAGCAAAAGTTCCTGGCTCAGTACGTGGTTGGTCACCTTCCCTTTTAGTGCTGAGAATCCTGAAATGAAAGAATTAAATGAGTACCCTTTCATGAGAGTTTCTCTATGTAAACACTCAACTGTGCAGAATATAGAAAATGGAGTTGCTGATAACCAAATATCAGCAAATAAAAGGGAAAAAGATATACCTAGTATGTATTTTTAGGCAACATAAATTTCTATGAATGTTTCTTTTCATCTTAAAACTTGTGATTTTTAAAAATATATTGCCATTACTATAAAAAAATCATTGATTATCTCTTTTGATTTACAGAGTATTATTACAGTTACATTTGAAGTACCAGGAAATGCAAAGGAAGAAAGTCTAAATGTATTTATTCAGGTGAATGCAATATTTAACTGATTAATGATTTATCAACTGTATTATTACCTAGTTGATGCTATTAACAATGGTTGGTCTTATTAAAATATGTCTCTTGATACAGAATCTTCTGTGGGAAAAGAACGTGAGAAACAAGGAGGATAACTGCATGGAGGTCATCCGACTGAAGGTGCAGTATACAGTGTGCAGTTTTATACTTTTGGACAAAGTCCCTTTCTTGGCTAGTATAGAAAACTATGTTTAGTTTTAAGCAGAAGCATTGGTTTTAGTACAAATAACCTTTGCCTATTTTCATTTTTCTCGATTTCCATTGCTGAAAAGCAGCTTTGGAAATCACTGCATAAAGCTTGAGTTTTTTGCACAGCTTCATTTAGTGTTACAGCTCAAACAACCTGTGTGCTTTGAAATGTTACTTCCTGCTCTCTACTCCCAGGTGTTTTGAGCAATTATCTGGCTCATGAGCTTGACTCATTGAAACTCTCCTCCCTTTGGCACACAGCTTGGTCAAACTGAATGTTTTCTGTGTGTATTTTTCCAAGAGAGCTTTATTAACAGAAAAATGATATTAGAAATTCTGCTGCACTGAAGTTTATGCTTCTTGATGCATCCAGCAGACACTAAACATGTGTCATATTATTAATATAAACAGAGTTACAAAAGACTACAAAAATCCTTGATCTGTGTTTGGAAACCCATTCATAAAACTTGACATTTTGGTGCTTATGTCACAAAAGGTGTTTTTTTCCAGGGGGCAGTTGTTCTAGATTGTGTGGTTAAGCCATCAGCAGTCATTTGAGTGTCTACTCTTATGTTTCCAGAAGTGCATCAACTTTTATTATTACTGTTTGTTTTTATCACTATTAGTAACTAGATTCTCCAGTTAGTGACTGACTTCCTGGGGTCACTGGAATGACAAGAGGTTGAGACTATGGAGAAACTATTTATGTTGAGATTTCTTCATTCCCAGTGCTGGCTCTACCTGGGATTGGCGCTGCAGAGCAACACAAATGAATCCCAAATCCTTCCCACACGGTCCCGCTGCTGCTTTATGACTGTTGCACTGTCTGCATTTCATCATCGGAGCTGGCAGGCCATATTTCATTCTGTGACTGCTTGCATCCCTTAGTGCTGAATAGGGGGTGGTACCTAGAAAAGCAGCCTTTTGGGCATTACACTAATGCTGCCACCAAGACCTCTACACAGGGTTCAGGGGCTCATCCCGCACCATCCGGTTTGGATTTTGTCCTTAGGTGTGTGACAGTTTTTCCACAGTTATCCTCTTTGGTTCCTTTTTTGGTCTTCCTCTCATCACAACTGAGGGATCTGGAACAACAGAGTCTTTATTCATAGACTTCCTTCTTTTTCCTGTTACGTAGTAGTCCAAAATGTAATCAGCATGTTTAAAACTCTAGTAACAGCTAATGCTTCAAAATTTGTATACAAGTAACACAAAATTGATGCTGAGGTAATTTCTTTCCAAGAAGTTTGTTATTACATGTTAAAATTCAAATTTAAAAAACAGAAAACAAATCACTATGTTGTACACCTTAAATTAATACGTTATATGTCAATTATGTCTCAATAAAACGGGAGCGGGGGGGAACAAGAAAACAAACTGGGCACAGGAAAAGAAAAACTGGAAAAACATACACCCAAAATACATAAATACATGAAAACTACACAAAAGTGGTATGGTGGAAATGACTCTCAGTGATTTGTCTCTCATTATTTTTCGATATGTATTAATTTTATAACAAATACATGTAACAAATATTTCATCTCCATAGGAGCCAGCTTATTAGATAATTTGGTCCTCATTTCTTCATATCAATGTAAAATCACCTTTTTATTCAGATAAATATAATAGTTTTTATTTCATCATCTACTCCATTTGTTGCAACTCATTAAAAAAAATAAATCACCAAATCCTTTAACTTCTCAAATTTCCCACTGAAACTGTAAAACAAGTATATGAAATCCTTAAACATAGAATAATCAGAATCTAATATATAATGTTTTATCATTTTGTTTTGGTTTTTTGCTGTGATAACACTGAAAGAACATTCTAATGTATGTATTAATTTTGTCATTAGAAAAAGATCTATGCACAAACTTTTTTAAAAATTGGAGGCTTTAATAAACTATTTCTTTAATGCTCAAATAACTAGAAATAAGTAATTTTAACAGCATCTTCTTCATGAGTTTTTATTTTAAAGAGAAATAGGAAAAATTAGTAACAGCAGTGCTTCATTTCTGCTTTTAAATTCAAACTGAGGCTGACTGTTCATTCTCCCCTGAGCAGGGGCTGGTGTCAATCAAAGACAAACCACGGCAAGTGATTGTCCAAGGTGTCCATGAGCTGTATGATCTGGAGGAGACTCCACTGAGCTGGAAAGATGACACTGAAAGAACAAATCGATTGGTTCTTATTGGTAAGTTACAGTTACATTTCTAAAGCGAGGCGAAAAATATATTTGAAAGGAGAAGCAGTATTAATGAATCAGAACCCCTTTGTAAACCTAAATAAGCTTGTGGTTAATGTATTTGTCGTAATCATGTGATAACATTCATAAGAACTCGTTAGACCTTTTACTCTTCAAACAACTTTAGAAAAGTGATTAATCCAAGTATCAGTTTGGGTTCTCAGGAACTTAACTAGAAAGTTAAGGAAGGAATCAATTAGTATTGCTTTTGTCAAATTCTGAAGATCAAGCACTTAACAATCTGGAATTCAGAGGCAAACTGTCATTTTAATAAGCACAGTGTAATCACACCATGTTTTGTTCTGTTTGCAGGCAGGCATTTAGATAAGGATATCCTTAAACAGCTATTTATAGCCACTGTGACAGAAACAGAAAAGCGGTGGACAACACATTTCAAAGAAGATCAAGTTTGTCCGTAATAATAGAAGGATTTCTTATCAAAAGGATTGGATGATAATACTGGCAATAAGTTTCCTATTGGGTCTGTTTCAAGCATCTGTTCTTTGCATTACTACTGTTATAAATTCCAGGGTACTTTAAAATTACATTTATTTTATAGACTACATAAGATACAGTAAATCAGTACTGTAAAACATTTGACATTTATACAATAAAATATAATATCCTCTGAAGTGTTTTTTATTTTATTTTTTTATGGACAGGTGTTTCACAAAAATGTCTTTCAGATTTGACTTTGGAGTTTACATAGGCTGAAGGTATTTATAATAATGATGGTAAAACTTACTTCAACACTGTCATTTCCTTTAGAACATATTTCCTTTATTGCATATATATAATTTTATTAACAAAATTTTTTAAGACAAATAATGTCACCATTTTTATTAAATGAAATAAAAGGTTTATTGTGGCTAGAGACTTGTAAGTGGAAGAAATCTGAGTCAAAGAAATTAATTGAAAGCATTTATTATTTTTAGTCAATTCTAAGCCTTACTGATAGTGTAATGAAACTTCAGCTATTCACCTTGTAATGTATTTAGAAGATTCTTATTGTAGAGCTTTTAATTTTAAGTAGATTTTACTACTGGTATTAAATTCAGTTTGTTTTTTTTGAACTTCTTTAATTTTCAGTATAAGCTAAAAAAGTGATGAGGTACAAACCTTCAGACATAATTGCAGACAACTTTTGATAATTCAGCAGCTTTTACATAAATGGTTGGTGTGTATGTATATAATGGCTTGCTTTTCTCTTGTTCTTACTAAAGCCTAGGGCAGCATAACTATTCAAATTGTCAGAGAATAGTATTCGATGGAATTGAAAGAAGAGGTTTCCCAAACTAATAGTTGTTAAATATCAGAGAGGCTATCAAAATAGCTTTTTTAATTTTTTGAAGAATTTTAAATAAAAAAAAAAATTACATCTGTGTACCTTGTGAATGGTTCCAGTGGTGGGGGACAGGTTAACTGATTAGATTATCTATGTCCCTTTCCCTGCATTCTGTATTTCTTCTATGTAACTTCTCTATATTCATCCATTTGCCTCCTGAATCCATGCTCTTATTCATGAGAGAATATACTTATTTTGTGGTGGCAAATTGTCCAATAGAAAAATCAGCTGATTTTTTTAGTCAGATCTGGGCTTTAATTCCAGCTCTACTGTTTCTTGGCTATATAATCTTGGGCAAAGTGCTTTCTCTAAGTTTCCTTATTTATAAATTGGACAGTGATAATATCAACCATTCAAGGTTGTTGTGAGGATTAAATAGGTTTGTAATGCACCCAACTCAGTTCCTAGCACACAGCAGAGCCGAGATAAGTGTTTCTTCTTCCTAACAATTTAAATTTGTTTATAATTAATGTGGTCATGATAATATTTCATAGTGGTCTTTGGCAAATAATTTGTCTGGATTCATCTCTTCTAGACCTGGAGAAGGGGCTTATAATTAATTGTCCTGTTGTGGGACAAATGTTCGAAGTAATATTAATCTGTACTTTTAAAAGTCTGTATTTATAAAACTCAAATATTTGTTTTCCTTTAAAATGTATCAATCTTTAAATGTTTTTCACCACATCGGTATTGCATGAATGCATTTGTGTTGTAAAAATGCAAACATTACAGATGAAGTCAGTCTCCCCTGACCTTTCTCCAGCAGTCACTGTCACTTCTTAGGAGTAAGCAGTGTTGTCAGTTTAATGTCTATCTTTTGACACGTTTATTTTCACTTACACACATATAATCGTTAACATTGTTTCCCAAAGTGAATTACTGTGCTTCCCCGAAAATAAGACCTAACCAGAAAATAAGCCCTAGCATGATTTTTCAGGATGACATCCCCTGAACATAAGCCCTAATGCGTCTTTTGGAGCAAACCTTATTATGAGACCTGGTCTTATTTTCGGGGAAACACGGTATTTTCCAATGATTAGAGCTTTAAGCTACTTCAGGAAACTTACAAACTTGCCAAAAATATCAAGGAAAGGTTTTATTTTTATAATGTATGTGTTTTCAGTAAAACACTATAACGCAGTTTGTTTTACTCAGCTGTTAGTCTTAGATCTTTCCATGACAGTGCATGTAAATGTCTTATTCTTTAACTGCTGCATAGATATTCGTATAGCACAGAATACATTCATTTTAAAAGACATTTATTGAGAGCTGCCTCGTGGCCCAGATATTGGTGCTGGGGCTGAAACTGCACATGACAGATACAGGCCAGATTCTCATATTGCTTAAATTCTGGTGGAGGGACCTAAAAGAAAATATGAGGTGCCCCCAAGAAGGCTGATAAAAACAAAGATTCACTTTATATTGACTGGTCATGGAAAGGCTCCCTGAGGAGAGGGCCTTTTAAGTAGAGAATAGAATTAAAAGTTGTTTTTGCAAAGTAGGGGTGAAGGTTCTTAATAGAGGGAGCAAGTTTACAGAGGCCCTTGAGGTGGGAACCAGCATAGCATGTCGGGAAGACCAGGAGGAAGTCAAGGGTGGCAGAAGGTTAGAAAGCCAGGGTAGGAGGAGGAATTGGAGTCATGAGCCAGGGCCAGACTCATTGTTCTTTATAGGATGGAGTGACACATTTGGATTGTTCTGAATGCCCTGGGAAGTGAATGAAGGGTGTTAAGCTGGAGAAGTATTATGGTTGTGACTGATGCAGCAGATGAACTAGCTGTTCTCCATTTTTGAAGTTGCAAACAGTGCTGCATTGGGCCTGTTTGAACATCATTGAACATCATTGGGCCTGCCTCTTTGTTCTTGTGAGAACGTTTCTCTAGAAGAGGAACAGAGTGATGGCATCACTAGCTTCCAGGATATGCACACTTAAAATTTTTAATAGAGACTGATAAATTGCTCTTCCAAGTGGCTGTACCTTTTTGCCCTAATACAGTGGCGTATGAAAATACCCCCTTTTCTGAACCTAGCGAACACATTTTAACCTTTGCCAATCTGGATGGAATGACATCTCACTTTTAATTTAGATTTTATATTGTATTTTTATGTTTATTCTTTTAAAGGTGCCTTATCTTGTTCATTCTTGTTTTCCCCGAAATGAAGTAGTTTTCAATGATCACAGCCATAGTTTAACCTGCACGTTTAGAGGACACTGGAACTTGCCTTAGATATCCTCAAGAGAAGACTTTACGTCTGTAGTACAAATCACTAAAATAAATAATGTGGGTCATTATTCTGCTTACTGTAGAAGATTTGCAGGATATTCATGACGATGATGATGATGATAAAGTTTAGGCATAGTTCATCTAAAAATTTAGCTAACTGAGTCATACAGGATAAATTATAAAATCACTCTTTGCCTCCTTATTCATAAAATGGAGATAATGATGCAGATCTCTGTATCGTTCCAGGGATTAAATTTAAAGTACCCTGGATACAAAGTCTCAATGAAGGTGAATTCCCATTTTCCAGTAAGACCTGATTTAAAAATTTAAGCTTCTGCACACCTTCTTTCCTAGGCTTTTCCAGGCTTGTAGTGAAAGTGGGAAGAACATTGGTACTGAGTCTAAGAGCTGTAGGAAGGGTCAGCCCAGGGTATGGATGAGGGAAGGCCAGGTGATTGAAAGGGTCTATAATTCCTAGGTCCTCAAGTCTGAAGGGAATTATCGACAAAATAAAGCTACAAGGCTTTAAACATTGATGGGTTTGGTTTCTTGCTATACAAATTGAATTGTTTCCTTTGAATTACTAGAGTAGGTCCGAAAATTAGTTTTAGATTGCTTTGAAATGACTCACTCAATTCTAGAAATGCCATATATTGCAGCTCAACCTGCTTTGATGAGAAAAAGACACTAAATTTTTCTCCATAGCTTTAATATTGGAATCAACTTTACCTTTTAACTGTTGACCAAACTGCCTGTAATTTTCAGAGTGAAATGGAGAGAAATCATACATCATACATTCATTGTTCCTGTAGCTTAACAAGGTTTGTTTTTCAAAGTAGGACAGCGTCTTGTGAGCCCATTTGGGGAAAAAAAACCTATTCAGTGTTAGAAAAGAAGTAATCAGCAAATATTACTGAGTGCCCACTATGCACTAGGCCCCATGTTAAATGTTGTAGGAGCTACAAAGTAAGGCTTTTGATTCTTAAGGCATTTGATTCTTTTGATGGGATGAGACAGTAAGAGTTCCTTTTTAAAAATTTTTTTTAAGAGCGAGACATTATATAATGGAGTCTTTCCAAAGCATTCAACTTGTTTTTTATTGATACGGCAATGTGTTTTTACATTGATATATTTTGTATAACAACTTTTATTTAGATATTAATATACTATAAAATTTACCCCTTTTCAGTGTACAATTCATGGCGTTAGTATATGCACAGGTAGTTGCAACCCCTACCATTATCTAATTCCAGGACATTTTCATCACTTCTAAAAGAAACCCTGTATCCATTAGCAGTTATTCCCCATTTCCCGCACCCCAACCCCCAGCAACCACTTACCTACTTTCTGTCGCTATAGATTTCCTATTTGTACTCCTTTCACTTACCATCAGATTTTCAAGGTTCACCATGTTGTTGCATGTGTCAGCACTTTGTTCCTTTTTATTGCTAAATAATTATGTACCACATTTTGTTACCCACTCACCAGTTGACGGACACTTGAGTTTCTACTTTTTGGCTATTAGGTCCTTTTTTCTATATATTTATTTTGTAATTAATGTATTTTTCAGAACAGTTTTAGATTTACAGAAAAATTGAGGTGACAGTGTAAGTTTCCATGTCTCCCCCTCCACTACCACACACACACACACACACACACACACACAGTTAACATGTAATATTATGGTACATTTGTTACAATTAGTGAACCAATATTGATACATTATTAACTAAAGGCCATAGTGTATTCAGATAGCCTTAGTTTTTCTCTAATGTCCTTTTTCTTTTCCAGGATCCCATCCAGGTTTCCACATTACCTTTAGTAATCATGTCTCCTTAGACTTTTCTTGGCTGTGACAGTTTCTTAGGCTCTGCTTGTTTTGGTGACTTTGATAGTTTTGA
The DNA here is from genome assembly GCF_036562045.2 of Rhinolophus sinicus. NCBI lineage: Eukaryota > Metazoa > Chordata > Mammalia > Chiroptera > Rhinolophidae > Rhinolophus > Rhinolophus sinicus. Next base: position 141,067,388 of record NC_133754.1, read on the forward strand.
GTAGTACTGGTCAGGTATGTAGGAGGCTCTCTACTAGAATTTGTCTGTTTTTCTCACGATTAGATTGGGATTCCGGGGGAGAAAGATCACAGAGTGCCATTTTCATCACATCATATCAAGGGGATATACCATCAACATGATTTATATCTGTTGATGTTGACATTGATCACCTGATCATCTGGCTGAAGTTTTGTTTGTCAGGTTTCCCCAGTTACAGTTAAATTACCCCCGCCCCCATATGTACTTCCCGGAAGGAAGTCACTATGTGCTGCATACAATAAACAAGTGGGGAGTTATACTATACCTCAAAGGTGGAGTATCTACATAATGTATTTGGAATTCTTCTGCAAGGGACATTTGCCTCTTGCCCCCCCACCCCCATTTATTAATTTATTAATTTATCAGTATGGCTACATGGATATCTATTTTATACCTCGGGTTATAATCCAATATACCTTTATTTTGTTGCTCACATTGTCCCAGCTTTGGCCACTGGGAGCTTTCAGTTTCCTCTGTGTCCTTTGACATACCACCGTGTGTGTGTGTGTGTGTGTGTGTGTGTGTGTGTGTGTGTGTGTGTTTCTGAGTGTGTCCCTACTTTTTTCCTTTCATTTTTAAATAACCCAAATCCCCATAGAAGTTGACTCTAGGAAAATTAATAACACCCCCTTTCCCAGGTAATCGGATTCCTATGCTGATGGGGGAACTATGCCTTACCTGCAGGGAGTTGGGAAAGCATCTGGGACTCCAAGTTTGAATAAGACCCCTGTTCTGCCCTCCTGAGCTTAAGTTAGTGGATCACACAAGTGGTAATTGGTAAATTTGGGATTCAAACACAAATCTATTAGGCTCAAAACCTCCTGTTATTTGTCCTACTTCAAGCTACAAATAAATGGGAAGTCTCAGGGTAAACACCTCAGGAGTGGAGGATAAGACTTTAAAAGGCTTGCAGGAAAGCATTTTTCAAAATTTCATCCTGAAGGCATTAGCTATTTTAAGCTACTTTTTATTTTAAAGGTACTAACCTCATTTTTAATTATATTTTGACCTTTTAGTTGGCTTCTGACGCTACTGAAAATTCATTATCATTTTACAAACAGTAATGGAAGATTTATTATGTGACAATGGCCTAATGCAATATTCTTTTATGCTGTATTTCTCTTAGATGTCACCCCAAATTCTTTTCACAAGTAGGTGGGTTTAAAATTATGAACATATATTATGACTTAGTGTTTTACCATAAAATTCCTATTTCTATAACACACATTGTAATATTCCAGCATACTGCTACTTTTAGTCTCTGAGATGGTTTAGATGAAGCCAATTTAAAAATCTTGTTATCTCAAGGATGTCAAGTGAGTGAGTTAGAGTTCCTGTGTCATATCACTCCTCTCCCATGTGAGTGATGAATGACAATCCAGTGACTTAAAGACACTGAAACTACAGCCTCTCCTTGCCTCACTTAAGTTTTGAGTTTTACTTATTATAATAAAAGTGCTAAATGTTTTTGCTGAAAGAAGGAAAGGGGATAGGGAGGGGGGAGATAGATAGAAATAGAGACAGAGAGCTAGACAGCCCTTACAGACTGGGTGCGTCCCTGGGAGTTGTGAGGCAATTTTGTGAAAACAAGTTTTCAAACTAGGTCCGTACTGGTTAGTATATGGTAAAATCAATGTAGTTGGTCGTGGCCATTTAAAAAAAGAAAAATATCAGTGATCACTCTAGTGTAAGTACATCGCTGCACAAAACCATTGTAGTTATGTAACTGTATATGCAAGATTGTGTTAAAAAATGTATTTCATACTGTAGTTAAATGTTCAAAGAAGTTGGAGAACCACTGCTGTAAGGAGACTCCTCTCTAGCTCTCCTGCTGTCTCCTACCCTGAACATTCACAACTTAATGTCAGGACATTCCAGCCTTTTCAGAAAACTGGAGTCAGGGGGCACTTTTGGAGAGATGGTGGGGGGGGAGTAGGAGGGACAACGCAACAGTCCTTCACACACACACCCCCCCCCCGAGCTTGGGGATATAGTTAGAACATTAAAAATATTTGAGATCATTCTGGATCAGGACAGAATCCACCAATGACAATGTGGGATTAACCAGCTTTGAAACACGAAAACATACTTTAACTGTTACACATTCTTTTACAAACACCGTGTACATGTCAGTGCCCCCTCCCCCCATTTCTATCTTCCAGGAGAGGCCTGAATATCGAGGTGGCCATAGATTTGGGGGTATCATTTTCCTACCCCCTTTTTATTCGCGCGGTTTTAAAAGCTTGTGAACACGGCCTGTGCAAATCCGAGCGCGATTGGGTGGCTAACCTGAGGAGTGGAGCATCTTTGGTGGCGGGTGGGTGTAAGGAGGAGGCGGCTGGAGGCTCTTACCCTGTCGGGTAATGCACAGCGGACCCTCATCATTGGACTGAGAGGAAGTAGGAGCGCTGTGAGGTAGGACAAGAAGGGATATAAAGGGTTGAGGGGAGTCCACCACACAGGGACTCGATGAGGCTTAATAAAGGGCAAAGCTCACCTTTGCTGGACGGTGTTGTAAAGCAAGAGAAACCACAAGTCAAGAAGAACACCTAAAAGGGTCACCACGAGGGTTCCCACTTTTGGGAACACCCTGAACCCAGGCTTCCAGCCCAGCCCACCGCGAGCCAGGTGAGCGGCCTCCACCTCCCCTGCCGCTGCAGGACCTGCTCTTCCATGAACTTGCCCAGAGATGAACTCCTTCGCTCCACACCGCCGCGAAGCCTCCGGGGCTCCGACGGGGAAGACGGTGAGATCGATATCCTGGGAGAGGAGGAAGATGAAGACTACGAGCAGGAAGAGGAAGACGAGGAGCCCGGGGGGAGCCAGCAGTTCCTGGAGCAGCCGGAGCAGCAGGGGGCGCAGCGGGGCGCGAGTGCGCTTCCGGGCGAGCTCACGGTGAGCGGCGACCGCCCGAGCGACTCCCCTGAGTTTGGCACCAAGTTCAGGGCCCCGACGGGGTCTGCGGAGGCCTCCGGGGACGCCACAGCGCCGGCGAAGCCCCCCTACTCCTACATCGCTCTCATCACCATGGCCATCCTGCAGAGTCCGCACAAGCGCCTCACTCTCAGCGGCATCTGCGCCTTCATCAGCGGCCGCTTCCCCTACTACCGCCGCAAGTTCCCCGCCTGGCAGAACAGCATCCGGCACAACCTCTCGCTCAACGACTGCTTCGTCAAGATCCCCCGCGAGCCCGGCCACCCGGGCAAGGGCAACTACTGGAGCCTGGACCCTGCCTCCCAGGACATGTTCGACAACGGCAGTTTCCTCCGGCGCAGGAAACGCTTCAAGCGCCCCCACGCGCCCCCAGGAGCCCACCTGCACCACCCCTGCGCCCTGCCCGCGGCACCAGCCGGCCTGCACGGCCCCTACCCAGGCCTGCTGCTCGGGCCGCCAGCCCCGTCGCAGCCTGTCCCGGGGGCCTACCCCACCGCCGTCCCCGGGAGTCGCCAGTTCGCGCTGCTGCACCCCCACCCCCTTCGCTACCTGCTCCTGTCGGCGCCGGCCTACGGTGAGGCGCCGAGTAAAGCGCAGGGCGCGGACCTGGGGACCCCCGGCGCCCTTCCGGCGTTTCAGTGTTCAAGGGGCTCCCAGCCGTGGGAGGAGGGCAAGGGGCCCGCGTCGCGGCCGGGAAGCGGATGCATTTCCTTCAGCATCGAGAGTATCATGCAAGGAGTCCGAGGAGGGAGTACAGGGGACGCGCAGAGTCAGCCCACGATCCCGTGGGGCTACTGCCACCTCTTGCAGCGCCCGTCTGGCCTGTTGAGCCCCCAGGCCGCTGCCCCCTTGCTCCACGTGTCCGCCGCAAAGGCTGCCCGGACGATGTTGCAACAGCAGCAGCAAGACTGTGCCAACAAAGGCTCGCTGCTAAGCAGGCACCTGTCGGCCGCCGCGGCGCTGCAGGGGTGTCAACCGGGAGCAGAGGACTCTAGGCTGAAGTCGGGCGGAGAGGGGACCTCGCCGGCCTTTTGAGGAGCACCCACACCCTGCCCTGGCACCAACTCCGCAGGGCGGACCTGGAGCCAAGCTGGAGAGCTGAGCGAGCGGGATCCCGCTCTCTCCGCCCCACCTCGCGCACGCTGGAGTGCGGCGGGCGTGTGCATCGCCATCCGGCAGCAGAGCAACAACCAATTTCGGTTCGCTGCGCAATGTTTACAAAGGAAAAGTTAGATTCTGCTCCCTTAAGACAACCTGAAAATAAACTACAGATGACGTCACGTCTCACCTTTTCCAGTCTCCAGTGTGGCTTCCAGGGCTTGCCCGATTTGCCCATTTCCACAGGAACTATGAACGTGAGTGGGGCATTTTGGTAGTAAAATAAAATAAAAAAAGATACAGTGTCCGACGCACATGGTTCCCCTCCTTCACTCCCTAGGAACTGCAAGTATTATTCCCAAATCCAGTGCAAAATGCTCATGCTCTTTATGTCTTCCTGAAAGCGATGTGTAACATAAGAATTTTAATTTCAGAGCATTTATTTCTGGTCTGTGTGTCTGATGTGCCAACTTCCATGGAGAGGTGTTAAAATTAAATCTAACTATATAGACTAAATAAAGTACTAAATCACCACACGATATCGTTTATTTTATATTACGTCTCATTTATTCGCTTTCTAAATAAAACTTTTAAAACTTAGTTCTTTCCTCCCAATTAAACAATATTGATTAGACACCAAACAACCCACTTTCAAAATGGCTTTTAAAACTTTCATATATTTCAAGTTGAAAAAGTCCTGTCTTTTGAAATATGGAATTTAGTATGTAGGAAACCTGTAGAATGAAAGAATTGGAGGACAAATAAATATATTCTCCATTTATTTTCTATCTTACTAAAGACGTTGATTTTTCTCCTGAATAAGTTTGGAAGACTATTTGAGATCAATTTGGAATGTAGTCGCCAGTGTTTATTGGTGGAGGGAAGGGGCAATTTAAAAAAAGCATTAGAACTTTCAAAACCCGGGCCTGAAGAAAAGGGGTATGTCAAAGAAAGCATTCATGTCCCGGACATTTGCAATTTTAAAAATTCTCTCTCCAGGCAGATGTCTTCTAGGGGTTGCTATTCTCTCTTGAGAACAGAAAGAAACTTGTTTGTTTCAAAAAGAATTAATTTCTAAAAGGATTTTACAGCCCGGAAGGTTTCAGGTGACTGGGTGGGAGGGAAACAAGAGCAAGATGCCCATCACCAAATACTCCAACCAGAAAAAGCAAATTTGTAGAGACTCTGCCGCTCTCCATGCCCTGAGCAGGCATATGTTTTAAAAGAATTGCTTTCCGAGCAGCTTTGTACGAAGTGACTACGGGTGTGAAAAGGTCGTTCCTCGTCAGCTACTCCCCAGCTCCAGCTCTGAATTCCTTATTACAAGACGGAGGGAAGACAGAGAGACACGTTTTTACAGCCATTCAATTCGTCCATTTTTACGCCAGCTTATCTCCACCCCATAATTCAGAACTTTCTGGGCACGGCCTGCCTGCAATCCCCGCTTCCTCCGGGTTTGAGGTAGTGCGGTTCCGGGACTGTTCTGGGAAGTTCCCAAGCCTAACCCTTGGTAGCCTCCAGGACGCAGAGCTTCCGTTTTTCCCCTCCGCTATGCACCTGCAGCCTCAGCCCGTGTGGTACTCACCACCAGTCCCCTACACAGGCCCTATTCTCGGGATGCGGACGACCCGCAAAACCCTCTACTTCCCCTTCGTCCGGCTCTCCCTTCTTGGGCTTTGCCCTTTCGTGAACTCTGTCTGACTCTCAGCACCTCAGCTTTAAGATCCTTTAGCAAATTCTGCAGGTCTGTGCCAACCGACGAGTTTGGAAACAAGCCGAGAATAAAGGTAGCCTAATTTCGTGTCGAGAACTCTCCGGTTCACATTCCAACCCCTCTTAGCCCTTTGTGCGGGAAACGTCTCCAGGCCTACATTCGTTCATTTATCCGGTCAACAAATGTCGGAGCGCGAGGTGCAGCCGGCCGCCGAACCCACAGCGGACCCTCGGGTCTCTCCAGGCGCGCCCTGCGCTCCGCAGGAGACTCGGAGTTTTCTTCCCTCCCTTTGCCCCAGGCCAGGTCAGCACGGCCCCCAACATGGGTGACTGCGGGTCAGAACCCGGCTCAAGCCGGCCCTCAAGCTCCCAATTTTTACCTAATGAAACTAAATCGAACGATGAATTTTCAAGAAAAACATCGATTCAGTGGAAGAGTAAGTGAAATGTTTTCCAACCGAAAGTGGCGCTTCGGGTCCAAGTGGCCCGAAGCGCTGCGACCGCGTGGAGCGGTCCGGCCTTAAGTGGGGCCCGCGCGAACCCACCGATAACTACCAGCACTTGCCAAGCCCCCACTGCTGGCCCGGCTGGCGCGTCCCTGGTGTTGAGGTGGCGCCGGAATGTGTAGAGGGCGCGTCGTGGTCGGTGCGGTGACCAGCCTGGCCGCCTTCCCGACCTCTCAAAGCGCGAGGCCGATGCTCTGGATCCCAGGCCGCGTCTGGGTGATTCCGCGCGGGGCGTCCGGGCGCCTTTCGAGTCTCGGGCTTCTCTTCACCCCGGTGCTGGCCTCCGGCCGCAGCCTTGAGCAATAACGCGGGGTCCATTTTAAACCCGAGTGCGTGCAGGGTACGTCCCTTCCCAGTTGAGCAACGCGATCAGGGTCGAAGTCGTCTTGGACCGTCGGGCTCGTCTTCTTGAGGCCGGACTGACTGGATGCATCTAGAGCTGCCGGGGGAGCGGAGCCGAAGGGATGCAGCTGAGTGCGAGTGCTTGGGGGGCTCAGAAAGGCTAGGGCGAAGGCAGGAAGGCAACCGGAGGATACTTTCTCTCTAATCCTGCCAGCTAATAATAACAATAATAATAGCGGCTAACGGTTAATTCCTGCTCTCTGTGCCAGGCACTGGCCTCCCCCTTTAACTCTCCCAGCACCCAATGTCGAAGACACTATAGAATCCTGTGCGGACAGAGTCCCAGAGAGCAGGTTCCAGGCTCTCTACCTCACCTGGAAAGGTGCTGGCTTGGGTGGTAGGTGGCCATCGGCTGTGACTAACTGGCCATCAGCTGCAACCATTTAGCTAATTAGCCACTAATATAACTGCCCTGGCTACGCTAGGGGGTGGGTTGATTGGCAGAGAAGCGGTTAGTGGATTGCACATGGTGTGGATGCCGGTTCCTGTGTCTCCAACCCAGCTGCCAGCAAGAATATAGTGGTATGACTCCCCTATCGATGGCTCCGTGGGTGTTCCTTTTTGGCCTCACCATGTCCTGCCTTCTTGTGCGGGGAGCAGGACCAGAGACGCTACATGACAAGTCCCCATTATTACAGGTAAGAAATTTGCGATTTAGAGAAATTAAGAAACTCGCCTGAGGACCTTTAGACCGACACACACCAGGCCCTGACTGGTTTTTGAACCTATAACCCCATGGGCGCCCGCAACCTTCTCTGGCCTTCAGGTCGCAGTGGCTGAGGCCTGAAGGGGGTTGGGGAACCTGGCACTACACCAGGAAGCACACTGGCTTCCTAAGATGTGGAGGTGGAAGGACGCACGCTCTCTCCGTCCTCTCCATCTCCCCACCACCCCCCAGACACATACTTCCCTAGAAAGTGCTTCTTGGCGCGGTGGGATCCCCGCAGGGACAAGACCCTGCCATGCCCCGGCCCACGACAAACTGGAGGACTCCACTTAACACAAGACGGTCAAAAGAGAGTCTGGAGAGTTGCGTTTTGCCTCTCCAGCAGGATATTCTTTCTTTCCCCTCATGATCCCTACGAAACCAAGCACCCCTGGATGTAGATATCCGAGGTACAGCAAACCCGGGTCTGCCAGTCAGCAGGAGCCGCAGCTTCCTCCCTGCGGCCCTCCCTTAGCGGTGGTGGTCGGCAGTGCCCTGCCTCGCCCTGTCCCGAAATTCCTCTTGGGAATCTTTTTTTTTTTTTTTCATTAGTTTCAGGTGCACAAAAGAAAGTAATACTTAGATGTTTATCATTTATATCATTACATTTCCACTGTCTCTTACTAATGCTGTACTCCGCTTCTTGTAAATATATATATATATATATATATATATATATATATATATATATATATATATATATATATACTTGCAGTCGACATTCATTACTGTTCAGCTTCAGCTTCAGGTGTACAATGCAGTGATCAGGCATCTACATCATCCCTGAGGTGGTCTCCCTAATGGGAATCGTGACCCTGCGCTCCACTTCGCGCCAAGCGCAGGGCACTGAATCCTGACAACGTGCAAGGGTCGTACTGTGCCCAGCTTGTTGGGTGGCACTGGCCTGGGGTAAGCAAGGGAGCCATGGAGGAGGCTGGGCCCGGGAAGGACCAGCCCTCAGTTCACCCTCAGGTCAGAATGTGGGATGGGAGTGGACGTGGGGGCCGCTACAAAGAAGGAGAGAGGGTGTTTGGGGATCTGACGAACTGGACGGAGCCTAACTGCAGGTGGGTGCCAGCGCGCCCTACGCAGGTGCGGTAATGTTCTAGGCGCCCTCTCGGATCCTACGTACTTGCAGTGTCCAAAACGTTTGGTACTTGCTTATTCATAGGAGTGTAGCTAGTGGTTCAGGAACATTTCTCTTTTCCCGTCTGCCTAAATCGGACGCCCTGCTCCTTTCGTTTGACTGGAATGAAATAACAGACGGTAGAAAATCCAGAGAAACAGCAGAAACTATGAGAAAAAGAATAGAATAAAAACGGCGATAAGAACTAACAAGGATGAGAGCCAGAAAAAGCAAATTTCATCTTCTAAGATTTTGCACCCGTCCCTCACCACATTTAATTGGAAGTGTGGGGGACTCATAGCTTAATTCTCCCCAGTATTTAGGAAGAATGTTCAGAAATGTCTTCCCACATTAACATCTGATTCTGCTCCAAATTGTAATCTCACTCTAATGTCATCTTCCTGTAATTGCTACAAAAATAATTTAGTCTTAATGGCTGTTTTTTCATATCAGCACTGAAATTATTTTCATATGTTTTAAGCATTCATTGATTCCAGATATACCACTAGGTTCAAAGAACTTAAATAGGTGATAGCTAATACTATCAAAATTTGCTACCATCTCCCCCCCCCCCCACAAAACCCCTAGAAAATTAGATACAGGAAAAGAAGATTTGAGAATCCAGTCTGAAATTCAGTTCAACACCAGTTCCCTGTTGCTCAACTACGTACCTTAACATAATCAAGGTGTATATGTTAAAATGAATGCTTATAAAAGAAATAATTGGATATAAACTTCATTCTCTTATTTGTTCTTAGAGTGCAGGAATATATTTACTGAAATCAGTAATAAAGAATATTTTGGGGTAGTTATGATTTATCCATCTTGTGAAGTAGTTTCTATTCCCAAATCCAGGCAAAGAGAACAATGCGATTAAATTAAATATAAGAGATTTCCTTTTTTTTTAGATATTATAATTTTGCCATCTATAGCTATATCTAAATTTAAAGCCATATGTATGATGAATAGTTCTTAAAATTAAGGTGACTATTATTGTGTTATCCAAGGATGTATCTGTTGTATAAGAGATTGTGGCATATTTCAAGCAGTGTTTTGCCCCCTTAAATTTGAATTCCTTTTTTTAATACAATGGAAACTTCCAAACAGATACAAAGGTAGAGAAATTAGTATAATTAACCTCTATGTACCTCTAGGCTAGATCAACCTTTTTTCAGCTTTACCCTCTGACAGCCCACTCCCCACTGGATTATTTTGAATTAAATCTCAGGTATTTTATCTGTTCATCCACAAATATTTTGGACATTTCTCTAAAAGATAAGAATTCCATTAATGTAACCACAGTACCACTGTCACACCTAAATAATTCAAAACTGTTTTTATTTAGTTGGTTGTTTTGAATTAGAATGCAAATAAGGTTCACACGTTATGTTTGGTTAATATGGCTAATACTGGATTTTTATGGTAAATTATTCCCAAGGTTAAGTTTATTTATTTAGACTTTTGAATATTAGCAAACAATAATACTGTTTGTAGAGGGGCAGGGAATAGTCAAGATACCTTGAAGCATCCATTGTTGAGAAAATAAATTTTTATTAGAGCAAAGGTGAGTCTGGAACTCTTCTGTGAAATTTTCCTGAATGTAAACATAATTTTCTTACAACTTTTAAGACTAGATTGCTGTTTTCCATGTATTTAAAGAAATATAGAATTACCAATAAAATATTTCATTTAAAGATTTGAATCTAGTCTTATGTTGGCAAGAATGAAACACTTTCTACCTTAAAAATAAAAAAAGTTTTTTTTGCTGAAGTTTCAAAGACATTTTATGTTTCAAAATTTTAGATTTTATATTGTTTTGTCTTTTAAAATGAAAACGCTAAAAATGTAGTAACAGTCAGTGAGGGTCAGGGGTAGGGTAATAGCATAAATTCTGTGCTCACAAGAAGACAAATCATTTTAGGATAACCCCAAATAAAAAGGGACTCAGGATATGAAAGAAGTTAGACTGGGCAGAAAAAATTTCATTTGAATGTAAGAAATATAGTAAAAACTTAAAGTAGCCAACTTTTGGAGGCTCCTTATTATTTTAATATTAATAAGTAGGCTCACTAAGTAAAATTTTCATTTCTATTTTTTTTATTGTACTCGTACATTGGGCTTTTATTTGTCTCATTCTGCAGTTATTTGCCGAGGTTTCTGGGTCCTCCACTCTCTGGAGTTCCTGTGAAGGTAGAGGCCACGTCTTATTTATCTTTATATCTTAAATAATTCCCAGCACATTGTCAAAAATACCTGGGAAATTGATTTGAATCTATTGTATCTGTAATACTGATTAGTGTGTAAAAGTGTGGTACACATATTGAGCTTTGATTTAAGGTTAGATGGATCTAAACTTATTCAAATTACCAAAATTGTTTAAAAAGTATTATTCACCTAGAATAGAAATTGTAGGTAAGGCTGGATTTGTATAATGTAATACCTTAATAGATCACATTCCTTAACCATTTAATGCCTGTTTGATAAGCAGATGATGTCTTATATAATGCTATTAGTTTTTTGTTTTTGTTTTTGTTTTTTTGGCTTGAATTTCCTGATTCACTGCATTCAGCACTTAATCAATATGATATCAAATAGTGTATCTGTATATAATATATACAAATATATCTATAATGTTTGACATGCAATAGCTTTGAAACTTTAATCCTGGAATAGATTTCCAGTGTTTACTAAAACTATTTAAATACCTACTGTAAGGAAACAGCTTTTGTTCATGAAAATAAAACCAAGAGTCATGTTTTCTCAGAGACTAGCCCAGTTTCCAAGGATAGATAGCAGTGAGGAGTTGGGTTTCTGGATGAAATGTGTTTTGGTTTGCATTACAGTTCTGCCTCATACTAGTCTGCGATCTTTCACAAGCAACTTAACCTCTCAAAGCTTTAATTTCCCCATCTATACAGTGGTCATAATTGTAGATTTCATTGTGGGGATGACCTGAAATAATGCATGTGACATGCTTAGCACAGTGCATGGCATGGGCTAAATGCTCTATAAATATCAGCTGTGATTTAGTGATGATAATAACAATGGTGTGTCTCAAAATGGAATCTTGCCTGACATCCACTTTCTTGTATCCTGGTCAGTATTCACATGGTGTGTATCCATTATATCCTGCCACACACAGGTGCTGGACCGGGCATGCTGTATCTTTCTTGTCAGAAGGTTCCCAATGCTGGTCTTCTGCTATTTTAGTGCAGCCTTCTGGTGTGAGGGGCAAGTGCATGCATATGTCCCAGGGACCGGCATAGTGAAGTGTATACCCTTTGGGTGTGCTGTCCCTGTTTACATAGAGAACTGCTGTTGTTTACCACTGAAACCCGACAGATAACATGAAGTAACCACAACCCCTCTAACATCAGAATTAGCACATGTATTAGAAACAATAAATGAATACAGTCAAGTTGCTGTCTATAAGATCAACGTGCAAAAGTCCATTGCATTCCTATATAGTAACAAAGAAATCTCAGAAAAAGAAATAAAAAGAACAATTTATTTCGCAATTGTAACAAAAAGAATAAAATACCTAGGAATAAACTTAACCAAAGGTGTGAAAGACCTATATACTGAAAACTATAAGACATTTTAAAAAGAAATTGAAGAAGACACAAAGAAATGGAAAGACATTCCATGTTCATGGATTGGAAGAATCAACATAGTTAAAATGGCCATATTACTCAAAGCAATATACAGATTTAGTGCAATCCCCATCAAAATCGCAATGGCATTTTTTAAAGAAATAAAACAAAAAATCAGATTTGTATGGAACCACAAAAGACCCCGAATAGCCAAAGCAATCCTAAGAAAAAAGAACAATGCTGGAGGTATCACACTTCCTGACTTTGGCCTGTACTACAGGGCCACAATAATCAAAACAGCATGGTATTGGCAGAAAAACAGACACACAGACCAATGGAATAGAATTGAGAACCCAGAAATAAATCCACATAAATATGGACAGATAATTTTTGACAAAGAAGCCAAACACATACAATGGAGAAAAGACAGCCTCTTCAATAAATGATGCTGGGAGAATTGGATAGCCACGTGCAAAAGAATGAAACTAGACTCCTATCTGTCACCATGTACCAAAATTAATTAGAAATGGGTCAAAATATAGAGGCAACAAACAAAATGGGAGAAGATTTTTGCAAACAACGCCTGTGATAAGGGGCTAATATCCAAAATATATAAAGAACTCATACAACTCAACAACAAAAAACCAAACAATCGAATTAAAAAAGGGGCAGAGGACCTGAAGGGACATTTCTCCAAAGAGGACATACAAATGGCAAATAGACATGAAAAAATGCTCAACATCACTAATCATCAGAGAAATGCAAATAAAAACCACAATGAGATATCACCTCACCCCAGTTAGAATGGCTGTCATCAACAAGACAAATAGTAACAAGTGTTAGAGAGGCTGTGGAGAAAAAGGAACCCTCATACACTGTTGGTGGGAATGCAGATTGGTGCATTCGCTATGGAAGGCAGTGTGGAGGGTCCTCAAAAAATTAAGAATGGAATTACCATATGAACCAGCAACCCTTCTCCTGGGTATATACCAAAAATATCTGAAAACATTTATCCATAAAGACATATGTACTTCAATGTTCATTGCAGCTTTATTTACAGTGGCCAAGACATGGAAACAAAGTATCCTTTGATAGATGAATGGATAAAGAAGATGTGTTATATATACACAATGGAATACTATTCGGCCATGAGAAAGGATGAAATAGTACCATTTGCTACAACATGGATGGATCTTGAGATTATAACGCTAAGCGAAATAAGTCAGACAGAAAAAGTAGAGAACCCTATGATTTCACTGATATATGGTATATAAAACTGAAAACAACAAAAGAACAAGACAAACAAATAAAGAAAAATAAATTTAAGACATAGACAATAGTTTAGTGGTTACCAGAGGGTAAAGGAGGTTGGGGGTTCTAGAAGATGGTAAACCGGGTCAAATATATGGTGATGGAAGGAGAACTGACTCTGGGTGGTGAACACATAATGTGAGATGTAGATGATGTATTACAGAATTGTACACCTGAAATCTATGTAACTTTACTAACAATGGTCATCCCAATAAACTTCAATTACAAAAACAAAAAGAATCAGCACATGTAGAATAACAGGAGCATCCTTCTCTGGAATGAATCACCTGCTTCATTTCTGCCCAGCTTAATTTTCACTTGATATGTAGCTGTATTCTGTACTCATTCATCCAGAAAATAGTGAGTAATTGCTCTGTGTTAAGTGCTGTGCTAGGAGCAAGGGATCCAATGACAAACAAGACAAATGCAGCCCTCGTGGCCAGGGCTTGGAGTCCAGCCAAGGACACAGATAGGGAATCAGGTGCAGTGCGGGGTAAACCCATGGTGTGTGAGAGCAGGTAGACGGGACAGAACACGTGGCAGAGAGCGCCAGCTTCTTCAGGTCATTTTCATCAATGAGACTGGAGATGGTGAGAGACAGACATAGCCTCTAGTTTGTTTTCGTGGGTTCCAGTAGGTTCTGGGGGGTTTCAGTTTGTCCTTGCTTTTGCCCACTTCATGTGTACCTTTTCTTTCTGACTGATGGTCCTATCAACCTGCAGTGACTTCCAGCCACCACCAGACACAAAGGCATCAACCTGGTTTAGACTTCTTCACCAGCTCCCACATTTGCGTGGTCTAATCCCTATAATATATCCCTTATTGCATGTTACTCATAGTGGTTCTGCTTCTCTAATTGAATCCTAACAGATACATTCCCCATTAGGTTATAAATTCCTTGTGGAATTGGACCATGTGATTTCCCTTTTTCCCTGGAGTCTATACCAGGGGTCAGCAAAATCTTATTTTAGGCATTGTGGGCCGCATATAATCTGTCACTTCTGCCTTTCTCCTTCTTCTGATCCAACTTCTTGTTTTGTTCTTGATTTTTATGTTCTTGCTCTTCTCCTCCTCCTCTTCCTCTTTCTTTTCTCCTCTCCCTCTTCTCCCTCCTCTTTCCTCTCCTCCTCCTCTTCGCAACCTTTTAAAAATGTAAACCCATGCTTTGCTCACCAGCCACATAAATGCAGCCCAGGGGCAGGCCACAGTTCGCTGGTCGATTCTAAACCAATGGTTCTCAAAGTAGTGGCACCGCCCTCGAGGGACTGCCTTTTGGTTTTTGGGCACGATGATTGGGAGGCATTACTGACATTTACTGGGTGAGGTTTAGGGTTGATGAGCAACCGGAAATATACCAGCAATCCCACTCAAGAAGGAAAACCATATGCTACAGTATTCAGTTTCAATCACCAGTATAATACAATGGTTGGCATTTGTAGATGTCTCTTTCATGGTGATTTACATGTTTAAAATGTAAGCATCTAATTAGTTCACTGTCTTCTAGGTTAGTCTTACCTGAGCATTTGGAAACATTTCAAACTTTATTGCCTTAAGTATTTTTTCTGTCCCTTTTCCCCTCATGGACTCCAAATACACATATGTCGTGCTTTTAAAGTTGCCCCACAACTCACTGATGCTCTTTTTCTGTATTTTTGTGTTTCATTTTTATCATTTCTATTGCTGTTTTTAAATTTACTTATCTTTGTTCTGCAATATCTAATCTGCTATTAATCCCATCCAGTATATTTTTCATCTCTAGTTAAATGCCCAATCTTTTCTATAGCACCTGGAACATATGGAATATAGTTACATAACTGTTCAAATAGCGTGTATACTAATTGTATCATTTGGGTCATTTCTGGATTGGTTTTGATTGATTTTTATTCTAATTATTTGTCACATTTTCTTGCCTTTTCACATCCCTGATAATTTCTGATTGGATGGCAGACATTGTGAATTTTACTTTGTAGGGTATTTGATAGTTTTGTATTCCTATAAATATTCTTGCGTTTTGTTCTGTCACAGCGTAGGCTACTTGGAAAGGGTTTGATCCTTTTAGACCTTGCTTTATTGGGTAAGAACAGTATTTGGTCTAGAGCTGTTTTGCCTCACTACTGGACAAAATCCATCTGACAACATCCATTCAATGCCTCATGCATTGAGGTGTCCCAATCCGGCTGACGGTAACAGGCGCTTTCCCTGGCTCCATGCCATCACCTGGTGCTGCTCCCTTACTCCTTGGGCCTGGTTCCTTCTCTGGTCTCAGGTGACTTTCTCATACACATGCTCAGATCAATGTTCTGCCAGTAACTGAGGGGAATGAGGACTCTGCAGCTTTGCGTGGCGCTCTCCTCTCCACTTCTCTGTTCTATTCTGTTCTCTCCACCTTGGCCTTCACAGGCTCCTATAGCTCCTATAGCTCTGTCTTCTCAACTCAGGGAGACCACTGGGCTCTGTCTGCAGTCCCCTCCCTGTGCTGTGGCTTGGAAACCCTCACAAGGCAGGAAGCTGAGACACCTCCTTTGTTTCCCATTTCTGGAGGAATCACTGTTCTTTGTTGCTTAGTTCCAGTGTTTTGGAGACCACTGTTTCATGCAGTTAATATAAAGACTGGTCTTTTAGTTGTTTCAGGTGGGAGGGTGCTTTTGGTCTCTGTTGCTCCATTTTGGCCAGAAGTATAAGTCATTTGCCCCAGCATTTATACATCAGAATACATCTAATTTTATTTTAGACTGCTTTCATTTTAAATCTCCTGTACCTACTATCTAGAATTTGGAAATCCTATCCTATTCTATTCAAATTCTATTACAAGAATTTTATTTAAGGATAGTACATAGGGCATTCCAAAATAGTTGTTAAACAAAGGGGGCATTGAGTCTGATAGAACCACAGTCTACTACCTAGAGTGATTTTATAACGTATTATGAATATGGAGACACTTTTGAGAGTGAAAGGGTGTGCTGTTAATAATTATATCAGGACCGTGGCATAAACCAGACTGTCCCAGGCAACGTGGGACATATTTGTACCCCACCTCACCTCTATGTCCTTATACAACTCACGACTTAATTCCACAGTCTTTATTGAGCTTGCCTTGTGACAGGTGCTGGCATTGACAAGATCAATGAGGCAAAGGCCTTGCCTGAAGGAATTGACAGAAAGACAGTTGTTATAAGCCAGTGTGATCTGTGCTCCAATAGAGGAGAGCACGAGTTACTGATGAAGCCCCAATGAAGAGCATGTGGAACTCCAGGAGGGGTGGTTAGGGCAGCTTCACGGAGGAGAGGAATCTTGAAGTATGTTCATTTGGTACTTGGGACAAGAGGTAGGAGGGAAAAGATATTCCAAAGAGTGCGTTGAGGCCACGAGCCAGGGGAACACAGAGTGTGATTAGAGAGTGATTCTGATTGGCTGGAGAGCGATGTACTTGCGGAGCTGGGAGGGAAGGAGGGAAGTACTTACAGCAGTAGCAGTTAATGTTTAGTGCTCACCACATGCTAGATGCAGTTCTCGGCACTGTACACATAGGATCTCATTTAATCTTTACAATAACCCAAGGAGGTGGGTGCTATTGTTATCCCCATTGTACAGATGAGGAATCTAATATGAGGCACAGAGAGGTTAGTATCTTGTCTAAGGCCACACAGCAAGTATGGGGTGGATCCTGGCATTGAATCCAGTGTCCCTTCATTCTAAACTCCTGAGAGCCAGATGCTAAGAAGCCTTATTGTTTAAAGCCAAGTTGTGCTAAAGACATTATCCTGCAGGCAACCAGGAAGCTCTGAAGCATTTGAAACAGGGATGTGACTTATCTTAAGGTATAGAAAACTCTCCTCAATGCAACATTTAAGTGGAATTTGGGAAGGATTTCTATTGGTCACAAGAGGTGGTGAGATTCTAAGAGCTAAAGCTACAGCAGCAGCAGGGGTGGAAAGGAGGGGTGGATTCCCCAAACCCTGATGGGGAGAGTCCTTTGGCCTTGGTGACCACAGTGAAGGGTGCAGGAGGAGCCCAGGGTGATGCCAAGTGGCCGACTTGTGCCCCTGTGTGGACACGCAGGTTATAGGAGGAGAAGCAGGTTCGTTTGAGAAGGGGGGGTTCTAGATGACTCCCATCTTAGCCAGGTAGTATTTAAGGTGCTTGTACCAGCACCAGGTGGACATGTCTAGGAGGCAGCAGGAAATTCAAAACTAGAACTCGGGGGAGAAGTTTGGGCTGGAGGCCTTAGTGAGTCATCAACCTGCAGGTGGTAGGAAAACTGGTGTCTGGATGAGATCTCAGCGGGGCACAGAGTGAGAGGAGAGGTGGGGACTAACCCAAGAACTATTCCATAGGTAGCTAGGAGGAGTAGGAGGCAGTGAAGGGGGCGGAGAAGGATGTTGGAGGAGAGCCAAGGGCCAGTGATGTTACAGCTACAGAAGGAGCAGAGCAACAACAGGAGTACTTGAGTAGCATGAGCCCAGAAAAGTCACATAAAGACTGAATTTGGCTCTAGCAGGTCACACATGGAAGAATCTTGGAGCCAAAAGGAAAATTGTGACTTGTAGGGTGTATTGGTTTCGTAGGGCTTCCATAACAAAGTACATCAAGCTGGGTGGCTTAAAACAACAGAAATGTATTGGCTCCTTGTTCTGGAGGCTGGATGTCCAAAATCAAGATGTCGGAGGGCCATGCTCTCTCTGAAGGCTCTAGGAAAGGGTCTTTTCCATGCCTTTCTTTTAGCTTCTGGTGCTATCAGCAATCCTTGGCATTCCCTGGCTTATAGACACATCACCCCAATCTGTGCCTCCATTGTCACTTGGTGTTTTCCCTGGGTGCTATCTGTGGTTTTTCTCTTCTTATGAGGACACCGGTCATTTTGGATCCTTCTCTTAACTAATTACACCTGCAACATTCTATTTCCATATAAGATCACATTCTGAGCTTCCTGGAAAGGACATGCATTTTTTGGGGTCACTGATCAACCCAGTACAGGGATAAATAAGTAGCAGCGGAGATTATAGACTTTGCTTTACAAAGCTGGAGAGGGAAACAAGGATAAAGGGAGGATTCTTTTTTCCAGGATGGGAGAGGCTTAAACATGTTACTCTGTTGAATAAATGAAGGAGCCCTAGGGATGAGAAGGTTAAAGATTCCTATTGAGAGCAGTAATTGATGGTGCAAGCGCCTAAGGGGCTAGGGCAGGAGCACAGGTAGATAGATCAACAGTGGGCTGAACGGGGGGCGGGGGTGGGGAACAGGTGTGTGCAGATGCAGACGTGTTTGAGGGTGGATGCGGCAACAAACTGAGCGGGATGAAGTGTGACAACTCAGTGCCGCACGTGTTGGAGATGTTCAGTAAGCGAGTCAAGAGCAGATGTTGAAGTGAGCAGCTGAAGTGACAGCTTGTGAAACTAGCCCTACTTTGTGGGTAGAGGATTAGTTAAGGATCCTGGCCATGGGAACCGAGAAGAGGAGGGTAATCTGTCCGTGCCTATTACAGAGCTGTGGGGGAACAGTTTCAGTGTCCACTTGGAGAATATCTGTGAGGGCCAGAGAGAGAAGCCCTAAAATCAAGGGCACCAGCCCCTGGCTTGGAGCTTAAGTCTGCACCCAGCACTATGGTTGTCCTCTATGTAATGGTCCTAGACGGGCAATCTGGAGGAGTCATGATAGAAAAGGACTGAGGGGTAAGAGTGTAGCTCCAGAGCTGAGATATAAAGAGGATTCTCCGAGATAACTCAGGCAGGGTGGTGGCGGTAGAGGTGGATGTAAGAAGCCCTCTGTTGCTTCAATGTCAGCGTGGAATTCAGTTCATGGAGAACAGAGCCAATTACCACTTAGACCCCTGTGTTGGCCTTAATTTATCTCTTAGGCTTGAGAAATACGTTTCAAGATGAACTCAAGAAGGGAAAACCATGAATACTTGTCAAATGACAGAATCACAAACCTGTTGGGTAGCCCCTCTCATCTCCCTTTTCCTTCCACGTGGCTTTGCCCCTTAACCTTAGGGTCTGTGAGGAACCATGAGGTTTTCAGAATAATTATTCCAAATGAAATCCCTAGTGTACTCTATTTATCAAATGGAGGGAAAAGCTTTATATAGTTTAAAATTTTTCACAGGCCTTATTTCTATCACATCAGTTTTGGGTCCACGGGGCGGAGCCTCTTCTGGATCAAACTGTTTAAACTCAGAATAGATAAATAAACATCTTAGGAGAGTTGAAATTCTAACCTTTAATGATATAAAACAGGACAGAGCCCTAGCGCTATGTTTTTATATATACATTTCAATGAGTTGTCACTATAGCTTGAATGGTGGTTTTCAACCAGGAGCAATTTGCCCCCCAGTGGATATTTGGCAATGTCTGGAGACATTTTTTCCCCCTCCATTTAAAAAAAATTGTGGCAAAACACACAGAACATAAAATTTACCATGTTGACCATTGTTAAGTGTATTGTTCAGTGGCATTAAATACATTTACACTGTTGTGCTTCTGTCACCAGCATCCATTTACAGAACTGTTTTCATGTTGTAAAACTGAAACTCTGTACCCATTAAACAATAATTCCCCATTCCTCTCCCTCTAGCCCTTGGCAACCACCATTCTACTTTCTGTCTATGAATTTGACTACTCTAGGTACCTCACATATGTGGAATCATGCTGTCTGGAGGCATTTTTGATTGTCACAATTGGGGAGGGGTGCTGCCAGCATCTAGTAGGTAGAGACCAGCGATGCTGCTCAACATCCCACAATGCACAGAATAACCCCACAGCACAGCATTATTCAATCATACTAAGGTTGAGAAACCCTAGAAGAGTTTTGTTCATTCATAATCTCAAGCCATAGCATATTAATCAGTAGACATTAGTTAATGCTGCAGTAATAACCTCCAAATCTCTGAGATTTAACACAAAAAGTTTAATTTTTGCTCTAACATGAGGCACCCTTAGTCAGTGGGCCAGCCATGCTGACGTGTGCGATAGCTATTAAAGCTTCCATGGGAAATGCCCACATCACTTTCATTCACATTTTATCAACAGATCAAATCACACTTACTTCTAAGAGAGTAAGGAAGTACATTTTTACTCTGTGCTTGTTAGAAAGACAACCACCACACATAGCAATTGAAAAGAAACTTCATGGGTTACCACCTGCTTGTTATGCTGGTATTCAGAGCAAGCCTCCCAGGAGGAGTGCTCAGCAAGGGAAGGTGTGGCTGTATGTGCTGTCCCCAGAGTCATTCGATGACTGCCTTACTCTGCAACTTCATGTCTTCCTGCCAAATTGGCCTCTGCTCCTTCCAGATTTTCTGTTGCCTTTGTTCTATCTCCTTTTTGGAGCCTTAGCTTACCTGCTTCTTCAACCACAGACGCATCTCTTTTTTTAGCTTGGAGTTGTCTCTTCCTTCGGCCTCAGCATACTCAAGTAATCTGAGGCAACCATGCTCACTGTATTCTGATGCTTCATCTTCATGACTTTGACCTAAAGACTTTGATATTAGACTGTTGATTGCTTTTTTAAAAAATAGACTTTTATATAGCAGGATACAAAATTAATATTCAGAAATCAGTTGCATTTGTATACACCAATAATAAACTATCAGAAGGAGAAATCAAGAAAACAATCCCATTTACAATTGCTTGAAAAACAATAAAATACTTAGGAATAAATTTAACCAAAGAAATAAAAGGCCTGGACTCAGAAAATTATAAAGCACTGAAGAGAGAAATCAAAGAAGATACTAATAAATGGAAACACATACCATGTTCATGGATAGCAAGAATTAATATAGTTAAAATGTCAATACTACCTAAGGCAATATATAGATTCAACACAATTCCTATCAAACTACCAATGACATTTTTCTCAGAAATAGAACATATAATCCTAAAATGTATATGGAACCATAAGATATCCTGAATAGCCACAGCAATCCTGAGAAATAAGAGCAAAGTGGGAGGTATCGCACTACCCGACATCAAATCATACTACAAGGCTATAGTAATCCAAACAGCATAGTATTGGCATAAAAACAGAAAGATAGATCAATGGAACAGAATAGTGAGCCCAGAAATCCATTTTTATATGGTCATTTAATCTATAACAATGGAAGCAAGAATTTACATTGGGGTAAAGACAGTCTGTTTAATAAATAATGCTGGGAAAACTGGACTGACACATGCAAAAAAAAAAAAAAATGAAATTGGACCACCTCCTTATGCCAAATATGAGAACAAATTCAAAATGGATTAAAGACTTGAATGTAAGACATGAAACCATAAAACTCCTAGAAGAAAATATAGGGAGCAAATTTGCAGAAGTTACCCTGAGAAATATTTTTATTGCTATATCCCCTCGGGCAGGAAAGTAAAAGAAAAAATAAACATATGGGATTACATCAAATTAAAAAGTTTTTCACAGCAAAGGAAACCACCAATAAAACAAAAAGGCAGCCTACTGAATGGGAGAAAATGTTTGTCAATAATACACCTGATAAGGGGTTAATATCCAAAATTTAGAAAACACTCATTCAACTTAACATAAAAAAAAAAAAAAAAAAAAAAAAAATCCAATTAAAAAATGAGCAGAGGACATGAAGAGACATTTCTCTGAAGAGGATATACAGGTGGCCAACAGACATATGAAAAAATGCTCAACCTCACTAACCATTAGAGGAATGCAAATATAAACCACAATGAGATACCACCTCACTCTGGTCAGAATGGCTATCATCAATAAATCAACAAACAAGTGCTGGTGAGGATGTGGAGAAAAGGGATCCTTCAGGAACTATCGGTGGGATTGCAGATTGGTGCAGCCACTGTGGAAATCAGTATGGAGGTATCTCAAAAAGCTGGAAATGGAACTACCTTATGACCTAGCAATTCCACTCCTAGGTATCTATACAGAGAAATCCAAAATGCTAATTTGAAAAAAATTATGCAATGTTTATTGCAGTACTGTTCACAATAGCCAGGACATGGAAACAACCAAAATGCCCATCTGTAGATGACTGGATTAAGAAACTGTGGTACATTTGTACAATGGAATATTACTCAGTTATAAAGAAGAATGAAATCTTATCATTTGCAACGATGTGGATGGACATATGCTAAGTGAATATGTGCTGGAGAACATTATGCTAAGTGAAATGAGTCAGTCAGAGAAAGACAGATATGATCTCACTTATATGTGGAACCTAAATAACTGAATAAATGAGCAAAGTAATCAGAAATAGTCTCAGAGATATAGAGGAAAAAATGATGGTTGCTAGATGGCAGAGGGTTGGGGATTAGGGAGAAGGGGAAGGGATTAGAAAGCACAGATTGGTAGCCACGATATTGCCATGGGGATACGAAAGACAGTTTGGGGAATACAATCAATAATGTAAAGATTTTGTAGGATGTCAGATGGGCTCATGTCTTATTAGGGAGACCACTTCATGGACGTACAGATGCCTGACCACTGCGCTGTACACCTGAAGCTGAAGCTGAATGATATTGTATGTCAACTATAATTTTATATATATATATATAGTCATGGGCTATAGAGTTCAGCATAGGGAATAGATCAATGGAATTGTAATAGATATGTACGATGTCAGGGGGCAGTAGATTGGGGGAGGGGGATTATCACTTTGTGAGGGGTGAAATGTCTAACTATTACACTGTTTTGTATACCTGAAACTAATTAAAAAAAGTTAAATGATAAACATTTTAAAAAATAGACTTTCATGGTCACAGTAAAATTGAGCAGGAGGTGCAGAGATTTCTCACAGGTTCCCCCCTCCGCCTCCATTCATGCACAGCCTCCCCCATTCTCAATCCCCCACCAGAGAGTACATTTGTTACAGTTGGCGAACCTACACTGACACATCATCACCCAAAAATCCATAGTTTACATTAGGGTTCACTCTTAGTGGTATACATTCTATGTGTTTGGATGAATGTATAATTACATGTATCCATCATTATGGTATCATGGTTTCACTGCCCCGAAAATCCTCTGTGCTCTGCTTGTTCATTGTCTTTCCCTGCAGCCTCTGGTAGCCACTCATCTTTTTTTCTGTCTCCATAGTTTTGCCTTTTCCAGAATGCTATGTAGTTAGAACCATACAGCACCGTGTTTCCTCCAAAATAAGACCTAGCCGGAAAATCAGCTCTAAAGTGTCTTTTGGAGCAGAAATTAATATAAGAACTGGTATTATATCATATCATATCATATCATATCATATCATATCATATCATATCATATCATATCATATCATATCATATTATGTTATGTTAGACCAGGTCTTATAATAAAATAAGAGTGGGTCTTATATTAATTTTTGCTCCAAAAGACGCATTAGGGCTGATTGTCCGGCTAAGTCTTATTTTCAGGGAAACACGGTATGTAGCCTTTTCAGATTGGCTTCTTTCACTTAGTAATAGGCTTTCTAAGGTTCCTCCATGTCTTTTCATGGCTTCATGGCTCATTTGGTTTTATTCCTGAGTAATATTCCAATATCAGGGTGTACCACAGTTTGTTTATCCGTCCACCTACTGAAGGACATCTTGGTTGCTTTCAGGTTATTAGCCACTTTTCAGAAAGTGATTTAGCAGCAACTAGGCTGAGACCCGTGATTTGGAAGCAGTTTCAAATATTTACATTAATAAATCATACTCTATCTAATAGGTCATTTTTTAAAAAGCCTGTTTTTTTTTTCATTCTGGCTGCACACTGGAGTCACTGGGGAGCTCTTAAAAATACTCTGATTCTGGGTCCCATTTCAAGCAATTCTAAATTAATTATCTGTATTGTTTATGTGCAGCCAGGATTGGAGCACATTTTTCATGGAACTCATCCTGGTTCCACTAAGCTTTGGGCCATAGGGTGATCTCTATTTGCCTGGTACCTGGCTCTGGGGTGATTAAGGCAAAGGATTATTGTTTCCTGGAGTGAAAGGGCCAGCTAGAGGAAAGATGGCTCTGGATTGGTTAGTTTGCACATCAAAGACATGGTTGGGCTGGGCCTTTTGCTATAGTTAAGAATTGGCTGACCCCAGGGGTGCAGTCTCCCTTCAGTTAGAAAGGCTTTTGGAGATGTCACAACATCATAGTATACAAAAAATGAAAAGTACAGTAGTTCTCTCTTCTCTGCAGTTTCCCTTTAGGAGGGTTCAGGTACCTTTGATCAATTGCTGTCTGAAAATATTACATGGAAAATTCCAGAAGCAAACAATTCCTAAGTTTTAAATTGGGCACCATTTTGAGGAATGTGAAGAAATCTTGTGATGTCCTGCTCTGTGCTGCCTAGGATGAGAATCATGCTCTTGCCCAGAGTCTCCACGCTGCATATGCTCCCTGCCCACACATTAGTCACATAGCAGTTGTCGTCTTGGTTATTAGGTAGACTGTGGCAATAGCACAGTGCCTGTGTTCACAAAGAGAAGCCGTAAAAGTGCTTGTTACGTATAGTCAGAAGGTCAGTAGTAGCCTAATGCTGTTACAACGTGTATGACATTCAACTCACTTCATGTCATTGCGTCGCCGTATCATCTCACATCATCACAAGGAGAATGAGTACAGCACAACATTTTGGAAGAGAGGGAGCATATTCACAGAACTTTTATTATATTAATTGTATTATTTGTTATTGGTGTTAATCTTGTATTGTGCCTTATGTATAAAGTAAACTTTATTATAGATATGTATGTATAGGAAAAAACATAGTATATATACAGTTTGGTACTAGCTGAGGTTTCAGGCATCCGCTGGGGGTCTTGGACCATATCCCCATGCATAAAGGGAGAATATTATATGTATAATAAAAGCCCAAACTGTCTGGCTCCAGATCTGGAGACTAATCTGCTTTCACTTACCTTGCCCTGCCACCATGTAGTCCATCGCAAGTGCTATGATGGAGCTGTCAAGGGCAATGACCCTGTTGAAGAGTTTTGAGTTCTGTTTGTGGAGAGGAACTAAGCAAGAATGGCAGACCTTGAAAGGGTGCTAAAGCTAGAGTTCATGCTCCTTATTTTATACAGGAGGAAACTGAGGCCCAGGTTCACAGGTTAATAAATGGGTGACATTGGGAAATATGTAGGAGGCAGAGTTTGCAGAATGGGCAGGTAGTTGGGATAGCCACTAGTGGCAGGAGCTAAGGATCCGTGGGTGGGAGGATCCATAGGCTCCATTCTGGAGGCATGGGGGTGGGGGTGGGCTCATGGGACACCAGTTAGAATTGAGGAAAGAGTCTGAGGTAGGAGCTGTGCTTTGCCTGGAGGTATCAGGGTAGCAAAGAAGAGGCAGGAAGACATGAAGTAACAGAAGAGATTGAGAGCATCTAGTGCTAGAGAAAGCAAGGTAGCAGAGGATTTAAAGGAGGAGTAAGAGCAGCCAAGGTTTCAAGGCTATTTCAAGTTTGAGTTGGCTATGGAACAAGGAAATGGCTGTTTGTGTCACTGCAGTGAGAGGCACCCAGACTGCAAGGAGTTGAGGAGAGAAGGGAAAGAACATGGAGGAGGGTCGGCACAGACAGAGAATTCCAGATGTTGGCTGAAGTCAGGAGAATGGGCTCTTGGTGGAGAAACAAAGAGTGTTTCTTGAGGAGAAGGGAAATAAAAGCATATTTGTTGGCGCGGGGAATGAGCTAATCTTGCATAATGGGATTAAAGTTTTCCTTTTATTTCATCTCTGAGTCTTAGGTCTCATCTTTTAAAAAAGATTTTTATTAAAATATGGCTGACATACAATATTATATTAGTTTCAGGTGTACATCATAGTTATTCAACATTTATATACCTAAAGAAATGATCACCACAATTAGTCCAGCAACCATCTGACACTATCACTCTATTACACTATTATTGACTATATGCCCCATGCTATATGTTATATCCCCAAGACTTATTTGTTTTCTACTTGGAAATTTGAACCTCTTATTCCCCTTAAACACCTCCCCCCCCCACTTTTTTAAACTGTTATTTATTTTAAGTGTGTTTTTCCAGGACCCATCAGCTCCAAGTCAAGTAGTTGTTTCAATCTAGTTGTGGAGGGTGCAGCTCACAGGGGCCCATGCGGGGATCAAACCAGAAACCTTGGAGTTATTAGCACCACGCTTTAACCAACTGAGCTAACCGGCCACTCCCCCCTTTTTAATGTAACAATTATAGTTGACATTCAATATTATTTTATACTAATTTCAGGTGTACAGCATAGTGATTAGACATTTATATAATTTAAGAAGTGATCCCCCAACTAGTCTAGTACTCACCTGGCACTATACATAGCTATTACCATATTACTGACTATATTCTCTATGCTTTACTTTACATCCCCATGACTATTTTGTAACTACCCATTTTATTTCTTAATCCTTTCACCTTTATCACCCTGCCCCCCAACCCCTCCCATCTATCATTCCAATACATCTAGTACCCACCTGACACCATACATAGTTATTATAATATTGATGAGTATATTCCATATGCTATACCCTACATTCCCATGACCACTGTGTAACAACCAATTTGTGCTTCTTAATCCCTTCTTTTTTACCCATCCCCAAACCCCCTCCATCTAACAACCATTGGGCTGATTGGTTGTGAGGACTGGCTGTGACTACAGTGGAGGAACTGTGGTGCAGGGGCTGACCCTACAGAACAGGACTCACTTTAGCAGGGCTCAGGTGCCTGCCCAGTCTGCTCTTTAGGTGTGTCATCCTAGGAGGCAGACGGATGATGCGCTGTCTTGGTCTCAAGCTGGTCACTGGGTGCGCAAACATTTGAGCCTCTTGGGAGGGGCCTGGCCATAGGCCAAATTTAGCTGCAGCTTGTACCCTGTGAGGGGACCCTTGGTTTGAGCCACAAAGCAATCCACAGATGCCTGCCATGCTGTGCTTGGAAGTACTTTGAGAGGCTGTGGGGACAGAGTCCCAGAGAGCAGTTTCCAGGCTCTTGGCCTCACATAGAAAGGTGCTGGCTCGGTTATTAGATGGCCATCGGTTGTAATCAGATGGCCAGCTGCTGTGGCTGGGTGGCCATCAGCTGTTACCAGTTAGACATTAGCCACTAATATAACTGCTGTGGCTACAGTAGGGGATCAGTTGGTTGGTTGGTTGTCAGAGAAGTGGACGACAGATTGTGGCTCCTGCTTTCTGCATCTCCAACCCAGCTGCCAGTGAGAGTATAGTGGTATGAACCCTCTATCCATGGCTCTGTTGGTGTTCCTTTTTGGCCTCACCATATCCTGCGTTCTTGTGTGGGGAGTGGGAGCTGAGTCCACGCATGACAAAGGCCAAGCTGCAAACCACAGCTGGCTCTCAGTAATGTTGGGCTTAGGGTTGCTCAGCTGCAGGTATGGGAAATACCATAGCCAGATGCTGCTTGTTAGGGTTTTGTGAACCTTTGAGAGATTTTATGAAAATCTGCAGCACGAGCCAAGGCAAGCCGTTTGTATGGAAAAGCCACCGGAAGCAACTTGGGTGTTTTGAAAGTTGGATGGGGCAAGGTCTCAGGGAATCACCAGGGCAGGGTGAACAAACAGTGTTAGCCAGGTTGATGGAGACTCAAATATGGTGGCCTCCTGCATCTGCATGCCAGGATTGGGGAACGCTTAACAAAGAAACAATGGCTTCTGCCAGCTCCTCCATCCAGAGAAAGCTGCTACGTTAGCCCTTTCCCTGGAGCCAGACAACTTAGTTCCTCCCTTCGAGCTGCTGACCCAGCCCTGGAGCTCAGAGCGAGTGAGTCCATCAATGAGTAAGTATATGTGTGGGCCCTTTAAGAGGATCACCTGGGTCTGCAGCTGCCCTTGTTTCACTCAGCAACAATCTGCACAGGTTTTCACAGCCAGAAGTTATGGGGACTTCTCTCCCCAGCACTGGAACCCTGGGCTGGGGAACCCGGTGTGGGGCTGGAACCCCTTGCTCCTCTGGAGGGGACCTCCGCAGCTGATATCTCTCTCCCTATTTTTAATGGTTACACGTGGGACCAGCCCATTCTGCATCTTTTCCTCTTCTACCACTCTCAATGTGGCTTCTTTGGTATGTCCTTAGTTGTAGGGCTTTGGTTCAGTTAGACTTCAGGTGATTCTCAATGGTTGTTGTTCTGTAGTTTACTTGTAATTTTGATGTGGTCGTGAGAGGAGGTAAGCACATTGTTAACCTACTCCAGTGTCTTGACCAGAATCCTAAGTCTTTCATCTTTGAAACACGGATAAAAAAAAAAAAAAAAAAAAAAAAGTGTGTCTTAGGCTTATGAGGATTAAATGGAAAACCACAGAAATAATGCTTAGTATAGAGCCTGGCACATTATAAGCATGTAAAATTCAGTAATTATTTTAAATATTTTATTACTACAAATTTGTGAAGGGCTCATCCCAGAATCTTGAGACTTAGGAAAGTATTACATACATTTTAAATCTTAGTAACTTATGTTTATCACTTTATTGGGTACAGTTGATGAAGAAATATGGTTTCACATATTTTGAAAGATTGGACTGGAAACAGGCCCAAAGAAACATTCTTTTTATTGCTCATGTACATGTGGAAATTGTACATTTTAGTTAAGTGTTATTATATGAGCTAATTCCCTCCTCATGGGTGTTGATGGGAGTTCACCCCTAGGGAGAGAATTTGGTTTTGGGTTTATTACTTACATCTGTAAAAGGGGTAAGAAAGAGTAGGAACAGGACATACTCTGATAAGCAATTTGACTATTTTTTTCATTTTGATCTGAAAAATGTAATCTAAGATTGAGATAACTTTTCTTATTAAAAAAAAAAGCAACAACAAACTTTTGCCTACGCTGGAATGATCTTGCTTAAGCAAGGATAAATTGTAGATAATAGAGAGACTTTTCTTTTGGAGGAGTCCATCTCTGTGCTTTTTGGTGTGAACTTCATGAAAAAAAGCAAGAAAAAAATCATAAAAACAAAGATGAGGGACTTCTAGGAAAAAATCTTTCTTTGCAAGGGACAAAACTCTTTATTTTTTCTTTTTCTCTTTTAAAGGAGACACCTGTGATGCTAGCTAGTAAGTGCAGCCACATTGAATGGAAAGGAATTAGTTACAGTCCTAAAAGAGAGATAAATGCGCCTGGTGTCAGATTAACTCCAGCAAACAGCTTTGCTTAGTCTGAAATACTCTGACTTTTCAAAAGCATGCTGATTTCAGTGTGAGAAACAGATGTGTAAAGACGACTTCTCAATAAGCAGAATGTGGTGGGTGCATCATAGGTGGACAAGAAGCAACATGGGTAGGTCTTAAAAACATAATGTTGAGGGCAACAGTAAGTAAAGGATTTATAATATGCCATTGTGTAATTTAAAACCACAGATGCACCCAAAACAACCATGCCCATTTCTATAGAAATAGGACATACATATAACGTACTAGAGAGGTTGCCTAAGAGATAGAAGGGATGAGTGGGGGGATCAGAGATAAGAGGGGGGAAAATAAATTAAAGCAAGAGACCGGCTTTGCACAGACTCATGATGATGCGCTATGAGATGAGTATGATTTTAAAAAAGAGAGAAGTCTTTTAGTTGTTGGTCTTTTCTTTGTTGCCATATAATCAATCTGATGCAAAGGCAAAGAAGTTTCAGGCAAACATGCTGTAACATGGGCCTCAGAGCAGGTTGGGGTAACTTCCTAAAGGGAAAACAGAGGAACTGTAGTTTCAGCCAAATGTCAGAACCTGGGCTCCACCTGCACCTGAACGCCAGGGGGCGCCCTTCACACAGTCTTGGCTATAACCTACCCATCTGGGCTGGAATCCTGAGCCTGACTCCCTCAGGACTTTTCCAGGGCTGTATCCCAGAATATTTTTACAACTTATGTTTAGATCTCGTTCTGGTGGAAAAGTTATTTTATGAGGATGAAAAACAAGCAATCTGGGAACTGTCTAATAACATTTTTACCCTGAGAGAAATATTACTATACGAGAGCACAGATGAAGTACCTTATTTATCTTTTTTTAAATTGGATTTAAAATGGCAGGGTAGGAAGAACTTGAATTCACCTCCTCCCATGGATTTAACAAATCTACAACTATATATGGGATAGTTCACTCTGGAAGGGACCTGAAAATTGGATGATCAGAACTTGCAAAACACAAGATAAAAGGATAACATGGAGATGGGAAGGAGAGGCAGAGACACCATCTTGCCAGGAAAAAAATAAAACCAACAAAACACACCTCAGCAGCCTTGATCCACAAACAGGAGGGATCTCAAAGGTACGGAGGCATTTCCTGAGGAGAGAGGGCTTCGAATACCGCACCAGGCACCCTAACTCTTAGATTCTATATGAGAAAGACAAGCCCCCAAAACACCTGGCTTTATATACCTTAATATTTTATCATTAAACTTTTTTTACCCTTAAGATGCTTGCTTCAACTACAGCTTGTATATTGGGCTAGAAAAGTCCTTGGAATGAGTTTGAGCATTGATGTATGGTTCATCTAGCTAACAGGGGTTCTCAAAATATAGTCTGGAAGCAGCATCATAAAAGGTGGAACCTGTTAGAAATACAAATTCTCGGGCTCCACCAGGACATTCTGAACCAGAAACTCCGGGGGTGAGGCCAGACCATCCGTGGTTTGATGGGCCCTCCAGGTGGTTCTGTGGCAGTTAACTGATCTAGATCTCTGTTTCTTAAACTTGGCTGTACAGACTTTCCTCTCTTGTAACCTGCCATCTTTTTACAAGCTGAGGAGTTTTTTAAAAAAATACCCAGGCCCAGGCTAAACCCCAGAAGCTTTCATTGGAATCTCTAGCAGGTAGAGACGAGGCATCAGTAATTTCTTATGTCCTCCCAAATGATTCTCATGTGCTGCCATGTTAGAGAACCTTTGATCCAAACCAGGACGTCTCGAACTAATGTGTACCTATATCAGCTGGGATCTTGTTAAAATGCAGATTCTGAGTGAGTAGGTTTGGAGTGGGGCCTGAGCTTCTGCATTTTTCACAAGCCTCCAGGGCAGACTGATGCTTCTGGATTGCCAACCATTCTTGGAGAAACAAGGATCTGAAGAGCAGAGGAAAGATCATTAGCTGAAGGATCAATAGACCCGGCTTCCAGGTCCCCGTTGCCTTTATCTGGCTGCCACCTTCTCTTGCCTGGGCTGCCACCTCAATTCTTTGGGCCCAAGGTTTGTTCTTTTCAAGAACCTCACAGGGTTGTTGAAAAAACCGAATGAGTAATGCAGAGTTGTTTCCCACAGCGTGTACACATACCCCATGAATTTAGACAGTATGTGGATAAACATTTAAAAATTTTAATAGCTGTGAATTTATTGTTAGGAGTACTTTACTTGGACCAAATGTTGGCTGGTCTTCAATATATAATAGTGATAAATTCCTTTTAAGAGTGAGGTCGTTTAAATAACTACTGATAGAAGTAATTGACGGAAAAATTATGAAGATAGGATGAGAATGATTCAAGTTTGGGAAAGCTGAGAAGGCAGATGCAAAAAGGGCTACGAGAGCTGAATAAAAAAGAGGGAGCTCTTGATTTTGATTGGCTGGGTAAGACTATGTATTTGATGGTTTATGGGATAGGCATTCTGTAACACTCATGTACTGGGTTGTTGGAATCATTATTAAAAAATATTTATTGAGTGCTTGCTCTGCACTAGATACTCTTGGTCACTGGGCTGAGAGACAAAAACAAATCATTTATACCCATCAGAACATTACAGGAGGATAAGACGTCATGAAATAAGTAAGTCTGTACTTTTAATATTTCACTCTAAAATATGAAAAAAGAAAGTCGCTCTCACTCACAGCTAGGAAAGCTGTCTTACATGCACTAATCAAAATCAGGGGGGATCACAAGTCTCAGTTCTGGCCACTTCTAAGGGGAAAGACCCTGCTTACTACACACGGGGAAAGGAGCTGGGCTCCTCTGCCTGGGTTCATTTCTTGAACTAGCTAAATGGCCTTTGTGGCATCTGGTATCAGGATATCTTGTGGCAGCCCATAAGGACAGAACTCAAGAAGCCTGAAAAAGAACTCACTGCCTGTGATTCAAAATAAGAGTTTTCTGAGATTCCTCAATGAGAAGGCAAAATTCAATGATACCTTGTGACCCTGGACCTCTGTCCTTGCATGTGAGTGGGAATTGACAACTGTTCCTTTTCCCTTTTATTTATTTAAGATATTGCAAACAAATGACAACCTTCGCAGGGCCTCATTGCTCTCACCATCAAATTATAGGATTGGGCAGTTGCTAGGACCTCCTTCGGCATAACATTTTGGTATCTGTGATTCTCAAGTTGAGAGGGGTGTCATGCAGAGTTCATGGGGAAGTGGAGAGGGCTTAGTCAAAGTGTAGTTAGACACTGACTTGTTAGAGTTGCATTTTCTAATAATACCTTTGCCAAATCAGGGTTTACGGAAGAATAGGGACATTAAAAATAAAATGAGATAAAACGAGACTTTTTTTGAACTTGTTAATAATACTGATTCTGCTCTTTGATTTGAAGAGGTTATGACTTGAAAATATGTCCAGCATGGGGGCTACCCAGGCAAAGTGAAAGTGGAGTCAATGTCTGATGAATTTAAACAACGTCGCCAATAAAAAGTGTAACTTAAACTCCCACTTTTTCACCAACACACATGTATGAATGGACAAACAAAAATTTTCTATTCTTAATTGTGAGGTTTATGGAATTGAAATGCATAATTTCTTGCATGAAATCCCTAATTGCTGGCTTGCTTGAATGCAGAGGCACACTTGGAGAGGACCTTTTGAGGCAAGTTTTCCTAGCCAAGCCCCCGTCACCTGTAACCCACCATCTGGAGACAGAGGTCTAAGATTTGTCTTACTTTAACCAAGAGGGAGCCAAAGAAAGATTGGGGGTCTGATGGCTTTCTTGCTCCATGTGGAAAAGAAACAGACGGAATGAATTTGTGTATAACCTCTAGAGAGAAAGTGTCTTTGACCCGGAGACCCCGAAAACAAGTTAGTTAGAAGTTGGAAGAGGCAGTTCCTGAAGTCTGGATTTGTTTGAGTTTTGGGGAGAGCCTTGATTACAAAGGAAGAAACACTTTATTTATATACACCAGATGCAATGCAGGATTTCCTGGTCTGTCTTTTCAGGCACCAGAAGCCTTGATGAAAATCAGTTGTCACAGCGGGGAGTCTGTCCTTATCATTTAGCAGAGCCTGATATTAACATTTCCGCCAGAGGACTTGCTGGAATCTGTGCGTTCCCTTCAAGTGATGACAAATTGATTGCCCTGGTTTCCTGTCACCCGCTCAGTCTTTCTGCAGAGACTGGGGGAGGTCAATCCTGATGAGCCAGGTCGTCCCCAGCTTGCTTTTCTTTGCTGGTACACTGGCTCCATTGCACTTAACAGCTCTTCCTGTAAGTGGTGCTGTTGGACCATTTATCCTCATGTGCACTTCCAAACTACCGTACGTGCGTTCAGAGGATGATTTAATATCAAAAGGATGGTTCCTTTTGACTAGTAGAATAAACTTTCTTCATATGATACTGTCTTCCTACTGAGCTATGTGGAAGTAGTTTGCAATCCCGAGAGTTCTCTTAGATGAGATAAGAAAATTAAATAAAGCAGCGTGGATGATGTAGTGATGCCTACTGGACAATAGCTGTTTGTTCACACCTCAGAGAAACTGGGGAGTTTGAGGATGCCCGGCAGCTGTCGTAAAATGTAAATAGAGAGTACAGGAGAAATGGGGGGAAGGGACCACAAATTACAGAAAGTGAGTTGATCATTCACATATAAAAGAAGTAAAAAAAAAAAAAGAAAACAAAAGATCCCAGAATGGTGCAAGCAAAGGAGAAAAGATTGCCTTGATGATTACCCAGGAGAGGCCATTATGGGCTAATTACATGTGTGAAAGCCATACTTGAAATATGTTATATGCATGTATATATATAATTTTTATAATCAGCAAATGGATTTATTTCCTTTTCTGTCACGGGCTCCTTCCCTAAGTCACTGTCCCCTAGCAGGCCTATTTACCTTCTCCCTAGTCCCGAATGCGGCTCTGGGAGGGTTGTGCAATATAAACACTGCATCTCTAAGGTTTACTGCTTAGAGAAAGTGTCACATTTTTAAACTGTGACTCCTTTGTATTTTGCAGTTTTTGTTTCATAAGGATAAGAGACATTAGGCTTGTTATTATTATTTTTATTGGAGGAGCGAACTTAGTGGCTGATGTAATTAATAAACTTGTTTTTCCTCCAGTGCCATCAGCCAAGTTTCTGTGGCACTAGTAGAAGGATGACACTGGACTGGTACCCCCTGCATAGAATACTGGTGCCAGTTTTTACAGATTGCAAATGCAAGAACTTTGGTCTGGGGAAATCTGGCAGGAGAGGGTAGTATACTTAGTGTCCTTCTGTCACACTTTTGGTGAAATGAATTAGACTTTTAAATCAGGAAATTCAGTGAGATGAGTAAGATCTTTGCACAAAAACAGTGGAAGATTTCCAGCTGGTTGGGGGTATGATATGGAAATGTCTTGCTAAATCAGGGTCTGGTGGAATGTTGTTCTCTTGGCAGGCTCCATTTTTCCTCTAGCAATCTGTGGATTGCATGTAGAATGGAGCAAGAAGGAAGCGTCAGCATCACTTGCTTGTGGGAAGACCTGGTGGTTCAGATGTTTTTCATTAGGAACTGGGTGTGGGCTTTTCTCAAGTTAAACTAAAGCAGCAGTTCTAGTAGGAAGAGTCTCCCCGATCTGTGTCTCCTGTTTCTGGATGCTCTCCCTTGGAGAACCAGATTTCAGCAGAAAAGGTTGTTAATGGTGGACTTTGTGCAACTGAAACCCTATGGGAGGAATGGGAAAGATGGAGAAACAGTGGTTATGTCACGGACTTCAACACTTTATTTAGAGGCCACTGATTTTAGAATAACAAGCCAAGACAAGCAAAGGCACTCACTTGGGATGAAAGCATTGCCTTCCCTTGCAATTACAGATAGCTGAATCCTAAGACTCACACAACACATTTACCTAACTGATGACTGATTTTTCTTGTTGTGCAAACAATATCCAAATTATCAGGCAAATATTTGGCTCAGGACCAAAACATTTTATACCATATTGGGCCAATCATCCATGCTTTCCAAGGTAAGGCTTGACCTCTCCTTTCTCTCCATCTTGTAACTTCCATTTTTTGGGAATGTTTCCTGTGGGTTCTGTTGATTGGGTCTGTTGTAACCTGAATGAAGCTCTAAACATCCTTTTCAGACAGAAACACAATTTGGCTTATTGTTCCCGAGTTCACTTTTTTTCTTTTCTTTCTTTTTTGCTTCTGGATACCTGGGACTTTCCTGTGGGAAAGCTGGATGTTGCTGTGTTAAAGGCTTTGCTGTATCAAGAACTTGAGATGTGGGGAGAGAGGGAGTGCTGCTCAGGAGTAGGGATACAAACTGGCAGGGATTTAGGTGGGTAATCTTGGTTAACTCAGAACCTTCAGAATTCCTTGGGGGAGAATTGACCACCCGTACTCTGCCTGGCAATGTGTGTCCTTGGTTGAAATAAGAGCCAGATTGGAATGTTGGATGAAGAGACCAAATCAATATTCATCATCATTTTGAAAACAACTTAGATTGGTTGAGAAAAAGTCCATCATAGATCTGACGGCAGATCATTGGCTGAACCTAATGGAACAAGGTTAGGACAGGTTCAAGGGAAACCCAGGAGGTAGGTTTTCTTTGTCACGTCCTAGCTTACCTTTCAGTTAGTTGTTCCCACTCCTTAAGGATGCCCCCTGACCACCCATCTGATCCCCTCCTTCAGTGCCTTGGGAAGGAGACCAACAAGTTTCCCAGTGTTGGCATATGTTTAGCCTTCCAGAATTTCAATTTCTGTTTTAATTAGGGGGCTCTAGGATAAGAGCAGATCACTCTAAGCTCCTAAGAAAAAAATCTGAAATGGTTGAATTACATATGAAAAGGGGAGATATTTTTGAGCAGTGAACTTTCCAAATCAGTCTGGCATGTAAGTGCCTGCTTATTTGATGCCCAAAATATGCCTCCAATTTAGTAAGTTAATTCTTCTTCCTCTTTAATTTGGACAATACATGTAATGGGAGATTTGAATCTGAATTTTGCTACTTACTAGCTATGTGACCTTGGACAAGTAACTTCATCTCTCCAAGCCTCAATATCATCATGTAAAATGGAAGAAATAATGATAGCTTTTCAGAGTCTTTGTGAGCTTCAAATGAGGAAACACACACACACACACACACACACACACACACACACACAATTTTCTTGTTTTTACAAACATTTAGTTGCATCTAGGGAGATAAACAGGGCCAGAGGTGGAATACTTTTTACTGTATATTCTTTTGTATTTTTTGAATTTCGAATCATATAAATGTATAACACACATAAAAATTAAAATTAAAATATCCCTAAAGAACTTACCAGGAATTTGTTAATATAAAGAAATGTCACCTTATGAGGGGATTAGAAAGCACAATTGGTAACCACAAGATTGCCACGGGGATACGAAAGTCAGTTTGGGGAATATAATCTATAATGTTGTAAAGATTTTGTAGATATCTTCTGATGGGCACTTGTCTCATTAGGGAGACCACCTCAGGGATGATGTAGATGCCTGATCACCGCACTGTACACCTGAAGCTGAATAATAATGAATGTCAACAAAAAGTATATATATATATATATATATATACATATATACACACACTTACAAGAAGCGGAGTACAGCATTAGGAATAGAGACAGTGGAACTGTAACGGCTGTGTGTGACGTCAGAGGGGTAGTAGATTGGGGGAGAGGGGTTGTCACTTTGTGAGGGATATAAATGATAAATGTCTAACTGTTACATTGTTTTGTACACCTGAAACTAATAAAAAAAAGAAAAAGGAAAAAAAAAGAAATGTCACCTTAATGGCTGACTTTTCAGTGCACATCACTGGTGAGCGCTTCATAGAGCTGATCTCATATAATCCTCACAAGTGTCATGTGAAGAAGGTGCTTTAGAGTGTTCGTGGTTAGAATATCAAAGTAAGGGCTTTACCAGCTGTATTCTGTATATGTAATAACTTTAAAAATATTTTAATTATAAAATATTTCAAATATAAGGAAAATATAAAGAAGTGTTTTTCTATAATTACTTAGAATGTTCTTAAAAGGTAGTCATAGAACTTATCCAAACTGGAATACTTTTGAGAGAGAAGGGGCTACTGTTGATAATTATTCTGTGACAACAAATGTAAACTCAACAGCTCTGGGCAAACTCAGTGGTGTGATCACTTAGAAATCAAACATTACCATAATTGTTGAAGTCCCCTCCTTGTGCCTCTTCCTGGCCCATGTCCCCACCCGCCCCCAGCCTAGGGAACCATGATCTTGATATAGATGTGCACACTTCACAATTTATATCCACACTACATCTGTGTATCAATAACTGTACAGAGTATTCCTTTGTGTGTTTCTAAATGTTACATAAATGCTATCGTATATTCCTACTTTTTTAAACCAGCAAGACATTTTTCCTTCTTTTCTTGAACAATTAAAGGAGATAGGACCAGGGAATAATGATGTATTAATTAAGATTCTTTTGCTTGAAAACAGCAGAAACTAATTCTGTCTAGCTTAAACCATGGAGGGATTTAATGAAGAATATTGGGGCATCGTAAGTATTTCATGACTGAGAAAGAGGAGCTTCAGAGCAGTTGCTGGGATATGAGCAACAGGTAGCTATAGATTTAACCCTTCATGCACCCATCATCAACATGGCCAAACCACAATGGCCCTAGTCTCTGTATGTCTGAATTCCAGTGGTCAAATTCAAGAGACAGTGAAAGAATCCAATCAGGCCAGGCATTCTTTGCCTAGTCAACTTTTTGTATGTGGCCGGGAATGCAAGATTATGTAGTAAGAACAATCCCACAGGATAAATGCTATTCCCAGAGAAGGGGAAATTGTGAGTTGGGGATCTAAAGAGGTGACAACCATAAGTGAGCAGAGAAAATTTGGAGATGGGAACGAAAGCTCCATGTTTATGGTTTCTTCTGAAAAGCAACAAAAGGAAAGTGTTTCCATTTGGGAATTTCTTCTTGGCATTTCTTGGGAAATTTACATGGACTCCTGAATTCAGAGAAAAATCAGTTGAGAAATCAGGAAAATTGGAAGAAGTATTATAATTCTGTGAGAGTAAAAGCTAATAGTCGATATAGAGATCTTGCTGGTTGGAAGAAATCCACTGACTTCAACTTGAAACCAAGAGTAGCAAACATTGATACATGGAGTTGAAGGTCAAGGTCGACATTTCTGGGAACGGGACAGTAGCAGTAGAATAGAAGCATCAGTCAGTCTTTCTTGCATCTGTTGCTCTAAGGGGTATTCATGGCTCTGTCCGCTGCTGACAGCAAGTCATTTTTGTGACTAAATGTTAATAAGTTGACAGGCATAGACTACTTTTTATAAGTCCTGTGAATGGTGCTCTAATAAATACCAGGTTTTGGAAGCAAAATGTGTCTTAAAACTGGCTGTTCGGACACTTGCTTCTGTGTGGTGCTCTTAAGCTTGCCAGGAGACACCAGGTATTACATTTTTGAATTCTGTTGGCGAGAACAATTAATGTTTTGTGGGGTTAAATGTTTCATTTAAAGAATGATAACCTTTAAATATTTATTGGTATTATTTTCCAATTTTTATTTAGCATTTATTTTATGTTAATGTTCATTTATTTTAAAAAATTTTTCTATTATCCTGTTTCTGTGTCAGGTAGAGACCATTTTTACACGTTACTGGATTTTATAATCTCGTCACAATATGTTGATTCATAATAATAACAAACCATCTGTGGGGACAGAGTCCCAGAGAGCAGTTTCCAGGCTCTTGGCCTCATGTGGAAAGGTGCTGCCTCGGGTGGTAGATGGCCATCAACTGTGACTAGTTGGCCATCATCTGTAACCAGTTAGCCATTAGCCACTAATATAACTGCCGTGGCTAAGCTAGCAAGCGCGGATTGTGGCTAGCAAGTAGGATTGGTTGGTTGGTTGGCAGAGAAGCAGATGGCAGATTGCGGATCATGTGGACCGTACTTCCTGTGTCTCGCTTGGCCACCAGCGAGACTGGGGTGCAGGAGGACCCCTTGTTGGGGTACTGGCAGATGGTTGCTTTTGTGTCTCAACCAGCTACCATTGAGAATATAGTGGTGTGACTCCCCTATCTATGGCTCCATTGCTGTTCCTTTTTGGCCTCACCGTATCCTGTATTCTGTGCGGGGAGCGGGAACTAAGACCCTGCATTACACTATCCACTTATTATATCTTTTCTTTTTTTAAACAGAAGACCATGGAAACTTTTCACATAATCTTATTACAGAAAAATGATTCTGTCTTTATTATTATGATCTCTTATTATTTTTCAAAAACATGTAAGTAAAGTATTATAAAAATTGCAGAATAGCAGAAATTTGGGAATTCCCGAGAATTCTCGGGAATTCCATTACCTTGTTGAATTCCAATGATTAATATTGGTCAGAAGTTTGGACGTAGTGAAAGGTAATAACATCCTCTGTTGGATACCTGGTGAGGTTAATGATAAAATGTTATGGTTGAGCTCTGAGCTACTGTCACTAATGATGCCCCTGAGTAAGTCGTACTTGTTGGGGAATCTCAGATCCACAAAGAGAACTGCTGGTGGAGAAAAACCTCCTGGTTGTTTTCAGCTCCTGCTGAAAATTAGAAAAATCAGTTCCATGAGAAATGAAAAGTGACTACTTCCTGACATTCAAGGAAATATTAAAAATGGGAAGAAAAATGGCAAAACAATGATGGTACCCATGGTGTATCCTTTGAGGTTGATAGCCATATTTTAATCATGAAACCCAACCATTGACACCACTTTTGGGTTAAAATAGTATGTGTGGAAAACCCTAGGTTAAAATGCAGTTGTTATGTGCATTGTTTCTCTGTTTGCTTGAGTTAATTTTCACATTAGTGTGTCCTCTGTAGCTGTGTTCTGAGGGAATGAACAAAAGACTGGAAGAATCTCATGGAAAAAATTAGTCAGGCAGAGCACATGGAATTGTTGGGGACAGTGGTTCTTGATAGATGGGTGAGTACAACCTGAACCAGGCCTGGGCTGGGCTAGAGGGACTTGAGGATGGCATGTGCTCACAACCTCAAAACTGACTGGTCCTGATAATGCAGTATTTCACTACCAGTCATGAAAATTTACCCAGACTTCATGGCTGAAAAAAAATCCATTCATAAGGCAGGAGTGCTGGCTTGTACAGCATACTTGTTGTTTAGCTCCATGACATAGATGGATATACAATAGCTTTTAAGAAATGACTTTGCATAGGAATGTTAAAATATTTATTTAGAGATTAGCAATATATTGGGGGTCCCCCTCCTAAAACCCAAACATAAAAACCACCAAAGAAAAATTCCATGATTGCAAATGACTAATGGAATATAATTTAAATAAAACATGGAAAATACATTTCCTTTTTAATGAAGATCTAAACTGTGTTCCTCTAACAAAATTCAACTATTAAAGTGTAGAGATTCCTTTAGAAATGGAAACGTTTTGCCTTTTATCACATAAAGAACTTTGATAAGACTTTTTAAAGTTTTTAATCATCTGCTACTGTATATCATTTATGGTTCTAGATACTTTAGGGGACACCTGGAAATTGAATCTTCATTTTTGGCCGATCTGTTCTTATTTTCAGGTAATGCTGAATTAAAATGAAACCTTTTTCCTTCCCAAAACACAATTTAATCAATTAACATTAAATGTTTTTCAAAGATGGCACCAGTGCATGCAGAAGTCAGGAAAACACACCTGCATTAGTTTGCCCATCAATTTCTTGTGCTGGCCTTGAGTGCTGTGGCTCTTCCAAAAACAAACTCCAGAAGAGTTGGGATTTCCATGTGTTAGGCTGATGGCTCCTTTTGCATTGTTACTTATAAAGTATTTCAGGGTTAACAAAAATAATTTTTTCATCCTTAACACTAGTTCACTAACTTGCATATGATGTCATGCTAGATATTGTGCTGAAAATGTTAATCAGATACAGTCCGTTACTGCTGTCAAAGACAATACTATCTGATACAAAGATTAAGAATCATTACTATTATAGTAATAATAATTATATTAACGTTTATTATGGTAATACTATTTTAGTAATTATAACAGCAATAATAATTATTTGTAGTGATATTACTACTACTAATATATAATAATTGCAGCAAGCCCTTATTATGTTTCAGGCACTGTGCTAAGCAATTTTCACATATTAGCTCTTTGAGTATCATCATCAACCCTAGGACCTAGGTGGCATTATGTCCATTTTACAGGCGCAGAAACTGAGGTTTAGAGAGGGTAAGCAACTTATCCAAGGCCACACAAGTAGTCACTGATAAAGGTGGGAAACAAATATTTGAAGCCTGAGATGTAGGAACACAGGGACAAGTGCACAAACATTTACAAGACACACAAGTGACAAGCACACATGCGACAGTCACTTGAACATTCATTTAGTGGCCTTATACTGAAGGAAGTAGAGAAGCAGCAAGTTCTGTTGGAATTACTTTATATTATTTCATTTGCTAGGGAACAGAAGGCTTGATGGAAGATGGTATTTTGGGAGAAATATATAGTTGGCTTTTCCCACCACCAGAAGGTATTTGGGCAGATGAAAAAGGCAACTAGTGCTTCCTGTAGAGGACTGCCCCATAACGTTTTCCACCTGCTGCTTTCCTGACTCTTGTCCTGTACTTTTGGCATTTCTTCTGCTCTTAGGGTCAATGAGTCAACAGCATGTTTTTAGCTCTCCCTGTGTGCACTGAAGTAAACTCCAGCTCAATAGGAATACATAACTATCATGGACCAAATATGTGTGCCAGCCTCCCCTGCCAGCCGGGGGATCAGGGTTGGGGGGGAGGGTGGAAGAACAGAACATATAAATTAAAATTATATATAAATGCATGTAATTTATTTTAAGTCTCAAAATCACTCAAGGATTTTTTTTAATTGGGTGATTTTATCTGCTCCCCTTTGCAAATTCTGATGTTTCTTAATGGAAGCCTGATAGAAATTAATCTTTTAATGCCTCATAATTAAAAAAGGGAATCATAGAATGAAGTAGCTGGAAGGGACCACAGAGATCTAAAGTGTTTCGCGGAATATTAATGTCCTTGATTTGTTAATAGGTATTTTGGTAAAGGGCCCTATGGTCAAATAAACTTTGGAAATGCAGGTTAAAGTTAAATAGGTTTCTTTCCTGAGGATCTTCAGAATCTTTAATATGCTAATGTGCTTTGTGACTCTATAAGAGGAGGGATAAAGTATGAAGTGTTTCAACACTTATTTTCCCCAAATTCTCTTTTTGGGAAATGCTGGTCTAGCTGAGCCAGCGAGTGTATTCTCTGCATGAAGACACTGGCTGACACCTTTTTGAGAGCCAGGAAGTCCCAAGGGGAAGGAGGGATGTATCAGTTGCTCCTGTTTCCTGCCAAGAATTCTCAGTGAGATGCCTTTCCCTGGAGGCTCAGAGAGGGCTGGAAGGCATCACTACACAAACAGAGCTGCCCTTCATCGTGACTCACGCTGCAGAGAAGCTCTGAACTCAGCACAAAGGGGTGACCAGCCCTTCCAATCAAGAAAGTGTACTTCTCCCTGACCTAGCCCACTGAGGGCATACAAAGGGGAAAGGGGGTGTCACCACTGTAGTCACAAAGCTAGTCTGAGTCTCTTTTCGTCAGTAAACTGGTTGGTCTGGTCCTGTGAATTTAGGTTGGAAAGCACCAGTTTTTAGAGAAAGTTAAACTGATGTCTTTTCTACAGGACCACTCAGAGTTTTAATGTGAAAATGTGCGTTGTGAAACTCCAAGAATGGGTAGCATGCACAGGATTTTAAAAAGTTACTTGAGCTGGAAACTCTTGCTTTGCATGTGTAGCATTTGGGAGGCACTCTGTGTTCTGGGGGAACCCTTTGAGAAACACTGATCTAATCTGACCTTCTCTCTTTACCAGTGAGTAACTATGGGTGAGGCATTTCTTATCTGTGGGGCCCTCCTGGGTTCCTTTTTCCATCACATTTATTGAAATTAACTTGATCAAATTTGGGGGCAGCTTTGAAGAGATTTGTTTAGTTCGTAAACCCTTTTTTGTATGTTTCAAGGACAAATTATATATCTTGAGTTTCCATAGTCAAAAAGCACAGATTAATTCAGTCAACCTTTATAGAAGATCACCTATGCCTAAAGACCCCTTTACATACAATGGTGGTCTATAAACTGCAGTTCTTGTTATAGCTTAATAATAATGATTACTACAATATTGATGGCAGTCGTATGAATATCTAACATTTATCAAATGCCTTTTTGTTTGTCAGGCACTGGACTAAGTACTTTAATTATGAGGTAGGGATTATAATAATGCCCATTTCACAGTGAAGACACCGAGGTGAGGAGGGGTTGAGGAATGAATCCAAGGTCACATACAGCTGGAGGAGAAAAGGCATATATAGAAAGGTGTAACAGCATATGAAACGTTCCTTATGAGGGATACAGCTACATCGTGCTATGTGAATTCAGAGAAAGAAATCATTTTCAAAGACTTGATCAGTAAAAGTGTGAAGTATGTGGTGGACCGTTGTGATTGGGTCACCATTTCTCATCCCTCTGGGGAACAGTTCTTCCTTACATCGGAGGAACTGTTTCCCTTTCACTGTGAGATTCTGGTGATGTAGTGGGCCCATTGCCTGGTGCTGCACCATTCAGAGTCTTAGGGAATTTGGAGGTCAGAACCAAGGGAAGTGGCTTTCCTGTTGGCTGGTAACACTGTAAAATCTTGTCTGAGATGTGCATGGCTTGTCTTCAGTCCTGTGGAAGGATCTGGGCTGTGGTAGGAGAGGATGGTGGTGATGTCCAGAGAGTAGCAGGTGCTGGAAGTGAGGAGATGGAGTCCTGGAGGTCTTTTGGGGCATCGCTGAGGCTTGGGGACTGTGTTCTTACTGGGGTAAAGGACTTCCCACCCTCTCTTCCTCTGGGAATGATACTATCCTTCTTTGCAAAGTGAAATGTGACTAGAAATTGTTTTAAAAAAACCCACACTATAGAAATATGCACACATTCTTAGCAGTGTTGAGGTTCTATTTGGAACTAAGCCAAGGCTCTCTCAACTACAAAATGGGGAACTTTACAGGGGGGATGGGCTTTTGGGGGCCCCAAAAGAGAGTAGGGGGAAAAACACAAAACAACCTTTGTTGTGTAAGAG
The DNA here is from genome assembly GCF_036562045.2 of Rhinolophus sinicus. Taxonomy (NCBI): domain Eukaryota; kingdom Metazoa; phylum Chordata; class Mammalia; order Chiroptera; family Rhinolophidae; genus Rhinolophus; species Rhinolophus sinicus. The sequence continues at coordinate 141,112,039 of NC_133754.1, forward strand.
TCCCAACAGATTTCATTTGATGGCTTCCGTGATTTCCCCATCACACTTCAATGAATAAAAGGGGAGGGGCCATGCAAGAATTTGGCCTGATTGCACGTGCCATCTTGCCCACTTCCTTGACCTCATAGAAAGTCTCCTTTTTCTTATCTGTAAAGTGGGAATGATATGAATGCTAATCCTACCTTTTCTTGTTGTTTTGAGCATCCAAAGAGAAAACAGATACAAAGCCTTTTATCAACTGCAAAACAGCATGTAAGTCTGAGGCTATTATTCACAGTCCCCTTACTATGATGAAACACTTTATAACCCTGCAACAAGTCAAGTTGAGTCACAGAAAACGGACAATATTTGGGGGAGGAGAAAAAGCAGGAGATTTCAGAATAGTAGCCTCACTAGGTGCAAAACTGCTTTGAGGGGTAAAGGAGATAGAAGCAAAAATAGAAATTGTTTCTTCCCTCTTTGGGTTTTGTCCTTTTAGTCTGTTCTCGCTTCACTCCTATTTTCTGTGGGGTAATTTCTTGGTTTTGGATTTTAGGTGGGCTTTATGGAGACAGAATATCGCTAGCCCCTGCAGAATGAGAGGGTGTGTGGAAAGGACCCCACACAGTTCCTGGTACTCTGTTCTTGTTTAATTTGAGTTTGTTTACTCACTCGTGGTAGGATTGTTCAAAAGGGCTTTCACCCTCCTATTGCAAGTGATTAATTCCCGTCAAAGGTCAGCAGCATAGGCACATACAGTATGGGACAAGCCTGTTTCTCAGCATGAGCTGGGCTGGGGAGGGTGAGAAGGGCAAGAATAAGGAAATGTGTGTCTGTGTTGCTGCTGTCACAAGCCCCACAAGAAAATAAGTTTCCACACCAAAAAGTGGGCTGCTTTGCGAGTGCCTGTGGAAAAGTGTGGATGGCTGCGTGGGTCCTGCTGGATTGAAGGGCCTGACTCTATGTGATTCCCTGCAACAAATGGTAGTGGTGGGGTGTGTGTATACACACAGACACACGCAGCAGCCAGCCTCCAATTTCAGCTCTGGCAGAAGATAACAATTCTCAGCTCGCCTTTCCAGGGTTATTTTTGGCTGGGGCTGTTCGCTGATGGCAAAAGGTTCAGCCCCCTCCCAACTCCCTCCCTTGTCCTTGTTCAAAAGAGAAACTTGTGCGTGTAAACTGCTCACTCCCAAGGAGACCAGGAGACTAGGCTGCGGGTGAAAGGGGAGAGGGTCCGGGGTTGCGGGAGAGGATCCCAAATCCTGCTCCAGCTCTCATCCCCCCACCCCCCAGGCCATTTTCTAGCGGAGGGTGGTCCCTGGAGACAAACTATCGCTGGGGACAGCTTGGGCCAGCTTGGGCCAGGCACACAAGGAGGAGTCGCCAGGGGTCTGGGTAGCTGGCCCTGGGAACGGGCTTTTGGGACGACACCCCGAAAGTGAGTCCAGCTGGGGAAAGAAATTGCGGGCCCCTGGGGCGATCTGGCTGTAGAGGTGGTGGGTCGGGAGAAAACTTTTCTTGGAAGGTAGAGGCCAGACTTTGCTGGGGCAGCGAGGGGCCGCGCTGAGAAGGAAGATCGACTGGTCGGTGCCGCGGGAGGGCGCAGGGCGCAGGCCGGCTGGGGAGGGGGCCGGGGCGCGAGGCGGAGTCCGGGCCTGCCGTCAGGCTGGTGGGGGCCCCCCCACGGGCTGCAGATTCCCTCCGACTCCCAGGAGCCGCGGCACTACCGGCCAGGAGGCGCCATGGAGGGGAGTCCCATCCCGGTGCTGACGGTGCCCACGGCGCCCTACGAGGACCAGCGGCCAACCGGCGGCGGGGGGCTGAGGCGGCCCACGGGTCTCTTCGAGGGCCAGCGCAACTACCTGCCCAACTTCATCCAGAGCGTGCTGTCATCCATCGACCTGCGCGATCGCCAGGGCTGCACCATGGTGGTGGGCAGCGACGGCAGGTACTTCAGCAGGACGGCCACCGAGATCGTGGTGCAGATGGCCGCGGCCAACGGGGTGAGTTGCCTGGTAGTCCCGCGCTGCCCGCTGTGCCGCTACCATTCCGCCTTCTCTCTCCTGCCGCCTCCTACCTGCTGGCCCCCGTAGACCCGGGGCCCCACCCAGGCTCTGCTGCTCTCCCCTGTCCTCTCCTTCAATGTCCCACCACCGCGGCTCTCCACAACCTCCCTGATGCACCCCAGACATTGTTGCAACCGAATAGTTGCAATCATCTTCCACCCTAAATTTTGGCTCTGCCAAATTTAACAATAGTGTCTCAGAATACACACACACACACACACACACACACACACACACACACACACACGTGGATCACTGACATATTTGGCAAGAGCAAACCTTGAAGGCTTTTAATATCGTTGGTTCATGAACCCAGTAGAATTATTTCGTGATTAATTTCATGTAGATAGGGATGGGGTGGGCATCAATTTGATGCTATACAGCCTGGGCTCTCAGTTCCCCAGAGACATCTCTAAATGGTCTGAAATGAGATTTGCAAGGCCTTTCTTCAAGCAATTCCCGGCTTCTCTCCAAGATGCCCTTTGGCATTTGACAACATTTCATGCCTCTTCTCCCTTTCAGTTTTCATCCTCATTTCCTCTCCATTCTCCCACGACCTCTGCAGCCTTCTTTTGCAATTGGAATTCTCAGACGTTGGGTTCTGCCCCCCCCTCTGTTTTTCTTCTTTCTTCCTATCCTACAACTAGAAGCACCTTTGGCATATCCTCATACCTTGATTTCCTCCTTCCCAAATCTGGCAGCATCTCAAGGACTTCTACGTGAGGGATGCCTAACTTCAGCGGCCTCTGAATTCTATGTGGGAAACACTGTCTAAAAGAGTAATTTCAACCTGGTTAATGCAGTTAGACCCATAAACATAGACCTTTTCTTTAAGTGAAATCTCTGCAGATTATATAAATGAGAGTGAGCATTTTAAAAAGTGAAAGTAAACAATTAATTATCTGACATTTGGATTCCCTCCTTCTTCTTCCCAACACTGTTCTCTTTATTTCCTTCCTTCCTTCCTTCCTTCCTTCCTCCCTCCCTCCCTCCCTCCCTCCCTCCCTCCCTCCCTTTCTTTCTTTCTTTTTTTCTCTTTCTGCTATAATTCCCACTTCTCAGGATTTTTTTTTTTTTTTTTTTTTTAATATCCAAAAGCAGTTGGGAGAAACAGGGCCAAAGGATAAGTTGGGTGGCGGAACTGTGATTTCCAGTGCCAGCAGATGATGCTGGAGATACAAGACTTGTGTTTGTCTCCATCTCTCACTTGGGGTTGGTGAAAGTTGGCTTGAATCGGGGATTTGGAGAGAGGCTGACAAATGGTCTTTTCTCTTGTCTGAGAAAGCTCTTTCCATGGACTGATGGAGAATAACGAGCCATCGGAGAGCTATAGCAGCTTTCAAATGCCTTCCTGGGCCAATTTTTCCAGGGAGTGAAAAAAACATAGCTTGTCCAATATTTATTGTGGGTCAGGTTATTTTTGAAGCTACAGTTGTTGATTTGAGTGGGGAAATGATTATTATGTTTTATTATTTCTTGGCATACTTGACCGTAAGGACTCTTCAACCTCTTATTTCAATGGGTCGCCTCTGATAAACACATTTTATTAACTTTGAGGAGAGTTTATTTTAGGAGATGGTTAGCATATGTTAATATATGCTTAAAATAGAGTCAATTTAACCTAGCAGTTGTTATGAAGGGCAGAATGACAAATTAAAATCCACATAGAAGCACCATCTCTAAAATAATCTGAAAGTACTACTTTTAAGATAGGTGCGCATGGGTGAAAAGAATGGTGGGCACTTATCAAAATTTCAAACAGCCAATTTTAACCAATCTTTTCCTCAGTTTGTTCACCTTGGGGGCTTTTGCGAAAAGCAAAGTGAATAATCAGAAGGCTGTCTTTGGGAGAAAGGTGTTTGGATAACTGTAAGCAAAATTAGTGTTGAGTAATTGTAAATTGATGGGAATGCACTTGTGTCCTAACTTGGACTGTTGAGTTATATTCAGGAATGATGAACTTTAATTCCAAATGCTGTGGCCTTTTTAAGTTTCCTATTGAATATTCATAAACAGGCTAGAAAAATAGTAGAAAAGAATTTCTTTCTTTGAACTGATTGGATGTAATTTGACTGGGTGGGCTGCGTTCTCTCTATTTGACAAATCTTTTTTTTTTTTTTTTTTTTGGTTGAACAAGTTAATTTACAAAGCAAGTTTCTATTAAAAAACAAAACAAAACAAAAACCACCACCACCACCACCAAAAAAGTTGCTCTTTGATTATGTAATTGCTGGAGGAGAACAGAAGTTTGAAATTTATAAAATGATAAACTACACTACCAATGTTTTAATATCTCATAAAGTTTGAAATAGATTCCCAGACATATACCTATACAATCTTGGATTTATAAATTTTTTGTTTTAAGATTATGAAATTTTCAAACGTTTGGAAAAGTGGAAAGAATAAATTAATGACCTTTTATTTGCCCGTACCCTACATTGTTAACATTTTTCCTTACCTGTTTCATCTTATTTGAGACCTAAAGTATTTTAAAGTATATTAAAGAAAATGACACTTTACCTCTAAATTCTTCAGTGTGGATCTCTGAAAATTAAGAATATTTTTCTTTGACAATTACTCTGAAATGTTTTTTTTATAGCTGGTTTGTTGAAACTGGTTTCTTCTAATCAACGAACACACATTGCATTTGGTGCAACCTAGAAAGTACCTCCCTCTTTATTTTTATTTTGTTAATGAAATATACTTGTTGAAGATACTAGGCCAGTCAATTGTCCTGTAGAATGTAACCCCACCCCACCTTTTCTAGAATTTTCTGATTATTTCTTGGTGTCATTTAACATTTTACACTATTCATTTTTTGTTTGTTTTTGATGAACTGAAAATTAGTTGTAAATACTGAATTAGATTCAGGGTGAACATTTTTTTTTCAAGAATATTTTATAGGCGATGATATACATTCATGTTGTATCACATTAGGAAACACGTCTCTGGTTGTCCCATCATTCGTGATGTTGAGCCGATTACAGGGCTATGGTGGTGATTACCTGTGTCTTCCATTATCTTCTCTCTTAGGACCAGCAAGTAGCCTGTTGGGTAAACTTTGTACCATGTGAATATTCATTTCCATGTCAACCTTTACCCAGTTATTTTAGCATCCATTCATGATCTTGGCTTGAGCAGAATATATCATTAGGGGTTTCAAAACGATGATTTTCCAATTCTCTAATTCCATTTACATGTTTTAGCTGGCATTTTTCTAGAAGCTGGGCATTTCCCTCACAACTGGGCTTTTTGGTTATTCTGTAATAGAGTTTCCTCTGGAAAGCAGGGTATATGTTTATTTCTCTCCCTTTCTTAATTACCAATTTTCATAGTAAGGATTTAGTGAAACTGCCACTTTTGTTGGTGATGCCTGAATTTTGCTTTGCTGTAGCTTTTTTGAGTATCACTGTGGACTCTTGGATATTTATATGATCAATTTGAATGGATTAGTGAATAATGAAAAGACGCTTTTTACCCATTTTTGTAGATTTTATGTGGCTATGTGAATTTGCCTAAAAAATCCCCAGAAGATTCTCCTTTAAAAATACAAACTGTCATGCTATATAGAGTGAAAGAAAAATAACTACTAAGTACAAAGAGTAAAATTATGTCATTTAAATGAATTATGATTAAGCTTAGTTTGTAACTAATTGACTTTTTATCCTATTTCTCTTTCCATCTGCTTCAGATCCTCTTCAGGGATTTAGATCCTCTATATATCAATTTATTCTAATCTCTTAAAGAATTCAAGAGCTAGATACAACATAATGGCTGCAAAAGAATGCTTTTGCTGGTCTTTGGGTGGATCCATCTGTGGCCAGGAGCATTCTCTCTCTCTCCTTTGTTCTAATCTTTTTTAGTCTTAAACTACCTTTAGTATTGAACGATGACAGCACTGTGTCTGCCTCAAGATGTTTCTGACTTCTTCTACAGTGTTTTCTCTCTGGAGATGACCTTGTGTATCAATAGTATCCAATAGAACTTCCTGTGATGATGGAAATAGTCTGTAATCTGCATTACCACTAGGCACGTCTGACTATTGAACACTTGAAATGCAGCTAATGCTAATGAAGAACTGAATTTTACATTTTATTTAATTTTAATGAATAATAGGCGCAAGTGGTTAGCAACTACCATGCTGAACAGCATAGCTCTATAACTTAGCATTTAAAGTGTGTGTGTGTGTGTGTGTGTGTGTGTGTGTGTATGTGTGTGTGTGTGTGTGTGTTTAACTGAACCAGACTGTTACAATAAAAAGCAACTGTGGGTTAAATAAAGGGAGGTCACCAAATACTACAAATACATATTTGGCAAACCCAACCCAGTCTTTAGCCTAGGAGACAATAAGGTGAGGTGGAAAAAGCACCGTATCAACAGCTGGAAGGCTCACCTTCTTTTCCTAGCTCTGCCTTACACGTTGTAGGGCAAATGCTTTAACCTTTTGAAATACCTAGAAACCACTTGTTTCCTCATCTATAAATTGGAAATGACAGCCTCACTGAATTATCCTGGGAATTAGATAAAGCACTTCATATGAATGCGTTCTGTAACATCCACAGCTCTAAGAAATAGAAGGGAGTATTATTATGATCCACGGAATACATCTCAGACAATAATCATTTGAATGCATGTATTGAATAAAACATGCAATGGGCTTCTTTACAAGTAACTTATGTCACTGTTGCACATTTTAGCCAAAAGAAAATCCATTTGTTGACTAGCTACATACCGTGTCGGCCATGCGATGATCAACAACAGCAATTATGATTGAATTGCAGAATTCAAGAGCTTCTCCATGCCTTGTAAAATGTTTTGGAAGCCAAAGCTGAAGTGCAATGGCATGAGGAAGCTGGGTCAGCAAGGGACTGGGAGTGCCCTCCAGTTAAAATGCACAGGTTGTATTTGATTCCAACAGGCCATGAAAAAGTGGTTGCTCCAAAGAATGAGAACACACTTGCCTTGACATTTACTAGTCTATCTAGGGGACAATTTGGTGTGGCCCCAAATACAAGGAACACAGGTTTGGAAGGGAATCCGAGTGAGATGTGGTGGTGGGTGGGAGGAAGGGAGGGAACAACAAGGAAGCAAGAGAGAGAAACCTGTGGTTCAACACAGAAGGCTTCTTTCTGGGAATGGCTCTGGGAATCTGGGGTTGGCTGGCTACACGTCTTCTCTCTTGAAGGGAAGAAGAACTGGGTGGTGATTACTTCCTATTTGTTACTGGATTTCACTACAAAATAGGTGACTAGAATGAGCTACTATGGCCCAGACATTAGGAATGCTTGTAATACATTAGAAAACCCGAAAGAATCTTCCTAACTCTATCTTGCTTCCCTTCCCTGATCCCCAGCCCTGATTTGGGGAATTGGGGAATCTATTATATGAGCAGCAGCAAATTTTAGAGAGCCTTTGGTTCCATCTATCTCCTGTTTGGGCCAGGTCATTCTTGAATCTTTTAGTCTCAAATTTTCATTCACATTTTTTGTGGAGAAGTAAAAGGAGAGGGAGAGGTTTTGAGAACAGCTGGGCCCTTCCAGTTGCTGGGGTGGGTTATTTTAAGCTTTGTTTAATGTGTCCCGAGACCCAGATGGCATTTTTAACTAAGCTGCTTTATTAAACTTTCTGACAAAGCATAATGATGTTTATTGAAAAGACAGGCACACATCAGCAACGTTATGTGTGAAACTTGCCCTAAGAATGTTCTATGAAACATCTGTTCTCTTTGAGCCCTTTGTGGACTCTGGAAATTTGCTAGTTTCTGTACAGACTTGAGGAATAGAAGTTGGAACCGATTTTTGGGGAATCTCAGCATAGGTATTAGCTTCACCAACTTTAACCCTCCTCTTTTGGGCCTTGCCACTCTTGTTTTAGATAATAGTAATATGAACAAACACTGTAATAGATTTTGAACAGGATTATTTGGGAATAATAGGTAGGAAAAAAAAGGTCTAAATTTCCTAGGGATTTTTAAATTGAAGGTGGAATGTTCTTTGTTAGCCTACAGCCTTCACAGTTAATTGCAAACACTCAAGATTTGGACAATATGCCCTTACTGTTTATTCTTGCATAGCCAAAGGGAAAGTTTTAGGTTCTTTCATCTGACTTGACTCTCATTAGTTATGAATAAGACGATATTTAGAATATACACAAGACTTGTTAAAAACCCACATTTTCTGCATCCTTAAATAGCTTTCATCTCTTACATTTTTAGTGACATCAAATTTTGGACTAAAGTCTGTATTTGTATGAAGAGAAAATTTTCAGGAACATTCAATCCCTAAAGAAATTCTTTTTCTTGGCATAAAATCACAGAAAGTTTTCTTTTCCTTTCCAAGTCTCTACTAATAGTTGCTTTGTACAAATATAATATTAAGTTCTTGCCTTTACATTGTTTTCCTCTAATACGAGTTCTATTTTATAGCTAGGGTTATCTCAGTTTGCATTTAGGAATTTCTAATGGAAAGAGAAAAGAATTTGAAATCATTCTGTTTGACAAAAGGTCCCACAAAATCTTAGCAGCGTTTTACAAAAATTGGTTAATATCTATATTATATGAAAAGCTTTTCCGAATCAATAAGAAAATTTGAACAATTCAAAAGAAATATTGTTAACCACAAACACATGAAAAGGTGGTCAACCTCATAATTACCAAAGAAATATAAATAAAAGAATTCCATCAATTTGAAAAAAATAGAAAATGCCCACAGTTGATGTAGGTGTTGGAAAATTGTCATGTTTGTACACTGTTGGTGGAAGTTAAATTGATACAACTTTTTGCTCAGGTAATTTGGCAGTGTATATCTAAATGAATAGAGTTCTTGTCCAATAATCCAGGAATCCCTTAATATAAGACTCTATCCTGTAGATTTTTTTTTAACTTGTTAAAAAGATTTTTGTTAATACATAGCTAACATATAATATTACCCTGTTTCCCGGAAAATGAGACCTAGCTGGACAATCAGCTCTAATGCATCTTTTGGAACAAAAATTAATATAAGACTCAGATATAACATAACATAACATAATATAATATAATATAATATAATATAATATAATATAATATAATATAATATATAATATAATATAATGTAATACCAAGTCTTATATTAATTTTTGCTCCAAAAGACACATTATAGCTGAATGGTCCAGCTAGGTCATATTTTCGGGGAAACACGGTATGTTAGTTTCAGGCATACAACATAGTTATTCAACATTTATACACCTAAAGAAGTGATCACCATGGTAAGTCTAGCAATCAACTGACACCGTACTATGCTATCACAATATTACTGACTATATTCCCTATGCTGTACATTACATCCCCATGACTTATTTGTTTTGTAGCTGGAAATTTGAACTTCTTGTTCCCCTTCACATCCCCTCCTTTTTAAATTTATCAATTACAGTTGATATTCAATATTATTTTATTATTAATTTCAGGTGTACAGCATAGTAATTAGACATTTATATAATTTAAGAAGTGATTCCCCTGACTAGTCTAGTACCCACCTGTCACTACCATGTTTCCCCGAAAATAAGACCTAGCTGGACCATCAGCTCTGATGTATCTTTTGGAGCAAAAATTAATATAAGACCCGGTATTATATTATATTATATTATATTATATTATATTATATTATATTATATTATATAATATAAGACCCGATCTTATATTATATTAAAATAAGACTGGGTCTTATATTAATTTTCGTTCCAAAAGACGCATTAGAGCTGATGATCTGGCTAGGTCTTATTTTGGGGGAAACACGGTATGCATAGCTATTACCATACTATTGACTATATTCCCTGTGCTTTACTTTATATCCCATGACTATTTTGTAGCTACTAATTTGTACTTCTTAATCCCATTACCTTTTTCACCCTGCCCCTCAACCCCCTCCCATCTCTCACCCTGATAAATCTTGTACCCATCTGACACCATGCGTAATTATTACAGTATTATTGACCATGTTTCCTATGCTATACCCTACATCCCATGACTACTTTGCAACAACCAATTTGTACTTCTTAATCCCTTCACCTTTTTCATCCCCCACCAACCTTTTTCCATCTGGCAGCCATCAAAATGTTCTCTATCTATGAGTTTATTTCTGTTTTGTTTGCTTGTGTATTTTGTTCTTTAGATTCCATCTATAAGTGAAATCACATTACATCTATCTTTCTCTGTCTTACATACTCCACTCAGCACAATACTCTCTAGGTCCATCCATATTGTTGCAGATGGCAAGATTTCATTCTTTTTTATGGCTGAGTAATATTCCATTGTGTAAATATACCACCTCTTCTTTAGCCAATCATCCATTCAGGGACACCCAATTACCTTAATTTCCTGGCTATTGTAAATAATGCTTCAATGAACAGATGGATGCACATGCCCCTTTCACGTAGTGTTTTGGATTTCTTTGCATAAATACCCAGAAGTGGGATTACTGGGTCCTTCTTTGTCTCTTTGTTATAGCCTTTGCTTTAAAGTCTATTTTGTCTGGTGTAAGTATTACTACCCCAGCTTCTTCTTCTTTTTTTTTTTTATCTCCATTTTCATGAAATATCTTTTTCCGTCCTTTTATTTTCAGCCTGTATGTGTGAAGTCACTCACTCAATCTGAAGTGAGGCTTTTACAGGCAGCTTATATAAGGGTCTTGTTTTTTATCCATTTATCCACCCTATCTTTTGATTGTAGCATTTAATCCATTTACATTCAAAGTAATTGTTGATAGGTATGCAGTTATTGCCATTTTATTATTCATAATTTTTAATCTCCCTTTCCCCTCTCCTTAAAGAAGTCCCTTTAACATCCCTGTGATACTGGTTTGGTGATGATGAAATCCTTTAGCTTTTTTTGTCTGGGAAGCTCTTTATCTGTTCTTTGATTCTAAATGATAGCTTTGCTGGATAAAGTAATCTTGGTTGTAGGTCCTTGCTTTTCATCACTTTGAATATTTCATTCCAATTCCTTCTGGTCTGCAAAGTTTCTGTTGAGAAACCAGCTGATCGTCTTATGGAAGCTCCCTTATAGGCAGCTAACTGCTTTTCTCTTGCTGCTTTTAAGAGTCTTTCTTTGTCTTTAGTTTTTGGCATTTTAATTATGACGTGTCTTGGTTTGGGCCTCTTTAGGTTCACCTTGTTTGGGACTCTGCACTTCCTGGGTTTGTATGTCTATTTCCTTTGTCAGACTAGGGAAGTTTTCCATCATCATTTTTTGAAATTGGTTTTCAATTCCTTGCTCTCTCTTTTCTCTTTCTGGTGCCCCTATGATGTGAATGCTTCTATGCTTGATGTTGTCCCAGAGGCCCCTTAAATTGTCTTCACCTTTTTGGATTCTCTTCTCTTCTTGCTGTTCTTATTGGGTGTTTTCTGCTACCTTATCTTCTAAATCACTGATTCGATCTTCTGCTTTATCTAATCTACTGTTGATTCCCTCTAATGTATTCTTCATTTCTGACTGGTTCTTTTTTATATTTTCTATCTCCATTTTTATGTTTCCTATGTCTTTTTCGAAGTTCTCCTTGATACCGTTGGGCATCCTTATAACCAGTGTTTTGAACTCTGTATCTGGAGGACGGCTTGTCTCCATTTTTTTTTTTTTTTTTTTTTTAGAGCTTTGTTTTGTTCTTTCATTTGGGACATGTTCATTCATCTCCCCATTTTTGCTGTCTCCTGTGTTTGTTTCTATGTATTATGTAGGGCTGCTATGCCTCCCAGTCTTAGTAAAATGGCCTTATGTAGTAGGTGTTCTGTGGGACCTAGTGGCATAGGCTCACCTGGGCTGGGTGCTCCAGGTGTGTCCCTGTGTGTGTTGTGTGTGCCCTCCTATTGTAGCTGAGCCTTGGTTGCTGTTGGCTTATCAGTGGGAGGGATTGACACTTGGGCTGATTGGTTATGAGGACTGGCTGTGACTACAGTGGAGGAACTGTAGTGCAGGGGCTGACTTTCCAGAGCAGGATTTGCGTTAGCAGAGCTCTGGTGCCTGTCCAGTCTGCCCTTTGGGTGTGTCATCCTTAGAGGTGGGTGGGTGATGCTCTGGCTCATTCTGAAGCAGGCCACTGGGTGTGCTGGTTCCCAGGGCCTCCTGGGAGGGGTCTCGCTGCAGGCCAAGTTCAGCTGCAGCCTGTGCCCTTCCCAAGGCCACCTGGCATGAACCCCAAAGCAATCCATAGATGGTTGTCTCCCACACTGGACTTGGAGGTGCCTTGAGAGGCCAAGCCATAAACCAAGGCTGGCTGTCACTAGTGCTGGCTTGGGGCTGCTCAGCAAGAGGTACAGGACATGCCAAAGCCAGATGCTGCTTATGTATTTGGAAGATTTTAGGAAACTGAGCCAAGGCAGGTTGTTTGTATGGAAAAGCTGCTGGAAGCATCTTGAGTGTGCCTGAAAGTTGGGTGGGGTGTTGTGTCAGGGACTCACCAGGGCTGGGCCAGTGAAGGTTGTTAGCCAAGTGGATGAAGACTAAGCTATAGCAGCTGCCTGCATCTGCATGCTGGAACATGGGGAGGGCTCAACAAAGAAACAGCGGCCTCTGCCAGCACTTCTGTCTGGGAGAAAGCTGCCTTTCTAGCCCTCACCGTGAAGCCAGACGATTCAGTTCCTTCCTGTGTGTCCCTAGCACCTTTTTGAGCTGTTGCCCCAGCACTGGAGCTCAGAGTGAGTAAAGCCGTTAGCGAGGAAGTCCATGTGTGGGCCTTTAAGGAGCACCCGGGACTCCAGCAGGCCCCCATCCACCCAGCCGCAATCTTTGCTAGTTTTTACAGCCAGATATTGTAGGGACTTCTCTACCTGGCACCGGAACCCTGGGCTGGGGTGCCTGGTGTGGGGCTGGGACGCCTCGCTCCTTTGGAGGGGACCTCTGTAGCCAAGATATCCCTCCCAATTTTTGATGATCACACATGGGTATGGGACCAGCCCGTTCTCCATCTCTGCCCCTCCTACCAATCTCAAGGTGGCGTCTTCTATATATCCAGTTGTAGTGCTTTAGTTCAGTTAGACTTCAGGTGATTCTCAATGATGGTTGTTCTGTAGTTTAGTTGTAATTTGATGTGGTGATGAGAGGAGGCAAGTACAGCATTTACCTACTTATCCATCTTGACCAGAAATCTATCCTGTAGATTTTCTAGTACAAATGTGCAAATATCTGTGTACAAGAATATTCACTGCAGCATTTTGCTAAAGAAAAACTTGGAAGCAATCTATATGTTCAGCAGTAGAGAATAGGCACATAATTTATGACACAACCACACTATGGCTATATTAAAATCCATAAACAAAGGAGGTGGATCCATACGTGACATGAGAAAGATGTGAATGATAGTTTGTTAAGTGAAATAAAGCAATTAGTGGAGTATCATGTGTAGTACTTTTGTGAATCTAATATAGGCATAGAAAATAGGGTTTGAAGAACACACTCCAAACAGTTAACAGTGAATATATCTGGGGTCTGTGTGTGTACATGGTGGAGGAGGTAGAATCCTTTCCATTCTACTTCATATGCTTTTCATTATCAAATAATCATACATGTATACACATTGCTTTTATAACTAAACACATCAGTAAAAAATAATGAAGAAAAAAAAAGAAGCTTTACATTTGAATCACCGTAATATCATTTGCAACTTGTATGATCACGGGGAAGTCATATAGCCTTTTTGGGTTTATTCCCTCATTTATAAAAATAGGGAAAGTAATAATACTTACCCCTGCCATCTTTCTGTGTTATCGGAAGGACTGCATGGGGTAATGGATTATTATCAATTATTTAATTTATTTATTTATATAACACAATTACTACCAAATTATTTCCTTCTGATAGAAACACAAGAAAGACATGTGCACATGTTCTTATTGGTCTTAGTAGATTTACTGATCAGAAGGTGCCTGTTGATCTGGTGATCACAGTTGCTTTGGTAAGGCTTCCTCTTGACTTTTGGCATTCCTCCCTGCTGCTGGCTAAGGCTTGGTGACGACTGCTGAAGTCATGAAGCCCTTCCCTTCCCAGTGTGCACACGTGCACACACACACACACACACACGTACACACTCACTTACTCACTCATGCACACACACACACTCATGCATATGCAGCCTGCTATGATATTTGTGGCAGCAGCTGCTCTGGCATAAACTTTAACTCAACGTAAAGGAGGTTGTTGTTTTTTTGCATGATCTGTGCATTATTTCCTGTTATGCATTAGCTGTGTCAATGCCATGCTTTTGCACCTTAAACCCTTCTGAGGCTCAGGCTGTATTAAGAGCAGAACAACCCCTCCCCGCCCCCACACACACCCCATTGCCCCCTCCTGAGACCACATCTTAATCTGCTCATTTTATGAGGATTTTCAAGTCTAACGGACTGGGCCATGTGAGAGATCACTGAGAGGAACAGACCAAGCAGCGGCTAAGAGACTCCACGCTAATCTGCTGAGTAGTCTGCAAATGCACAGCTGCAGGAGCGAGTGATTCTTTAAAGTACTTTGTCAGGCTGTTTGTCAGGGTGCCTGTTCCTACAGCCCTGCCGAATGTTTGGTTAGGAGGCATAATCTTTTTTTGGACAGGATCTCCCAAATGTAAAGTGACAGATGCTAATGTGGAATACAATACAGACAATCCAGCTTGCTGTCATAAATAACAGTAAATTGTTTAATCTTGCTGAGTTGTAAATCTATGATTGCCAGAGGTCTTTAGTTCCCTGGAACATACGATAGGGGGTGGAGGCATTTAGCAAATGGGCAGCTATTGTTTCCCAACCAGACAGAAAGTGACCTGGTGGAATTTATTTCAAGAGCCATATAAATATATTTTAATTGACATAATAACTAGTCACAGAAAAACACATACCTATAAAGAGAGACTGATTTTTGTTGTTGTTTTGTAATATATATATATATATATATATATATATATATGGTCTATCTACAGAGGTGTCAAAGATACTGAGCTTTTTGTTTTGGGAATATATATATATATATATATACACACACACATACACACATATATATATATATATATATATATATATATATATATACCTGCCGTATATATAATATTTTATCTACCTATAAAGGTGCCAACTGTAAATTATTCTTAAGCATTTAGGTAGTTTATCAAGTAGCATATGTGCGTGCACATGTGTACAGGACACATACCCCTCGCCCTCCAAAGAGATATCTCTTTCCCTGGATATATTCAAGAGGAAGACAGAACAGAGTCCCAGATGTAAGAAATGTTTGCAAACTGCATAAAATTGAGGGAGGTAACTAAATGCTCCCAAATGACCTACATTTCTATGATAATAAATAGAACTTGTGCTAGAGTTGGATGGACCAATACTAAGAAATATAAGCAGCATAAATCCTACTATTCTAGGCAGGAATCTGTGTTGCAAAGACAGATTTCTGCAGTGAGCTCCACACCATGGGCAAGTTAGCAGGCCAGCATAGTACATGCCAGTGGACAGTGCAAGTCAGAGGCATAAATGGGGGCAATGACAGAAGAAAATCCACGTCAAGATAATACAGACATGGTCCTGTCACTCCTTACCATGGACTTCAGCCATTTCTTAGTGAGCAGATTTGGTGATTAAAGAAGAAAGAAGACATAATAGTCATGCAGGCATGTTACAACTAATTTTTCTGTTTAATTATTGGCAAACTATATTCCATTTCATTTATTCCACAGTGTGGGTTTAGTCTTCAAACATTTTTTCATTTTACATATAAAATCTTTAGATGAAAGAACAGGGCACTCAACTCTGCCTTCTAGACCCAGGTAGATCCAGTGGTTTTTATTCTGGTACCCAGTTGGGTTGATCACCTCATAAAATGGCAGCAAAAGGCCCTTTCTTGTTTGAATGAGCCATGCCTGATACCTTAAGGTAAAGATTTCAGCATTTTCCAAGCACACTGAATTACCCAAGTTCCAATTCCACTCCCCTCATTTTGCACCAGGGGAAAGCGAGATTGCTGGATCCTTTCAGTGAGACCTTGAGAACTGGTAGGCTGATTGCGGACCAGTCAGCTTGGGCCAAACCTGGGCCAAACTTCTAAATGCCAGTGACTTTTCTGAGCTTGTTGAGATGATAGGAATCGAATGTGAAATCCATCTTGGTTGGGTTCTAATGGACTGTCATCTCTTCCTTCCAGCCCCGGAGTGTGTGTATAAAGGCTTCCTGATGGACAGGAAGCTGAGGATGAGCTCGGTTGCTCCCATCTGGTCTCCGTGTAACAAAGCATATAACTGCACAATTATCCATGAGCAACTGGAGAAATCCCTTGGTGTTTGGATAACCACATCTACATCTTGCGTTTGTTATATCTTGAAATTCCACTCCGCCATCTCTTGCTTACTCATGTGCAGCAGTGCTTGAGGCTTGGCACTCCTCTCTGACAGCTGGGACGAAAAGACTGAAGCCTACCATCCATGGCAGCTTGCTTTGGGCTTCCCTTGTGCGTTCCGTATTTTGTTTAACTGAGAAGACAGGAAACAGGCATCTTTGTGTACATGGCTTACACGCACTTCATAGATGGACGGGGTTGTGTCTGTGTGGTCCTACACAACACTCTGTCTGCGTACCATGAAGGAAGTTTCTGTTTATTGCTCTCTTCACTCTCTCAGATTCACTTTGGGAATTGCAGGGATATGACACAGTAAACGGAAGATTTTGAGGAATGTCATGCTTACGTTTTCTCTTCTCTCTTTGGGACTCTTTTTAAAAAATGACTTATTTAAAGTTAAAAGGAAATCCTAAAGGGGAAGTCTTATTTAAGGGAGTTCACACAGGAAAACAATCCTGCTTTCGTTAGTGTTATATTACTGGGGAAATCTCATTTGGAATCAAAATTCTTCATCTACTCTGAGATTCTAGCCTGCAGGTTTAAATTGTACATCGCTGCTCTCTAGGACTTTAATTTGAGCTAATTAGAAACTAAACTTAATCTAATTTAGAAAAGTTGTTAGCATTCTGAAAAGAGGGAGCCATCAGAAATAAAATCATTAAAAAAATTAGTTATGTATGACACCGGGTGTAATGAAATGGAAGTGCTGGGAGAAAGTTTTATGTAATAAAAGGTTCTCTTTCTCAGAACACTGGGCTGTGGCATGTGGAGGGTCATATTGATTCCCTCGGCACCTGCTATGCCCTCTCATGGGCGGAACAAATAATGGTACAATCTAGGTGAGGTTTAAGGGTTGATGGAAGGCACTGGCAGCAAGTTGGAAGGAGAGCCACAGAGATCGTAAGTAACGGGATCATCGGAACGATGGCGAATGCACACTTCTCCCTGCTATGTCCTCCCTTCCCCAAGCATTTAGAAGTTGTGAATGAGTAGGAATCAATTCATGCTGTGTCTGTCTATGTATCTGTGTGTCTGGGAAAGTGGGCACTTCGTACGAGTATGTGTCTGTAGGCATCTGTGCAACAGTGTTCACATGGCCCCCTATGGATCCTGGGATCTGCATCTGTGTGGCTTCTATATGTGTGTGTCACAGTGGACCAGGGTCCACCTTGCCTCTCTCTCCTAGTGGGAGCTGAGGGACATGTTCCTCAGGGGCAGTAAAGCCCACTCAAGTTAGTGTACTTTCTGCAGGGCTGGGTGGGATTCCCCTTTCTCCAGCCAAAGACACACCGTGTGTTGGGGGAGTGGTGATTCCTCCAGTGCCCCTTTTGGGAGGGTCAGTGAGAGAGAGCAGCAGAAAGCCATGGCTTGGATTGGGCTGTGGTTTGGGCTTCACTCAGGAATAAAAGCCAGATGTTGCCTGCTCCAGGACTGTAAGCAAAACCAAAGCCAATTATGTCAGTAGACCATCTTTTCCTGCAAGATTGCAGTCGGCTACATGGGCGGAGAGTAGTATTTCTAAGACTTATTCAGAAAGTGAAGTGGCAGTTTGAGAGAGAATCTGCTGTTTAAAAACGAATTTTAAATGTTGGGGGAGGGTGATTGGATTTGGGAAAGGCAATAACATAATTTTTGTCATGTTTAACTTCACAGAGAGTTTCCCTTTATGTAATCTCATCTTAAGTGACTTTCCACAACCTGTACCCTCTTGGCTTTGAAGAAAACAACAAGCCTCAGAGAAGTGAAGTGATTTACTTTAGGTCAGAGGTGGAGCCAAAACTCTTACTCATATCTAGATCTTCTTACTTTCCTTATATAACAGGGCTTCCAAAGGTTATATTTCTTTAGTCAATTCCTAGGTCTTGAAAGCCATACCTTTTCTGATGGCATTTGTCTTGGGCTCATGTGGAGAGGGAGAGTTAACAGAAGAGAGAAAACAGACACACAGGAGAAGGTGATGTGAAGACAGAGGCAGAGATTGGAGTGACGTGGCCGTAAGCCCAGGACAGCCACCATAGCCTAACAAAGGCAGGGACCAGATTCTTCCCTGGAGTCCTCAGAGGAGGAGCAGCCCTGTGTGGGATTTCAGACGCCTCACTTCTGGAACTGTGAGACAATACATTTCTGTTGGTTTTAGCCACCAAGTTTATGACAATTTGCTACAATAGCCACTGGAAACTAATATAGGTTTTGTATTACTTTATAGATTTTGTTTTAGTTTCCTAAGGCTACTGTAACAAATTGCAATCAATTTGGTAGCTTAAAATAACAGAAATGTATTTTAAGTTCTGGAGGCCATAAGTTGTCAGCAGGGCCAGACTCCCTCCAGAGGCTCTAGGGAAGAATCATTCCATGGCTCCTTGAGCTTCTGGTGGCTGACATATTCCTTGGTGTTCCTTAGCTTGTGACGGCATAACTCCAATTTCTGCCTCTGTCTTCACACCATGTCCTTCCCTGTGTGTTTCTTCTCTTTTGTGTCTATTTCGGTAAGAACAGTATGCTATTGCTTCCGTGATGGAAGTGGTCAAAATGTAATCAACCTGCTACCAGGTAGCTGGCTTATTACCCTGGAAATAGTGCCGTATTAGGGACTCAGTGTTGGTCTCCGCAGCTGGCAGATCGGACGCTCAGTGGTGGCTATAGCAGGTCGGCCTTGGTGAGTGGAAGCCCATGTTGCTGAGCCCATGCATCACCTCCCTCTCCGCCACTATGGCCACTTTGTTCCTGAGTCCATGGGACAATGACAGGAGTGGCTGCAAAAAGAAGCTGACTGGTATTCACAGAGCAGATAATTCTATCCACTGGATTATTGAAATCCTCCTCTGCTGAGGTTACCTTTTGGTGAGCATTCATGTGGAACACACATATCTTCTTAACTTTCCATGTCTTTCCTTAGAAGCTCGATCACTCATTCTTTCGTATCTCCTCCAGCATGTATTGCCCCTCAGTGCCCCTCCATGTCCAGCACTACCACATTTTTCTGCTTTTCGTAGTGTAATGAATAGGTCTATATGGGTAAAATTTCCAGATAACTAGAATTTAATCTTCTGTTAACCCTCCAATTACAACTAAACTGTTTCAGGTTGAAATTTTATTCAATTGTATTTTTCCACTTTAACCTTCTTAAACAGAGTATATATTACCCTTTCAAAAAAGAAATAATTACAGTTTAATAAAATAAACATTTATCTATAATCTTCTCTACTGAACTAATACACCCTACATACTTATTTCTGTATTTTCTACGTCCTAGCCCCACAGAGTACATAATTTTACAGTGCTATAATAGCATAAAAGTAATTTTTTATTCTGCATTTTAAAAAGATTTTTATTAAAAATATAGCTAACATATAATATTATGTGAGTTTCAGGGTTACACCATAGTTGTTCAGCACTTATATAGCTAAAGAAGTGATCACCATGATAAGTGCAGCAACCATCTGACACTGTACTATACTATCACAATATTATTGACTGTATTCCCAATGCTGTACATCCCCATTACTAATTTGTTTTATAGCTGGAAATTTGACCCTTTTATTGCCCTTCACCTTTCCCCCCTCCCTTTTTCATTTTTCAATTACAGTTGACATTCAGTATTATTTTATATTAATTTCAGTGGTATAGCTTAGTGGTTAGACATTTACATAATTTAAGAAGTGATTCCCCTGACTAGTCTAGTACCCACGTAGCACTATAAGAGGTCTGATGACAATTTAAGTTTGCAAACTTGTTGCAACGATGTTCCTAATCTTTTTTTATATCAGAGGGATTATGAATTTATACCAACTAGACAAACAGTTAACCATGTTTACTATTTGGAAGTGCTGAAAAGGCTGCATGAAAAAGACAAAAACAACCTGAACTTTTTGCCATCAATTCATGGCTCTTGCATCACGACAATGCACCAGCTCACATGGCACTGTCTGTGAGGGAGTTTTCAGCCAGTAAACAAATAACTGTGTTGGAACACCCTCTCTACTCACCTGATCTGGCCCCCAATGACTTCTTTCTTTACGTGAAGATAAAGGAAATATTGAAAGGAAGACATTTTGATGACATTCAAGACATTGAGGGTAATACGATGACAGTTCTGATAGCCATTCCAGAAAAAGAGTTCCAAAATTGCTTTGAAGGGTGGACTAGGTGCTGGCATCGGTGCATAGTTTCCCAAGGGGAATATTTCAAAGGTGACCATAGTGATATTCAGCAATGAGGTATGTAACACTCTTTCTAGGATGAGTTCACGAACTTAAGTGTCAGACCTCTTACATAGTTATTGCCTTATCATTGACTATATTCCCTATGCTTTACTTTACATCCCTGTGACTATTTTGCAACTATGAATTTGTACTTCTTAATCCCTTCACCTTTTTAATCCTACCTCCCCAACCCCTCCCATCTATCACCCCAACAAACTGTAGTACCGATCTGATACCATACGTAGTTATTACAATATTATTGACTATATTCCTTATGCTATAACCTACATCCCCATGACTGCTTTGTAACAACCAATTTGTACTTCTTAATCCCTTTCCCTTTTTTCACCCACTCTCCCAAACCCCCTCCCATCTGGCAACCATCAAAATGTTTTCTGTATCTGTGAATTTGTTTCTGTTTTGTTTGTTTATTCTGTTCTTTAGATTCCACATACAAGTGAAATCACATTGCATCTGTCTATCTCTGTCTGACATACACCACTTTAGCACAGTACCCTCCAGGTCCATCCATGCCGCTGCAGATGGCAAGAACCCATTCCCTTCTGTGGCCAAGCAATATTCTGTTGTATATATGTACCACCTCCTCTTTATCCATTCATCCATTGACAGACACCCAGGCTGCCTTCACATCATGGCCTTTGTAAACAGTGCTGCAATGAACCTATGGATGCACATGTCCCCTCGAAGTAGTGTTTTGAAACCCAAAACGTTTCTTTGGATGAATACGCAGAAGTGGGATTACAGGGTCCTTCTTTGTCTCTTGTTATAGCCTTTGTTTTAAAGTCGATTTTGTCTGGTATAAGTATTGCTACCCCAGCTTTCTGTTTGTTGTTTTCCATTCTCATGACATATCTTTTTCCATCTCTTTACATCTGTGTGTGTGTCTTTCAATATGAAGTAATTCTCTTGTAGGCAGCAT
This sequence comes from Rhinolophus sinicus, assembly GCF_036562045.2. Lineage (NCBI taxonomy): Eukaryota > Metazoa > Chordata > Mammalia > Chiroptera > Rhinolophidae > Rhinolophus > Rhinolophus sinicus. Next base: position 141,133,576 of record NC_133754.1, read on the forward strand.
ATGTAACGTTTTTGTTTTCTTGTGCATCCAGCCCTCCTGTGTCTTTTGATTGGAGCATTTAATCCATTTCCATCGAAACTAATTGTTGATAGATATGTAGCTATTGCCATTTTATTATTCATAATTTTGATCTATTTTTTTTTTCCATCTTAAAGAAGTCCCTCTAACATTCCTTGTAATACTGGTTTGGCGGTGATGAACTCCTTTAGCCTTTTCTTGTTTGGGAAGCACTTTATCTGTTATTCAATTTTAAATGATAACCTTGCTGGGTAGAGTAATCTTGGTTGTAGCTCCTTGCCTTTCGTCACATTGAATATTTTCTGCCAGTCCCTTCTTGCCTGCAAAGTTTCTGCTGAGAAATCAGCTGACAATTTTATGGGAGCTCCCTTATAAATTACAAGTTGCCTTTCTCTTGCTGCTTTTAGGATTCTCTCTTTGTCCTTAACCTTTGCCATTTTAATAATAATGTGTCTCTGTGTGGGCTTGTTTGGGTTCATCTTGTTTGGGACCCTTTGTGCCCTCCTGTTATAGTTGAGCCTTGATTGCTATTGGCATGTCAGTTTTGGGATTAGCCCTCAGGCTGATTGGCTGTGGGGTTTGGCCACATCCACAGCTTACAGACTGCTGTGTGGGGAGCTTACCCCACTGAGTGGGATTCGCCCCAGTGGACTCTGGTACTTGAGACTGCCCTTTGTTTGTGCCACCTATGGGGCTAATTGGGCTGTGCTCTGCCGTGGTCTGAAGCCAACCCCTACGTATGTTGCTTCTGGAGCCTCTTGAGAGGGGCTCTGGTGCAGGTCCAGGTCACCCATTGCTTGTGACCATCCGGGGACTACCTGATTTTTTGCTGCCTATGCTAAACCTTGAGGCATGTGGGAGAGACCAAGCTGTGAACTGAGGATGTCTGCTACCAGTACCAGGCCTGGGATAGCTCCACAAAAAGCCAGGACACCCCGAGTCCAGCTGCCACCTGCCAGCTCCCACCTGCCAGCTCCCTTAAAGTTCAGCCTCTGATAAAGACTCGTGTGGCATGCAAATTCGATGAGGCAGGATTTCAGGGAGTCACTATAGTAGGAAGTACTGTGGTCAGAAGGTTAATGTGAACTCTGGTTTGGTTCCAGTGCTGAGCCTGGAGCTACTCAGCAAAAGTCTCAGAGCACACAGAGGCCAGTTGTCACCCTCCTGGGGCAATGGACTCTGATAGTTTTTCAAGAAAGAGTGCAGTGTGGGTGGGGCTGGCCGCTGGTGGAGAAAGTGCTTCAGGCATTGGGGGAGTTAGATGGGGTGGGGTCCCAGTGAGTCGGCAGGGTGGAGCCGCAGAGCTCACCAGACCATCAGATTCAGATTTGGCTGTAATCGTAGGGGGAGTGCTCAACATATTAAAGATGGTGGCTGCCTGCCAGCTGCACAGGAGAAGGACCTCCCACAGGGAAAATGGGACTGTCCTCCAGTCCTTGCCTCAAAGCCACACACCTCAGTCTGCTCCTCATATGTCTCTGATGCCTCCTGAGTCACCATCCCTCTGTCAGAGCCCAAGGTGGGTGCCTGTGAGCAAATGAGTCTGTGCATGGGCCCTTTAAAAGGACATCTGGGTTTCCGGCAACCCTTGGTCCCATCTGGATGGTTAGAATTCCCACTGGTTTTCACATTCTGATATTGTGAGGGCTCCTCTTCCCAGCACCGGTACTCTGGGCTGGGGAGCCTGGAGTGAGGCTGGGGTCCTTCTCCAGGGGGAACCTCCTCGTCCTGGCTATCCCTCCCAATTTTCATCTGCCACACAGAGGTTTGGGACAAGCCTGTTTTGCGTCTCTATCCTTCCTACCAGTTTCGACACGGCATCTTTCTTATGTCCTTAGTTGTAAAACTTCTGTTCAGCCAGACTTCAAATGGTTTTCCATGTTGATTGTTTTATAATTTAGCTGTAAGTTCAATGTGTTCACAGAAGGAAGTAGGCACAGTGTTCATCTACTCCTCCATCTTGGATCTCCTTCCCTATTCTGCATTTTTGATTTAGCATTAAAACATTGTCTGTTCCTTCTCTAACTCTTAAGAAAATGTGTTAGGTTGGTGCAAAAGTAAATGCGGTTTTTGCAATTATTTTTGAACTTTTAAACCGCAATTACTTTTGCACCAACCTAGTAAGTTGTTACCACAAATAAACCTGAAATGTAGGCAATTTTTATTGTCTTAAAAATAAGGGAGTTATTTCTCATTCACATAATAATCCACTGTGGATGTTTCTGGTGGGCAGACTCTTGTCTATTCAGTGAGACAGGGAATTCCATCTTGTGGCTCCAGGTTCCTTCCATCTTGTGACTCTGGCATTTCCTAAAGCCACACAGTCACCTGTATTGAGTTTGTGGAAGGGGAAATAAGCAGTGTTGAGAAGGCATATCTGCTTCTTAACATCCTTATCCCAGAAGAAACACACATTACTTCTGTTCTCATTCTCACCCTAGTTTATCACTCATTGTGAAAACTAGTCATGCGGTCACATGTAGACACCAACAACTGTTGCCCCGGCTGGGTGGCTGCTCCTCAGCAACAGCTCTGTACCGTGGAAGGGGATTATAACTTTTTGTGGACTACGAATCAAATCTGTCACAGCTGCATGAGCTTCATAATTACCGTTTAAATGGCTGAAGAATATTCTTTAAGTTGATACATCATACTTTATTTAACAGGTTCTTCATTTTAGACGTTTATAAAGATTGTTTAAAATTTTTCCTTTCTAATGAATACCACTATAGGAAATACTATACATACATACCTCTTCCTCCATTTAAAGATTATTTATTTAAGAATAATTCTAAAAAAAAAATGGGAGAGAAAATTATGAGCAAAATTTACAATAATTTTTCAGATTCCTGAAGTTACATACTTATTCCTCAGGATCAGTAACAACTGTATCTATCTGCAGGGTCTTCTGCACTGCCTGTTCCATGGTGATACTCAATGAGATGAGTTGAGTGACCAGATAAACTTTAGTAAGAGCAGTCTTTAACTTAAAAGGTTAATGCCGTTTAGCTTCTTAATGATTTTATAGTATTGATAAGGATCATTTTTCTCAAATGTTTTTTGAACATTATTCATAATTAGGTGGAACATAATTTATCATGGCTCTGGCTAATAATATGAGTGTAATTATGCTCTGAGTCTTTCCTATCTTGATAAATGGCAACAGCATTCACCAAGTTTTAAAGGTAGAAAGCTGTGCAAAAAATTACTGCAAAATTTGGTGGCCTAAAACAATAGCAAATATTTATTGTGTCTTACAGTTTCTGTGGGACAGGAGATGGGTTGTTCTGTCTTGAGGACTCCATGACATCACAGTCATATATTGGTGTGGGCTTTGTCATATGAAGGGTTGACTGAGGCTAGAGGACACATTGCAAGCTGGCTTACCTATGTGGCTAGCAAGTTGGTGGTGGCTGTTGGTGGGAGGCCTCAGTTCCTTTCCATAAAGGTGCCTGCATAGGGCTCCTCGAGTGTCTTCATGATATGGTAACTGGTGTCTTCCCAGGGTGAACAAGAGAGCAAGGCAGAAGTGGCAATGTCATTTATGGTCTCACCTCAGAAATCATACACTATCACTTCTGCATTATTCTGCTAATCACCTAGATCTACCTTATTCACAGTGGGAAGGCACTGCACAGAGGCATGAGGCCAGAAAGCACGGATCACTGGGAGCCATCTTGAAAGCTGGCGGCTGTGGCTCCTCTCTTCCATATTTCATTCCACCTCCATGTTCTGTTGATTCTCCTTCCAAAAATATATTTCAAATATAATCACTTCTCTTCATTTCTACTGCCTCTAGCCTAATCCAAGACACTATCCACACTTAGCTCTGCTGTAATAGCCTTCCATCTGACCTTCCTTCTGCTCTTGTCGCTCTCTAATGCATTTTTCACATAGCAATCACTCATTCACTTTTTTTCCAATTAATTAATGCAACGTATATTTATTGTTTACTTACTACATGCTAGGTTTGTTTTAGATTCTTGGGACATAGCAGTTAAAAAAAACAAACTCTTTAAAGCTTATATATAGTGGGGAAATAAATAATATGGAAAAATATTGTATTATGTGGAAACGTATAATACAGAAGATTAAAACAGGGTAAAGGAAAGAGAGGACAATAGGGAAATTAGGGACTTATGGGTACTGTATTATACAGGGCTGTCAAAGGTGCTATCTGTGATTAGTTGATATTGGAACAGAAACCCAAAGTGACAGGAGGGGGCAGGCATATGAATACCTGGGTAAGGGTGCTCTAATCAGAGGGAAAATCAAATGCAAAAGGCTTGATTATGTTTGATGTGTTTGAGGAACAGCAAACCAGCCAGTGTGGCTGAAGCAGAGGGAGGGCATGAAGTGGAGAATGGCATGTGGTGGGGGTCATTCAGATCACATAGGGTCTTGTCGTCTATGAGGAAGACTTTGGTTTTATCTTGGGTTGGTGTGGGACAAAAAATGTCATTGGAATGTTTTACTGACATAATATGACTTGCTTTTCAGTAAGAACATTTGGACTGCTCAGTCTGTGATCTTTTAAAATGTAAATGATACCAGATCATTTCCACTGCTCAAAACCCTTCAATGGATTCCCATTGTACTTAGAATAAAATCCAAGCTCACTTAGCTATCATTCCTATTATTGTTATTATTAAAATTGACACACCATTATTCTCCATCATAGAACTGTGGGGACAGAGCCAGGAGAGCAGTTTCCAGGCTCTCGGCCTCACGCGGAAAGGTGCTGGCCTGGGTAGTAGATGGCCATCAGCTGTTACTGGTTAGCCATTAGCCACTGATATAACTTCCATGGCTAAGCTAGCAAGTGCGGAGTGTGGATTGTGGTTGCAGAGAGGCGGATTGCAGTTAGCAAGTGAGGTGGGTTGGCAGAGAAGTGGATGGTGGGTTGCGGATCATGTGTCTCCTGCTCCCTGTATCTCCAACCCAGCCGCCAGCGAGAATATAGTGGTATGACTCCCCTATCTGTGGCTCCATGGCTGTTTTTTTTTGGCTTCACCAGGCCCTGTGTTCTTATGTGGGGAGCGGGACCAGAGACCCTGCATGACAGAACTCTGCTGATTTCCTTCCTAATATGTATCCAATTAATAATAATAATAATAATAATAATAAGACTTATTTGTTTATAATCTGCCTTATCCATTCGAAACTATGTACTCTGGGGATATTGTGGTCCATGGATCTTTTCACACTAAATTATCCCAAGACTGATTTCTTTTTGGAGATCTTTTGTTTGCTCTCTATACTATATTTTTTCTGTATTTCCCTCATTGTCACATTTGGTCAGTGGCCTACCTCTAGCAATGTTGTCATTGGTGCCAGTGTCACTTTGCTATTGAGCTGGATGCTAGAGCTTGCCTTGGTTTGTGGGCTACATCAGGATTTCTCAAACTTTAGTGAACAAATGTATTATCTGAAAGGAGGGGAGGGATCTTGTTAAGATACTGATCCTTATTCAGTAGGTCTTGGGTGAGCCTTGAGATTCTGCATTTTTCCCCAGCTCTCAGGTGATGGTTTTCCCCAAGCTCTCAGGCTGGTCCTTTGAGCGGCAAGGGGGTTTATCATCAAACTTGGCTAAACATTGGAATCACCTGTGGAGCCTTAAAAAGTACAAATGCCTGGATCCCTCTCCCAGAAATTCCAATATAATTAGCCTTGGATGCAGTCTGATTATTGGGAATTTTCTAGGCTTCATTAGTGACTCATATGAGGGATACAAAACTGAAAGGAACAAAGGAACAAGACAAACAGAGAAACAAAAACTTGTAGACACAGACAACAGTTTAGTGGTTACCAGAGGATGGGGGCTGTTGGTAGGAGAGGGTAAAGGGAGTCAAGTATATGGTGATGGAAGGAGAACTGACTCTGGGTGGTGAACACATAATGCAATATATAGATGATGTATTATAGAGGTGTATACTTGAAACCTGTATAATTTTCCTAACCAGTACCGCCCCAAAAAAGTTTTTAAAAGTTTGTAGCAACATTTGAGAACCACTAGATGGGATGACATTGGGCCTTGTTTTAAAACAAAGCATACCAAGTAGTTCTGTTTTCAAAACTCAGTTTTACAGCTATAGAAAGAGTCTGGTCACACCAGTGGATGGCTTCCAGATCTCTGCCTAGTATGAATAAGTAGTTTCTCCAATGTGTCCAGCATAAGCTGTCACTTAGTGGTAGAAATAGAATTCCTGCCTTCAGGAGAGTGGTCATTCCGAGTGCATTTAAAATATGCCCCCTGACAACGAGGCTGTAATAAGTCAGATCCCCTCCTGTGTGCTCTCATGCTGAGGCAGAGGAAGGGGTGAAGCATAGAATTACTCCATTTCTTTTTTCTTGTAATTTCTCGCACGTTTATGTGCAGTTTCTGAGCCAGTAACAAACTAAGAACTTCTTGTGTGGTTCAAGCTAACCCTTTGGTCATCCAAAGCAGATGTTTCAAACTACTGACAACCAATGAGGCAGTTCCAATTTGTAGGTTAATAATTGACTGCTAGATGTGGGTGTCCCAAATGGTCTTGGAGACATTGGGCAGAGGAGACAATGCCCAAACTCCCCCTGCCCTCCACCTCCTCTAACCTAAAGCCCACTCAGTTCTTTCTGCCAAGTGATTTACTATGTGTTGACAGAGTGTGGGGCACTTTTCCTTTGAAATGTACTTCAATCCCATGTAACTGGATCAATTTTTTCCCCCTGTCTGGTCTAGATTGGACGACTGATTATTGGACAGAATGGCATCTTGTCGACACCTGCTGTTTCCTGCATTATCAGAAAGATCAAGGCAGCTGGTGGCATCATCCTGACAGCCAGCCATTGTCCTGGAGGACCAGGGGGAGAGTTTGGAGTGAAGTTTAATGTTGCCAATGGAGGTATGTGGTTCAGAACATGCCTTACTTGTCATGATTTCTTTCCTCTTTTTAAAAAAATCTTACCATGTTGCTCCCCCTGCCCCACCTCCCCCGATGGTTGACAAGGGAGGTGGAGAGGAAATGGCTCAGAAAAATCTAGTGAGATGCCTGTATGAGGGTTCTCCAGAGAAACAGAACCAATAGGCTATAAAGGGAGTTGTTGTAAGGTATTGGCTCACATGATTATGGAGGCTGAGAAGTCCCGAGATCTGCGGTCAGCAAGCTGGAGACTCAGGAGGGCCCATGGAATAGTTCCAACCTGAGTCCAAAGGCCTGAGAAGCAGCAGAGCTGATGGTGTAAATTCCAGTGTGAGTCCGGGTCTGAAGGCAGGAGAGGACCGAAGTGTCCACTGAAAGGCAGTCAGGCAGAGAGAGGGAATTCTCCTTTACTCAGACTTTTTGCACTGTCCAGCCCTTCAGTGGGTTTTGGATGAGTCCCACCCACCTTGTGGAGGGCAGTCTGCTTTACTTGTCTACTGATTCACATGTTAGTCCCTTCCAGAAATACCCCAAATAATGTTTAATTAAATATCTGGTCTCTCTGTGGCCCAAATCGACACATCAATTACCCATCGCAGTGCCCAAGGTGACAGGACAAGGAAGTTACACAATGGGATCCTGAAACCGTTTGTCCCTTGGTCCCCTGCACGCCTCAGCACAGTAAAAGACTTGACTATTGAGGCTTATCTGACATGGAAGAACTCTGGATTTTAAAGTTGGGACATACCCTCAAAGTCATTTAGACCATATTGTCATTCTATAGATGAACAAATCAAAGTCCTGAGAGGCTGTTATTTGCTCAAGGTCACATGGCTGCTCAGGGTCAGACAAATGACTTTTTAGCTTAAGTCCTGAACACTCTCTTTCCTATAATGTTGACTTTCTTTCATGGAAATGCTTAGACTTACTTAATTTTTTTCTTTTAGTTACAGAAATTTATAGTTTGGAGGTCCTAGTGAGGTGAGATATGTGCATAGGGGTGAATTAAAAATTTTTTTGAACGTATACAAAGGTAGAGAGAATAATAAATGGACACCATGTGTCCATTAGAACCCTCCCCCATATTGCCAATCTTTTTTTCCCTTGAAGAATTTTAAGGTAAATTATAGCATGAAGGCATTTCACACTAAATATTTCTGAATGTATTTCTTAAAAAGAAAGACATACCCTTATATAAATAACTACATTATCACACCTAACCAAAATACCATGAATTCTCTAAATATCGTCAAAAAATTAATCTATATTCAGAACTTCCCAATTGTCCCCAAAATGTCACTTGCAGCTATTTTGTTCAAAACAGAATTTATCTCAGAACCATGCATTGCATTTGGTTGTCAAGTCTCTTAAATCTCTTCTAATCTGGAACACTGAGTCTGAGTGTTGACATGGGTGGGAGCTGAATTTTAAGCAACAACAGTTACCATTATGAATTATTCCTCGCCCCAGGCAAAACAGCACATCCTGAAGGGAAGGTGCACTATCTTCCCCTCCTGCAGCCATTTTGGACATTATCCAAACAAGGAACTTCATTCATGCCAGGTATTAAAAAAAGACGTCTTATGAAGTGCCTTGTCTTTGAAGGAATGTTTAGAGAAGCTCTGCTTCACTAAAAAGCACACGTAGGACCTATAGCCAGTCTTACAGCAGCTCCTGAATGTTTCAGGAAAAACTATACAATGTGCAGATGTTCTATACGCCAATAACACAGGAAATTGAATGGACTCAGAAAATGGCAACTTGTAGAGAAATGCAATACATAAGTTACCAAACTGAACAATGGATTTCAAGTAAGCATTTGAAATTAATATCTGACTTTATACCTTGCAAGAGCATCTTAGTCATTTCCATGATATCCTGTGAGCCATAACAGAAGAAGGTATTATTTAAATACCCATTTTATACACTAAATTACAGGAGATTATGAAACCCATTCCACCATACCTTGAATAGGGGGAGGGGGTTGAATTTATCTTTTAGCCTTTAACATGTTGAAATTCCTTCCTTTTGCATTTAATTCCTCATGTTTGCATGTCTTCGCATCGTTAATAAAATTCCTGATGGCATAGAGAGATTCAGCTGGTTTCTTCCTGTTCTAAGTATAATAAGTTTTACTATGACATCCTTTACCTGCAGTTGTAGGCATTCATCTCTCTTCTATTGTGTGTCACACAGATACATCTTATGACATGAGTTAAAAGGCTAAGCGTATAGAATTAGTAGGCACATCCAGGGAAATGGGACACATCTGGAGCTATGTTGCTTTTAAAATACACTTAGCGAACAGGACTATTCTGAGCATGTTTTTAAGTAAAGGGGAAGATGCTAGAGCACAAATGGAATCAATAATAAAAATACTGATTTTTTTTTTTTTGGATATTTACAATATGCCAGGCTCCATACTCAAAACTTTACATATGTTATTTCATTTAATCCTCACAACTTCCTGATGAAATTACCAAGGAATAAAATGGTTAAAAAAAAAAAAGATCAGTGTCACAGAATTAGTAAGCTGTGGAGCTCATTCAGAACCTAGATTCTAAGATGGGGGCAGAACTTCTGAGTAAGAAGGCAAAGAGAGGGAAATAAGCCACTGTGAGGGGTGCAGAATGGAAGTTTTGGGAATTGTTGCCTATATCTGTTCAAAAGAAAGTAAGAAGAAAGGTCACCTGCTAAAATAACGAGGCAAGAATGGAGAAGGGACTTGGGATAAATTGAGATATTGTGTAAAAGGTATTCTGGGAAATTCATTGAGAATTCCTGAGAAGTTGTGAGGACCAGGGTGCAGTTAAACCCTCATTATTAGGGGAAGGCAGTTTGTATAATTTCATGACTACCTTCAGCAGTGCATGGAAGTCTGGGAATGGCGCAGTGGGAGCAGATGATGATGAAGTCCTGGGTTTGGGGAATGGCTGGGCGGGCATAGCAGAGCATCAGGAGGGCTGGTGGTTGTTAAAATTGTCTGAACTGACATCACACTGCTAGAATTCCAATTCAGCCTCTGCCAATGACCAGTGATGTGTCCTTAGTGAAGGTCACCTCTTCCAATTTCAGTTTCCCCATTTGGAAAAAGAGAGTAATAATAATGCTTACTTCATGCATTTTTTTTATGAGTGCCAAATTCCATATAAAGTGTGAGATGTGGTATATGTAAGTTTCAATAAATATTGGCTTGTTGTTATTATGCTAACAAAGGCATAGCTCAAATGATGGAGCGTAGGGTCCTGCCTGGGATGAGACCAGTGACACTAGAATGGACTGATAGCCTAGGAGTAACCAAGTACTGACAGGCTTTTTAGTACAGCAGTGAGAAGCAGATTCAGCTGATGTACAGAGTAGGGTAGATGGGTTAAGGGCACTGATATTTGATATTTTTGAAAGAAGGATTTCAAGAGACTGTAATACTGAGGGTATGACTGTACCAGGCATTGCCTAAAATGAAGAAGAAAGCCATTGGAGTGGAAGATGCCAGGGAAGATGTCAAGGAATGCAGAAGCAGTTGATGAGCTCTGAGGTTATCAACGTGGGCAGTTGAGTAGCATCCTAGAAAATTATCTAGTGTGTTGGAACTTGTTTTACTTTTGAAAATCAGTATGTGTTGTCATAAAACTTAGATAGAGACTTTAGAAAACTGATGGAGACAGCCCTGGCGCATAGTGTGGCGTTGGGGGGCAGGGAGACATATTTATGCATTCTCCAATCTGGTAAGCATTAGTTTTGCTAAAAATGCAAAAACTAAATAAGGCTATTTACTTTTTTTTGCTTGAAATCCTGTCTTGTTTATTAACTTATAATGTTTGATTTTTTTGAGTGATCAAGAATCAAACATACACATTACATTAGCCCAAAAAGGAATGCAGTGTCAAAAATGATAAACATAAATATACAACCAAACCAAAATTGAGTTTTACTGAATCTTAAATATTTACTAAATTGCTGAATAAGCCCTTTAAAAACCTGGACGAGAATCCCTTTTCTATTAGTAAGGACCTAGAAAGAAGAGAAAGTCTTATGTTTTGCAAAAGGGTCAAAAATGGTGAGTGAAGTTGAGAAGGGCTGTTTATTTCTTTGTGGTCCTCACTTTTCCTACAGGGCAAGAAAATGTCAGTACAATCTACTAGGCTCTTTTCCACCTACTGGAATGGTGCTATTGCTATTCCTTCCCCCCACCTCTCCCCAGCTTTACTAAGGCGTAATTGATACACAAAAACTTGCACATATATAATGTATGCAATTTAATGTGTTTGTGCACTATTCCTTTTTGTATGTTCAATGAGTATTTATTGGGAGGCAGTAACAGTGTTATGCTCTGAAGCAATACTGTCTAATAGAAATAAATTGTGAGTTACATACGTAATTTAAAACTTTCTGGTAGCAACATAAAAAATGTGAAAAGAAACAGGTAAAATGAATAACATATTTTATTTAACTTAATATATCCAAATTACTATTATTTTTTAAAATTATTTTTATTTCAACATTTTACTATAAAATTATTAATGCTATCTATCATATTTTTCTACTAACTCTTCAAAATTTGGTGTGTGTTTTACAATTACAGCACATCTCAGTTTGACTAGTCACATTTCAAGTGCTCAATAGCCACGTGTGACTAGTAGCTATTGTATTAGACAATGCAGCGCTAGGGATTGGGGTATAAAGGAAATCAAGAAATAATTTGTGTTCAGTAGAAAATTAAAATGTAGTTGGTGAGTGAAATTAATACCCAAAGCTATCTATCTATCTATCTATCTATCTATCTATCTATCTATCTATCTATGTATGTATCTATCTACTATCTTTTTATATTTTAGATTTTTCTATCTACTGATTTATTTGATTCCCAAACTTGTCACAACAAATTTAAAGTGGCTCGCATTAAGATATAATATATAATTTTATTATTCAATGTTGCCCCAATGAATTTGATTTAAAAAAAATTTAAAATAATATGTAAAAGTTAAAAAGACAAGAAAAGTTAAAGGAGGACAACTATTGATTTTATGTTCAATTCATTTAAAGTCTGTTACAAGTTAATTGTCAACCTGAACTTGTGAGCAAATACATCATACATTTTTAGTTAAACCTCATTTTAAAAACTTGGGAGTTACTAGAGAGTGTGAGTTTGGGGAAAATAATTTACCCTGGTAAACTCACGCACCAAGGCCACCGACCTGGGAGTAGAAATCATATTTGCTTCCTCTAGGTGCACTTGGTAAGCTGCAGTTTAAATCTGGAATCCCTCACTTCTGTCAAATGCATATCCTGTTTGTGTCTCATATCCTGAATAAAGCTGATTACATAACCGGGCCTCCCTGGCAGGTGTGAAACTATTTTTAGGGGAGACATATCATTGCTTAGAAATGGATTCAAACAAACAAACATGTAGGTTATTAGCCTTCATAGAACAGGTGAGGCTGACCAAATTTCCCCTATAGTAGATATGTACAGCATAAGAAATATCAAGGATAATTGAACTGTGAACTGTTGCCCATTGGTTAGAGAACATACAAATCTTTCTTCTGTTCGGTGGAGAAGGAGGTAACATTTCTCTGATGGAACTTTTACAAAAAATTATTTTTGGTGGTACATTATTTTCAAATTTTAGGTCCTGCGCCAGATGTTGTCTCAGACAAAATCTATCAGATCAGCAAAACAATTGAGGAATATGCCATATGTCCTGATCTTCGAATTGACCTATCTCGACTAGGAAGACAAGAATTTGACCTGGAGAACAAATTCAAACCATTTAGAGGTAATCGAGAAATTGTATTTTGAAGAACTCCGATTAACTCTGTGGGTGGGGGTGACTGCTATCTGCAGGGGTGCACACACACGAAAGCAATAGAATTACCAGTCTTGGGGGTGACACTTGATAAATAAATGTAATCTGAATGTGGTACAGAGGGAAACGAGAGCCGCTAAGATAGTCAAAACTGGCAACTTTTAAAAACCACTTTTCAAACCCTTTATCATTTTTGACATAGGGAAGATTTCGCGGCTGACTCTTTTACAGTGTTCCAAGAATAGGCTGCGAATTGCCGGAACACGTCTTTGTGTTTCTAAGCAATGAAGGTGAAAATGCCAGGATAGTTTAGATAATTAAGAGGAGACGCAGCACAGTGGTGGGGTTGTTAAAATTTCCTATGGAAAGTGGGCATTTCTTTTCCAAGCCAAAACCATGTAGTTCATCTTGCTTCAATGCACAATTACTGATTGTCTGCTCTGTACCAAACGTTGTGTTAGGAAATTTTACCAAGGAATTCAGTAAGTACCAAATGGATTTAGGCAAATGGTTCAAGAATTAGAGAACTAGGATGAAATTGCCAAAAATAGTATCCTATATTGCAGAGGAAATAAAACTTCTGAAGTACTCAGATTATAATCTTTTGATTTATAGATTAATATTGAATCATGTAACAACATGAATTCCGTGTGTGTGCATATCATTTCCCCTCTATTTTATCCTATTGTTTTTTTTCCTAGAAGACATACAAGGAGCAATAAAATGAACATCTTTTTTTTTACTCCTTTGGTGCCCCTATAAGCTTAAATACAGTTTGTGTTAAGACGGTATTCAAGTAATTTAACTAAGCTAAAAGGATGAAATACCTGGCTCATGGCCACATGGTACTGTAAAGACAGAGAAGAGCTTGAAATGGACTGGTCAGGGGTCACAGTGTTGGGCAAACTATTTTTCTTGGAAGATTCTGAGTCAATTGCTTACTTAGCTAGCCAGCAGAAATTAATTCAAAGGCATGTGATACTTACAGGAAGCAATGTAAGCCTGCTTCTATTAATCTAGTTGAAAGTGTGCGTGTGTGCGTGCACACACACACACTCACACACAATGATTTGATAGCTCAAAGCAAGGGATCTGTTATATTAAACAAAATGATTAAATGTACTTGCTTACATATGTTTGGAAGGACAGGACAATAAGGTGACTGAGAAAAATCAGGTGTTACCATCGGGAAGAAGTTATATTTATTTATTTTTGCTATCTTCACAATTTTATTTAGTTGCTCAAGAGACCCAGATCTTTGGTGAGCTCAGATCCAGGCCCATTGCTGCAGCCACTTCACTAGTTTGATGAATTTTTTAAAATGGTACGCATACCAGGAGGTGGGCAGGGAGAATCCCTGGCTCCCCAAAAGAATTTGCAGACAGTTGTTTGGGATAATTTTCGTGCTGTGTTCTTGAGGTTTTAAATGTTGAGTAGGGCTTGATTTCACTGGAGATAAATCAGTCCTCGGCATTTCACCTTAAAGAGTCAAGAGCATGAACTACGAGTATGTGATGTGAACTTTCAAATTTCAATGAATTTTATTTGCTTCCTTGCTTTTTACATTTCTGTTTGGTATTATGTGTTATCTGCTATAAATACCAAATCTATTTAGGCAAGTAGTTCAAGAATTTAACAACCAAAATGAAATTGCCAACAACATTATCTTATACTGTAGAATGAATAAAACTTTAAATGTATTCAAGATATAACCATGTATTTTATAGATTAATTTTTTTCCTGTGGTTAAATATACATAACATAAAGTTTACCATTTTAACCGTTTTTAGGTGGATAGTTCATATAGGTTAATTTTTAATTAATTTTATAGATTAATAGCCTCTTCACATCAAAAGATGATTAAAAACTATCTGTGTTCCTTAAAAAGTAATTGCATTATATTTGAATGGACACATATACTACATTGATTTAAGTGCAAGGAAAAATACTTTTAGATGTATATTTGACCAGGTGAAGAGATAATTTCATATTACATATTAAAATCTCATCCATTAAATATTATACCTGGATTTACTGGAAATTATTAAAAGTGGATTGGTAATATCTTCAGTATAGGTTTAAGTATTTCAGAATTCAAAAGTACTACGTATTTGAAACATTTGAAAAACAATACACATAAGTTTTACAATTTACAAATTAAAAAAGCCAGGCTCATGGACAAGTTTTAGTGTCTAAAAGTCAAGTAGAAACTTTTCTAGGAAAAGTACTTTCTGAGTGTTATTATGCACTGAATGCCAAGTTTGAAAAACATAATCTATTCTGGGTTTTATATATTTGTCAGATAAATGGAAAAGAAAGAATTGTTTTGGATTCCTGGTCGTTGGTTGGTACTGGACACTAGAGAACATTTGTATTTAATAAGGATTTTGAAATATCTGGCATCACCTTGAAATTGTTACTAAATTGGACACCCAACAGACTTCACACAAACTCAGGAATATATCCTTCATTGCTAGTTCAAAACCTGGATCTGGTTGGCAAAGTGGCATTAGGAAAATAGGAGTCACTGCTGAGGTCACTCCTTGATTTGTTTCATGCCAGCTGAGTCATTCTTTGGCCAATCCCCATAGAAGAGGCAACTGGCTGTGCCAGGATGCCTCTTAGCATTGAGGTGGGTGCATTTTTTGGCAGGGAGGTGGCAGAAAGAAGGTGTGAGTAGGGATACCGGCACAGTTTTATCTTAACAACTGTATTATTTTGGTTGATTTTTCACTTGCAAAGAAGAATTTATAACTTGATACTATTTACACCCATTGATAACCTGAAAAGTTTGTAGCATCTTGATTGTGCCTTAATTTGTGATTTTGTCTATAAATGGACACTTTGCTTCCCAATAATGTGTGGGGTTGTGATGGGATTGTGATCAGAATTCCATGTATTAGGGTAGTGATTCTTTGCTACACTTCCAAGTACTCTTCATGGGTATGATCATTGATGTTCCCCTTTGCTTTCCTATCCTTAGTGGAGATAGTTGACCCAGTGGATATCTATCTCAATCTCCTTCGGACCATCTTTGACTTTAATGCCATAAAGAGTTTGCTGACTGGGCCTGGTCAACTGAAGATCCGAGTTGACGCAATGCATGGAGGTAAGTTCCTGATCTTCTGCTTTGGGGAGCAAGAAATGTTAAGGAGACCTCGACACATGTTGGGTTTCTGGCATTATGAGGAAGGTTAGATTCATAGATATTCACACAACACATGTATGTTCAGATATTTGCAATACTCTGGAAAACTTGAGGGCTCTAATTTCTCTCTTTTGATGCAAATTAAAACAAAGCTTGAACAAATAAGTTTGAGTTGTTAGAGTGTGGCGTGGATAGAGTACAACTGTAGTCATGCAAAAACCTTTTTTTTTGTTCGCAGTATATGCACATAGTTTAAATAGTCAAATAGTTTAAAGTTCGTTATGAAAAAAATCTATCCCCAACTTCTTTCCCCAATTTCCTGCTTTCTAGAGGCAAATATTTAAAAAACTTAGTTGTTTTTAAAGTACTTATCTCACTATTACTAAATATTGTGAATACACTGCTTCTTGTTGATTTTTTAATTTTGGGCGTTACTGATTTCATGCTATGGAAAATGAGGTTGTAGCTCCTCACCCCCTCCACTCACTCAATCCAAGCACATTTCCCTAAACGAATTATGGAAAGATATGACTAATATCTTTGACTATATTAGTCATATCTATATGACTAATTTGGAAAGATCAGTATCCAGTGTCTACATTATCATAACACTGCTGAACCCTGCAAAATACTGTAATTATATTTTCTTTACAGCAAAACTTTTTAAAAAATTTCCTAGGAATTAGTAATTGTCTTGTTTTCTCATTGCTTCATTTTTGTTAAGTGTACTTATTGCTATTCACCCCCATACTTTCCCAGTATCTAAATCTTCTCTCACTTCATTGTCCTGGAGATGTCTGATCTACTTCAGACTGCACTGGTTGCTCTCTGAGCTGCTGTTGTCATGGACTCTTTCCTTGTCATCATTCTAATAATTCCCTTTACCTTTCTCTTATGTTAACTCTCCTACTTTTGGATCCTTTGTCATCTGTTTTCTTGCTTTACTCCTAAGTTTTGGAGGGACACATTCTCCAGGAACTCTGTGTGAGAAAGCTCATGGGAAGTAAATATTTTGAGTCATTGCATACCTGAAAACGCCTTTTTTCTATGCTCACTCTTAATTGATATTTGTCTGGATATAGTGGATATAAAAATCTTGGTTGGTTATTGTTTTTCTTCAGAAGTTTTGAGGGCATTGCTTCATTCTCTTATAGCCATTCATATTGAACTGGAGAAATCTGATGGTGTTCTGATTTTTAATTCATTGTATGAAATCTTTATTTTTTTCTTCTCTGGACGCTTTTAGGGCCTTTGACTTGTCTTCAGTGTTTCTACCTTTCACAATGATGAGCCTTAGTGTGGGGTTATTTTCCTTTGTTATGCCACGAACTTGGAGGATTCTTTTAATCTGGAAACTTGTGCCCTTTAATTCTGGGAAATTTTCTTGAATTACTTCTTGGATGATTTCCTCCATTATTTTCTCTTTCCTTCTTTTCCAGAATGGCATTTGTTTAGATATTGGCCCTACTAGACTGATGCTTTAATTATCCTATTCTCCCCCACCACCCATTTTTTGTCTCTTTGTTTTGTGCTACTTTCTGGGAGATTCCCTCAACTTTATCTCTAATTCCTTCCATTAAGTTTTTCAGTTCCACTACATATTTGTAATTTCTTCCATTTTTTTTTCTAAATAGTCTCTTTTTAGAAATAGCTTCCAGTTCATGTTTCATGAATGCCATATTGTTTTTTAATAAGTCAGGTTTACTGAGGTATAATGTGTTTACTGAGGTATAACAGTGAAATTCATACCTTGTAGGTAAACAGTTTGATGAGGTTTGACAAACATATGTAGTTATGTAACTACTATGATAATCAAGATATAGACTATTTCCATCACTTGAAAAAGTTCCCTTGTGAAGCCCTATGTAGTTAAACCTGTCCTTCTATACTTGGCTCCTGGCAATCACTCATTAGCTCTCTGTCCCCATAGTTTTACCTTTTCCAGAAAGCCATATAAATGGAAACATATAATATGTAGCCTTTTTCTTCAGTCTTCTTTCACTCAGCATAATGTTTTAGAGATACATTCACGGTGTTGTATTTATCAGTACTTATTCCTTATTATTACTGAGTAGTAGTCCATTGCATAGATGTTCATTTATCCCTTTGCCAGTTGTTAAAATGAGGGCTATTTCAAGGTTTTGGCCACTACAAACAAAGCTGCTATAAACATTTGTGAACAAATCTTTATGGGAATACATTATTTCATTTCTCTTGGATAAACACCTACAAGTGGGATTGCTGGGTAGTATGACAAGTATGTTTAACTTTATAAGAAACTGCCAAACTGTTTTCCAAAGTGGCTGTACCATTTATACTACCAGGAATGTATGAGGGCTCCAGTTTCTCTGTGTCCTCACCAATATTTGGTATTGTCAATCTTTTCAATTTTAGCCATTCCACCATATCTTGTTGATCTCTATTAGGATATTACGGATTCATACTTTAAAAGTTTCTGTTTTCTTCAGGTTGCTCTTTACTCTGTTTGTTTTGGTCTCATGTTAAATGTATTCTTCAAAACTTTGGTGATTCTTGGCTGTCTGACATGTTTAAGAGTGAGGGCACTACCTCCATCCAACATGAACTTCACTTTAAAGTTTTCTGTCTGGGCTGTTTTGTTCTTTATTTTCAGGCTGGTTATATTCCCTAGAAAAATATCTTTCGGGTTCTTTCCTTAGCATTATCTAGCCTAGTGGGAAGAAAGCTTCTCTTTCTAAATAGTTTGAGCAATATTTCTGGGTTTGAGCCTCATTGTCTAGCGTGTACTATATGTTCAACTCTGAACCAATGACTCTGGCTGAGGAATGTAGGACACTGATTGGGTAGACCAAAGTCACCTCCCGAGCCTTGAGAGAAGTGGGATTTAGTCATACCCAGAACACATGGAACTGAGATGGGAAGGGGTTGGTTCTCCCAAAGAAACCCCAAATGCTGCTACTAGATGAAGGGGAAATGAGTGCTGACCAGGCAAAAGGAAGAGATGCTCACTAGCTGCGGTTGGTGTTATATTAGTGGAAAATAAATATCAAGTAATCCTTTATATATATTTCAGCCAACAGGATTACATGCTGGTCCCCAAACGTGCTGTATATTCTATCTCAGGCTCTGTTCCCTTGCTCATCATGTTCTTTCCATTTGGGTGGCATCCCCACTCCCCACCCCTGTCAAATTTATATTTTTCCTTCAAGTCCTCCCAGAAATGCTACCTTGTTTTTGAAGCCTTGCCTGTGGTCATTCCTTCTCTTAAGCCATTGGACCTAACTATTTCATAAATATACATTGAGTAGCACGAGTCTTACCATTGCAGCCACTCATCTGTAGAGTTGACTCATTCCACTGCTAGATTAAGAGCCCAGAAATGTAAGAACTGTGTGCTTTGGATTCCTTGAATAAGATTCCCTCTGTTCCTAACATAGGAGTTCCATGTTAGGCACTCTATAAATGCGTGTTGAACTGGAGAACACTATTCCTTAGCATTTATTTTGCAAAATATGCTTAGTTTTATATGCTTCAGTGGTTTACAGTGTTTAATTATACACTTGGCAAAGTTACAACCATTACAGAGACAAAGAACATTGCTAGAGCCTTTTAGTGCTTTTGCATATATTTTGCTAATGCTTTTAATACATAAGAAAGCAACAGGCAATAAATCATCATTAAGTGGTTGATTTCTTTCTGGCAATTTAGAAGTTTGGGGGAAATTTTCATGTAACTGGATTATTGAATACATCTTTTATATGCCTAACACAGTAACAGGTACATAGTAGGTGCTCAATGAATAGTAGTTGAAATAAATATTATTCTGTGTTGTGTCTTGAAAAAGCCTGGAGAATTTATCTTTCTTTTCTGTTCTATTAAATAGCCTTTCTTGCTTTAACTGGAACAAAACACGCTGGGGGTGGGGGGTGGGGGAGGTTCTACAAAGATTTCATGTTGCTGTGTATCTTTTTTTAGTTATGGGACCCTATGTGAGAAAGGTCCTGTGTGATGAGGTGGGAGCCCCAGCCAATTCTGCAATAAACTGTGTTCCCCTGGAAGATTTTGGAGGGCAGCATCCTGACCCAAACCTGACATATGCAACGACCCTTCTAGAAGCTATGAAAGGAGGGGAGTATGGATTTGGAGCTGCATTTGATGCTGACGGGGTAAGTAGGAATATTTTTTGCCTGCTGACCTTTTACCATATAATGAGCCAAGCACTGGAAACCAGAGAATTAATGAACACATCTGGGGCTGACATGTATGGGGCACATGGCCCCTAACTGGCACTGCATCTGCTCTTCTGTTTTATGGATAAGTATTGCAACTTAATAGCTGTTACTGTTCTTTTTTCCTGGTAAATGTTATGTTATAAGCAGTTTATTTCTTTTTTAAAAGTATTCATGCACTAAATCCTTATTTATGGCTGGTTTTGTTGAAAGCATATGTCAAGGAGCCAGCTGTTTTAGCAGTTACCCCTGTTCTCCATTATGTTTGGGGGACACAGTGAATTAAGACTATGGAGGCTGCTGAAGCCTGAGGTAGTCATCCACGTGTCAGTAGGTAGGACACAGCCTTAGATGCATCAAGATCCAGGGGCCTACCATATTCAGGGATTTAAAAGAAGGTTTCCCAGGCCCTGTTGGGCCTTGTTCAAGTTGTTTTAGGTTGTTTAAATGTGGGATGGCAGTAAAGTGGCTTGTGATGATTATGGGGATGGGCTGCTAGGAGTGTCTGATCACTGTCACACATTCTTTCCCGCAGGACCGTTATATGATCCTAGGCCAAAATGGCTTCTTTGTGAGCCCCTCCGACTCCCTGGCCATCATTGCCGCCAACCTCTCTTGCATTCCGTATTTCCGTCAGATGGGGGTCCGAGGGTTTGGGAGGAGTATGCCCACCAGCATGGCCCTGGACAGGTAAGCAAGGATGTCACCGAGAAGAATTTCATGGGAGGCCCTGATGTCAGCGTTCCCTTTGCAGGCAACTGTCACTCAGTCTCTCCTACTTCACGGAACTTGTTGAAAGCATGGGAACCTAGAGACGTGGATAATGTGCTGGGTAGGAGCATGGAGAATCAGGTGGCCTGAACTTGATTGTTGGTTCTGCCACTTCTCAGCTATGGGAACTTGAAGCCTTCTTTGATCTCTGTGCCTCAGTTTGCTTATCTTTAAAATGAGGATAATAATAGTATCATCCTTACATGGATTATTAAGAGGTAGGAGTGAGGTGATTCATGTAAAACACTTAACAGAGTGCCTGGTGCATACCTAGTACATACTTCATAAATGTTTAATAATAGAACTGAAAGTGAGGTGGAAAGAATGTGGGTTTTGAGATCAGATTATATTATATAAAAATGCTAGCTTGTATCCTCACTAGCTCTGCAAAAATAGGGATGATTCTGTGTGGATTTTTGTGAGAATGAAATGAGATATGCATGGCAAGTGCCCAACAGGATATTCCCTTGGTATATCAGTGTTAGGTTTCTTTCCCCTTGCCTTACCCATTCCTGCCATCTTTTACCATGTCTTATAAAACAGTGAATTACAGAATCGAATATTTTCAAGTAACATATATTACAGAAGCAGTACTTGTGCATGGTGGAAAGTTAGAAAACACAAAAAAATACGTAAATGTAAACATCATACCTCTCTCCCTGAGTTACCTTTGTTAATAGATAAATGTATATTCCCTATGGATCTCTTTCTATACACATGTAATATACATATATAATTATAAATCGTGTAATATACATATTATATATAATATGTATAATACATAATTTCCTTTTTTAATACCAAAAGGAGGTGTGATAGTACAGACTGCTTTTAACTTGTTTTTTCTTTTCCATCCACAATCTCTAGCTTTGTATGAATGCGTTTTTATGTCATCTAATCCAAGATTATATTCAAATTTTCCCAAGTGTTCCCAAAAGGTCTTTAATTGACTGTTGGCCCAAAGCATCATCCCCTCTAAGACCATACATTGCATCTGGATATGTCCCGTAAGTCTCCTATGACCTAGTGCAGTCCTTTTCTCTTGTACTTACTGACCATGCTTTCGGAGGAGACCTGACCAATTGTCCCGCAGAGTCCCCCCTTCTGGATTTGTGTGGTTATTTCATCCTGGTATTATTCATTCATTCATGAGATAACATTTACATATAGTGAAGTGAGTAGTCTTAAGGGTACAATTTAATGAATTTTGGAAAATGTATCCATCTGTGTAACAACCACCCTGATTAAGATATAGAACATTCCCATCATCCCAAAAGCTCCCCTGTGCCCCCTTCCAATCCCCCATTGGGAACCATGGTCTAGTCTCTATTGCCATATTTAGGTTTTGCCTGTTCTTGAATTTCACATAAATAGAATCATATCTTGTGTACTCGTTTGTTACTCGTTTTTTTATTTAATATACATTTTTTGATTCATCTATATACATTGTATGTATATAATAGTTCATTCCCTTTTGTTGCCGTGTAGTATACCAATGCACGAATATGTCACAATATATTTTTCCAATCTCATGTTGATGGACATTTGGGTTGTTTCCAGTTATTAGCTATTGTGAATCATGCTCCTATGAACATTTTTATACAAGTGTTTTTGTGTACATATCTTCATTTCTCCTGGGTAAATATCTATGAGTAGAATGGTGATTATACGGTTGATGTATGTTTAATTTTACAAGAAACTGCCAAACTGTTTTCCATTTTACACTCTTACTTGCAGTGTATGAGCATTCTAGTTGCTTCCTATCACCATCATCATTTGGTGTTGTCAGTCTTTTTTATTTTAGCCATTGTAGTGAGTGCAAAATATGTTTCATTTTGGTTTAGATTTGTATCGTCCGAATCAATAGTGATGTTGAGCTCATTTTTATATACTTATTGTCCATTTGTGTAACTTCTTTGTTATCTATTTGCTAAATTTAAAAAATTAAGTTGGCTTTTTGTTATTAATTTATAGAAGTTCTTTATATTTTATAGATAATAAGTCTTTTGTGAGGTATATCTATTACAAGTATTTTCTTCCTGCCTGGTGCTTGCCTTTTCATATAATTAATGGTGTCTCTTGATGTGCATAAGTTTTAAATTTTTATGCAGTCCAATTTATTATTTTTTCTTATATGGTTAGTATACAGCTTTTTTGTCTTCTACAAGAAATCTTTGCTTACCCCAAGGTCTGAAAGATGATTTCCCTATTTTTTTCTTCTAGAATAATGGTTTTAATTTTCACATTTAAATCTATGATCATTTTTTAATTAAATTTTGTGGTCTAAGGCAGGGGTCAAGGTTCGTTTAGCCCCATAACCAGTTGTTCTAACACTATTTATTGAAAGGAATTTTCTTTGCCCTTGGTGCCTTTGTTAAAAATCAATTGACCATATATACGTGGGTCTATTTGAGGATTCTCTTTTCTGTTCCATTGATCTATTTGTCTTTCCTTATGCCAATATTACATTGTCTTGGTTTCTGAAGCTTTAAAGGAAATACTGAAATCAGGTGACTCCTGATTTCCTGTTAGCCAAATTAGAAAAAAAAAAAATGTATTCTAGGTCGTTTGCATTTCTATATACATTTTAGAATCAACTTGTCAATTTTTACCGAAGTGTATTGGGATTGTGTTGAATCCATAGAGCAATTTGGGAAGAATTGCATTTTTAATAATATTGACATTTACAGTTCAGGAATGTGGTATATCTCTCAGTTCATTTAGTTTTCTTTAATTTCTCATGCATACTTTGTAATTTAATATCTCATACATATGTTTATTGTAGAGGTCTTACCCAATTTTTGTTAAATTTGTTCCTGAGTATTTTTATATAGTTTGGTGTTATTGTAGATGGAATAGTTTTATAGATTTAATTTTACAGTTATTTGCTGCTGGTAATTAGAAATACAACTAATTTTTGTAAATTGATCTTGTATTCTTCTACCAAAGACGAGAAGAATCACATACATTTTGGATATCCCCCAACTTCTTTCCCTCAGGTGATACTGATATCAAGTTCATGCTGATGAATCAGCTCAGTTAAAATTTTTTGCCTAGCAGCACCAAAGGGTGGGGTGTGTGATTCCATGTTTCTTTTCCCCCCATTTGTCTTTACTTATATCTTTCCTTAAAAAAAAAAAAAAAAAGATTCAGTAAAACTGTAGAGAGTAGGTAAAAAGGAGACCATCTTTAGACATTGAGAACTAAGAGTAATATAGGATCCTGAATGCTAGATATAGGTTATTTAATATTGTAGGAGTGATTTAATAATAACACCTTCTACTTATACAGAACCTTCTAAGTTAGAAAGAACTTTTGTATATTTGATCTCACTTGATCTTTGCAATAATAGTGCGTTATTGGGTAGACATTTCCTCTCAACATATTTAAGATGTTGAATCAAATATCAAACAGGTTACGTGACTTGCACAAGTTTATACAGCTAATAAGAAAATGACCCAGGATTTGAAACTAGGTCTTCTGATTTAGGTTGCTATTGCATCTGCCCAGTAACTGCAACTTAATTAGGATGGTCCCTGAGAAACCAGTTGAGAATATTGCCCAATTTTTCTGTTGGGTAGCCAGCAACTCTCCAAACCCTGGCCAGTAGAGGCTGGTTTCATTCTGATAACAAAAACCATTTGTCCTCTTTTCTCGTGGAAATTTCCCAGTGGTTCTTGATTTCACTTTATCCCCCCTTCCCAATAAATCTTTGTTTCAGTCAGAAACCAGAGGCTTTGCCTAGAGATTTCACAAAGGACCTGTTCTGATATGTAAGTGACCATTTAAAAGGATTATTCATGCTTGCTGGTTGGGATTCAGAATACTGTGGGGCTTTGACGTGGTGATTTGTTTTGGGTATTTGATCTGGTATGTAGCTCCCAGGTGGATTCTCATGATGGACACTTTATAATCTTCCTTCTTAGGTAAAATAAGTGCAGCTTCAAAATCTTACGTTAACAGTGGTTTCCCATGTAGGTTATTGTTTAAACATTAATAAAATCATCAGAATGTGCCCATAAATGCCAGGCCCTAGGAGAAAGACAGCTGAGTAGTTGAGAAACATTAAATGATGCACTTGCCTGAACTCCTGGGATTCCAGAATAAGGGGGGCCTGCACCCTTGAAACTGATGAATTATTCAGACAAGCTTTTATTGTTCACAGATAATTGTTGTTCCCTGAGGGAAGACTTTCAGTGTCTTTCATTTCTACCCTTACAGTGTCACTACAACAAGGATTCCATTTATCCTGGAATAATACAGTTTCAGCCTTGAAAATGGCATTCTTTTGGGGCTTTGTCATTCTGAATGTGCCTGATTTGTGACTACAGATGAGTCTGTGTTGCTGTAATCATTTTGGCTCAAATGATTTGAGAAGTAAAGCACATTCAAAGTATATTTGTGGCCCAAGGTCTGTCTCTACCCCACAGGTATTTGTGGAGGTATTAAATAATCCTCTGTTACCCTTCAGTAATATTTATGAAGAGCCCATCTGTGCTTTGGGCTATGCTGAATGCTGTGTGAAACAAGGCAAACACATGCAGACTTGAGCCCTCCTCATTAGTGATATTTACAGCTTCAAACAAGCTACCACCTTTGGATACACTGCAAGGGAGCCAGATCTAAACTGTAGGTTTTGACTACAAGGGAGGTCATATAAAGTCCATCACCCGTAAATATGGTGGTGAAAGGAATTAATGCTGTTCTACCCTCCTTTTTGCTCTGTGTGCCATCCCTGCCCACCATTTTCTCACTCAAGAATTATTTGTGAAGGGCTTAGATATGGTCCCTTGCCCTGATGGAGCTTACAGTCTAGTGGAGAAGACAGACAATAACAAGTTAAAAAGAATAAAAGAATATATATATATATATATATATATATATATATACACACACACACACATATATATACACACACATACATGTATATATATGTATAAATTGTGTGTGTATACATATACACATATATTTATACAAATAAATAAATAAAATAAATTGTAACACATGCTCATGGGAAATGAACTTGGTGCAGTAATAATTGGTGGGTATGAAACATCCTGCTTAGATAGGGTAGCTAGGAGAGGACTCTCTCAGGAGGCTATGGGTAGGAATCAAAGATCAGAAAGATGCAGCTGGGCTTGGCTATTACTCTAGGATCAGAAATGGCCCATAAGGCATTGTGTAAATACTTATTTTTCAGAATGTAGTCTACAGCTATTTGTTGCCATTCTGCAGTCTGAAATATATACTGCAGCTTTATCTTGAACATATTCAGCTGGTCTTTGGAATCCAGACAGTGTTAATCCTGCAAGTATGCAAGCATCTACTGATCTGTGATGACCTTGATCCTTACTGCATCCTTTAGATCTGTGCTGTTTTGTCTCTAAGATCAATCACGATAGACTACAGTAATGGGAGAGAGCTTGATACAAGCTAATACCTAATTACTTAGTCTCTATACGTTGCTTTTGCTACAGAATGATGGGAATTATTGTGCCTCAGCAGATAAAAATGTTCAAGTGTATTTATATTAAAAGAAAAGAAAAAAAGAAAAGAAAGCCTTTCATTATACGAGTTACTGCTCTGAAATTATCCATAGCCGATTTAGTCAGAGTCAAAGCAGAAAAGAGATGGCACTCTTCCTACAGATAATTTAATAATAACTTAATAACCTGGTCCACAGAAGTGTGGGTAAAGTTAAAGACACCCCCCAAAATCAAGAATAGATGAAGAGGTAGCACAGGACTCCCAATAGCAGAAGCTGTTAATTCTCCTAGGACAGAAGGTTCACGGGGAAGTATCAGGGTAACCAGGGGCAAGGTAGCTTGAGCTCTGAAGTTGTGAAAGATGGGCTGTCAGAGAGGAACGGAGCTTGTCAGGGAGGTGTAAATACCCTTCCTTCTCTGTTTCCCCACCCTTCAATCTTCTGCTAATGCTTCCTATTGGCCAAAGCAGCTGGAAGCCAGAGGGCAACCTGTGGAACTCAGCCTCCTAGGGAAGAGAGTAGAGCAGAGATGGGCATTGACTGAAATGGAACTTCCACTGGACAAATTTGAGAAGATTGTTCAATGATGACTATGATTAACTTAATTCTCTATGCCTGATATCCAAAACAAGGGAAGGAGAAGATGAGACTGGGAGATAAGGCAGTAAAGATTACCAAAAAGATTGGCTATTGTGCTGGTTGTGCTGGTTATTCTTTATTTGCCCCTTTTAACACTTTGGTCCAGTTTTCCGCTGCTATTTTAATTTTTCATTTCTCATATTACTAATGAATTTGAGATCTCTTCATATACTTGTTAAATTTGGGGGGTTTCCTTTTCTATTAATTGCTTGTTTCTGTCCTTTTGTCCATTTTCCTATTTAGCATTTTTAAAATTGATTTGCAGGCATTCACTATATATTTTAGATATTAAACCCTTGTCATTTAGGCACCTCTAATAGTCATCTTTTTTTTTTCAGATAAAAATTTACCCCTGAGTTCTATATCCACATTGCTGTCCATAGATAACTCTGTTATAGATAATGCAAATTTAATATGTATAAATAGCAACTTTTCTGATTTTCCTGAAAAATTGCTCTTCTTTTTTGTATTTACCACCTGGGTGAATAATATGAGGTGTGATCAAACAATACAGTGAATATTTAAATTAAAAACTATTACATTAAAAGACACATTGCCATTAATCCCCCTCATAATACTCCTCCTCACTTTGAACACATTCATACTATCATTCTTGCCCCTTTCTGAAGCAGCTCTGGAAGTCCTCTTTCGTGAGTGTCTTTAGTTGTGCTGTTGTGGCTGCCTCAATGTCCTGAATCATTTTGACTTTGGGGAAGAGCCAGAAGTTGCATGGTGCCAGATCCAGTGAATAAGGTGGATGAAGACACACCATAATTGTTTTTATTTGACAGAAATTGCCATATACCAGAATTGATATGTGACACGGAGCATTATCGTGATAGAGGATGATTTATGGCACACTTTAAAACTCACCTTCTCTTAACCATAGCTCACACCCAACTGACTGCACCGAACTAGTTGAAACTTGTCACACACTGTTACTAAGGTTTGGTGCACCACTTCCTGTATTGAAGATCCCTGCCTTTCAGTTGGATGGCACTCAGCAGCACCATTCACTGTATTTTGTGATCACAATGGAAAGGAAAGACTCCATGTCACACATGGCTTCTGGTGTATGGCGATTTCTGTCAAATAAAAACAATGTGTCCTCATTGACCTTGTTCACTGGATCTGGCACTGTGCAACTTCTGGCTCTTCCCCAAAGTCAAAATGACTATGAAAGAAAAATATTTTGAATCACTTCGTGCCATAGAGGCAGCCATGACAGCGTGACTAAAGACACTCACAAAAGAGGAACTAGTTCAGGAAGTGGCAAGAATGATGGCATAAGTGTGTTCAAAGCAAGGGGGAGGGAGTATTTTGAGGGAAATTAATGGCAATGTATCTTTTACTGTAATACATTATTTTGTAATTTAAGCATTCACCGTATTGTCTTACCACATCTCGCATATACCTAAATCATAAGCCTTGGAATCATCCAAGACTTCTGCTTCTCCCTCATTCCCAATGTACCATAGTCATCGAGTCCTATTAGAAAACTTGCTTAAATGTTTCTGAATCATTTTTTTTCTTTATCCCTACTTTTACTTTTTTAGTTCAAGTTCTCATAATTTTTTGCTTGAACTATTACAATAGGCGATCTGGTCTCCCTGCCCTCAGACCTCCCCGTCAGTCCATATTCTGGACCACTCCCAAGGTCAATTGTTCTAAAGCAGAGAGGCACGCATCTTCCTTCCTTGCTAAAAATCTGTTGAGGGCCTCAAATGCCTGAAGAATGAGTCCCCATCTCTGGGTTCTAAAACATGCATAATCTCCTGGTTATGATTATGTCACTCGTGCCTACATTTCTTCCCCACACTCTACATGTGTTGTGCTGCTTACACGTCACCAAATTTTGTGACTTTAAACACTGTTGTGTCTTTGCACACGTTGCTCTCTTTCCCTGAAATGTGTCCACTTTGCCCCACCCCATCCCATTTTATTCTTCCTTACCTTTTAAGGCTTGAGTCAAGTATCACCTTCTTGTAAGTCCTCCTTTGGTATTGTGTTTCCTCCACCCCAAAGCAGCATATGGAACTTGCTCTTCATAGATCACTTTATCACAGTTGTCACAGGCATTGAAAACATGGATCTGTTTTCTCATGTCCTGTGAGGCCCCTGAAGGCAAAGGTTTTACCCAGTGCCTGGCACAGAATTGATTCTCAATAAACATTTATTAAGTGAATTAGATTTCTTCCCTTTTTTTGATACCTTTTACTTGGGAGAAAAAGCAACTAGAACTCCACAGATCTAATCACATAATTCTAAAAGTTAACTATTATGAACTACCAATACACTTCTTTTGACTCTTGCACAAAATAAATTGTCAGTGTCATCACCTGGTTGTACATGAAAGTGTGCCTGAATGATAAGAAGAAAATGAATGATGCATAATTGCACAATCATCTATGGATATAATAAAACTGTGCCTGATTTATGGTTTTCATTTACATTTAGTTAAGTTTTATAGTGAGTCAGATTTAAAGTGTGGAGATATGTGTATTGATTACAACTTCATCAAGGTTAGATAAAAGGAAGCAACCACATAGCAGTTGTTTTCTAGTCAATAATTAAAAACTCACCACAGCCTGAACTTACGCTAAGGATTTTTTATTTCATGTGTTGGTGAGTAGGATGAAAAATGGATTTCTTACTAGAACATTTAGAGGATACCTTGTATTACCTTCCTCTATGACATTGGTGTTTACCTATTGGAAAGGATGCTGACACTGATTCAAGTCTGTTATTTGGTGTTTCTAAGAGTTGATGTCTGATAAGCAAGTGATTTCATACCTTCATTTAGTAGAGGGCATTTATGAATTAATTGGCTAAAGTGAGAAGAACAAATTGTTAACATTTAAGACTAGAAGCTGCAGGAGCTCTGGAGATGTTGGATAAACCATCTTTTATTCAGTTGTTCTAAGCCATCTTGGGTTTCTGCTGAGTTAGTTAGAAAAACAATTTTAGATAAGCATTAAGTGACCTGAGTTCCAAAATATGTAGTCATCATCACCCTCCCATGTGAACTAAAAGACTAACCATTTTTAGAAGTCAGTTCTCTCTTGCCTGCTCCACTTGCAAGGACTCTTTACCACTTGTTGGTTCTGTTTCTAGAAAAGGATAGTCATTGTTAAAGCTGTTCAGTATCCTATTCTCAGCCATTCCACCAACCCAGCCCTCCTTGGCCTTTGTCAAATCACTTTGACCATGGGTAGAATCAGCTAGTACTGAAAGAAGCCCCTAATACCACCCTGGGCAATTGGGGATTAAAGACCATTTAAAGCAGGGATTCCAATGGCATCCAGTCATTGGACATAGAACATATAACTCAGTGCAAGCAGTTCCTCGCTCTCCAGTGGGAACATTGACTTTATGGCCCGCCTTTATTTATAATCTCAGCTTTGTTTTCTGGAGGGTCCATTTGGTTAAATAACCTTCTTCCTTTTTTTTTTTTAAACTTATGACAAAATATTTATACAATTTAAAAATCAATTTCATTCATTGCTGCAAAGAGGCATGAGGTAATTTTTTGGGCTGATAAAAATGTTCTATATCTTGATTGTGGTGCTAGTTACACAGCATAGTTATACAACTATATATATAGTTATATATGTAGTGTTGACATATACTCGTATGTATACATATGTGTGTGAGTACATATATGTGGATGTCAGGATTCATGGGCTATATACTTAAAATTGACAAATTTTATTTTATGGAAATTATACCTTGATAAAATTGATAAAAATAATCAAAACCTATTTGTTTAAAAACAAAACAAAGTACCACTTTTGGGCTTTCCTTTATGATTGGGGTCAGGTATCAACACCCGCTATGAATGACTTTAGCTCCCAGCGTGCAGGGTTGTATTTACTAGACTGTCAGTAGACATTGTCCAGGTGCAGGTAAGTTGAGTGGCCTTTGGAATTGCTGTCCACTCTCTATGGTGAGTTAGAATATTAACATACTACCTGCAATCTTGTCTTCTTTAGAAAAGACTTTATTTATGTTTAGAGTCAGAGGTTCTAAGATTTCCAGGTCATTAGTCAAATTTATTGGTGGCGTAAAAAATACAAGGAAGATAGGATAGTCTAGTGTAAGTCTGAAACATATGCGTTGTCAAGCCGCCAGAAAAGCTTGGCACTTGACAGTGCTTTTAAATGAAGGAGGATGATGATAAATCACCCTAGGCCTGAAGATCCTTCTGGAGTAAAAGAGCATATACTTTTCATGTGTGCTTTGTATTTTAAAATGAATTTTGTAACTCTAGCAAAAAAAGTTTTAAAACGCATTTTAAACCCCAACCTCACAGGGTAGTGTTAAGTTGGAACAGTGCTTAAGTGATCACTAAATATCATCGATTTCACTTTACCCGTCAGTCTGAAGGAAGAACAGTATGTAAGGGTGGATCAAGAAGCTGCCCCAAAGTTTTGCCTTCTCTGCAAAGAGTAAGAGGGTAAATGTATTTTTATTCACAGTGAAATCTATTACAATATTCTGTTAGATTTTCACACAAACCCTCAGAAGTATTTGAGTCCGGCACTATTATCGACATATTATTTATAGGAAAAATATGTTGAGAGGTGATGTAACTTATCCAAGGTCACACAGAAAGAAAGAAGCAGTCAAAACTGATGCTGAATTGTCTGATTCCAAGCCTCATAATTTCTTTACTGTTCCTTATTGTTAAGAGCAGGAAAATGTTCTAATTGTACCTTGAGTGAATCATTTATGTGTGTGTGTGTGTGTGTGTGTGTGTGTGTGTGTGTGTGTGTGTGTGAACCTATATTGCCCACAGGGTGGTGTATGACATTAAGACAAGCAAAATTAATTTCAATCCCAAGGTGTTGTGTTATTTTGATCTTGAACATCACTACTGTTCAGTAAAACTCTGGAAGAAGCAGTTTCCTGGCTTTAACTCAAAACTTCCAGGAAAATGTTGACTGGAGTTCAAGCTAAGGTTTGAATCTTACACCCTTGCCTCAGAATCGGCTTGAAGTACTAAGATCACCAGCATTGGCTGCACAAAAAAAACATTTATCAGGTTTCAGCAGCTTTTCTCTGTTACAGTCTATGTAAGTGGGTTAAGCAGATATGATTCCTTCTCTCTAAGAGTTTTCAATCTCAGACAGACTACACTGATGACCAGAAACATAAAAGATACTGATTAAGTATCTTGAACTCTTTTAGTAAATAATGTGTTAGCAGTTGGGTACAAGATGTCCATGCTTGGGGAAAAAAAAGAAAATAAATCTTGTCTGCCCCTGTCAACCTGCCTTGCACAGACCTGGGGATCAGACCTGGGGACCCATTTGTCTCGTCTCCGATCAGGTTTCTACCTGAGGTTTAAATTTATCGTTTGAAATTCCAAGTTCTTTTAGAGTGCCCGATTGCATCAGTGGTTTATCTTCTAGCATGGAGGGAAACTCTTTGGTGAGTTCGTGCCTGTATTTAAGAATGCAAGATCTTTATCCAAGACTCACAGAGAGATCAGTCAGAATCTTTGCGCTGGACTGAGAGAAAACCGGCTGAAATGGGCCTAAATAATAAAGGGAATGTGTTGCCCAGATAACTGAAGTAGAGTTGGCCTCAGGTAAACCTAGCTTCAGCAGCTCAAGTGATATTACTATTTGACCTGGAAATTCCCACTCTGTTCTGCCTTAGAAGACGTTACTGGAATCCTCAGGCTCCCTGCCTTTGGCTCGTCAGCTTCTCCTTTTGGGGGAAGCAAACATCTGTGGGATTTCCTGGCCTCACACTCTTGAATTACATTGTCTATGAGCATGAGAGACAAAGATTTTTTAGAAAGAAGCCACTGAAAACATCTCCTTAAGTCTTGAATTTGGTCACGGTTTGTACCATCTCTGACCCATAGACTCACTGAGACCGTAAGGGATGGGATAGATCGAAAATCTTAAGCCCCTTTCCCTTTTTGGGTAGAGCAGGGAGGAGGGTCATTCCTTCTCAAACCAGATAACTGAGTATGGATGCAGTTGTTCTACCAAGCAAGGTCTGTCTTTACTCCTTCCAGGAGTAACTGCAACAACTTCGGGGCTCAACAGGGGGCACAGGGATGTGAGCTAGGGGAGGGCATTGGGGTGCAGTTCTGGAGGGAGAATTCGGGGCCATTGAAGAACTCAAGATGCCCTTCTCGTTACCTCCTCATCTCCCTGCAAATCCACTGCTGCTTAGAATACCAACAACTGACCTGGGTGTTAGGCTTTGAATGGTGGTGCCAGCCTGTGATCCTGGCATATGCTCGTGGGGTCACCTGTCCTACTGTCCCATCCTCACCTCTCTATTCCTTTCTTTCTTCCTCCTTGTTTGCCTCCCTCCCTCTTTCCTTCCTTGCTTCCTTCCTTGTTTTTCCTTCCTGCATTCCCTCTCTCTCTCTTTACGGACCTTCTACTTTATGATTTTCCAAAAAAAAACGTTTTTTAGCGCCTACTGTGTGCGAGGCACATTGCTGGTTCTGGACCTCGCTGCTGAGGTTCGTCTTCTTTTCCACATCCCTTCTTCCTCTATCAAACTTCACTGTCAACCAAGTTTGTTTTCTATCTATAAGGTGTTCTGCTAGCCTTATAGAGGCCCATGACTTCAACCTGTATGTCGAGTTATCAAATCATGATGCCTTTTTGTCCTACAGATGCCTTGTACAGATTCTCCTACCTATGTTTAGGAGGGGAGTTCACTAGTGAAGCCATCTGGTCCTGGACTTTTGCTCTTGGGGAGGTTTTCGATGATTGTTTCAATTTCCTTACTGTCGATAGGAGTGGGAGCGAGAGACTGTGTGTGTGTTCGAGAGAACATAGGTTAAGGAGTGCGAACATGTTTGCCATTTGCCGACCAATGTCCTCAGATTAGCTCATGCATGAAATGGGACTTCCATTGGCCTCTGCATCCAGACTACCTAGGTTTGCATTTTGACTCCTGCTCTTTGGCCTTGTGACCTTGGGCTGGTTCCCTAACAGGGGCTCTGCTGCTAGAGGAGGATAATGACAGCACCCCTGTCATTGGGGATTAAATGAGGTAATATGTAGGCAGTGCTTAGATCAGTGCCAGCCCACAGTAAGAACTCAATGAAGGTTTGCTATTGTCATGATGACAGAGTTTTATAGATAACAAACCAAAGGACAGGCGGTGGATTCTAAGGAGTAGTCTCCAGTTTTTCCACCTTAAGGAACTGTGACTAAACTTTAAGCAGTGACTATGCTTAGATCCTGTATTCCCTATGTACAAAATAGTGATTGGATGGTATTCCTTGTTGTGGGTCCCCCACATTTCACTGTATAACAAAGTTTTTCGATGACTACTCTGTGACCCTCAAATATCTCATTTCGCTAGTTTTTCAGATTATCTTGTAAATAATGATCGTTCATTTTCTTTAGCTCTTTAATGTGTATGTCAAACCTTTCAATTAGGGACTCCGGATTAGACCCATTGCCTTTTTATTAGTATCCTTTAAAGTTGTTACACATTAGAAGCTCTTTATTAACTAACTCTATCTAAAGTGCTTCCCTAGAAAACATATTGCACCCTGGAAGCCCTATCTCTTTAGAAAAAGTGTCTTTGTGGGAAAACAGACGGTTTCTCTCCTTCTTCCTTTTTTTTTCTTTTTTTGAGCACACCTGTGTCTGTCTGTATGCTGGCTAACACCATGAAACCTCCGTATGGAGCTCAAGGTTTTCCCCTACCACTAATTCTGATGATAGGATTTTAACTTTGTGTTGTATACACATCCCATTAACACATGTAATATGATTTGTTTGCATAATGTAAGTTCTTGCCCATTTCATTGTAGTTCATAGTTCAGTAGTTTAGCCCAAAGCTAAAAAGGTAAAATAAGAAAAACATACTCTGTGATTTACCAGTATGTGGGGATGAGAGGGGAGATTCCTGAAAGTGGCTTTTTATTATTAATGTAACACTAACTGCTTCCTTTCTTAACATTAGCATCTCAGTCCCAATTTATTGCTGTAGTGGTTGTTTCCTGCTTTGATAATGACTTTTTAAAAATTCATGAGTTCCTCTTTAGTTCCTTTATCTATAGATCCATTAGCCAGTTCCTCTAGCGTACACTAGGGAGGTGGAAGGGTGGCCATTCCTGCCCAAATGGGGTTTATTTACTTGACTGTTAACAAAGCAGGTGGGTGCCAGGAGGTGAGCAATTTGAGAATGAGAGCTAATTTGCACGAGGCCGTTTGGATTTGTAGAAGAAGCTTCCATTTGAAGGCCAACTTCCGCAGTAGGTCATAGACCAGAGGTTGGGTTGTGGCCCTGGGGCGCGTGGCACTGAGCCCGGTGGGGCTGCTTAGAGGGCGATCTCATGTGTGATGTGAGTGTGTGACTGTTGGCACATCCGACTTTACTGCTGAGTACCATCCCTTCTCAAAGCCTGGCTCACACCTGCTGAAAGGGAAGGAGTCAGGGCTGGTGTAGTGGCTCTTCTCCACAGAGCTCCCAGGGACCCACATTCCTTCTCCCTCATTGCTCTGCCTCCCTTGGGTGTAGCCTTTGCCATCCTGTTTCAAGACAGCAGGAGCTCCAACACCATGTCTGCCTTTTAGGCAGCTGCTGGAGCAAAGGATACTAAGAAGGGTAAAGAAAATAAATATACTATCTGTCTTTCAAAGGGGTTCACAGAAGTGGAGAGTTAACACTTTTGATTATATTCTATTGGCCAGAACCTACTGATTATGGCTACATCTGGCTACAAAGGAAGCTGGGAAATGGAGTCTTCATTCTGAATGGCTGTGTGCACAGCTCAAAATCAGGGGTTTTCCTATCAAGAAAGAAAGGGAGACAGGTTATAGAGGGACAGCTAGCGGTCTCTGCCATAGGTTTAAATGATGTCCTAAACCTTTGTGTAGAATATTGTAGTCTATGAAGATACAGAACATTGTTTTCTTTAATCTTTGACCTACTGAAATCTTCTTTGTTTCTTTAGACTAAAGAATTTAAGATGATA
Organism: Rhinolophus sinicus; assembly: GCF_036562045.2. Taxonomy (NCBI): domain Eukaryota; kingdom Metazoa; phylum Chordata; class Mammalia; order Chiroptera; family Rhinolophidae; genus Rhinolophus; species Rhinolophus sinicus. Next base: position 141,169,521 of record NC_133754.1, read on the forward strand.
GCATAAACTATGACGATGATGATATTAATGATGATGAGGGGGAAGAGGAGGGTTATTTATATTTAAAAGACAGAAGACATAGCAACTCGCAACCTAATGAGAAAAGTATTATTTCCCCCATATTATAAATAATATGATGCTCAGAGTGGGAGAAACCCACTAAGGTGGCACCAGTCCTTACCTATGGAGTTATGATATGGCAACAGAGATTGGGACGCATAGTTTTGGGGAGGCAAGCAAGGTGGTTTTTAGTTGCAAGTAACAGAAAACTGAACTCCAAGTGACTTAAACAGTAAAGGAAAGGTGTTTCTCACATATAAAACATCTAGAAAGAGCTAGCTCCAGGGTGGTTAGGGTGGGGAGTTATTTCATGGCCTCAGCATTGTCATCAAGGAGCCAGATTCTGTCATCCTCAGGATGTGGTCTTTGTCCTTGGTGAGCTTTCCTCATGGCACGGTTCCAGCAATTCTAGCAATTTCCCCCACATATCACATGGTCTTATGGAAGAAAAAGGACTGCCTTTTATTTATGTGTCTTTTTAAAGTCAAGAAAACTTTCCCCAAAGCCATCATCTAGTCCACTATTTGTCCTGTTCTATAGTATGTTCACCTTTGCTGAGGATAAGTTAAAAAGTCATGGTTCTGTTTGTGAGGAAGTCAGCAAAAGTGGTTTTGGGTGGGCAACTGTCAGCACCTGCTCATTCATTTAAATTATTTGCCCACTATTAAAAGACATTCTAGAATGATGCATGTTTCCCTGAAAATGTCATTGCCCTTGACGTCACTTGGTTATTACAGTTTGTTCACTTACTCATCGATAAACATTTATTAAATGCCTTCTCTGGATTAGATAGTGTTATAAGAGAATACCATTCATGCTTTCTCTCAAAATAATTTATGATTTAGTGAGAGAGAGAGAGAGAGAGAGAGAGAGAGAGAGAGAGAGCTCTCCTGAGCAACATTTACCATACCATGTGAAGAATGCCATAAACAGGGGCCATGAGAACACATGCAGAGGGGAAACTCCACTTTCGTTGGCCTGGATCAGAATCAGGACTTGTGGCTATAATGGAACTTTTTTCTCTCAGGTTATGACTGTGTCTCATGGGAAGCCCTTGAACGAGCTCTTTGGGAACAGGGGCCACACTTCATGTTTTACCTTTGTTTTTAATCACAGTATAGTGCTTTGACCTCTGTAGCTGCTCAGTGCAGTAAGCAGTGGTGAGTCAGGTCAAGAAAAAACATTCTGGAGAAAACTATTCACTGTGAGTGAAAAAGAGCTACAGGGTGATAAAGGGTATGAACTTTAAAAGCATAATGGCCAGAGTTCAAGTGTGATCTCTACCATTACTTAGCTGTATAAATGTAGGGAAGTTACCTAACCTCTCTGTGCCTATTTTCTTTTCTGTCAAATGAAATTAGAGCACATAACCTTATTAGGTTGTCATGCAACTTGAATGGAATAATCTATGTAAAGTGATCAGCACAGAATAAGCATTTAATGAATATTAGCTGTTATTATGGCTTAATAACATTCTGCCTTATTGTTTCCTCCCTCATAGAAGTGAGCGTCCTGGGATTAACAGACATTTATAATCTGATTCAGATAATATCACATGCTAATATTTCCTACATTCTGTCTGCTCAGTGTTCTCTAATTCCTAAAATAGGAAAGAGTGCATTGTTGAAGAGTTGCCAATTTTTTTTCCACAGCAGGCTGGGTCTTCCTTAATTGACGAAATCACCCTTTGTTGATGGGACCCATTTCCACAGGAATTTTTAGATCTTCTCAGGGCTCCTGCTCTGGATGCCACCCTCCCAAGCCCAGAGGTATTAGGTATTTTTAAGCCAAGAGTGTCAACTGGTCATAGCAGCCACATGTCAGAGACTGTGTTTCCTCTAATTGGCTTCAGAGGCCATTTACTGAATAGTGCCTTCCTTTTATAAAACTATGTGTCATGTTCCATTTATGAGAAGGGTACAGTATTAAGTTATTTAGGGCTAACAGACCTACCAACTGGAGCAATTCTGTGAAGAAGAAATCAGTTTCATGGAGGCCCTTGGTCTTGTGTGTGGCTTGAGGAGATTGAGGACGCTGATGTGCTCTTTGGGGAGCGATTCACAGTTTGACAGGAAACATCTGTTTTAATCTGCTCTAGTATCAAAACAATCGATATGGTGGGAAACCTGTCATTACTGTGTGGGTTCCATTTCTCAAGCCAGGACTTGGCCTGAGTTCGGGGCTGTTTGGACAGGCAGTACTATGTGATCCCATTTGTCAAAATACGGACATAGTAAGCAACATTATTTTGAGAGTGTCCTGGGGCTATTTCTTTTAAAGGAAACTTTCCTTCTAAACCTGTGTGACTTTCTCTTCATTTCTCTCTCTTTTCATTTATATTTTCTCTCAGCACAGTTTCGTCTGGGTTTTAATTATGAGTGAACCCTTCTCAACTTTAATTCTATCACCGCATCCTCTCTCATGAGTAAGAATCGCTCCCTGTGGAGGAGGGTATCAAAATATCTGGGAAACAAGTGTGCAAACACTCAAACTCACATATACTCACACTCGCAAAATTTTAGAGATTATCATCTACCCCTTAATGTATATCTGCCTCCTCTCCCCATCTTCAGAATCACTGCCTAGAATTAATTAAAGATGCTGTTTCTTTAGCATTATGGAATTGGTGTGCAGGGAAAACTGTCTCATTTTTCATTATTTGAAAGAGTAAAACTGGTATCTGATACTTAAAATTGGCCTCTGGAGAATTCAAGGAATTCAAAGGAATCTTATTATATCAGTGCATTTATGATACTAATCAGTTAAAAGTTATTACACTGCTAATAAAATATGAAGTGTAGATTCATAGTACTGAGTTCCCATTAGCTCCACAGTCAGTTTTTAAATTCTAGTGCCCATAATATCCTAGGAATTGTGAACAACTAATGATGGGTCACAGGAGCTGATGTTCTTGACAGAAAAACAGTCACATCCAGATAAAATCAAGGCCTCTTTTCACCCATTCTGGTATAGGGTAGACTGATTAATCAAATGACATTGGAATGGCCATGAATTGTATCATGGGCGTCCCCTCACACTACCACTTGAGATAAATCAAGGCGCTTCCAAGTTCTTTTTTGTTGACTTTGGCAATAGGTCCAAATGAAAGACAACGGAAAGATCTTTAACTGATTACTTTCTCCTTTCTTCCTACCTAATAGCTTGAATGCATATGTATTCCAGATGTTAGTCTCATCCCATGCAGACAAATTCATTTATTTTCTCTTTACCAACATCCTCTACCCTGGTCAGGCTGGTGTCTACACTGCTCTGGGCCAGGTTCTGTGCACAGTTTGGAGGGCAGGCCTGCAAGGAAATGATAAGACACACTCTCTGCCAAAGATAACCTCAAAGCCCTGAAGGAGGTACAGATGAGTAAACCAATAATTACATAAATAATGGTTACAAGGTACATCGGTGACATGAACGAGTGAGAAATCAACTTTGCTTAAGATTGGAAGGGTGCTGGGCAGAGAAGACTTAAAAGAGGAGGGGGTATTGGGAGAGTGTATTGAATAGAAGGTTTGGAGAATAGGAGTTTGTCTGCTGGACGGGAAAGAATTAGAAGAACATGACAGGCAGTAGACAGCAATCAATAAAAAGGTGTGAGGCATAATGTATTAAGGCTCATGAGGAGACTGACAGGCATGATTTTTCTGGAGCATTTGTTGCAGGACTCATGGAGGCACACACCTAATAAAACAATGGGAAGGAATGATGCTAGAAGAGTAGCCAAGGGAAGGCCACAATGGTATCTGCTGAGACCTGATCCTTCGTGTAATGGGGAAGCCAATTCTCTGGACCTTCCCACATTCCCAGCAAAGTCTGTCTGGCTTCCTGTCCCCTTATTCACTGGTCATTCAAGACCTAGCGCTGTCTAGTGTCCAGTTTCTCCTCACATGCAGATGGAAAACCTGGGCCAGACTGAAGTCTGAAGACCTAGAGAACCCAGCTGAGCTCTGAGCAATGTGGGATGTGCCTATAGCCCTGAGGGAGAGGAACTGAAGTGCATGTTCTGGGAAGCAGGGTTCAGGGAGACCCCGAAGCTAAAGACTGGCAGGGGAATTCAGGGCAAAGACCTGCAAGGGAATTCAGGTGAGAGCTTCAGGATGGGAACTGGGGACACCTGACCGCAGTTTAAGGTATTCAGAGCAAGCCTGGAACCTAGAGGAATTCCCTGAGATACAGGAATGTGGACAGCTGAAGATATGGCCTTGACCATGGGGAGAGAGGTTGCTCTTAGGGGCAGGAACAGACTTGGCTTACACACAACTCGGATTCATTTCACCATAATACTTCTTTCATTTTCACCCAGTTGGAATTTATTGAACCCCCCTTGGTACTATGGAGTATACTGTTTATGCTTTTAGTAATTATAGTTTACCTTGTTTCATAGTATTTTTCTATATTTCTGCTTCAACTCTTGATTATAAATTTGTTAAGGCGGGGAATGTGGTTTATTTCAGACATCTACCTATCATGCTTTAAATAATATTTTAGACAAAGCATATATAAATATACAGATACATTTTTGTTAATTGAATGAATTCCATCCTCTTTCAGAATAGAAATTGTGTTTTCCAGGACTTGGAAATTATTCCAGGAGAAGTCAGTATTTTTGAGATTTTGAAATGACTGGCTATCTTAGTCTGTTCTGGCTGCTATAACATATCACAGATAGGGTGGCTTATAAACAACAGAAATTAACTTCTCACAATCCTGGAGGCTGGAAGTCTGAGGTCAGTGTACCAGCCTGGTCAGGTAAGGGCCCTCTTCCAGGTTGCAGACTTCTCATGGTGTCCCCACATGGTGAAAGGGGCTAGGAAGCATCCTGGGGTCATCTTCTTATAAAAAGAACACTAATTCCATTTATGAGAGCTCTACCCTCATGACCTAAGCACCTCCTAAAGACCTCTCTCCCCCGTCCTAATACCATCACACTGGGCATTGGGATTTCAGCATATGAATTTGATGGTGGGGAGAGAGAAACATTGAGACCTTATTGTGCATACTTATGGAGAGATGTAGGATCTGAGAATTCCTTTCACAAATGCTCAGCCTGTCTGATTATTGGTTAGCCAATGACTTCCTGCCATCCACATACAAAAGAGAAAATTCAGTATTAGGTGTAATGCTTTGAGTGCAATGGAGTCCACACAAGGAGTTATGGATTGCTCTTTTGGGATTCCTCCATGAGTGCCTCATGAGAGTTGGTGTGTAAATACCCTAGCTCCCGTACCCCTCAGTGCAATCCTGAGGCATGTTTTCACAGGCTCCCAGGGTGTCTGGGCAGAAGTAGGTTTTAATCATCTGCTGCCATAACTGGCTTGAGAACCCGACATTTATTAACTTTCTTCCCTTCCCCCTCTTGCTTACCTTCTCCCCTACCTGTGTTCTTTCCATTCCCCTCCACTCCCCACTTGAATCCTTGTTTAAAAATTCAGGTCTGCTCCCAGGCAACCCAAACTAAGACATCAGGTGTTTTGATTCTTTTTCTCCTTATTTGGTGTCCATATATTTTAAAGCCCCAACAATTTCCCCTAAATATTCAGATCCAATTATTTGTACGTGGCATAGGAAAAGTAGGTGAGAAAATTAAGGCATGCAGAGAAATGTTGCACAGTTGCAGTGGGATAACTCAGACATGTACCCAGCCCTAGGGGGTTATCTCAGGTCCCTCTAAGCAGGAAGTCTCAAAGGGAGTGTTTCTAGTTTTCATGATTATGTGTGATTTTGTTATTTTATGAAATACACTGCTATGCGACTCTGTTGAGGAAAGACACTTGATAAAGCTAAGCATACATCTGCTGCAAAGGGAATTTTATCTCAAAAATGCTACTTCCTTCTCAGCTCTGAATGTTGACAGATTTTCTTTCCTCATGGTGTTCAACAGGTTGGCTGGAAAGCCAGGATCAAATACCAGTGGGAGGTGTGAAGGCCGGGCAAGCTCAGGTCCAATGAGTACACCCTTCTTTTGCTCAGTTTTCCACCCCGATAAAATAACCACCCTCTTAGGGGATACAGGCCTGCTGAGTGTCTTTATACTGTCTGCAGCAAAGCTGGATGAAGTAGATACAGCTTTTAAATTATGTTTAACAAAAGGTCCCATGCAATAGGGTTTCCTTGGCAATAAAATAAAATAAAATAATGGTGAGACATAACAATAGAACTGTATTTGGAGGTCCCTTCGTTGAGAGTGGCTAATACTTTTAGCTTTCAGGCTAATCCTGCTGAGAAGCACATGTGCTAAGTCCCCATGAAGCTTTTTACGCATGCCTAGACCCTGACCGAACCCAGGGGGACCTTTGGGTAGGATCCATGAGAGTCAGAGAACAAAGGAGTGTGCTTGCTGTCTTGGGCCCTGGGGAAGAGTGAAATGCTTGTGCCGTATCTCCATTCGTGGAAAAATCTTACCAAGTACATTGAAGGACCTATTTCATGGGACACTGAGTTGTACATCCATTCATTGCTATCATTCACAACAATACCCAAAATATGGGATTGGCATTTTTGAACACAAAGTTGCGTTAAGAAGTGACATTGATGCTAGAAAGGGTACATTATATACCTATTCAGGCAGGAAGAGGCTGTAGAGTATAGAAACATTGCTAAATTCTGGGACAACACCTGTCTTCAAAGCCTATTGACTTCAACCTGTTTCCTTGAGGCCTTACTCCTTTTCCTGGCTGTCATGAAAGATTTGTCTTCAGTGTTGTTTCTGGGGTTTGATGGCACGTGCCAGAACTTGGAAGAAGCTGGGAAAAGCCTCTCAGCTCTGCCTCAGTTGGACCATGTCTTTCTTCTGCTGCTGGCTTCTTGGGTTACTTTCACTTCACTTTCTGTGTTATGGAAACCTCTGGCAGGAACTGTTCCCCGCCTGGCTTATACTTCTCTTGAGACACACAGTTGCCAAAACCCTCTCTGATACCACAAGGGAGCAGGGAACTTAATTCTCCTACCTTTGATCTCTCCTTTTTGCTCTGTTTTTGACTCGACAAGAGCCAGAGCCTTTCTTCTTGGGGTCACGGAGGGCCTTTCTCCCTATCACATCCCTGGATCACAGGCTTTTTATTCTCACTTGTTTGCGGGAGCCCATGTTTTGTTTGCTGGCCCTGACCAAAGGTACCACAAGTGTATTGGAACTACAGAGGTCACGTCTGCCTGCCAAAATCAAGTGCCCCATTTCACTGGGCAAATCAGCTGGAATCCTTTCTTGTTTACCTCTGTGAACTCAGAGGAAGGAGTCCCCTGAGAATTTGCCCCATGGGGTTTCTGCCACCTCCCACTCTGTTTTGGCTTAGACAAAGGCATCCTGGGCTCTGAATCTGACCCTGCCTCTTTGCTCAGCTTTACAAAGAAGTGGTATTATTTTTAGCTCAGGGACCTTTTAGTTAACATCCTGTAGCGTGGAGGGTGTGAGAGAAAAGCGCTTTGGAAATCAGACACTGTCACTGATAGCTTGTCCTAAACTGAAAGGGTGATAGGAAAAAAGATGCTTTGTGTTTGGGAAAGAAGAAAACTCGGCCCAGCAGTTGCCACTGCAGGCTGCTTCTGTTTTTCTCACCTTGCCTCTGCTCTTTGTCAAGAGGATGTGCTACTCTTAACAGCCTCCTCTGTGAGGTGCTGTGCCTTTGGTGGCACCTCACTTAATCCCGTCTGAGCCCAGGGGAGTGGTTTTATCAGCTGGCTGCAGTGGGGGTTGGGGGCACGACCAGCACCTTTGTCAGGTTCCTCTCCCCCTTCCCTTCAGGACCCCTCCTGCCAGGGTGCCTGCCTGAACCCCCGCCTGTCAGCCCATAGCCTGTTGGTTTGGGCGTCAGAGTCAGAGGGAGGAAGGAGGTGTTGAGAGACAAAGTTCAGAGGAAAAATGATACCGTGTGAGGAACCAGGCTTATGTGAGCTTTCGCGTCGATTGGAAAAAGAGAATGTGGTAAGGATCAGGTGGCCTGCTTTACAATGGTTATAACTTTTACTTACTACTTTACCAGATGCCCTGTTCCCCAATGTATATGTAAAAATAAACTGCTTTGGAATTTTGACAGAAAAATCAGATTAAAGAAATCTTAATGAAATCAGTTTGATTTAATATAACACAATTGCTCTCAATTCCATAGATTATTATTTTTTTTAATTTGGTGGGACATGTAGGCACTGTATTGTGTCTGAGAGAGATAAACAGAAGGTAATACATCTTCAGGTTCGGGTTTTTTGTTTTTTCTTTTTTTTTTTCTTTTCAGTTTTAAAGCTCCTTGGCTGCTGGCAATTTTCAGGAAGTATATGGAGTATCCATCCCTGGACATCTTATGGGTAAAACAGCAAAACACAAATAGATTTAATGATTAGCTTCCAGACCTAAATTAGCGTTTCCTCCATTTGCACCACCTGCCAGGCCATTGGAAGGAGAGGGACACCCTGGTTGGGAAGAGTTGGTTGTGGGCGGGCAGACATACTCCTGGGGAGATTGGGCCTCAGCCTGTTTTTTTGAGGCCTTACTCCTTTTCTTGGCTGTCATGAAAGATTTGTCTTCTGTGTTGTTTCTGCGGTTTGATGGCATGTGCCAGAACTTTGAAGAAGCCGGGAGAAGCCTCTTAGCTCTTCCTCAGTTGGACCATGTCTTTCCTCTGCTGCTGGCTTCTTGGGTTACTTTCATTTCACTTTCTGTTATGGAAACTTCTGACCGTTCCAAGCTGGCATTTTGAAGCTGAGGTGGAAGAAGCCATATTGAGGGGTGCTGGGAGAGGAAGTAGGACCCATCGCGGGGGAGTGGAGTCTCCCACAGATCTTCTGCAAATCACCTCCTCTCTCCTACACTGAGCTTTGCTTAGAAGCATTTTGTGGAAAACAGTATCTATTGCTCTTTTTACTTAGCAATTACATGCTCCCAGGCTGGACATACCAGTTGCCATATGAAACCTTACCCTCTGTGTATTCTCAGAGCCAAAATGGAATATTTTCATGGTGGAAATGAGAGCATTTTCAGTGTCACAAATAGGGCAAGCTTTCTGTCTTTTGAGATGGCCCTTTCCCCTCCCATGAGAATTCTGACAGGACCTAACATTGTTGAGAAATCCTCCCTGTTTTGCTGAGTGCTGGTGCTTCTGGAAGACTGTTATAGTCACATTCCAGTCAGGCTGTGATGCTCCATACTGAGTGGTGTAGCTGCCTCTGATCTGTAGTTCCCCTTAAGGACACAGGCCAAATGCATGGAAAGGGCCTTGACCCCAGTGTTTGGAGCTGTCACTACACACAGACTGAATCAAGTTGCCATCAAGCACTTTATGCAAATGTACACCAAGAGGAATTCCAGCTATTTAATGGGATCAACCATTCCTTCTGTACATTCTTGAGTCTGGGGCTCTAAAGCGCCTGGAGTTGTGGTACTTCCAGTGGCAAACCTCTGAGGGTTGGTGTGTTCCAAATACAGAGTCACAGCTGCCTTGTTGTTTGTGACTTTGTGGGTCAAGGAAATAGTCAGAAATAAGTCACAGCTAAAGAAAACTCTAATTGTCATCTTGAGTACAAATGAAGGAAACGGATCCCTTTGAATTCATGCAATAGGCTAAGATTCATATTCTCTATGAGGAGTTAAAAAATGGCCAAAGTAAAACAAAATGGCCGCACTAACCTTGAGCTTATTGGTTCACAATGCATGCAAGTTAGATAAGAGGTAGTTATCATGATGTATTTCAAGAATATTATTAGGATAAGTGGGGATACAGGGAGGCACTTTGTAAGCTGTCATGTACCATACAAATTATTACTATGATGAATTTTTCTTAAAATGAGTAACTTGAAGCATCAAGTTGATTAAGAGAGGTTGACTATCACCTGTGATTAATTTAGTATAGCCTTGTTTATTACTCCAGATGTGGTGACTTGGGGCCTAGGGACTTAGTCTGCACACTGTGACCTTCAGACATTCATCACAACATTCAAGAGTCTGGCCTTGGTGCCTGAAGAATCCAGGACTTCGGACCTGACTCTGTGATACATTAGATACTTAATCTCTGATTTGTTTTGTTTGTAAAATGAGGATAGTATTTCGTAAATTGCCTCTTGTTGGTTGTGAAAACTAAAATAAAAATGTGTGTCAATTATACCTCCATAAAAAAATGCATGGATGGTTTTGAAAATGCTTTGAACTAGTGAAGTGCTATAGAAGTATAAGGTATGAAGATGACCATAGGTGCTTTGAATGAAGTAATACTAACTCGAGATTCATGCTTTGCCTATGGATGACTTCTCCTCTGGAAGGCAAGGCTAAAGAAAGATAGATGAATGACTGATGTGATGTGATGAGTGCACATGTGGGTGCCTGTGTGCAGGCTGGGGTACATAATGTGACAAGTACGAGAGTAGACGTGTTCTGGCCATTTTCACTTTTGCCCTCAGATCCATTCCCTGCCCTTCCCCTGCTGTACCCTATATCTTGGGGAGCTACATTCCCGAGGCGCTTCCTACTGCCAGCTTCCTCTCCCATCCCAGCAGGGGAGCTAATTCCTCTCGTATGGCTGCCCCATCTGGGTTCCCCTTGTTGTCCCTGCAGCCCTGGAGGTTGAGGCCGGTTCCTGAGGTTGCTAACCTCTGGGTGGTCTCACTTTCTTCTGTTTGGCTGCTTACTCCTCCATCTCCTGGGTAATTGATTCTCCATATTAAATTCCTGCTGTTTGAAATGCTTAGAGTTGATTTTGCTTTCCTAACCGTACCCGGTCAGATACAAGATGTGTATTTCATAGATAGGTATTAGATTAAGACATGGGTACCAGCAATTTGTAGAGAAGAAAGAGGATATAAAATTTTAAATGAATGTTTAGCAAACTTGTAGGTCTGTAAATTTAGTCACCCTATTTTATTTTATTGTTTTAATTTTTCAGTTATAGTTGACATTCAGTATTATTTTATATTAGTGTCAGTTGAATGTCATAGTGGTTAGACATTTATATAATTAACGCGGTTACACAATTTTAAAACAGGGTAACTATGTTTTGAGTGTACCCTGAATTTGCTTGAAGACTTAATTAAAATAAACAGGTTAGCAGTTTGGGATCTAATATGCTGAAGCAGATTTTTTTACAAGTTTAGTTAACAAAAGTTTTTCTCCCTGAAACCCTTTTTCAAGATTTGGAGTAACTAAGCACATGTTTTATAGGGCCTGAGTTTGCCAGCTCCCTGCTTGGGTAAATGGGGTAAGATCATTAACATCATGCAATACATATGAATGAAATAGAAACTCAAACTTGCTTTTACAGAAACAATACTGAGACTGTAGTCTAAACCTGAGTTCATTAAGACTGCATTTACATGTGATTAATTCTGAGTTTTACTTATGTGTTACCTTACGTGAGTCATGGTTTGTCTTTATAAAATTAAGGCTAGGACGAACTTTCCCAATTTCTTAATCATGGGAGGATCAGGGATTTTACATGACTGTGTTGTGCTAGGTGGTTGATGGGCTTTCCAATTCCAAAAGGCAGCTGACATACCATGTTAAAAATTCTTTGGATCTTAAGAAAGATCAACAGTTCTACATTTGCCTTTTTGTCCCTTAGATCTTAACCTTTCAGTTACATCTGTGGAAAGGCTTAAAAACATCTGTGTTGAGGTTTAGAACAAATATAAGAGTCAAGTGATGAATTATAACTTAGTTTACATTATCCATATTAAGAATGGAAATGAGAAATAGAAGGCTGTTGATGAAATGATTAAAACCCCAACCTTTAAAAGTATCAATGTGTAAGTAAATTTAACTTCAAATCTTATTTTAAAACATTGCACTCTGATTACAACTTTTTTGACATGTAAAGCAGATTTGTCTAGTACCTGTATATTTAAGTAATCAGCAAATACATGCTGAGTGAATAAACTACAAATAGAATTAAGAATGGGATGTACTCCTGCCAAATCACTAAAGAAAATAAAAGCAATAAAATTGAGTCCTTATAGTTGTAGAAATAATTTGTGAGGAAGCATAAAGTATAGAAAGTACAGAGCAAGATGACAGAAGGAAGTCCCTGATTTGTGTCCATGTTTAGATTACATATGTAAATGAATTAAAATATTATGGAAAAGATAAAGCCTCTCAGAATGGAGTTTAATGGTTAAAATTAAAAAGTTAGTAAAGATATATTAAAAATTATGAGCAAAAAAAGAAAGCAAAAATCAAGGTCAGAAAATGTGAAATAAAGCAATGAGGATAATTTGTACTAATTTTTTATAATCATTAATATGTATCAACAGCATCAAAATATATAAAGAAATGGACTTTAATGTGCAATAATTTTTTTTTAGAAACTATAGCAGTAGTGAGAACTTATTTCAATTCTCCTAACATTTGACAGAGCAAGGAGGAAAACTTATCAAGAACAACAAAATAATGATTTGATGTCTTGACAAGATATTTAATAACATTAGTTGACTCTAAAATGTCTGTATGGGGATTTGAGGCACCATAATCTTTTCAGAAGGGGTCTAGAGGAATTGTCTTAAAACTCCATTTGACTAGCAAGGACTTAGCTTTTGTTTGTATTTACTTAAGTTATTGGGAGGGATGGAGGGAGTTTTGGGGATAGGGCTGAAGTTCCCCCCACCTCCTGCCTGTACTCAGCACAACTGATTGGCAAGGTTTTCTCCATGCTAGGTGCTCCCTGTTACCATTTAGGATAGGAAAAAAGGGAAACATATAGACGAAATAAGTAAATGAAAGAAAATTAGCACACTAATAGGAAAATAAGTAATAGGATAAAAGTGTTCTGCGAAGGCAAAAATATGAATGAACACACAATAATCTAAATTTAAAAGGGTAAGTGTCCTACAGTCATGATTTTTTTCAGGGATGATATGGGGAATGATAACAGTGTTAGGCAGGCCATTTATATCTCTCTCTCTCTCTCTCCCCCTCTCTCTCTCCCTCTCTCTCTCTCCCTCTCCCTCTCTCCCTCTCTTCCCCCCCATATATATATGGTGCAAAAAAACAAAAACAAAACAAAAATGAGGGGTGCCAAAAAATGTATACAAGTGGACACTTTGGTCAACGTTGCTCAAGCAGTAGTTCGCCGTAATCAGAAATGTCTGGACGCTGATGGTAACCACTTTGAGCACCTCCTGAAATTACAGAGGTCAAACATGACTTGTATTCATCTTTTGTTACTGGTATGTATTGAGTATTACAATTTTACTACAGTTTTCCTTCCTTAAAATGTATATACATTTTTTGGCATCCTATGTATATATATCTATCCTCTTTGAAGGCTGAGCTCCTTGACCCCTTAGCATTCCATGAATAGTAACAGACAGCCCTCAAATACTACACCACATTTTGAGTGGAAAAAGTGTGGAGTGCTGTCATGTGGGAGACCCTGCTTGCTGTGCCATTTGAACTGCGAAGTGGCCTGTGGGGTCTCAGCTCCTGCTCCCCACATAAGAACACAGGATATGGCTAGGCCGAAAAGGAACACCCATGGAGCCATAAATAGGGGAGTCATATCACTATATTCTCGCTGGCTGCTGGATTGGAGACAAAGGAAGCAGGAGCCACACTATCCGCAACCCGCCATCCACTTCTCTGCCAACTCACCTCACTTGCTAGCTGCAATCTGCCGTGCTAACTGCAATCTGCTCTTGCTAGCTCAGCCACCATCTTCTTGCTAGCCCCCATTTTTTGCTGCTAGCGTAGCCACAGCAGTTATATTAGTGGCCAACGGCTCACTGGTTACAGCTGACGGCCAACTGGCCACAGCTGATGGCCATCCAATCACAGTTGATGGCCATTTACTATCCGAGTGAGCACCTTTCCCCGTGAGGGCAAGAGCCTGGAAACTGCACTCCTGGCTCTGTCCCCACAAGTGCACACATACAACTCTCCCTTCTCTTTCTTCTCTCCTTGCCTTGGAGGAGCATGGAGTAGACAGGGAATCAGGCCACCATTAAAGAGACAGAATTAACCTAGATGGGGAAGACTAGGCTGAATTTGAGGAGGATGAATTTTACTTTCAAACCCAGCCAGATGTCACTGTCGCCATGTCCTTTGTAAAATAAGTGGATGGAGTTTGTGGCCATTTCTCTTTTAACTTCATTTCAGAACCCCTTTTCTCACGCCTCCCTTCCCACAGGGGCACCCTTGACCTCACGATGAACGAGGATGGTGAAATGTCTGAAAATCTTTTCTGTGTGGAGCTGTTGACAAAACCCGAGACGTTTATAGCATAGAAAAGACTCAGCTGTGCATTTCCAGGAAAGTGTTTCTCAGAACAAACATTTCTCATGAGAAATGTTAAGGGGTATTCTAATATAAGGCAAGGGGTTCCACAGATAATATAAGTTTGAGAAAGGATGATATAAAGGTAGAATAGTTTCTAAAAAACTTTTCACAACCCGTAACAGGTTGCTGTGATTCTCCAGTAGAGGACTACAGAATGCAGTCTTTCTCAAACTTATTTGCGCAAAGAACCCCCTCCCCAGGTGCATCTCTTTGAGCACCAGAGTTCCTTGAGAACCACTTGAGGGAAATGGCTTAACCTAAGCCATCAAGTGGAAAAGCAACGGGTTTATTGTCTATTTAATCAGAAGGCAGTTGCTGGTAGAAGTTTTAGGAAGAAACAAAATTTAACTCAATATAAGAGAAACTATAACTATTTTTTTTTAATTAAATTTATTGGGGTGACAATTGTTAGTAAAATTACATAGATTTCAGGTGTACAATTCTGTATTACGTCATCTATAAATCCCATTGTGTGTTCACCACCCAGAGTCAGTTCTCCTTCCATCACCATATATTCGATCCCCCTTACCCTCATCTCCCACCCCCCACCCCCACCCCCCTTACCATGTGATTTCACTGATATGTGGTATATAAACCAAGAAACTATAACTATTAATGCTGCTCTGCAGTGGAATTAAGTGGCTTTCATTGAAAAGGGAGCTCTGAGACCTGCAGAAGCTAGTTAGGTCCATTGTCACAGATTTTACAGGAGTCATTTTATATCAGGAGGGAGGTTAAACTATTTGAGTTCAAAGGTCTCTTCCAAAATCTGGCACTATGATTTCAAGTAGTCCTCCCCACTCAGACTTGTCTCCTGATGTCCAAAATTGACCTTCTTCCCTCTTTATCTGAAATTAATGTATTTATGTAATTAGATACATTTCTAATGAGGTGAACTCAATATCTCTAGCTATTCATTTGCTGCTCATTCAAAAAATGAAATTTCTTATTCCAAATAAATCCAAGAATTATAATGGGAGATCTTTTTTGAGGATTTTTCTATATGTTCTTCCTAAGTCTAGGTCACCTCATCCTTGTTTTCTGCTCTTTGGCAGTCAAAAGGAGAAGTTCAGAAACAAGCCAGAGTTATCAAAACTTCCACAGCAGTGAGATAAAAAGAGAGCAAGAGGAAAGCAAGAGAGGCCACTCCCTTGATAACATGGTAGAAACATCCAAATAGCTGAATTGTTTTCAAAAGATGGCAGGCAAGGCTCAATGTGAAAATGTCCCATCTTGTCGGTGATGTCATAATAATCCATTCCATCATGAGCGGGGGAGAAAGAGATGAGGGCTAGAGTAATGAAGATTCTAAGGTGCTATTGCTGGTAACAGGAAATTGTGGAGGCTTTCAATTGTTTATGTATCTTGGAGGAAGTGGACTTTAATTTTGCAAATATATGTTTGATAAAGAATTCCTTATTATATATAGTGGAGTGAAAAAAATCAAGATTGTACTCTCAGAGGATGTTGGGGTTGGATCAAATCATATCCCAAGCATTGTCCTTTTCTGGAATTAAGATACCTAAATTCCAGAAATATCTTTAATCCAGAACAACTCAGTGCTAGACATTTGGATTCAATGATATTCTGCTTGGCATGTGGGAGGGAAACCATCTTGAAACAATTATTAGTCAAGCAGTATGATAGAACTTATCAATTTTATTGATTGATAAATTAAAAAAAGGTTTAACTTTTACTGTCAGTAAACCCTAGACCTAAAAGGTGACCAGGGATGTCCAAAGTGGCTTTCTACAGCTGGGATAAAAATGAATTTGAATTGAAAACAGATGAGGATTCACATTTTCCTGATGTTCAGTTTTAGATTAAAAAGAACACCTTCTGATTCTCAGCAAAGTTAATTGTTGTTTTTATTTGGTGTGTGAAACCCCTCTATGCTACTTTAGCTATAGTTTTTCAATTAAACTTACTACTGAAAGTATTTAAAATTATTTAAAGAAGTATATCTGTGATTAAAAACTATTAAAAGTTTCACCTACACTAGCCCAGTAATTGTTTTGACTTTCCAGAAACAGAGTAGTATAATAGAAAGAAAGAATTTGAGATCAGATGTCTTTCTTGTGTTTGAGTGTTCTGTTCAGAGATTGGACAAGTCACTTATCCTTCTGAATCTCCATTCCTCTTGTAGTACTATTATACTACTTATTTCCCAGGGTTGTTCTGAGTATCCAGTAAGAGGATATATAAAAGAAACTTAACCTCAGCTTCCTTACACAAAATATATACAAATATTTTTACCACTTTTCAGATATTTGTTCATATATATATATATATATATATATATGGTTCCAATCGTGTTTTACTTTTTACCATCTAACATTATGGTTATGCTGTAATTTACTAGCTTTCCCCCATTGATGGATATTTAAATGGTTTACAGTTGTTCCTTATTATAATAATACAGTGAAAACATTTTTGTACATTTAGGCTTTTTTTTTTTGACCAATTTCTCTGGGACTAGTTCCAGAAGAGAGATTATGGAGTCAAATTGAATGAGCATTTTTTTAATCTGTCCTGTCTTTTGAGCTTTTTCTCTCATCCAAAAACCCCTCTCTTTGGTAACTTTCCTAGAATGTCACAGAATACTTAAATGCCCTCTTGAAAGCAGCCAGCAAGATTCAGAATTTACATTTGGAGGCCATATTTCCATCTTCGGGCTCTATCAAAACCACTTAACCATGAGGCCTCCCCTTAGACTGCCGGGTACTCCAGGACAGAACTGTGCCTGAATCATCTTTGCATCCTGGTGTGGCCTGGCCTGTCGTAAGATCTCAATGAGTGATTGTTTCATGGAAATAAACTGAGCAGATGGCTAATACCGGATAGGCTCCTTACAGTCACCTGACTTGCCAAAACATTCATTCATCAAAGAGTTATTAAAAATGTCAGGCACTGGTGCTGGAAACCGGAGATAGAGAGGCAAATGCAGCACAGGTGGCCTCATCTCACTAAGAGCAGAGTCCCCAGAGGGTGTAGGAGACTTTGGTCTTCAATCTGTGAATTCCTTGAGATGAGGTTAAAGGGTGGAGCTGGCCTGACCCATGTAATGTGATTTCAAGGAAGGCCCTTGCTCTGGTCAAATATTTTAATCATCTACTCTCTACTACCTGTAATTCTGTAACCAAGATCTTGTTACCGAGGTTGAGATGACAGAAGAAGCCTCTGCTGTGTTGTTTGATAACCATATCCTGTGTCAAAGAACTCCAGACTGACTGTTGTAAGAGCCAGGATGTGAAAACAGAGTTCCATGACACATCAGGGTTAGGGAGGGTTTCCAAATCCCCTCCGGAGCAGAAAATCCCTGTTTGATCCTATCAGAGAATCATAAGGCCACCTGCTGTGGGCTTGGATGCTGGTGGCCTCTGGCCAATTCAGGAAGATGAGAGTTCTGAGGTTTAGACTTGTGTATGAATAAATCCATGTCCAAACATTCTTTGTAGCCCACTTGCTAATTGCTGGAAAACGTTGATAAGGGGAGAAGTTGAGCAAATAGCTCTGAACAGTTTGTTTTGGCCTTAGTTTCTGGGTTGATTTGCAACCAGTTCCTTGGGAGTCTATGTAATTTATTGAAGGCTGGTTGAAAGCCAATCTTGGGTGTTACTATGAAACCTGTTGTAGTGTTGGCTTAGCTTGAACTCTGAGGGCAGAGATAGGCAAAGAGGACAGCTCTGCTCCAGAATTCTAATTCCTGTTGTTTTCTGCGGAAACCCTGAGAGAACTTAGACAAGTTTTTCAGAACCTAGATAATTTTGCTTTGGGCATTGCACTATTAAGCAATGACTTGGAATTCTCTTTATGAGTTAGAACATTGTGGCTTTCCTTTTACAATGCTCTGTTAACGAGCTCCTAAATTTGGCTAAAAATTTATACACTTTTTTGTATGCATTGCGGTACAATCATCTATACAGTTTAGTAAAAGTGAATGCACTTGAACTTACAAACAGATGCAACTCAATTTTGTAATATCTGTTAATTGTTCTAATTTGACCAGAAAGATAATTATCTGCCCAAGATTGCCACTTAACCAATGATCGTCTCTGGGACTAAGAAGTTTTTCAGACAGAGTATTAACCATCTGCAAGTTTTAAATGTTAAACAAGAGATGGATCTAGCACAGTTGTATTCCATGGGATATTGGTTTTAATTTCATATGTGCACATATAGTTAGAGGTCTGGTAGGTGTTTAATTTACTTTTGGCCAGCCAAAGATGGTTTCATTAGCCTAAATTTATATTGATGAGCAAATTCTTACAAACTTTTTCATTTTAGCTCCTATTTCAAAAGCGTCTATGTGTGTTTTTTCCTTTGTCTCTGTTGACTGGCTTTCAGGCAAGCATGCTAATTCCTGTTTCTGCTGAGCCAAGAGCACATCTTGTGTTTCAGCTGCAAGCTAATAACCTGTCAGGAGTATGGAAATATATATCTTGAGTTTGTGATTCTGCATGGAATCAGGATTTCCAGGAGTGCCTGTTAGAGGAAACTCTGCTCTGTGCTTCTCATTTCTTAATGTTGACTCTTAATGTTAATTCAAAGCAGCTGCAGGAAACCCAGTTTCCCCTGGAAATTGCCACCTCTATCTTTCCCATTCTGCAATCTCATATGCACATACATCTGATGAAACTTAGGGAATTTCTAGGAGTATCTGTTTTTTGGAGAATGCTTTCCATAACTCAGATTTCCTGCATGAAATCTTTGCCACATAACTGGGGAGGTGGGATCAGTGGTGCAGTTCTGGGTTCAAATGCCAACTCTCACTTACTAGTTAGGTGACCTTGGACAAATCTTCTAACCTTTCTGTCCTTTGCTTTCCTCATCTGCAAAACAAAGATGAAAGTTGTCCTGGTTTAGATTTCTTCCAGTGGTCCAAGGTATATGGATGCAATACTTTAGTGTCTGCTCTAATAATTGTATCATTATAAGGATTATACCAGTCTTGCCATGAGTATTGTATAAAGTAATACTCTAAAGCATGTAGAACAATTCCTAGCACATAGTAAAGCTTTCAGTACATATTAGTTACCATTGTTATCTTAATAATCTCAAGAAAATAGCAATTCTCTGCCTCTGGTATGGGACAAAGCTCTAACTAAATAAATGCCTGTCTACTGTAGAAAGTTTACTTTTTTCTTCATTTCTAGACCAGTAAATACAATCACAGGTTAAAAATAATCGACTAACCAGCCAACCAACCAATAACCAATCAACCAACAAAAAAAATCAATCCAGATACTAAAGCAGTCGAATGACATTTAACTGTACTTACCACTAACACAAAGTTCATAAAACACAAACTTACATTGGAGAGTTAATACAAACTCTCCCTTCAAGAAGTGTTTGTTGCTCTTATATCCCACAAAAGACAAAACTCAGTGCCTGACAATGGTTTCTGTCAACGTTTTTTGGAAGTTAAATGAAATAAGTATATTTTGGAATGAAATAGTAGACTATGTCGTGAAAAATTTCCCCCATGTACAAATTTGATTGCTTCTTACTGGTTACACTGTTGGGTAAAGAACATTCATTCTATTTGCCCTCACATCTGGAGAAGAACAGGCCATACTTTTTCTCAGGCCTTCACCACAGAGTTGATCAGCTGTCACTGTTCTGAAATCTTGTTTAGAGATGATCTATGTTGTTGCAATTTAACACAGTTTCTTTTGACCCCATCTTCCACATTCATCCTTTGAATAATAGCCAGGTGTGGACTTGAGTCTCACAATCCTGTTACATAGGGAAGAATACCAGTGATCTAGAATATAACGGTGTTTGTGTTGCTGGGAGGAGGAACAGTACCTGGGTATCTGAGGTTGATTATTATTTGATTTATTCTCTTGACATCTTTGGGCTTTATTTGCAAGGCAAGGCCAACTGAAAAACTTCTGTTGATATCTTGGATATATTATATGAAATGTAGGAACACCCTGAAAAATAAGCATCCAGTATTGAAATTGCTCTCAAAAATTAATGCTTTTGGAAACACAGTTTCCTTTTGTCTGCTCTACAGTTTGAAAATTTAACCTTGAGATATTTGTCATCCTTCTGGCCTAAGTGACCGAGTCTCAGGGTAGTGTGACATTCAAAGAAATCACCAAAAGCAAATGAAAAGTGGTTCTAAATTGTGCTTGCAGTTCTCAGAATACATTTAAGGGAATACAAGTACAGATCCTAACCATCTTGTCTAAGATTCTCATTATCCTCACTCCTGAATCCTCATTGATGGAGCCCTTCTTCTCCACTTTCTTTTTTTCTACTACTTCCTAATGCTCTCCACTCTTTTTTCTCCTGTTGGATTCTGTCTTTCTATTCCAACCTCTTTCTTCCCCCTCTCCCAATTCTGTATCACAGGAACCCAACAATTAAGTTGACAAGATAAAACATCTCTTTAGAGGGTGAGCAAAGAGGAGACACTAAACAGGCAACATTATCTTTGTTGGGAACCAGATGCCTTAGCGTGTGGCTAGGAATACTCAATAAATTTTGTCTTTGTCTCAAAAGCATTTTATAAAAAGAACACAAGGATTTAATGTAGCTATTAAAGCTCTTGCTTTACTTAACTTAGGTTAAGCTTTCCAAAAGAGGCAACCTGTGCACAGTTCTCAAGCCCATGGCAATGCAATGTGTGCTTGGAGAAACTTCAGATAACATTTGCAATATTTTTCTAGAATTATAATAGATATAGAGGAAAATGCACTATTAAGAGTCTGAGTCTATTAGTTTTAATCCATGAGGAGGGTGGATTTTCCAGGACTCTACTTTAGTTTTTCAGTATTTCCTTCTAGGAATAGCTAAAGGAGGCAGCTGGTTGGAAGGGGAGTGTTGGGGAGTATGAAACTTGGGTTTGAATAGCACTTTATGTAAGATGGAGAGAACATCATCTTCCACATCAAAGAATGGGGTGAGGGTGATGGCTGCTGGAGATCTGTATAGTGCCAAAGCCTCCCCTCTCCAGTCCATCCCTGGGAGCTCCCACTGCTCACATGTGAGCTGTTTGCAGCCCAAGAGCCTTTCTTGCATGCAATATACCTCTGGTTATTGACATACTGTCACATGGGTTATTTTATTATTCTTGTGCAGGTCTTTTTGTCGTGTTTCTTTTTGTTTGAAAACAATCCCACTTTCTCACATTACACACACACACACACACACAGTTTTAATTTGTTTTTGACAAAAAAATGAGGTCACACTTGCTTTTTGATCTGGAAATTGCTTTTTTCACTTTATAGTTTGTCATAAATATCCAAGTCAGAACATTAAAGTATATTGTATTGTTTTTGACAGTTGTTTTATTCTATTGCACAATGATGGATTCTTGTACTCGATAATTCCCCTATTGTTGGACATGTAGGTTGCTTCCAGTTTTTCACTCTACAAACAATGGTACAATGAACATCCTAATATATATTATTTTTGCTCACTTGTACTAGTATTTCTATACTATTGCTTCCTAAAAATGTAATTTCTAGGTCAAAAAGAGTGTGCTTTCAAAATTGTAATTGCTGCTGCAGAATTAACACCCTTCCTCAAGGAAAAAGCTTTTGCCCCAAAGGTGTGGGTTCTAATATCAATCTTCCTGCTTCCTAGTTGTACATCTTGGGTAAGTTGCTTCTTCCCTTCTCTGTATTGGCTTCCTCTCTGTGAAATGAGGAGAGTGGAATAGACAAGGATCTCTGAGTTCCACTGACCAACAAATCTTTACATAACAAGTTGATATTGCCCAAATTCAGAAAAGTATTTAGGACTGTTCCAATCCCATATGAAGATCTGCTCTTTAAAAGACTGGTCAGGGCAAAGCTAATTTAAGTTCCTTCTGATTTAGCTTTGATTAACAAACAAATCCATTAACTCCCTGCAAGATTCTTTTGAGACATTCAAGCTATGAATTTCTCTTTCAGGCCTTTTTGTAAGCTGAGAAACACTACTGAACAAACTTCCATTTAGGCTAGATTTTGTTTACTTTGTCCAGTTCAAATCAGTCTGATGGCTGTGTGTTTATGTGTGCTCTTAAATGTTCTCTAGTACTTGGACAGGTCACATTTGACCTGTTGGTCAATGAACAGATTTGGTTTTCATCAAGTTCCAAGTAAGATATAGCACTCATGTGATAGCAATCTTTCATTTAAGAGCCACGGTTTGATCACTGAATCTTGTAAAAATAAAAAACATAAATAAAATGAAGAGGTTGGGAAGGATGTTGGTTTGGTTTCTTTCAACCTTCTGCTTATTGAGGGCTCAGAGCCAAAAGAAGCAGAAAGGTAGAGTGATGGGGATTTTACTCTTTACATACTCAACTGAGCAAGGCTGCAGATGTCTGAAACCATCCTCTGTAACATAGTAGAATATTCACCAGTTCCTACGAGTCCCTCAAGAAACAATACTGGTTTAACACAGCAAATATCAAAGTGCAGATTTAAAATCTATTCAAACCAATACAGGTATGGTTTAGAATTTGCCATGGTATGATACTTTTAGGGCTACTGTGGAAAATATTATTTGTAAATAATTTGTGTGCTAGATAAAGGTATGAAACTTGGTGTTAGAATTTTGATCCCTCTGTGATGTTGGACCCTAACCAGGGTGAGTGTGCATCCCAAATAAATTATTACTACTTATATGTCAAAGGGTGGTATTGATTTGTTAAATGAATGTGAGTCATCGCAGATTAGGTCAAGGACAGGCTACCAGCTAAAATATGGCCTAATCACAGACCTCCTTTCAAAGGTCAGCATCCTTTGAAATGGAGAAAAAGCTCTTCACAAACAGGGAATTACTAACACTATCAGATTATTTTTAATAAATCTTGAACTTAGTAATTTGAATGTGTAAGAACCAAGTAGAATTCTCCTGAAGCAGGAGCAGAATCTTGTAGATAGAAGGAATCTGGTGCAGTCATGACCACGAGTGAGTGGAAATTATAAATAGGTAAGCCAGAGTAATGAGAAAATAGAACCTAGAAGATAAAGTGAAAAATACAGATAGAATTGAAGATGAGGAAGCCAGTGAGAAGGAGTAGCTGTGTGTGTGGTGACAAGCCATATGATAAGCCATATGCCCTCCTTGGATTCTGAACAACTATGTTCCTAAAGCCTGGTTGTTCAGTGTTTCCTGGATTTCTTTTAAGACCTGGCTTCATGGTCAAAATATCTGTGTTCCCATTCGCAAGTGTATTCTTACAATCGACTTCATCCCACAAAATCCTACCCTATTGTTTGAGGTAACGAGTTGAGACTTTGTTCCTTGCAACCAGAAAAGCTGAGTTAAAAACTTTCATTATTAACTACATTTTGCAGATGAAGAAATCAAGGCTCAAGGTCAAATTCTAGTAATTTAAGGGACTGAAATGCAGATCTAGGTTTATCTGACTCCAAGGCTTTTTACTCCAGGTTGTACACTCAGATATATATTTCCTGACACACTCAGATGTTTAACATTTTTGTGTTTTGATAGCAACATGCTATGGCCAGTTAAGTGAACCAGCTTGGAACTAAATATAAATTCATCTGTATTAATTTCTTCACTAAAATTAAGTGTCATGTTTATACATAACTAACTCATGATTTTTATTATTGGCAGTAATTAAGAACTGGTTTGTATATGAAAATGTTTGTAGCATACATGTCACTTGATTATCTCTATCAGGTCACATCACTTGAAATTAAAATCCAATGAGACATGTCACATACCCTTTAGGAACTTGCAAATTAAGATTCTTGTAACATAAATTAATTACAATTTTTGTGAGTTTTCTCTCTCTCACTAATTTTTCCCCTTGTTTCATTTCCTCCAGATTCTTGTTGAAAGAAGAGACTTTGATAAAGGATATTATTAGTGGGAAAAAAGAAGCTTGGCAAGTTCCATGAAATAATATGCCTTAAAGAGAAGGGAGTCCATAGTAATACCCCAGGGAACCCAGTTCATGGGCAATAGTCTATAAGCTGGTGAATATCTCTTTCCAGATGGTGTTATATTTTACACATATTGCTACACCACAACATTTTCAAATAGTGAATAGTTTTGCTACATGTAGAGCATCTCCAGATATCTCAAGGGCAGAGATTAATTTTTTTAAAGGGACACACACACACACACACAGGATCATATACTATATATGTACAACCAAATTAATACCAGTTTCTCTAGACCAAAATGCTACCAGTTTCTCTAGACCAAAAATAGCAAACTGATAGCCTGAAGTTTTATTTTTCAGTTATTTTGCTAACATTTAACAATTGAGAGATTTTATGTAAAAATCCAGATTGTCATTGCTTTATTGAAAAACTGCAGTTCTGACACTACTGGGCCTGCATTTCCCCACAGGAATAGTTGTCTGGAGCTTAGTGGAGACTGTCCCTAACAGATATGGACTCTAGTTCACCATCGTCACCATCATTCCCTGATGTCATAGGTCCAACTGGCTGCTTAACCTCCACATTACTATGTGGCATGTGGAGGCATTTGAGTTCTCAATCTCTGATTAAAGACCCAGAATTTTTAAACGTTAGCTCTTATCAGAGTGATCTGAAGTAGAATTTGAGCAGCGGTCGGTAATCTGCAGCTGCTTGACCATATTCTAAGAAATGTCTCTGAACTGCAGATATGCTTCAACATCTGTGGTGCTTTCTAAAAATCTATACTTTGTCTCCCACTTTCCAACTCCCCTTTAAGATCTAGTAGGTCTGGTGTGGAGTCGGGGATCTGAATGTTTAAGAAGCTTTCCTTTTGGTTCCGATTTTGAGTAAGATGGGGTAAGCATACTCTATCCACCCTGTCTTCCACTAAATGCAGCTAGAAAATCTGGACAAGATGCATGGAGCAGCTATTTGAGGAATCTGAAAAAGTAAATAGTAGCAGACAGATTGGAAAAGAAGACCAGAACTTAAAGTACAACCGACGTGGTGATGCGTTTATCTTTTTTAGTGTTTGGTATCCTCTAGCTGGTGCTCAATGCAGCCTGAAACCTGGAAATAGATATCAGCCCAGAGAGAACTCCAGGAGAAGTCTTCTATTTTTGGTTTGATTGGCCTAACAGAGAGAGGGTGTGAGGAAATTCCTCATTTTTCTTTTTTTTCTTTCTTTTCTCCATTCTCTTGTGCCTTAGCACCCAAGCAATCCTGAGGTAGCAGTGGCAGTAATAGTCAGGTGGCCAGGGGGAGCCCAAAACTTGGGGAGAGAGAAACATTCTTCTCACTTGGGGAAGTGGTTCTAAGAGAGTAAGGAAAAATATTGCTTTTTTTTCCTTCTCTGTCTTCCCACAGCTTGACTTTCCCCCAGAAGCAAGGACAGACATGGGAAGTATGTGGCAGAACAGAGTAAATAAAGCCCCAACGTTCTGGTCAGAATACCAAAAAGAGTCCCAGGGAAGCTGGAAAATATCAGGGAGATAAGAGAGGGTGAAGTCAGAGAAAATGACCCTCAAAGTTATTTATGAACTGGGCCCATCCCTGAGCTGAAGCTTTGATCCTAAGCAGCATACATAGATTTTGAGAACTCAACTGTACTTCAGAGTCTTTGAAAATTGAAATTATGTTGGGTCAGTTTACTAAAAAGATATAGCAATTATAAATGTATACGTTCCTAATAATAGAACTTCAAGGTACTTGAAGCAAATATGGACAGAACAGGAAGGAGAAATAGAGAAATACAGAATTATAGTTGGAGACATTAACAATATTGCCTCAGAAACTGATAGAACAGACAGAAACAGATAGATTAGACAGAAAATCTGGAAGGGTATGGGCCAACACTATTCATCAACAGGCTCTAACTGATGTTTATAGACCATCTAACCATCAGCAGAATATGTATTCTTTTCAAATGCATGGAACATTCACCAAGGTAGACCATATCCTAGGTCATTAAAACAAACAAAAATAACAAAATGTAAAAAAAATTGAAACCATGCAAAGTATGTTACCTGAGTATAAAGGAATTAGACTAAAAAATGAGAACAGAAAGATAAGAAGAAAATCTCTAAACACTTGGAAATTAAATATCTGTGGGTCAAAGAGAAAGTTTCAAGAAGAATTAGAAAATATTTTGTACTAAATGAAAAAGAAAATACAACACATAAAAATTTGTGGGATACAGATAAAGCAGTGTCGGGGGGGCGGAATTATAGCATCAAATGTTTATATTAAAAAGAAGACAGTTTTCTAATCAATAATCTATGCTCCCATTTTAAGAAACTAGAAAAAAAGAAACAAAAAGAACACAGCAAGAAGGAAGGAAGAAAATAATAAAGATAAGAGAAGAAATCAATGATATTGAAAATGGTAAAAACAGTTTTAAAAAATCAATAAACCAAAAGCTTTGTTCTTTGAAATGTTAAATAAAATTGATAATCTTGGAAGACTAACAAAGAGAAAAAGAGAAGACACAAATTATAAATAATAAGGGAGCACTGCAAACAACTCTTTGTGAATAAATTCAACAACTTAGAAGATGAAATGGCCAATTCCTCATAAAACACAAATTATCAGTACTTACCCAAGATAAAATAGATAATTCGAACATTTCTATGGCTATTAAATAAATTGAATCCAGTTTAAAACCTTTCAAAAAATAAACTTGCAAGTGCAAATAGCTGCATTGTTGAAGTATTCCAAATATTTTTAAACAATTATATACAGTCTCTTCCAGAAAATAGAAGAGGACTAAACACTTCCCAACTCACTTAAGACGCCAGTATTACTCTGACACTAAAACTAGACAAAGGTGTAAAAAAAGGAAAATACAGACCAATATCCTTTGTAAAGGCTGATGTAAACTTTTTAAACAAAATATTATCATAATAAATCCAACAACATATTAAAAGAAAAATCTGAGGTTTATCCTAAGAATATGAGGTTGGTTTAATATTCAAAAAAAGCAATTGATGTAATACACTTTATTAATAGTTTAAAGAAGGAAAACCACACATGATCATATCAACTGAGACAGAAAATCATTTGACAGAAAGTCAACAACCACTTAAACTAGTACTAAAGAGAACTTCAATCTAATAAAAGCCACCTACGAAAAAGCCTAGAGCTCAAATTATATTTGATGGTGAAAAACTGAATGCTTTCCCCTTAAGATCAGGAACAAGACAAGGTTGTGCACTCTCACCACTGTTATTTAACAAGGCACTAGAAATACTAGCTAATGTGAGAAGGCATGAAAAGGAATTTGAAGACATAGAGAGTGGAAAGGAAGAAATAAAGTGGTTCCTATTCACAGATGACATGATTGTTTATATATATAGAAAATCCCAAGGAATCCACAAAAAAGTCCTAGAACTAATAAAGGAAGATAAGTGGATACAAAGTCAACACTCAAAAGTCAATTGTATTTCTATGTACTATCAATGTTCAGCTAGAAACTGAAAAAAACACACAAAACCCCCACCCAATACTATTTACATTTTCTTGTAAAAATTAGATACAGTATTTGGCTATAAATTTAATAAAAAACGAATAGGATTTATATACTGAAAATTACAAAATATTGGTTAAAAAAAACACACAAAAAACGTAAATGGAAGGACATATCATGTCCATGAATTGGAAGACTCAACATAGTAAAGGTGTCATTTATCTTAAAATTGATCTACAGATTTAATGTAATTCCAATAAACATTCCCATAGGGCTTTGGTAGATATAGACAGATCAATTTTAAAATTCATATTGAAAGGCAAAGGAATTAGAATAGGTAAAACAATTTTGAAAACGAAGAATAAAACTGGAG
The DNA here is from genome assembly GCF_036562045.2 of Rhinolophus sinicus. NCBI lineage: Eukaryota > Metazoa > Chordata > Mammalia > Chiroptera > Rhinolophidae > Rhinolophus > Rhinolophus sinicus. The sequence goes on from NC_133754.1 coordinate 141,197,579, forward strand.
GAATCACATTTTCTGATCAGCAGAAAGCAGTGTGCTATTGGCAAAGGGATAGACATATAGATCAAGAAACAGAATAGAGTCCAGAAATAGACTTAAATAACTATGGCCAATTGACTTGACCAAGGTGCTAAAGGAATTCGTAGGAAAAAGTATAATCTTTGCAACATATTGAAAGAGTTGGAACCATCTATCCAATTAAAAATGGGCAAAAGATTGGATTCAAAGAGGATGTATGGATGCCAAGTAAGCACATGAAAAGATATTCAACATCATTAGCCTTTAGTAGATGTAAATTAAAACCACAATGAGATACCACTATGCAACAATTAGAATGGCTGAAATAAAAAATACTGCTAATACCAAGTGCTGACAATGATGGACATCACCTGGAGCTCTCATATACTGTTAGTGGGGATGCAAAATGGGACATGCAGCCACTCTGGGAAATAGTTTGTTGATTGCTTATAAAAAACAGATTATTACCACATGACTCTGTCATCCTTCCCCTACATATTAACCCTAGAGAATCAAAACCTTATGTTCACAAAAAACCTAGACACAAATATTTATAGCAGCTTTATTCATAATATCCCCCAAACTGGAGACAACCCCAAAGTCCTTAAACAGGTAAATGGATGAACAAACTATATATAGCCATACAATGGAATACTATTTGACAATACTGTATTTCCCCCAAAATAAGACCTAGCCAGACAATCAGCTCTAATGTGTCTTTTGGAGCAAAAATTAATATAAAACCCGGTCTTATTTTACTATAAGACCCCATCTTATATAATATAATGTAACGTAATGTAATGTAATATAATATAATATAATATTGGGTCTCATATTTTTGCACCAAGACACGCATTAGAGCTGACTGTCCAGCTACGTCATATTTTCAGGGAAACAGGGTAAGATGGAACTACTGATACACACAGTAAGTTGGATGACTCTCAAGTGATTATGCTGAATGAAAGAAGTCTGACTTAAAATGTTGTCTATTGCGTGATTCCATTTTTATGGTACTCAAAAAGACAAAACTATAGAGATGAAATCAGAGCAGTGCTTACCACGGCCTAGAGTAGGGGACAGGTGTGACTGTATGAAGGTGTTTGTTGGGGATAATGGAAATATTTTGTCTCCTGATTGTGGTGCTAGTTGCATGAATCTGTACATATGCATATATGTCAAAATTCATAGAACAGAACACAGCAAAAGTCCATTTTTACTGTAGGTTCATCTTAAAGTATAAATTCACTATTAAAGTTTCCGTCTGAATGCTATGCTTCTACCCGGAGTGTACAACGCCTCTGGAGCAACTACCTGATGATGAGCAACTTACACAGAGTTTTGGAACTCCCTTTCGAAAAGTTAGAACTTATTTTGGAGAATCACAGTAAACAGGAAATAACCTGCAGCAGGAGACAGGCAGTCATTTCAAAGCAAGAGCAGTAAAGAGTCTAAAATTTTGCCTCGCTGCCAAGTCAAACAGAAAACACAAATATTTGTATAGCTTTGTAACAAAAGAGCCATGTGGGTTTTGGCAGAAAGACCTCTTAATGGCACTTGTGGCTTTACAATAACTGAGCCTTGCTCCTATTATGCGGAAATTGCACGCAGATGTACTACATGTCAGGGACCAGAGTGCTGCCCTGGGGAGAAGACATTAAAGATAAAACCCAGACTGACAAGGACGAGCGTCTGTCTACTTGTGCAGATGTGGTAAGCCCAATAACTTCTTGGCACTGGATCTTGAGATTGTGTGCTCTACTGAGAAGAGTCATTTGGATCACTTTGCAGTTGTGGGTTCATGACTATTTCTATTTTCAGCTGCACAGATAGGATCATAAGCCTTTTAGTTTGGGGATGGGGTGTTTGGCGATCAAAGGCAAAAGACTGGGCTTTTTGGATTGAGTGGAGTGGTGAGTATTGATGAAGACTGGGGTTTCCAGTCCTGCACCCCCTACCCATCCAACAGGAAAATCTCACCTCTCTGTTTCCAAAAAGGAGATGCTTAACCCCAATTTTCTTTCCCATAGGATTGAATCAAATGCTTGCGCATTTATGGTTTGGGGTTAAGAAAGCAGGGGTCAGGGAGGGTTCCTGGCATACGGTTTTGGGGTACTTAAAAGGAATGCAATGGAAGGATAAGGGGTAACTCTCAGAATCAAAGGAAAGGCTGGTCTCAGAAATAACAGGAACCTCGGTGGCCAGAATTATGTATGGGCAATCTCTGCAGAGAATTGCCTTTCAGATCAAGGAAGATACTTTATACCCTTCCCCCATTTTCACTTCCGTCAAAATTCAGTGTACACTCAGTCTAGGTTGGGTAACATGCTTGCCCTTTGGGCAGAGAAGAGGGGATCACTTTGAGTGACATGCAGTGGAGAAGAGAGTAGTTCTACAAAAGTAAACCAAAGTCCTATTTCCTTGATAAGGGGTTGGATATTGTACAGGCAGAAACAACAGTTTTCTGATCACCATGGCGGGTTATTCTACATTTTAAACAAAATGACCCTGGAGAGCATGTAGATGGATGTGGATGCAATGGAGGGAGGGGTGGGGAAGGTGTTGGGTGTTACGGCAAAACAAGCAATAGTCTAGGAACTGGACCTGGCCCAGAACATTCAAAGGACTCTGCCATAAACTGGCAAGTCAGTTACTCTGCCCACACCTCTGCTTTCCTTATTTAAAGGATGAAGGGGTTGGATTAGCTGTACCATAAGATTCCTTTTTGCTACAAATCTTAAGAGAAGTATACTTTGGGTCATGATTGTATTCCTTAGCTCGGTTAAGACTGTTCAATTCAATAGGATTGTTTGAGTGCTTATAGTAATGGTGCTTAAATGGTAGCATGCATAAGAATATTATGAGAGTTGGGTGGGAGGAGATGTCCTTGTTACAATGCAGATTCCAAGGCCCTATCTCCAGCGATTTGGATTTAATCATGCTGAGGGAGGTCCAAGAATCTGCATTTTAAACAAACTGGCCAGGTAATTCTGATGCAGGTGGTCGAGCCTGCAGATTTACATACCTGCTGTTCAGTTCTCAGTCCCTGGAAAGGAACCTCCTCGGATGGAGCTGAAGATATTTTAAAATGTTTAAAGTGCGCAACTGGCACGCCCCTAAAAGCTCCCTTCTAAGCCCCTTAGATCGTGTGAAGGTGCTGGGAAGAGGTGGACACAGGGTAGCCAGGTTCTCCATCGCCTGTGTATTAGCACATGGCAGGCAGCCCAGGGCCTCTGGCTCTCTCCTCGCACCTGCTCACTCTCGCTGCCTCATATGCAGCCATGCAATAAAGCTGCAGGGTGGAGAGTGTGCATGAGTGCCTTGTGGACTTTCCTTATTGTGAGAATTATTTGAGGCTCTTACATAGAATCGTTTCAGGTGAAGACATGTTTGGGATCAGTACAGTCTGATTTCTGGATTTAAGAAGTTGAACCTCCAGGCCACACTTTCACATTAAACACATCTCATTTTGAGAATTACATTGAAGGAAGCGTGGCAAGTTGTTTGCTTGAATGTTGTTATTTGTACTGTGGCCTCTATCTAGGAAATCTCTCAATGCTTTTTAAAGTATTCAGTTTCACATCAAGGGGCTCCTTGCATATGTGTCATTTGTAAGTGGTGAAGGAATATGTTTTATGTGTATAAAATACCTGACTCTTGGTCTACTAGCTTGTACAATGTGTCATGCAAACCTCGAGTGGTTATCCAATGGTTCCTTGGCTCTTTGAGACAAGGTAGAGGAGTTTGGTCATTTGAACCAGCATGTACTCCAAATAGATTCAGAGTCCTGCCTGAATGAAAGAAAATGATAACAAGGGTGAAAATAGTTTGAATAGTGACATAACTTACACTGGCTATATCCAAGAAACCTACTTGTATAATAAATAAAAAATAATTTAAAAGTAACAATTCTAGGAGAACTTGACCACAGTCTTTGAGTTACCTGTGAATGTCATATGATTTATTATGTACACAGCACTTTCCCATACTTTCTCACTTGATACACCCTCTTATCTTTATTGCTTTCAACCCTAGGACAGAGATTGGATGGGAAAACTTGGTGTATAGCTTCCAACTGCGTGGTTAAAACCCTGTATAGAGCACGACTCTTTGGAGCCGATTGGTCCTCTCTCCTGTTTTTGTGTTATGTTTCAAAATAAATTGTCCTTTCTTTTTAGATGGTTGATTGGTTGTGTATATGCTGTGTGTGCGTGTGTGTGTGCGAGCGTGTGTGCTTCATGGGGAAACAGGCTGGAGTGGGAGAGGGTAAATGTATGAAGGATAATTTCTATAAGATTTCATTCTTGCTTTATTTTTCTCTTTCTCTGATACCTGGGTGTGTGTGTGGGGGGAGAGCTTTGCCTAGTCTTTGGCTTTAAGAAATGTTGTTAGAGAGGGAAAAACGTGTTTATTCTTCAGAGTTAAAAAACAAAAACAAAAACAAAAAACGCTCAGCAAGCATGCATTCTGTTCACTTGGTCTTCTAAGTCCTTTGCCAGAGAGATGAGCTTTCTGTCTTCTCTCTGGTGAAACCTCCCATATCTCCTCATCAGCATTCCCCCACTCGTGTTCTTCATAAATTAGGAGGGTGCCATTGTAATACTTGCCCATAAAAGGGGAAGAGAAGGCCTGCAGTTATTTGGTTCAACCTTCATGTCAGAACTGTATATAAACTCGCGGCCTTTTAAGGGAACATGGTGGTGCGTGCAGGGCAAACATCCCCCGGCAGTCCATCCATTTTCTGTGCTACTGCAGAGTCGGTGCCTGCAAGCTCTGTGTCATTTGGAAGCATAAATCACAGAGAGTTGCTGGTGCCAAGCTCCAGGGAGGAAAACCTCAGAGGGCCATGCTGGCTGCCTAGCGCTGTCGGCATCTTAGTTTTCATTAAAAGCCCATCTCACAACTTGGCCCCTGACTCGTAGCGAGAACATCACAACTTACACATCCTGACATTCACTTGGAACCCCCCACCCCTATTATGAATAATTGTGGTGGCTGCAGCGAGGTGACCATGGCCTTTTTATGATTTTAGATTAATCTTGTCTGGACTATATAGCATTTGACTTTGTGCCGTGCGAGGTTTCAAGTTCAGAGAGAGCTGGCTTTGAACCACAGAGCTTTCTCTTCGGAGCTCTGAGGGCCGGGACAAGTTACATAACCTCTCTGAGGCCCAAAGTCCTCATCTAAAAGTGGGGAAGATAAATGTGATAAAATTAATTTACAGTGTTTAGCACAGTACTTCGCACATAGCAAATGCTTCATAAATAGTAGCTGTTGTTATTATCGCTGCTGCTGCCAGAAGACTGCTGTAGTGTTGCTCTTTGTAGCGAGTATTTCCTACAATTCCCACTACTCAGATCCAGCACACTTTTCACAGATTTTCTGTATAAGCAAAACACATTCAGAAATACTTGTAGAGGCCCTAAAACATGTCTTGGTACAATTCGGTGTAGAGAATGGGTTCTGGAATCAGGCGGGTCAGGGCCTGAATCCCCGCCCAGCCACTTATCAGTTTACAGCCTTGGACACACCACTGAATCTCTTGGTACCTGGGTTTTGAAGTCTGTAGTCTAGTGATAATGATTGTGAAATCCCGACACTTTGGTTGCCAGGGGCAGAAATGAATCAAGTGAAAGCAAAGGCAAAGAAAGGGTTTATTGTTAACCTATAGAGATTTCATGGAAATACACCGTGCTTCTGAGGTCCCCCCAGTGCCACTAGTAAGTGAGACGGGGACCCTGCTACTCTCTCGGGGCCTGTGTGGCTCCATCTACCCAGTGGACACCGTCGTCCAACTCAGTTCCCAAAGCACAGACCTCCCCACTCTGGGCTGGGGCGCTTTCTCTGCATGGACCACAAGCACCAGAGCAGGAGGAGGGCTGTAATGACACCTAGGTCACATGAGGGCTTGCACACTCCATACCAGGGGGACTTGGTGCATGGTGTGTGCAAGCACCCAGCACAGAGCCTGGAACTAGGAGATGCTCACTAAATGTTAGCTCCATCTGCCTGCATCCCGACTCCCTCCCCCAAGAGCACACAGGCCACTCCTAAAGCTGTCACATCAAAGAGCAGGAGAGGAAAGAGAGCACTGACGCCAACTCTGGGTTACAATGCAAAGGGGAAGAGACAGCTAAGTTGGGGAAGAGGGAAAAGAAAGAGGGCTCTCAAGGGAAGAAGGAGCTTCTACTTGTAGATACATAAATTCTCTCCTCTGTTGAAGCTAATCCTACACTCTCTTCCTTTGAATTCCACCCTCTTGACCTACATTTGCAGGATGGGTCAAAAGAAGAGAAACATAACAGTGTGTGTCCTTTGAATGCCAGCCCCTCTGTTTGGGGCAAGTCCAGCTGCAGCCACACTGCCCCTGAGGCAACCAGGTGGCCAAATAATCCAGGCCAACGGAGTGTTGGGGGGAGACACTTAGGGAAGTCTGCGTGTGCCCTCCCTCCAGACCCCTGGACCCTTATTGCAGAACCCTGGTCCCACCCTGAAGTTTCCATCTAGCACTGCATGCTAATTTCATTAACAAACCTGTGCTGGTTGGGGCCTTTCTTCTCTTCTTGGTTAGATCAGCGGTTCTCAAATTGTTTTTCTGTTTACAGGCATGTACCACTCCCATCTGGAGCACCTGTCTCTGCTCACACTTTCTCTCAAAGCAGGTGGGACTCTGCACATTTGCATCCACCCACTTCTGAGTTTCTGATCACCTGTCCTACCCCCATTAGAATATAGCCCAGAGGTCATTGTTCCATCTATAATAAACATCCCTCAAGTGCCTGTGCAGTACCTGGCCTTATGCTAGGAGTGGATGTTCAGAGAAAGACACAGCCCTTGTCCTAGGGAGCTGCTGGAGGAGGTGGGCAAGGACAGTGATGTGAGGGGGCCACAACGCAGTGCAGCAGGGGAGCTGGGGGGGCACCTGAGGTGGGGTAATCATGTCACCCTCAAGGAGGCTCAGAAGGACCCTTAGCGCCTCCTGGGGCTCTGGAGGTGCTCCCCACACACTGAGACTTGCAGGAGAATTGGGAGTCAGCTAGCTGAAGTGAGGGAAGCAGTGTCACTAAGTCCTGAAGGACAGAACATGGCTTGTCTGGGAACTGCAAGTGATGGAGTCCCTGGAAGGTACAACGAGGGAGTATTTCTTCAAGGGAAGACAGACCCTCCCTTGACACCAAGCTCAGCTATGAGTGCCCTCAGCCGGGGCCCCCAAGATCATAGCCCCCTCAGCTCACAGGTAGCCCCTTGCCAGGAAACAGTCTGTCCTAGTCCATGTAGCTGGTGAGGTATGGAGTGACGGCAAGTCCTGATCCCACACAACCACCTCTCAGGTGAAAATCCCCCATTTCCTTGCAGTCTATCACCAGTGGGTGAGCCACTTTTCTTTGAAGGCCTTCAAAAACCCATTTTCCCCAACCAGGGCAAGGATTTCCACCTGTTAAATTGTGGCTGCCTTTCTGGAACGTTTACTGTGTGTTATGACCACCCCCTATTTCTACTAACCTTGAGGACACAGGCTCATAGAAATGCAGCTACTTATCCGAGGCCACAAAGTTAGTGAAAGGTGGATTCTGGATTCGATCCCAGCTTTGCCAACCCAACAAGCCCACATTGGTTTCACTCTGCTGTGCAGCCTCCCTAAAGCATTACACGGAGAGTTAGCAAGTAAGAAAACCCAACTCGTCTCAGTCACAGGTATTATTATTATTCCAGGTCCATACATGCAGAAATCAAGTCTGTGGGACGATAAGTGACTGCCCTACGAGGGTCATAGAATTAGAAGTGTAAGGGCTACACTGTGAACCTAAGCTTATCTGATTTCAAAGCCAGTGCGATCCTGACAGGTATGGTGGCAGGCGGGCGGGCATTCGTTCTGCTCATATCTGTGAGAAATGCCATGCTGAGGCAAAGCTGGACCTCAGCCTTCCAGGCTTGGAATGCCATCGTCCTTGTTCTGACACAATCGACTCACATGTATGCTAACCCTGATGTTCAATGTCAGTGGGAGTCTGGACCCCCCATCAGATATCCTTTGGGGACTTTTTAAACATTGTACAATACGTGCATCAAAATTCTGTAATTAATATTTTGAATCTGTATACATGCATACTCTATATGTGTAAATATACATACATATATGGCACTGTTGCCCAGGTTAACTGATCACTGTCATTTACAGATAGTTTGTCTTAACTCAATGTTTTTTTTATAAACCTCCTTGAAATAAGAATGTCCTAGAAACAAGAAACACCACAAGTTACAAATAGTGTTGTAACACTGTAGGCGGTAATCAAGACCTACTAATATTCTATTGGAGGGGCTAGGAATTTGCATGTTTAGTAAGTACCACAGGTAATGGATGATATCAAGAAAGTGTGGGAAACATTAGCCTCTTCTGAGAAGCTGAATAATTAAGCACCACCAGCTAGACGAAAGAAGAGGGAAACCTTGCCCAAGCTTATGTGCTAGGTTAGACCTTGAAGGACCCTCTCTGGGGACTCCACAGATGTCATCTTACTGTGAGTTTCTAAAAGTTATTTTATATGAAGTCATTCTGCTCCTTTTATTTGGATTGAATATGCACGTTTGATTTCATGAAAGGGGGGAAAACCCAACTGTCATGTTTCATCCAGCTAGAAAATCTGTTATAAATGAATGATCATTTCTTTTTGTGAAACTTGGAACACTGATTTGAGATTTTTGGAGAAAATTAGTCAATAGCCTAGTGCCAGGTTAGTGAGCTGGGATTGCATGTACTCGTATCCGCGCCTGGTATTCCAGATGGGCATAATTAACTGCGTTGGCTCTTGGCAGACAAAATGTGAGCCAGCTGAGAGAATTCTGGGATGGAATGTTCAGAGCTAAAGTCGTAGGATCTTCTGAAAATAAGTATAGTATGTGCAGAATGTTGTGGGGATAGAGTGGAGGAGAAGATGAAACCTTCTCCCTGAAACTTTCTTGTGCAAGATACTACCTAAGGTTCTGAGACGAGTTACACCACCCGCCCTGACCCCCAACCCCCTCCCCCAAATACACACACACTCACGCACACCAGGGTCATTTTATCCCTCATTGGCACTCTCAGCCACTGGCCTAGGGCCTTTGATATTCAAGAACTTAAAATTAGAGACCTGAAAACAATGATTTGCTCTAAAATGAAGAAAACTGTAACATCAATATGAGTAGCTGCCTAGTTTAATATGTATAAAATGCAGCCTATCGTTACTCTATTACTAAATTTAGTATCCAAGATGTCGTTAGAGCACTGGAAAATAATGTATGGAATATGTTTTTCTCGTTTTGGAAGGATTCCTGAGTACATGATCGATAAGACATCCTTGCTAATAGTTCATTAACTGAGTGATTTGTAATCTCATCATTTCAAAAGCAAAATTATAAAAACACTTTGGAGATTCTTCTGGAGCAAAAATTCTTCTGAGCAAAGATTCTTATGGGAGGTTTGGGTGTATATTAATATGTTTGGTATGATATAGGGTGAGGGTCTCACACACACGCACACTCACAGAGTTACTACTGAATGCTAGAGGGCAGGGCATTTGGTTGGAGAAAAATCAAATGTGCCGCTCAGCGCTGTGTCTTCAACAGTTCAAAGACTGTGGAAGCTTTTGGGTCCCACTCAGTCATCTGACCATTGGAGAGGTTGTGGTGCAACCCCTGCTACACCAGGAATGTGCTTCAGGGACCTGACAGTGGCAGCTTCCACTCTGCCTGGATTCGGGTGAGGCGAGGCTGGTGGAGAGTCTGTGCCTGCCGCTGCACAAAACGTGCGTTGTGTACAGGGACACATTCCAAGGGGGCCGTGTTCAGCTGGACGACACCTACATTTGAATATTTATTAGGACGCTTGTTCAGCAGATGACATGAAAGTGTTCCTTGCAAAGAAAAGTAGTGTGCCACAGCACATTCCAGCGGCTGTACTGGGTCCTGAAGAGGGCATGCCGTGAGCACAAAGGCAGTGCATGGGCTGCAGCCCTGGGCTGACAGAGTGGTGCTCCTACGGCTCCGGTCACCCCTTCACTGAGGGTGTGGGATCGGGTGTGGGACCAGAGAATTGTTCCTCTGACCCAAGGCTGTGCCCTTGCGGTGATTATCAGAGGCCAGCGGCCATCGTGTTTTTTCTGTGGTGCAATTTCTCCTGAGCTCCCACTTAGGCCTAATTGCAGCCTCCATGTGGAATGAATCCACACAGGTAATATTCCCGTGCTTTGCAGTATCTAAGAAGGGGAACAGGGCAGTTGAGTGGACTTGCTTCCCTGGAGGGTTTCTGCTTCTCCAATTAATTACAGGAACTGTATGTTCTCACCAACCTATTTTGGTCCCCATCCCCCAGAGATGACGAGGTCCGCTGACAGTCTGTTTCAGCTAGAGCTGGTGCTGCACGGGTCACACTGAATGCAAACAGCTGCTTTTTCTACTTCCTTTCTCTTCCCCCACTGGCTCCCTGAGGACTGAACCCCAGGACTAGACTCCTCAGAGGAAGAAAGCCTGACTTACTCGAGACCAAAGAGCCCTGCTGTCAACCACTGCACTGGCCATGCCCCTGGGTGTCCCCACTAGGCCAGGCCGGAAGTGGACCTGAGGCAGGGCTGCCGCCCTCTGCTGAGCTCAGAGCTTCATGCAACCCAGGACTTAGAGGAGGGATATCTCTGCTTACCTGGGATGCCCTTCCAACTTCTCATCTCTCAGGCCTCTGTGGGAAAAGCATCTTACTGAGAATCCTGATGTGACTGAAGAGTATTGGACCCATTCCTTCTCCCTTGCTCTTCAAAGGTGTCCACAGGAGTAAATTCCTCTAACTCACACCCCTGCCATAGTCATATAGAGACAATATTTCTCGATTCATCTGAACCAGTGTTTCCAACATGTGCTAATGAAACATAAGCCCCGTAAGGTGCTCCTTCTAAATGTGAGCAATGTTTCTCTACCCTCTCCTTAAAATTTTACAGTGAAACGAGCATTTAGTTCTGAGAAATCCTACCAACATAAAGAGAAATCAGTTTTAACATAATCTGCTACTTTTTCACAATAAACACATAGCACTGGACTTGGTAAACTAACATACCCTTGGGTAGAAGTAAGGTTATCAATCTTTTCAGCGAATCCTCTGTATAGTTTGATTTGGAAATCTGTCCACCATAACTTAATCTTATTTGGAACTTTCAATGGTCCATACTTGGTCTCACTCATATTTGAAGGACCTAGTTCTGGAGTCGAAATTACGTTTTATACCCATGTAAAAGGAGTCTGTATTCTGATGGGCCCTGTAAGGCTTGCATGAAATTAACCAATACCTTTAAGCGCGTGCTCTGTGTCGGGCAGAGCCCTCATCCTCCAGAGGCTCACAGCTTAGAGAGTCAGATATCCCCACATTTAATGCAATACCCTGAGCTGAGTGTGTCACTAGTGGGATTTGCAGTGGTGGCACAAAGAAGGGACTGAGCAGATTAACCTGGCAAGTCAGGAAGTGGCTTGCATCTGCTAGATGGAAAGTGTGCTGAGTATCTTCTCTTTGCTCCCAAACCCTCTTTCCATCCTCTTCCTGCTCTCTGTCCTGCAGGCTGACCTCTATGGACTGTATTGCTCAGCTTCCTTTAGATTTCAGTTGGGTTTGAGTAACTGGGAGCACTGCAGATATCAGATGGAGGGGAATGTGCTCGGGAATTTATTTCTCTCCGTCTAGGGTTTCCATGAGCTGACATCATGCCTCTTTTGAAGGTCATGGCTCCTGCCAGGCAGCCCTGTCCACCCAGCTCTGTTTTTGGATTCCAGGAATGAATCTGGAGGGGTGGGGGTTGTGCTAGCCCCGATGCTATGCGCCCGGCTGTACTGTATGGACCATTGTGCTGTCCCCCTCCACTGCCCACACCTGTGTAAATAGTTCCTGTGTTAAACTCTCCTCAAATTACTCAGTTTGAATGTGTCATCATCTATTCCTGTTGGGACTGATGCAAAGAGTATCCCCACCTAAGTGAACTAACTATGTGTGCAAGGATCTGAAGCTGCTTGGTGCGTTAAGGAGGCTTTATCCGAATAGTAGTTTGCTATGGCAGGAGGATGGGGGGCGGGTGGCGGGAGGCAGCAGTGGGCCCTAGCAGTGCTAACAGCTGTTGCTGATGTCCTGTGCACGGCTCTGGGTGTTTGAAGCGTCTCGAGTGTCATCCCATTTAGTCCTCCCTGAATAAGGAGAATCATTGTTATTCCATTTTGCAGGTGAGAGAGCTGGGCTTAGTGACTTTAAGTAACTTGGCCAAGGTCACACACCAGGAAGAGGTGGAGCTGGCTGGGGACTCAGGAAGTCAGAGCCCATCCTCCCATCCATGGGAAGGCATTTGGGCTTCATCCCAATGCACCTCTACCTGCCCTTTCTGTACACTGAGCTTTACCTTCTGCCTAAAACCCATTTCCCACAAAAGGACACCAACTTTTTCAATAGTTTCTTTCCTTATAACTATAATATGTCTCATTAAGCCGAAGTGTTTTTAAAAGATAATGTTAGAGCAGAATTAATGTGGCATGACCTTACCTTATATCTACTGGGAAAATTAAACCTCATCCTGAGTAATGGATAGAAATCCTGGAAGGTAAGTGCAGTCTTGAATTTGGCACCTTTCAAGTGGGGTGGCTGCCTCTGTGTCCCTTGAGGAACATTTCTTTTCTCAGAACCCATTTAGAGAGCTCATTTAGCTCCCTGATGCCTTGATCTGGCTTCCCAGGAAACAACAACCTCGGTCACCCACTGTTGGCCCTGGGTCAACCTGGGCCATAGCTCAGAGTTTCCTGAAGGGATGAAACATCGGGCAGAATGACTCCATGGTCTTCCAACCAGCACGGGCAGCTGCCACTTGCATGCCCGGGGGAACCCCAGACAATCTGAAGGTCTGTGTGTGTCTCTGCTCAGGCACGTCTACCTGGAATCTCAAATGCTTTGGCCCTACGTGTTCTTCGTCTTCCTATTGTGAAAGAACCAGGAACTCCCTAAGGGAGCTGAAAATGACAGTCTCAGTTAAGAGCTACATGCAGAACTAGTAAATTCATCTCGGTGACATTGGTGGACAGTTTAGCAGAAGAAAGGAAGGGGGGAATGCTGAGAGTACACAGAACACAAGCATGATCTCTTCATTTAAAAAAAGGTTTTGAGTTCTATCCATGCAAGCAGGAAGCACTGACTAAGAACCTTGGGAATTGCCAGGCTAATTGCTTATAGCTGGCTACAGCTCCTGTACATGGACTTGACTTCCATCTTCAGAGGCACAGCTATGGGAGACGGCCGATCTCCGACGTTCCGCTGTGGTTCTGGTGGCATCAGCAGGTCTCTGAACCAGAAGGTGTTGCGTTTTTTTCATTTAGTCCTTTAGTCCTAGTCTTCAGAGTTGCAAATTCTGAAACTTTTTATTAGAGAATAAGAATGATATCCCACTAGATTTTCAAGCTGGACTAATAAGGGAGAAACCAATAATTGGAGTAGTGGGAATCTAAGATAATATTGCAAGACAGAAGTACGTGCTTAATTTCTTATTTGTGGCTCTTTTGCATTCTATACTTTGGAGCCCTGAACCACGGTTGCTTATTTGCCACTGTATAAATAAACCACAGCTTGTCTGTTTCCCTATGAAAAAATGTTAGGTTGCTGCCTATTTTACTCTTTTTCTTTCTAGTGCTGTAATAGACGTCTTTGAACCACGTGTCCACATGGACATGTGCACCAGTTTCTCTAGGGCAGATACGGCAAAGGGGGCTTTCTGGGTCACAGGGCATGCCCAAGTCTACTAGGAATTCTCAAATTACCCTGTAAAGTGAGTGTACTCATTTATAATGCTGCCATTGATGTTTGGGTTTCTGATTTCCCACCAACACTTGGCATTATTAGACTTTTTTTTTCCTTTTTTCTGTGATGAGTGTGATGTTATATATTCCCTGATTACTATATATTTTTATATTAGCCAATTACTCTTCCTCCTCTGTGAATTTCTTGGGTCATTTGAATTTTTCATTTTGTTTTACAGGACTTCTTTATTTTGGTCGGCTACTAATCCTGCAGTTTAATGCATTGCAAATATATCTCAACCTATGGCCTACCTCCTTTTTTTGGTGTCTTTGACAAATTGAAATTTTTACAAATTTTAATGTGATTAAATTTATCAATATGTTTCTTATATTTAGATCCAACATGTAGAATATTCTGCTCATTCTCTCTCTCTCTCTCTCTCTCTCTCTCTCTCTCTCTCTCTCTCTCTGTCTCAAAGTCTTACTTTAGTTCACCCTTGGGAATAAAGTTGCCAATTCTCTGCTGTCAAATTTTAGACTAAAAGGTTTAAATTAGTCCGTTTAGGGACATAATTAGACTCATGGAACACTGGGGATGAACACTGAGGTTCCTTTGGCACTGTTGAAACTGAATCCAATATGAAACACCAGAGCAAGGAACAGATGTTTGCTTTGGGAAAACTGATAATGCCAGGATATTTCAATATTTATCTCTGCTCAAGGTATTACCCATAGAATGGTGATGCGGCATGATACAAATTCTAGTTTTCTCTGGGCTTTGTTCTTCCTTTAGAATGTGTATCCTTTTACAGTTGTTGTATATTTATTTAATGTCTAATGCCCAGATGTCTCTTCTTTCCTGTTTTATGACAGAGGATCAATAAGATTTTGATAATAACATCCAGAAAAAGATGCTAATTGAATCCAGAAAAGAGGACAAAGAAAAGGTTTTAAGAAAGAGAAGAAGCATTGTTTAGTGAGTTTAGAGTTCTTGCCTCAATCCTTACTACTTTTTGTCTATAGGAGTAAATGAATTGATTCTGAATCTTCCAAGAGTATTAGATAAGCTTTTTTTTCTTTTTTCTTAAGCTTCAATAAAGTGTCTACAAATCAAAAATTCAAAGCAAAACAAAAGGCAAGAAGGTGATTTAGTTTTTGCTATTCTGGGAGCGATCTCATGGGAATCTGAAGGACAGCTGACAGTCTCTTTATCTCTCAGTTTAGCTGGAAGACATGGGGATTAACATTCTCCAGTCCTAGCCCCCAACAATTTTTCTTCTTGGAAAATAATTAGAGCCAGAAACAGTTTACATCAAAGTGCTCAAGCATCAATATTATAAACACAAACACTTGTTAATTCCCAGACATAGGTTCCAGATTATTTACTAGTTTAAGAGAGGGAACCTGTGATTGTTTCAGTTTTACATATTTTTCTCTTGGGTATTTAGTCAATTTCCCACAGCCAAAATTTTATTTCATGTAAAGTCAAGATCCTCAGAAATATGTCTGCCTTATGTTTCCTAACAAAGTTTAAAATCTATAACTGGGAAGGATCCTAAATATCCCCCATGACACCTACTTTGATAAAAGTACAGAAGCTTCTGGATAAAGCCTCTTGCTTTGGGGTCCACCTAGTTGTTTTACAACTAGTCAAAATCTCAAAGTTTAGAGAGAGCATGCGACATGCACTTATTTTTTGCTTTTTCTTGTAAATATTCTTTAAATTATATGTTCTTGTCCCTTTATGTTAAATGAAAGATCCAACACCAAGAACAGTGATAATATTGTAAGCTCTGTAGGCATTTTGCAGTTGTTTTTTCATTCTATACCATCTCATTTAATCCTTACAAACCTCCCTGATAAGGCAGGCAAGGAAGATGTTATTAGTATGTGAATTTTGAGGTTTAGACCAGTCTGTGATGCAATGGGCCCCAGGCACAGCAGCTCTCTGTTCAAGTTTATATATAACGTTGAAAAACTTTTGTGGTCATCTTATTATGGCAGCCTCATGTTTTATATTATTTTGCCTGAACGTGTGAGTTTTTCCATGCAAAAGATGAGTTTAAGAGTAGACTTGCTGTTAGAAAACAAGGCCTGGCTGAACTGGGCCTACTTCATGTTTGTGAGTAGGCTGCTTTCGAAATGCTTTTCAAATGCAAACCCACACATGCCGGTTTCCCTCAGAGCAGCGCCAGCCAGCAGTGTCAGACATCAAAGAAGGGGCCTGGGGGTGAACTCATGGATATGAAAATACTAAAGGATGAATTTAAGGGTAGTGTTGTTAAATGTCTGCTAGACATTAACCAGCATATCCAAATGCTACTAAACCTTCATTTTCAGTAATTTATCTCTTCAGATTATATAAACACGACTAATTCAAACATGCACTTAGTCATAAATACTACAGTGCTTTTTCTTTTATATAAATGTTTAATTGAAGTATAATACATATAAAGAAAAGGCACCCCTCATGCATTGCTCAAGGACTCTTTACAAAGTGAACACACCCATGTACTGACCGTCTAGATCAAAAAACAGAACAGCCCTCCTGAGGCTCCCTTGCTCCCCGTTCCAATCACTACTTCCTCCCTCCATCCCAGAGAGAACCACTATCCTGACCTCTGTCTCCAATGATTGGCTTTTCCCCTCACCTTTATTGATGTGTAATTGACAAATAAAATTGTAAAATAAAGTGTACAACGTGATTGGATATTTATATACATTATGAACTGATTACCACAATCAAATTAATTTACACATTCATCACCTCACACAGTTACTATTTCTTTGTGTGAGAATGCTACTCCCAGCAAATTTCAAGTATATAATACATATTATTAACTGTAGTCACCATGCGATACATTAGATCCTCAGAAGTTATTCATCTTATCACTGGAAGTTTGTATCCTTTGACCAACAGCTCCCCATTGCCCTGACCCCCAGCCACCAGCAACCAACAACTTACTTTCTATGGGTTTGACTTTATTATTTTTTTTAGACTCCGCATATAAGTGATACCATACAGTATTTTGTCTTTCTCTGTCTGGTTTATTTCACTTAGCAGAATGCCCTCCAGTTTCATCCATGTTGTCACGAGTGGCAGGATTTATTTTTTGTGGCTGAATAATATTCCATTGTATATACATAATACTACATCTTCATTATCTATTTATGTGTCAACCGACATGTAGGTTGTTTCCCTATCTTGGCGATTGTGAATAATGATACAATGAACATGGGAGTGCGGATATCTTTTGAGATCCTGTTTTCATGTCCTGTGGCTGCATACCCAGAAGTGGGATTGCTGGATTGTTTGATAGTTCTTTTTCTAATTTTTTTGAGAAACCTCCATTCTGTTTCCCGCAGTGATTGTACCAATTTACATTCTCACCAACAGTGCACAAGGGTTCCTTTTTCTCCATATCCTCACCAGCTCTTACCTTTTGTCTTTTTGATAATAGCCATTCTAACAGGTGTGAGGTGATTTCTCAATGTGCTTTTGATTTGCTTTTCCCTGATGATTAGCACTGTGGAACAATTTTTCATATATCTGTTGTCCTTTTTCTGTTTTCTTCGGAAAAATGTGTATTCAGATCCTTTGCCTATGTTTCAATTGGATTATTTGTTTTCTTGTTACTGAGTTGTAAGAGTTCCTTATATATTTTGGATATTAACCTCTTTATAGGGTTTGCAAACAGGTTTCATAGGTTACCTTTTCATTTTGTTGGTTGTTTCTTTTGCTGTGCAGTAACGTTTAGTTTATGTAGTCCCACTTATTTAATTTTGCTTTTGTTGCCTGTGCTTTTGGTGTCAGAGCTAAAAAATAATTGCATAGACTAATGTTTATGATTAGTTTTGTCTATTTTTGAACTATGTATAAATGGAATCATACAGTATATAGTCCCCTGTGTCTGACTTTTTTCACTCACTGTTGTGTGCATGATAATCATTTATATTTTTCTATATAGTGGTAGTTTGTTCATTTTCTCTGTTCTATGCTATTCTTCTGGGTGAATATATCACGTAATAACATAGTTGGTACTGAGTAGCATTCCCTTAGCAATACACGAGAGTTCCAAATCTTCACCTGCACTTGGCAATATCACTCTTTTCATCTAATCTGTGGGTGTGTAGTGACATCTCACTGAGGTTTTTACTTTGCAGTTCCCCAATCTCTAATGATGCTGAGCACCTTTTCATATGCCAATTGGTCACTTTAATATTCTCTTTTGTTAAGTGCCTGTTCAAGACTTTCGTCCTCTTTTAAAAGGTTAGCTACCTTTTTTTAAAAATTGATTTATAGGAGTTTTTAAAATGTAAACTGCATATTAAACCTTTTGTTGCATATATGTGATGCAAATATCTTCTAGTCTATGCAGTTGGGAACTTTTTAAAAAAGGTCTGAGAGTTCAGCGTGTAGAAAATCAAACCATGAATTCTGCCTGGATCTCAAAATAGTGGACATTTGACAATAAATCAAAAGGAAGAAGCACCTGGATCTTGTTGTCTTTGAATGTATTACAACTTTCTTGAAGCAGGATTTCAAGAGCAGCTGGGTATGTCTCATGCACTTGACATAATCAGGCATTGTTTATTGGGCTATTCTTTCGCAAGCTAAAGAAACCTTTATTCCTCAAATCTTTGATTCTCATTGGTCACTGTCTTAATTCTGTAAGATCCTTATTCCAAGAAATGCCTTTGTCTCATCACGATAGGCCCACTAATTAATACCTGGAGAAATTATCTTTGCTTAAAATGACTAATTTCAATAAAACGTGCAGAGATGCCTTAGTTACATTTTTAGGAAAATATAAGGAGAAAAGACCATAAAATAGATACTTTTCCTTCTGCTATTGAAAACACACCTTAAATAATAGATATGAGTCAGCTGGAATTGTACAGAATTTATTGAGGGCAAGTCTGACAAGGTCCTATATTACCCTAGACATTGAAGAGCTATGAAGGTATATAAAATGCAGTCCTTACCTCAAAGAACTTCTAACTCATTGTCAGTGGAGGTGTGTCTCTGTGTTGAGGGAAAGTGTGAAGGAGGCAGCAACACATACAATGACAAAGTGAACATAAAGGCCGGTACCAAGAGGAAGCACGGCTGCAGGAAGGGTTACTTCAGACTGATGTGGCTGTGAGAAGGATAGTATTTGTTAAGATAATGGAGCTTCTACTACAAAACTAATTCCAAAACCTATGACGAATGAAACACAGCAAAGGTTGTTTCTCAGTCATCAAAAGTTAAAAACCGGAGTTCCTGATTGGTGGTTCATTCTGCTCCAAATGGTGATTCAGAGATCCAGATCCTTCCATGTTGTGGGTCCACCACCTTCAACATGTAGCTTCTAGTATTGCTGGGCTTGTCCACATTCAACTGGGAAAAGGAGATAGAACATGGAGGATAGAAAGTTTTAATAGCCAGATCTGAAAAGGATGTATGTCATTATACTCAATTTCCATTGGCTAGAACTCTACCATGCGGCCACCAGTGACTGTGAGGGAGGCCGGGAAATGTAGTCCAGCTGTGTGTCTAGGAGAAGAGATGGGTTTGTTGACCACCTAGCAGCCTTTGCCACAGGTTTCATGATGGCAGGGCATGAAAGATAGGCCATGAAGCAACGCGAAATATTTTGACAGAGATTGGAAAGGAGGATTAATGCAGGTAAAATAAAAAGCACGAAGAAGGACTCACAAGTAAACAGAAAAAAAAATATGCAAGGGCATATTTGAAAAATAAGTAATGGTCCAGTTTTAGAAACAGAGTCATAGATACAGTGAACAAACTGATGGTTGCCAGGTGAGAGAAGGCTTGGGGGAATGGGTGAAAAATGTGAGGGATTAAGAAGTACAAATCGGCAGTTATAAAATAGTCACGGGGATGTAAAGTACAGTATAGAGAATATAGCCAATAATATTACAATAGTGTTAAATGGGTACTAGAATTATTGAGGGATCACTTCGTAAACTATATAAATGTCTAACCACTATGCTGTACACCTGAAACTAATATAAAATAATATTGAATGTCAACTGTAATCGAAAAAAAAAAAAAAAAAGAGATGGCCCAGTTTTTTAGGATCACGTATGGAGTATCATGGAAGAAACTTAGACAGATAGGTTGAAGCTATTTCTAACCTGAAGCCACATTTTTAGACGTTTTAAAATCCACACTGAGGAACTTATATCTACCATGTTTTTTTGGCTACTAGGGCTCCCTCCCACTTGTAGGAAAATTGTGGGCCAGATTCATTTTCTTTCTTTTCCTTGAGCTCTGGTCTTTCCTAGACAGTGAGTTTTTATGTTTATCTTCAAAACATGGTGGCAGCAGTCAAGGAGAAGGGTGCAGACCCTCAGCATGAGCAGCTTTATTTTACGCTTTTGTCCCACAGAGTTTCACAGTCTCCAGTCTCCCTAGGGGCCTCCTGCCAAAAACCAGTCCAGAGAATGGTATCTGCTGAATGCTGTTTGGGATGGATCCCAAGTGCAGGAGAGAGAGGAGGGAGAGAAATTCCTTTCTGACTCTAGGACACAATCAACTTGTGCTCAAGATCCTAAAATTTAATTATCCACATTGTTATCTTAGCTTGCATAGCTCCCACTGTGGCTCATAGCTATAAAAGTATCCGGTCCTTTAAAATCCAGCCTCAGCCTTCAGCTTAATGACCTTGTGAGACTGATTAACTGGGAAGGGTGGGAGCTGGGGAAATCCTTTCCCCTCCCTTCAGATCTGCCAACTTGGCTTTGAATCGACAAGAATGTTTTGGCCAGAGAATATACATCTCCACACCCTCTACCCTCACCTCTGCCCCATGTTGCATGTTCCATTTGGGATCATATGCATTCAGCTTTGCTAAATTAATTTTGACCCAGACTTTACTATGTGCTGCCTCTGGAAAGCTTCTGTGTGATTTTGTGTGAATTATTTCTCTTTCCTTGAGCTTCTGACCATGAAATTAATGACTCTGAATATTTGCCTTTGCTCTATAATTTGGGATGGATTTGTTTCATTGTTCCTACCAGGATGTAAGCATGATTGTACATCTTTCTTAGACACTGTTGAAATAAAGAGAAGACAGAACTTTTGATGTAACACCCGCACATCTTAAAAGGTGCCTTTTTTTTTCCCCAATGCAAACTTGAAAGAGACTTGGCCCGTAATTTTTCAAGATCCTGAGCACATTGATTATATTTAGATTTTATGGGAAGGGAGGCGTTTACTTCTAGATTTTTTTCCCCTTTAACTGTGGCCATAAACCACACTTAAAGAAATCATTGTTACATTGTATCCTTTGTCCTATGTGCATCTTTCTTCCTCTTCACCAAAACACCCTCACTGGTTCCTTTCCAGGGCCACCTTCCATACTTACAGCCTTCAGAGAGCTAAACCTTGCTGGTAGCAGGCATTTGGTGGTTTTTTTCTCTCTTTTTTTGTTGCTTGCATATGGGAAAGATAAAACTCTTCAGGCCAATGTCTGTGGTATCAGCTCATTCCCCACTGTGCTTGGAGATCTGCATACCCCTTTTAAGCACTAAAATATTTGGGGAGACAGCGTGATGTAGGGGAATGGAGCATGAGCAGAAACTAAGCAGACGTGGGTCCAAATTCTAGCTTTGCCTTTTACCTCTGTGGGATCTGAATAAAACACTTGATCCCTTTGATCCTCCGAGCCTGAATTTTGGTAGCATTGATTGGTTTGAGCTGTTTTTGAATTTTATCTAGACAAAACAACACAGTGTATAGTCCTTTGTATTGGTTTCTTTTACTCAGTATTATGTTTGTGAGATTCATTCAAGTTGTTGCATGTAGCAATAGTTCATTCAGTGGCATTTATGGTATTGTGTTATAAATTGCAAATCATTTGTCCATTCCACTTTGATGGACATTTGGATTGTTTCAGTTGTTGTGAATTGAGATTCTATGATAATTTTTGTAAAATCTTATGTATACATTCGGTTGAATAATGTCACACACTGGGTTTCCCCAGAAGCAGCTCTGAGAGAGATTTGCTTAAGGAAGTTTATTTCTTTCTGCCATCAAGATCAAAGCTGCCTACACCTGAAACGACTATAAAATAATACTGAATGTCAACTGCAACTGAAAAAAATAAATAATTAAAAAATGTCTTTTCCCCGTCCCACCAAGAAAGATCAGAGTTGCCTTCAAGATCAACACCAGTGGGGGGCGGGGTGAGAAAGAGGGATTGGACACAGAGAGAAGCTAGACTGTGATGCAGTTACAACAAAGGCCTCAGACAACCTATGGGGAGCTCTGGAGCTGAAATGGCCACTTACGATGGCCAATTAGAAGCAAGGAGGCTAGACATTTGTATGTCCTTCATTCACCAGTCACTGGATGTGGATTGACCCAGGGAAGGGAGAGTGTTTTCCCGTGAGACATTTCTCTTCCACAAAGAGTGGAGGCCACATTTGTGAGCTGTCATCCATCAACATTCCTAGCAGGTGGTAAAATGAGTGTTCCAGCCCTAAAAATCCTAAAGTGTGTGTGTGTGTGTGTGTGTGTGTGTGTGTGTGTGTGTGTGTGTGTGTGTTGGGGTCAAAGTTGAGCAGTGTCCATTACGTGTCATTAGTAATTTCTTGGAGTTCAATTGCTGGTGCATAGGATATGTGTATATTCATCTTTAATAGATACTGTGAAACAATATTCCAAAGTGTCTGTACCCAAATACCATCTTAATTTAGATTTTGAGATCCCCATGTAGGATTTTACCACATAGATAAAGAAACATTTATAGAATGGAAACGTAAATGTGAGAATATTCTCTGCATTAATATTTTTTGTATTGTGGAGAAAACAAAATTGAGAACCGTT
Organism: Rhinolophus sinicus; assembly: GCF_036562045.2. NCBI lineage: Eukaryota > Metazoa > Chordata > Mammalia > Chiroptera > Rhinolophidae > Rhinolophus > Rhinolophus sinicus. The sequence continues at coordinate 141,220,215 of NC_133754.1, forward strand.
GGAGTAGACTATTTATCATTCTCTACCTTATGGCTTGACTTCCTGAAAACTGTCAGCTTTGTTCAGGATGTCCTGAAATCTAGTTGTGGAATTAATATAGCCTAAAGACTTCCTTTTGTGCTGAGAAAATAAAGGAAAGGAGACATAAGAATTCACCATTGCCTCGCATTTCATTTTTCAGAGTGGCCAAATCAATGAAGGTCCCTGTATACGAGACCCCAGCTGGATGGCGATTCTTCTCAAACCTGATGGACTCGGGACGGTGTTCTCTGTGTGGAGAAGAGAGCTTTGGCACTGGTAGGCGCTGGGGGGTGGGGGGGGGTTGATGTTACTGGAAAGGGGGGCTGCAGTTTGTGACCCCAGTTTGGAGACTGGAGGAAGAGTTAATGAGAGGTAAATAAATAAATAAGAAAGAAAGAAACCTAGTAAGATATGTGCTATGATACACTTATCTCTTCTGACCATTTCTTCTTTTTTATAAAAGATTTTCATTTCTTTAAAAAATTTGCTGTTATGGAAATTTAAGATTAGAGAGGATAGTACACTGAATTCTCATATGTTCATCACTTAGTTTCAACCATCATAAACTCATGGTCAATCTTGCTTGATCTCTACCCTCATCCACAAGGGGAGTCCTCCTCCATGATTATTGTGAAGCAAGCCTTACCGTGAATCTTAAACAGCTACTGAGAAAAAGAATATGTACCATCTTCACACCTCAAATGTTAAAAAAATAACTTCTTTCAGTATTTTAAAGTTGTCACTTCATTGTTTTCTAGCTTTCATAGTTTCTAAGAAGTGGCCTCTAATTCTTATCTCTGTTTCTCTCCATTGAAATTCTCCCCAGCCCCGGCCTCTGACTGCATTCAATATTTCCTTTTTCTCTTTTGTTTTCAACAGTTTAACTATAATATGTCTGAGTGTGTGTACTTTTTTAAAACCCTGCTTGGGGATCTCTGGGATTCTTCGATCTGTTGTTGTCTTGCATTAATTTTAGAAAATTCTCCGCTATACCTTTTCAGATGTTTCTCCTTTCCCATTCTCGCTCTCTTCTCCTCTGGGACTCGAATTACACATACGATAGATGAATTTTGACCATACTCATATGTTGTCTCAGAGCTCTTACATCCACTGTTTGGTTTTGTTTACTTTTTTTCCTTTTGTGTTTCAGTTTAGGTAATCACTATTGGCATATCTTTAAGTCACTGATTCTTTCCTTAGTTGTATCCAATCTACTGATGAGCCTGCTGAAAAAATTCTTCATCTCTGATACTGTGTTTTTTATTGCTAGCATTTCTCTTTGACTTTTTAAACATAATTTCACCTCTCTGAAGAAATTATTTTTATACCTATTTTTTATATGTGTTTATCTATGTTTTATACTACATGTTGTTTATCTTTTTCATTAGCTCACTGAACAGTTATTTTAAACTCCGTCTGATAATTCTAATATTTGGTTCATTTTTTATTCTGATTCTCTTGATTGCTTTATCTCTTGATTAAAACAGAGGTTTGTTCTTTCTTGCTTTTTTGTGTATCTCATATTTCACTGAATGCTGGACAGTATGTATATAAGAATAGTAGAGACTCAAGTAAATAATATTTATATACAGAAATGGGCAAACCTCTTCTATCCACCATTAGAATGCAAGGTTAAGTTAATTTAGTCAGGAGTTGAGCTGGGTTTGGGTTTTGTTGTTTCTACTACAATGTTTAGTGTACTACAGGCTTCAAATTCTTCCAGAAGTGGGATATTTTTTACTACATGCTGAATGAAGTGCTGGAGGAGATTTTTCCGTGTTTCTGTTTCATTCACAGCTTCCAGCAGTTACAGCATGTCTGTAATACAAAATAGACTTCTAACACCAGGTACTTGACCTTTCTCCAGTGGCAACAGACCTCTGCTTAGTATTGGTGTGGAGTTCTGGGCCCAAGAAGGTTTCCTCCCCTTTCTTCAGGGGCAGAGGGTTTTACTCCAACCCCTATTCCGGTAGTAGTGGACCTTTGCCTGGGCCCTTGAGAGGGGGTGGTTTGCTGCTCGTACATCCAGCAGCTTAAGGTTTTTGTGTTCTTGAAAGAAAGGTTTGGGGAACTGGAAGGCCCTCATGCTTGCCTCTCAGCAGCCGGTCGGTCATCTCCTGCCCCACCAGCACCACCAAGTTGCCCTGTTTGTTTCTTGTCAGCGCCCTGCAGAGGCCTGTGGGAGATAACTTGGAAGTGTGTCCCTTGTATTTGAGACTCCAAGCAATTTTAAACAACATTATACGCTATACTTGGCCTTTAAGACTTTCTAAAACTATTATTATTAACTTCTTATCATTAATGTATATAGAAGCATCCTCTTTCTCCTGTTCTCTGCTAAAAGTGCGACAGTTTTGTGTCCTTTCTCTCCTTGGAGGGGCTTGTCACTACATAATTTACTTTATTGCCTTGTGATTTCAGATCGCTAATGAGTTCAAGAAAATTATGATTTTTTTTTTTTTTTTTTAGGTTTCTTGGCCTTTTATTATTACTGGGATTGGAGTAAAAGTCTCTTGTAGATTTCCATATCTTATACAGAAATGCAGAAGTGGAACTGCAGAAGTAATTTCTTAATTTCTCCTATTCTTCCCCCCCACAACTTAATTGTTTATCTTTTCCAATTAGAATCCAAATGGTCTTACATTATAACTGGTTTATATCTCTTAAGTCCCTTTCAATCTGCATTTTTCTCCTCCACATTTTCTCTTTCTAACTTACTCATTAAAGAGACCGGGGTCATATGTGCTGTAGAGCTTGTAACAGCTTTGATTTTAATGTTGATGTCCTCATTTCCTTTTCTAATTCATTTAGTGCTTATATGAAGAGAAGTTATTTATTAAAATGCCTTTTATCTGGTTCACATCCACCTCAGCAGATTCTATTCTTAATTATAGCATTTTCTTTTCTAAAAACTCTACACTCTCTTAGGATTTTTTTTCAGGTGTACAATCACATAATCTATGACTAAAATATTTTTTTATTTGCTTTTCTAACATTTATATCATTTATTTCATATTCTTATTGTATTAGTCTTCAAAGTAATATTAAATAATTGTAGTAGTTCATGATTTTAATGGAAATGGATTTAATATTTTACCATCTGTTTTGATGATTGCTTTTAAATATTGGTAATATCTATCATTTTTTTGTAGATTTTCCCCCCCTATTCTCCCTTTACTTAGAACCTTATTAGAAATGGCTGTTAGATTTATCAAGTGCCCTTTTAGAATCTAGTGATATGTTAGTATGTATTTTTCTCCTTTATTATGTGAATGTAATGAAATATCATGATCAATTTACTGATATCAAACCGTTCTTGAATTTCTGTTTGTAATAAGTACTGTTTGGTTATGCTTAAATAGATTGCAGTAAAACCACTCTAGCTGGTCATAATGATAGAATTTCAGGTTATGTTGGGGTTTCTGAAGCACATTCCTCCTGGGGAATTTTCTCCTTTTACCAAAGTCCTTTAGATTCTAGTAGCATTACCATCAATGGTGAAAGAAGGATGGCATGCATCTTTGTTTCCTTGGAAAAAGAGCAACCGTGCCAAGCACTCTCAAGTACTACTGTGTGAATTCAGAATGTATAGATGGCAGCTCTGCTCAGGACAGTTAAAACTGTTATAGCTTTTCTCTGCTAAGGCCCTAACAAATGGAACAGTTTCCTTCTCCTTTTGTGTTCTTGGGGTCTAAACCAGTGACTGACTCAAACACTCATTGATTCTACGTTGTATATAATAATTCTACCTTCTGGTTATTCAAATAACACAAATTTAACAACTGGGATGGAACTGGTGAGTCCAGGTTATCTCTCTCTGTCTTTATAAGCATTTATTGAGTGCTTCTAATCTATCCCATAATTATAGTCTTTAAAATCAAAGGATCAATCCAGGTATTACATTTATACCCTTAGTAATAAATATTTGCTTACTTCAATTTAATAAACATGGATGAAGTACTTATATTATACAAGGCACTGTATTATATGGCATATAGAATGCAAAATGCTTAAGACCATACTCTTAAGAAACTCAAGACCTTTAGGGTACATAATTAGAAAGGTGCACAGGTGACTCCTCCACAGAGCAGAAACTTTAAAGTTCTACAATAGAGAAATAGACAAAATACGATGGGAGATGAGAACAGGAGAAAATGCTTTGGGACTGGAAGTTCAAAGCAGACTTCATGAAAGAGGTAGAAGTTGGGCTAGTTCTTAAAGAATGGAAATCATTTGTGCACATAGAGATGAAAGGACAGGGCCTTGTCAGATGGAGGGAGAAATGTCAAGAAAGGCACAGTGGTGGGAGAAGCAGGGGCCGTGTGTTGTGAGTAGCCAGTTGTTCAATTTGTCTAGAGCAGTGTTTTCCAAATATAAATTAAGACTCATGTGAGATCATGAGATTAGTGTAGTGTCATGAACAGCTCTTAAGAAAATGTAATAGACTAAAACCGATCAGAATGCAGTGTGTTTAGTAAAGGTAAATGTTATAGATACCCATGTGCAAATTTACATGTACATAGTTCTCATGGCAAAATGTATGTGTTTTGGGTCATGGCCAAAAATGTCTGAAAAAGACTGATCTATAGCAGTAGTTGGCAAACTTTTTCTGTAAAGTGCCAAATAGTAAATATTTTGTGCTTTGCAGACTAAGAGGCTACGTACTGTCTCTTTCGCAATTACTCAATTCTACCACTGTAGCACAAAAGCAGCCATAAACAATACATAAACAAAAAAGAATGCTGTGTTCCAATGAAAATTTACTTACATAAATAGGCCTCAGTCCAAATTTGGCCCATGGGCCGAAGTTTACTCACCTCTGATGCAGGGTAGGGTAGAGAAGGGAGTATCATGCAACAGAACTGGAAATATGAGTGAGGAGGGGCCAATTTTTGAAGCCCTTTGCCTGCCCGGCTTAGACATTGGGACTTGACTCAACTGGAAATAGGAAACCATGGTCTGCATAGGAGGGAGGTCCCCTTGCAGACACTTTTCAGTAAGCTTTGCTTTCATACAGTTATGCTGATTGAAACATGTAAGCTAGACTAGAAGGGAATTTGAAAAATCTCTCACTGTTATATTTGTCTATCATTTTCCTTTCAAGGAGCACAAAAGATTTTTCAGTATATAGTGTCTTAAAGGTATTGCGTCCTCCATCATTCTTCAGTTTCAGGTGACGCTAGCCTGATTTGACAGATGAAGCTCCTGAACCCAAGAAGTAGTTATATGACTCACCCACGGCTCCAGAGCCCAGAAAAGGCCTCCACTTGAATTAGATTACAGTGGAACTAAAAGACAGGTCTCCTGCCTGAGATACCACACCAGGTGTGGTCCCGGAAGTCTAGAGGCCCAGGAATGTGAGGCTAAAATTACATTCAAGGCCCTTGCCTTCCACTTATGGACAAGCCATGTGGCCCCTCTGACCTTCACTTCCAACCTGTAAAAGTCAACTGGTCACCCGAGCTTCCTTTTTACCTTGGGATGTGGTTTTCAGAATCAAGTAATTTACCTAATTAATGGAGGAGAAAGTGGAGAGACGGAAAGGTTTTAGACCTGAGACTCGGGAAATGCTTCTCAAATTTAACCAGACCTTTTCAAGTGGAGGCCTTGTTCAGTATCCCTGAGGCATGGAGCTGTGTACCAACTAGGAATGCATAGTTTAGTGCCAGGAAAGCTTGAAATTACAGATCTGCCTCAGGTTCAAGAATGCCAGGCTTTTTGTCTGAGATGAGCAGGATAGATCCTGGGTGGAAAGTCCCCTTGCTGGCCTCTTGAGCACCCAGGGCATTCCAAGGTAACAAGCTGGTGACAGGATCAAAGTTCAGGCTTCCCTCCTATGGAAAAGCCCAGGCCCTAGACGATAGGAAATCTGCATTTATTGCTCTGCCAGAGAACCAAGATCATTTGAGAAGCGAAATAATCTTTTGTGCTGGGACCAGGTATGCACCCACTTCCTAGGAAGGGCCCTGGAAAACTGCTTTACAGAAAGAGAAGAGAACACTTTATAAATCCTCAGATTTCAATGGAAGAAAACGGTTCACCTCAATGGCATTGTGGCTACTTTTCTAAAGTTCTAAGTTTGAAGAAATCTATACCTATTCCTGTACACAAAAGGGGATATACTGAAATACTAAAACTAAGATCTAAACCAAAAACTTTGAAGTTTTTTTGGCATTTGTTGATGATGTGCTACTAGTTCCCATCATTGTCATCAGTTTTCTAAGAAGTCATACCACTTGGGAAGTGTATAAATTGTCACAGCTCAGAGCTTGTCCTGTTATAGGTAACACCAAAGAATTACTCTCTTTGTGAATACCTGGAAGAGCTACAAGCTTGACCACCATTTTGAGTATTACTATTACTTTTATTATGTATTTTTAGAAAGCTAATGTCAATAGCCATACAAATTTGTTAAATAGAATCAGGCAATATAACAATTTTTATTGTTTCTGAGAATGTGTTCTCTGTTGAGTTTTTCACAATAATAATAGTTATCTTTTTAAAATGGGCACTTAGTATATGCCAGGGCATTGCTAAAGCCTTTTGTATACATCCATCTCTTTCTGGACATTTGGAATTGAATCCAGGTCTCCTAGTACCAACATGACTTGTCCATCATTGTCACACCAACTTTTCCACTGTGAACTCCAGAGCACAGCCTGGTGCTCTTGAAGTTAGCTATTCTTACATCAGTTTCTAGCACAAAAAGAAGAGGCCCAGGGCATGTGTATTCCATGTCACAGGAAATCTCGAGTATCTTTCTAGTCTCTTGAGATTTGCCAGATCCCTCTGCTTGCCATGCAGAAATTGTAAATGCCCTGAGAACAGGGCCATGGCTATCTCATTCAGCTCTATTTCTCTGATATATGGTAGGCCTTGAGTAAGTGTTTGTAGGATGGATGGAAGGATAGAAAGATGGACAAAAGGATAGAAGGATGGATGGATGGATGGATGGATGAAAAGAAAGAAGGAAGGAAGGAAGAAACAAAGACTTCTTATTTTGGTATTTCTTCTTTGCATTATTAGTAGTTATGTTTTTATCATTCTTGAGTGAATATATTTCTGGAGATCCAGGCATTAGGGTATCCCAAGATTTGGGAGGATTCATGAAAACAAAACCACACAAATATACACCAGTTGGAAGGGGTGAGGAGTGATATTATGAAATATAGTAAAATCAGAATTATATAAAAATTTAAAATAAAGCTTAGCTAGTTTTAATTGTCATATAATTATCAACACAAATTAATGTCTAACAAAGCATTTCTAGAAAGACTTTTTCCCCAAACCTGCATGAATGAACAGATTATAAATTTCAAATACTGTCAAGTATTTGTAATTTATTTTATTAACTTGTTTATTTCTTGTGTGGGATTGCTAACAATTACCTATAAATAGCCACATTCAACAGTGGGCTAGGGATCTTTTATATGTGCTAAATTCTGACGGCCTTTGTCCTAGACATTCTCTGCTCTATTGTCTTATGGTTTGTGTTACTGACTTATTCCCTGGTTATTTTATGAATGGACATTTTACATCCCCTAATGGTTATACAGTTAATAATACTTTCAGGGCCATGCCTCTTCCTTCATTTATATTTCACACATGAACTATGTACAGCCTAGCTCAAGATTGGGTTCACAGTCGTGCTGTTGAATAAATATTGAATAGATTTAGCTCCCTCTTATTTATACAATTGTTTTATTTAATAACGTATACTTTTAAAAAGGTGAAAAAAAGGAAAGCCTTAGTTCCCTATCTAGGAGCTCATTAATTCTACATTTGGCTATTTCCATATCTGTCCAAGTCTCTGGAGAAAAAGGCCTATAGATCTGTGAATTTCAGATTATTGAGGTTCTCCCACATTTATTTGTGGCCAGTTTGTGTAAATTTGGCTGGGTAGCAGATGTGATGTGAGGGGGCTGTGATGACAGCATTAGCAGTGCAAGGAGAGCAGTTTCACTGCTGGGCTAGTTGCAACAGGCTGTGTGCACATGTGCAATTCAATCTAGTCTGGGCCAGAGCACAGAGGTGCTGTGATTGACATCCCCAAATGCCGCCTTGTAAAGTCCGAAAGCTGAAACTCCCTTCTGGACCCTTTACAAACTATCAAACCTGGTGCTGGGAAACAGAGTTCCCTCCTGGAGTGGGAAGAATGTCTTCATCCCATAGGATCCTTTTCTTGCGGTCTCCGCGGTTCCAGTTCCATTGATCCTTCAATTCATCCTCTAAGCTGTTGAGAAGTAGCAAGAGGGAGTGTAGTGTGATACCTAAGTGTGGAGCAGAAACAAAGGAATTGGGCCTCTGAGGCGATGTCCACACTTAGCAGTGCACTCTAGGACTGGGATTCCTGGGAAATCACGGCCCTTAGCCACAGACTGAAGGATCCCAAGCAGATTAAGCGTTTCTTTTCACAGTGCCTGCTAAGAGACTTTCAATAAGGGTGCCATCCCTTGGTATTTAAGATTCATCCCGAAAATTGTGCTTCGAGGCATCTCTACCTGCTCTCTGATAGTTGCTAGGTGGCCTCACTGAGAATAAAGTATAATGACTACAGAGTGACAGATCCCCAACCTTGTAATGCAGGCGTGTAATGCAGGCCACTGGAGAGATTTCTGATACAGCTTATGTCCTGTCAAGGAAGAATTCTTAAAGAGTTGTGTTGCTCCCATCAGTAGAGGTGACAAAGAAATGGGATGGGATATATGAGTTAGAAAGTCCCACTGTCACTTACCTTCTTGTGCTTGAGTGCTGGTGTGAGAGAAGTGTGTCAGCTGGCTGGCTGTATTCCCCTCCTCTGGGGTGGATGGCTTGACTGCCTTAGGGCATGCAGATACAATGCTTAGAGCCTCCTGTGCACTATTTCAATGAACTGAAGTAGGGACCATACTGACCCCCGTTTTACAGATAAGGTAACTGAGGCTTAGTAAGGAACGTCAAGCCACAGGCCAACGTCACAGTGCCAGAGCCAGGATTCAAGCCGACTCTCACTGGTGCCACAGTACTCAGCTGCCCCTATTTAAGAAAATGCCAAGAGGTCATTTTCTCCCATCTGGTTATTCTTTTAGGTGGAGAATGAATGCCAGGGGACTTGGGGGAATGGTATATAAACGCACAGCACCAGGAGTGGACAGACTTGGCCCCAATCTTGACTCCCCATCTTTGTGGCTCAACTACCTTGCACAGATCGCTTATCTTCTCTGGGCCTCAATTTCCTCATTTATAAGATGAATCTGTTCAGTGGGATGATCTGTAAAGTGTCTTCCAATGTAATGTCCCAGGTTGCTGCTAGCTGGCTACTTTTAGTGAGGAATGACTCTGATGAATTCTATCAAATTCTATACTAGAGTTTCGCTCAGTAATTTATTTATTCATTCAGTGAATATTTACTGCACACCTCTTGTGAGCCAGGGCCAGGAAGAGTGATGAGTAATTTCAGAGAGAGACCCTTCCCTCAGGGAGTTTACAGGGTGTTGCTATTGTCAGGCTATTGGCCAAAAGCCACAGCATATTTGTGTCAATCATCGTCGTCGTCATCATCATCATCATCATCATCATCATCATCATGGTTGTCATCAAATTTATTGTTACATAGTATTATTATTGGTAGCCATGTTGCCCACAGCACAGGGTGAGGCACATCTGTCAGTTACTGCCTTTCTGAGCAGCAAACAAACCTTTCTGAGCTGACAGCAGGCTGTGACCTGCTTATATGCACCAGAGTTTGTTCTCCAATAGGTGAAAATTTTAGTGCATTTTTAAAAAAGTGTTTATTTTTAACCATGGAAAAGTGACAATTTTTCCGTGAGTCTTGCTGGTTGGCTAGATTTAAAAAGCTGAATTATGCAGTTTGAGACATGGAAAAAAAGAAAAAAACACCTGTCACAATTCTGTAGCATGTTCTCTAATCTTGGATTCATCTGCAAGGCATGTCCCCCAATTTCCCCTAATAACTCTACTATTTTTAAAAGACAAATCCTTGTCTTGAGTGGATAAAAAGAGGATGGGAAGATTTTCACTGAAAATTAATGAAAACTTCATTTGCAAATTAAAAGGGTAAATTGATACGAGAGGAGAAGTAAAGGGAAATTTGGCAACTTTTCCTGCATGTCTAATGTGAGAAGGAAGAAGCGCAAATTCATTACCCAAATCCTCAGAAGGGCTGCCTCCGCCCTAACCACGTGAGGCATTGTATCTGCTTTATTGCAATTCCCAAGACCCACTGTCATTATCGGGCGATTCTAGTAGTAAAGTCCATGGTGTCCGAACCAAACTGCCCAGGTTGAATCTTCTTTTTACTACGTAATCACTGTGTGACCTCTTACGAATGACTTCACCTCAATCTCTTATCGGTAAAAAGGAGCTATCAAATTATGAAAATTAGGTAATAGATGTTTAAAATGAGTTTAGTGACTGGTGCTTTACTGTTATTCTTCCAAGAATGGAATTTATCTCGCTTTGCAGTTCTGCTTCAAGAGCAAATACACACACACACACACACACACACACACACACACACACACACATATCCCCTGTCATTTCTGGCTCCAGGAAATGTGTGTGCTAAGGTTACGTGCCAAATGTGCACATATCCAAAAAACCATCAGGAACCTCTTTGAGTGAGTGGCCTTTCTTATTAGATGACCTACCATCCTGGTTTGCCTGGGACTGAGGTTTTCCAGGATATGGGACATTTCATGCTAAAACTGTGAAAGTTCCAGGTAGATCAAGGTGAGTTGGTTGCCCCAAAGTTGACAAAACCCTCACAAGTTTTCCAGACAACAGTGCAGGGAGAAATGGTAATACTGAACCTGACTTCAGCGAGAGCCACCCACCTGAGCAAGGCCAGTGGCATCCACTGAACTAGAGACCCATGGCTAATTTGTTCAACTCCAAATTTAAACCAAAAGAGAAAGAGGCCTATCTCACTACGTCTAAGTGATCTGCCCCCAACATAGGACTAGTTTGAATACCCTTCACCTTAAGCAGCCAGCGGCTCTCAACCCTGGCTGTCCATGAGAATCACCCAAGGAGCTTAAAAAAAAGAAAAATTACTGATGCTTGCGTCCTATTACCAAAAATTCTGAGCATCGGTATCTATAAGTTCTTTAGGTGATTCTAATGTGCAGCCTGAGCTGAGAATCACTAACCTGTGTTTCATCTTGGAGTCAGCAGCAGGTCCAAACTGATTTATATTTTCCTAATGGACAGATTCAGGCTTTCCTGAGCTGTCTGCTGAGAAGACTTGATCTGTTAGTAGTAACATATGTGATGTTTTGTTGAGTTGATTTGCCCATGCTGAGATTTTCATTGGAAGAAAATTCCTTTGAAAAGTTTGAGTACTGTCTTTATTTTCCCCTTTTCTTTTGTGAGGTCACTATACTGATTAGTGTAATGCCTCGGTCAAATAATATGATTTAAAAGCTTGAGAAAATTCAAAGTCTAATTTGGGTAGAGGGAGAATAGGGATGTTTCTGATGAGAGAACAATAGTCCCTCTTTTTTGTACCAATTTTTGCTGGAATCATGGCAGGGACGAGCTGAGTGCCCTCTTCCTAGCATCTGGGTAGGGGACAGCTGCTTCAAGCTGGGCTGGCCTGGATGGAGGAAGGCAAAGTGAATGGTACTTCCACGCTTTGGGAATATGGGTAAAAGCTCCTTGCAGTGTCATCAGCCAGGTGGCAAGCTCTGGCTGCACCACCAGCCAGGAACCCAGAGGAAGCAAGCTTCAAAAGTTGTGCTGGCATTATTCATTGCTAAAATGAAATGAGCTATGAAGCCATGAAAATTCATGGAAGAACTTTAAATGCATATGACTAAGTGAAAGATGTGAAACTGAAGAGGCTCCATGCTGTATGAGTTCAACTAAATGATAATCTGGAAAAGGCAAAACCATGAAGAATGGTGAGAAGATTAGTGGTTGCCAGGGGCTAGGAGGGAGGGAGGATGAATAGGCCAGACACAGGGTTTTTCAGGCAGTAAAACTCTTCTGTATGACACTATAATGATGCCATTATGCATTTGTCGAAACCCACAGAATGTGCACTACCAAGAGTGAACCCTAACATAGACTATGGACTCTGAGTGATAATGATGTGTCAATCAGTGTAGGTTCCTCAGTTGTAACAAATGTCCCACTCTGGTGGGGGACGTTGAATATGGGGGAGGGTAGTATTTATGTGGGGACAGGGAATACAGGCTACCTGCTGGTACTTTTTGTTCAGTTTTGCTATGGAGCTAACACTGCTCTAAAAAAAATAGTCTTAAAAAAATTGTACTGGCAATAATGTGTATAAATGTTCCAGTATAAGAATTTTTTTGTTTCTGGGATCTCATGTTTTAAAGACAGAGCAGATGTGAACATGTGAAGTGAGGAAGTAAAGAAATATCTCATTTGCTTTTTTCCCCAAACAACTCTTTAACTGTTCACAGAATGTTGGGATTTTGCCTGGGAAAAAAAGGGGGTGAAACGCAGGCCGGGTGAGCCCCTCTCCACATGTGGTCAGCAACAGTAGAAATGGGCACCGGGGCTTCGGACGTGCATCTGAAGCTTTGTCCTTCCTAGTGGGGTCTCTCTGTGAGGCAGGCAAACCCCGTCCCCCAAGCCAGGCTTGCCCCACGCCCAATGTTGACAGCGCAGCAGTGGGCCTCCTTCCTTCTCCTTCCTCACTTTCTGTCAGGTCCTGAAGGACATCCCGGATCCTCATCCTGAGACCACAGGGTGGGGGTCACAGTCACTCTCCATGCTCCTAGAGACTATTACTCAGCCTGAGAAATGGGATGATCAATGGGTTCGAAGTTCCTCACCTGTTCGTAAGTGGTATTGATCCCGTTAGTATCCCGACTAGCTCTGGCTAAATGGAATTTAATGTTTGCAAATGGGAATTTCTACACACCATTGATACCTTAAAAATGTATTTTTTTTCTTATTATGAAAATAATACACATTTATTGTGCAAATACCGCAAAAGAAGAAGCAAACCAGCTGCGATTCTCCCACTTCACAGAGAATAAGTGTTAATGGTTTGGTGGAGCTGCCCCCAAAGCACACTGTGAGCATCCAGTGGGAACATCTGTATAAGGGCAGCAGCATCAATGTCTCTGTCCCCACCTCAGCGATCTGTGAAGAACACAATTTTACTTCATCCTTGGCCCCTTATGAATCTTGACAGATGTATAACTTGTAGGCATGTATATCCAAGCCAACCCACAGTCTGCTATGCAGTTGGCTACGAATGGCTGAGGGGTGTGTGTGTGTGTGTGTGTGTGTGTGTGTGTGTGTGTATGTATGTTAATCTTGCTAAAATAACTTTATGTCTCTCTACTGCTAAATTATGACATCTTATTTCACAGAGTTAATAGTATCTAATGGCTCTATCTCCATGTAATGTAATCCAGCTGGAGATGCAAGGTATGCAAAGCCCATGTTTTAGAACAACAGGGTATTTTTCTTTAGCCAGTAAATAAAAGTGATTTTTATTTTTTTTTAGCTATAAAAGGACAAAATGTTTTAAAATTATTCCACTGGGCAAGGTTTCCTAGATTTTTTTTTTTCTTTTGCACTTGGCTATGGAGCTAACCCAGCATCTTCCAAACTCCTTCCATTTTTGTCGCAGTGTGAAGAGTTCACTGGGATGAGACTAGAGTCACTCCATGGTGTGATGATTAAAATCCAGGGTCTTCTTAACCTAACGGCAGCTGCAACCAGACATCTAAAGTGTGGTCAGCAGACCACGGACCGGTGTGTAGGCAAAACTAAAGACTGATCCTTTTTCCTTTCAAATATTTCTGCTGCCCTCTCAAGGTTGTATGGTTTTGTTTTGTTTGGTTTTTGAGAAAAACATTTAACACTATAAATGTAACAAGAAGGGTCAATAGTTCCTAGCTTCACTGAGAAGTTATTAAAGATGTTTAACTTAATTAAGAGATTGTTTCAGCGTTTTCAAGGTTTAAGCAGCCCTGTGACTGTGAGGTTTCCCTTTTTGATTTTCTACCAATGTTTCAGAGCCCTGAAACCCAAGAGCACTGTTGTCCATTCTCATTGCTCTATTGCAAGAAGAAATGGTCCATCCCCTGGTCCCAGTCCCCTTCTTAAGACATTGCTATTGCAAGAGACAGAGGATTAAATTACATGAATAACAGAACAGTTTGCCTCAGTGTATGTACTGAGGAGTCAGCATCATGTTGGTTCTTTATGTGAATTACCAACAACACGGTCATCAGCAACTGCTGTTGTAACATCCCAGTCACTGCTCTAAATATCGAGGCATGTTTGGTCTCTCCATCCTGACAGTCACCCCATGGAGTAGGACCCATTATTGTCCCTATGTTGCAAGCAAGGACAGCAAGTCACACAAAGGTAGGTGGCTGAGCCAAAATTGGAACATGAAAAATTTGACTTGAGAGCCTGCCCTCTGAACTTGATTAAATTGATACAACCCCACAAGATTGGTGATGGTATCGCCATTTTACAGATCAGAAGTTGGGGCTCAGAAATACTAACATCTTGGCTGTAACTTCTCACACCTGGGAAGTAGCAGCATTTGGTTTAAAATCTTAGTCCCAAAGCCTTCCCGGCACCTTCGCCACTGTACCACGTTTCTTACACTACAACATGTTCCTTTGTACCCAGGGCTTTGTTCACGTCAGAGTAATCTTACAATTGGCCAACAGACGGATGCTTAAATGCATCTATAAAACATTCTTCTGGGTTCTTCTTTGTACAGGAAGCTACCTGTTTAGATTTTATTCTTCATTCTTGTGAATGCCACAATATGAACTACATCTCTTTCTATAGAAATAGCTATAGGATTAAACTTCCAAGGTTATTCCTGCCTCAAGGACTTTGTGCTTGCTGTCTCTCCACTTGAAATGTTTTGCCCCAAGATCTTGGCATGGCTGACTCCTTCTTCTCAGATGTAAACTCAGATGTCTTCACCTCAGTGGGGCTGTCCCTGACTACCTGTATTAGTTTTCTAAGGCTGCCATAACAAATGACCACAAACTGGGTGGCTTAAAACAACAGAAATGTATTCTCTCGTAGTTCTTGAGGCCAGAAGTCCAAAATCAAGGTGTGATCGGGGCCATGTTCCCTCTGAAGGCTCTAGGGGAGAATCCTTCCCTGCCTCTTTCAATTTCTGGTGGCTCCATGCATTCCGTGGCTTGTGGCAGCTTAATTTCAGTCTCTACCTCTGTCTTCACATAACCTGCTCCTTTGTATTTCTTCTCTCTGTGTCCCCTCTTCTTCTAAGAACACTTGTCATTGGATTTAGGGCCCACCTGGCAGTCCAGGATGATCTCATCTCAAGATCCTTAACTTAAGTATATTTGCAATTTGGCTCTTTCACAGTCACAGGTTATGGGTAGATATATCTTTTGGGGAGCCACCATTCAACCCTACTCTAGGTAAAATACACTACTCTAGGTATAGCAATCTTTGCTGCTGTCACACTCTGTGACATCATCACCCAGTTAATTTTTTATATAGCCCTTGTGCTTACTTGATGCATCGTGTTCTTTAATTTGTCTACTCTTCAGTTGTTGATGTTTTCCACCTACTTGAATTTAAGCTTCATGAGAAAAGAGCTATCTTTTTCACTGATGTATCCCTGGTACCTAGAGCAATGTTTGGTATATTATAAGGATCACCAAATATCTACTGAATGAATGATACCATTGGGTAAATATGATATCAATTTGGCTCTTTAGTCGCTTCAAGAGTTTACAGGATTTTATTTTATTTTTTGATATTGTTTTGTACTATCAGAATTTTGGTTACTTGTTTTTGGAAATGTAAGTATATTATGGGACATATATTTAACACAATGAATAAATATATCCAACCATTTCAATATAACACTCAATTGCTAACTGGTCGTCATAGTTCATTTAGCTTTTACTTTTCCCCCAGGAACAAATCCTCAGCAGAACATTTCTTTCTCCTTTAGGCTCCGATCACCTCCGGGAGAAAGATGGCCTTTGGGCTGTCTTGGTCTGGCTCTCCATTATTGCTGCCCGGAAGCAGAGTGTGGAGGAAATTGTCCGAGATCACTGGGCCAAATTTGGCCGCCACTACTATTGCAGGTGAGAAGGGTAAAGGTCTCTCTATGGATCCTGGGAAACTACTCTTAGGGAAGGTTCTAAAACAGATGGGCTAGAACACAGACGCTGGAGCCAGATAACCACGATAGGTGATTGGGGGGGGGGGGGTGTCAAGGACTACCAAACTGGAAGGCACAGATTTCCCCTCTGCAAGTGACATCCTTTTGTAATCTCCCCATCAGTGCCTATAAGGTGGGCAGTCATCTCAAGAGGGAATCTGAATTGCAGAACCTTGAAAGGTTCTTTGCCACCCATGAGTTGTGGAGTCAAACCAGAGACTTTCTTTGTTGGTTCATAATTATCAAGGAAGGGGACAGAGACAGAGGCTACAACAGATTGGGGTGCTTTTGTAATCATCTCCCCTAACTTTGTCTTACCTCCCCACTAATGGTTCAAACAATGTCCAAAATGCCTGAGCTGGCACCCTCTGAAGGGGCCACACGATTCGTGAGCCCCAGATTTTGCCAAAGTTTTGTCCCCATGAAAGGAGGTACAGAAAAGGGAAATATTACCCTGGAAAGGAGAAAGGGGAAAAGTCAGTGGTTAAGAGCTTAGGGTTGGGGGTCTCTATCACTTTTCTGTTCTTTAAATAAGTGAGTGGGCAGAGACTTCTGGCTGCATGGTGCCTGCTAGATGTGTGTCCCTAGGACCAAGCTGTGGTTTAAGGAGAACAGTGGTAGGAAAGGATGTTAGGAAAGAATATGGGATGAGGCAGGCAAGGGAATCCTTGGGTAGTCTTAGAGGCTCTCTTTGTGTTAAAAACAGAGATTGCATTTCATTTGCTTTGCTTATGAATAGCCAACTATTTTGGATCTTTGGTTGTGTTTCAAGAGCTTGAGGAACAGAAATAAAGCTTTAGATTTCCCTTATAAGGTGATTGTTTCTTGTCTTAAGAGGTCATTATTTAGATAAATATCAGAGAATAAGGAAGCCTGTGGTTTTACTCATTAAAATAAAAGACTGCAATTCTCTGGGAAATATAGACGACATAATATTCTTAGTTGCTGTTTAGTCATGAAAGCTAAAGATACGAGAGCCTACAAACTATGTCAAATTATTCACTGTATCATAAAATAAGGACTCTCAAGGCAGGTGGGAACTTGTTTTATTCACTAGTATTTCTAACAAGTGCCAAAAAATCCTGCTTCTTGTGAGCTGTCTTGGCATACCAAGGGGCTAATTGGAACAGCAAATCCTCCTATTGCATAAAACTGTTTTTAAAAGTTCACCCTGATAAAATATATTATGATTGCCAACTTCTGGCTTAGTGAGATCGCTTTGAATCAGGGATGTCTTTCTCATAATTTGTGGAATGATTATGTAGCTTTCTGCCAGTGTTTTGAAGTGTTATGATAAGTGTATTTATAATATAGTTCAGGTTTTGTGGCCAGGAGCTTACATGATAATTGCATTTTTCATAACAAATACCATATTAGAGAATATAATGCAATGGAGATTAGAATTCTTGTTGGACA
Source organism: Rhinolophus sinicus (assembly GCF_036562045.2). NCBI lineage: Eukaryota > Metazoa > Chordata > Mammalia > Chiroptera > Rhinolophidae > Rhinolophus > Rhinolophus sinicus. The sequence goes on from NC_133754.1 coordinate 141,237,811, forward strand.
TTGAATTATGTTTCAGGTTTCTATCCAAAAAGATCACAAAGATAAAGAAAAATGGAGGAGGAGAGGGCCAAATCTGAGAACGCATTTTTTCTGGTAAAATCTGCTCATGCCCCACCTTGGTGACTCTCTGGGACCCCGCCCTGCCTAGCTAGTGTGGCATTGCCCAAGGCACTCTTAGTTCTTGAGTGGCCAGCCCCACCCTGCAAACTGCAAGAGCTTCTATAGCCGCCGGCGCCCTGTGGTGGCTTGTGAAACTTTCGGTGGCAGGCAGTCAGCCCCAGCTCGTGCTGCAGCCTTTCCTGGGGTGGGAGGAGGGACTCTCGGGAAACTGCGGGCACAAGGTGAGCGGTGGCTGGCTGTGGTGTTTTCTGAGTGTTTTGCAGTGTGACTAGAAGGTCAGCACTGTCGCAAGAACTGAACCTGCATTAATTTTGTGAAAACCACTGGCCCCACCAAGGTGACTCCCTGGGAACCTGCCTTGCCCTACTCGGGTGGCATCGTAGGGGGCACTGTCACCACCAGGTCAACGAGTCAAGCCCACGCACCTAAGGAGGCTCTTTCAGTGGCTGAGCCTTACTGGCAGCCGGCAGGTGGCAACAGGCCTAGGGGGATCTGGGCATTTTGCTAAGCTGCTTCAGGCCCGATACTGGTGGCAGCCAGCCTTTGTTCACACGAGTGCCACCCCTACATGCTTCCTGGTCCAGCACAGGCAGCATCCAACTGCATGTAGCTTTGTAGCTTCTACTAGTTAGCCCTGGGCAAGTCACAGGCAAGGCTGAAATTGGCCTGCATGGGAGCACCTCCCAGGAAGCACCCAAAATAACACACTCAGAGGCCAGCCTCAGACCACACCAGAGTACTACCTGATTAACCCCAAAAGTGGAACACCCAAAGGGTAGTATCAAAGGCACTAGAGCCATGGGGGAATTCCACCTCTAAGGGGCCATTCCTCACACAGCAGCTCATACATTGTAGGCATAGCCAATCATCACAGCCAGTGAAGCTGAGAGTCAATCCCACCTACTGAGGCACCAAAAGCAATCAGTGCTCAACTGCCATAGGAAAATACATGCAACACACACAAGGGACACTTCTGGAACACACATATGGGTAATCAGGGAAACTGTGCCATTGGACCACACAGGACACATATTACATAAGGCCACCCAGGAAAGACTGAGAGACATAGGAGATCTACCTAATACATAGAAGCAAACACAGAGAGGCAGCCAGAATGAGGAAACAAAGAAACATGACCCAAATAAAAGAACAGGAGAAAATTCCAGGAAAAAAACTAAATGAAAATGGAAACAACTGACCTGCCAGAGACAGAGTTTAAAACAATGGTTGTAAGAATGCTTAAGGAACTTAGTGAGAACTTCAACAAAGAGCTAGTAAACATAAAGGAGGACATAGAAACCATTACAAAGAACCAGTCAGAAGTGAAGAATACACTAGAAGGAATCAACAGCAGATTAGATGAAGCAGAAGTTCTAATGAGCAATTTAGAAGACAAGGTAGCAAAAAACACCCAATTGGAACAACAAAAAGAAAAAAAGGATAAAAAGAAAACCAAAGGTAGTTTAAGGGACCTCTGGGACAGCATCAAGTTTAACAGCATTCGCATCACAGGAGTAACAGACGGAGAAGAGAGGGAGCAAGGGATCAAGAATCTATTTGAAGAAATGATGACTGAAAACATCCATAACTTGGAAAAGGAAATAGACTTACAAGGTCAAGAAGTGCAGAGAGTCCCAAACAAGATGAACACAAACAGGCCCACACAAAGACATACCATAGTTAAAATGGCAAAGGTTAAAGACAAAGAGAGAATCCTAAAAGCACCTAAAGAAAGACAACTAGTTACTTACAAAGGAGTCAGCTGATTTCTGAACAGAAACTTTGCAGGTCAGAAGGGAGTGGTAGAAAATATTCAAAGTGATGAAAAGCAAGGGCCTACAACCAAGACTACTCTACCCAGGAAGGCTATCATTTAAAATGGGAGAAGAAATAAAGAGCTTCCCAGACAAGAAAAAGCTAAAGGAATTCATTACCACCAAGCCAGTATTACAAGAAATGTTAAAGGGATTTTCTTAAGAAGAAGAAGGGAGAAAACAAACAAAAGAAGATAAAAAATGAATAATAAAATGACAGCATCTATATACCTGTCAGTAATCACTTTAAATGTAAATGGATTAAATGCTCCAATCAAAAGACATAAGGTCATTGAATGGATAAGAAAACAAGACCTATGTGTATGCTGTCTACAAGAGACCCACATCAGATCAAAAGACACACACAAACTGAAAGTAAAAAGATGGAAAAAGATATTTCACGCAAATGGAAATGAGTAAAAAGCTGATATAGCAATACTTATATCGAGCAAAATAGATTTTTAAAACAAAGACTACACTAAGAGACGAAGAAGTACTTTACATAATAATAAAGGGATCAGTCCAACATTACATATCCAACATAGTAAACATTTATGCACCCAACAGAGGGGCACATAAATATATGAAGCAAATACTGACTGACACAAAGGCAGAGATAAACAGTAATACCATCATAGTAGGGCACACTTTAACATGCCACTGATAACAATGGACAGATCTTCCAGACAGAAAATCAATATGGAGACAGCAGCCTTAAGTGACATACTAGACTAAATGGATTTGATATTTTTAGAGCATTTCACTCAGAACCAGCTGAATATACTTCCTTTTCAGCTGAATATACTTCCTTTTCAAGTGCACACGGAACATTTTCCATGATAGACCACATGTTAGACCACCAATTTAATAAATTAAGAAGATCAAAATCATATCAAGCATCTTCTCTGACCACAGTCGTGTGAAACTAGAAATCAATTACAAGAAAAAAACTGAAAAACACACTAGCACATGGAGGCTAAATAACATGCTACTAAATAATGAATAGGTCAACAATAAGATCAAGGAAGAAATCAAAAGATACCTTGAGACAAATGAAAACGAAAACACAACGACCCAAAATCTATGGGACACAACAAAAGCAGTCCTAAGAGGGAAATTCATAGCAATGCAGGCCTATCTAAAGAAACAAGAAAAATTTCAAATCAACAGTCTGACTTTGCACCTAAAGAAACTGGAAAAAGAACAGCAAACAAAGCCCAAAGTGAGTAGAAAGAAGGAAATAATAAAGATCAGAGTGAAGATAAACAAAATAGAGGCTTAAAAAAAATACAAAAGATCAATGAAACCAAGAGGTGGTTCTTTGGAAAGATAAACAAAATTGATAAATCCTTAACCAGACTCATCAAGAAAAAAAGAGAGAGGACCCCCAAAAATAAAACCAGAAATTAAAGAAGAGAAGTGACAACAGATGCCACAGAGATACAAAAAGTTTTAAGAAAATGCTACAAGTAGTTATATGGCCAACAAATTGGACAATCTGGAAGAAACTGATAAATTCGTAGAAGCATACAATCTACCAAGACAGAATAAAAAAGAAACAGAAGATCTGAACTGACTGATTACTACTTAGGAAATCAAATCAGTAATCAACAAGCTCCCAACAAACAAAACTGCTGGACCAGATGGCTTCACAGGTGAATTTTACCAAACATTCAAAGAAGAATTAACACCTATTCTTCTCAAACTATTCCAAAAAATTCAAGATGAGGGAAGGCTCCCTAGCTCATTCTATGAGGCTAACATTACACTGATTCCAAAACCAGACAAAGATATTACAAAAAAATAAAACTATAGGCAAATATCCCTGATGGACATAGATGCAAAAATCCTCACCAAAATATTAGCAAACCAAATTCAGCAATACATTAAAATGATCATACACCGTGATCAAGTGGGATTTATTCTAGGGATGCAAGGTTAGTTCGATATATGCAAATAAATTAGTGTGATGCACCACATAAAAAAATTAAAGATAAAAATCATATGATCATATCAATAGATGCAGAAAAAGCGTTTGACAAAATCCAGCATCTGCTTATGATACAAACTCTCAGCAAAGTGGGAATAGAGGAAATATAGCTCAACATAATAAAGACCATGTATGACAAACCCACAGAAAACATCACACTCAATGGGGAAAAGCTAAAAGCATTCCCCTTAAATCAGGAACAAGACAAGGATATCCACTTTTATCCCTTTTATTCAACGTAGTACTGGAAGTCCTAGCCACAGCAATCAGACAAGAAAGAGAAATAAAGACATTCAAAACAGAAAGGAAGAAGTAAAACTGTTATTTGCAGATAACATGATACTGTAGACAGAACCCCAAAGAGTCCACCAAAAACTATTAGATCTGATAAATGAATTTAGTAAAGTAGCAGGACACAAAATTAATATTCAGAAATCAGTTGCATTGTTATACGCCAATAATGAACTACCAGAAAGAAAAATTAAGAAAACAATTCCATTTACAATTGCATAAAAAATATACCTAGGAATAAATTTAACCAAGGAAGTAAGAGACCTGTGCTCAGAAAATTATAAGACATTGAAGAAAGATATTAAAGAAGATACAAGTAAATGGAACCATATACCATGCTCATTCATAGGAAGAATTCATATAGTTAAAATGTCCATACTACCCAAAGCAATATACAGATTCAATGCAATCCCTATGAAAATACCAATGGAAGTTTTCACAGAACTAGAACAAACAATCCTAAAATTTATATGGAACCTTAAAAGACACTGAATAGCCACAGCAATCCGGAGAAAGGAGAGCAAAGCTGGAGGTATCACATACTTGATACCAAATTATACTACAAGGCTATAGTAATCAAAGCAGTGTGGTATTGACATTAAAAACAAACACAGATCAGTGGAACAGAATAGAGAGCCCAGAAATAAATCCAAGCCTATATGGACATTTAATCTGTGACAAAGGAGGTGAGAATATACTTGTACATTGCGATAAAGACAGGCTATTCAATAAATGGTGCTGGGAAAACTGGACAGATACATGCAAAAAACTGAAAATGGACCACCTTTTTTTGCCATATAGAAGAATAAACTCAAAATGGATTAAAGACTTAAATATCAGACCTGAAACTATAGAACTCCTAGAGGAAAATATAGAAAGTAAATTCTCAGACATTACCCTTAGTAATATTTTTACTGATATATCTCCTGGGGCAAGGGAAACAAAGGAAAAAATAAACAAATGGGACTACAACAAACTAAAAAGTTTTTGTACAGCAAAGGAAACCATCAACAAAACCAAAAGGCATCCTATCAAATGAAAGAAGATATTACCAATGATGCATCTGATAAGGGGTTAATATTCAAAATTTATAAAATCTCATACAATTCAACACCAAAAAGCCCAAACAATCTAATTAACAGTTGGGCAGAGGACCTGAATAGACATTTCTTTGAAGAGGACATAGAGATGGCCAATAGACATATAAAAAGATGCTCAATGTCACTAACCATCAGAGAAATGCAAATAAAAACCACAATGAGATATCACCTCACACCTGTCAGAATGGCCACCATCAATAAATCAGTAAACAACAAGTGCTGGCAAGGACGTCAGAAAAGGGAACCCTTATGCACTGTGGGTAGGATTGCAAATTGGTGCAGCCACTATGGAAAACAGTACGGATGTTCCTCAAAAATTAAAAATAGAACTACCTGATGACCTAGCAATTCCACTACTGGGTATTTATCCAAAACACTAATTTGAAAAGATATATGCACCTCTATGTTCACTGCAGCATGATTTACAGTAGCTGAGATATGGAATCAACCAAGATGCCCATTAATAGACGATCAGGTAAAGAAATTGTGGTACATATATACAGTGGAATATTACCCTGTCATAAAAGAGAATGAAATCTTACCATTTGCAACAACATAGACGGACCTAGAGGGTATTATGCTAAGTGAAATAAGTCAGACAGAGAAAGACAAGTACCATATAATCTCACTTACATGTGGAATCTGAAGAATAAAACAAACAAACAAACAAAAAACAGAAACAGACTCATAGATACAGAGAAGAAATTGATGGTTACTAGCTGGGAGGAGGGTTAGAAGGCTGGGTGAGAAAGGTGAGGGGATTAAGAAGTACAAATTGGTAGTTACAAAATAGTCACACGGATGTAAAGTACAGTATGGGGAACACAGTCAATAATAGGGTAATAACTATGTGTGGTGTCAGATGGGTACTAGACTCATCGGGGGGATCACTTTATAAATTGTGTAAATGTCTAACCACTATGTGTACACCTGAAACTATTAAAATAATATTGAATGTGAACTGTAATTGAAAAATATAATCATGGGGATGTAAAGTACAGCATAGGGAATATAGTCAATAATATTGTAGTAACTGTACAGTGTCAGATGGGCACTAGACTTACTGGGGTTATCACTTTGTGAGGTATGTAAGTGTCTGATCACCATGTTGTTTTGTAATAATAATAGTAATAAAAAAGAAATGATAGTAATAAATAATGATAGTAATAAAAAAAAAAGAAAAGAAAAAGGGAGGAAGGAGAGGTAGAATGAAAGGTAAACATTTCCCTCAGCCTCCAGCAAATCAGGTTGAAATAAAGCGATTTCTAGCCTGTTTTCTTGGTGGAGAGGAGATAATAAAATAATTTTGGTTTAACTAATACTGAACCTCAAGACGTATCTGAGAACCCAGGGACGTTCCTTGTAAGAGTTTTAAGCACTGGTGTCTGTCACTGTGCCAACTACTTGGCATGCCTTATCATATTTAAACCCCACAACAATAAATAAGATAGGTGTTATTTTCAGTCATTTTTTTTCCTAATCACCTCTTAGCTCCATTGTTAAACTTGATGATCTTGGCTAGGAGGACTTTTTTTTTTAAATGGAACAATTGTGAAACTTCCAAGTTTCCAAGAGAGTTTTATGGTATGTGGTACTCCTTTCCTCCTCTCTTCACCTCCCTCAATTCCTCTCTCCTCCCTTCCTTCCCTTCCTCCCATCTTTCATTCCACTACCTACAAAATATTTGCTACTTACCAGAAGCAGCAGAGAACAAAACAGGTTAAGGACTCTGGCCTCCTGGAGCTTACAGTTCTTGTGGGCAAAGACAGACAAGAAATAAGTAAACAAATACAGAAACAAGGTAACTACAGGTTGGAGTAACTACCAAAGGGAACTATAAAGGGTAATGAGAGAGGAGGAGAAAGAGAAAGACGTTATCTTAGATGGATTATCAGTCAGAGAACATCACTTTCTGGAGGTGAAGCTAAGCTTGACAACCGAAGGAAGAAACTATACCAGCTATTTGAGTAGCTGGGGAAAGAATATATCAGGCAAAGGGAACAGACAGCAAGAGCCAAGTCCCAGAGGCAGGGGAGGGTGGGGCGTCTGTAGGGACAGGAGAGAGGCCAGTGTGGCTGGAGTATAGTGAGCAAGGGTGTAAGTGGGGCAAAGTCAAGTCAGGAGGTGGGTAGGTCAGATCCCACCTTACAGGGTGAGGGTTTTGAGTCATTCACAGTGTGATGGGCGCTTTTGGAGTCATTTAAAGAAAAGGAGGGACATGACTTGATTTTTACAAGCTCACTCTGGCTGCTACATGAGGAATGGATTATAAGAGCTAGGTGGAAGAGGAAGACCAGTTGGGGGGTACTTTTCTGTGCATTTCTTCCATGAAAACAAAACCAATGATTCAGATGACCTTGAGAGGTCCACCCAAATTGCTGGCTCTCTAACTAGGTTTGTGTTCATCCTGTGTCCTCCCCTGCCCTACCAGGTTTGACTATGAGGGCCTAGAGCCTAAGACGACATATTACATCATGAGAGACCTAGAGGCCCTGGTCACAGACAAGTCCTTCATCGGCCAGCAGTTTGCCGTGGGAAGCCATGTCTACAGTGTGGTGAAGACAGACAGCTTCGAATACGTGGACCCTGTGGACGGCACTGTGACCAAGAAACAGGTATGTGCTAGGAAATCACCAAAACAGGTTATTAGGTAGAGCCGGGTACCAAAGTGTCCTAGAGCTGGAAAGTCTTTAGAGATGATATGAGTATACTCTGAGCTCTTTATTTTACAGATGAGAACGCTGTAGCCAGGAGAGAGGAAAGCCCTTGGTGACGGTTACCTACCTAGTGAGTGGCAGAAGGTAGATTAGAACGCAGGACCCTGAGTTCCTGTCCAGTATCCTTTCCACTTGGTAACTAACAGGCCAGTATCTCAAACAGATATAGACCCAACATTTCTTTCTGCAAAGTTTGCAGCCTGTAGGCTCTCTGTGAGGTGGCCGTTACTGGTGACAGATTCAGATCAGTTTCTGAGAGCAAAAGATCCCTTTCCTTGGGACCCACAGGTACAGGGATGTTTCACCATTTATTACCTTATGTCATTGAGGAATGATAAGTTTAGCCAGATGACTTTGTTACTCCTGGTAGGGAAAAAACAGTGGGAAGATTTGCCCCACAAAACCCCAAAGGAAGATTTATGGTTGAGAATTATTTATGGTTCAGAATTATTATCACCATAGATAACTGGTAAAATCAACCACAATTTCTATTATGGTCTCATCTTTGTGAATTGTGTAAGAGAAGTTGAAAGCTATTATAATATTTTTCTTCTTGGTTTTGTTTGTTTATTGGCGGTGGCAAATAGTGACCAATCTCAGAATATATTTTAATATTTGCAGTGTAAATAAAACACCAAGCGTAATGTTAAGAGGAGTTTCATTCTAAAATCCCTAAGTTCTTATTTTCTTATACATTTTTCATCAAGTACAGACAGCAAAATAAATTAGAAGCTATAAGTTTTGGGGGACTAAATATAATAGTATTTTATTAAAATAGTAATGCTCTTTTTATTTTGGTCAGTATTTCATACATACTCCTTGTCCTATGGTTCCTGGACTTGCAAATCTTCCAAAGCCCAATGGTATCTTGTTACTCTCTTAGTATTCTCTCTCTGGTCTGCTTAGTTTCATGGTGATTTTTTGTCTCTATCAAAATGTCAGTCTTTCATTCTAGAAGGCCTCCTATAGCCAGACAATTTGATTACAGTCTTACTGGAAAGGTCTAGGGTAGTGGAGAACATAGTAGTTAGAAAGCTTAAAGACCCAGAATTGAATCCTATTTCTGCCACTTACGAGTCTGTGACTTTGGGAAAGTTGCTTGATTTCTTTGAGCCACAGTTTCTTGCTCATCTGTAAAATATCTGAGTTGTTTTAGAAATGGAATGAAATGAAACACACAAAAGCCCTTACCTATCCTTTACACTGGGAGCGTACACTACATTTTTGTAGTTAAGTTTTGTTTCACTTTGGAATGCTTCCTTGTAGACTGGATTGAATTCTCTCCCAAATAACACCAGTAATTCCCTGGAGATGTGAAGTCAGGACCTCAGCCCATGGGATCTTTGAGCCTCTGTGCCTTGGATATGTTTTTTCCAGTTTTGTACCACATTCTCACTTCCATTTTATACAGGGACTTCAGAACAAATTTTTCCCAAAGCCAGGGCTCATTTTGTTGTTGTTACTATAAAATCCAAGGTAAAATACGTGCTTTCTGAAGTATCCTTGGGAGGTTTCTGTTCCCCCTTGAGGAAGGCTGGAAACCCTTCTCTGAAGGGATTATCTGTCAGTGCTAGGTTCTGGACTATATCTACTCAAGTAAAGCGTGTCTGTTGAGCTCATTTGTTTTGCTGTTAAATCCACTAATTCTCTATCATGTTCTTCTTCAGTGCACTCAGCATTTGGATACTTTTTCTCTTGGCTTTTCTTTAATCATTCACATCAGGTTAATTCCTCAGTTAGATCTCAAGTGTGGACATTTATTTATTCCATGTCCTCTCGCCTTCAATCCTGAATACTGCTTTCCACTTTTCCTCTGGAATTTATTGATATTTTCTTCTCTCCACACTTTTTCACCTGAGCTCAAACGTGGCCATAAATAGAAAAGTGCTACCAGAACCTACACTTGGGAGTTTCCGTAGTGTAGAAGGAAGGTGGTTGTTTATCTTCCCTGATACGAGGACCCAAGTGACATCTTCAATAACTGGTGGCCCTGAATCACACTGGAGCTTCTCCACAGGTCTGGGTTTGGCTCACTGAGGGTTATGAGAGACCATCAATACTCAGTGGCATTGTCAACAAGTCACAATTGATTCTTTTACCACAGTTGGCCCTGTTGGCGTAGAGGGGGAATTCCTGAATCGTGGGGCTGTTGCTAAACTTCCCTCACTGAGGCCCACGTCTCAGCACTCTTGGGATGTCAGTAGTTATCCATTCACTTCTATGGACAGTTGAGTCTAAGGCACATTTCATGCAACATTATTGCAGCATATACTATCTACTCCTAAAAGACATATTTGAATTTAAATGAACTAATATTATTTTTTAAATAGTCATAAAATACTTTGGTACATTCATTCAATAGCTATTTCTTGAGAGACTACCAAATGCATATTAGTTTTCTTCATGGTGCAATTTTTTAATATAAATATATTACAGCTTTATTGAGATATAATTCACATACCATATAATTCATCCATTTAAAATGTACAAATCAATGGTTTGTAGTATATTTAGAGTTGTTCAGTCATCACCACAGTCAATTTTAGAACATTTTTATCACACCAAAAAGAAACATTATACTCCTTAGCTGTCAGCTCTGTTCCAAGCCCGGGCAACTATTGGTCTACTTTCTGTGTTTATGGATTTTCCTGTTCTGGACATTTTACATAAATGGAATCATACAATACGTGGTCCTTTGTGACCGGCTGCTTTCACTAAGCATAATGTTTTCAGGGTATATAGATATTGCACTATATTTAGTACTTCATTCCTTCATTCCTATTATATTATTCCAAATAATATCACTGTGTAGATATACCACATTTTGTTTATTCACTCATCAGTTAATAGAATTTAGATCATTTCTACTTCGAGGCTATTATGAATAATGCTGTGTAAATGGTCATGTAAAGTTTTTGTGCAGACATAGGTTTTTCAATTCCATTGAGTATATACCTACAAGTGGAATTACTGAGTCAAATGGTAACTCCATGTTTAATCTGCAAAGAAACTGCCATGTGGTGTTCAAAGCAATTGCACCATTTTACATTCCCACCAGCAATATATGAGGTTCTGATTTCTGCACATTTTCACCAGTCCTTGTTATTATCTGTCTTTTTGCTTAGCGAATACTCTATTTTTAAAACAACTTCCTATATTATGGATTATTTAAAATTAAGATAGAAGGGGATTTAATCTTTATAAGGAGAAACAGAATTGTGCCTCACCTAGCAAAACTGAAGGGAAATAGAGTGCCGCATCTCCGTTTGCTGTGGGAGGCAGAAGGCTATGGTCTCTCCAGCAATTCTGTTGTGTTAGAATCAGACAGACACAGGTTTAAAGCCTAGCTTTGTTACTACCTAGATTTGTGACTTTGGGCATGTTACTTAACTTTTCTGAACCTCAACTTGGGGGTGAGGGGCAGGTGACAGTAGTAATAACTAGCATACAGGATTATGGAGAAGGTTTGAGGAAAAAGTCCCCAGGCACAATGGCTGGTACCCATTCAATGCTCAAGAAATATTATTTCCTTTCCCCTTACAAGAATCCTCAAATGACTGAATATCTATTTGCAGAAAGGGTATGAGTAGTGTTTAAGTATTCAGGCTTGAAGTAAAAAATCTTGAGTTTGAATTTTGGCTCTACCACCTCTTTGCTGGGTGATCTTAGGCCAGTTATTCAACCTCTCTGTGCCTTTCTCTCCTTGTCTGTGAAAATAGGAATAGTAATTGTGGTTACCTCGTGCAACCATCGAGAGAATTGTGAGATGATACATATAAAGTCCTGGCACATAATAAACACTAATAAATGGTTAACTAAAATGAGTTATGTTAACAAGAGCATCCTTGGGAGAGAAAGATTTTGGCATTTAAGGAAACATATGATAAGAAAAGAAGGGGGAAAATACCATACAACTTTGCAGGGGGTCATGTGAAGATAAGGGAAGGCCTCTTCAATTTATGAGTTATCTATGAATTGATTCAAAGTCACATTTGTTAGCCTTCCCTAAGTCCCCCTCCCACCTCCAACACCACCCCCCCCCGTTTGCTTCAGAAGGAAAAGGTTTTTTTAAGGCAGCTCAGTCTCCTTTTTGTCCTTAATTTGAGGCTAGAGTCAGGAAACAGACTGTGGGGGAAAAAAAAGCTGTTTCACACATATCTCTAGAGATAAAGAAGAAATGCTTCTCCATCCAAAATGAAATTAAAATCCTGTTCTGGTGATAAGCACCCCCCTCTTCCACCCCACGGCTGTGGAAACGTTCAGCAAAATCTATCCTGCCTGTGAGACCCTGTGGGGGTCATTCGAGGAGCAAGAAGGAAACCCCTGAAGTGTTCAACCCCTGACATGAATTCCCAGGGACCTCCCTAGCCTCTCTATAGCCTGTCGGGTCTCACGGAATTTTCGATGGCTGCCTCCAAATGTCTGAATGTTTGTGGCCCTGGGTGCCAAGAGGAAAGTTGATGTGTACGTTCCATTAAGAAGGCCCCGCAAGAGACTCTGATTTAGAAATACCAATTTCATGAGGAATGATTCAACAACTGCAGTTCCTCCTCCTATCATTTCCATGAGGATATGTCACGGTTTATTTTCAGGTAACATCTAGTCACGTGAATGAATAATGATGGTTTCTTCACACATGAGTAAGAAAAATAAGCCAATAGCTACTATGAGAGAAGGGGAGCCATTTGACCAAATTGCTGACTGATTTAAGAGGTTTCCAGTGTTTGCCTTTTAAAGTGATAGGAAGATGAGGGAAAGTTAGGGGACTCGGTACGGGCGTCCACTCCTGAAGGGTGGCCGCTCTTTCCTCAAGGATGAATTCTTTGTGCAAACATCGAGACTTTCCGTGGTGCCAGGCATTCTCTCCTGCCCCCACCATCAATATCCCAAGGAACATTACCAACAACCAGATTATCTCTTACCATAATCACCACTCCTGGCTCCATGCTTATGAGACTCGCCCAGTTCTGATAGAAGGAATATTCCAATCCTGGTCTTGTGAAGGGCAATATGGTGATGGTGCAAGCACTGATTGATGGCATATTGCCACGACAGTGGCATCCAACAGAACTGTGACCTATATTTTGAAAATTGTCTCTGAAGTGAGAAAACTTGACCTTTCAGGAACAAAATGTATGCAACCAAGTCTCTCTTTATGACTTGTCCAACTCCTGAATTTCTATTTAACAAGATCAAAAATCATTAAATTCTACCAGTGCTGAAATCATTTGCAAGTAACAGTTCAGCTGATATTTAAAAACCTGATGTAAATAAATGCATACCAGTTAGCTGATGGGGAAAACCAAATCCAATTTGATTATGTCAGGCTAACTCTCAGCTTATTAATACCTCTTTGAATTATGCAGGGTGGGTAGACAGATTCTGATATTGTCACAACCTGGAAAAAAGAACCATCTGAAACAAGTTCAGAGAAAAATCACACTTTGAAGACTGATTCTTAAGTCAATTGGCTTTTAGAGTTGTTGTTTTATTATGCAGGAAGGTGTCTGCCCTTTTTAATTTCAGTATTTAGAAATAATAAAGTGAACTGGCAATCTTGAAATCACCTTTCCGTCTGGCATGTGGTGTTTTAACATATACCAGGATGTTGCCATCCCCAGGTCAACAAATAGAGAGAAGTTTATCGAGGCCTTGTCTCTGGAGGCGTCAGATGAAGGCAACTGAATGGTATCAGCTGGAGAGTGTGGGGCCCAGGAGGGGTGCTCTATCAGAGCTAACTGGTGAACCTTCAACTTCAACCTCCAACTTTTATCACACTCTAATCAAGGAACCAACTGAGAGTTTAACAATTTATCATTGTCCTATAATGTGCCACTTCTTGGAGTGTGGTTTGAGCATGTAGAAGTAGAATGTAAAAAGCATTTCAGTCATGCTAATTATCCCACCCATAGAATTTAGTTAAGTCTGAAACGTAGTACCTACAAAGAGCCATCCTGTGTTGAGTAATAAATGTTTTAGGAGGTGTTCTCATTACATGTGTATTATGATCAAATCTGGGTTAAAAATTCCCTTTTCTGTTGCAAGTTGTGATGTTGAAAAAAATCTCCACAATAAATATTCATTCCTTTCCCACCTTAACACAATATGGTGAAGGTAGTTGAAATTTGATTTATTCATGTCTTCATTCCTTCAATGAGTATTTACCAAACACTGCAATATGCCAGTCAGCTTGCTGGGCCTTAAGGATACAACAGCACGCAGGACAGTCTAGCCAGGAAGACAAACTGACCTTGAACTTGTAATTGCTATAGACTTTATTGAATGGTTTTACAGAGAAAGAACTTATTTGAAACTGCATATCATCGGGAACTAACCTAGCCTAGGGCTCTGGAAAGTTCTGTGGGAAGATGTTATTTAAACTGGGCCCCGAAGAATGCGTGGAAGCTGGCTCAGGTAAAAACATCTTACCAGATTATGTGCTTTTCTTCAATCAAAGATAGTTATACCATTGTTCAGCTTTCCGGATAAAGAACTGGGATTTCTTACCATCAACAACATTTTCAACAGGATGTCACAATACCCGTGATTATGATTCTCAACTTCAGCACGTTGTACAACACAGTAGTTGTGGTAAATAAAGATAATTGGGCCTTGAAAACCATGGGTTAATTTTTTTTTTTCTAATAGCTATTTTTCCTGTGATATTATCTATTTGTCTTCCAAGAACCAAACACATATTCAGTGCTTTATAATGACTGGTTGGCTGATTTGAAAATAGAGAGAGGGAGACACTGTTTTTGATTAGTTTGTAAGTTCTTAACTCTCCTGCATCTGATTCATTGGAGTTTTGTTATAATAAATTACCTTCTCCTCACATACGTTGATTGTTTTAGGACTGTGTTCTAAAATGGTGGTAGATGTGTGATCTGCTAAGATGTGTGATAAGAATCTAAGCATTCTGGAATGGCATCACCGTTACTTCCTACTGAAATACTAATGTTTGTGTGTAGTTAGGTGGGTGACTGTCACCAGGAAACAGAAATATAAAAGGAAAAAGCTGCAAAGGATTTCAGGAACTAAAGGCGGAAGCTACCTCTGTTGTCTGGGTAAAGTGTGTCTGAATCCAGAATATTCCATAACTTGGGCTGGTGCTGAGTGAACAGGGGTCAGCAGTCAATTTGGGCCAAAGCATGCGGAAATGGAACGTGTGTGACCTAGTTCCGTTGTTCCAAATTTGCTAGCTGGAATCTGAATGAGAAATACCATTAAGTTTTCACTCTCTACGTAGCCCTATCATCACCTAATATGGGTATGTTAAAAGGGCACTTAGAAGCCATTTGACCTTGATTTCCCTTAGATAATTATTTGCAATAGTTGGCCTCCAAGAGTGCTGGTTGATTATAAAAAAGGTTGGCTGAGAAAAGCTCTCCAAGCCTGCTGGGTATGGCTGTGTAGTCAGTAAACTGCACA
Source organism: Rhinolophus sinicus (assembly GCF_036562045.2). Lineage (NCBI taxonomy): Eukaryota > Metazoa > Chordata > Mammalia > Chiroptera > Rhinolophidae > Rhinolophus > Rhinolophus sinicus. Next base: position 141,253,274 of record NC_133754.1, read on the forward strand.
AAGACACTGGCCTGAGGCGGAGGGTAGGCTGACGTCGCGGCCAGCCAAGAGGAAGGATGCTTTTCTGTAATTTGTCCACCTGTTTGTAATTTATATAAGGGCATGGTATGGACTAGCTGCTGTCCTTCTCAACCACTTTTGAACTCATGCTCGCAGCTAACTATGACTTAAACAAAGAAATATGGGTAATTCTAGATAATTTTTTTCATGGAGATATGGTGGTCCAGTCCAAATCTTCTGCTATGTAAACTGCATATTTTCGTTTACAAAATATGGTACAGATGTTACACTGCAATATTTTCACCTTGAAGCTTTCCAGATAAGTCGTTGGGATTTCCTGTGGGAGATAACATCTGACTTAGGCTCATAGAATCTTTCTCTTCCAAACCTGTCCTGTCTCCGGGTTTACATGCCTGGTGTGGCCAATTGACTGTATAATGCGACATTTTACCAGATTTCAGGGCCATGTGCTATTTTCCTCTGTAATTCATCCTAAGTCAGTATTTGACTAGGTCAGATGCTGCCAAATATCTGTTGGTAATATACAGGCCCTCCTTCCCCACCTGGCTGCAACATGTCCCAAACTGACATCTGGCAGCTCTGCATGTATTTAGCAACTTGCAGATTTCCCTGCGTTGATTTACACAAGGGCTTTAAAAAAGAATCAACATTTATTTATCAAACATTTATCAGATACCTACTCTACATAAAGCTCTCTGTCAGTTTGGGGGACCATACAAAATCTCTGAGATAGTGTTCACATATTTCACATGAAAGCAATGTGTGATATCAGCAGTTTCATATGGCCAAACCTAAAATTATAAGGCTGGAGTCAGAGGACCTAGACTGAAGTCCCGACTCCTCCATTTACTAGATGTGTTACTTGGAGCGAGGTTTTAACTTGCCCATTCTTTTCAGTGAAAGGAGGAAGTGGTCTGGGTCACTATAAGGTCCTTCTTTCAGGACTTTAAGGGTCTACATTGACTAACCCGGAAAAAGTATTTTATTGCCAAAAAAGCCAGTTCAGTGAGAGATGTGGAGAAGATAAATGGTAACAGACCCGTGAAGTCAGCAGTGATTTCAAAGGGCATGTAAAGTACTTGCAATTGATCTTATTTCTGCCTAATTTAAAAGTAAGTATGTAGAATAGAATCATAGACCATCACCAGTTAGGTTTTATTTAGCAACTTTTGCAAAATCTAGAAGATTGAACAACTTTGAGCATAGCACCATTCTCATGAAGAGCTTTAACTTAATAGTACTATTTATATGGTGATTTATAATTTTCAAAGCATTTTTCGCATGCATTTTCTGATTTGATGCTCACAACAACCCAATAAGCCAGGCTATATTATTTTTCATCCACTTTTCAGGAAACTAAGGCTTAGAGAGCTTAAGTGACTTACTTAAGGCCACCATCTAATAAGTGGCCAAGCCAGAATTTAAGCCTGGCTTTTCCAGTTTTTATTCTTGTATCATTTCCAAACTGACTCTCCAGGAACAGCAAAACAAAGAAGGGGCAAATCTGAGGAGGGGGTGGGGAATAAATGCTATGGAGATAACTGGAAGCAGATTGGAGGATTTTTGTGTGGAGATAGCTGCATGGGGACACATAGTCCTCACTGGGACAAAGGTAAGGTGGGTAAAATCCTCATCACTGAGGCGTGAAAGTATGGGCACTTGAAAGGAAGAAAAATGCTAGCCTGGACTGAAGTGCCCTTTGGATACCCACCCCATAATTAACATTATCTTCTAATGGATAAGGGTATCTTTTACACATTCTTGAGCTTGTGGCTGTTGTATCAACCTGGATAGTCCAGTTCCTATACCCGCTGTGGCATCAGAGGTGTCACAGATTTTAACTGTTGCTTCTGCAATTCCTTAGGAGGTTGTGTTAAAAACAATTAGTGTCAGATGGCTTAAGATGAGATACTTGTAATGGTTCTCCTGCTGACAAGGCCCTAGGAGGAGGCTTTCAGAACTCGGCAGCATGATGATGTTTTATTATCCCCTTGTGTTATGGACCTCCTAACATCCCAGTGCAATGGTAGCATATGCATGAAACCTTGGGTTTTAAAGTGATCTTCCTTAAGACTGACTTGGAGTATAGTCCAGTCACTTGATATATGTTGTATGAGGTGTGATCAAACAATACAGTAAATGTTTAAATAAAAAAAAATTTATTACAGTAAAAGACACATTGCTATTAATTCCCCTCAGTATACTCCCCCTCACTTCAAACACACTTACCCCATCATTCTTACCACTTTCTAAAGCAGTTCTGGAAGCCCGATTTTGTAAGTGTCTTTAGTTGCACTGCTGTGGCTGCCTCCATGGCCTGAAATTTATTCAAAACGTTGACTTTTCATGGTCAATTTGACTTTGAGGAAGAGCCAAAAAATCACACATGCCATATCCAGTGAATAAGGTGGATGAGGACACACTGTAATGTTTTTATTTGACAGAAATTGCCATCCCAGAAGCATTGTGTGACACGGAACCTTTCCATTGTGATAAAATATATATATAGTGAATGCTGCCGCTGAGTGCCATCCTACTGAAAGGCATGTATCTTAAATACGGGAAGCGGTGCATCGAACCTTAGTAACAGTGTGTGACAAGTTTCAACTTGTTGGGAGCAGTCAGTCAGGTGTGAGCTACAATTGAGAGAAGGTGTGTTTTAAAGTGTAAATCATCCTCCATTATGACAACGCTCCATGCCACACATCACTTCTGGTATATAGCAATTTCTATAAAATAAAAATATTACAGTGTGTCCTCATCCAGCTTATTCACCAGATCTGGCACCGTGCAACTTCTGGCTCTTCCTCAAAGTCAAAATGATTCAGAACGTCAAGGCAACCATGACAGCACAACTAAAGACACTCACAAAAGAGGACTTCCAGAACTGCTTCAGAAGGTGGTAAGATGACGGGATAAGTGTGTTTGAAGTGAGGGGGGTGTATTTTGAGGGGGATTAATGGCAAGGTGTCTTTTACTGTAATAATTTTTTTAAAAATTTAAACATTCACTGTATTGTTTGATCACACCTCACAGGTGACCCAGACAAAAGAGGCCACTAAAGTGGTGTCCACATTTGGCTGCACATTAGAATCACTGGAGAGCTTTTACAGTTCCAATGCCCAAGTCACACCCCATACAAATAAATCATAATATCTGGGGTAAGAGCCATGTATCAATATTTTTAAATACCCCCAGATGATTCCAATGTGCAGAAAATTCGGCAGTTAATGGGCTTATAATTTGTCTAAGTTCACACAACTGGTGACAGGAACCCACCACAGTTCAACTCAATTGTTTTTAGCAAAACTGACCCTTGGCCTAAAAATGCAGGATGAGTAGATACAGTAGAGTGGATGCCATAATGGTGACATACCAGATGATTTCTATTTATCTCTCACAACTGCCCATCAAGGTGAATACATTAGACTGAGTTCACCAATGGAGAATATGAGTTTGTTTTCATTTGACCTGTGAGTCCTTAAATGGTGCTCACGCCAGTTGAAATGCAATGACATTCATTCAACAAGTGTTTAAGGAAAGCCTACTGTGTGCCAGGTATTGTCCTAAACTATATGGATAAATGGTGAACAAGGAACCTAAGGCTTTGCCCTCCCAGAGCTTATCAACTAATGAAGAACCCAAAGACGTTATTCAGCAATTCCAACACTTTAGGGTTAAGGCTGTGATGGGGACTTATTTTATTCATTTGCACTGGGCCTTGGTTTTTCAAGAGGATTTGTGGCAGCAAAAAAACACATAATGAAGTTGTTAGAATATAAATAAGAAACAGAAATCAAGACTATGGAAAATATAAATAAGTACAGAGTCAAGAACAGAAGAAGAAAAATTTATAGTTATGTAAGTCATAAGGATCCACTTGGGCTAAACCTCAATTTTGGCATTAAGTGTCCTGGCAGCCATATTGAAAAGGGAACTATGGTTAGTTATAAAGTTCTTATTGTCAGAAAGACAAAAAATTACCAGTTTCTCAGGGAAGGAAAGCCTTTCCTAACACTTGGCTCTTGATGAAATGTCTCATGTGGAGTTTCATAGTCTCCAACAATATTCCTATAGTGACTGCAAAACTGGATTTTATAACAGAGTGCATTGCAGACCCTGCAATAAAAGTGAGGATGTAAAATTAAAATGCAACTCAGTAAATCCACTTCTGTCATGAGTGGGTGGTCAGAAGTAGGTTGATTTGTGCCAAATAAATGTCCAGTTGACTCTATGGCTAGAAGCTGGACTATCTGGGGGAATGAATGGATTGGACAACCTCAAAACAGTCTTCATAATTTCTTTCTGCTAGGCTTTTGATAAGGTAGATGGTTATTTTTTCTATTTTATGCAGTAGGGATGAAGGATAAGTATTCCATCCCGTAGATAAAGTAATGGGTTATAGCAGGGGTCAGCAAGCATTTTCTTAAAGGGCCAGAAAATAAACTATTTTAGCCCTTGTGGGCCAGACAGTCTCTGTCATAACTACTCAGCTCTGCAGTTGTAACACAAAAGAAGCCCCAGACCATCCATAAGTGAATGGGCTTGGCTGTATTCCAATAAAACTTGATTTATAAAAACAGGTGCCAGGTCAAATTTGGCCAACAAACTATGCTGCCAACCCCTGGTGTAAAATAAAATAAAAAAAAGGCAAAGTACATTGTTGCTATTCTTTTGTTAGAATTACAGCACATTTAGAAACTTGGCAAGTCTTGGTCAATGGTGGTTTTAGCCTCATAATTTAACTGATAGTAGGTAATGATACATGCTGCAGAGAACATGCTCATGCTTAGGTTGCAAATTCATTACCTTCATCGGAGGAAAGTGCAGACCCCAAAGCAATCCAATCCAACTATTCACACATGAAAGTGACACTCAACAAGGGTTCTTGCAGCATAGTACTGGGCTGGGTCTAAAGTTTTTGTTTCATGCGCAGACAGAGAATTGTGAGGTTCCCACGTGGAGGTCTCACCAAGTAACATGGATTCTCTAGTAAGATCGCCTGGTTGGTCCCTTAGGAAAGAGAGATGTTGGATTATTTCCAGTAGGCTGATGTATGCTACTTATTCCTTTATCATCTTTTCAAATGCAAAATCTATTCCAGGCTACTAGATGTAAATTCTAACCATCTTCTGTGAGTACAGCCAAAGACACGGCTCCACTTTGGAAAAAAATAATATGATTTCACTGTAAAAAGGCTTAGTCAAAAGCTGATAATACATGTTGATGGTTTGTTATTACCTGGATTTTTAAATACGTCCCACTGGCCATAAACTAATCTGGGGTGTTAATTGTGTAATGGGAGCTACCTTAAGGGTTAAGTCTGGGAGGTCATCACAAGAGGAGGTGGCCTCAAGTGATTTGGAATCTGCAACAACAGGTGACCTAGGGCTTCAGCCTTAGATATTTAACCAATTTATGGATAATCCATGGTCCTGAGCAATAAATTATGAACTCACGTATGTCATATGTAGTGACAATGGGAAAATAGGCTTCAACAGAAATGACAGCTTCAAAAGTTTGTAAAAACATGGCTGTGAATACAATTGTGGAAACTTTGTGGCTTCATTGTCAGTTTGAACATATTTTGGTATGTCATTCTTTTTGGATAGTAGGGCATTGTTTCTTTTCTCCATTTGTAATTCCCTAACTATTCACTTCTCCAACAGCATATGGTGGTTAAGAAAATGGTTTCTGTTAATTGTAATTGATTACTCCAGACTTGTGGAGAACAGGTTCTGTGTCTTTATATACTCAGGGCTTTGTCCAGTACCTGATGCCTAAGGGTAACTCTAAATGTCTGTCCCATATATGAATCCTGGATAATATCATCCTGTTTGCAAAACTAGTATCATAAGTGTTGGGTTGCCAGGAAGGGAGATGACTCCTTTTTGTTACATAAATTGTGGCAGACCTGGAACCACTCCAACAAGACTAAGGCTTTTTGTTTTAGGATTGGACCAAATATGCCTACAAAACTTAAAAATTAGAAAACCACTCAGATGGAATCATAGTGCACCTCCCCCACCGCCCCAGCAGATATAACCAGAGGAAGGTCGGGGTAAGAGATTGGCAGTCAGATTTATATGGCAGGTATAATATATTTTTTAAGAACGGCTTATTCTTAACAAACAAGATTTGAGAACGGAGAAGTTGCAAGGGTAAATTTCCTTGGGAAATTGTCAGCTATCAAAGTCTCCTGAGACTTTTAGAACTAACAAGTGACCAGACATTATTTTCTTCCCCCTGGACCCTGCCAATATGCTTACTTATAACAATGACTTTATCAGTTGTCTTAAGAAAATTTTTTTCCAACGGCAGTCACGGTATGACCTTATAGTTTTATTTGTTTTTAAATATCCTTGCCACTAATAAGAAATGCATAGAGAATGGGGCCATTATGAGCCCCAAACAAATTAATACTGGGCAGCACTGAGGTGCAGCCACAGCTCTGCCCCCACCCCACCCTGCTGGCCAGTTCTTATGAGCAACAAGGAAGGAGAGAGCCAAGAAGATGAAGATGTACGCAGGAGCCCTTAGAACCCAGCTGAGGCTCCAGCCCTGAGCACTTCATCATAGGGTTGCCTTGCTACCAGAGGAATATGGGAATGAGGAAAGAAACAAAGAGAAGATAAACTTAAAGCAAAGCCTAACATCATGTGGGGGAAATCTTAACACGGGTAATTTGTCTTACTGTAATAGATAAATGCCTCCATTGCATCCAGGCTTATAAGAGACTAACTTTGGCCTCAGGGATATTAAATATCTTTGCTTCACCTCTTTCTGATTCCCACATCACAAGACCAAAGAAACTTGAGCATCTGTTCATAGTTTTGCTCCTAACCCTCCCCCAGCATTAACCACAAGGCAACAGAAATAGAATAAAGAGACAAATGGATAACCTTAAGTAGCCTCAGTTCATCTCACTGTCCGGCTTGGATGACTGTCCAGAGCCAATTATAAGTTTTCATGACCCTGAGTATCTTTAGATATAGAAATATGCTGATTTCTAGACTAGGTCTTCATTATTTTTACCTGTGTATTCATTTGTTCACTGATCCATTCTGAATGTTCTTGGTCCCAGGGTCTGAGGATCATTTTCTCAGATGCATCACGGCTCATCTTCCGTCTCAGTTCCTCCAGTGGCATGCGGGCCACCATCAGGCTGTACGCAGAGAGCTACGAGAGGGATCCCAGCGGTCATGACCAGGAGCCACAGGTACCAGAGCAGAGCTGTGCTCCCAGCACTGTGTGTCTCATCGCTGCTGTGTTCTGTCAGTGTGGGTGATTTGACTTTCTGGAAAGTAAATTCCATTTTGATCCTTCCAGCTGAAGGACAGACTTAGAGTGACTCCAAGCAAATGTAATTCATACATTTCAGTGTTTGAAACAGAACAAGTGCTCTCTAGCATGTAGGAGGAGTTGAGACTAGCATTTCTTCAAATGACCTGCCTTGTCTTGGCTGCTCTGCAGTTTGTTAATTGGGGTGACTCAAGAAGAGGCACTTATATAAGGAAATTCCGAGTTACAGACAAACTGGGCAAAGGACTCAGAGCCTGGACTATGTCATGTAAATGATGAGTCTTCAGGTATTTGGAAAACTCTGGGTTGGACCATGACCTTGAGGTACCAATATAGATGCTACTCTGGGCTTCCTCTCTGAGATTGCTGCAGAGCCGGGCGTAGAAGAGGAGCTATGGCTGGCCTGCATTTAAAAGTTAAGGGAAGACATCACATCAGCAAGGCGAGGCCAGCCAGTGTTTGGCAAAGCCCCCTCATGTTGTCAACAATAGAACTAATTGAGAACTCACTTAGAAAAATAATAAATAGCACAAGTATAGCTTCCCCACTCCCATATTTGTTAAAGCTCCAGGCAACATTAATTAATACCAGAAAGAACACACTATAATGTTGGGTATTTTAGCTACACTGCTGGCTGCCCCTGCCTCCTTGGTCTTTACTTCAACCTGGATTTTGAAGCAGGGTCTTTGGGGAGATGATTCCTTGACATGAAAACATTGGTTCCATCTGCAATTCTTCTTTTGTGGAGAAGTAGAGGCAAAGAAAAACTCACTGCTTCTTATTTTAAAATTGCTCAGAATTTCCAGTTCTAATTTGGCATAGCTGTTCCCTGAATGGAAAAAGATACCAGGGAGGGTTTTCTTTCTTTGTCAGTAGTTTAGTGTTTTGTTTTATTTTGTCATGGTATTTTTCTTTGGAGAGTCTTAAAGAACTTGGGGAAAATGGTGCCATAGATTCTTACACCTGACCCTGTAACTAGGAGGTCAGCCTGGAGTAAAATAATCCCAGGTGGGGACGTAGAGGCCTGAGAGGCCAAGAGCCATTTTTGGGGTCCCCGAGAGCATGGAGGGGCAGAGCAAGAGGCCAGCATCAAGTCCCTGGCCCTTCCCTCTCGGCATCACAGGTAACCCGTGCAGAAATGGGCCTCACTCTGCCAACACAATTTGTCAGTGCATACGTTTCACCCAAGATAGTACCAAATCATGCAAGAATTGGAGGCTTACCCAATCTTTCTGTATCGAACTCTCTTCTCCACCTCATGTTGGCAAGCAAAATTAAAGCAAGAACCCGAGAGTCCAGAGCTGCATACAGGGTAAGGAATGATATTCCTGGCCTCACCAACTCTGACTCACTCTGACTGGAAGCTATTTTTTTCTCAACATTCTTTTCCCTATTTGCACATGAACCGTGGTTGTGATACTTGCTTATTTTTATTTACCTTCCTCACTGACTGCAGGAGTATATATATAATGTGCAGGCCATTAGACATGTGTGAAAACAATAAAACAATCCTATACACATGTTTTCCTTTACCCATCTATGTTCCTCTGGCTGGTCTGATAATGCAATTGACATGAGACAGATTAGCAGAAGAAAAAAAGTTAAAGTTTAATAACATGTGTAGCTCCTATGTACGTGGGAGAGACCTAGGAAAACTGAGTAACTCTCTGAAATGGAGGACGTCAGCACCTTAAACAATGTTGCCAGCTAAAGACAAAAGAAGATATTGGGTGTGGTAGGTCAATTAAAGGACATTACGGGGAAAAGCCTTGTAAAAAAGGGTTAGGTTGTTACACAGATTTAAGTCATTGTTTTCTCCACTGATAAGAGTTTCTGGAGTTAAGGTCATCCCCACTTCCTGGTAAAGTGGGGAGATACCCTTACTAATGGAGATTTCCCTTATACATGTAAATATCTCTTACCAAAGGGTAACTCCTACACAGTTTTTAGAGCTTTTCCTATGTCTACAGTTTCTTATAAATAATCAACCTAAAATAATCCTTATGCCAAAGAGACACATTTTTGACGTGGCGAATTTGCTGTCCTACGTCACTCCTGAGATGGTCCACAAAAGCCAAGTGGTACCACTTTTTTTATTTTTATTTTTTTTAAGTCTTTCTTTGAAGCTGAAAACCTCCATAGGCCTGCTGCTGGAGGATTGTGTTAAGCATTGTCCGGGCCCAGGGAAACCTGCTCCAAAGATTCCACAGTGACATATCAATTACTTTGAATTAAAGTTACTTGCGTGACGCGCAGCCAGTGCAAAAAGGGCACCTTGACCCTTTCTCTCCTTGAATACAGGAAATATATCTACCCTCTGAAAGGTGCCCTCCTTGCTCCAGGGGGGTGGAGAGAGAAATCCTTATTTGCTAGAGTTAAGGAATCCAGAGGTCAAAAGCCTGTATAAACAAACCTTATTATTATTTTTTTTACTGTTACTCAGGCCCTCTTTTAGTTTAGATTCCATACAAATATGCATCCAAACCTAAGTTTCTTTGTCCTGTCAAATCTTCATGAATATATTGTTTCTTTATCTAAAAAAATATAAAAAGTTGGTCTGGTTCATTATTTCTCTGAACATCATTTATGATCTCCTGTGTGCATATATTAAATTGGTTTTTCTCCTGTTAATCTGGTTTTCAACTTTCTTAGAAGTCCAGCCATAACAACTCGTGAAAGGTAGAAGGGAGCATTTCCCCATCTCCTGCAGTATATATACTTAAATCCATGGCTAAGTTCGTCATTACTGCGTTTTTTCCATCCTATTGGTTTAAAGAGTTTGCCATTTTGAATGGTTGGGGATTCCTTTCACTGATATTGTTCTTCTGATTGCTGATATTTCCTCCTTTTCTAATCCTAAGCAAGGGTTTTCCCAGACCTGGCTAGGTGGGCCTCACAGTATTTAGCACATGACCTAGCTAAAAGTTTTATATTAAAATAGAACTCCTTATCAAAATTCTGTACATCACTGACTCACCAACTTAAGCCCTATTGCGTAGTACATTTAAGTTAAGACAAAATTTAGAGTAAGATTTTTAAAATCTTACATCTAAACGCCTAAGGAAAGGGAGAAGTTCCCTCAGCAGGCCCACCTGCCTCAGTTACTGAGGAACGATACCTAGGCATTTGAGTTGGACCGTTTGGGGCCTCCTTGCAGCACTGCTTTCCAGGACCACCTGCTTCCACATTAGAGGAGCTCTGGACGGAAAAGCCTTCGGTTAACTGACAACATGTCCAAGACATTTTCCTCGAGGTGTTAGTGCTGTTACTGATCCAGGGCCGGGCTGGGAAGCATCCGCTTGTGCTGTTTCTCAGCCACGGAGAAAACCTCTTCTGCCTTTTTGGCTTGTTCTTTTTTTAAAATTGTAGTTGACATTCAATATTATTTTATATTAGTTTCAGGTGTACAGCGTAGTGGCTAGACATTTATCTAGGCAGTGATCTCCCCGATTAGTCTAGTACCCACCTGACACTGTACGTAGTATTACAATATTATTGACTATATTCGCTTATACTGCAGTTTACATCCCTGTAACTATTTTGTAACCACCAACCTGTACTTCTTAATCCCTTCCCCTTTTTCACCCTGCCCCTCAAACTTCCCCCAATCTGGCATCCATCAGTTTGTTCTCTGTACCTATGTGTCAGGTTCTGTTTGTTTTTTTCCCTCTATTGTTCTGATTGGCAGCCCAGAAACCAGAGAACAAATATCTGCCCTTCTCCCCCCACCCCCACACTCCATTAAAGTACCTCTTTAATCTGCAGACATTCCATTGATAATCTCATTCTAATTCAACAGGTATTTTTTAACGCTTTACCGACCCTAACTCAATACCCGTACACATGGTAGTTACCTAGCAAGAGGACTACAGAGTTCCCTTCGACTGGTTTTATCAGCATCTGGCTATTTTACTTTGCACCTGGTAGTTTCTTTTCCAGACATTTTAAACACATGTGAATGGAACTTGTTTTAAACATTTATACTGTGGTTTCCTGGTGGAAGTATTCATAACCATCCTACTGATGCAACTGTGAAAAGTTGATACAATCCATAGCACTAAGTCTCTATTCCCACTTATAGATTTTCCATTTGGGTTCATTTGTATACTAGTGGTTATAATATTTGTTTTAAATTAATATGAAATAGTTTCTTATCTACATTCAAAAACATTTTTTTTGAAATTCCATACGCACTTTGGAATTGGTGGTGAAGGGAGGAAGGAGGTGGGGAGGGCCCTGATAACATGAGAAGGTGCTTGCTTTGCCCTCTCTGTGTCCTTGGTAAATCAGGAAGGAAAGCTTCCAAGTCCTGTTTCTGGAAGATTGTGTAGTTTTAAAGATACAAGATTACTTTAATTTTATTGGCCATCAGTAGGCCTTCAACCAGCCCTCAAACCAGCTGGTAACAATTTGGAAAACAGGATGAGCCAGAAGGATTTAAATTCACAGGTAACCAGAAACAGTCCAAATGTTTCCATTTTCTTTCCCACCAAGTGTATTAGCAGGGAGGCTAAAATAACATTTTAGTCACCTTCTTTCCTTGTCCCTTTAAGCTTGTGGGTGGAGTAGCTAATGAACAATACAAGATCCTAAAGGAAAAGGAAGGAGAAGTTTTGTTGAGGCCTGGGAAAATCACAGACTGACAGTCAGCTCCTGGCTTTGGTGTGTAACCTGCAGACTATAACCACACCTAACCCACCCCAACCCCTGGAAGGAGCCTGATTTTCCCCAACCTTCCTTCCAATAGAGGGAATTTACGTATTTCAGATAAGATCTATAATACCTAAGCACCAGGAGTCCCTCTGTATTGGATTTGTCTGTCAAAACAAGGGCCATCTGTCATTTTGCTCTACCTGTTCTTATTGTGACTTCATCATCCAGAAATATAAAGTATAGAGCCATTTTTTGTTATGTTGGAAGAACATATAATTTATCATCTAAACCAGTATACCTTTGAAAGTAAAAGGTAGCACTAATAATTATATTGAGACCATCCCCAATAAACCAGGACATATGGTTACTCTGGTTACACACTTTTATACTATTGTAGCTCTGCACATTTCTTTAGAGATGGGTTTCCAGGAGCACTAGCATTATAAACCTGCTCTTACAGAGGGAACGTGCTCACAGTGAAGAGTTAGATCCATGGATCTAACCCAGACGGCACATAAGGACGACTTGGAGGGCTTGATAAAAATATGCAGGTGGGGGGCCCATTCCCAGAGATTCTACTTTTATGGTTCTGGAGCGGGGCCTGTAGTTTTAGAGCTTCCCAGGTGATTTTACTTAGACAAGTGCCTGTAAACTTTAATGTGTATATTAATCCCCTGAGGATCTTGTTAAACTGAAGATTCTGACTCAGGTCTGAGGAAGACCAGAGAGTCTGCATGTCTCACAAGTTCCCCGCTGATATCATGCTGCTGGTCCAGGAGCCATACTATGAATAGCCAAGAGTTAGATGAACTGTGAAACCCTAGTAGCAGGACCTTGAATTCTTTAAAATTGTGGAAAGGGCAACACCTGTTTATAGCGTCCTTATATGCATGGGCTGCTGTCCTCCAGACTCACACCTCCAGCTGCCCAGTGGACTCCACTTGAATGTCTCCTAGGCATCTCCAACTTGACATAAGCAACGTTGAACTCCTGCCAGCCTCCCACTATTCTCTTCACCCACCCACCCCTCAAAACTCTGCTTCTTTTAGTTCTTCATCTCAGTAAATGGTGGTTCCATCCTTCCAGATGGCTTGACCAAAAACCTAGGATTCGTCTTTTTTTTTTTTTCCTCTCATACCTCATATCCAACAGCAAATTCTATCAACATGACATGTCCTTCAAAACAAGCAGAGTCTGACGCCGTCTCACCACTGTTCTCTCCTCTAGATTACTGCAGAGAGAACCTGTCGTCTCCTAACTGGTCTCCTTCCTCCCACTCTTGCCCACTCCCTGCCCATACCTATTCTCAGCACAGCGACACGAATGCTTTTGAAAAGACATGTGAGATAACCTCATTGCTCTGTTACAATCATCCGGTGGCTCCTCATCTCACTCACGAACGAGCCAGAACCCTTAGCATGGTCTCAAATGTCCTAGCGGAAATCTGGAAATGACCTCCTTTCTACCTCCGACCTCTGGTTCCTACTTCTTGTTCTATTTCGCTCTCCACTCCAGCCATTGTTCTGTGAACATGCCAAGAACACTCTGCCTCAGGACCCTTACGATGGCTGTTCCCTCTGTCTAAATGCTTTTTCCTCCAATAGATCCATGGCTCGCTCCCTAACTGCTCAATATAAAATAGCCCTCGCACCCAAGTACTGCTTACCTCCCTTGCCTTCCTTTACTTGTCTGCATAGCGTGTATCCCCATCTCATGTATATATTTGCTTGTTGACTTAGTTTCATTGTCCGTCTTTGCCCAGTAGAATGAAAGCACCAGGAGGCTAGGAGTTAGGTTTTTTTCACTGTATCCCCAGTACACAGAATACCATTGGGCATATTGTAAATGCCCAATACAACTTTCCCAAATGAATGAAATATTAAGGGGTGGTTACTTTGGAATATCTCAGACTGATTCTATCACCCAGAAAACTGAAATAGTCTGTACTCAGTATGAACCTTAGTGCTACCATCAGACTGCCTCCTGTTATTGAGGATTTGAATAAAATCAGTTGCCGTTTTTAAGGTCCCTACAGTGCACCAGACACCTCTCTAGAGACTTTAGATATAGTCATTATCTTTTTAATCATTCCAATAGCCTCCAGAATAATCATCCTGCCTTTGCAGGTGAGGAAACTGAGTGAGGGAGCCATTCAGACTCACGGAGCAGGTAATTTCTGGACTGGAGATTTGAACTCAGTCTTAGAACAAAACTGGTATCATCCATGCTAATGCTTGAGGTCCAGAGGAGAGAGAATTTCTTCTTGCCTGTGCTTGAATCCAAGGCTGCTGATGGAGTTTCAGTTCAGTGTTCTCACTGAGAGGTGTTGTCCTCACACCACCTAAGTCTCTGGTTCTTGGACACTGATTAGGTGCCCAACAATTCAACTGAATTCTGATTCTAACTACCCTGAGTTAGGCAAGACTCCACAGATGAAAAAGGCTCAGCCCCACACAACTGCCCCCAGTCCAGACACCAGCCGTAAATGGTGTGATCAGGTTACCCACATTTCTGCCCAGCCAACTAAAAATTCAGGGGTTCCTATGATCCCCCCCAAGGCTTGATCATTTGCTAAAAAACACTCACAGTACCCAGGAAAGCTCTTTGTTATTATTAGTGGTTTGTTATCCAGGATACAATTCAGGAATAGCCAAATGGAAGAGACGCATAGGGCAAGGTCTGGGGAAAGGCTGTTTAGAGCTTCCATTCCCTTTCCTGTCCCAGCACCTGAGGTGTTCATCAACTCAGCTCTCTGAACCCGGTTGCTTAGCAGTTTTTATGGAGATTTAATTATGTAGGCATGATTTATTTTATCATTGGCCATTAGAGATTAAACTCTATCTCCAGCCCCTCTCCCTGCCTGGGAGGTGGGAGGGGAGCAGAAAATTCCAACCCTTTAATCACCTGGTTGGTTCCTCTGGCTACAGCCCTCATCTTGAAGATATGGGGGGGGGGGGCACCAAGAGTCACCTCATTAGCATAAACTCAGGTATAGTTGAAAGGGTCTTATTATGAATAACAAAAACACAACTATCACTCAGGAAATTCAAAGAATTTGGGGAGCTGTAGACCAGGAACCAGGGATAAAGATCAAATATATTTTTTTATTATGCCAAACTTTTGAATGTGGGTAAATGTGTTTTGAAAACAACCAGTTTTCTCTCGCTTAATTTAAGTTAGCAGTGAATAGCTCTTTAAAAATTATTCAAAGAATAATGTTCTAAATACATACTGGTTATGTTTTATAGTTAATAGGGGTTCTCAAGTAAGTGGTTAAAAACTTGGAGAATAAAATTAGAAATTGAAATAAATAAGTGATGTGGAAGAGTTGGAAATAGAATGGAATTCAAAAGTGACATAAATGGACATCTACTTAGACATTCAATTTGTATGACAAGATGAAAATTTATATATATGTATATATATGTGTATATATATTACATATGTGTTTATATACACACACATACACATATGCATATGTATACACATATGTATATATATGCATTATATATTATTATGCATTATATATATATGCATTATATATATATATGCATACATGGTTTTGGAATCATACTAGATAAATATATATCAAAAATATTATATTGTTAGTTTTTAAAAAACCTTCACAGGGATGTAGTAAAAGCCATAAATACAAGGAAAAAACATGAGGAAACACTTCGTTTTATTTTTATCCTCAGAGTTTGATCTGTATTGCTGTAGTTTAGAAATATCAGAGAGGGTGGAGTAATATAAAGACAGTTTAGAAAAGAAACACGTGGTTAAAGAGTTGGGATATAAATACTATGATCAAGTTAAGAATTGGTCATTTTGCACGGAAGACAGGGGTGGCCTCAAGGTCTTCAGGAATTTAAGGAATAATTTGATGCAGAGATAGATGACTAGATGTTCTACATAACTAATGAATATGTAATTTGAATAAACAAACTCAAACTGAACTGGAAGGGATTCAGACTGACTATTAGATTAGAACAGTTTCTCAATTGTGAGGGCTCCTGCCCAGTTAACATGGCTGGTTTGTGCTTTTCTAGAAGTCTCTATGACTACCTAGAGTAAAATAACTTAAATATGGGCAAGGGTGGGAAGGATGGAGCAAGATAACATCTCAGGATATTCTTCAGCCTTAAAGTTTTGGTTCTGTGATTATTATTATTTTTTAAAAAGAAACAAGTTTTGGTCAGTGGGTTAGATTTCCCTCTAGTGGCATAAACAGGAATTGAGTACAGCTGTGTTTTCACAAATCAGAGTCACTTGGAGCTGAACTAAATTTGAGAAAGAAGCAAAGATATACATATAGGTTTTCTATACTCATTTAGGTGAATTACCTCCTGAAAAAATAAAACAGGGCAAACAGTCCTTTTTTTCCTCACTTCGAGATTGAAATCTGGACTCACACTCTATTGCTATGGAGTGTCTATCACACTGAGAACCGTTCCTGGGATAGTTCGTCTGATGGTGGGAAACTCGTTTGGACTGGGAATTTGGCAAGTGTTTCCCAGGGGCTAGTGACTGTCACAGTCAAGGGCCGTTTCAGGTTTTGATGACAAAACCTTGGCCTCTGCTGGAATCAGAACTCCCTTCAAGGTGCTGAATGTATGCTGACTGGGGACAGGGATTCACCCTGTTCACCCACATGGACATTCTAGGACAAGTGGGGAAGTGTGTGCCTTAATGACAGCTGACTGCCACCGTAAACCATTCATGTCGGTCCCTCAGACACAGCCTATCTCTAATTCCCCTCTCTAGCAGTCTATACAGGAGAGAACCTTATTCCAAATCTTGTAAGAATATCTTGGCAGTGCCACTGTCTCTCAAAAACCAGTGGCCTTAAGAAGAAGAGCTAGAAGTCGTGCCTTGATCCTGACTTTAGGTCAATTTGGGGTTAAGGTTTAGAGACCTGAAACTCTGAAAAAATTGTATTTCCCCTCCCCACTTCCCCACATGTAATTCAGAATCAAAACAAAGCTAGCTTTAAAAATAAATGTAAGAAATCCTAAGGAAATTGCATTTTTTCCCCTTTTGCTGATATTATTTTGGTGCCTCTGCTTTGCTGTACCCAAAGCACTCACTTACCGAGTTGCTGGTTAACCTGGCACTGTTTCTGTTCACAAATCAGAGCCTTGCTGGATCTTGTTTACTCAGCCTGAAAAGAGAGCATGAATGAATTGGCCTTGGTCACACAAGTACAGAGGGTCATGGGCCATAACTTCTCTCACCAGATGAATGGGTTTGACAAGCTATGGCCAGCACAATCTCCCTTTCCCAGCATCCTCTTTGTTCCAGTCCAGGTGCACAACACAACCAAGTTTCAATGCCTTTCAGCCGGAAGGTAGACCAGGTCATCGGCTGGTGGCAACTCAGGTTTCTTTGAAGCAGTGCCCTTCTTTGGAAGAGAGTAAATCATTTGCTTTGCTCATAAATAAGAGTGTATCTTGGCAAATAACACTGATGGTGAATCTGGAGATTGCCTGTGACCTTCAGAAGAATGCTCTGCATGAGCCACGTACTCAGACAGCATCAGGAGGACGACGCATGGCCTGGGCCCCCTACCAGTCACGCTGCTTTCCCATGAGAACGTGGGATCTGGGCAGGGGAGAGGAGGGAGCCTGTTTTAGCTCCACGTCTGCTCTTGGCTGATTTTAAGTTTAATGCCCTAACCCCGGAATAAGAAACCCTATTCAGAATGCAGGTGAGGGAGTTCCCCATTTGTTTTTGACTCCAGGAAAGCTAGGAGGTGTGACAAACTTCAGAACAGCAGCATTTCAGCACCGGAATGCTTAGGCCTTGGGCAGGAGGGAAAGCAATACAAATTTATGAAATTTTTGTTTTTTGGGAGTTTGTTTGATTTGTGAACACTTTTGGTGGTAGAAATCATCGGTGGAGGCATTGTTTGCTGGTTATGTAGCCTGTGGACTCCAAACTTAATGATATGGGGATGAGAGGTAAATAGGGCTATGAGAGTGCTTTAAAATGTAGGTTTTATTGTTATTCAAGTATGGTGAGGTCAATAGATTAAGAGAGGATTGCCACTGGAAAGATAGCTTACTACTCACTGTTCCCAGGAGGTGGGGCCGCACCACAGCACGCCATGCAGGCCACATAGCGAAGCGCCAAGGTCAGTTATGTATGAGTCAGGAAAAGGGGAAATGTGGGCAAGAGCCTTTATTGTGGTTTCTGTGGGAAGGAATGGGTGAGGCAGGGTAACAAGTCTAAAGATTGACTCTTTGGAATAATTTCAGTAGCTCTGGAACATAGGGTCTGTCCCTATTTGTCTGATACCCCGCTCTGGGTTGAGTAGGGCTGGTGGACAGTGGCCTGGGTATGGGAACCCAATAAAGGAGGTGGTTGGAGTTTGAGCTTTAGATTGGATAGTCTGCTTATGGAAAGGTCTGCTCCCAGGGGAGAAGCTATTTGCTGTCTCCAGAAATTAGCTAACCTTGAAAGGGGCAGTCTCTTCCAGTGTCAGCAAGATTCCAAGATGTCAATGTATCAGAATAAAAGACATGCTTAATATGAAGAAGAAAAGTCAAAACCACGGCCACTTTTTCAGGTGGATAAAATTGTTGGGGGCACCAAATTTTGTTCTGTCATATACGTTCGAAACCAACTGTCCCACTCTTCAAAGATTGGCCTTTGGAGTCATACATCCTTGATGTTGAACCCCAGTTCTGCGTTTTTCAATTCTGCAAACTTGAACTACTTAATTTCTGTAAGCTTCGTTACTTTATCAGTCAAATGGGGATAAAAACACTCTTTATTTCATAGGATTGTGATGATTAAATGAGATAGTTCATATAAAGTGTTTTGGACAATGCCTGGCACATAGAAAATGCTCAATGAGTATTAGTTGTCACTAATATTATTGTTCTTGTCATTATTTTTATTAATAGCAATGTAGATCAGTTTTCTGATCACATGAGGATCAAATAGTCTCAGACTAATTAGCAATTTGTTTTATAATGGAATTAACCTGTCTTATCTTCTCCCATTAAATTTTCTGAGGACCCACTGGAACTATGGGAGATGTCCCAAGAGAACTGGCAGCTCTCACAACCTTGGTCTTATAAGAGGCTGCCAGGGCCCTTATGACATGGTGTTTTAGATATACCACACTGTATTGAAAGGTTCAAAAATGAAGTTGAAAATCTCTGTGTCTCCATTCTCCTCTTCTCTCACTCCTCCCATCTTTTAGAACCCGTAATCCATGGAGCCTGTGGAATGAATTTGCTGCCCTCTAGCTTAAAGGAAGAGGTACTAAGGTGGGGTAATTCAATAATCTTATTTTATTGAAGAGGGTGTACAATTGGTTGGCAGTTCCCAGCTCATTTGCCAGCAAGGAAGGATTTGAAGACTGAAGTGGGTGTAAGACAAAGGGTAGGCTCATTGAAGATTTCTGGAGTCTCTGTTGCTGGTTATGAGGCCTGTGCTTGCTGGCTTCAAAATGCTAAATGCAAACAATTAGTCACATGGAGCAGGTGTTAGCAAGCTTTTTGTCTGTAAAGAGCCAAACAGTAACTACTTTAAGTTTTGCTTGTAGGTTTTGTTTACTTTTGTTTGCTAGAGCTGATGTAACAAAGTACCATAGACTGGGTGGCACAAACAACAGAAATTTATTGTCTCATAATTCTGGAGCCTGAAAGTCCAAGATCACGGTGTTGGCAGGGTGGGTTCCTTCTAAGGGCTGTGAGGCAATGATGTGATCCAGGCCTCTCTCTTTGATTTATAGATAGCTATCTTCTCCTTATATCTCTTTACATCATCTTTCTTCTGTGTGTACTCGTGTCCAAATTTCCTCTTCTTATAAGGATACCAGTTATATTGGATTAGGGCCCACCCTAATGACCTCATTTCAACTTGATTATCTCTGTAAAGATCTTATCTCCAGAGGTCACATTCTGAGGTACTGGGGGTTAGAACTTTAGCATATGAACTTGGCATGGGACACAGTTCAACCCAGAACACTAGTCATAAAATCTGTGTTGCAACTTCTCAATGCCATTGTAGCCCAAAAGCAGCCATAGACGGTACATAGATGAATTAGTGAATTTATTTATGGGCACTAAAATTTGAATTTCATATAACTTTCACATGTCACAAACTATTCTTGTTTGATTTTTTTTTTTTTTTTTTACAATCATTTAAGACCATAAACATTATTCCTACTTCACAGGCTATACAAACACCAGTGGTGAGCTAGATCTGGCCCAAAGATTATAGTTTACTGATCCTCGCCTTACAGGTTTTTGAGAATTATGCACAATTTCTGATTATATTTAGTGAAGCATGCAGCACAATGAGTTTGGCTAAATGATAAATTTTTTTTTTATGAAAGGAAAAGTTACATTTGTACTTGTATGT
This sequence comes from Rhinolophus sinicus, assembly GCF_036562045.2. Lineage (NCBI taxonomy): Eukaryota > Metazoa > Chordata > Mammalia > Chiroptera > Rhinolophidae > Rhinolophus > Rhinolophus sinicus. The sequence continues at coordinate 141,273,626 of NC_133754.1, forward strand.
ATTTACTTATAGAGATGAATTTTGAAGTTTTAGAAAAATGTCAAATATCTCTGGAAATCGCTGAAGTTGGCCTTCTGAGATTGAATTCCCTGGCTTTTGAGTACAATGAAACATGAAAGGAAAATGTCTCAGAACATGTCCGTATTCATGAAACGAAATTCCTTTTTCAGGTTTTAGTTTTCCTTTTTTGTAGGAAGGCTCTTCTTTTTTCTACTTAAAGAAATTGCTTTCACATGGTTTTCAGATGAGCAGTACTGTAACTATGTCAGAAGAGAAGGGGAAAATGTTAAGGAAAAACTCATGGATAAATGAGATTAAAAAAAAACATACAAGTATGCGAGAGAGCCCTGGTGAATACTTAGAATGTAAGGGAAGCAGATGTGTGCCACTTCTGCAGTGGCACAAAACCAGGGGGCCTTGACCTTGCATTCTGGTGTGAATGGGGCTTCCAGGAGTCGGTCACAAGACCTTATTGTGTTTCAGATGCTTTACCAGTGATCCTCAAACCCACTCCCTGAGGAAGGCCACATCCCTTAGGAAGCAACAAGTCTAGTGTTACTTTTTGTTCTTTGTTTGCCTTTAGTTACAGCCTCAGGAATTAGTTATGATGGTCAGTGTGCTCTTCAACTGAAGCTAAGATGCTTTGATGATTTACTGAGATTTCCCAGCTGTCATTTAATACTGTCTTGACCACGTGGGCATTTCTATACTGGGGAATCAAACTGCTGCCCCTAACTCATATTAGCATAGTATATTTCATTCTAATATTGCTTAGAATTCGCAATCATTATGAATTCACTGTCTTTTTAATGGAGAAGATTCAATACAAGGCATAGAAGCAGATACTGTTTCTATCAGCATTTTAAACTCTTGCTATGCAAAGCGTTTCCTTGGACCAGCAACCTCAGCATCATGTGGTTGTTTCTTAGAAACGCAGACTCTCAGTCCCCACCCCAGGCCAGCTGAACCAGATCTTGCATTTTAACAAGATCTCCAGGTGACCTATGTGTACATTCAAATTTGAGAATTCCTGCTATGACAGTATTTGGGATCCTCATTTCTATCTGAGCTTAGCGGGATTGACTTTCCCTCCAGACCAGAGAAATCCCTCTAATGCCCAAGTGTTGGGAAGTATTTATAGAGGTAACTGGCCTCTGCTGTCCCCTCCCTTCTGGAAAATTACAAGAAGCACAGAAAATAACCCACACAAATGTCCCCAGACCTTTAAAGACCTGTTTCTGTTTCTCAGAACAATTAACAAAAAGAGAAACAAGCAGACCAGTTTCACTTTGCATCTCCATAGAAACCCTACCTTGGCAAGAACTCTGCAGTGTTAGACTGTTTTCTTCACACAACCATACTCGTCAAACCAAGAGATTCAAAATAACCCAGGGATGAAGTAGAGAAAGTTCTAATTTGATTTTCCCAAGGTAGGAAGCTTTGCTAAAATTGTGGGTAGGCAGCCTAGCACTACTTCAATTACTAGGTAAAGGTTAATAATATACTTAAAATACTTAAGGGTTATATGGCAGTTGTGTCTTAAAGGCAAAGTCCACAAAAGAACCTGTTCTTGTGTCAAAAGTAGAAGGAACTCTCAGTCCCTGCACTCATAAAATGTATATTAACCAGCCATAAATTCCATAAGAGTCTTTATATTGCGGGGAAGAATCTCTCTTTGAGTAAAGAGCCCGTTTCTATCTGTGTAGTGGCCGGTGTTAACGATTCTCCTGCTGCACAGCATCCACCAAATGACTCAGGCAGCCCTCTTCCCACTTGGCTCCTGCCACTGGCTCCCAGTGTGGCAGTTTTTGTGAGCTACTTTAGAAACTGAGACGCCCTTGAGGAATGTGTTGCAAGTGCAGCGACATCTGTTCCTTCTGTTTTCAGCATTGTCTTATCCAACTGCAGTCTGATTGTATTGTCTCTGGCTGGACAGATGAGCCCCATGGCACATAAACAAAAAGGAAAGCCGGCTTTCCTGAGGCTGAGAGCATCTCACTGACGCAGAGAGATCGTACTTCTGACTGGAGTGGCTCTAGGTGTCTTTCATTCAAAAAACTGAAAGCACTTCTGATAGTCTTAATCATGTTTTCATCTGATCTTCCATCAGAAAAGATAATATAAACTTCATTTTACGGGCAAGGAAGCAGAAGCCAGAAGGGTTGTTTTCTATCTCCCAAAGGTCAGCCTGTTGGGGCTAGAATATCGGTCCACTCTCTTCCACCCTACTCTTCTAGCATGGCAGGCTGCCTGCTTCAATAATACTAATGATAATAGTAATAATATTCATTAGCATGTCTCACATGCCTACATGTCTATGGGCCAGGCAGAATGCTACATGTTTTGTATGTATTATATCTAGTTCTCACCACAACCCAATGTGATAGGTACTCATCCATCCATGTTTTATACATGAGGAACCTTTGGCCCTGTGAATTGGAATAACCTACTGTCTCTAAGTAGTATAGCTGGTATGTGAACCTAGATTGTAGCCCCAGAGCCCATGGTCTTATCTAGGGTGTTATATGGTGTAATATCAAAAAATGTGGGGACAAGCGCCCACCTATGAAAAAGACTAGTCAGGGTGCCCACCTCAGTCTGGCATACCATTAAAGCACCCCAGCCCATCCTCTACGACTGTTCGTAGATGCAATTCTTAAGCCCCACAATTCCAGAGTAGCGGGAAGTCTGGTCTGTCTGTCAGACTTCCTACCCCGTTTATGGTCTCAAATCCTTTCCAAAGGGCTGCTGCTCTTCCCCTGGAGCTGGAGAATGCCTCAATGCCATCTGTAACCAATTACATCATTTGGGCTGTGGGGTGGCAGTTTGGGGAAGTGTGGAGACACTGTTAACTTCTCCCCTGGAAAAGCAGTGTGAGCACCCGGGGCTGGGCCTCCACCACCTGGCACTGAAGACCCCTGCCTAGGCTTGACAGTTCCTCAAGGTGACAGGAAAGAACCCATCCCCTCAGGGCTTCACTCAGCCAGGAGTTCTCCCGGCCAGAATGGGTCAGGGTCTCAGCCTCTCTGTTCTGTGGCTTCCTTCCCACCGCTGCTTCGCCAGGCTGCAGTGTATCCCTAGGAGGGCTGCATTGAGAGGTGATAGTTCCTGGATTATAGTTTGTGTCATAGCCGTGGTCACCTCAGTCCATGCTGAGAATTAGAATCTCAGGAAATAGGGGTTTTGAAGGATCTCAGTTCCTTCCCTCCCTCAAGGTGTTCTGGGCTCCTCTTGCAAACCTGACCGGCCTCCCTCACAGCCATCAAGCTCCTCATAGGGAGAATCTATTTCAGAAAAAGAGAAAATTTAAATTGGAAAGTCCTAGATTGCTGGATATACAATTATCCTGGTGTAACGTATACTCATTAATGTTGAGATCATTTCTCTTCTTCTACTACATAACTGCTAGTTCAGTCGCAGAAAATTCAGATGTTCGCCATCTAGGCAGCAAATCCTAGACCGGGGCTAGTTTAAGACTAGAGAGCATGGTGGGGACACTGGTGACACTCAGCTCTCTCCAGTTAATTGCCTTATTAATGGGAACCTGAGGTTGCCAGTTTTTCTGGATTTTCATATGAAATTCGATTTTCATATAAACTTTGATTTTTAAGTATTGGCAGGAAAATGGATACCAAAAAGAAAAACCCAACCCTGTGTGTAGGTGACAGGCGTCAGGTCTAGGTAGAGAACCTGGCCTATTACCACCTGCCTCTGCCACCCAGAGCACAAACCAAAGGAGGCAGCTAAGAGGCAGAGCTGTGTGGCAGATTCACGTGACTGGAGGAAAAATGATTAGAGTGAAGAATTCACCAAAGACAGAGATCCGAGCACAACAGCCCCTGTTCTAGAGTGGGTACTCAGTGTCAGCTATTAAAAATTGCTAAAGAAGATTCAGAACTTCAGAACCTGAGGCACAAACTGTAGCTGAGGGCAAGAGGAGGCATTTCCTCTTCCTAAGCCGGTAAATCATTTCTGTCCTGCTGTGGAGCCAATTCTATTGCCTGTGGCCTAAACCCAGCCAGGAAACATACCATTTTCTGGCTTCTGAGACTGCTTAGGCAGGAGTGGGAATTAATTTGATATTCATCTGTGTGAGCTGCGCTTTTAACAGGCTGAGGCCTCCCAGCAGCCTCCCGTGGCAGAATCACAAATGCAGGGCTGGGGATGCCGCTGAGGGCCATGCTGTATCTCATTTCATGTTTACAACAACCCTGTGAAGCAGGAACTACTGTTAGCATCCCAATTTCAAAGATTTGGCACAGAAAGATTAAGAACCTTGTTTAGTAAGTGCTGGAAGACGGAATTAAACCCAAGCCTCACTGATTCATGCATTCGACCAACCTACTAGTATATGGTCTCCCGTTTCACTTAAACCTTAAATTAACTTCTTTCCCAACCCAATGAGTGGTCAATCAATGTGTCAGCCAAAAGCACTGTTTAGACTGTACCTTTTGCTCTGGTCAACTATTGTTGCTCAACAAATCACCTCAAAACTTAGTGTCACAGTACAACAGTGACGTCAGCGAGCTCATGTCCCATGCAGGTCAGGAGTTTAGACATGGCCTAGGGGGGTGGCTTGTCCCTGCTCCATGATGTGTGGGGTCTCCAACTGGAAAACCAGAAGGGCTGGGAGTAGCTCAATAGCCAGGAACTGGAATCTTCTGGAGGCCTCTTCACCTCTTGATCTGGGAATAACTGGACTTCTTACACAGAGGGTTGCTCAGGGCAGCATGGGGAAGCTTCGAGGCCTTTGGTGACGCAGGCTCAGAAATCCTAGCACTTTTGCCAAACTCTGTGGGTTGAACAAGCCTCCAGGTTTCAAGGGAAGAGAGACTAGATCCTACCTCTTAACAGGAGGAATGCCAAAGAATTTACAGCCATGTTTTAAAACTGCTACATCATTCTTATCTTTTTAATTGGCTTCAGAATATCCAATATGGTAAAGATGGCTTCATGCCTAAGAGCAAAATATGGTTCAGCAGCATAGAGTTTCCAAGACATTTTCTGATTCAGAAAATGTTTTTTTGATACGACATTTCCCACTTCCTCGTAGTGAATGGTGTTTTCATCAGTCAGGAGGGCTAGATAATGCCATGGTAACCAAGAACCTAAACTCTCAGCAGCTTAAAACCACCACTGAAAATAAGGTTTATTTCTAATTTATATTATATATTCACCACACCTTGACCGGGGAGTCTCTTCCATGTTGTTCAAACCCTAAGGTCTGGGTGTATGGAACAGGCAATGGAATATTGCTGGTTACTGTAAGGAGGAGAAGAGCTTTGACTGAAGGTGGTCACGTGTCTTCTCCTACAGCCAGAGGGCCCACCTGCCAACAGGGGTCCTGGAAGCTCAGCCTTCGTGTCAGAGGAGCGTTGGTATAGAGGTATCCGTATGTGACACTGATGACTACCGCAGTGATGGAGTAACGCCATGAAAGAGAGGGAGCTTCCATTTATTATTTTGATTAGTCTTCCTGAGCCCAACCCTGTGAGAGCTTTGCAACCAAATATTTGCAACTAATCTTTTGGAAGTGTCTGAAAGTCAGCTAGTTTGGAGGAATGGGAGCCAGTGAATTTCTTCAGATTCTATTGCACAAACCAAATTCAAAACTCCAGTGGACACCACCCATTGGAGGAGCTACAGGAAGGCTGACTAGGGTTCCAAGCTTGGTTTCATGATCCTGACATGTGCCTTGAGGAGAAACCCAGGACTGCCTATGTCTAAGAATCAGCGGTCTTCAGGGATCCCTCCCTAGTCCTGGTAGATGTTCCATATTGGTCCCCGGCTTGTGTGGCCGTAAAAGCCAGGTGCTCTTCTACGGTAGAGAGGGTGTAAGGGGACAGCTCGACTCTCAGTCAGTGTTCTGTGCTACATCCATACGTCTCTTCCTCCCAATGTGAAGCCACACTCAGTGGATGTCCCAGTGGATGTCCATTACCCTCCCACCACATCACACAGTGGCCAGCTTCCCGTGACAAGGCATGGGCTCAAGAATTCAAATGACAGGCAGAGAACTCACCAGTGTGGATAGAGTAGCAGAGCATGGAAAAAATAGGAAGTTGTTGGTTAGAACTGGTGTGCCATCTAAAAGCATTTGATTCATATTTTTAAAAATGTATATTAGTTTTGTGCCAACAAAAGTAAGAGATCATGGAGTGGATCTGGTGGTCGTGGATCTCCAATTTGCATGCCCCGTTCTAGCCTTGTGGGTTGCACAGAAGGTGCTTCAGTGCTAGTTCAGTTTCATCACTGGTTTGGATGACAGTGATGCTTAGGCACCCCCACCCCTGCGTGTCTGGCCCTGTTCCGAACGTTTCCTGTTCATTAGCTCATTTAATCCTCACAACAGCTTCCTATTTCCTGTAAGGAGAATTAAGGCCTAGGGAGATTAAGTGGCTTACCCAAGTTTACACAGCTCACAGGGTCGAGCAGGGAGTTTCGCTTCGGAGTCCAGGCTCGTAACCACTCTCCGATACAGCCACCTCTAGAGTAAGGAGCACAGTACTTTGTAAGAGTGCTTCCCAGACTGGGGTCTGCATCAGAATCACTCTGGGAATTTGTCAGGGCTACACTTTCCCAGCCTGGTCCCTAGATTCCCTAAAACAGCATCTCCATGAAGGGAGCCCACAGCGTGTACCCTGGTGATTCTTACCTGGTCCGTCCTCAAGTAGCAGTCTGCTGGGCAATCATTGGAAGACTCCTGTTGATACTTTTAACTCATGTCTAAGGACAAGCCTTCCTGGGATCCCTATGCAGAAAACCAAGCTGAATCACATTATTATTTCAACCATAGGAACCCAATTTTTTAAAAAAACGACAGGACTGATAACCTAGACCGTGGCTTCAGATATAGTTAGGGAATAGAGGGAAAAAGAGGTGCAGATGGTTCCAAGGAGAGTCCTTTGAAGAGACAGTGGTCATTTTGTTTTCTTAACCTCTGTGTTCAACCTTACAGTTACGTTTCTGCTAACAATTTTGTAATTGGCAGTAGGAGGGTGGGCAACTCTAGTTTCCCTCTGAACTGGCAAGTGTATTATACATGAAGGAAACTTTTGAAGTCTGTTGGGGATATTTCCGAAAGAGAAACGTGAAGACGTGATAGGGACATCTGAGGCAGGTAGGTGTGAATTGTGATGATCTGAACCAATGAGTCATTTCCTATCCTTTCGCAATGTTTTTGGTGGCAGGTGTGGAGATAGGAACAGTATTGAGAGGTAAGAGGAAAAGGGAGAGTGATCAGGGCAACAGTCTCTGAAATTTGAGCTGTAAACGCTTCTCTTGCAGGTCAGCTTGTGTTTGAGCAAAGGGACAATGAAAAGGCACCCAGATTCTGCCTCTTGCCTTACAACTGTGCCCGCAGACGCTGGCCAGCATGGGGGTGTCTCCCCTTCCCCCCTCCCCACACAATACTGCCATACTTCCAAGTGTGGAGCCAAATGGAGCTCATTTTGGATCTATAGGAAAATTGGTTTCATGAGTCTTCCATGTTATTTTGGATTTGCAACCTGAGTGCTGTCTTTTGCCCCCTAAAGTCTTAAATCAATTGCAAAGGTAGGGAGTGGGGGTAGGGAAGGAGGCAAGCCGGCATGGTCAGTGTGGTTTCTGTTCGGCTTGCCACTGGTTCCCAAAACGCTGGTTTAGTTCTTGCTTTGATTGAACTTTTGGGAGAGTATTTCAACGTTTATACCTTGGAATGGCTTCCTCCCCCTCCCCAGAGAGCTTTTGTGGAACTCTTTTTATTTTTCAGATATTGACAAGATAAATGGGTTCCCTTGGTGTTGAGCTCAGCATTTAGATTTATTTATAGTCAGTATTCATATTCTGTATTTTGATAAATTTTAGGTCCATTTCAGATCAAGATAAGCAGGTAGATTTATTACATGAAAAGGGGGTTAAAATTATGGCCATGGTTTTATGTATTGTGCTCAAGAGCACAATGTTTGCCATGCTTAACAGTCTCACTTAATTTTTGTTAGAAATATGTGTTGGATTTGCTTTTGTTTTCAGGAATAATTTTGCTTCCGTATGCTTTCCAAATATATGCAAAATAGCTAGTCATCTTTGTTACCTAAACTCCGGGCTACTGTAAACAGGGCATCTAGCCTATGGGGCACCTTTGTACGATTTAGGAAAGGTGCCCTCAGTGGGAGTGTGAGGCCGGTGGATGGCCTCTGTGTGAGAAGACAAAGGCACCCCTTCCTCTGGGAAGATGCAGCCCCAAGCCAGGACTCCTGGCCTGCTGAGAGCTGGCGATAGATTTCTACCCCCACTTGCCCCCTGCGGGCAGTGCCTCTTATAAAGTGGCCCTGAGGGTTACAGATCACTGTGTTTGGCTTTCTGTGTTACATTGTGGGAGTGTTTGGGGATTTGAAGGGCAGTGTAATCAGAAACTTTCTCCAACACGGAGATGTGTTTGAAACAAAGCCAGATGATGACTTCATTTATAATGGTAACAGGTATGAATTGCTCCATGACTCCTGGGACATAGAATGTCCCATTTCTGTACTGTATGGATCGAACTATCTTTCACTCAGCCACCCCCTCTCCCTTTTCCAGATTATCTAAGGCAGCTCAGAGGGGATGGAGTTGGGAAAGGGTGCGTGCTGTCCTGGGGCAAAGTGCAGGTCTCTGTGGTTGTCTTCCCCCTGGCACGTTGTCCCCACCATCTGTCTGGAGTACTTACCAGTTTAAAGCAAGACTGACCAACTGGTTCAAGTTCTACCATAAGCTATCTCTCAGTCCCTGGCCAGCCTATGGATTGGCTGCCTGTAGATCAGGGACCCACTCCTTGGCCAATCAGCTATGGCTAGAGGGTGAGATCCTGTGATACAAACAAGGCAAGCAAATGTTTCACTGGAGCAAAGAACTTGACAGGCACAGGCATGGGGCATACCTTAGAGCAGTGCTTCTCGAAGTGTGGCCGTTGGACCAGCAGCATCACCTGGAACTTGTTAGAAATGCCGATTCTTGGGCCGCACCCCAGACCTCCTGAATGAGGGGCCCCAAGGGAGGGGACCAGCAGTCTGCATGTCACCGGACCCTCCAGGTGATTCCCATGCACACTCAAGTTTGAGAACCACTGCCTTAGACTAAGCAAACCACACATGGACTAAAAACAATTGTTTGAATGAAATCATGAGAGAAAGTCTGGTAGTTCAGCTTTAACCAAAGGAGGAGTATTGATGCAAGTTACCCCTAAGGGCAACTTAATGTGTAATCTGTAATACAGGGGTACTCTGTATTCTCTGGATTATTGTACCTGCCCCAAACCAGGAACTAGGATAAGTACTGTCACCCCCACCCTCCTTCTCACAGGAGACTTCTCTGCACCTTCTAATGCGCTCTCCTCATTGAGACCAGCCCAAGCTGGCTCCCTCCTCAAAGTCTGACAGATCTTGCTTAATAAGTGATTGTGTCTCTGGTTAGGGTTTTACTTTTCCTCAAAAAACCAGTTAACTATTTACTTTGAGTCTTGTGACATTCAGCTCCTTTACACCTCACTTGTCTATTGCTGGTCAGAATAAGAAGTTCAGTTTGTTAGGGGTTTGTTTATATGGCTCTAATTTCCATGAACATGGGTCAAAACAACAACCCCATAAAGCAAGAGAGACGATGGGAAAGAAAGTGAAAGCAGAAAACTTCTCTGTCCTTTCAGGAGGTATGAACAGGTTAAAATCTAATACAGGGCTGGCATTAGGGTGAGGTTAGCAGGGTGCAAAATTTAAGGAGGTGCCAAAAAACTCATTAACCGAGACAAATATTGTAATACAATATTTCCAAAAATCCAAATCAGTGGAAAAAATCCATGATAAAGAAAGTGTCAAAATTGTAAATAGAGGCAGGCTGCAGTTCTCTCTTCAGCCTGCTCATTAGCTTCCAATGACAGCAGAATCTCCTGAACCCACCGAGATGGAGGAGGGGCACTGGAGCTGCAGTGTGAGTCCTGTCGAATGGACATGTGGCCGACTTGGTTTGCTGAAGGGTGACCACTCACGGTTTCCTGCAGTTGAGTGTAGAAAAGCTGTGTCAAGCCCTCTGACAAGTAATGAAATTAGAAAAAAAAGATGCTATATTCCTAATTGGTTAATGTCTCTATTTGCTTATTTCCTTTATTTGCAAAGAATCATCTTGGAACATCTCCTACATTCACATAACCAGGAATGCTCTTCTCCCTACCGTCCACCTGTTGTTGGTCAGTGGGGAGGGCTGGTCAGTCCTATCCGACCCCTCGTCTGATGGGACGTTTCTGGTATAGTGGGATGATGACCGTAGCATTTCTCCTTCCCCGCCCCCTGCCCCTTAGGCTCATGTGTCTGCTGCTTTTCTTTATCACTCGTAGTCTCATAATCAGAACTGTGGGATAGAAAGAACAGTAGAGGGGGTGCTTATGTTATCCCAGCTAAACCACCAGACATGTGGTGCTGGACCAATGATGTCTCCTCTCTGAGCTGGGTTTCCTCATCTGTGACATGAAAGAATCCCACTAGCCCATCCATGTTCCTCTCTGCTTCTCAAGCTCTGTTCTTCCAGTTCTACCTCAGAAATGTTGTAGCCACAGGCTTCTCATTTTTAACCCCTCTTCTCCCCACTCCCCATTCTGAGGGCCTTTCCGATGCCTGAGGAGGGAGACCCCTCTCTTTTCCATGATACATTGTTGACAATATGGGAGAAGTGTCTGGGATTCGCATGTATCAAACCTGTGATTTCTGAAGAAAAACATGACTGAATCTGACGCTACTGTCTTTTCCACTCACCCAGAGTGCCCTTGATCAATGGCCACAGAAGAATCTGTCTGCCTCATCATTTTCTTTTCATCAAGAAATATAGCATTCATTTATTCCACCAATATTTATCAAATATCTTCTAAGTAGCAGGTACTTTTCTAAGCCCTAATTTAGACAAAGTTCCTGCCCTCATTCTAGCAAATGTGTGTGTGTGTGTGTGTGTGTGTGTGTGTGTGTGTGTGTGTGTGTATTCCTGACTATATTTGTATACATATATACTAGAGGTGAATTTATTTATTTAATATCTAATCAACTTATTTAGCGATATGCAATAGCAAAAGACAATGGCAATGAACAGAATGCGCTAATGACAGACAGTAAGGTGGTTAAGACTAAACTATATATATTGATAACAATATCATGTCAAAGGAGTACACATATATATATAAGTTTAAGAGATCCCAGCATATGTTTACTATTGATCAAAAATTACTTGGATAAATACACAAATAACATCAGTAAGGAGTATCCAACAGCAGTAATAGCTTTATAGGATAGTAACTATTACAGTAGATGCCAAAAGCTCACCAAACCGGGGAACGGCACTGGAAACGTCATAAATCAAAACCTTGCCAGGTGTGTAGCTGAGAGAAAGTCAGGCGTCTCCCACACCGCTGCTTGCTAGTTCCCAGAATGCTGCTACCATTGTTGTTGTTGGAAGTTAGGACGTCTTCTGATACCACAAGCTGCATGCTGCATACAAGTTCCCAAAGATGCTAGAATGATGACAATTCACCAACAAAAGAAGTCTCTATTGTCCATTGAGGCAAGTTCCAATCTCTTACTCTGAAACAATCCAATCCTGAAAAGCAGTCCCGACACAGCAAATCTTTTGAACAGCAATCTCTTGAAATGGCAATCAATCAATATGCAATCCACCTGAAGTCTGTCTTATATATCTCTTTAGATGCACCCCAGAGCCAAGTTTTTTTGTTTTGTTTTGTTTTCTGCCTCCCCTCTCAAGGAATAGCCAGTTCTGGGAGGGTCTGGCAGTCAATGACATAAATGCTGCCCATCTGGCTGACGGGCTGGTTCATCCGGATAAGCAACAAGGCCTGTGATGTGCCTGTTACATCATCCTGATACAATTTAGCTACTTCTTCATTGCATCTGCTGATGCAGGCAAAACAGGTAGAAAGCAACCTTATCTCGTATCTCGCCTGCCGGGCATGAGACAGAAGGGGGAATTTACTCCACCCCTGATCACAGCACAGAAATCACCTTATATGCAGGAACAGACAAAAGCTAGTGGACAGAAGTTAACACCAGCCGATGAAGGCAACTGTTCCTCAACATCTACCCTACAGGTGCCAAAAATGTATACAAGGGGATACTTTGGTCAGCGTTGCTCAAGCAGTAGTTTGCCTTCACCAGTCATCAGAAGTGTCTGGATGCTGATGTAACCACTCTGAGAACGTCTTGTAATTGCATAAGTCAAATATGACTTGTATTCATCTTTTGTTATTGGTATATATTGAGCATTACAAATTTTAATAGTTTTCCTTTCTGAAAACGCGTATACATGTTTTTGGCAAGGAAAAAATACTTTATGAACCTTACATTAATGATGCCTTGCAGCTTTCATTCCATAAGGCTGACAAAAAATTCAATCATGGTCATTTTTAAGGACCTCTCCCAGAACTCCTTAGGGTCCCACAAATATCTGAAGACTTTCTGGGTCCCTGACAAATGGGTGAATGGACCTCACTAGTGTTCAGTCCAGAGGATAATCACCAGTGTCTTTCTTCCCAAACCCTCATAGTCCCTTGAGGGCAGATGGCTCCACAGTTTCTGTGCCAGGTTGGCCTGAGGCTCTTTGCTCTGGGCAGGAGTCTCCACATTCAAGGTCTTCTTCCTATGGAGTTTCCAGAACTGTGTTTCCTTCCCTGCCGTTTGCATATTACCATTGAAGCCTTCTTCTCTGACAAAATCAGGACAAAGGACAAGTACTTGGTTTATTAATCCAGAAAGAGAGTTAGATGAGGTCATTTAGTGCATACCTATGTTGACCATTAATTTTTAGCATGAAACATTAAACGTATGCTCATTTGTCAATCTTGAATTTTGGTCCAAAACCTTTTCTTTGAATATGAGCATACTGTTTGGCGCTGTGATTATCTTTCTTCAAAAGATTCCCACTCATGATTCATCATATATAATGTTCATCTTTAATTTCTTTATAGTCAATGGGAACTTAGAGACCTGTGACACAATCTGAGGAAAGAATTTTCATTACTTTTAAAAATCCCTCCCCAATATTTTATAGTATCTCACATCTAATTTGACAAGATTAGCTAATCACCATTCCCTAATTCTTTCCAAAACATTCAACTTAATTTTCATAGAAAGAATTCCTCCTATTTATACTTGCATGTCACTGGTTTACCTATAATTTAATGATTGCATAGTCTCAATAACAAGTACAACAGGCATGAACATATTTAGGAACAAACTTAACTGACTCCTGGTAAGCACGTAACTCAGCTGCTGGAGGCAGAAGTGGTGAACATGGCAGAGAGTGATGTATTGGTCACAGGCATCCAATGTGCTGTGGACATCAATTGGGATGTTTTACAGGAGAAAGGGAAAGCGTAGCTGCACCTGCAGAGTTCAGTGGAGATCAGGAAAGAGAGCGTCTGCAGTATGTACAGTGTCACTTATAAACCCCCGACCCTCTTGTCAATAGGTACCAGCACTTAAAGATGTGGGCTGGAAAATCCTTCATCTTGGGACTGGCAATGATATGAGACAAATATGTTTTAATTTTTCATTGCTTGAAGTTTCAAATTCATTTTCACTGCATTTTCTTCAATTGATAGGATATTTTAAATGTATCTTTACTTGCTCTCTAGGCCCTCAGTTAAAGTGATTGATTTTAACTTCACTCCTTTTCTCTGTCCTTGTTGAACCTTTTTTATAGGTATTGATGAACAGTTATAGAGCCCAAAAAAGGGGGGAAAGGGAGGAGAAGGAAACAGGCAGGAGGAGACAGCAGAAGATTAATGAAAGTGAATAATCTGATTTCTATACAAAATGGGTGCTTGGCTCCTAAAGAATCTAGATGCCCCTATGTGGGCATCACATAGACTATGTTGTGGGAAAATGTGCCGGTCAGAGATTTTTCTGGGCACCAGTTGGGTTATTAAAAGGAAAAGAACCACTCTGTTTCTGTATGTCAAGATTATGGACGTGGAAGCAGAGGAAAGCGCTGCTTGCTAGTATAGTTAGGAAATGGCTCTAGGTTTTCATCTCTCTCCTAGTGTCCAAGATCCTACGTGAGCTTTTCCCATCTACACAGCTTCAGAGAGTAAGATAATTTAATACATTTAGCCGTAAATGCGTTTACTGGATTTGTTGCTAGAGCAAGCTTTCCAAAGCGTAGCTCTAACAGTCACCTTTCTCTCCTTGCCTAAGGAATTAAGTCCTTACGCTTCACTCTGGCGTTTAGGTCCCTCCAAACAAGGCTTGCTCAGTTTTCGTTCAGGACTGGACTGTGTCTACGCTCCACTCAGGACACACTGGGCTGCTTGTACCCTGGGCGCTTGCTGGTGCTTTTGTCTGATGAGAATGCATGTACTTCCTTCATACCCGTATGTGCTAGGAATAGGTGAGGGTTGCAAGCGACAGAATCCCCTTCTGCCCTCCAACATTACAGGTTTTACTTTCCTCAATATGATATCCTTTTTCTCCTTTTATGCTGGTATTTCCCAATCTTCTTTTCTATCAATATCGCTACATTAGTATTTGTCTCTAAGTGGACTCACTTTGTTTTCACTGAAGTCTATTTATTTCCTATAGAAAGTTTACATCAGTGCACCACATGGAATAGCACAGTATCTTTTGATAAATAAAAAAACTCACTATAAAAATGAATTTAAAAAAACCCATACAATGACATCATCTTCTACCCAGGTAAGTCTTACCTGACGCACGCTCTGTCTTGCTTAAAGTGTTAAAGATTGGCAGCACAGTTTCTCCTTGATGAAATTAGGAGGCTTGAAGAAGAATGGAAAATAGAGTGACCTTGTCACTGTTTGTAATGTCATGTCCATGTACCACCTAAAACCATCTTGAGCGCTGTGTGCTCCACGCTTTGGAAAACAGTGCCTTACGCCTATGAAACAGGAAGTAGCTAAAGGGCAAGAAATGACTCTTATTCCTCATCATGTCCTTTGCTTTTCCAAGAATCTATTCCTTAGGCCTCTAAGCCACCCCACCTCCTTCTCGGGGACACTGAGTGGCCACATGAGCCACCGTATTATTTGATGGGAAGAAATGAGCAGTTATTTCTGCAGCACTATCCAGTGGATCGGTCTGTCTGCTCTGACACCTCAAGATAGTAGATTCTTGAGGCTCACAGTCTTACGATAGAGAATGACTTTTTCCTCAAGTTCATGTGTGTGTATGGGGCTGTGTACATGTGGGGGAGGTAGGATAGCAGAGGAAGTCTCTGGTGCTTTCTGAACTTCCCCTAATTCACAAAGCTCTGTGCATGAAGTGCTCCAATGGTCTGGAAGTTGGGTTGTGCGGTTTCCTATCTTAGATCAATGCTTTGTGGGAGCTGGATAAGACTTCAAGATCATCTCCTCCCCCTGCCCCCCTCACCCTGCCCACTCCCATCTCCCGTTATGGAAGAGGAAACCAAGGTCCAGAGGACAGGTATCCTGCCCATGAAGATGCCGCTGGAAGTCACAAATGGGATTCGAATCCAGATGTTTGTGCTAGAAACCCATCACAATAGCCCTCCTGTGGTTGACTCGAGTTGTTCACAGACTTTCTTCCTCCTTTCCAGGCAGTGCTGAGCCCTCTCATAGCCATTGCGCTGAAAATATCCCAGATTCATGAGAGAACCGGCCGGAGGGGCCCCACTGTCATCACCTGAAGGAAGGAAAGATCGCTCACCAGGCCTAAAAGAAAGTGCTCGGCGGGAGACACTTCACCCACGCCTTCTTGCTACCTGTTTGTGCCTCTTATGACTTTGGGGGGTGGAAAAGAAAAAGATAATTTGCTGGTGGGGGTGGGGGGTAGCTGGGGAAAGGAAAAAAAACTGTTTTGTTTGGGTTTTGGTCAGTTCCTCCAAATGCAATAGGGTCTTCAGTTGTCTGTTAAAGCTGCACTATCATTTGATATGTATATTTTATTACACAAAGGAAACTTCCCTTTTGAGAAAGAATAAATAGGCTAGGAAACTGTTGTTTATGACCTGTGGGCATCATTGGTGCCAGGTGAGGGAAGGTCCCAAAATAATGGAGGAGAGCCCAGTGTCAGAATTGAGCTGACCCTAAGCCATGGTTGCCCCTAGGCGGCCCTGAGAAGGCTCCTCCTCGGCATGGAGGAGAATTTAGCTTTTCATCCTAGGTCTGCTCTCCCACTGGGAAAGTTGTAGAACTCTTAATAGCCCACCTCATGCCTGCCAACCAGCTGGTGGCCTGCTTTCCCACCCTGCCATCTCCAAAGTCCCTGTGCCACCTTCTCTCACATCTTCTAAAGCTTTCTACAAATCACAATGGCACACTTTCCACAAAACACATCACAGGGTGTTTTTCTCTCTTATTTTGTAGATACTATTATTTTAGCTATGAAGCTGGCTGTATGCCTTCAGATTCAGCCACTCATTAGGCAGGTGGGAAGGAGGTTCTTGGCAGGACTCTGCAAAGGAATGCTTACATTTTCCGGGCCTTCCCTTATGGCATCATCTAGGTTGTTACATGGGTTTATACTCATTCCTCCCGGGAAGACACAATATCACCATGTCTGCTATCTCTCTGACTGTCTTCCTGCTATCTTATCTCCTAATAAGGGCCTATTTTAATGCACTTGTTTGGACACAGTTCAGATCTTACTTATAATGGCTGTAAAAGGAGACAGTGAAATGCTATGAAAGTAGGAAATAAAGGGGATGCTGGAAGCAAATCTTACTAGTGGTACAGTTATGGGTCTGATGAGATGGAAGGCAGAGTGGGTGTCCTCTGCTGGAAAGCAGAGGGTCACAGCTGGCTTTCTTTGCTCAAGAAAAGGATATTGCAGCTCTAACAGCCTCCGTCAGTACTCAGCCAGGACACTAGGTGCATGGGACCTGTTTGCATATGTTTTGCTTCCTTGGGAACGGCACTCTCACTTATCGTGTCATTTGCACAGATGATGTGGTGTGCTTTGACTGTTAAGCAATGTGTTATTGCTGTAGTCAAAATTAGTACAAGCAGGGAAACATTCCCAAGAAGGTGTTTGTTTCCATTTTCTATCTATGCTTCTGTCAGAAACTTGCTAGGACATTTAGTATCCAAATAAAAAAGAAATTACGTATTTCAACCTGATGAAAAGAATGTGGAGTTTTGCTTATTTGTTTGTTTTGCCATTTGAGAAACTCCAGTGGTGGTCACTATTCTGTTAAGTCTTCCTTTCAGAGCACTAGCCCGGGCTGATTTTCAGTATTGTGACCTTGGGAATTCACCAATTGCTCAAAACTGCCTTTGGGAGTCAGCAGAAACTGAAACGGCATCTAGTCTTTCGTTATTTCAAAATAATAGGAGGGTCCCTTTGAGCTGAGATTCTAAAGAACTAGCTATGAAATAGATAATTCCATTATCAACAATGGAATACAGTTTGCCTATAGCGTTGATTCTCCTCATCTTTAAAGGGGAGGTCCATGGCGGCCATTCCGGTCACTTCTTGGCTCTGTGTTTGGTCAGCACGGTTAGACGCACTCTTAGGCTTGGCTCTACATAAGAAAATATTACTTGTTTTTCTCTTGTTGCTAAACTTTTAATCATCTCTAACTTTCACTGTTCAAGTGTAAACTAATCCTCGTTTAAAAATTCTGTTTCTTTATTTCAGTACGGAGTCATGTGTCCCCAGCAGCCCAAATGTACCGATGGTGCCTCCCAAAAATGTATACACATTTTAAGAAAGGAACAAACTGTATTAAACTTGTAATACTCAATATATACCAATAACAAAAGATGAATACAAGTCATGTGTATACTTTTTTTGGCACCCCCCCGGTATATTATTTATTCAGCAAACACCAGTTGAACAACTCTATGCAGAGTCCTGTTTGGGTGCAGCAGGGAGATGTATAAAACATTGCTGCTCCTATGAGTTTGTAATCTGGGACGGGGCGGCTATGACAAACATACACAAACAACCAGGTGGACACAAATGTTACAGTAGCAACCCAGCAGCGTACGTACTATGGGAACATATAGACTGACTCAGGGATGGCAGATCACTAGGCACTTGAGGGATTTCCCAGAGTAGAGTTTCCTGCAACTTGTAACCATTTCTATAATTTCACCTGGGGTGAACGTAGCAAGAACAAAGACTAGGAATGGAGAGGTAAGATGGCTGGAGAGGAGGCTTGCTTTGGGTCTATCTAGTGAGAAGTTGGCTTGGATGAGTGGGGTTGAAGCAGACACAGTGTTATAAATATCAGGCAGAGCAAATGCTTGAGCCCACTATGGAAAGAAGCAGCTGCATAGCCACCTATTTTTACAGAGCTTTCTCTCAGCTAGGTTGCCAACGGGAAGGTCCCACGGTGGCTCTAAGAGATAGCCTCTCTCTGGAACCTGCTCAGATGCACATTGCCAGGGTGTCATTTCTGATTTACATAAAATCTGAGCTTCTCTTGCTCAGCTATACATACATATCCTCTTACCTTATCCTCAGGGAGGTGAAAGACAGGAAGTCACTCTTCTGTACATAATATTCTTTATGTTATTAAATATGGAGCTCTAGCCACCAGTTTGTCTTTCTGGAGAAGCCCAAGAAATTTGTGGGGAGCATGGGAGACAATCATAAAAGAGACTATGCATAGTGTGTGGCACCTGTCAGGACTATTCTCGTGATTGGCTACCAGTGAGGGGTTCACTCACCACACCATGTGCCTCCAGAACAATGACAAGCAACAGTATACACGACACAGTGGTTCCCAACCAGGGTAGTGCCGCTACCACCAGGGGGATGTTTGGAAATGTGTGTGTTTATGTGTCAGGGGGGCATTTAGTGGGAGGGTACCAAGGATGCTAAATATCCTGCCAGGTGTCAGCCAGTCCCCTAGCACAAAAAAATTGTTTTGCCTCGTCCCTAATTCTTGAGTTTATTAGCTAACCTAAAAATGGGTAGGCAGCCATTATTAAAATGAGACCATTTATCAAATCTCATTGATCCAAAGTGCAGCCTACATCCAAATAGTGTTGCATGACATTGCAGGCAGAAGGGCTTGGACATGACATGAATGCTTTCTGCACAGGAAGCCTCAGATGACCAGTCCCGTGGTAGCACATTGGGCTGACAGCTGGCTGCACTGAGCCAGTATTCTCTGCAGATAATACGGGCAATGACAGGAGTAATGGTGTGGGGACTTCTCATTGGCCAGCTGTGCGTCAGTATATGGCATGGGATTTACTTTGGCAGTAATACCCGTCAGCCATGGCAGGTGTGGGGAATTTGCAAAGCACCTGGGAGAACTGGTAGAGGACTCCAATGTACTGCTTGATCCTTTAGTGGGTCCTCTCGAAACACGTGGACACTGATATCCCAGACATCTGCATTGAGGAGATGTCCATTCCTGAGTGGATCAGGGTCTGAGAAATCGCATGCCTTGGGAAATGCTGTAACTGCCAGTAAAGCAGTCTTTGGCCCTTCAACAATTGCAAACAGCAAGAGATTATCCGAGGTGTCAGAGCTTAGCAGGATGCCTGCTCCACTCCAACCAGCTGGAGTCCTTATCAGTGGAAATGGCTCATACAGTTGACAGCCCGCTTGGTATGTGAATCAGCCTAAGTTGCCATGGAACATTATAGAAAATGGTGAAGATATGCATTATAAACCCATACCTTTACTATGTTTCCATGTCTTTTAGCACCTATATTTGCCCTGCAATATAAGTGAGCTGTGGAGATACCTCACAAAAGACTATGTATTTAACTAGAATATTGAAAGATGGATAGGATTGTCAGTAAAACTACTTGTAAGTTTTTGAGTGGAGGGATTAAAAATACACACACTACATCTCAGACATGCAAAAGATGCAGCATAAACTATTCCATAACTGACTTTGTGCTGCTCATCTTCTGGGGGGTGAGGGTGAGTTCTTGAACTTGCTGTTTAGAGGGATGTTATAAGATTAAAATACTGAAGAGCCATCACCTCTGAGCATTTGCCTTCCCTGTTGACATGTGAGCGTACCGTTCACATTGAGAATTGGGAACGAGCAGACACTCTGTCTGGAGATTTACCTCTTGTCCACTTTATCACAGTCTGCATGCCCTCTCTACCATTCACAGAATCATGGTTCTCAATCCATCACCATTAATTTTATCCTTAATGTACAGGGGAAGAGGGGATACAATGTCTGCTTCCCCTCAGTGACTCCTCCAGGGGTGGCCAATGACTTCTTATTAACCACAGAACACACTTTTGTCTGAGTTGCCCAGTGGGTTTTAATTGCTGGGCCTTTCAAAGGTAGGATTTGTTTTGGGTAATACCCATGTTCTCGGTGCTTGCTTCAGAATATATATGGTTTTTTAAAGGCAATAAATACCTATTATTCATATTTCTTTTCTAAAAGCACCTGGTTTATTTTCTACATCAATAGTTTTTGTTCAGTAATGTTGGGGTTTGCAAAAAGATTAACTCATTGGATGCTGTGTTAATTCCACATAGAGAATGAAACATTGATTTATGTTCCTCTATTGATTTTTTTTCTGATACAAAACAGTGGCCAACAAGGAAAAGTTTAAGTACAAAATTTATTGCAGTAAAGAGATTAACACCTTTTTCTTATGTAAACCAAAATTAACATTTGTTTCAGATGACTACCAGTAGTTGGAAAAACCATCCATTACAATGCAAACTCTGGATGAAAGTCCAGTGATAGAGCTCGTTCAGGTCAGTGAATGTGCTCAGACCCCAGGGAAAATTTCAGGATAAAATCTCAATAGAGGGATAGAAAGAGATGAATCATACATTGCATTGCTAGTAAATGATCACCTTCATTGGACAACAACGAGTGACCTGTAATATCCAGTTATGCCCTTGGTGTCAAGGATTCAAATCACAGATGCCCTAATTCATGCTCCGTGTGAAGGGACCAGGATTTCCCTGTATGTGGCTTCCTGTCTACTTGTCAGGACATGCTTCATCTATGCACTCAGCAGTAACAGGGAACAGGCAGCTGCGGGGCCCCATCCCATTTTGACAACCCTCTTCCTCCTTGAAACCTCCTCATCCTTTCCCACAACTGTTCAACGGCCCTCCTGTGCCCATTCATCAAGGGCCGTCTGTTACCTTTAAGGACCATCTCTCATCATCAGTATGAAAGGAAACTATGCTAGGAGGTGAGGGCCAAGGTCCTGGGCAGAACACACCAACGGTTTATATGCAGTTTAAGAGAGAAGCTAGGCCATGAAAGGAGTCTCTGCTGCTTCTCCAAGGGCTTTAAGTATTGCAGCAACCCTGGGGCTCCACTTCTGTGAGAGCCCACTTTCTAAAGGGAGAGAGAAGTCCAAACTGCTCCCTAGGAGGAGGGAAGTAAGACAGGATTAACCTAGGACAGAAGTTGGCAGTACATATGTCCTCCCATGCCCCTCTATGGACCTTCCTTCACCATCCTGGAAAATAACTGTATATCATTGGAAACGTTTCTTAACTTCTCAAAGTCTCAGTTTATGCATCTGTAAAATGGGAATAATCATTGCACCCATCTCTGAAGGTTATCATAAGGGCTAACAAGAAAGTATAGAAAGTTCATAGCACAGAGCCTGCCATATAAAAAGCATCCTGTAATTGTTAGATTTTAATCCCAGCATAAAGTCCCACTTGATAGAGGAGGAAACTGAGGCCCAGCAAGACAAAGTTTCTTAGCTCTGAAGCATCAGGTTGCATCTCTTTCCACCACCCCGCCTTTCGACTTGTCCTGTTGTGTGAAAACACATAATAAAATATAATAAAGCTGAAAAGATTTCTTAGCGACTCAAGCATTCCCCTGGGGAGCCCTTGCTCAGAGTCACTGACATGGCTTTTCCTCCCACAGTCCCTTGTCTGCGTTTATTATTAGCAGCTGTATCCCCGGAGGGCGTGACATATGCTGGAGAGCTGCCCCTGCTCCAGCACTCTCAGCTCTGTCTCTCGGCATCCTGTGATGACGCTGCTGCCACCGCCGTCTGTTACGGACTCATCGTAGGATGGTGGGGCCTCTCGGTGAGCATCTCTGTCATCCTCAAGTTCAAGGTCCATCTCTGTGTACAGAGGTGGAGGCACATCCATGGCCTCTCCCTCTGCAGGACAGGTTTGTTTTTCAGGATCACGACTCTCTTCATAAGCAGGAGGGTAAAAATATGGCCTAGGGGACAAATGCCACCAACATACATGTGTTATTTCAGTTGTCAATGCCAAAGAGGTATACGTGTGAAGTTAAACTGTTAAGAAACATTGATTTGGAAACAGATGTACTTCTTCCTGGCATCACCAGTTTTTTAAAAATGTGCAGCTCTTCCAGCAGAACTCTATCGGCCGTGGGATGTGAGCCTCTGTAGTCGTACTTTTCCCAGTGTGTTATTCTAACCTATTCCTCTTCTCTTGCTCATTGGAACCAGGGGCTTCCAGTGTGAGATCCTTAACAGGGGGAGGGGACATGGGGGCCTTGACCGTGGGATTTCTCGGTACCCAGTTATTTAGATATCCTCGTCCCCATTCACACACATCATCTGCTCAATTGCATTCACTGTTTCAGATCCTCACAGCCAACAAAAGAATGAATGAAAACCAGCTCCATGCAGGTTCCTGAACTGTAGCAGATGCTTCTCTCTTTCCTACAACTCTTGCAAGTCTCAGCAGCTAGTTTAAAAAACAAACACAAAAAACTTAAGTGTTCTCATTTCCCAAACTATTTCAACTGACAACTTTATGGAGATTTTAGTTGCTGCTCTTGCCATGCCATCAGGCGATGGCTAAAGGAACCATTCACGCCAGAGCTGATGTCCTCATTGGTCAACTTGCCCAGGGTTGCTAATTGCTAAATGCTTCTGGCTTCTCCATTATGAATGGGCTTGCGGGTGGCATGGAGGTGAGGAAGAGAGAGGGGAAGCTTGATTAAGTTGTGTATTTATAGAGTGAATTCTTCCAGTGCCTACAGGGAGTGTTTGTGGTGTGTAACCACAACAGAACTGGGACTGCCATTTGTAGCCACAACTCCATTCCAAATGTGAGCAGGCCCAAAGCCAAATGGCTGAAGGAACTGCCTACTGTACAGCAGACCTCTCAGCCTCCACTCAGAATAGCCAAGGCTCTGTCATGGGCTCATGTGTAAAGACATCGAAGATGGAAAGGTGAGCTGTTTCCTGGAGTGATTTGAGAGGCTCCAGGACGACTGCTGCTGGCTTCCCAAATCCCATCCACTTCTCCCAATCCCCATCCCCCAGAGCAATTCACATTCCCAGTGACCTGAAATCTACCACTGCAGACCCATTGGCTTTAATACCTCAGCCTGGGTACCCATTTTGAATGCCAGTGCTTCTGAGAAATGTTAACTTTCCATTGACGGACTTACAAGCCACTCTGAGTGGGCGAGGCATCTATTAGATGCAGCAGAAAGAGAGAGTGACCTGGGGATGTCACGATGTCCATAATTTACTTTGACACATTTCCACGCAGTGTAATGTTAGGCATGTGTTAGCAAATTTAAGCTACACCCTAATGGTAACTCATTACTCTGATCAGAAATTCACACTCTGGAGGCCATCGTCTAACATTTATACAGAAAGACAATCATCACTCTGGAAACAGTTTCTATAATCACTTCACTTATCTTAGTGTTTTTTTAATGATCAAATCCAGAGACTTTGCTAGTAATATAATAAACATTGGAAATGGGTTTTGGTTATTACAACTAGTAGCTTATTAGCATAATAATGTCAAAAAGCAAGTCATGAGTAAAATTACGTACATTCAAGACACATGGAGTAGCTAAAATATTTTAGATGAAGAGAACAAAAGAATTTATGGAGTCTTGCCGTCTGTACCACAAGGATGATACCTGATGTTTTATCACTCAATGGTCTTGTGTTCAGGCAAGGATTCGGAGGTTTTGGGTTGTCTGATACAAACTACAAAGTTAACTGAAATTTTTTTAATGTGGTAAAATATAACAAAAACTTTACCACTTTAGCCATTTTAAGTGTACTGTTCAGTGGCATTAAGTACATTCACTGTGTTGTGCAATCATCACCACTATTTCGCTTCAGAATTTTTCCATCATCTCGAACTGATACTCTGTATCCATTAAACCATAACTCCCCATTCCCCTTCCCCCAGCCCCTGGGAACGACTGTTCTACTTTCTGTCTATAAATTTGACTACCCTAAGTACCTCATATAAGTGGAATCATATATATTTATCTTTTTGTGTCTGGGTTATTTCACTTAGCATAATGTCTTCGAGGTTCATCCATGTTGTTGCATGCATGACAATTCCCTTACGTTTTAAGGCTGACAAATATTCTATTGTATGTATAATATACATTTTTATCCACTGATGGACATAGGGGTTGCTGCTTTTTGGCTCTTTTGAAGAATGCTGCTATGCATATTGTGTACAAATATCTGTTCAAGTTCCTGCTTTCAATTCTTTTGTCTATACACTCAGAAGTGGAATTGCTGGATCAAATAGTATTTCTATGTTTAATGCTTTGAAGAACCTCCATACCAGTTTCCACAGTGGCTGCACCATTTTACACTCCCACCAAGAGTACACAAGGGTTCCAATTTCTCCACATACTAACTAACACTTGTCATTTCCTGTTTTTTTGAAAATAGCCATCCTAATGGGTACGAGATGGTAAGGTTAACTGAATCTTACCTCTGGAATATTATTGCCTTGCCTCAAATTAATCTTTCATGCAAAGTATGATCAAATAACCTAAAAGGATACTAAGGTGCGACTTCACTGAGTTCATGAAGAGGCTGCAGGACTGATTTTATGCCTCCTTGCTCATTTGTTGTATAGCAGAATTTGGTCTGGGATTTGCTTTCTCAGACCACCCCCACCAGCCTCAAAGGACAGCTCCCATAATACAATGAAAGAAACTAAAAGTTGGGCATCTTAAATTGACTTAGGTGGCTTTTTAATGGGGGTGGGGGAGGGTAGCGGTTGTTTCTCTGAGAGAAATTCTCTTTTCTTCATGATTTTCCCCAGAGGCAGCCACCATTTTTCCTATTTACTAACCCCAGAGTAATTCCCTGATGAAAAAGCTCCAGTTCTAGACATACAGCCCTGGGAGACATGTAAGTCGCTCATTCAGCTTTTCCAGAACTCAGCCCTATCTCGCCCTCATGTCTTTCAGCTTCTCAGCACATACCTGTCCACTGTGGCCAGGGCTGGGGTCCCACGAGCAAGGTGTTGTCTGAACACATGGCTGAACATCCCTTTGCTTTCACTGGCCTGGCGGTAGGTGGTCCAGAAAATTCCACTCAGAAGTATCACAAACCCCAGAGGCAGAAGCAAATAGGCCAGGATCAGATTCCCTCGACAGTTGAATATGGAGCCAGAGGAAATGTAGAAGGCCCCCAGGCAGATTATCAGGAAGCCTGTCAGGAGGGTAAGGACACAGAAAACGAGACCAGTGCTGTTACGCATCCCTGCTCCGTTGGAACCCAGAGCCCTGACCCTGCCACTTCCCTGCTTCCCTTGCTCAGAGAGAATGCTCATTAGCCAGCACGTGGCTTTATACGCTCTGGGACCAACTGGCCTTTGGACAATTAAATGAAGCAGGCACTTAGAAGCTATTCATTAACCATTGAAAGTAGCTATAATATTATTGGAGGATTAGCCTGGAAACAGCGTTGTGTACTGCAGAAGGGTGTGGCTTCTTATAACTGTCTTGCTCTTCTGAACCAGACAGAGCCCTCAGCTGAGCCCAGTTACTTGAGGGAAGGTCTCTCATCCTTTGGGCACTGCCCTGTTAATCCCCACAGTGGGCAATTCCCCACCAATGCTAAAGAAATTACCATTCCTTGATGAACTGTCTTCTGTGTGGTTTGGCAGGAGAGTCCTTTCCTGATTTCTTCTTTCTTTCTCTGTACTAAAAAGACATTTCTGAAAGGCTCTTACCATGTTTGTCTTGCCTCTCTCAATGAATCTCCCTTTATTGCCCTCACACTATAATACTGAAAAATGTCCAAGAGAAAAGCCCATGAGGTGAACTTCCTGATTCCTTCTTTGTTGACAAGAAAGATGAGCAGTAGAAGGAAAGGGAATGTGAGTGCTGGAGGGAAGGATTATAATAGACAGAGCTTTGTGAATTTGGAGGTATTTCTGGAAGTGGTTATAAGAGGTAATGATCTGGTGACTTCTGTGCTGATTCTAGTTCTGTATCTTTCCCATTGTTGGAGCCCAAATGTTGAAATCCCAGGGTCGTTTCTGGTAAACACATAGGTGTTTGATAAAAATATTTTGCGTATTACTCAACCACTGGCTACCATTCTTGGCTCACTAGAAATAACTGAACCAGATTCCCCCCTTTCTGCTCTCCAAAAAGGCCACAGGCATTTGATAAAAAAGCATTCCCTAAAGTGTATAACATGTTACTATCTCCATGCAAAACAAATACTTGTGAGAAGCACTGTCTATTCAATCCCCACCCTCCCTCACACACCTCTTAGGGTTTCACAGAGCATACTAACATATGAAAGGCTCTGAAAAGTCCTACAATCTTTTTCCTCTCATAAAATATATATTACATGAAATTTGTTGTGGTGGATGCTGCTAAAAAATGTTTCTTGTCCTCTCTCCCGCATCATTGCTCTATGTAGTGTTTCCTCAAAGAACCTTTCTAGAACTAGCCTTCTCTTTCCTGTTGGAATTTATTTCTTCTTGACTGTCTTTAGTGGCAGACATCCTATTCCAGACCTGGTTCATGCCTTGATTCCTTCTTTTTTTTATTTGATGCGTGTCCCTGTTGGAAAGCCTGCTGCCCATCGGAACTCTGGGTCTCTTCTATCCAGAGATTATCTTCAGTTACTCTTTGCTACTCCCCTATCCCACTACTCCATTACTATTATTTTCCATTTCCTTTTCCAGTGGAAAGAAACAGTTCTTTGGTGCAGTAAATCCATGTGTACTGTTTAGCCTCATATGCACAATCTCCTTAGTTTTACTTTCATGTTATGAGCGAGGGGAGAGAGAGAGAGAGAGAGAGAGAGAGAGAGAGAGAGAGAGAGAGACTGGATCAAAAATGTTATAAGGTAGTTCCCCAATCTATCTCCTAATTTCTACCTTTATTAGCTTTAGTTCTTACCCTGAACTACTTTCATCTTCTGGTCTTGATATTATCCTTGAAATCTTAAAACAACCCTTTCCTCCATTGGTAGTGAGGTTGGCAGATTTCTAAGATGACCCCAGTGATCCACGTCCATTTGAGTGTGCGCTGGACACATTGAGTGTTGGCTGGACATAGTGACTTGATCTAACAATAGAATATGGCAAAGGGAATGGATGTCACTTCCATCATTAGATAACAAAAGGTTGTGACTTCCATCTTGCTAACACTCTCTCTATTGCCCTCGTAGCTTGCACCCTTTGAAGAAGGAAGCTGCCATATTGGCAAGGCTCATATGACAAGGAATGGAGGGCAGCTTCTGGCCAACAGTCAGTGAAGAACTGAAGCTCTTAGTCCAGGAGCCAGTGAGAAACTGAATCCTACCAATGACTGTGTGACCTGGAATCAAATCCTTGCCCATTTGAGCCTTGAGGTGACTCTACCCTAAACAACACCTTGACTGAGAGACCTTGAAGCCAAGGATTCAGCTAAGTCACGCCCAGATTCCTGACCCACAGAAACTCTGAGAAGATCAGTGTGTATTGTCTTAAGCCACTATGTTTTGTGGCGATTTGTTAGGCAGCATTAGATAACTAACACAATCCTTTAGGACTTGGAAACCAGAGCTGACAACCAGTGTTAAATGTTTACACAGAAACATAGAAAATGCCCTATCAAAGTTAGCTATAACCATATTCACCATTATTGTTATTATTATTACTGTTGTAATTCCAAAAAGCTGGGAAAGTCCCAGGATTCCCAACTGAAAGGTCTGCGCTAGAAGTTAGGTCCCAATAACTGGTAATGGTAGGGCCCTGGAGATTACTGTTAAGTATTAAAGTAAGAAAGGATAGCACTCTCGATGAGCACTGCCTACACATAGGGTTGAGCTTCTTTGGTTTAGACCCAAACTGGTCGATGAATCAGACTGGGCATTATGACAGGTCAGGCCAACTTCCTGTGATCATATGAATATTTGAGCGAGTAAGAGTCTTTATGTTTTCCCTCCTCCAGTTCTAATAAAGGATAAGTCGTGCCATGTACTGTGTTGGACAGGTGCTTCTCCTCCAAATCCTTTAAGGAGGGTGTTGTGATTCTAGAGCCGTGTGTTTTTGTTGTTGCCGTTGGTTTTTTGTTCGTTTGTTTTGGTGAAAAATTGGGTCAGAGAGAGCAAGATTCAGGTGGCAGGAGGATGAAAGGGCTTCGTGAGTTTACATAAAGTCCCTGGGCTCAGAGTTGTTGAGGAGTTTATCTTGGGTAGGTGGGGCATTGAGGACAAAGTATAGGAGAATCTGTAGTATATGAAGAGAGTAGGAGAGAAAGGGGGAAAATCAATATAGAAATATGAAGCTGGGAACCATGTGTGTTTTTCATGATGACTGAAATAGTAGTGAAGGATTTACGTTGAAGTTATTTTGGCATCTTTCTGTTTATTATTATTAAATACATAAATTATTACATCCTTGTAACTTTTTTTTTTTACTGTGACTCAGTTTCAGGGGTGAACCACAAGCTTCGTTGCTCTCTGAGCATTATTCCCCTTTGATCCCTCAAAAATGATCAAAGATAACTAAAACCAGTTGACTTGCAGTTTAAAAAAAAAAATTATTTCTTGTGGTTACCCTGTTATTTGTGTTGTGGTATGCCCTCTTTTCCTACAATCACTAGTGAAAAACATTTTTGAAAAGTGGAAAATGAAAGTTAAATGTGTGCCTGTTTCAGTGATCATAAAACAGCACAAACACTGAGAGAAAAATACCTGGGTTTTATCAGTCTTGAGGGGGCGAAAACCCAAGCCGAAGAGCTGGCCAGATCCTTAGGGCTGAGGGAGAAGAAAAAGAATCCAATAAACAGTCAGTGAAACACACACAAAAAAAAAAAAAAAAAAGAAAGAAAAAGAAAAGAAAGAAAGAAAGATAAAAGAAAAGAAAAAAGAAGAAAAAAAAAAATCACCCTAAAATGTCAGGAGACCTTTGGGCCTTTGCCTGCGCTTCCTTATGCTCTGGCCCAGGTTCGGGGTCTGCCTTTACTCCCAGGCCTATTTTCCTGTTCTCATCCACCCAGCTCTGAGCGTGAGAGTAAGGGGCCAAGAATACTGACTCTATTTAAAGGTGGAGAAACCGCCAGAGAGAGAGATTGATGAGTCACGTAAGTTCATTCATATAGACAGCGTGGGAGTGAAGGTAAATGGACACTCTTCGAGGCGTCTGGCCAGATGCCCACCTTCTGTAGAGGAACATTCTGGGACTCACTGGAAACCAAGCTCAAGTCCTCCTATCCCCATTCCCATCCCTTCCATCAGAGACCCACCTAGGAAATGAAATTTTGTTTTTAAACCAGTTTATTTATTTATTATTATCATTCTTAAAGAATTCACCAGTCGGCAAAAGTACCTGGCTCAGCAGTACACAGTAACATGTTGTTTGGTTGACAGCCAAACTAACTAAAAACATAATCACTCTCAACACGCGGTGACTTTGAGCATGACCGCCCCACCAGTACTGTTCTGAACAGAGAAAGCAGCCGTGTTCCAAGCACCTTTCTGCCTTCCACGTCAGAGCTGCTGAAACCTCAGCCTCCTTTCAAACTTCCCGTGCTAGATGGAAATGCCTCGGAACTTCTAACAGCCCTCTGCACTCCAGTCTTTGTGGACTGGTCACTTGGCCCCATACCCTTCTCTTGCAAACAGGAAAAGAGTGGATAAGAACTAGATGGGGACTTTGGAAGGAAGCTAATGGTGTGTAGAAGCTGTTGCATAGGAGAGGCATGGGGCCAAGAGCTGAGGCAGAGTGGCCAGATTTCAGAAGGTCACTTTGGCGCAGGAAGTGAGGCTTTGTGGGAGGTGCGGAAGGTGAGCATACGCGTAGCAAGCCATGTCACCAGGGTCTGGTTTCATGGTGGTGATTACTGAGTGATTTCTGGATTAGCCTTTCACACGTGTGGGTTCATTGAGCACGGGCCACTTCCTCCTCCTCTCCTTGTTTTCTTTGCTTTTGAAACTTTCCCTCCATCTCTCCTTTTCCTGTCCCTCAAGGAGAAGATCGAAATAAAGACTTTTTTTTCAGTTGACAGCACAAACAGCTTCTCAGAAAACATGTAGCATTGTGAGATAAGATGGTCCTACATCGTCACATGAGACTCACACTCACCCTGGAATGAACCTGGTGACTCTCAAATAAGAAGACAAATTCTGTTCTAGAAAGAGCTCAGCTTCCAATGTAATCCACAAGTAAGCCAGAAGAGATATCATTTCTTTGTGGATCCTTGGAAAATGGAAAGGAAATCGTACTTCTGTGGCCACGTTGGAAGAGAACAGAAGCCTCAAGGCAGGGCAGCGTTTGACTGCCTGAGTTTACACCAGTTGGCATGATGGCTGGTGACTTATAAATATGAAGTGGGTTCTGTGTCCCACCTTCTGAAATTCTCTTTAATGTTGATCTCCTACTTCCCACTTACAAATACATCCTAATATGTATTCAGTAGTCTCATTGTTAGTTAGAATATAGAGTATTATTTTCAATTTTTTATATGTATGTTGTAGGATAAACCAAAGAGGTTAATGTCAGTTCTGGACCAAAATTTTCAGCATAAGATAAAATAAAAATATCAAAGAAGTTAAGGAATATCTGCATAATCTTAAATTTTAGCTTACAAAAGCTTTATGAATTCATGATTTATTTTGCTCTTTCTGAAAATTGCATATAATCTAGCATTGAAAAAGCTTTTAGAAGAAATGACAACCCAGCAGTAATGAGCATTCAGGTTGTGGTCTCTATTACCATTTCCCATCCCCAAATCAAGCATCTTTGTAGAAATGGCTGATTCTGGGTCTCAAGCAGAAGACCTAGGAGACATAATTTTGAACCAGAAAGCAAGGAAGCTAACAAAAACTCCAGGAGTTATGTAAAGAGGTATAGGAGCTAACCTGAAGGGGCCGCCATTAGCCCAAGGTTTCTCATTCTCAGAACTATTGACATTTTGAGTGAAATAATCCTTTGCAGTGGGGACTTTCCTATGCGTTGTACCCTGGTTAGCAGCATTCCTGACCTCTACCCACTAGGTACCCAGCCATGGCTATCATAAGTGTCTCCAGACATTGTTAAACGTTTCCTGGAGATCAAAACTGCCCTTGGTTGAGAACCACTGCACTAGCCCAAGATGGGACAATCTGAGCACAAATGTTTCTAAAACTGACTCGAAATAAATACATAAAAATTCACAAGTTCATAATATTTCTTCAGCACTGAAAAAAGTTCTCTCTGATTTTGAATGCCTTTCCATCTATTCCCTTCATTCCCTCCATTACAAACTCTTTAGG
Source organism: Rhinolophus sinicus (assembly GCF_036562045.2). Taxonomy (NCBI): domain Eukaryota; kingdom Metazoa; phylum Chordata; class Mammalia; order Chiroptera; family Rhinolophidae; genus Rhinolophus; species Rhinolophus sinicus. The sequence goes on from NC_133754.1 coordinate 141,305,043, forward strand.
CTGACATAGGAGCTTCTGGAAATCTCTTCATCTCTGCACTGTGTTCTGGAAGAGTCCCCTGGCCCAAGGTTCCAGTTCACTGCTTTAATATTCATCTGTGCCCGTTTGGATAGTCAGCCAAATTTTTAAGTAACAGTGACTGTATTGTCAATAATCCAAAAGTCTGATTATTTCTTTCAGATAGCTGCCTTTCTATTTTATGGCTGCAATAATCATCCCAGTGACGGAGGTTCTGATTATGGGTGCCAGCCCCAGGGTGTGTAGAGTAGAATCTCGCAGATGTACAGGTAGATTTCCTTGGTGCGGGAGATTCCTCTCCCCAGTAGACAAGGTCTGGGAACCTCTCGTATCAGAAACATCTCATGGTTTTCTTTTGCTGTCTTCCCACTCCAAGTCTTATTGTGGTATGTATAGAGTTATTAAGTTCTGCTCCACTTTTCTGTCCAGAGTCAGCCCTTCTGATAGGAGACCACCCAGGGTCCCTTTTTATAGCTGTTATTGAGCCTGGAACATGGGAGTAAACACCTCTGTTGCCAGAACTTCAGCATATGAAGAACACAGGTGGATCATTATGGGCCCAGCAGTTCATAATGCAATCTTTAATTTATTGACTGGCCCCTCCCACTGTCCTGGTTAACCCTGAGACTGAAGTTCCTCTAGAACGTTTGTGTACAAAACAGCTCTTACCTTTCCGGTATCCTTCTTTAGGCCCTTTTTTTCTGCTTTTATTGCTCTATCAATCTAATTCTATCTTTGTTCTGTTTTCCAGGAAATCTTCAAATTTTCTGATCTTTGAAAAAAGTAGGCAAGCGTGCTCAGCCCGCTTATTTGATCCCCAATCTTTTTTCTGAGTGTACGAGGACATAACTGGGTATTATTTACAAAATCGGGATCACGCTGTATATGTCATTTTGTATTTTGCTTTTTTTATTAGAACACCATGTGCTTTTGAAAATGTTTTTAATGATTGTATATTTTGAATGAGCTCATCATAGTTCATCAAACTGGAGTATAATTATTAATTTTCTTATTTCTTTAGCACCAAATAATAAGGTCCTTGAGGGGAGAGGAAAATGTCAGCTTTGTAGGCCCTGAGACTAATTGAAATGTCTGGTGTGTAGTAGCTCTGTAAGTGCTCCTGATTCCACCTGATGTTTTGTTTTGTTTTGTTTTGTTTTGTTTTTCAGTTGAACAGGTGAGGACTAAGGCAGAAACTAGGGGAGCAGGTAGAAGGGGAAAGCAGGAAGGTCGATTTGGGAATGAGCAACACTAAATGTGTGCATTCCTGTCTTTTTTAAAAATTAAAGTTAATTGGGGTGACAACTGTTAGCAAAGTTACATAGATTTCAGGTGTACAATTCTGTAATACATCATCTATAGATCATATTGTGTGTTCACCACCCAGTCAGTTCTCTTTTCATCGCCATATACTTGATTTAATTTCCCCTCTTACATTTTTGTTGCTATTACAGAAGTTGATCCTTAGTTGAACTGGGAAATAATGGATGTTGAGATTTTCCTCCCTCTTATTAAAGTCCTAGAAACAAGAATCTATCTATGGACCACAATGTTTCTTGCAACACATATCACACTATGTATAAAATATTTCAGAAGAGATGTGCTTTGACGTTACAGGTATAGTAAGAAGCATAAAGATGGTGCTGAAGTACGCAAGTTGCTATTTACTGCCTCAGAAGGATGAGTCACTCTCCATTTATGTTGAGGGACTTAAGTTGTGTCTCCTCACAGCCAAGAGTGTAATCAAGTCCTGAGTGTGCAGTAACTAGACACTCTCATGGGACTGTGACATTCAGATGGTTTGAAACCTTTGTTTAAACATATTGAGATGAATAGTTCACTGCACTTGAACAAGTGCTGGAAATCAAAATAAGAAGGCAGAGGGCAAGATCATACTCACCGAGAAGCTTTATCATCAAACCCAGAATTATTTTTCCAAATTTTATAAATATAATTGAGAGCATAAAAAGCAGATGATTCCCATCTTCTATTCACATAAGCTGAAAAACAAATCTCTTTTCTCTTTCCCTTTCTTAATGCATTTATTTATTTAATATGAATCACCAGTGTCTAGCACAGAGGGAAATTGAATAATTCATTAAAAATATTCCTCTCTCTGAATGAGAAACTGAGACTTAGACATAAATTATTATCTCTTCGCATATAATCATCTCACATTTAAAAAAAAAATCAACAGGGGCCCAAATTTATTTATTTTTTGAGAGATGAGTGAAGGAGTAGTAGAAAGAGTAGCAGTGAGTACCTTGGTTTAAATTGAAATACATATCGTTTCTCACCTATCACATGGTCCAACATGAAAAATACATCTAAAGCAATCATAATAATAATTTTTAAGTACCACCAGGTACCGTTCATTCACTATCTTTAATTCTGACAACAACAGTGCAGGGTAAATATAAGCTCCAACTGAGATTGGAGGGTGCTGAGTTCTGAGAAGGTCAGTGACCAAGGTCATTTAGAGCCAGTCTGCAAGCCCATACCTAACTGGCTCTATGTCCACTCTTCATCTTACATCACAATGCCTCTCTTGACAACTGGGTTTAAGGCTGGCGATTTTCCTTGATTAATTTACAATTGATAAAATGATTAATTCCTGCTTCCAATGGATTTTTTAAAAATTATACTCATATTTACGAAGCATCTACTATTTACAAGCGTGTCCAGCGGGATGGGCTAGGTTTTGCTTTGTAGCAAACAATTCCATATCTTAGTGGCTTGAAACAACAGCTTCTTTCTTGTTCAGTCCCCAGGTTCACATAGGTCAGCTAGGGCTCTGCTTGCTGTAAGTTCACATTATTCCAGCTGAGGGATGAGCTATTCTCCAGAATATTAACAGTCACAACAGCCAAGAGGAAAGATGACATGGGGTCTTGTATTGGTGATTAATATTTTGGCTCAGAGGTGTCACAGACAAACTCGTTGGTGATAATCGTGCCCGATGAACCAGAGAGACCCAGAAGCGCAAACCTACTGGAGGCCCAGAAGGTTAATACAAATGTTCGGTGAGTGCCAGTAACTCTATTCCACTGGCTTGCAGCTAGGTGCTGGGGGGAATCCAAAGAATAAGACATGGTCTTTCTCCTCAGGAAGCTTATCGGGAGACATGCAAACAAACAGCATAACACAAAGGAAAGTAAGTGCCAAACGGTGGTATAAGCTCATGTTAGAGGCACACAGAGGAAAGAATGATTGATTTTAAATGGTGGGAGTATAGAAGACTTAGCTGAGAAGAATACACATGAGCACTAAATGCTTTCAAATGAGTATAAAAGCATTTAAGGATATTTTAGGGAGATAGGTATGCCAACTAAGGAAACTGCATAAAAGGGTTTGGCATGTTCAGGCAAAGATGATAGAATAAGATAGACAGGTGGGTGACATGAGTAATGAAATCAGAGACTGGAAAAGTAGTTAGGGCACAGAGTGTGGATGTTTAAATGCCACATAATAGTGCCTTTCTATTGAGGCTGCTTTTATCAGAATTATGTCAGAGATGTCTCAAATGAATGAATGTTGTCTCAAAGGACATATTTATGATTTTTTAGAAGAATATGTTTCCATGCCCATTAGAGTAAAATAATAAGACATTAGAGGCTGGTATATAACAGTTGATCAATAAATATGAATGAATGAGTAGGAAGAAAGTTGAGAAAGACAATTTGTCAAAATCTGTGTACCCACACCTGATTTTTTTTTTAAGAAAGAACAAAAATTACTGAATACACCTGCTTCAGAAGCCTCAGTAAAATGTCATACAATTCTACGCATTTAATGACTTCTTATTTTTCCTTTCTTCAGCCTAAGTGATATTAATTCCTTTCACATTTCCTCTTAGGTTTGATCCTCCAATTCTTTAAACAAGTTTTTCTGTTTCTAGGCCCTCTATGTGTCTCTTCCAGTCTGAGCCTCAAACTCTGGATGGAACTTGCTAAATGAGAGCTTGTCCCAATACTTAGTATTTTCTGGGCGTCGAGGAGAGAGTTCCCTCACACAACCTGCATGGAGAAGTTCTCATGCAGAGTCAATAATCCTGTAGATTCAGTAAAATAGGCTATACTAACCCCCCCCAAAAAATAAAATAAAAATTGTTTTAATTTGAAAGCACACAAAACCCCAAATCTTGTCTATGGCTGTTAAAGAATACAGAACTTTCCAGCAGCCAAGTGACATTGTCAGATTGTCAGACCTGGGCTAGGATTTCACACCTCAGAGAATCAGGGTGATCTGAAAGGATATTACTAATGACTTGGGTTGGTTACAGCTGGAAGCTTGCAGTGTTTATGCAAAAACCCTGCTCTGCCTTCCTATGCAGAAAATGAGAAGAGAACCTGTTAGAGTAAATTAACACACTGCAAAGCATGTGTGGCACTCTGGGATTTATGACAGAAGAACAAGCGAGAGGAGTGGACAAAGAGCAAGGGCAGCGGGAGGCAATATGGCAGACACCGTGAGCGCCAGCGGTGTCAGGGCCAGTGCTTCTCAACTCGTCTGTGAATCAGCCGAGGATTCTGAGAACATGGAGATTCCGATTCAGCAGGCCTGGGGTGGGGCTTAAAATTCTGCGTCTCTAATAAGCTCCCAGGTATTGCAGATTCTGCTAATCGCCGAACCACACTTTAAGTAGTAAGGAATATAGGTAACTGCTTTTCCCAGCCCCTTCCTTGTCAGAGGTAATGATCAGGTGTTCACCCCACCCTGTGCTTGGGGAGAGGACCCAGCCCCTCAGTCAATCGTGGTAATTCTATTGCCTTTGCCAGTGATTGGTTTGGGCCTGGCCCTGTGACCAACGCTGGGCCGTGTGATCAAAGGGAAGGCTGCTGGGGGCCCTAAGAAAGGGTTTCCTCGCTCTATAAAAGGGGCTCAAGGCGGAGACTAAGCACTTGCTGGCTTTGGAGGTTACTTGGTGTGGCTGTGATCCTTGGGGCTGCTGTGATCATCTCACAAGTATAAGGAGAGCCTCGCTGCCCACCCCTCCCCACCCCCGTTACGCCCACCTCTCCACTGCATCGTCTCTAGCTTCTTTGTAAGTGCTACCTCTAGTTGAGCCCTTAAGAGTGGAAATTCTCAGGGCTCTGCTTTGGACCGCCTTTTCTCTCATCGTGCACTCTATGTTAGACTGTTCAAACTGGATAGCAACTCATTGTCAGGTCATTAAGTCACCGTAGAAGATTGTGACCGGCACTGAGAGAAACAACAGAGAGTCACTGAACATCACACATGGCAAAGGTAAGAATTGTGCGGGGTACTTTTTGTTTCTGGGGTGTGTGTGTGTGTGTTGTGTGTGTGATGTAAAATGCCTTTCTTATTGTAGCTCCCCATCAAAATAGAGGCCACAGGTTTATGTCATTACATTTATTTCTTTGACTCTCAAACCTCTCTTTCTACCTCTGTTCTACCTGCATACCTATGTCAGTTCCAAACCTCTATCTTCAACTGCCTGCTCTATATGTGCACTCAAAAAACTCAGAACAGTTCACAGTCAAAGCCGGACTTTCCATCATCTCTTTCAGGCCTGCCTCCATCCTCACCCCACTGCCCACTCCAAACCTGCTCCACTTTCTGTGTCTCTTGCATCAGGAACAGACACTACCATCTACCCACCCAGGCAAACTAGAACCTCAGGAGTCATTCTTGGCCCTTCACACTCAACATTCTCTCTCTAAATTTTGTTTATTTTACCCCTATAAATTTTCAAAAAGGTAGTTTTGAAAATACCTTTCACCCCTCTCCTTTACATGCTACCATTCTGATCCAAATCACTGTCATCTCACTTCTGTACAAGTGCATTTGCTTCCTAACTTCCCTCTCCACATTGTCTCTTATCAGTTCTCAATCCACTCTATTAACCACGTCACTTCCCTACTTAAATGTAAAGCTACGAATCAACGACCTGGCTTGGAGGCACTCCCTAACTTGTCCCTGACCATCTCACCTGACTAGCCCTCATCACTTCCCATTGGGGGCTGCTCTCAGCTTTTTATACGTGCCATACTGTCTCACGTTTAGGCCTCTGGAGATGATTTTCTTTCTGGGAACTCTCTTTTCCGTTCATATCTCAATGTATCCAACCCTCCCTTATTTGTTGAGTCTCAGAAGACTGTTTACCTCTTTGGGGAGGCTGTCCTTGACTCCTGCATGAGATTGGATCCTTCTAGCATAACACACAACACAGCTATAATTATTTACTTGTTCTAAGGTCTGTATCCCCCATGAGACAATAAGATCCATCAAGGCAAGGACTGCATCTGCTTTGCTTCTTCACCTCCCTACCACAGTGCCAAGCCCAGGGACTGCTATATAGCAGTGACTCAATCATTCGTTTCTGAGTAGATAAAAGGAATCTGTGTTTAAGACGTTTCTTTAAATTATGGTGGCCGGTTGTGATGTTACATCTTTAAAAGAACACCTGATTTCCTGAAAATGGAAATGTTGCCATTTGAAATATTCTGGGAGGTTTAGACCTGTTTAATATTCTAAACTGTCAATGCCAGTTGACCTTCACCTGTCTAACAGAAGCATATAAATCCACCAGCAGTCTGATTGTGCCACTCATATGATAGTAAGATGCTGACTCACCAGCTCCCTATAGTGGTTCACTCCCACTCTGATTTTTCTGATTCTCTAGTCATCAGAGCATACATTCCAAGATGTGACTTAGTGATACCTGAAGGAGTGTGATTGTCTCACCCAGTTGAACTGCCAATGGTTGTTTTTCTGTCTTCTGCTCCCCTGCCACTGCCAGACCTACAAACACACAGGAGCCAGGAAGGCTGCAGACCTCTGGTAAGAGAGCGGCCTAACTTATTTTATTTTTCATGCCCTTCGCGTTATTCCTCAATATGTCCCCAGGGATTCTGCAATAGTCCCCTTGGCCTCCCTTTGAAGTTGAAAATTAAAATGAGTGTTCTCCAGTTACCTTTAAGTAACGTGGTTAAAGATTACAGCGTGGTTGACCCCTGCCTCCCTCCATCTTCCCTTTGACGTGATTCTCACTTGTGCTGACCAACCTGCTGATCAGACAGATGGGGGAGCTGCAGAAGGGGGTGGCAGGGAAAGGAACGTGTTATACTTTAATGAAAAAGCAATTTCACATTCCCCACAGTGGGGCAGGCCATGGAGGTTCACATACTGCATCCTGAAGAACTACAAAGGCCAAACTTGGCTCAGGGTCCATCCATCTTCTCTTCTGCACTAAGAGAAGTGCAGAGATGCCTTCGTGCTGCAGGTGAAGAGGCTGCACAGCTGGTTCTCTCTCCTAGCTGGGCTGGCTACAAGTCAGAAGGGGGTGCATTCTGGCATCTCCCCTTCTGCTCCGTGAGCTGGGACTCGGTCAGCATCCCCAGCACTGCTCAACAGGGAGGAAGCACAGACCATTCCAATGCAGGTGCAAAATGAGCACTCCTTCCCCTATTAGGCCATGGGGAGGGTTCTGCTGGTGGAACAAGTTCAAGTTGCATTCAAACAAAGCCCCTGGCAGTGTTTCTTGCTCTGTCTTTTCAAGCTCTGGGGAGGCAGAAAAGGCTGAGATGGCTGCTGTGTCTTTCTGGCGTTGGCGAATTACAGACATCTGCTGTGGTTCATAGAGAAGCTCCAGGGAAGTCATTATGCTCTGCATGACCATTTTGCTTCAGGGCACCATTTACTTCCCCTCTGCTTAATATTTCTCATAGACCCTCCCAATTATTCTCCTCCTCTCTTTTTTTTGCCCTTATTCTTTGACCCCCATTCCTTTCCTTTTTTCTGTTGAATATTGTTTGGTAAATTTGTTTCTATTTCTTAGGATGCTTCCTGTGTTAGTGCAATGTTTTATCCATCAAACTAAAGCAGTGGTGGCTTAGATTGGGTTCCCTGGAAACAGTCTGAGATGGAGAACTGCGTGTAACGGGGTTATTGGGGAGTGCTCTAGCTGCACCCGGAAGGAAGTGAAGGAGGCAGAATTGGGCAAGGCAAGAAGCTGACCCACAATGGGGTTGCAAGCCAGAGGTCTTAGCCCACCCTGCAGGGAGCTCTGGAGCTGGATGGCCCTCCAGAGGGGTCCCAAACGGAAGCTAAAGGCCCAGCCTTTGTTTCCTTGCGTCATCCAGTCATTGGTCACAGGCTGTCCATTGGGAGGGGGCTTATTTTTGAATCAGGCAATTCCCGTCAGTGGAGGGGACTCCCAGAGATGGGTGCAGCAGTGAGACTCCCACAGGTGATATCCCAGCCACGGGAGAGGGACTCCTCAGCTCTCCCTTCAGGGAGCACTGCTGTGTCAGCGTCAAGGCTGCATCTGGTCTTCAGACACGTGTTTCTTTTCCACAAAATAATCTGAATACTTGGCTTCTCTTAAAATCAGAATTAGTGGATCCGTCAGAATCCAGTCAAGTAAAGAAAATTCACACTGGGTATTTCAACTGAGAGATTTAATATAGGGCATTGAAACAAGTGTTTGGGGGGTAGGGGGGGGCTCCGAAGTGAAAAAGAGGTACACTGAGATAACCCGTATGTAGTAACTTCAGGAAGGAGTTCCCACTCCTGGGGTTGGAGGAATGAAGAGGATAAACAGGTGTTATTAATACCCAGAGGCTCATAGGAGGGGGTGTGTGGAGCTGGGGTCTCTGAGGAGGGGGCGTCCCCTGGCAACTGCCGGTACATCATCAGGGTCACAGTCAGGCTGTGGGAAGAAGAGTGGGAAGGAAAGCTGGAATGTGAGACCAGCTGTTGCTGCCAGGGTGAAGGTAATTGCTGGGGCCTGGCTGGTGGTTCCAGCAAGCAAATAGGAGGGAGCAAGTCCCTTGTGCTGGTCTCCTGCCATCCAGGCTGCTTCTAGTGCCCCCTACTGGCAGAACCTTACAGGAGGGCCCTTGCATCACTTAACAAACTGCAGCAGAGGAAATAATTAATGTAACAACTGGCACATCTGGCAATTCAGCATCCCTAGTCCTGCATGGTAACAACCCAGAAGCTGCACCTCAGCTGCCTTTTTTAAAAGGACAGGTGTCCTCTGGCCAGCCAGTGTCTCACGTTTTCCTTCCCAGCCAGGCCTTGTGGGCGTTTGTTTGCGATTTAAAAAACAAAACAAAACAAAAACCTCTAAGAAAAAAACTGTTTCCCCCCAAAAGGTCCAAATCCTTTCCTGAGCAGGGTTCTAGGAGTGAGTCTGAGCACGCGATTTAATGTTCAACACTGGAATCGCAGCCAGTACCACTTCATGGTGTTCTTTCTCCTGGGCCTAGCTTTCTCCTTCTCTGTCTTCTCACCCAATCCACAAGCCCCCACACTCAGCCCCTCCTGCTGAGAGAAGTTTGGGACTTCCCATTCCTGATTTATCTGGAACTCAGTTGCACCACTCAGGGTTCGGTTTTCAACCTGTCACTCACGTTCCTGTTTTGTTTTGTTTTGTTATTCCCCCTCCTTGTCTTTCCCCTTTGGAGAGGGGGCTGCAAAGGCCGGGCCATTTTCCACAGCATGAATCAAAATTCTCTTGAGACAGACTAAAGCCCCAAGTGGAAATGTTTCCCTTTGGTATGGATTTGTTTTTTGGAGACTTGATGTAATCGGGCTTGGCAAGAAGTCACATTTTCCTAGTTCTTTAAGAAAGGCTACAAACAGCAAATTAGTGGATAGCCCTGATGCCAGTAATCACTTTGGAAATTAAGATCCATGGAAATATGGGTTATAGGTCGTCAGTGCCTCCCAACTTTTAGAGCCCGGAGTGGGCTGGTTCAGGAGAAGGAGGCTGGTAGGACATCGGGTGGGAAGAGCACAGTGTGGGGAGAGGGGCCTGGGCTGAAGACACTTGGCTGCCTCTTACTGCTTAGGGGCCACGGGCAGGGTCCTACAGCCCAAAGGTTCCGTGTCCTGCCCATGTCCTGAGGGAGACTGGAGTCTGTGGTCTCCCTTGTTTTCCTACAGTGTTAAGATACTCAAATTTCAATTTGCCTATCTCTCCTTACCACCCACATAGGACCGCCAGCCGATGAGCAGATTCCTCTTACCAACAGTCTCCCAAGCATCTTTACCTTATCGCTGCTGAATGTGAACTGTCACACCTGCCTCTCCTCTAGCCCACCCCTGCTCTGCTGAAGCAAGAACATGTGACAGCCCATATCTGTGCTTTATATCAAGCACAGAACTAAGATACATGGCATGTCGTTTCTCTGCCCCCAAGTAATGACCATGGATCATAATGATTTATTTTCAGATGGAAAACAGGCTCAGGGCAGTCAGATGACACAGGGAAAAGAAGGGACAAAATTGAGGTTAGAATCCAGAACACATAATAAGAAAATTATGTTTAAAAGTCTTTCGTTTGTTATGATGGTTAAGAAAGCCTCACTCTGGCATGACTACGTATTTTAAATTTTATTTTTTGGTATTTGTTTTGTCTTTATAGTTTGGTTTTGATATATTTTTAACACCTCTACAACACCTGCTTCTCCCCACGCCTCCCCTTTCTCTAAACAAAGCAAATCTCTGACTTTGGCAGGCAAGAGAATCAAGTTAGAAGTTAATAGCATTGTTTTTCATTCTCTGTATCCATTTTCATAGTTACCCCATATTTATGGCAAGTGGTACTGATTTTCCATTTACAGTTAGAAACATGAAGTTTCCTTTTGAAATAAACTTAAGTTTTAAAAAAAATACTGCATCAAGATAAAAAAAAAATCAGTACCTAGTAGCTGAAGTGGTTCTTGGGTCTAGCAAATAACATGAGGGCATGACCTTGCATAATGTTTCGGACTGTGTGCCTCAGTTTCCCTGGGATAAAAATAGTACCTACCTCCCTAGGTGGCTTGAGGATTAAATATATTAAGCTATGTGAAGGGCAGAAAGAAGTACCTGAAACACAGTAAGCACTAAATAACTGCTAAGCAGTATTATTATTATACAAATACGACACTATTAGAGAAGATTTTCATTTGCTTCTTGTGTGTCTTCTGAGGAAAAGCAGGCTGGTAAAGCAGTGATAACCAGGGACATCTAACTTTTACATGTAGAAATGTATTGGCAAAAGCTATACCTAGTTTCAGACTGTTCTATAAAATTGCAGCGTGTGGGGGAAATTTTAGTGTACTTTATGGTTATTAGCGTGCAATTTTCCTTTTCTAATATTCAAATTGTTTTTATTGCTAAAAGAAACTGCCAGCCTTTGAAATATTTTATTTTTAACATGCTTTCCTGCCGTCACCCCTCCTCCACACACTCACAGGAATAGTGGTCAAATTGTGGAGAACGCTTCAATAATCATTTACAAAGTACAAAGCCTCTTAAGAAAAGTCCAAAAAAAAAAAAAAAAAAGAAAGAAAAGTCCAGGGACTTTTCAATATGTATTTTACTCACATGAGGCATAATTATGATGAGGTAAAACTTTGATGGCGTCTTCTAAAACACCCAAGTGTCTAGAAATAGGAAGTAGATAGAACCTATGTGTAGAGGTGAACCTTTAAAAGAGCTCAAGTAACATGTTTTACTATTATCATGGCGTTTCAACAGGCATTTCACCAACCTGCGATGTCATTGTGGAGGTTTAAGGCTGGAATGGGGTTTGGTCATGGGAGACTGCAACGAAGCTCACGTGGGCTCTCAGGGGTGAGATATTCGGTAGTCAAACCAACAATTATGTCCTCAGGATAAAAAGGAAAGGCGCGTGCTCCATGACATGTAAGGTGCAAGGATTCCAAAAGGACACAAAAGGAAAAGTGTGAAAGACAGGTAGCTCAGTACTGTTTCTATGAGGGAACAATTGGAAACAGTAGAACTATTTAGGACAGTGTGGTCTCCTGACCAGCTTCCTTGGGGAAAGCCTGCTCTCAGGCCTCATCCCAGATCCACTGGATCAGAAACTCTGGGGGAAGGGTCCCAGAAATCTGTGTCAGTAAGCCCTGCAGGGGATTCTGATGCTCGTTATAACATCATAGAACCACCAGTGTAGAGGAAAGGCCATTTCCATTTTACACATTGCATCTGTCCAAAAATAATTCTACCATCTGCTGACCAGACATAAGTAAACCCAGAATGAGCGTTTTCTCCTTTTTTCTTCCCTTTGCATCCTGAAGAAAATAAATACAATCCTCTTCTAGGTCAAAGGAGGACAACTTTGCCACCATGATTCAATTCTCTAAGGACACCATGTGTTCTGGTGCCCAAGGCTTGAATCACAGAGCAAAAAATAAGAACATTCTGATTCTTCTTTTAGCAACTTAGTACATAGCAATTCAAGATGTAGAAGAGGATTCCCTCTAAAAAAGTTGGTAATTCTACCATGGTCTGTGGTAGGATCTTAGACCACTCACAGCTTGGCCCTGAGATGTGAAAGGACAGGCAGGCAGGGAGAAGGGGTCCCTTGCTTTGGCGAGGGTGTTGCAAAGAGGCCAGGGCTAAGTGCCTAATTAGTGTAGTGATGGTTCTTGCACTTCATGGCTCTGCAAATTGTTCACTGGAGGAAACTCGCTCAGTCTCTTCCCCACTCTGGGTCTCAATAAAGTAAGAGAACAGGTATCATGGTAATTTTACCCTAATTCCACCAAGGCAAGGGAGCCTGCCTTTCTTCTTCACCATTGAGTCTCCAGGGCCTGGAATACTGCCTGCTACATACATGATAAATATTTAAAAAAATCAATGAGGTTTGTGGTAGAGTTTGTTATAAAGGTGAGAGATGGGGCAGGATTTCCTCCCTTAGAACACCTGGCAGGAAAAGAGACAGAGGCCTACACTCCTTACAGAGAACCTGGTCAATCCAAGGAAATCAGTGTAAATGTGAATGTCAAAAAGGAAGGAACAGGGATGAAAACTGGAAACAGTCAGGGTTCAGGAGTTGGGCAGAACTGAATTTAAGTGGGATCAAGGGAAGAAAATGAGGTAAAGATAGTCCTGGTGTCCATAAATTGCCTGGTGTAGAAGTGGATTAGTTTGGCTTAAATTTATGCAAGCTAATAATATTCAACAAGTATTAAGTTCTTATTGTGAGCCAGGTACTATTTTAAGAGGTACTTGTGGTTTTGCAGTAAACAAAAAGAAACCCCTACAATCATAGAGCAGATAACAACTGGCTCCAGAGGAAATATTAGTAATAGCTACTTAACGATTTAATAATAGCAATGATTGCTTACCATGTACCAGGAATTGTTACTGTTAGCTCACTAAGACCTCACAGCCATGTAAAAGTCGTTTCTATGCTTATCCCAACTCTCACTTCTCCAAGGATCATCCTTCTTTAGTCTATCTCCTTGGTGGGAGGTGGAGTGGGGTGGGGGAGACACGAGCCTTAGGAGTAAGTAAGGTCAGAATTTATAGCCTGGGATGTTATATTTCAACCTGGTTACTAACACATAGGCAAGTCACCTCGCAACTTAACACCGTTTGCCCAAAGACTGAACAGCATGATTACATTTAATGCAATAATATGAGGCTTTGGTGGTGTGCTTATATGAATAAGTAAAGGAAATGGTTTGAAAAGAAAGAGCATCAAAGATTTTTATCTTATGGCATGTTGTCAGAAGAATACTATAATGAACTATTCTATAAATTCTCTCAATAATGAGTTTATAAAAATATTATCCAATTGTCATGAGTTTGGTTAAAAATTTCAGCCAGATGGTAATTACCTTAAAAAAAAAGAAAGAAATTCTTGTCAGTTAAATATATATACATGCTATTGTGTAAAAATTTTTGTAATGTGCATAAAAATTAAATATGTATAGACATATAGATACATATTCCAGCCAAAAGTGCCTGTAGGATAATAGGATTCCTAAATATCAAGTTCTTCAAAAGTTTTCAGCTTTCTCAAGGGGTTCTGATTGTTTATCTAATACCTATACATAGAGCATTTGTGTTGTTAAACTGACAAGTGATTATTTTAAATTGACTGACAAATGATCATGAAGCATCTACACTGTCCTAGGTGCTAAGGACACAACAGTAAATAAGAGAGACAGGCAGTTACCATCCAGTGGGAAGACAGATCCTGGACAAGTAAATCTCAATGTTTCGAGTTATTACAAGAGCGAAACAGGATACTCTCTCGGACTTTCATTGGGTTACGACAGATAGGGATGGGCTCTCGGAGGAAGGAAGACTTCGAATGAGTCCTGCGATATTCCGTGTCCACCAGGCAGAGGAGAGGAGAGTCGGTGGGAGAAAAGGCATCAACAGACACGGGGTGATGAGTCAGTGATGGGTCCCAGGCTGTGCAGAACCCCTTTATGGCTCTTTTGGTCGTTTGTTTCCCTCACAAGACTCTGAAAACATCGTGAGGGCAGGGACCAAATCTTACTTGTCTCTTTATCTCTGGCATTCATCACAACATCTGATACATCTGTACGGAAAGAATAAAGAAATGCATTCAGAATGTGAGCAAGGCATATAGCCTGTATGTCCTGTCACACCAGAACTAAAGCCACTTTGACTCACAATTGTCCCAGCCCATCCTGCTTCCTAGCAGAAGATCTGCCTTTTGCCATGTACACCTTTCCATGTATTTCTGGTGCTGTGCCTGGTGACTGCTTCTGTGTGAGACAGAATAAAGCCGAGTGGTTAAGGGCCCAGCTTCGGTAGCCAATTGCTTAGGTTTACTTCCTGGCACTGCCACTTACTAGCACTCTGCTATTGAGCAAGTTATTTAACTTCTCCATGCCTCATTTTCCTCATTTGTAAAGTGGGATAGTAATAGTGTATCATGGGTGATGAAAAGGTTTGACTGTGTGAATAAAGTGCTTAACATGATCTCTGACACATAGTAGGTGCTATGGGATGGACTGATCCTATTTCCTTCTGCAAACCTGCCCAGGCTGTCCTTTGCCCCCTCAGCACCTCCTTTACCCCCAGACTGCTCTTCCCTTCTGAAGGTCACCATCTTCACCCCAGATCATCTTCCTTTACTTTGATGCTAATATCTCTTCCACCCAGTCTCACCCCATAATCCCTCACGGCACAGAAGAACCCAGCCATACCTTACACATGGAGGTATAGACTAGAGAGAATGCAGAGACTACTTTCTCTCTCCAGCCTTGGCACACAGGCATTTTAGCGTGGATTCCTGAGCTGGCTCATTGCTTGGTCCTGGCCTTTTCCATGTGACCAGACAGTTCTGCCCAAACACCCACTCCAGACCTCCCCATGTTTCAGGATCTGGCTCCAGAAAATAAGAGCATGCTTTCCCCTCACCTTAGGCCAAGGTCCACCACTGCAGTGCTCATGCCCTGCCCCTAGATGGGCCCCTCCCGAGTGGGCTGAGAATGGAAGCATGCCATCCCTTCAGGGCAAGCCCCACACTGCCCCGGAGGTGTGAGGCAGCCCTAGGGCCCAACAAGACAGTCTCATTAAGGTGTGATTTAGAGATTGTTGTTGGAAGTGCATGTGGGTCCTGACCAACCACACCCGTCTCCCCAAGGTTTCTAAAATTCTGAGGGAATAGTCTCACCCACGGTCACATTGGGTCAGGAGAGCTTAGGGTTCTGAGAGGTCCAGGTGCTGTTCTGGGATTCAGGGCTCCTTGTCCTGGCAAGGACTATTTTCTCTGTATTACAGTTCAGGGAAAATTTGAGCATCCCTTTGGGAACTTCAATCTATTTATAACATTGTTTCTATGGGAAAAAGTGTTCCAAGTGACAATTGATTTAAAACAGAATTCTTAGAACACAGCCTTTTCATTGGTGGAGGACTGCTGGTTTCTTCACATGTAGTTATTACACTGCAGTTTTTTCCCCCAAAAAATGCAGGTGTTGCTTCCATTTTTTTAGTTAATTTTTTTTTTTTTTTTTAAGAAACAAGGTTTATTCCAAAAGGTACATTTTTGAGTATTTTCTGTTTACTGGCCACTGAGTTAAAGGCAGTATGTGTGTAATTTCATTTAATCCTCACAGCAACCCTCTCCGGTGGTATGATACAGAATCTGACCCCATTTTTTATGCTTAGATGCTCACAGTTTTCAAGCCCCACCCAGCCCCTGGTCCTTCTGCCCACATCTTGGCAAGCTTATAAAAAAGCCCAGGTGCGCCCTCCTTTGGCGCTGATGGGAAGTTCAAACTATGTAAACCCCAGCTGCAGGATGAGTCCCCCCCAAGCCCCATTCCCTTACTACTATAAAACTCCAAAGCCAGTGTCCTTTCCTTGTTCCCCTAAACCATTCTTTGACCTGCTTACACCTTACTCTTCCCAAAATGGATCATTATGTGAGTTACAAACTTTTTCAGTTACACACTTCTGTATGTGACATCATGAATCTCAACATAAAAAACAAATTGTGAACAGGGGGTTCATATCTTCACCTCTGTGAGGTGACCACAACAAGTGGGTACAGCACTCTCCATTTTACAGATGAGGAAACTGAGGCTCAGAGAGATTAATGGCTTGCCAAAGGTCATAGAGCCAGATAACATCATCATCTTAACCAGTCTGCTCTTTCTCTACTTCAGGTCACATGAGTTTTATCATTTGAAAACTAGTGAATGAAGTTGCACTGAGGACTCATACCTCCTGCTAATATCTAATATGCATGGAACACCTACCTTGTTCCAGGCCCTTTCCATCCATTAATTCATGGTACCCTTTTAACAACTCTATGAGCTAAACACCATTGTTATTGCCCTTTTTACACATGAGGAAGCTGAAAATAGCAAACTTACCTTTTGCAGGGCCAACCAACTAAGAAATGGCAGTACTTGGGTTTCACCACAGGCAGCCTGGCTCTGAACCTGTGTGCTTCATCACAGGGCCAGAATGCCTCTTCATGGTGTATAAAAAAAGAAGCTGGTGATTACCCCAGTTTACAAGAAGTATATTCTTGACACTGCTTACGTGGACAGCACTTGTCAAGAAAACCCTATATTAATGACATAGTCATTGTTTCATTGTATTATTCATACATGTTTCACTCGGTACTGAAAGCGTCTAGAAGGAAAAGCCAATAACTTGTTGTGTTGCACATCCCTCTCCCCGCCCTCTAATAAGTAGGAGACTGCATTTTAAACAAAGGGGGCTCCACAAGTGCCATTTGAATAGCTTAAAATCAGGGGGTGTTGCAGAAAGAATCCCTGCAATTTCCCCTTTGCCCTAGATACTGCACTATACATCATTGTAAATAGTCCAAGACTCTCCAGCAATTGCCATGGAAACTCTCTAGCATTCTTATTTTCCATTTTATGTCATCTGTCTGACTAAAGGTATAACAAGGAAGTAGGGATCTCTACTTTCTCATTGGAAAGTACCCCAAATTCACCAGGAAAGAATATTTTTTTAAAAACCATCTGTTTTCCATTTAAGTTTTCCAGCAACTTCTCTACAGCTAATAAAACTGTATGAAAATTTTCATGGCTGGTTCACCCTACACAGTTAATGGCTGTAGAAGCCCACTTATTTGGAAGGTTAGGATTAAACAAAAAAACTATGAATCAAATAAAATCAGCATGTATTACAGTACTAACAGTTGGAACAAGTATTAAAACTCTTATTTCCTTACCAGAGGCAAGGATTGCTGTTTATAAATCTTGGCTCTGACACGTTTCCCTTGAAAGCTTTGGGTACATAGATTTCAATTTTGCCCATGAACAAAGCTAGCTAAATAATGGCTTCCACGTAGAGCTATCAGAAAATAAAGGAGCCTATGAAGGATTTTGAAGAATAAAACTTTATATAATTAAGTGTCAAATATGGTCAATTCTCCAAGGAAAGAGACCAAAGAGAGTGTTTGAGTTGGAAGAAATTTCACTCAGTTCAGTGGTTTTCAGTCTGTGCTATGAGGAAACCCTGAGTCCCCTCCAATTTCCCTCTGAAACTGCCAGAGATAACAGGTGAATGTACTGACCTCTGGACTCACCCACCCAATTTCCGTAGAGCATCTCTACATTTGTTTGATTTTCATCCAAGGTTTCTCATACAATTGATTTTAAAGGATTCCATGGCTCAAAAATGATTTGAGGAACCCCTGATATAACCCCCTCATTTTATAGATGAGAAACGAAGGTTGTGGTTTGCTAAGGCCTCAGAGACTGCTCTGAGGTGTAGCTGGGACAAAGGGTGTGCCTGGGTTCCCGGTCTGCTCTTCTCTTGGTGGTCTTTTGGGCTTGAAATATAACGTTCGTGCACATCTGCCACCAGAGATAGAGTTCTGGCCCATTCTTCCCAACCCCCGTCCTGAACTCCATTCACTTGTCTACTAACTTTTTCCTCTATTTTCATCTGGCCATTTGAGTTTGCTGCCTGGCATGGCTTTTGGCAACAATAATTTGTTTGTACTTCAGGTAGATAACTGAGGAAATGTTTATTTCCTAAATTCCTAGTGCAGTATATCCTGGGAGGAATAAAGCCTATCAGCGAAGTGCTGGGTCTTGGTAGCTCCAAGAAATAGTACTACGTGTGATCTGCTTCAAAGGAAATAATTTTTAGTCCCAGAGTGGGAAAATTATTAACTTCTCTCTTTGACATAAGTTAAATAACTAAAATGATGACTTTTCATCAAGGTCTCCCAGGAGAAAAAAA
This sequence comes from Rhinolophus sinicus, assembly GCF_036562045.2. Lineage (NCBI taxonomy): Eukaryota > Metazoa > Chordata > Mammalia > Chiroptera > Rhinolophidae > Rhinolophus > Rhinolophus sinicus. The sequence goes on from NC_133754.1 coordinate 141,323,541, forward strand.
AATAAAAAAGAGAAAAGTCTATGTCATCTTTGTTAAATGGAACACTCCCCAGATCACAGCACTGGTCTGGAAGGGACCATGGAGACCATTACTCCATCAGGAGAATCCATGGTTTCCAACAGAGGTCATGATCATCTTCAGTATTGCTACCATTTCTTGGGTATTTACTATGGACCAGGCGACTGTGTTGAGCTCTTTATAAGGATTACCATTTAATCTCCATAACCACTCTGGTCTTATTATTCTCCCCAGTCTACAAATATGGAAACTGAGGTTCAGAAAGATTGAATCAGGGTCAGAGTCTTTCACAGTCACAAGGAGCATCATTCACTTTGTTTGCTATGTAAATGGTGTCTCCTAGAGTACAATGCAGTGGCCTGGATGAAATGACTCCCAGCTTCAAGAGCTGGTAAATGGCAGAGTCAGGTTCAAGCCAGGACTGTTGGGATTCAAAGCCCACGTTCTAACCACTAATACAAGCATCTGCTTCAGAAATCCATGTGTGTGTTCAGACTCTGTGAGTCTTGTATTGATAATAATTATTGTATTGATAATATATTGATAATGATGAGTCAAGAAGGAAGTAAGTTGGCAGTGAAGTACTGAACGTGACTCAAACCCAAGACAAATGCTCAAGAAGACTATTCATACTGGTTTTCTTTTTCTTTTTTCTTTTTTGCTTCAGATATTAATTTTAGTGTCATGGTATAATTTTTTAATTTTGGAAGAATTACAAACTTACAGAAACTCTGCATTAAGAGGAAAGACCTCCCAAATATTTGTTACCCAAATTCATCAATTAACATTTTGCTACATTTGCTTTATCATTCATATTCATTCCCTTCTCTCTCTCTCTCTCTCTCTCTCTCTCTCTCTCTCTTTCTCTCTCTTTCTCAGAATTTCTGGGGGTGACACCCATCAATTTGTCTTAACATCCCTCCAGAGGATTCTGAGGTTCACCTAAGTTTGAGAATCACTGTCCTATGGAAGAACACTTTAGGGAAAACTGTTCTAAGCATTTGCTATTTTCTCAAAAAGGGGAGAAGTTGAGAAGTGTAGCTTAGTTTTCATGTAGCTTAGTTTTCCTAGGATTGACCGTGACATGAAAGAATCATTGTTGAATTTTTCTTCATCCCACTGAATTAACATAAAGGGACTCTATAGGCTAAGGTAAATGCTAGGATTACTGCTTTAATTAAGATTCGAATATGACTTTCCAAATTATTGCCTGGGATGGATTCATTTCTGTGTACTTAATCCCTCTGAAACTGTTCTAGCTTTATTGCTCATGCTCTTACACAAAAACCTTACAGAAATACAAATATAATAGTTACAGAGAAGCTTAATGATTACGTAAATTATTATGTTCACCAAAGTGGCTTGTTATAATCTTCAAGGGATGAGAGTTTGAATTGAATCCACCCTTTCTAGCAAGCAGTTTAATAAGGTTGTCAAACATTGAGGTTGCAGATGAATCATCAACCATGTTAAAACTTCATTAGTCTTTGCAATTACATATTTCTCCCCTTAAATGACTCAGGGTTTTACAACCTGCAAAGTGAAGATTCCCACCTTCAAAGCATGTGTGTGTGTGTGTGTGTGTGTGTGTGTGTGTGTATTTCCAAGTGGAGTCTGAGTCTTACAATAGGTTGACATGGTTACCAAGAACTGTTTATTTCTGTAGCCTGGGTCAGGTACCAGTCATCATAAAACAGGCGAATCATGATTGTATATACAGAGCAAGGGGTGAACTTCCAAAGGAGGAGTACTGGAAAACATTTGTTTGGACTGTTCAAGTCTGGGTATATCTCTATGAAGTAATCCTTTTAGGGAAATGTCTTCTTCGTTAATATGATAAGTCAAATTACAATAAATAGTTTAAATTTCAAAGCCTACATGATGATCGATTTATTTCAGACAGAAGTCATTAAAAAAAGAGGAGAAGGAGGAAGAGAAGGAATAGGAAAAGGAATTGGGGGCAGTTTTTTAGAGCATTTTAAAATGAAACCTGACCTGTATTTAAAATGTGTGTGTGGTGAGGGGGAAGAGGGTTTAATATTCATTTCCTGGCGTTTACAAACTATAGGATTTTGATAGTATTTATGGATGTTTATTTTACAACTACAAAGAGCCCCATCTCGCAGCATCTCAGGCAACAAAGATGGGAGAATAAATGAACAAAGACACAACCTAATAAATTTTGGGTTTTTTACTCCACTCCTACAGGCAAGTCAATCTTTTGGAAACTGACCATTCTCAATAATCTTGTAATTTTGATATTATGTTGCTGCCTCCCCCAAAATCTTAACCATTGTTTATATTTATGAGTCTTCCAACCTCCTCCCCGCACCACCCCTGCTCCATTTGGCTCTCTCTCCTTATGATTCACTTTGACATTTGGCAACTCCTTTCTCTTCTAACTTCAAGCCCAAGATCTATCATGTGAAACCCTGCTCCACACATATCATATTTCCGGTATGTGATCAATGAACATTTAACAACATAACTTTTATGGCAATGTAATCACAAGGGTTCTGAGCTGGAGATCCAGAAACCTGAATTTGGGTTTGGGTTTGACTACTACTTAGTGTATAATCTTGGGCTCATGCTAAAGCTCATTGTCCTCATGTGCAGAATGAGGTGGTTGGAGTAGGTAAATCAGAAAATATGCGTGACCACTCAACTTTTATAACTTTCCCCCCCGATTTTATTGAGATATAATTAACACAATATTATATCAGTTTAAGGTATATAGCATAATGACTTGACTTAGATATATTGTGAAATGATTACCGTAATAAGTTTAGTTAACATCCACCATCTCATATTGATACAAAAAAAGAGAAAAAAGTGTTTTTCCTTTGTGATGAGAACTCTTAGGATTTACCTTCTTAACAACTTTAGTGCTTGCTTGTCTCATAACTGGAATTTTTCACCTTCATCCAATTCTTCCTCCCCCAACCCCAGCTTCTAGTAATCACAAATCAGATCTCCTTTTCTATGAGTTTTGTCTCCCTCCCTCCCTCCCTCCCTCCCTCCCTCCCTCCCTTGATTCCACATGTATAAGTGAAATCATATAGTGTTTCTCTTTCTTCTGTTGGACTTATTTCACTTGCGTAATGACTTCAGGGTCCATCAATATTGTTGCAAGTGGCAAGATTTCCTTCTTTCTTATGATTGAATAATATTTCATTATGTATATATACACCACAACTTTATCCATTCATTGATGGACACTTAAGTCAGTTCCATGTCTTAGCTGTTGTAGATCACGCTGCTATGAACATTGGGGTACAGAAATCTCTTTGACATAGTGTTTTCATTTCCTTTGAATATATTCCCAGGAGTGGAATTGCTGGATCATATGATAATTCTATTTTTAATTTTTTGAGGAAACGCCATACTGTTTTCTATAATGTTGCACTAATTTATAATCCCATCCACAGTGCACAAGTTTTCCCTTTTCTTCATATCCTCACCAACACTTATCTCTTATCTTTTTGATAATAGCTATTCTAACAGGCATGAGGTGATATCTCATTGTCGTTTTGATTTGAATTTCCCTGATGATTAGTGATGCAGAGTACCTTTCCATGTACCTGTTAGCTTGCATATCTTCTTTGGAAATGTCTATTCAAGTCTTTTGCCCAATTTTAAATTGGATTATTTATTTGATTTTTTTCTATTGAGTTGTATGAGTTCTTTATATATATTGGATATTAATCCCTCATTTAATATGTTGTTTACAAATATTTTTCCCATTCCACAAGTTGTTTTTCACTTTTCACTTTTTTTCTGTGCAGAAGCTTTTTAGCTTGATGTAGTCCCACTTGTTTATTTTTTATTTTGTTGCTTGTGCTTTAGGTGTCATAGTCAACAAACCATTGCTAAGATTCGTGTCAAGAAGATTTTTTTCCCTGCGTTTTCTTCTAGGAGAGTTATGGTTCATGGACTTACATTTAAGTCTTTAAACTATTTCAACTAAATTTTTGTGAGTGGTGTAAGGTGGGGGTCTGGTTTCATTCTTTTACATGTAAATATCCAATTTTTCCAGCACCATTTATTGAAAAGACTGTCTTGTCTCCACTGAGTATTCTTGACTCTCTTGTCAAATGTTAGCTGAACATATATGCATGGGCTTATTTCTGGGCTCTCAGTTCTGTTCCACTGGTCTACATGTCTGTTTTTATACCAGTACCATACTGCTTTGATTACAATAGCTTTGCAATATAGCTTGAAATCAGTGTTGGATTTCTCAGGATTGCTTTGGCTATTCAGGGTCTTTTGTGGTTCCATGTAAATTTAAGAATTGTTTTTTCTACTTCCAGGAAAAAAAATCCACTGAAATCTTACAGGGATTTCATTGAATTTATAGATGGCTTTGAGTAATTTGGATATTTTAACAATATTAATTCTTCCAGTCCATGAACATGGGATACCTTTCCATTCATTTATATCATCTGTGACTTCTTTCATCAGTGTCTTGTATTTTTAGTGTAGAGATCTTTTATCTCCTAGTTAAATTTATCAAGTATTTTATTGTTTTTTGATACTATTGGAAATGAGGTTTTGTTTATTTCTATTTCAAATAATTTATTGTTAGTGTATAGAAGTGGTACTGATTTTTGCATGTTAAGTTTATATCAACCTAATTTGTTGATTAGCTCTAACTGTATTCCGTTTGCTAGTATTTTATTGAGAATTTTTATATTTATATCCATCAGGGCATTCTTTTCCGGGTTTGGTATCAAAGTAATGCTGGCTTCACAAAAATCAGTTTGGGAGTGTCCCCTCCTCTTTGATTTTTTGGAAGAATTTGAGAAAGATTGGCATAAATTCTTGAAATGTTTGGTAAAATTCACCAGTAAGGGCATCCGGTCCTGAGCTTTTCTCTATCAGGAGATTTTTGATTCCTGAGTCAATCTCCTTGCTAGTAATTGATCTGTTGAGATTTTTCTATTTCTTCTTTATTCAATCTTGGTAGTTTATACGTTTATGTGATACCTTTTTTCACATTGTGTTCCAAGAACTGCAAATATAAGTATTTTTAAAAGCTTAAGTAAATAAGAGTTGAAAAGGAAGTCAACGTTTTTAGAGCACAAAGTACCAGAAGCTGTGCTGAGTATATTTCTATGGATCATCTAATGGAATCTTTATAACAACTGTGCAAGATGTTTGGTTTTATCTTTATTTTATAGATAAAAAATTAAATTTTAGAGGAGTTAAGTAATTTCCCAAGGTTACGTGGTTTAAAAGTACTAAATCTGTCGTTTGAACTACTGGGGTTTTAGATTAAAACATTTTGATTCTATATTTGTAATTTATTAACAGAATAGGAGTTACACAAGTTACCATTTGTGAGTTTGTCTGTGAATATATGTTTCTACGTGCATATATGACTTGAGGACAGTTTAGAAAATAGGGCCAGGCATCTCAACCGTTTTATAGAGTGAGAAACTAGACACAGAGAAATAAATAACTTGCCTACAGATTAATTTTCTGGGTAGTAGAATCAGGAAGTAAGAGATTTTTCATAAGGCTATTCCTGGGTTTTAGAAGAAGGCGTAGATTCCACTTTGGACATTGTAGAAACTACATAGCCTTAAGCTGTCTTTTAGGGAGGATGACAAGATGTACACTCTGAATTAAGCTTTTAAAAATGCAAGTAGCTATTTAATAAGTTGCAAAATGTTTGTTTGGTGTCATATGAGAGATAATCCTCAAGGGATGTCTGGATGCATCACCTGCCTGAGATCCCTAATAGCCACACGTAAACACTGGGCTGTGTGGTTCTAGGCATTTGTTCCCTAAGGGGTACACGACATGGCTGGTTGTTACTTCATGAAAACAGATCATGTAAAGGTGAAAATCTTTGATCTAAAACTGGCAAAAAGTTGTGCAAACTTCATCTGCCAACAAAAGGTGTCACTAAAAAATGATGGTGTCAGAGGAGATGCTTCTAATGGAAGAATACCAGCCAATAATACTCATGTTCCTATTTTCCCCTAGAACCCTGGTCTTTATGCGGAGATGGGGTTCCCAGTTGGTTAATTAAGTAAACAACCCCATGTTACTGAATCAACCAGGTCAGTATTCTATACCTATAGGCCAAAAACATCCTGAGTAAAATGCCCAGGTGTAATGACTCATAGACATTCTGATTATTGAATTATTACTGTTTTCAGAAATTTAAAGAATAATAACTGCTAATGCTAACAACTTTAGGGTTCTGTAACAAACCAGTTAAGTTGCTCTTTGGGGTATTTCGGACTTCCTGTTACAATGTTCTCATTAGAGTTGATTCTATATGAATTCTACCCTCAGCACTCTAGAGGCAATCTGTATTAAGTCACCAAGAAGCATCAAATAAACATATTTTCAAAATCAACGTTAAGTTTAGGTTTTCTGGGTTCTTGTTTTGGGCATAAGCAGAAGGAAGAAACTCTTATAAAATCATGTTTTGAAACATTTCTTATTCTAATTGTGTTTTTATATATACAGTTAGACAAGATGTCTGGTTCCCTAAAATAAAGAACCATCAGCCATAAGCCTTAGGGGAAAAAAAAAAACAAAGATAGTAAAACTGCTTCTTTCGATGTTGTCTTTATTTCTTTCATTCATCCATTGAGTCCATGATTCATTCAGCACATAACCAAATGGATGCTGTAAAGTACAAAATGACAAACATAGTTCTGGTTCTCAGAAAGTATAAATTTGGCTGGGAAAGAAAGATGGATAAATAATTAATAAAATATATGATAGAAAAACTTGTTTGAGGGAAAAAAATGGTTCTGAGAAAATGAGGCATTGACCCAAGGGAAGGGGAACAGAAAAATGAGGGAGGAATCGTAGCAGTGGGGTTGAGGGATCAGCCAAGTGGAGATAAGAAAAAGGAGGTGGGAACAGAGAATTTTCTCCTGGGAACTGGGATCATATCTAGAGCCCATCGGTCTTCTGTTTCATATGGGCCAGAAAGAACCTACAGGTGAAAGAAGAGAAGACCCACTCAACTTATGTGTCAATGTGGTGTCCAAGCTGAAGAGAGAGAGCTAAAGGGACACCGGCCGTAGACGGCCAACATCTCCAGTCAGGTAGAAAGAGGTTAGGAATTGAGGATGAGCTTCCAGAAATATTAAGAAGGAACTGAAATGCCTTCAACTCTTTTTTTATCTTGAGTTTTAATGATGACCTGGGATGGGAATAGCAGCTCATCTTGAATAACAGCAGCTGATGGATAGAGTATCAATTGTGGAACTTAATACCACTTCTAGCTTTGCCACAGCTGGTTGTATGACCTTAGACAAGTCATTTCACCTTCCCAGACCCCAGTTTCTTCACATCTTAAAAAATGGAAGTTGAGTTATCATTTCTTTCAGTCTTCATATTAAATTCAAGACACTGAGAGAATGACTTTTTCTATTATACATTCATTTCTAAGTTACTTCTTGTGTAATCCATCAAAAAAAGAAAAAAGAAAAAAAAGAAAGCCAACCCTGGATCAGCTATTTTAAGATGAAGTAATTCACTTTAAGCCTTAAGCTGATGAAAGGTTTTATTCTGATAAAGTGGCATTAATGGTTTAACACTAATATATAATTCACTGTGACCATGTTTGGACATAAATATGTGGGACTTTCATGGCCTGAGTTGAAGTTGTGGTTGGGCTAGGCCCTCAGCTGCTACTTAGCCAAGTGTCCCATCCTTTGACTCTTTTCCTTATTTGTCATTCCTTCTGGCTCTATTCTCCTTGGTTGTGCTGCTCAACCACCTTCATTTTTAACCACATTCCCGGGAGTCCTGAGGGGTCTGAATTCCTGCCTTGCTGGAGGACAAAGTCTAATTCTCAGCATTTAGACAGAGGTAGTTAGACGGAGGGAAAGGTTACAGGGAAAGAAATGTCTAGATAGACTTCTCAAGGCTGAATCTAAAATGGGCAGCAGTGAGTTCTTGGGGAAATAAGCCAGGTTTGTAACATTGTGGAGGAATTGAATTGTCCTCCAGCAACACCCCTGTAAGTGTCTCCTCCAAATTGGGCCTTAACCAAAGGGTATGGGTGGCACTTCCTATTGGCTTATTTCTCAGTGCTGCCTCTGCGTCTATGGGTTTGGGAGAGCCACAGCAAGGCAGCCTGGAGGTGGTGTGGCTAGGGGGTGGGAACTCGAGAGGAAGGATTCATTATTTCAGGTATATTATCAGCAGTTTTCTGATTACCCCCTTACTAACCCCATTTCACAGTAGACTCATTAGGGAAGCTTTGAAAAATATTGATGCCTAGTCACTACCCTCAGAGATTCTGAATTAATTGGTCTGGGGAAAAATGAAGAACTCATTTATGGGCATATTTTTAAAACTCCCTAAGTGATTCAAATGTGCAACTATGGTTGAGAATCACTCCTTTAAGATGCCAACACTATGCGTTAACTTTAAAAGTTGTCCATGAAGGAAAGAATGGTCTCTATCAGAGGTTACACACTGATGGCCTATAGTTAGAATTTGGACTGTAGATATATTTTGTTTGGCCAGCACAATGTTAAAACAAACAAACAGAAAAACAAAACAAAAAACAAAACAAAACAAAAACAAGCAAGCAAACACACACAAAACCCTGAATTTGAATGCCTTTTAAGGAGGCCTAATACTCAGTAGGCTTTTGTAATTTCTGTTACTTGCGTGATTTTGTAGATATATAGTTATGTAGCTCCTGGTCTGTTGGGACCATTGTACAAACAGCCAGACGTTTTCCTTTCACAATGAAGAAGAATACTGGTGGTGTGGAGGTGGAAGGTGATATGAGGGTAATCAGCAAACTGCAGATAATATACCTGAAATTATGACTCCTTCCTCCCCTGAGTTCCCATTCCCTAACCGTACTAATTACCTGACGGGCTACCCCCAAGGAGGAGGACTTCTCATAGGATGGGTCAATTTTAAGGCTATTGATTGGATCATGGTGCTGGGGGTCATGCCAGGGGAGGAGCAAAGCTCTGCGCCCACAGCAGGGAAATTCTCTCTTTGGACCCTTGGTTGGTACAGTGAGTTGGGTCTTGGCAGGGCCTCTAAAAGTGTTGTACTGCAGGCTACACTAGCAGTACTTGTTGGCAATGAAAAACATTCCCCAAGGTGAAGGGCAAGGACTTTGCCTACATGCAGAAAATCGGATGGTATGGATGGACTCACATGCTTATAGCTTTCCTACCCTCTGCACTATTTCTGAATATGTAGAAAATGCGCTTTCTGAAAAACCACTAACCCCTTGTATCACAAACTTTCAACACAAATAATGGTACTAATTCATTACTAACCCATCATTTCTACCACAGATGTTTGCTTTCATTTTCTTGGGACCAGAGATTCCATCACACATTTTTCTATGTGTTGCCCCCCCCTCCCACACCACTCTCCCCAGATGCAGAGCAAGGCCCATCATAAATGTCAATGAATGGTTCATGGACCAAGTTCATTTTCAGTTCCATTGTTTATATTTACCAGTTGGGCTATAAAATATCGACATTCCCTTGGTGATAGCACATTACCACTCATATTTAAAGCTCAGAAGTAATAATAGTGTGGATTAGCTGTACATTTTCAAACGGCAAAAGCCAGCCCAAGTTTGTGGTCAGGGCTTCTATTTCTGCTTCCTTTTAAGGGTGTTACACGGGTCAGATCAGTTCTTGTCTTAATCCTTTAAAAAGTGTGCACCTGTCCCCAGTGAAAAGGGCACTTGAAGCAGACATACCTTCCAGTTCAAATATGGTGGAAAAGAAATGGCCTGGGTTCCCTTCTGGAGTATCAGGCACCTCATTCTTCCTGAATTCACTTATTTCTGGACCCTCAACTACTGGGAACCAGAATGTACTGTGTTTTGTTTCCTTGTTTGTGTCGAAGACTCTAAAGCACACCAGACTTTTATACCAAAGTCTGTATACCAAGATCTTATTTGGGGTATGATTTCTATAGCTATTTCTGCTCAACCTTCTAGATGACACAGGAGCTCATATTCATCATCCCTCAAATTCACATAATCCACTACCGTACCACCCACTTTGGGGTCCTTTTTAACAGGGACACAAGAAAGAAAAGTAACTTTATTTGAACCCAATAACCACCTCACTACAAGGCAAATGTAAAATTTCTACTAAGTAATCTTATACATTTCAACTGAAATAAACGTGAATGGAAGTCATTCTGGTTTTAATCTTACTCCTTCCCTTGGGATAGTGGGTAATGATGTAGTTCTCTGTTCACAAGCAGCCAAGACAGAGCCATCATTTTACTTTGAATTTTGGCATTTTCATATGTCCATCTGTTCTCGTCGTCATCATTGCAAGAGATTTACTGCCATAAAAATGATGTCATGGACTTTTCTTACTGATGCCGGCATGCCTGCTCCTCACAGGGGTGTTGACATTGAGCCCTTCTTTCTCCCTCCTTATTTTGTATCTATCGTCACTTTTTCAGGCTGCCCTATACTATATATGGACTTCTAGTGTCTCATTTCTCTTGTCCTGTACTTAGTGACAGGCCCAGGGTCATGTTAGACTCCATCCTATCTATTTTTATGCTAAGTCCGTAACCTCATTGGGCACATTTTTATCTCAGGTCACTCTTCCCATGCACTGGTTATTCCAGTTCTTTAGAAGGTCTGACTCTGATAATGGACTCAGTCCTGCTGTCTCAGTCATGAGAAGGTCTTTTGCCCTAACGCCATCGTCCTTGATAAGCAAAAATTAGCTCTCTAGCCGAGCAATGTTTCTTTACCAAAATCTAATCCATAGAACACTAGGTAATGGGGATGTAATATACATAAATTTATATGAAATTTTTTGTAATATCACAACAATGATGGCCTATGTGTCTATACAAAGGGATTTGGGGAGACTTGACTCATTCATTGATTCACTTTTCACCACACACTTAATGAGGATTCTAGGGAACCACTGATACCCTTCCCAGGTCCCTGCAAATCCCCGGTTCTGTGTGCACACACTCCAGCTTTTGAGTGCTTTCCTGCTCACTACTCACACTTTTCCCTTCTTCAAAGCTTTGACCATGACTGCTAAACTTACCTTGTTCATTTAGAGAGTTGATGTGCCTAGGAGTTTATGAGCACAGTACCCTTGCTGGCCTCTGCTACCCAATGACTGCCTGTGATGTAGGAAGGGACATACAAAATACCAGCTTCCTTGTTTCACAAATAAACAAATCAGAGCTGCAATTTATGCTCCATAGGATCCGGCGAAGACTGAGACTTTCTCCTGACAGTTTTGCCATTGTTTGACTTCTTTTCTTCTTGCTTTCCTCCCTTCTTTCTTCATGGTTTCCCCCAGAATACATCCATAAGAAATCATGCATGCTCACGTTTGGTTTAGGGTCTGCTTCTAAGAAAAGCCCATCTAAGACAAGCACCTTCTACGTGCCCCGTGCTGTAATGATTGTGTGCTAGTGGAAGAGACCACAAAATGAAGACATTAACAAAATAAACAGGCTTTAATATGTCATTAGGCATCATAGTTCTCTGATGAAATACATGGTGTGTCAGGCAGGGTCCTGAAAAGAAAAGATGCCATACTCAATTTGGGTAATTTAAGGATAGTTTTGTAAAAGGGTTGTTTATAAAGGTATGGGCAGGATGTCGGCATATCACAAGAAATAGCACAATATCCCAGAACTAGTAATACTCGGGTACCATTACCCTCTCCAGAGAGAGAGAGAAGTCCTCCTGACTGCAGCTGTAACCTTTGGTTAAGGGACAGAACCAGTCCAAGGCAACCATACCAGAAGCCTATGGTATGAGGCAGAGGGGCAGAGTGTGAGTCTGGATGGGTGAACAAGCTTTCAGCCCTATGGCATGTAATTGTCAAAAATTACTAGACTGTAGGAAACCATTTTTATGCACCATCTAACGACAATTCATGGAAAACTGTTTTGTGAGATGTAGTTTGGGAAACACTATAGTGGAGCATTCTTTGAAGATAATGCCCCCTAAGAAACAACATTTCTTTCTATCTATGGAATTTTCCTGTTTCAGATCCCACCACCTCCCCACTGGTTCTGTCCAAGTTAATGAAGTCAGCAGATCTTTCCTGTGCAACAAAAGCATCACATGAGACATGACTACTATAGCTAGCACCCATCACCCTCATCCTGCATCACCGGCCTTCCTCTCCAGGTACCCACCCCATACCCTTTTCAGCTTGTTATTTTCGTCTCCTGATTATAGACCCCCCGCCTTGTCTTTCCTCACTGTGGCCTTTGTTCCCACCTTGACTCTGGTTCTGATTCTCCTCCAGTTATGCTCCCCTGGATGATAATACTTGCTTACCTTCCTCTTACTACACAGCAGAACCCTCTTTTGTGAAACTGCCGCCATACACAGCACCCTGCCCTCCCCACCACTAGGAGGCAGTGTTGCCAGCCCAGGTAGGTAGCAGAACCCAGGCACCCACAAGGAGTCAAAAATCAAAACCCTGCTGCTTCCAAAGCTCCCAGGTCACATAATCAGCTGCTCATCCTAAGGAAGGGCTTTTAACACTTTTGTTCTTTTAACCCTTTCCTACTCACTAGGTATAGGTTACATAGGACTAAAAGGCATACATGTATTCAGAGAGGAGATTGTGTTTTGCAAAGAGGGGAGCAGTTCAGGTGTTTGGAGCCTATTTAATTTATTGCATAAAGCAGTGTTCTAATGAGCTACATTACCTCATTTCTGATTGCACAGCAGATTAGAAAAAAGAGTATGCCAGCAGGGGTGTTACACAAGGGCAGCAAGAGAGTGAAGGAACAGGTAAAAATGGAAGCAAATAAGAACTCAGAAAGCATTGCTAGTGCGGGCAGTTCACATGCAGACCATCAGCTTTGCCGTGGAAAAAACTAGAGAATCATACTCAGTCTCAGCTGCTTCTCAACACTTTGTTGCTCTTACTAGCACAGAGCCGATTTTTACAAGGAAAAATTTTGAGTTTTCCCCAAAATGGTTAATGTTGGTCCTTGTACTCTGTTTAAGAAAGCAGTGAAAAATGTAATGTGCCTTTTAAAAATGTTCACTTTCCTGATCAAATAGTTAACATTTGCTAAGCACAATGAGCGAGGCACTGTGCTAAACAGATTCTTCTTTAATTGTCACAATAACTGCCAGTTAGGAACTATGATTATCCTCATTTTCCAGGAAACAAAAGTCAAGTTGTGAGAAATTAAATCAGGTACCTGCCTGCCACACACTTAGCATGTGGCAGTACGGCTGTGTTTCCCTGAAAATAAGACCTAGCCGGGCAATAAGCTCTAATGCGTCTTTTGGAGCAAAAATTAATATAAGACCTGGTCTAATATAGTGTTAGATAAGATCCGGTCTTATGTTATAGTAAAATAAGATCAGGTCTTGTATTAATTTTTGCTCCAAAAGACGCATTAGAGCTGATTGCCTGGCTAGGTATTATTTTCGGGGAAACATGATAGCACTGGTATCTGGTATGTCTGATCAGAGCCGAAGGCTTTAATCACCATCTTCTATCAAAACCTGACAAATATTTTAGTGGTTCAGGGGGTTCGCCATCAGCTCTCTAAAGCATTCCTTTTATCCACAGACCATGTCTGATAAATGGGGCAATATTGTACTTCTTAAACTGGCTAATTCCAAAAGGATGTTCCAACATAACAGGATAAATAAAACAATAACAGAAGATATTTAATCAAAAAGACATACTCTTCAATCATCCTAAAGGATTGAGAACTGATTCATTCTGCTTTTTAAAAATCTCCAAGGGAGAATAAATCCACAAGCTGTGGTGGAAGTGACTCAATTCTTCAGGTATAGTTTATCTTTGCCAGTCTACTGCCTTCTTCACTGCAGCACCATCTCTGCCATCTCAGAAATGTGGAGGCCTCCTCCTGCCCTCCACAAGAGGGAGCTGGGTTTCCCACGACAGGCCCCAACTACATAGTACCAAGAGATGCGACGATACAGAACATAACCACTAGAGGGAAGCAGTGAGGACCTTATGCTTCATTCTTCCATGAGGTTCAAATTGGTATTTGTTTGTCTCATCATTTGAAAGATGCTTTCATCTAAGAGATATACTTTATCTTGCATGGACGATACCAGCGGATAATGTGCTCTAAATCACAGGGGCACACTTCCACTCAGCATTTCCATTTTATTAGGGCCGGTCTGATATCAGCAAGTAACTTTGTGGGAACCCCCAGGTACAGCTTACCTAGTAGAAAAGGCATTGTCTGTCGCTCAGCCTACTCATAAGCTTTGCCTGAATTTATTAAATTCATTAAAACTTGATCTGTTTCAAGCATGCATGTTGATCACAAACAACTGCAAAATACCTGATTCTTGTCATTCCTTTTCTGAAGGCGTTGGAGGGGTCAAGCCTGGACCAAAGTAGCCCACACATTCCCAAAATGAGTCATCTTTGTTCTGAAGGAAATGTACCACCTAATAGCACCACCTAAGGATTTCTGGAAGATTGCAGAATGCACCATCAGAGTGTGCACTGAAAAAAGCTCTTGGTTATGAACATAATGGCAATAATGATTACTCTGGGATTTATTTTCCAAGTACCCTCTTTTGTACATGTGGCTAAGAACACACTGCTTGAATGGATGCACTTAGGTTGTTATACAAATAGCAGTGGGGGATTAGAGAAGGTTCAAGATGTTCTCTGACATAGAATAATAAACAGCCTTTTTAAATGATGCCAAGAAGTGTATTTGATATGGAGAGATAGTCACAATATATTAAGTTGTCTAAATAGTTTCTAAAATAGTATGAGCCCATTTATGTACTATATACCATGTTTCCCTGAAAATAAGACCTAGCTGGACCATCAGCTCTAATGTGTCTTTTGGAGCAAAAATTATATAAGACCTGGTCTTATTTTACTATAATGTAAAACCAGGTCTATAATATAATATAATATAATATAATATAATATAATATAATATAATATAATATAATATAATATAATATAATATAATATAACATAACATAACATAACATAATATAATATAATATAATATAATATACCTGGTCTTATATTATTTTTTGCTCCAAAAGACGCATTAGAGCTGATGGTCCGGCTAGGTCTTATTTTCAGGGAAACACGGTATTTATATACATACATTGAAAAAAGTCTGAATGATATATTAATTATCTCTGGATGGTAGAATTATAAGTGCCACTTCTTTTTATTTTTTGCTCCTTTTTGCTTATCTGTATTGTCAAATTTTTATCCCCAACTGTGTATTATATGTATAATTTTTTAAAAGTTTACCAGAATATGCACTTGATAGCTTTTGCTTTTAAGGGTTTGTTTAGGTAGAGCTTTCTGATCATTTTACACAGGATGTTCTCATAATCACACACTTTTCACCCATCTGTTCTCACCCTAGATCCGCAGGGCTGAATTAAAATGGGGCAGGTAGAATTGCTGTTTCCGTGTACTGTTCTCTCTTGCTTTCAGAATGCAATGCCATGTCTCCAAACTGTCCCTGCTCAAGAAGCTCTGGTTCCCCACCCCCACCCCAACCATCTTCCCTTTCCACGTTATTCTGCTTCCCAAGTGCTCTTCTTAGACAAGACCATTTTCTCTTCCTTCATCATCCCTTGCACGTGCGGGGTCCCAGGCCTTTGCTCAGTTGATCCCACCACCTGGTCTACCTCTTTCTTCTAGCCGGACCTGCCAAATTCTTGCCCAAGGCCCAGTTCAAATGCCTCTTCACTGGGAACCTTTCCTGAAGCCCCCCAGGCTGTGAGCCCTCCGGTATTTCAGGCAGGAAGTGGTGAAGTGTGCAGTGTGCTTGTGGTTCCCTGCTTTCCCAGGGTGACACTGAGTCCTCATGAACAGTAACCACATCTGCAGACAATCAGCAAACCCTATTCACACCCCACTGGTACAGTGGGAATTTATAAGGTCAAGTGACATTTTGGCTAAAAGTATATACAACAAACAAGAACTCGTCTCTTACCAACATGTGCCATCATAATTCAGAGATTGTTTAGGAGTGAGGATTTCCACAGCACGTCTGAGCATACCTTTCCCTCTAGAATCATTGACATCATTTTCCCAGAAATGGCTCTTGGCTGCTGCCACGACTGCTAGTGTAGGACAGCAGGAAAGATGGTCTGGGCACCATCACATGCAGGGCCAAATGGAGCCGCTCCATTCTACAGGCCCCTGGAGGAAAGGGGCTGACCTCAGGCCGGCACTCCTGCTGTCTGTCCCGGCTGACAGACATGGGGCTCTGCAGGGTAGTTGGAAAATAACGCCTGCTAGGTCCCTGCACCCTCCCCATTCCAGCTGATGTGGCCCTGGGGGCCCTCCCATCCCTGTTTTCTGGCTCCATCCCACAGCCCATCAAGGACATTGCCATTTTCTGCCATTTTCCAAGTTCCTCCTAGCCTACCTTTCCTGGGCCTCCCCTCAGCCAAGCAATGGGGGTCTCCCTGGGATGTAAGCAGCCAGTAAGGGCAGCCACCAGCTCTCCTCTCATGGGTTGGAGGGAGGCTGGTCCCCATTAACCTGGACTCAGCTTCTCATGGTTCCTCAAACACTCCACATGCTTTCCCTTTCTTTCCCACGGTGTACGTGCCATGTACCTGCCTGGAACCCCCTATCTTAATTCCATTCCAACTCCTGTCCATTCTCCAAGGCCAGCTGAGGCCTCTCCTCCCCTCGGGCTCTTCTTGACCATTCCCACCACCAGAGCATCTGACCCCTCATACTGAGAGCACGGGCTCTCACTACCGTTCATTTTCTCTGGGGCTCACTGTGTGGGTAAGCACACGGGCTTTACAGTCAGGCTGTCGGGTCCCAGGCCTGACTTAACTGCTTGCTTGCTGTGTGACTCTGGGCAACTTACTTAATTGCAGCTTCCTCAGTTTTCTTATCTGTAAAATGGGAATAATCATTGTACCTACCTCACAGAGTTATGAGAATTAAATGAACTAGGCCATAGTTCCTGCTAAAAAGTAGACCTTCATAAATGTTTCTTTTTCTCTGGATAGCATGTATTTTTCAATTTAACATATTCTTATTTAACTTTCAGTAGTTTACCTCTTGTCTTCTTAATGACATTATAGGGCCATTAAGTGCTATGCCTGAGCTACCTCTCACAGTGACTTTTTGTAGTCTTTGTAGCACCTAGCCAGTAACCTACACACAGCAGATGCTTAATAATTACTTCCTGCTTGACAAAGAATACAATATGGTGATACTAGTGCCTTGTGGTCTGCGAAATAGATCATATCAAACTGCAAGTCATGGGTTAGTATACCTAACTCTCAAAAGCTTTCTGTTTCAGATAGACTTTACTGCAAAACAAACCACCCTAAAACATGGTGGCTTTAAACAAATGATGAGTCACTATTTCTCATAATTCTGTGGGTCTGGGGAGTTCTGTTGGTCTATAGCATTCATTTGGCGGTTCAGTGAGGCTGGAACGTCAAGATGACCTCACTCATGTCTAGCAGTTGATGCTGGCTGTTGGTTAGGTTTCTTGGTTCTTCTCTATTTGACTTCACATCTTCTTATAGGCTGGAATGGGCTGGTCTCAGGAATCTAAGACTTGCAGGCAAAGCTATATTACTCCCAAAATCTAGGCTCTGGAACTTGTAGTATCACTTTCGTCATATTCCATTGATCAAAGCAAGTCATAAGGCCAGCCCAGATCTAAGATGTGGCGAAATAGGCTCAACCACTTGATGAGAGGAGTGTTAGAGTCATATTGTAAAAGGGATGTGGACACAGGAAGGCCTGATCCATTGGGGGCCATTGTTATGATCATCTACCGTACATCCTTAGAGGTTTCGTAAACTTGTGAGATGACCATCTCCATAACCTTTGTCTACTGTGCTTTATAGTAGAACAAAGGTATTCACAAACGTTTGCTATTTTGATTTCATAATAACCCAAAATTTCTCTGAGGCAGGAGGAAGAGGTATTACCATCTTTGCAACATAAAATATAAAGCTGAATTTATACAGGTTCCCCAGACTCACACAGCCAGTTATTAACAGAATTGCACTAGTATGACAGTTTCCTTCTTTATGAGTTACAAAATATTTGTCATATAAAGTGTGGAGAATAATACAAGACCCACCCATGCAACCACCATCTGGCTTAAAGACTAGAACATTAGCAATTCATTTGCAGCTCCTTGTGCACCAGTTCCCAATTACCCTCCATTTCCACATAATAACCACTCTCTGGGATGACAGCCATCTTGAATTTGGTGTTTATCATTTCCATGCACAGTTTCTACTTTTTCTGAACATATTTTTATTCATAAATTATATCTACCATATTTCATTGTTTCTAAGGCACATTCTTTTTTTTTTCCACATTTTAATAGCTCTGACATCAGGATACTCTCATAATTGGTAATGTCTTACGACAGCTGTCTGCCAGGTGGCGATTGTGCCATAACTGGACTGCCTGTACATCCTCCAACATCAAAAGTGGCAGGAACAAACTGGTAGAAGATTGTGGAGAAAATAGTGAGGCACTCTTTTTACCCTCAGGAACCAAATGGTCGTCAGGAGAGAGTCAGGGAAGTTGTAAATCAGAAATGTTTAGCAGTGTTCCAGAAGCAGGAATCTAAAGGAGGTTAGCTCTACCTAATTGCAAATATAGTTTCAGAGCATAGTGCCAATGACTTTTACTTCTTTGATGGATTCTTTTCAGCAGTGCTGTGTCACCAATTCTTTAGTTGAATAGAGAATGTACTGTGTGGGAAAACACAGACATCGGTGACTTTGAGTGAAACGATTCAGAAGAGCCAGACTAAATGTGGCAAAGTTTGGGGATCACTTTAATTGATTTATTTCACTCATATTTCCCTTTTTCTGCATGCACAAGAGTAATATGTAGTTTAAAAATACTCTATCAAGTATAAAGTATCAATAAGTGACAAGAAAGCATTTTGTCAGAATTTAATTCTCAGCATTTTTTCTGTTTTAATGGTACACAAAATAATGGTGTATCTTATAAATTTTAGGTACAAGGTGTCAAGTTGTACCTATATCTCTGCAAACCATACTTGTTTGCTCAACAGTATGCTTTGAGATTTTTCAATTTTGTAACTCTAGGCCCAGTTCATTCATCTTAACTACTATATAAAATTCCAGTTGGTGGTGGCCGTTGGTTAGGCTTCTTGGTTATATAAAACATGCTATACTTATAACATGTTTTATATAACCACTCTCCTATTGATGGGCATTTAGATTGCTACCATTTCTTTTTATTTCAAAGAACGAAATTATGAACATCTTGCACATACCTTCTTGTGCACAGAATTCCTGCATCACAGGGTACACACATGTTCAACTTTACTAGACATTCCCAATTATTCTCCAAAGTGTTTGTCTAATTTACACTCCCACTAGCAGTGTATGAGAGGCCCCAATGCAATCGCCCCTTATGTGGATTCCCAATATACTCTCCAACTCACTCTCCCTACATTGGCCAAGTGACCATTATAACACATAGCAGATCAAATCACAGATTGGCTTAAAACCATCAGTGGATTTCCATTGTGCTTCCTAATAAGACAACAAGGCTTACCTGGCATTTACTTAGCTCTACAGCCTGTTCTCTTGCTAGTCCTATGTTATACCAGACCCACCTCCAACATTACAAGACAGCAACTTCACAACCCTCTTGGATTCTAGCATGAGACATGCTCCTTCTCTCCTCCCAACCTCTGCATATGCCATTTCCTCTCTCTGGAATGCCGTTTCCATTAAAACCACCCTGCCCCACTCATCACCCAACTTTCCTAACTAATTCATCCTTCATGTCTAAACTTAGCCATCTCTTTCTCCTCAAAGCTTTCTTGGGCACCACCCCCACCACGGCCACCCCTGGAGAAGTGCCTCTCCAAGTATGTCCCATAGCATATTTTACAGGCACCTCCCCCCTCAGAGTATCCTCTCACAGAGCTGAAACGGTATCTTTGCTTGGTTCAATCTCCCACTAGACTTTAAGCTCCCAAAATGGAGGTGGTGGAGAGGCAGTGTCTATCCTGTTCACTGCTATCTTCTCACCTGATAGATAGTTTATATGGTGCTCAATAAATAACTATTTGTTGAATGAATAAGAGCATGAATCAAGTCAGCACTTGAACCCAAATCATTTGACTCCTGGTTCCTTGCATTTTCTACCTCAGGTTTCCATGCCATCCAAGACAATTCTTCCTAAACCTGTAAGTTACTAACAGAGGGCCAGGTGGGCTGCACAAGCCACCATAAGAGGGAAGTACCAGAGAAGTTTAGAATTTGGGTGTCAAATTATAGGAATTTCTTTATGTTCATTGTGACTGGAAGCCACTTAAGTAGGCTCTTGGGTTTAGGCATGTGTGTTTACAGGACAAATCTGTATTGTGTAACAAGGGAGGGAAGGAAGGAGTCAACTGGGGCTGACTCCTTCAGCCCATTGCAGGCACCTGCCATGTACAACTTGGGTAATGGAAGGCACATCTGGAGATGCTGAGGACGCAGTTAGCTGTTCTATAGATAGGACGGAAACAAAAATGAAAAGGTTGAAAGTTGATGTTGAGAGATTAAAAATAGCCTAGGATTATTTTGAAAAAATGTGTTCTAGTTTTTTGCTGTGTTATTCAAGACAAAAAGTGAATTTGACAGATCCTGACAGCCCTTTGTTATGGCTCAAGAAAAAGGCAAAACAATTTTGTTTTTAAAATATCTATACTCTGAGTTTTGGGAAGAATCACAAAATCCTGAATGTAGGAACCCAACAACTTCCTTCTGAGTTAAACACTATAAACTCCTAAATCAGGGGTTATTAAAATCTAGGATGCAGCTGAATAACCAAAAGGGCTTGTGAGAATACAAACTGCTGTGCCCACTCTCAGAGTTTCTGATTCATTAGGGTCTGAGTGAGGCATAGAATTTGTATTTCTACAAAGTTCCTAGAACTATTGACAAGAGTGAAGTACTAATATCTGCTGCAACCTGGATGGACCTCAAACACATGATGCTAAGTGAAAGGAGCCAGACACTAAAAGGTCACATATTGTAGGATTCCATTTATATGAAATGTCCAGAATAGGTAAATCCATGGAGACAGGAAGTAGATTAGTGTTTGCAGGAACTGGGGGAGGGAAAAAGAGGAGTGACTGACTAACCAGCACAGGCTTTTCCTTTTGGAGTGAGGAAAATGTTTTGGAACTAGATAGAGGGGATAGTTACATAACACTGAGAGTGTACTAATTGAGAATGAGCTGTATGTTTTAAAATGGTTCATTTTAAGTTCTGTGAATATTACCTCAATTAAAAATAAGTTCCTAGGTGAAGTTGATACTTCTGGCCAGGGAATGCACTTTGAGAACTAGTGACCTAAGTTATAGTCCCGGAGAGGGCAGAGACTGAAGAAAGGCTGACTGACTTCCAAAGTGAATGGAAGCCTCTATGTAGTCCACTGAGCAGGCCTACAGCTGAGAATTTCAGAATTCTAAAACAGGTTATGTTGAAATCTTCCTTCTCAGTTTGGGCCGAGACCCAACAGCTGGAAGCCACTTCCATGTTCCAAACTGAGGCACTGAGCCACCTAAGCAAAGGAAGAGATTGAAAAGCAGTTTTGCCCTTCTTAGCTGGTCACTCACACCTAGCGCATAAAGAGGGTTTTAGAGGGTGAGGGCAGGTTGCCAAGTGGAGCCAAAACAACTAGGTTTTGTTCTCAGTTCTGCCTCTTATTAGTTGACTGCCTTGACCAATTATTTACTTTTTCTGTGCTTGTTTCCTAATCTGAAAAATGGGAATAAGAATAACCCCCTCATAAGGCTCTTGGGGGAATTAAACAAATTAACTTTTAGTTGTCAATATTATTTCCCACAGTTGCTATGTCACTCTACTCTTGTCCTCACTGATCCAATCCCGTGACTCAAATCCTCCGAGTGATACTCTCCTCACCTAGAGCGGCAATTCTCGACCTTTCTTTCTATAGTTAAACACGAAAGATGGCATTTATGTTTGCCACAACACAACGTGTATTTGTATATCCATGCTGCTTTAGAAGACAAGAAAAGCAAATGGAAATATGGATAAATAGGCTGGTCATCTAGGAGACATATTATCAGAGTATGTATGTACAGCATGCAAATGCTGAACATAGGAAAAAAATGGAAGGACTAAGAGACCCCTAATATTTATGATATAGTTAATATTCATGAGGCTTTAAATTGAACCCATAGATGATGGTCATTTTGGCCCTGTATGTTCTCTGCCCAAGAGACACAAATGAAGACATGGCTTCTCATGAGACTAAGGAGTAAACAACAGCTTTGGCCAAGTGTACTTGCTCCTGTATTTCTTCAAAGGAGCAAATATGTGTCTTTGACTCTAGACGTTGCATCTGCCAATCTCCTTTGCTCAAACATCCACTCTGGTCCATGTACCCATGTCACGGGGGAGGGTAGGATCAGTGGTTGCAGGAGCTAGGGTTTGGAAGAGGGGTGGTGACTGACAACCAAGGAGCATAGGAGAATTTGCAAGAGGGGGTGGAACTGTTGTATATCGTAATTATGGTGATAGTTTCATGACTGTATACATTGGCCAAAATTCACAAAACTCTACACTAAAAAAGATGAATTTTATTGCTTATAAATTATATCTTAATAAAAAATAAATATGATGTCCAAGCCATTCCCTCTCTGCTTCTGTCCAAGAAGGAATAACAGCAGGTTTTTCTCTCCTGAGACAACCAAAAGACAAAATGTATAACACAATGGTTTCCCAGTCAGTGGACATCAGGCAACCAACGATAGTAAGCTCTGCAATTTGGGGTGGAAAATATGTTTATTGTCTTGATTTTGGTGATGGTTTTATGGCTCTGTGTGTGTGTGTGTATACATATACATACATTTATCAAATTGTTCGCTTTTTATATGTGTAATTTATTGTAAATCAATTATACCTCAGTAAAGGTTTTTTGTTTTGTTTTTTAAGTTTCTCAGGTGATTCCAAGTGTATAGCCAGAGTTGAGAACCATCAACCCAAACATATGATCTTATTTGGCCCTGGGATCTAGCATCATGAGATTCTAATAATTTGAATATTGTGTAACGTGGTCAAAGAACATGAAGTATTAAAGTTTATTAGAAGACATACTTTGCTTAACTGGAACACATTTTGGAAAAATAGTTCACACTTGCAGGAATAATATTTTTTGATAGTGATTCTGGTAATAGTGGTTGATAGCTAACTGTGAAGAAAGAGATGCTAGGCCTTACACGAAGAATTTTTAAAGGTTAGTACAAAAGACATCAATAATGACTCCTAGGTAATTTCAAATGTGTATTAAAAGCTTTAAAATTGTTCATAACATTTAACCCAGAATTTAAACTCAGGAAGCAAAAAAATGCATGCAAGATTTGCCCCTGTAGCAATGCTACAATAGCAAAAACATGGGAGTGAACTCAGTGTCCAGAAAAAGGGAAGTAGTAATTGTATGAATTATGGTATGTCAGTAAAAAGAATAGTAGAGGTCCATTTCAAAAATATTATTGAAGAATGTCTAATGACAAGAAATCTGTCAGGATGCTTTTGATTACAAGTAACAGAAAGTTTTAATAGCATAAACAACAAAGTTATCATCTAACAAGGTCATCAGTTTCGGGATGGTTATAAGGTTGGTTAATACATGTACAGAAGCTTAGCAATGGAGTAACAGTCCTGATTCTGATGATCTTTCTTTTATTGGCAAATTCTCTCAGGCTGGCTCCCTCCTTCTTTAGTTTTATAAAATGGCTGCCATGGTTTCAGACATCCAGGCATGAAAAGAGGATGTGTCTTTTCGTAAGTCAGTTTTTTTAATTAAAATTTATTGGGTGAAAATGGTTAGTAAAATTACATAGGTTTCAAGTGTACAATTCTATATTACATCATATATATATCACATTGTGTGTTCACCACCCAGAGTCAGTTTTTCTCCCATGACCATATTTCTTCTTTTTTAAGAGCAACGATAATTTTTCCAGAAGCTTCCTATAGACTTCTCTCATGTCTCTTTGGCCAAAATAATGTCACATGCTTATTCCCAAGCCAATCACTGGCAACACGAGTGGAATGATCATCAATGGCCTAAACCAATTAAGTTCCCTCCCCTCAGGCTGGAGAAGACCCCAGCCTTCCCTCAGGCCCATGGCTGTCCTACATCTGAACAAAAGCAGAAAGGAGAGAAATGGCTGTTAGCTGGGCTAACGTCAAGTAATACAAACAGTGAATGTAATATAATTTCACTTTTCGGAAGTAAAAGTAAATACAGATAGGCCCAGAAAAAGAAATGAAAGGCTATACATTTTAAAATGTAATCTCCAGTTGGTGGGATTACAGAGTGTTTATTTTTCTTATTTCTGCTTTTTCCTTTTTGTTCTCAAATTTCTGTAATGAATATGTAATACATTTGAACCAGAAAGAATACTCAAGAAATGTTATTTTAAAATAGAGCACTTACAGCCCTCACAAGGACTTTTTGAAAAGCAAATAATCAGAATGATTATATTAAGATCAAACCCAAGGCATTCTGGGGAAGTTGGAATCTGTCTGATGCAGCCTGCAAGACACGGGGCCTTTTGCACCCACCTGAATCACTAAAAATTTCACAACTCTACCCCTGTTGCTTGGAAGACCATGCCCAGTCAGTTCTCTTCCCAAAGCAGAAGACTAGGCAATGCAAGCCAGATTCTAAGCCAGTCCTCAGAGCCTGGGATCCAAGAAGGTCCTGTGGACCAGACCAAGGGACAGGGTTACACAGAGACCCTTGGCCCTACCACAAGCAGAAGATGGGGATGGAGGAATGGAAAGGGAAGGAATGAAAACGAAGACAATTAAAGGGCAGTGAGGTCACTCTATGCCCCCAGACCACATGTCCAAATAACCTCATACATAATCACATCCATTTTGTGGCCAAATCAGACTGGACTTCTATCCTAATATATCCTAAGTGTCACCTATAGTCACTTCTCAGCCCATGCCTGGGATTCAAAGGGATGAAGGAGACCAAAAATGGCCAAAGTTGACTAAAACTGAGGGAAGACATTCAACAGCCAAGACATTTCATGACAATCCACATTCAGTCACCAAATCTCTGAGCTTCCCTCAAACCCAGCGAAATCTGGCCTTCTGCATCCAGCCCTGTGTCCTGAGGGAACGAGAGAGGTGGCCCAAGTGGAAAGGACACTAGCTTTAGAGTAACACAGACCTCAGTTCATATCTGACTCCACCAACCAGTTGTGCAAATTGGGCAAGCTACCTCAACTCCCTGTGCCTCAATTTCTTCATCTGTAAAATGGGGATAAGGCTGTTTAAGGCATTAAACGTGCTAGCTCAGCTCTGCATAATCAAGTGAAGAAGCTGGAGAAGTAGTATTTACCTGTGGATGCCCCTTCAACAGCTGCCCAGAAAATCCCTCTGCTGACATGAAAACTAAAACAACCAGTTATTTTACCAGCAAAATGGGTTTAGGAAGAGCAGAGAATTGCAATTCAGAACAAGTAAGCTACTGAGAAAACCGTAGGCAAATCCAACAAGTAAAGGAGAGGATCATTACTTTATAGAGAAAAAGGAAGTTGGGAGGGTTTGTTTTGAACAAAAGTCCATTAGAGGAAAGCAAGTGTTCAGGGTGGTGATGGTTTCTTGTTGGCTGAGCTGCTGGGCAAGGAAGAAAACCTTCCTTCCTCTTGCTGGACTAGTAAAGTAGTATGGACTTCCAAGGTGTGTGTCTTCCTGGTGAGGTCCATAGTTGACAGTTCTTCTTGTTAGGGTCTGTGATTGATGTAGTGGTGCATGAAGGCTCCCCTTTCTGGCCTCCCAACTCCACTTTAAATGAGGTTTTCCTTCATTAGTTTTCACACCTCCCTCTTCCTCACCTTGGACTCTGACCACAGAAATTAAGTGATCTGAAGCCAGGAGTCAAAGGCTGTCAGATTTACTTTTCTGAATTAAGGCAGATCACAGGAGCTTGCTTTTGCCAGAAAAATTAATGGATCTTTGAAAATGATACCCAGCTAACTTCACCTGCTCACAGCCTGACCACCTGATGCTGGGAGAGTGAGCTCTGACTCTGGAGAAAAGGAAATCATGCCTGAGGGGCTGAAGGGGAAAAGTAAGTTTACATCACCCAACCACACATCCATCTGGGAAGGACTGTGTGGGTGACAGGAAGAAAAGGAGCAGAGAAGGAAGGAAGAAAAAGCAACAGGAGGCAGACACTAGAGTGAATCCTCTGTCTGGGAGGAGCTGTGACGTTGACTTACCTTTCCTTTGGAAATGTTGAGCTCTTTGCTGCTCCTTTTTTGGGGGTTTAGCACATCTAGAGGAATGGCTCATGGGAGTTTGAGCTGTGCTGAACAATAAATTCTCTCCAGTGAACATTTCTGAACCATCAGAGTGCTTCCACACAAGACCTTTCGTTCCATACAAGACCTCCTACGCCTGCAATGGACTCTCAGGGGCCTCTCCAGTGGGAAGATTATTCTTGGTTGCTTATCTGGACACAGGATTCTGACTCAGTAACTATTACAGCTGTCCTGTGGGGGGAAAGTGGGGCACGTGAAAATCAGGACACTCAAGGTCATATTTGTTTATCCACATCGCATAGACTGAAATTGGATCTCTTAGAAAGCTCTACAGGCTATTAAAAATGCTCCATATCAAAATTTGGCCAGTATGTCAGAGCCTCTGTACTCTCCCACCCTTTTTTATTTTAAACCTAAAATGTTTTGGCATGTTTTAATATTTTATCTAAGAAAAAGAATGCTTTTGTAAACATGAATGCTCTTTTCCAGGATGTTTTACAAGTTTGCATTTTGATAATAGTGCATTTGAGATTTCAGAGGTCATGTAGCTAGTGAGTTCAAATATTCCACCTACATACAGATGGGGAAACTGAGACTCAGAAAGGTGAAAGGACTTAACCTGGGGGTCACACAAGTAGCTAGTGGTTGATGCAGAACTTGAACCCAGGACTTCTTGTAAATATTTATGGATTTAGGTATGTATTCTTGTCCTAGGAGGTAATAATTGCCTTATATATTTTTATTTCCTTAGATATCCAGGTACTGTCGTTAATTCTTCTCAAACTCACCAGCAGAACGCACTCTCCCTCCAGCACTGTGTTCCACATACATCAGGTTTCCTACCAGTTTAATATTGTTCCTGGTTACATCTCTCCTGGGACCCCTGCCTCTTGCTCCAGGTTTGCCAGTGGCTCATTAGGGCTCTGCCAAGCATCAAACTGGGGATGCCCTTCACAGGGTTCCCTCTATCTTGGGTTGGATTCCCCTGTTTCCTAACCTCATGTATTTTTCTTAGATGAATAACTCGCTCTATTTGGTGGAGTACTTTCCGAGAAAGGGTGCATAAGATGTAAAAAATGTTGTACAAATTGCTGTATTCTACCCTTGTACTTAGTTGATAGTTTGGCTGGGTATAGGCTTTTTCCTTCAGAATTGTGAAGGCCTTCCTCCTTTGACATCTAGCTTTCAGTGTTGCATTTGGGAAATCTGATGCCACTCTGACTACTAATTTGGAAAAAGAAAGGAAATGAAATCATAACATATTACTTGACTCAGCAGGCAAGAATAGTCACATCATTAAAATTTATTTGCTGATTCATTGATTTAATCAGAAATTTACAAATAACTGCCAAAATAGGTGGGACAAGTGAGGAAAAATCAGGGAAGTGTTAAATCTTCATCTTGCTCCTTTGACATCTAGCTTTCAGCATTGCGCTTGGGAAATCTGATGCCACTCTGACGACTAATTTTTTTATGGTACCTATTTCTAAAATGTTTCCTTTATCCCTTTACAAGCAAAGAATATATTGAGCGTATACTATGTGTTAGACATTGTATTTGAAGCTTTATATCCACTTGTCATGTTTAGTCCTTACAAAACAAAACAAAAAAGTAGAAATTATTTTTTCTCAGAATTGACACTCAGAGAGAGTATGTAATTTATACATTTACCTGTCACTGTACATATGCTGTAGTGACAATTCCAAAATCTAACAAAAGTTTCTCCTGTATATTATATGTCTGACATGAGTTGTTGGTGGGCTCTGCTTATCACAGTCACTCAGGGACACTGGTTCTGGAGGTTCTAACTCAATATGTGCTTCTATGATTGGTGCAGCAGGTGAGTGGAATATGGCAAATCTCATTATGCTTCTCACAGTTTCTGCCTGGAAGTCACATGTTCTGTTGGCCAGAGCCTGTCACATGCTACACCTCACTTTTAAAGGCAGTGGTAGTATTTCTGTGAGGGACTGTCTTCTTGACATTTTTCCGAAAATGTATGTTTTTCCATATCCCAAGTCCCAATAAGACTCAGTCAAGAAGTTGGGGAAAAGGGAAAAATTATGATTCTCCTAGAAGAATTAAACCATAAGAATCATCATAGAAATGTTATTGGTTCAAAAGACTCACTCATGTTATGTTGAATGCAAAAGTAGGGAACACTGATATGCAGAATCAAAGGTTAAGTTTGACTTTTCCAGGAACTGGGTCAGGACTACCCCAGAAGCCAAAACTATCTAATCAGTCAGTCTTGCTAGGAGCTGTTGCCATATTGTAAGTATGTGTTCATGGCCCTGTCTGCTGGGTGAGCCATTCTTGCAAATAAAATAAATATCAATAACTTTGTATACATAATATACTTCATTCAAATCCTATGAATGATGTTCAAAGAAATGAATTTTGTAAACAAAAGAAATCCTTGAACTGGCAGTTTCAACACATGCTTCTATTTAGTGCTGTTAACTTGGCTAGGAGATCAGAATGTTACTTGAACACAACCCAGTAACGTTCACTGGTGTTCTACAGTGTTTGAGTATTTCCTCTAGGCTACAGTTTTGTTTTTTGTAAATACTTTAGCTGAAGAAACGCGAACAGCAGATGATGTAAATATTGTGGAATACTCTGATGGGAAATGAGAAACTGAACAAAAATCTGAATTAGCAAAGCCGATACCTATTTCAACATCAAAATCAAAACCAGGGCAAGTAGACAAGAAAGATAAATATTTTAAATTTTCATCATTAAAAAAGGAAATGAGCTTATATAAAGTAATATGCACTCTAATGCTCAACTTGAAGATGCTTTTGGATGTGCTCCTAACAATTGAACAAATATCAAGGCGTTAAAAATGTTGGTTAGGCAATTGATGTTTGATGTGTTCTAAATTTTCATTTTAATAACAAAAAATAGAAAATAGAAATAGAAAAAAATACAAATATTTGTTGTGTTATAGTCCATTTTTATAAAATTTGTATTTGGAATTTTGTTACTCTCCCCTGCTTTTAATATTTTCTATTATTAAATGTCTATATAAGGAAGAGAATATTTTTACATGTTTGAAATATATAATTTTGTCATAAGATGTTGATTCATTAATAATAAGACATTCATTTATTATTATAATCACTTTTTACAGAAAACCTCTGGCAGTATAACCCTAGCACATGAAAATTATTCAGTGTTCATTATTATGGTTGCCCATTATTAAATATATGTAAATAAAGTGTCATGAAAAATTCAAAATCATTTATGATTTCAGAATGCCTGAGAATTCCTAAAAATTCTGATTTCTTATTCCTGAGTCCCAAAGGCTGATGTCTCTCTAGAATTGGGAAACATTACGCAGTGGGAGATAGAACTACCAGGTGCCTGCAATGACTATAGCCAGAAATATTTGGTAAATAGAACTCAGTACCACCCAAATGATAAAGGCAGAATCCAAATAGGTTTCTAATTCTAGAACTAACGTTTGTCATCTGCTTGAAACTTCCTCTATTGTCACTAACTATGTATTGGTATTCATTCATTCATTCATTCATTCATTCATTTATTCATCCATTCAAGCATTCACTGAGCCCCACGTGTGTGGGAATCATACTGGTCTAACATAGAGATGTTCAATAAGTATTTGACCAGGCAGTAAAAGTTACTCTAGCATGAAATAGTGGTCCTGAAGGAATCAGACACAGGATAGTCCACTTTTGATTGGGAGGTAACTCTAGAAAACAGTGGGGCACTTTGGGTCTAGAGTATAGTAGAAGGCTTCTGGTTTCACACCTAGCACTGTAAGTGTACTCATGAGAGGAAGGGAGGAAAAAAGGGGAAAGTGCTGAATTGGAGACTGTGGGCTTCTAAGAGGAAGATGAGAGGTTGCCAAGACCCACAGCATCCTGATTAGAAACACAGACTTTGACATCTGATAGTCCTACAATCAAATCCTAACTTTGTTATTTTAATCAAGTTGCTAAAGTGGTCTGGGTCTCGGTTTTCTCATTTGCAAAATGGGAACAATAATACTTAATGTCAAAGTTCATTATGACAATTAAATATACTAATATTTACTTATAATACATATCAATAATACATATCTTATAATACGTACCTTAGTATAATATTTGGAACATAGTAAATGCTCAATAAGAGACAGCTATTAATCATATTTGGTTATCATTTTGCCTGAGCCTCCATATTCCTGAGAGCTTTCTAATATTCATGAGCAATGTGCCATACAGAATTTCAGAAATATCTTCAATAAATCAAGAGTCACTGCCTAAAGAGACACTATTTAAAATGTAGTTTGACTTTCTGGAGAAAAAAAGCCCAAGCTTTCATATTTCCTTTTCCATTCAGTGATGGGAAAGGTTTTTGTTTTTGTTGTTAGCACGTTTGTCCTGAAACCATGGAAACCACATAGACATAAAAGAATGTTGTTACCGTGGGATTTGGGATGCATATGGTGGTCAGAACGCATAAATAAATATATCTAATATGTTTCCAATATCTTTTCTGTCAAGATACAATAAATGCGGAACGATCCTCCTCAAACCTGTGCGCCCTCTGGTGGCCTGTCTGTTTTCAATGGCTGCAGTTGCCATGATGAGCAAACTTAAAGGAACTATCTCCTGGTTGAGTACAACTCAGGAGGAGGATCCACAGTTTGGGGAGCAGCTTTTGCCAGTCAGACTTCTGGAACTGTCCAGGTCAAAGCTGCTTCCATGATTTCCTAAGGGAAGATTGCTTGGTGTGTGCATATGTTGCGAATGTTTTTACAAGAACACATTTCCTCTATATGTTCCCTTGTGCCTGCCTTGATCTGTCTGGCCAGAAGTGAGGCCAGTAAGTAAGAGGTGGAGTCCCAATGAAAAATATCACTGGTGAAGTGGGCAAACTCTGCGGGGGCCTTGTATGTCACATTAGGTGGTTGAGACTTATCACTTTAACCAAATGATCCTTAAGCAATGGGGAGTTACCAGGGTTTAATGGGAGGGAGAGGACATGATCAGATTTATACTACAGAAAGGTCACTCTGGCTGTAGTGAGAAGAATGGATTGTAGTACTCAAAGTCTTGGAGGCAGGAGGACAGTCAGGAGGCTATTGCAGAGGAGCCGGTAAGAGGTGATGGTAGCCTGGACCAGAAGGTGCCATAGGGTGAGACAGAAGAGAGGGAACTCTTGGAGAAGTTTGGGAGATATCATTGAAATTGGAACTCTGAAGGAGGTACAGCTTTGAGGGAGTGACCCCCTCAAAGGAGTTCAGTTTAGGACATTCATTTAGAGGAACCTGTGGAATCTCCAAGTGGAGATGCCAGTTCATCTACATATCTGACTCAGTCCAAGACTCTTTCTGCTGACGCATAACTGCCTCATCCTGCAGGCATAGCTCAAACTGTGGATGGTGGGGAGAAAGTGCTGTTAGGTCCTTCAGTCATATTGGCCCAAATGGTTTGCCTGGGGTATTCCTTTTGGTATTAGGAGGAATAATGGAGATTGGGTACAAGGAGGAAACCTCAATATTATAATATTACCCTTTCCAAAAAGCATCTGCATATCATAGTGATATTGTAATTGATTCAGGCAAAGGTCAGCAATAGATGATAAAAGCAGTTTGTTTTAAACAATCTACACAATCTAAAAGTAACTCTCCACAGATTATTTGTTACAACAAAGGGGAAAAGTTATTTAGGGTAAAGAAATGTGTGAGACATCACCAATGCCTACTCGTAGATTATTAATTATTAAGAGAGGCTCCCCTAAAGTGGAGGAATCACTTGGATGGATACTACTTTGACCACAGGATCAAAGTTAATATCACCAATAAGAGGACACAATGACAGCCAGTGCCTCCTAATGTCATGTACTGAGAAAGACACAGCATGTGCGTAATATGAATCTCATCCAAAGGACATGCCAAACACAAAGCAAAGAACATGCTAGAAAACCACTGGCTTATACGCATCAAGAATGCCAAAATCATAAAGAACAAAGGTTGAGGAACTATTCTGAGGTAAAAGAGACTAAAGAAACATGACAACTGAGTGTAAATATGGAATAGGGAAAACATGTTATAGAAGACAATATTGGAAAGATTGGCAAAATTTGAATATGATTGTGCTCAGCAATATGCAGTGTTAGATGTCCTGAATTTGATCATCATACTGTGCCTTTGTTCTTAGGAGACACTTGACCATGTGTTTAGGTGGGAAGGGTTATGACATCTGCAACTTACTCCAGATATTGCCTGTCTTAGTCTATGTGGGCTGCTATAACAAAATACCATAGACTGGGTGACTTATACACAACGGAAATTTATTTCTCACAGTTCTAGTGGCTGGAAGTCCAAGATCATTGTGCCATGTTGCAGACTTCTCCTTGTATCTGCACATGGGGGAAGGGTCAAGGGAGCTCTGTGGGGTCTCTTTAATAAGGGCGCTACCCCTAATTGTAAAAGCTCTGCCTTCATGACCTGATCACCTCCCAAAGTTCCCACCTCCTAATACCATCACTTTGGGGGGTAGAATTTCAACATATGAATTTGGGGAGGGAGGACAAAACCATCCAGCCTATAGCAGTTCCTGACGATAATATTAATAAGTATATGTGAGCATGTACAGAGAGAGATAAAGCAAATACGTTAATAATTGGTGAATGTATTTAAGATATATCAATGGTCAACGTATTCTTTTCACAATGTGTCTAGGGGTTATTATTTTTTCAAGATAAAAGCAAAATAAATACATCTATCTAACCCGTACACAAGTAGAGGGGATTTTGAACACTGAAAAATCTAACCAGTGTCTCTGTCTTGAGATCAAATATAACAATATTATCTTTCATAGCCACTAAATTCCATCTTGATGAAATGTCAAAATAGGAAACAGGTGAAGGAGTAATTTCCTGCCCTGCCAAGCTTTTAAGAATGTGCAGTATTTGCTGTCAATTTAGAACCTGCCATGTTTAGAGAGGAATTTGTTTTCTTTTAAATCAAGGTACCTAAATTGAAAGCTCCCAAGGTCCAAAGAGCAGCTGGAATAAGCACTGCTGCCTGCAGGCATTCCTGCCCACCTGCCACGTGTCCGTGGGCGGCCTTGGAAACCAGCCAGGCTGCGTATGCACCGTCTGTTCCTGCTAAGGGTGGGAGTGGGGAGCTGGGGGCCATTTGGATGCTCCTGTTTATGGGGCTGCCCCTGGATCTTTTTCACTGCCCAGGTGAACATGCATAGGAAGTCAGGGAATCAGAGCACTGAAGTGGATCTTGCAAGGCACTGAGTCCAACCCTCCCTGCCTTCCCATCTGTGACTTGAATTTCCTCTAAAATGTCCCAACCAAGGGGTCAGTTAACCTCTGCTTGAATGTAGCCAGTGGCTAAAAGTCCTCAACAGCCCCTCCATTTTTTGAACAGCTTAAATCGTGTGAACATCTTTTCTTTTAAGAACAAGTATCATAACAAATGTCTACTTCCTTTTTCCCAGGAACCTAGTAAACATTTTTTTAATGAAAGCAATGTCAAAATGGGTTAACTAAAATTGGAAACACCTCATACACTTACTCAATAATTAAACATCTTGTATGACCGTCTATTTCAGACCCTTCAGCAAGGCATCTCTGTGTAACATCATTCAGAAATAACAAATTTACATGTGAGGGCCATTCTTTATTGCCTCCTGAGATATGCCCATTGTATGGCTATACTTTTTAGAATAAAACAAAAATACAGTAAAAGTATATGAGCACCTACAGTTTGCATATATATGTGTACAGATAGTGTGTTTGCATGTGCATAGATAGGGATGTGGGAGGATAAATATCTATAGCATTCCTGGAGAATGAGGTTGGGTTAGGGGAAGTGGAGACAGGAGGAAAAGCAAGGCTTTTACTTTCTACCTTATGTGTTTTATTATTGTTCATATATATATATATATATATATATACACACATATATGTATATATACGTATATATATATATATATACACATATATGTATATATACATATATATATATTACAAAGAGCAAGTGCTACTTTTATCATTAAGACATCTCTCTCATAAATTTTAAAAAATAACAAAAAAGAAAAGTCACTTAAATTGAGCCCAAATCTCATTGCCTGAAGTTTCCGTTTTGTAGTGCACTCTGCTCAACTCAGAGTAAGCCTTTTCTCTTTTACATGCAGCAGTGAGTCAGCTATCTGATCTATCTGATGCTACCCCTTAGGGCCCATGCGTTTCTCTTCTCCAAGCTGTATGTTCTCATTTTCTTCAGTTGTCACTCAGTTGACAGGGTATCTAGTCTCCTTGACATACTGTTACCTCCACTGAACTAGAGCATATCAAGTGGGCTCAGAGAAAATTCATTTGGAAGTTCAAATGGCAGTTGGTCATCTGTTGAAAATTAGCAAGTACATGGTTCCCCGTGTTCATGGCACTGAGTTGGCCCAACTTTGTAGGGTCTCAGGTGTTCTATTAAGTGACTGCAGCTGCGACAGACAAAAGCAGATCTGCGGGGGGGCCCCCATTGAGGTCTTATCAGAATACCACCATAAGCTCTCACAGCACTTATAAAACCTGGCTGACTTATCAACACCAACCCAGGAAAAGAACAGCAAGGGTGTAACATGATATCCTAGTTGGGCTTATCCAGAATAAACCTATTTCATAGGCTGAAGATGCTAGTTCCTGTGTTCATTTATCGTTAGAGTGACCAAACCTTCTGTTTGCCCAACTGAGTCTGGGTTTAATGCCAATTTGTCCTTGCATAATTAATAATGCCCCCTTTTACTCTTAACAGTGTTGCAATTTGAATGATGAGATATATGGTCACCCCACTTATTATATAACCAAGAATAATATCTCCTTTACATAAAGAAGTTTTCTTCTGTTTCCTTTTTTTTTTTAAAGATTGGAAGTGATGCAGTCAATGTATGTGGGTTTTAAAATTACCTTTGGATTCAAATTACCCCTGTGTTTTTTTAATCCTTTATTACCAAATATACTTGAACACTGAATGTTTATATTCTGGTTAGTAGCTGATTAATAGTTGCTTAAAAGTTTACTAAAAATATCAGCAAAGTAAATAGTAGCCAGGAAAAAAAAAGAAAAAAAGGAGAAGAAATTCAGTTTGGTATTTAAACTTTTGAACTGATTCTTTTTTTTTTTTTTTTGTCACTCCACCTTTTTTTAAAATTCTCAACCCCTCACCCCCTCCACTTTGGCAACCATCAACTTATTCTCTATATCAATATGTCTGCTTCTATTTTGTTTTATTTATTCATTTGTTTTGATTTTTAGATTCCACATGTAAGTGAAATCATATGGTATTTGTCTTCTCTGTCTACCTTATTTCACTTAGTATAATGCCCTTTAGGTCCATCCATGTGGTCGCAAATGGAAATGTTTCATTATTTTTTATTGCTGAATAATATCCCGTAGTATGATATATATTAGATATATATATATATATATATATATATATATATATATATATATATTCTTTATCCATTCATCTATTGATGGACATCTACATTGCTTCCATATCTTGGCAATTACTAGTAATGCTGCAATGAACATAAGAGTACATGTACCTTTTTGTATTAGTGTTTGTGTTTCTTTGGATAGATACCCAGAAGTGGAATTGCTGGATCATATGGCAGCTCTATTTTGAATTTTTTGAGGAATCTCCATAATGTTTTCTATAATGGCTTCACTAATTTACAATCCCACCAACAATGTACCAGGGTTCCCTTTTCTCCACATCTTCACCAACACTTGTTTGTTGATTTATTCGATGATAGCCCTTCTAACAGGTGTGAGGAGACATCTCATTGTGGTTTTAATTTACATTTTCCTGATGATTAGTGATGTTGAGCATCTTTTCATATGTCTATTGGCCATCTGTATTTCCTTTTTGGAGAAATATCTATTCAGGTCCTCTGCCCATTTTTAAATTGGATTGTTGCTTTTTTGGTGTTAAGTTGTATGAGTTCCCTCTTTATTTTGGATAGTAACTCCTTATCAGATGTATCATTGGTGAATATCCTCTACCCATTCATTAGGTTGTCTTTTGGTTTTGTTAATGGTTTCCTTCATGGTGCAAAGCTCTTTAGTTTGATGGAATCCCATTTGTTGATGTTTTTTTCTTTTGTTTCTCTTGCTTAAGGAAATATGTCCAAAAAATACTGCTAAGAGCAATGTAAAAGAGTTTACTGCCTATGTTTTCTTCTAGGACATTTATGGTTTCAACTCTTACATTTAAGTCTTTAATCCATTTTCAGTTTATTTTTGTACATGGTGTCAGCAAGTGCTTCAATTTCATTTTTTGCATGTATCTGTCCAGTTTTCCCAGCACCATTTATTGAAGAGACTGTCTTTACTCCATTGTATATCCTTGCCTCATTTGTCATAGATTAATTGACCGTATAAGCAAGGATTTATTTCTAAGCTCTCTATTCTATTCCATTGATTTATATATCTGTTTTTTTATGCCAGTACCATACTGTTTTGATTGTTGTAGCTTTGTAGTATAGTTTGATATCAAAGAGCGTGATACCTCTGAATTTGTTCTTTTTCAAAATTTCTTTGGCTATTCAAGGTCTTTTGTGGTTTCTGATAAATTCTTAGGATTAGTTCTAATTTTAAGAAGAATGCCATTAATATTTTAATAGGGATTGCATTGAATCTGTATATTACTTTAGGTAGTAAGAACATGTTAACAATATTAACCCTTCCAATCCATGAGCAAGATATATCCTTCCATTTATTTGTATCTTCTTCAGTTTCTTTCTTCAGTGTTATAGTTTTCAGGGCATAGGCTTTTCACCTCTTCAGTTAAAGCTATTCCCATATATTTTATGTAGAAATTTCCCTAACGTTGGAAAAGAAATTTATCCCTGGCTTCAGCTAAATCCAAAGCATTTCTGAACATTTTAGATCCATAATAGCCAAATTTCAGGGGATGAGAGCTGCTAACATGGTTTTTCCTCTCAAGTTACATAACCATTTTTGAAATGGCAGCAACTTCATACTGAAAGCCAAGAACTACATTCCTTGAGACAATTGATTTCAGCTGTTATCTCAAGTTTAACAGAGTAACCATGGTATATGAGGTGTGATCAAATAATATGGTGAATGTTTAAATTTTAAAAAGTTATTACAGGAAAAGACACATTGCCATTAATCCCTTTCACTTCTAACACACTTGTCCCATCATTCTTGCCATTTTCTGAAGCAGCTCTGGAAGTCTTCTTTTGTGAGTGTCTTTAGTTGTGCTGTCACGGCTGCCATGATGTCCTGAATCATTTTGACTTTGGGGAAGAGCCAGAAGTCACACCGTGCCAGATTCCGTGAATAAGGTAGATGAGGACACATTGTAATGTTTTTATTTGACAGAAATTGCCATATACCAGAAGCGATGTGTGACACGGAGCATTGTCATGATGGAGGATGATTTACGGCACACTTTAAAATACACCTTCTCTCAATGGTAGCTCACATCTGACTGACTGCACCAAACAAGTTGAAACTTGACACTGTTGCTGAGGTTCGACATGCCACTTCCCATATTGAAGATCCCCGCCTTTCCATTGGATCACACTCAGCAGCAGCATTCACCATTTTTGTGATCACAACAGAAAGGCTCCGTGTCACACATCGTTTCTGGTATAGGGCAATTTCTGTCAAATAAAAACATTACAGTGTGTCCTCATCCATCTTACTCACTGGATCTGGCACTGTGCGACTTCTGGCTCTTCCCCAAAGTCAAAATGATTCAGGACATCATGGCAGCCATGACAGTGCAACTAAAGACACTCACAAAAGAGGACTTCCAGAACTGCTTCAGAAAGTGGCAAGAACAATGGGAGGGATAAGTGTGTTCAAAGTGAGGGGGAGTATTTTGAGGAGGCTTAATGGCAATGTGTCTTTTACTGTAATAATTTTTTTTTAATTTAAACATTCGAATAAAAAAAAAATTTAAACATTCACCAATGTATTGTTTGATCACACCTTGTATTTTATCTTTCCCACTTAGCAATATGCTTTCCATTGAAACTCCATCCGCCACCCCTCCCTCCCAGGAAAATATATTCCCCCAGGAATCAGGAGAATTAACAATGGTATAGCCAATGGTATAGCCAAGAGGTGTACATTATGTCAGCACTTACCAAAGATGAGAGCACATAAAATGGTCAAGATTGACTCTGCCACTTATTTGGGCAGGTTTCTTAACCACCCTGTGCCTCGGTTTCCCCATCTGTAAAATGAGGATGATAGTGATTCCCACCTCATACAGCTAACAGGAGGTTTAAATAAGTTATTATTTTAAAACAAGGTATACATCGCTTCTCGGCCTTTTGGCTAAGATCAAGTGTAAAACAAGGTATATAACATGTGCTACCTAAGCTTTTTGTAAACAAAAGTAAGTGAGGTAACTTGACCTTGATTCCATGGTTTTAGACTGGAGTGGTCAGAGAAAAGAACATAAACAAGGAGTGTGTGAGCAGATCGTCATGGCAAATTTGAGAATTAAACTGAGCTTTGTTTAGGAAACAACCAAAGAGTAGAGTTTTATCAGCTGAAGCATCTCACCCATTGCAAACACAGAGGAAATTGTCCTTTCATAGATTAGTGCTCTGAACACCTGCTTGCCTGCCCGTTCCTCCTTGTCAATAAAGGCTAAAATGGATGAATTTCATTAGCACCAGGAAGACATGAATAAATTAAATGGTTGCTACACTGAATCCTGTTCAAAGATACAGTGACTAAGGGGTAACCCCTGCCATTCCTAGTTATTGTCATTCCTTCATTTACATGAAACTCAATGAATTTATTTGGAGCACATAATTGGAGTACATTTTTCTATGATTTTCTCCTATCACATATCATCAATGTTTGTCACAAAGCAGGTTGGGTGTTTCAAGGAGCCAGAGTTCTCACAATACTGAACATATCAACAACATATAGATTATGGTTGGACCAGGTCTTTTCTAATTATGAGCCTTCCCACATTCTCTTTAGCTTTCCCTCACTTTGGCTGGTATCTCCTTCCTAGGCAGTATAAGCCAGGCATTGCCGAAACCTTCCTCTTCAAAACCGCCTTTCCCATGATCTGTAGTTAATTTACTCCCCTTTCTTATCATGTTTTTTTCATGT
This sequence comes from Rhinolophus sinicus, assembly GCF_036562045.2. Classification (NCBI taxonomy): domain Eukaryota; kingdom Metazoa; phylum Chordata; class Mammalia; order Chiroptera; family Rhinolophidae; genus Rhinolophus; species Rhinolophus sinicus. Next base: position 141,363,000 of record NC_133754.1, read on the forward strand.
AAAATTTGCTAATACTGCAGATTTTCCCACAGTCTTGTGGCTGTTTGGTGAGGTTTCAAGGGTATTCTGAGTCAATTTCATTAATCAAACTCTCAGAGTGAAGAGTCGATCTTGTTTCCCTTTTTTAGATACTGAGGGGACATCTCCCAATGTACTGCTTAGGGCTGACTATAGATTTCGCTTGTTTGAAAAAATGCACACACACGGTACTTTTGTGAAGGAAAAATAAAAACAAGAAGAAAAAATACTTTTTCCCTGAATTTACAGCCAGACTCTTGATTTCCATTCCAGGCTGTCATGACCACAAGAAAATGAGGAATATCCTTCTATAAAATGTTTCCCCTTGTGATTTCTTTCAGATACTTCAAAACAGTCATAAGTTTTAGGTCTTTGTTTGACCAAAGTCTGATTCAGGTAGTATATTTTCTCTGGGCCTCAGGGTGGGGTGGTATAGGGGGAACAAATAACATTAGAAATCTATTCTAACTAGGGTTGCCAGATTTAACAAATGATACTTGAATTTCAGTTAAAAACAAATACAAGTTTAGTATAAGTCTGTCCCATTCAAATGGGCAGTATCTGCAATATATGGCATATACTTATATCAACAAGTTATTTCTTGTTTATCTGAAACTCAAATTTGACTGAATGTCCTGTATTTTTTTTTTTTTTTTTTTTTTTGGCTACTCTAATTCCAATTCATAAGGTTGAAGCCACTTTCAGTAGCCCCCATAAGCATATATGGAGAGAGAACTCTCTTTCTCCCCTTACCCCCTTTCTCATTAGTAAAGGGTATAGAAGGGGAAGAGGATATTTCTGGAGGAACTGATTTCTGATATGTAAAGCCTGAGTCTTGCGCGTTCCCCAGGGATAGAGAGGCGTCTGTTAGATCTCCATGGTCTTCCCGCTGACTGTCATGTCAGCATCTGGTGGTGGGGACCAAGGAGGGGGAAGCTGAAGAAAACCTTTCTCTCCCGCGTGCTGTTAGAAGAGGTTTGAGGTTTTAGAGCTAAAATATTGTATATTGAGAGAAAGTGAAACTATCAAACAGGATATAAAATAATTTATCTGGTAAATTCGAATTATGTATTTATTATTCTTAAATGGAAATGACTTTGGAGACAATCTCCTCTTCTCCTATCATCTTATAGATGAGACGGCAGAGACTCAAAGCAGTTTCCTTTTTGGAATGAGATGGAAGGCGTGTGTGTGTGTGTGTGTGTGTGTGTGTGTGTGCACATGGGTGTAGTGGTAGTAGGACGAGGGGGACTAAGGAAGAGAGGAAGAACAGGGGGTGAAGGAGGGAAACAAGAGGGGGAAGAAGACAAAAGCAGAGGCAAAAGGACCTGAAGTCCAAAGACCTTTCCACTACCCCTCTCCTGCCACAAGAGTGTGTGTTTCTATAACATTTTTATCCTATAACTTTTTAAAAGTTACATAACAAACACACATTCCTTGGAGAAATTTCAGAAATACATATCACCGTAAAGAAAACTCTTCCATAAATCCAACACACAGATGTTGCTACCGTTACCATTTTGGTGCATGGAGAGAGCATAATGGTATGGGTGGCCCAACCTTCATTCTGCCTTCTTCAGAGGGCCACATCCACATTTTATTCTGGGGAGAGCTCCTCCATTCATAAAATATCATTTCTAGTGGGGCTGCCAATCCAGACGTCACAGCCTCTACTGACAAAGCAGTAGGCAGGTGACCAAGGTGAGATTTCAGCCTCCAGATAAGTGAGCCTCAGGGACTGAAAACTCGAGTTCCTTCTTTCTGTGAGGTGAACCCTGAGGAGATCACCCGTTAGTTCTCATCCCTCAGACACCTGGAGCATCCCTGGCTTCTGGGCCTTTTGAGCACAAATTATGCTGCTTTTCCTTCAATTCTATTATGGTAAATTTATTACCTTGATGGTCCCAATTGGTGACCTTCACATCAATACACATTAGAAGAAATGGAGGCCAAGAAGACATGGAGTCTATCTCCACATCCCTTGGATCTTGATTGCCTTATGACTTGCGTTAGCCAATGGAATACAGGGGAAGTGTGGGTGTGCCAGCTCAGGAGCTAGGCTTCAAGAGACGCTGTGTGTTTCTACTCTCTCTCCTGAATCCTTGACTCCATTATAAGAATCCTTGACTCCATTATAAAAACAAGACTGACCCAGGCTGCTGGAGTATGAGAAACCATTTGGAGGAGAGCCCAGGGGACTCAGCCATCTTGCAGAAGCTGAACCTTCTAGTAGCCACACAGCCAACCTCAGATACATGGGGAAGACCACCCTACATTATTGAGCTAAATAAATTGATTTTTTTAGGCCCCTAGGTTTGGGGTGGTTTGTTGTGCAGCAAAAGCTAAGTGATACTTCTCTGAAATTCCACATCCTTCCAATAAATTCCATTTCTTGTGAGCCAGAGTGAATTTCTGTGGCCGAAAAAAGAACTCTAATTGACACTTTCCATTCTTTTAGCAGAATATAATCAAACTACACATCTTCTCTTATAATCTACCTTATTTCACTTAGCAACTGATTTTGAGCATCTTTCCCTAACAATAAATTGGGCACAGAAAAGAATGAAAATCTACCAAATGTCACACCTGAGCCTCTAACCAAATCAGTTTCCATCCCGACATTGTGGCCATTGGCAAATTGCCATTGTTAGGCAGGCCTAGTATTATCCGGTCTTTTCAGCAGGAAGTGCCTTTAACCAGTTTCTCAGTGACTTATTGGACAGTGTAACGATTTTTCACAGCTTGATCACAAAGAGAAGGACATAGTCATGCCTCAGAGGGGCTTGAAAACATTAACATTTCCAGTCCATGTTTACCTCTTTGGGAAAAGAAAGCAGTAATTTCATTCAAAATGTTCTGTTCTTTTCAAATGTATAAAACATGTGGATGGAGAAGACAGAAACAGAGACAGATATTCCCTATCATGACTTTATTTTCTGAACAGAAATTGAGTGATTGAAGCTCTCCAGTCCTTTTCTTTCTGGTCATCCTATTTCCATCATCTTCCCGCACCCACCACCACCACCAAAAGTAGCTTTAACTTGAGATATTATTTATTGGGAAGAGTAGGACAAGGGGAGGGTGCAATGCTTGCCTAATAATCCTAGGTTTTATGCTAATGGAAATATGTCTGCATTTTCCAAGAAAAATAAGTGTTGGTCAAAATGGATCCCCTGCAACTCTGCAAATAGTCTATTAGAGGGAATTTTCTGAATGCATTATCTACTTTGGTCCTTTCTAACAAGGTGCACAACTGGAAGTTTATTCTAACCTTGATTGCTTTTCCTTTGAATTTGATATATATATTTTTTTGCCTATAATAATAACGCTACCACTTAGAATATTCCTATGGCATTTATCTCATTTAATCCTCATTAAAACTCCATGCGGTAAATATGGTTATCCACCTAAGGTTTAGGCAAGGCAAGTAAATGATGCAAAGTAATAAGTATCAGATCTCAGATTTCAACCCCTGTTTGTCAGACTCCTGAGTCAGAGTGCTTTAACTTGATGTTATAGTGCCTCAATCATCACAGAGCTTGAAACAAAGACATTTAAAATAAATCACATTCAATTGTCAAAGTATAGGTTACCTATTGTGATGCCTTTTCTAAAAGTGAGAAGCAACAAACAGACTTAAAGAATTTCCTTCCAATCCTAAAGAGGGTATGATGTTGAAACAATACCTGACTTTCACTGTCTCTTTCCATGCTAAGCAACTTCCCAAGATTTCCTCACAGGCCTGAGCAGGTAGGAGAACACACCGTGTCTCCCTGAAGGAAGCCTCAAGGGACCTGACTACAGAATCTCATTTGGGAACTTGAGAAACATTCACAATCTTGCTGCAAGCAATTGGGTAGGTACTCGATGATGAGACAGAATACATGATAGGTGGAATAAGCTATCTAATTTTTGAAGTGGATTTTATCTTAAAGGTAAATACTTATGGAAAATACAAGTGCATCTACGTGAAAAACCAAGGCTAAGAATTACAGCACACTCTGTAGATGAGTACTATATAAAAGAACTTTCTGTGATTATGCAATGTATTATTTCTGGCTGGGGATAGCCACTGACATTGTGTGACTATTGAACACTTGAAATGTGGCTAGTCCAATGGGGGGTACAAAATTCTTAACTTTATTAATCTTAATTAGTTAATTTTAGTTGGCCAAAATTTAAGTTTAAATGGCCACCTGGGGCCAGGGGCTACCAGATGGGACAGTACAGCTGTGGATGTTCATAGACATGTGGTATATGAGATAGATGAGGGTGTTTAGGGAAGGTCAAGGTATATACTGAGCAGTTTTTGAAGTAGGGGAGAGAGGAATGAAACTGCAATTGGATTGAAAAAAAGGAGGAAAGGGGGAAAACAAAAACTTTGTTCTAGTAGAACACCAGGAGTTACAGATTCAAATGCCTACTGGAAGGTAACGTGAAAGTAATGTAAGCAAGGGGAATCGGTTGGGGTAAGAGAGAATAAGGTGTGGTGGGCACCATGGAGAATTAGAGACCCTACCCCCATCTAAAGTGGCAGTCCCACCAGTTATTGCCCTATAGAAAGACAAGCCCAATGTTGACGATCTTATTTTTGAGAGAAGTCAGAAATTCAGATTTTTATGTCAAGTCATCTCGTTGTAAATGTTGGCAACTGTATCAGTCCATGTTGGCTAACAGTTTGTAATGGACACTACTTGTGTCCACTCAGCACTCGCCTCTGCATCCAGGCTGCCTCCTGTGAATGCCGTCAACTTTCTGCCTGAAGACACTGCACACACTTGGCTTTCATGTAGGGCCGTCTGGGAATTGAAGAGGCAGTGCTCTCAGAAGCAGCTCTTTACCAACGACAGACCCTGAGGGAGTACATAAATACCCAGTCTCACTTTTCTGTTGGGCTCTGAGGTAGCTTACATTGTCTCCCAGAGTTCCCCTGTGAGACTGAGCTCCAGCTGCCCACAGCAAAAACTGGCAGAGAACGTACCATTCATTGGTTTCCATTCCCTCTCTAGCTCACTTCCCCACTCGCCTACCAATAGTTCCAGGGATTAGCTTCAAAGAAACTACTTGCACCCAAATCTGTATCTCAGAATCTCCTTTTGGAGGGACCTAAATAAACAAAGACACAGTAGTCACGAATTCAAAGTCTCAGTGATGAACTCCGCTAAGTTTTCATTCCCATCATTTGGGTCATTTCAGAGACTCTGTCTGATTATTCAGGGACCTTGGCTCCCTTTCCCATGTGGCTCTGCGTCTTCTGTGATATTTTCCTTCTCTGCATTCAGCTGCAGACGGAGAAAGAGAGAGAGCCAGGAGCACTGGGAGAAGGCCTTTCATTGACAAGGCCTAGAAGCAGCGACAGCACTTTCGCCCACTTTCCATTGGCAGAACTCAGCCACGGGGTCCCTCCTACATGCTAGGGAAGCTGGGAAATGTAGTGTCGTGCTGTGCTCGTTACAAAAAAAGATAGCGGTCCCTGCCACTACAACGTATTTAGATATTGTAATACACTGTTTCCAGGCCAAAGAAACCATACATTTGGACCAGGGTCAGCTTGCGGGTAATCAGTTTGGAAATTCTTACCTCCACATTCCCTAAAATTGAGAAAATTTACTAGCAAGTCACCCAACAAGTTCTTATGCAGACATCAGTGTGGCACATTTACCCAATTGTGTGGTAAGCATACAGAAATCAAATCAGTTCTTCTTTATGGACTAATGTTGTACTGTCAGGGAGAAAATTATAATTTCATTTCTGGTCATTTTTACACAAACAGTGGCTCCCAACATAATAGCTTTCTTCCTGCATTCTCTGTGACGGGATTGCCTATCTGTAAATAAAAGATCATGTAAAGATAGTCCTATTTCCCCTTCATCTTCAACCACTTTCCCCCTTGCTCTCAACACTCCAGTCATGAGATTTGTTTCTCAAACTCGCCAAACTTTTACCACCTCCATCCAGGTCTTTGCAGAAGCTGTTCCCTATTCTACAATGTGTTCCCTCTCTCAACTCTTCTCCTTTCCTCATTGTGTACCTAGCCAACCCCTGTGTGTCAATCAAGTTTCAGTATAAAACTTCTTTCCTCAGAGAAGCTTTCACTGATCACCCCTAATCAAGTCACTTGTCTCTGCCCACTGTTATTCTCAATTAGTCTGTCTGTGACGATTTGAAATCCTCCTTGTATATTTCATATATGTCTCCTCTGAGACCGCTCACTTCAGCACCTTACGAATTATAGTTGACGTTCAATATTATTCAGCCTCAGCTTCAGGTGTACAGTGCAGATGTCAGGCATCTACGTTATCCATGAAGTGGTCTCCCTAGTAAGACAAGTATAACTTTTACAGTTAAAATAACATATCCAAATTTGCTTTGAAAAGTTTAGTTAAACTTTATGGGGATTTAAGATAGAATAGTATTTGTGTAATGAATGCTATCTGACGCAACAAAGTAAAATAAATTCTTTCTTTATCCCAGAAATCCAAGAACTTAATCTGTTCTAAAACTAGCCTAGATAAAACTCAGTGTGATTATTTAGGTCAATAGGAGTGGAGGGATGAAAGCTCTTTGAAAAAGTCAGAGAGGCATAATTACAATGTAAAGGGTTATTCCCTAAAAGCAAAATTGGCCTAAATAATCTACCAAGTTGCTGAGGGGGAAAAAAAGTAAGAGTTCACCTCGATTCTTCCCTTCTCCTTACCCTGCACGTTCCAATCTATCTGCCACGGCTCTGTGTTAAACTCCCAAATGTCTCCCCCGGAGACAGTGAGTGGCCTGTATGGAAATAATGGAAGGGTGTTACTTTAAAACATTGTGGCGTTTCCTAGCAAGACTGTTTTGTTCTTCATGCCTGTGCTGCATTTTGTCTTCATTGGTTATAAAGTGGCCCGTTCGGGATTCAGGGATGTAACACAGAGATCAGGAGTGAGATAGTCAGACCATTGGTTTCCAGGTCAAAACACTTGCCAGCTGTGATACTGGACAAGTCACTTAGTTGGGTCTCAGCCCTGATTCCTTACAGGTAAAGGTGGAATATTTGTATATCCCTCATAAAGTGGTGATAGCCATGAATGAATATTGCAACTTATGGACACATTGAAAAAAGAAAGAAAAATAAAAGGATGCCTTATCTTGAAGCCACTACCAACTAGTTATATATTTAGGTTCCTTAAACTCTCTGGGGCTCACCTATTTTTTTCTGAAAAATCAAATGAAGAGGTGGACCACAGGGCTTCTATTGTGCTTTAGCTTCGACATGCTACAGTTTATGGTAAGTGATAGCAGATCTGAAGGTTCCACTTTTGCCCAAGACCGTGTCACTCCAAGCTGCCAAATGCTTAACAAAGCTGTCTATCTCAGAATACACCTATTTGTTTAGTTAGAAATGTGATTTTTAGATTTTCGTTCGCATTTCGGAGGGATTTGTTGCCAACTGGTGAGATTTGAAAGTATTTTCCCGGTAGGAGCAGATTCGGAAGTCTGGCCTGCTAAGACTCTTTTGGAAGCTGAAACTAATTAAAATATTTATTTTAGCGCCTGTAGCTGAGATGCAGCAGGGGAGAGAGTCCAGCATTCATTTTTATGAGGGTGTAATTATATCCACTAACCTCTCCTGCGCCTGTTCAGCATCTGCCCCAGGGCCACCCCACCTGCTCAAACACCTGCCCAGGGTGTGATTTTGGGAGAAGAGTATTTAATGCCTGACCTAAGGGCATCCAGGGTTCCCCACCCAAGAACAAAAGAAACTTGTTCCACCTTTCATTACCTATAAACTCTCCTCTGAGTGAAGTACTTTCCTAGTTTCTCTTTCAATGAGCTATGTAAAGCTATGCAAAAGAGAGAAAAAGAGGAGCAAGGGAGAAGCTACTGGTAATCTAGTGTCATCGTTTGCATGTGATATCACAGCAGTTGAGGAAGACACAAAAATGTGTTGAAGATTCTTTCACACTTCCTGCGAGCCTGCACAATCCTTGAAGTATAAAGTCACAATACAAGACAAAGCTAATGTGAACTTTCACTGTTCTTGAATGAACTTTAACTGAAAACAAGTGCATCGGGGGTGAGGCTGGTGGAAGACGAGGAACTATGAAGACTCACTATGTCCCACATGGACGCAATGCTTCAGTTTATCACGTTACTCCTCCCTCCTCGCCACCATAGGTGTTTCTTTTACAAATGAGGAAACTGGGACTCCAAGAAGTTCAGTGGTTTCAGAAATAGCTATTAGTGGACTAAGGGCATAGATTTGGAGGTCACATGGACCTCCAAGGTTAGAGTCCTGACTCTGCTCATCACCAGAGGTATGACTTTGGACAGTTACCTAATTCCTCAGAATACTTCATTACTTTCATCTATTAAAAGAGGGGTGACAATAGTGAATGAACTACCTTGTTACAATAATGCAGTGAGTTAACACCTATAAAATGCCTGGCACATCATGTGTTATTGGAGGCGTGATGAATCCTCAAAGACAACACATAGCTGGGGTGGGGTGGGGTGGGGGTGGCAGAGCCAAGAGGCCAAGTTGGGTTGTTTTATTCTCCTCATTAAGCTTCTGGGCATTCAGTTTTCAAAAACAAAATTCAGAGAAAATCATCAGAAGTAGAAGAGGATGGACAAGGAGAATGGGAGAACTGTAAAGAAAGAGACCAGTCCTCCTGCTTCTGGAACATACCCTGTATGGGTCCTTTGACTCCCATCCCAAGGTTTAGAAAAAAAATCTGCGTGGTGAACTAAGAGGTATTTGGTTTTTATCAAGAGAAGAGATGGGGTAAGTCTTCAAGAATTCCAAGCCTTGATGGCGAAGAGAAATTACGATGTACATGTTATATTGTTACACTGTGTCAAATCCCATTTTCTTCTGCTTCTCACACCCTTTACCCCTCTCTCTTCTTCTCCACCTCTTGACATGGGCCTCATTCTTCCACAGACAGTTCAAACCTACCACTTCTACGTGAGTCTGGTGTCCCATTGCTCTGGTTACTGAAATGTTTATTTTTAGTTTAACATTTAGTTGATTTCTCTGTGTCATATGGACTGATCTCCCGCAAATAGATTTTGTGCTTTCTTTGTCTACCCCATAGGGTTTGATACTAAGCTATAAACCTCGGAGGCTCTAAATAGAGATGTGCTTTGTATAAATTCTTGTCGAGAAACGGACTAATTGCAGCATTTGTGAAACACCTACTTGGTAGTGAGGACTGAACTGTGAACTTGGTGCAGGATTTTAAGACTTGGTCCCCACCTCCAAAGTACTTTCATGCCTGAGCAGAAGGAACCCTCAGCATTTTATAACTGGGAGACATTGTGGCAGAGAGGTTAGCAACATGGGTTCTAGAATTATTGAATTTCCCTTGCTTTTCTTCACAGTCAAATGCACACAATTTGTAGTGCCTACTTGAGGGGGTCTTCTTTGTAGGGTTTAAATGAGATAGCGCAAGTCAACCTCCGTGCAGAGCCTGGCATATAGAAAGAGCTCAAAATGAGCTGTGGGTAGGTTCACAAATGAGGAAAGCAGTTGTTCAAATGCCAGGGTGGGACAACAAACATCGTGCCCCGAAGAGGCTCCTCTGGACACGTTCCAGGTACAGCCTGAGCTGCTGTTAAATTTCTTTTAAGGCATTTTGTGCTAAGTATGTAGCTCACAGTAAGAGTAACACTTCTGCCCATGCCAGCTTCTATGCAGTGGCACGGGGGAGAGGGGGAAAAGAGCTGAAAAATTAGAAGGCGCTTTCTTTGTGGCCTAGAAAGTCCCAGAGGGAGGTGACTTTGGAACTGAAATCTCTTTGTTGTCCCCTCCTACCTGGATCACAGGGTGGATCAATTGGAGACATCAAGTGCTAGAGTTCCAGGTAGTAGACCTGGAGGGGTTTTGTTGCTGTGTATTCCGTCATGAGGGGAGTGGAGGGCTGAGCAGGCTGAGCGGCAGTAGAACTGTGTTTTATTCATATGTTTGCCAGCAGAGGCCCCATTTCAACACAGGCCACATTTCCTTTTCCTGAGACTGCTCTGAGGAAAACAGGCAGGCAGATTTGATATTACTGAGCTGGAATCATCTGGCCTTCGAGGCATCACGTGGAACCACAGCCCGGCTGTGCGAGCAGTTGTATCTAACATTGGCACAGAGAAGCGGGGAAATCAGCCCTTTAGAAAATGACTTTGATCCCCATTCATGTGCTTTCCGAAGGGGGCTCCAGGAGTCCTTTGAATAGGTATCTACTTGGTTCCTGGTGGTTGCAGGTCCTGTTGGAAGCATCTGCAACTAAAAATGAAACTCCCCCAGGAATTGCCCTTAACATTAGGGTGCCACAAATAGCAAAAAGGGGGTTCTGGTTCACAGACTCCTGTTCCAAATTTAACCCGTGATTTTGCTGAACTTGGTGGGAGGAGTGGGGCACCTGTGAGGAAGGTCTCAGGGTGACCCTATTAATATGCAGCCTGCACTTGGGGAAGTCACAGTGCTAAGATGCACTTGGTTGAACTATGGTTTTGAATGTGATCATGCTCTTCGCCTGAATGAAGATAAAAGAGAACCACTGCTATTACAGGTTCAACAGGAGCATGGGTTGAAATGCACGGAGGAAGCTCTGTAGGCAAAACAGTGACAGGCTGGAACTCTTTTAGGATGGTGATAAGGTAGACATCCTAATCACAAAAACAATTACACAGAGAGCGTTTCCTGCGTCCTTTCTCTGTGCGCTGTGCTTAAGACCATACGTGCATTATCTCAGTGTTGTGGCTGCCACTCTGTAAGGCAGGGAATATGGTATTCCTTGGGATGCCCGAGGCACTTCGGCGTCAAGGGCCTGCCGAGAGTCATGCAGCCGGAACGGGGAGAGTCGGGACTTGAACACAAATTGTCCTGATTCCAAAGTCCTTTCTCTTTCCATCTAGCTGCCACTGTTAGTCCCTCATACAGACTTCATTGACACCAACACATATTGAACACCTCTTGGGTGTAGGGCAGTCCACAAAATCCCCAGAGGGCGCAGAAAGAAGTATAATACCAACTGTGCCTGCACAAGAGTTCTGAAAAAACAATGAACTTCTCATGTGGTTATCAACTGGATAAGAATAAGGGCCATCTCCCAAAGAAAATAGTCACCCTTCCTAAGGTGGAGACCATATCAGCTTCCTATCCAGAGGGCTTTGCTCAAAAGCCATACCTAGTTGGCCCTGGGCATTCAGCTCCTGAGCTGAAGAAAAGGCCAGGGTGTCAGGAAACAAAGCAGGTCTTGGCACCGCGGGTCCTGAATTATGGTCCCAGCCCTACCCCAAGCTAGCTCAGTGCCCTCGGCAAGTTACCTCACCTCTTTGGGACTCAATTTCCTAGTTTATAGAAACGTTTTTATAATACAAATTAAAATGTAATGTATTCCCTGGCCTACCACACAAGGTTCAGTATAGACCCAATGAAGTAATTATATAAACATGCTATAAAACACTTTAAGAAATGTCTTTATTGAGCTTAATTCCTTGGAAGAGTGCTGCAGAAAATCAGGGAGGGAATATCACTGAGGGCTGCAGGCTCGGGGATGATCTCATAGATGGAGAGGACAAAGGAAACTGGAGAGTCTTCTGGATTCTAGAAGTTTTCAACTGAGTCAGTTTTCATTTTATGGTGGATTATAATCACGTTTGAAAGCCAGGAGGCTGATGGGGCCCAAATTTCTCCCCTGTTCTGGATTTAGTGAGAGTAGCCTTGTTCAATGAAAGTAGCTTTGATGTGAGTTTTGCTGGCTTCTTTCTCCGCATGGCTCTCTACACCGAAGGACTGACATTTCCTGGGGGCTGGGTATTACAACCATGAAGATCCGGGGTCTTGAATGGACTTCTTACTACGACAATTTTTTTTCACCACTCTAAACCTGTTTCCTCAGTAGGAAAAAAAAAAGGGTGGGGGGTAGGGGTGAAGAAAGATGATAATTGTATCAACCTTGTGAGGTTCTTGTAAATATTTAAATAAGGTAATTCCTGTATGGTGCTTAGCCCAGTAGCTGGGAAATAAATGTAGGCTATGAATATTATTCTTATTATTATTAGATTTATAATTACAACGACTACCTAGTTTCAGGTCTTCTACCAACCTCATGGCCTGATACACTTTCAGTGAAATACAGTGATACAGTTTTCAGTGAAAGTTCAATATCCTGGAAAGAGATTTTAGAGCCTTGGGAAAGGTTTGTGAAATTAATTGAACCAAAAGTCACTAAAAAATTATAAGGCAAGAAAGCCGAAGTATCACCTTCCCTGGATCCAGTTTTAACCCAATAATCTGAACTGAAAAACATAAATCAAGGCAGAGATAATCTGCCTCACAAGATTATGAATAAGTTACATTGAAGGAATTTTATACTCTATGGCCCCTTACTTGAGAGTATTAGAGCCAAAAAAAATTGTGTGTGAGGCAATCACTGTCATTTGCTATTAATTGCCTTAAATTTCTAAACTTGAGTAATCCCAAAGTCAATCCCCAGAATCCCCCAACAAAAGCACACTGAGTAATTACAAGCCTTCTAAAGTTTCCTGGTTCAACCTCCAGGCCATGAATTTCTTTCAACAAAGAAGCTGAAGTGAAAGAAGAAGGAACTTTAACAAAAATGTCTGTGTTATCGCAAATGATCTTCAGGCTTTATAGGTTTGGGGGAAGTTTTCTTTTCGTGTTTCACGGAAGGAGGGAAGAAGGGAGGTTAAAAAGCATTTCTTAGATTTTCAGAGCACTGATGGAGAATCCCACCCTAGAGACTTCCTTTCTCTCTAGAAAAACAAAACAGTGTTCCTGCTGTTTCCCAGGAAAATCCAGAGGCTTGCCCCAAACAGACAGATGTCATCCTCCCTTTTGCTGGTGGGTCACTGGAGCTTAAAGAAGAGGAAGTAAATTCATGCGCACATCCTGTGACCTCTAGCCATGGGTCAAATTTCACTAAGGTCTATTAAAAAAATGACCAAACACCCACCTTTGAAAAAACCCTGGGCAGATCCAAACTCCCCAGATCCAATATAAAGTGGTTCCCGATATGCCTTGGTTGTGTGTGGCGTTTCCTTGAAATAAGTGAACCTCTCCGGAAAAGATCACAGGACAGAATAGAGAGAAGTGCTCTGTGGTGAAGTAGAAATAGACAGTGCCTTTCAGTCCTGGCAGAATTTTGCCCTCAGGCTACTCAGTAAAGGCTTGGAAAGCCCAGAGCAGCAACTGGTGAATCTCACCTGCTTCGCATTTGCCTGAGCATTTATGGTCCTGTGGACCCTTGTGCGTCTGTTTGTGTAGATTAACCAGAAATAAACATGTTCCCTTTTGAGGTAGCATTTCTTGTTTCATTTCTCTTGATTTTTCTTCCCTTTCTATTTCATAATCACTTCCATTCCTTCTGTGACACTGGGGGAAGAGAAAACCTTTAGGGGATGATGCTGTGGTCATCTTCAAGCCACAAACACAGGTGTTAATCGTAAATGGAGGACCCCTGCCTCGCTGCTCAGACTGGTTATGTCTGACCTGATTTGTCAGCCAGCATCTGTTCTGGGGAGGCTGTCGCCCAGTGTGACAGTAAGAAGCCGGCAACAGGCAGATAACACTTTGAATCCTGTCATTACTACTGAATAGGACATGACCGCAGACCAGTTACTTAACCCCTCTAAACCTCACTTTCCTGACCTCTCAATCTGAGGTTATAACAGCATCCACCTTGCATGGATGTTATAAGGATTACATGATTTTATGAAGGTTCAGTAAACCCTACCTCCAACTACAGTATTTTATTGATGTCTCATTGAACTAGATGCCTGAGAGAGAGAGAGAAGATGACATGGAAGTGCTTAACATGTTATGACAGCTTTAACGTGATCTACACTTCTCCTAATGCTTGTATGACTTCAGTTTCCCCAGGATGATCTGCCTTGGAGAGGATGAGGACAGGATTTTGTTCATCTTGATCTGCAATATCCTCCTTCCTGGCCCCAAATTCCTGTCGATCCTCCAGTTTTAACTCTACCTCCTTTTCAAGCTCATTAAAAGCCACCCCATGACCTATGCTTTGGATCCCATACTCTCCCACCTTCCTTAGGAAGAAACCTTAAATGTATCACTTATCCCTTCTTTCCTCTCCACTAGGTCCTTCCATCAGTGTTTAACCCCATGTAGGCCCCTCCATATTAACAAATAACCTTCCTGGGCCATATTCCCACTCCTGCTACTACTCTGTTTCTCTCTTTTCCTTCAGAGTCAGTCTTTTAACCAATTGTGTAGTCATTGCTACCATTTTTTTAATACCTGATTCGCTCTAGTCCATTACGATATTGTTTCTAACCCAAATATCCCTCCAAGCATCCTCACTTAGATCCCTAATGGTCAACATGTTGTTAAATCCAAAAGACATTTTTCAGTCTCCATCGATGTCATTGACGCTCATCAGCTTTGAACGTGGTCCCTCTTGCTTGGACTTCCTTGGCTCTGGGACGTTGCATCTTGGTTTTCCTTCCACCTCTGTGGCTGCTTCCATTTTGTCGACATTTGCTGCCTCATTGTTCTCCTCCTTTCATTAAATGTTGAATTTCCTTGAGTCTCAATCCTAGACCCTCTTCTCACTTTGTGCACTCGCTCCAGGAAATCATTATCCATTCCGGTTTCAGTTATCATATACATGTTAGGGGACACCAACTTCCAAATCCAGCACAGACCGCTTCTCTGTGGTCCAGACCTAGCTTCCCAGCTTCCTATCACATCTCCATCTGGAAGACATTCCTCGTCAGCGTGTTTAAGACCAAGTTTATGATCGTTCCCTGAAATCTGCTCCTCTTCCTTCATTCGGCGTCTCGATGAGTGGCACCATTAGCCATCCAGTGTGTATTATCTTTCATGCCTTCCTCTCCCGCCCTCTCCACACCTAATTTATCACCACGGCCTACTATTTCTTTCACTTCCAGAGTAGCTCTCAAAACAACCTCAATTGCAGTATTTCCATAGTCATCACCCTAATCTGTGCCGCCATCATGTTCTTCCCCATTCACTCTGCTTTCCCAACCCCATTCCTTTCCCCACTGCAGCCCTTCATGTCATGTCCTTCCATAAAACTTGTCAATCACTTCCTACTGACCACAGGAAAATAACCAAAATCTTACTACGGTGTGGTAAAGATTTCCTCTCCTCAATATCCATTTTCCTTTTCTTCCTTGCAAGTCATATATTATTGAGATGGCAATCTCTCTCTCTCTCTCTCTCTCTCTCTCTCTCTCTCTCTCTCTCTCTCTCTCATATACATTTTCTACCCTCCCTTACAGAAAGGAATAATGTAGGAGATATAAGCATAATGTAGGGATATAAGCAGGAGTTGTTAAATGTAGTGGCAAGGAAAGTCCTTTTAACCTTGTCCTTTTAATTCTTTGTGCCTGAAATGTGGATGTGATGCCTGGAACTCCAGCAGCCCTGTGGAGACGATGAGGATGGAAGCTAGAACTAGAGATGGTAAGTCAGAAGGATGAAAGAAGCCTGCATGCTGATGCCCTTGTGCAACTACCATATAAGACTTGACTATCTATTTCTGGGATGCTTCTGTGTTAGAGAACAAAATCCTTTTTTGTTTAAACACACTTTCAATGGGTTTCTGGCTCTAGGGAGTTGAACTCAATCTCTGATGCACACAGGATTTACAAGGCCCTGCATTGGCTGGTGGATGTTCTAACCTCACCAGCTTCTTTTTGCCTCACTCTTGCCCTTATGTTGTTCAATACACACTGGTTTGAATCACGTTGTGCAAATATATCGCGTGGGCCTTCCTGCACAGAGCCTCTGTATACTCTTCTCTCTGTTTTCAGAGCTTTCCTTCCTGACCCTTTATCTTCCTGCCTAAACTAATTTACCTCTACTCACCCTTCAGATCTCAGTTGGAGCAGAAATTTCTTAAGGAATTCTTCCCTGAATATCCCTCTTTTCCCTCATCACTCCCTCCCTCTAGAATAGCTTCCTGTGTTATATACGTCATAGAACTATATTCTTTTGGATTCAGAATACTTTTCTCAGGTTTACTAATGAGACGTTCATTTATGTAATTATTTGATAAATATCTGTCTCCCCTATTAGATTTAAATTTTATGAAAGCAAGGGCTATGTCTGTTTTTGTTCAACGTTTTATTTATTCCCAGCATCTGGCACAATCCTTGGTATACGTGTGTATATGTGTGTGTGTGTATGTGTGTGTGTGTGTGTGTGTGTGTGTATTTGGTGCCTAATAAATAATAGTCAAGTGAATGAACGAATAAAGACCTCCAGTCCCTTTTTCCTAATCTGTATCAGGCCCCCTCATTCTTTCTTGCCTCAGCCACTTTCCTGCCAAAACTCTCCACCAATCTTGCACTAACATTTTCATAGTGTTTTATAGCTTCAAAATGTCTTCATACAAATTATCTCATTTTCAGTCTCTCCAACTGCCCTACAAGATACTTCAAAAGTGGCATCTGTTTTTCCAAACAGATTTTCAACATAAAATCAGCACTTACTAATCTGTTTAAATGGTCACCCGAGTTTGTGACCTCATTGCCTCTCATTTAAATCTTGAGCCTCCACAGTAAATTGCAATTTTGAGAATTTTTCAACGGCGCTGTGGCCATCCAAAATATATATTCAAACTGAAAAAGGTCAGCTAGGAAGGAAACTCTTCAGATCACACTGCTGGCCCCTCCAACCCGATGATGCTTTCTGTATCTAATTCTATTCTCCTGACCGATGACCCCAGGTGATGCTGACGCTGCTGGTTCATGCATGCTTTGAGAAACGCTGTTTTAGTGACTCCTCAAGGGAAGAGGATGTGTTTCTTTAAAGGAACCCAGCAGTGGATAAATTTGCTGTTCTACATTTTTAATACCAGCCTGCAGAGCATGTCAACGTGGGTATAATTTCCAGCTTATCCAGGAGAAAGCAGTAGCGTTATGACGATCCCCTGAGCCCCTCTATATCACCCAGTGAATAATGAGGAAGAGAAACCATCAAACTTCAGTGGGAAAGCCCTGGGTTGGTGGGGGGCCTGCCCAAACTCCTCAACCTACACTCCTCCCAAGACTGTGGGTTCCAGGGCACCACAGCTGCGTGTGCTGAGATAGCCCGCACTTCCGTCTCTGTTTCAGCAGAGCTCCACTAGCCCAGGCAACAAGTACTGGTTCTCGAAATACAAATAGCACGAGGAAAGCAGGATGACATCTCTGACTCCACTTTAACTCTACTGGTATTTTATAACGTACAATGATTTCCTCTGTGATCCAAGGTTATCATCCTAGTCTGATAAGCTTGGCAATCTTAATATTTGTGCAATTGACAGTGTTCTCCCACCAAGATGCTCCTGTTGTTTCACATTTTCTTCCTCCATTTCCCTCCTAAAATGGTCTAGGGAAATTACTTTGTTCCTAATGTATGGCTGTGTCTATTTTCAGGATTGGTTTTGAAAATCTGTTTGGGGTGTAAGACCCAGGACCAAAATGAAGACTAGCTATTCCTTTCATCCAGTTAACAAATCTTTATTAAGTTCCAGGCTCTGGGGGGCACTAGGATACACAACAGACACACAAAGAAGAAATGTCTTCATTGCTCTTAAGGAACCTCTCCAAAGCCTCAGTTTCCTCACCTGAAAAAATTAAGGTAAGAATAGTAACCCCTATCTTGCACAGTTGTTGGCGGTAGTTAAATGAGATAATACATATTACGTTTTTGTAGAGTGCCCAGTACCTTGTAAACACTCAATACAAGCTTGTTGTTACTTAATTGGGTAGAAAGATAACAGCTCCAATGTTTCACCTGAGAGGCAAAAGTATATTATGGCTTCCCATGGTGTGAATAAAGTACGCAAAGAGGAAAGTGTAAAATTTCATTACGACTCCCATTACCAACATGACACATTCTAGTATCTTCTTGTACTCATACCTCAGTCCCTTGCTTGAGGAGAATTGCATATTGCCTAGAAACCAGGATAAGCTGTGTCTTTGCAGCATTACCATCTGCCACGTGTACCATTACCACTACTATTAAGCAATAACTGCTCACACTTTTGAGCACTTACCATGTACCACGCACTAATCCTAACTCCCAAGACCACATTAGAAAAGAGATAACTAGTTTTCATCGCCCTTTTATAGATGAGGATGCTGATACCCAGAAAGTTTAAGTGACACAGAAAATGTCACTTGTCTCTTACAATAAACATGTATAATATTTGTCAGACATGCGCTTGCGTATGTGTCAGGAGGAAAGTTATCAAGCATGTAAGTGTTCCAGGTCTTACAATGAAGAGGATTCTGGTTCTATCTGCTCTCTTTCTTCTCCTCTCACCTCTGAGGAAGGTCGCCGTTTGCCAGCTCGGCCATTTTGTTGGAGTTTTGTATGGAAAAATGGGTAAAGCAAATAGAGGGAGGGAAGAATAAGAGAAACTTAAATGAGGGTCGTGGCCAGAGTTTGAGGAGTGTTGACAAAAGAAGTGTGGGGGTTGCTGCAGTGTACATCAGAAGTGGTAAGTGGTAAAAGAGGAATTTTGAGAGGTATGCACTCTAGTATGTTCTCAAAAAATGAGTAAATATCTTGAGCTATTTTTGAGTGATTTTTTGGGATGCCAGACTGGGTTTCTATAATTTGAAACTGGACGATGTGGAGAAACAACTTTTAAACTTTATGGATATATATATGTAAAACGTTATAAGTGTATCAAAATTCTCCTGATTTTGTGTGTGTGTTTGCAATGTAATACTGCTGGTGGCAACAAATTTTGAAAATCTTTGTTTTGAGATAGTGTTTCTTACATTTCTCATTGGTCAGAACACCTAGAAATTCCAGTGGCTTTTGCAGAATGCCATACAGTGTTGATATGTAAAATTCCCTCATCGAATAAGAGAGTTATCAGTTGGTTGAAAATAGATTCATAGAATTCGAAAGTGGGAAGGTACCTTAAAGAGATGAAAACGCTCAGTGTCCTAGAAAAGCTTACTTCCGGAAATGAAGACTTGACTACATAAACTCAGGGCAGGTCTCTGCCTCTTCACAGGTACAAGTACAGTCACGTTCACTTAATGATGGGGACACACTCTGATGCTCATGCTTGGGATTTTTTAAAAGTTGCATTATATCATTAAGGTCCCTGTGTTGTCGCTGGTTTACTGCTTAATGAAAATTATTGCCACCTCCATGGGCTTTAATTATAAGGCAGAGGAAATGAATAACAGAATCCCATCTGAGGTGGCAGTGAGGCCATTTCCACTGAACTGTGTGCAGATACCCTCCGTGTGCTTCATTGTCATAAACCATGGAATTGAACACATGAGCCCCCTGGATCAGGCCTTGTTGCTCACTACTGTCAGAATGAACGTCTGGAGTCAATAAGGACAGCTGGACCATGTGCCCAGAAAAGTTGTGTTCCGCCGTGAAGGCTGGGTGCTATTACAGGCTGCATGGGAGAGGGCTCACTTTAATATGTGCTCAAAATATCAGGCCTGAGCGTGCCAGTAAGCTGGTCACTGCTTAAACAGGCTATTGTGGCTGGAAGGGATGTTAGTAAACCTGTTCCAGAGACCCTTAACCCATGTGCACGGATGAACTTCCCAAGATCTGTAGCAGTGTTAATGCCCTCTCCACGGCTCACTCAGAGGTTACCTTCAGCTTCGATGAACAATTCCCATACACCTGGAAGCCTTCTTCTCAA
Source organism: Rhinolophus sinicus (assembly GCF_036562045.2). Taxonomy (NCBI): domain Eukaryota; kingdom Metazoa; phylum Chordata; class Mammalia; order Chiroptera; family Rhinolophidae; genus Rhinolophus; species Rhinolophus sinicus. The sequence continues at coordinate 141,382,682 of NC_133754.1, forward strand.
ATGCCTCTCTCTTCTGCCTGAGGGGTTTCTGTGGCTGCAGAAGCACGCTTGCACAAGGGCAGGGCAGGCTGGGATAGCTGGACAGTTAACACTACAGCCCTCAGCCAACAAAGGGCAGATGTTGATGGATAAACATCCAGCTTTTTCACCCCTTGGTGGGACAATTCTAAGGCATGTTCTGTATATTGTCTGAGAGGACCTCGAGCAAAATGGCACCTCTGTTACATATAGCGGTATCCACCCTTTATTGTGGTTCCTCCCACTCTGTTTCCCTTCTTCGTCCTGTTCCCTGGGACTGCCTCCCAAATAAACTCCCTACACCCAAATCCTTATCTCAGGGGCTGCTTTTGAGGGAACCTAAATTAAATCAGGGTCTATAAACCCCTGAAACTATGTGCAAAAGTATGCATGCCTGTGCATTTTTCTGGGAAAGGGCACCTAGCTTTCACCAGATCCTCAAAAGTTCTTACTCAGAATCCCCTAAAGAATAAGAATCACAGTTCATCATTTCATGCATGGCAAGAGTTACTTCTTTCAGGTCTAATTTAATCGCTTTTAGCCTGGGAAACCAAAAGGAATGGAGTCAACATTTTAACTTGTTGACAGATCAGCGTAATGGGAACCAGGATAGCAGACAGAGACCAGCACCCATGTGTGGGAGTTTAGAACAGGACAGATCTTTACATACAGTCTTCAAGTGCTGTTTCCAAGGCTGGTGCTTGCCTAAGGCTAATGTGTGTGTGTGTGGGGGGGGGGTGGTGGTGTTGTTTTATGTCCAAAGTAGAAAGGCCAGTCACAAAAAGACAAAAATTGTGTAATTCCAATTATATGAAGCATGTAGAGCAATCAAAATCATGGAGACAGAAAATAGAATGTAGTTGGCAAGGGGTGGGGGTGGGGGAATGGGGAGTTGTTTAATGGGTCTTAGTTTTGGAAGAAAAAAAGAGTTTGGGAGATTGGCGGCACAACAGTATGAATGTACTTTTTTTTTTCCCTTAAGATTTTATTGGGGAAGGGGTACGGTATGTATTTCCAGGACTTTATTGGGTAACAGTGTGTTTTTCCCCGGACCCATCAGCTCCAAGTGAAGTTGTTGTGTTGTCCTTCAGTCATAGTTGTGGAGGGTGCAGCTCAGCTCCAAGTCCAGTCACTGTTTTCAGTCCAGTTGCAGTGGGTGCAGCCCACCAACCCATGCCGGAATTGAAACGGCAACCTTGGTGCTGAGAGCTTGTGCTCTAACCAACTGAGCCATCCGGCCGCCCCAGTATGAATGTACTTTTAACGCTACTGAGTTATACACTTAAAAATGGTTAAGATGGTAAAGTTTACATTAGGTGTATCTTACCACAATTGTAAAAAAAAAAAAAATGTTCAAAAGCCACAGCTCTCACTCAACAACAAAAAGTAGAAAGGAACTGTGATCCCCACATTGGCATTGTCTCCTCAGGGACTAGCACTCGCAATATATAGTAATGACTTCAGGGACAGACAGATTCTTGGGGTCCTTGATGCTCAGTAAGAATATTCCAATGTTACTTTTCTCAATTATGGTCATCAAAAATATTTAAGTATATTCTGTATAATATGACATTTGAGTATGTATAATTGCTAAGCAATCCCCTCAAGTTAGTAAATTTGATTTCTATTGACTTTTAGTGTCTGGCTACTCACTGTTAGATGGGTATGTCTTCACGTCAAATTGTCATTAATAGTGAGGAGCCTGCCCCTGTCTTCGTGTCAAAGTTCTGTATCATGTTAATTTGCCTTTGGAAAACCCTTTTTCTAGAGTAAGATTTTAGTCTCTCTGTTTTAATAAATTGAGACTTAAATTTGCAGTCATGAAAATGACAGGGAAGTGCAGTAATGTACCACAGTGATTGCTGCAGTGGGTGTGAAATGTAAGTGAGGAGCTGGAGCCAAATAACCACCAGGGAACATGGGATGCCTCTGCATGAGCAAGGGTTTCACAGGAGTTTAAATATCCTAGGTTGACGTCAACGAGACTAGGATATAAAGAAATCTTAAGATCAAATTGTCAAACTGTTCTATTTCAACATTCTGGTAGTTAACTCTTTAATAAAACCAGAAATTTGTTTTTGACAAATGTTGGGGTGGGGGGGATACTTCAGATATTATTTTCTTATACTAATACCAAAAATTAGATTAGAGAAATGCACTTAGTCCAGATTTTGGCAGTTCAGTAGAACTAACAAATTTTAAGTGACTATGATAACTTTTCAAAGTTTACAAAGCAATGCAACATTTAAATTTTGGTTAAATGTAAGGTATGATTATCTTGAATGAACAGACAAAATCCTATTGTCATTAATATAATGTTGTACAAAACGCTTTACAAATAGGCATCGTTCACATTGATATTTGGAGAAATCAAAAACCAAAAGAGCAGGATAAATATAGATCTGGACTTGTTTGTTTTACATATACCAGTTTATTCTAAAGGATACAGAAAAACAGCCAGATGAAGAGGTACATAGGTGCAAGAGCTTCTGTCTGTGGAAGTGGGGTGCACCCACCCTCTCAGCATGTGGATGTGTTCTCCACCCTGGAAGCTCTCTGAATCTTATCCTTTTGTGTTTTTATGAAGCCCTCATTACATAAGCATAATTGACTAAATTATGGGCCATTGGCAATTGATTCAATTTCTGGTCCCCTCCCTTCCCTGGAGGTCAGGTGGTGGGGCTGAAAATTGTCATTTGTCTTTATAACTACTGAATCCTACATCAACAATTTAGTTTTAGCCAAACAATAATTTCTATAACATTAATGTAATATTTTAAATATGAAATTGATTGGTTTTCTTGTTTTGGTTTACATTTAATTTACATATTTTTTCCCTTTATCTAGTGTGCAAGAGCTTTGAACACAGTGAGAATATACCTAGGTTTACTTGTTCTTAAATAATGTTACAATGAAAGGGCTTAAGTGAACCCTAGGGAATCTGTGAGAAATTCCTTTTACAGAAGTGCTTTGTACATCACTCAAGTTACAGACATATTACCTTAAAGACTCCAAGGAAAGCAGTATCAGTGTAGTTTGCGTTATTAGTGTTGGGAGACCATTCTCTATGGGACTCTCATATTTCTGTCCATCTTGTGAGCAGAGGCACTGACTGTCTTTGTTCTGGACTGTCTTTTTAAGGATATTGGTGTAGTAAATAATATTGGAAGATAGAGATGTTTCTGTGAAACATAGTACAGATTTGCTTACAGTGTTGGAAGATAGAGTAAAAGGGGGGCATGCTTGCTGTCCATTAAAAAGATTTGAGGTCCCTAGGCTCTGTGTTTCTCTTCTGTAATGCACCCTACTGTGTGTGCAGGTATCACCTGGACTGCTTTGTATTACCCAGGGAGCATCAGGACTTGGGAAACTGGCACGGAAATCATAGTACGCTGGCTATTACTATTGCTGTGAGCAAAAAAAAGCTGTCCTTTGTCTCGGACCCAGGAGTTTCATGTCTTTTGCCACATCCATGAAACTGTAGCTGGCAAAACTGTGAGCTTGCAAGTAGGGTCAAATCTCAGGCCTTTCATGGTTCTAGACAACCACGCTGGCTTCATGGAGGAAGTAGAGTTTGAGATATGACCTGAAGGCTCGGTATGACTTGGCTTGATGACGGTGCAGCTGGGTGGCTGACACAAAGGTTTGGAATGGGAATTGGCTGTGGTCTGTGGTTGGGTGGGAGTCGACTGGCCTGACTAGACTAGAGGGTTGGGGCTGAGAAGTACCAGACATTAGATTAGGACAGTAATTTGGGGCTAAATTTTCATGTTTCATTGTGAAGAGGAAACACATCCTGGATGTAATAGAAAACCTCTTATTTACTATGTAAGAGCTGAGGAGGGCAGGAGGAGCAGAAACGTGCACTGAGACGGGGTGCTGTGTCCTGACTCGTTGAGTCTGTGGTGGGGGAACATCGAAGTGGGGGTGGCCTGCAGGTGCCTGTGTGAAAAGCTGAGTCTGAAGGCAGACATGTGAGCGTTAGCTACTGTGCAGGAAATGGTTGAGCTGTTCCATCAACATCACCCTCTTCAACTGTCAGAGGTGTGTGATGTTGGGCAGAGACTGCTTGGCATAGCTGACCAGGAATTGGAGAAGAGATAGGGGCATCTAGCATGTCTCAGACTGGGGTTGCAGGAGGTGTTGTTATGCCAGGGCATACTGTCTTCTCAGAAGGACACTCGGGGACCTCTTGCCACCAGTGACTCTTTTTGTCAAGAGCGAAAACGTAAGGCCATGGTTTTCCCCCTTGAACCCTTGAACCCCCAGCATTGCACTGTCTGACATGGTGGACTCATCTTCGTATCTCTGTGATAAACATCCTGGTATAATGGAAGAAGCTCCAGAGTTGGAATTAGATTTTAAGCTATAAAATGGGAATACCTTTCTCATAAGGTTGTTGTGAAGTAACTATGAAAAGCCTTTCGTATTGGTTACTTGTCCCCAACTATTCTATCCTCTTCCCCTGGGCTGATTTTAAGCCATGACCACAAATTCTTTGACACTCTTCTCATTGAGAGGTGAGGGTGTATGTTCCCTCTCCTTGAATCTGGGCAGGCCATGAACTACATCAACCAATAGAGTAGAATGAAAGTGACATTATGGGACTTCTGTGGCTATGTCATAAAAGATAAAGCAGCGTTTGCCTTACTCACTGAAACACTTGCTTTCAGTGCCCTGAGCTGCTGTGTAAGAAGTCTGCCTATCCTGAGGCTGCCATGCTGGAAAGGCCATGTGTAGGCGCTCTTGTGGACAAACGCAGGTGAGTCCAGCCTTACAACCACCCCCATCAAGGCATGAGGCAAATAGGAAAGCTGAATTGGATCTTTTGAACGGGCCCAACTGCCATCTGAATACCACCAAGTGATTTCCATCAATGCCACGTGAAACAGAGAGATCACCAGCCAAGCCCTGTCCAGATTTCCAACCACAAAATTGTGAGGTATACTAAAATGGTTGTATTAAGCCGTTAAGTTTAGAGGTAGTTTGTAACCCAGCAATAGTTAACTAGAACAACCCCTTTATCTTAATCCCTCCCATCCCCTGGCTTTCTCACCTGAAATTGCCAATCCTTAGTGTATTCTGATTTGAATCCTGGTTTTACTCTTACATCATTACATGACATGTGAATTTGGGGGCCATTCATTTTATCTCCCTATGTCTCTTTCCATCTTTCCTTCAGTAAGAATTTCCTGAGTGTTTCCACTGTGTTGCATGCTAGATTGAGTATGATCCCTTTTCTCTAGGTCAGGGATTAATAAACTTGTTGAAAAGACCAGAGAGTCTATAATTTAGGCTTGGCAGACAATTACCCAACTCTGCCTTTGAACCACAAAAGCAGCCATAGATGTAAATGCATAGTGTATGACTGCATTTTGATAAAACTTCACTCACACAAATAGGTGGCAGCTTAGATTTGGTCCACAGGCCATACTTTGCTGACCCCAGCTCTAGGTGCTTAACACCTGGCTGGGAACACATGATCTCTGCAGGTGTCCTGCCACGTGATGTCTGCTACAGATGAGCACTGTTTTGTACCTAGAGAAAGAGCTTCCTACAATCCCACCTCACACAGGACCTGAGATGTAAGCTGAGTCTTGGCTCAGAAGGATAGATGTTCAGATGCAGAGATCATGGTGCAAAAACATGTTCCCCCGAAGAACAAACAAGGGCATCAAAAAGGCTAATTGAGTTGGAGATAAGAATGGGCCTAGGAGAAAAATGAGAGATAAGGTAGGAATGCTAGAGGGTCTCATTTTCTAAAGTTGAAAGAATGCTTTTTTGGCTCACTCATTTTTATCTTCAAGGAGTTGTGAGGACAAATCAGATCATGTAAAATGGCTGTGAGCACCGCAGATGCCTGCCAGGTGTTACTGAGGCATCATCTTTCTTTGTTAGAAAAAGAGCTCCTTAATGCAGGTGTCTTCAGAACACGATGTAAAACCTCTTCCCCTCCCTCCAACAGAGCTGGCATTCACCGAGGGAGCCAGAATAGCATGTAATGTTCTAACAGCTCTTCCAGCAGTGAGACTAAATACATATCAACTCTTCTAAATTTGTATCTGCGGCAAACATGAACAGTGTCACCGTGCCATTCTGCTGTGAGGTTCATCCAGACAAATGATATGCAAAGAAGGGACATGCATACTCCATCGCTTTCCTGACTTTTCCAACTTCAACATCATACCTCCATGACCAAGAAAATAACTCCAGCTTCACTTTTAGTCTCCTTTATTGGATAGCTCTCTGCTGAAGACAGTGAATGCAGGTTGAGATAGAAATAGAAAATTTAGAGGAGAAACAATGCAGGTTTTTCTGGAGATCTCAGTTTTGTATTTAAATCAGCCCGTCTGTCTTGGTTAAAGGGGTTTATTGGAAGTCTACACAGAGGGGTAAAGAGGGCAGGACATTTTCTCAGAGCAGCCAAGCCAGGCCATCTCGTGAAGAACTCATGAAGTGTGGGGTTCAGCAATAGCACTAGTTCTCCATCTAAAGGTCTGGGACCTAAAAGCAAATGAGCCATGCTCCTGACTCAGCTCCCCCCATCCACTTACAGTCTTTCCCGACACTTCTGTTTCTTTTGCCTGGTGGCTTTATCTTATTGTTTTCTTACTGCCTTCTCCTTTAGTGTCTTTTGGCTTATTCCCATGCTGTGAACTGTTGATTCTTTCTTTCTAGGTCTCTCATTAAAACTCCATATAAGAAAGGGTATGATTAGGAGAATCAGTCCCATTAAGAGAAGAACACACCTGTGGGAAGAACAATGCAGGACTACCAAACAGCCTCTAAGTGATAGCTCAGGATCAGTTACGCATCCTTGGTTCCAACAGCTGGGGCTCGGGGTTGGAGGTCAGGTAGTACAAAGCCTGATGACTTTGCTTTCCCCATGGACTTCTCTCCTCATGCAGTTCAATACACCCAAGCTCCAGTGTCAGGCCGTGGGCCCTAACAGGCAATGCTTTATGACCGATCTGCCTTGTTCCCACTCTTGTTCTGTGTCCACCAGCTTCCTGACTCTGAATCCTCTCTTAATTATGACTCCACACCTGGCAAATCGTGTTGGTGTCTGTCTCTCTGGCTTCGGATAACTTCAATACCCTTCAAAGGCTTTGACTCAGCCTTACGCTGTCAACTCTCTCCGTTTCACATTGCCTCTGAAATAAATCCTGATCCAGTGGGCCCACTGGCAGTGAAGGGTAGAGGCTCAGCTGCTGTAACGAAAAACTCCAAAAGTATAGAGGCTTCAATAAATATAAGCTTATCTCTCTCAAGTAACAGTCCAGAGAGATGTGGTCTATCGTGAAGTGCTATCATTAACACGTAGCATCTCTTTCTGGATCGAAGGTAGCTGCTCCAGTTAATGCCTTTTGCCAGCCAGCAGAAAAGGGGGAAATAGAAAAAGGGGAGTGCACACCCTTAGAAACTGCTCACATTACTTGTGTTCATATCCCCACTGACAAAATTCTAGTCAATGGCCCGACCTACCTTGTTACAAGGCTGGGAAATATAGTTGCTAGGTGGGCAGTCATGCGTGGTAAAAGCTTGAATCACCGAAGGGAGTGAGGGAGAATGGATCCTGTGGGAAAACTACTGGGCTCCACAGGGAACAACTTTTGGCCCAAGTTCAGGGGTAGATGTAGATTTTATGGGGACTGAAGCTTATGTAACTCTTAGGGTTCTCTTTAAGATGAGGAATGCAAATGGATAACCATGGAATTATGAAAACGTGACCTTGGAAGGGGCCCAAGCTAGCAAGCTTAAGCTTCACTGCTTTCATAGTTAAGCCACCTCTGCTCTTGTCCGTTAATCAATGTCCCAATCAAGTTCTACCAGCTCCTACAAAGGGTAGTTTGGACCATTCCTAGGGGGTGGATTTTATAGACTTTCAACACTAGTGCCGAAGGTGATGGCAGCATTTTGCTAAATAATAAGAAAATCAAAACAATACATGTCTTGATTTTTCTCTGGTTGATGTTTTTGCTGTAGTCCCTACCTATGCAATGCAGTTTGCTGGTGGGCTATCCCCAGCAAGGGTTGAAAAATGCTCTGCCACTAATGGTGTAACTGGGTTATAGTCATAAAAACGGCTGCTGTGATTTCTCCTTGGGTGCAGTCTGCTTCCCAGTCTTGGATTGGTGGAGACACCTCCTTATTTATGGGCAATTATTCTGTGCAGACAAGATACCATAAGAAGCCCGTTTGGCAGCTGCTCATGGAAACTCTTACTGTGTCTTCATTTTCATATCAGGAAGCACACTGTAGGGAATGAAGAACAGACTGAGAACTAGGGAATTATCCTGCACACAGTCAATCAAGACCAAGCTAATTAGATTTTCCAGGTGCTTGGGTACATGGGGGCTGCATATTACATCAATACATAGATAAACATTCCCAGACACGAGGTCCAAAGAATTGCTACAGAGGGTTGCAAAGTAAGACGTTAGAAAAGGCTTTGACTCTCTTGCTTGCATGCTCTGTCTCTCTTTTAGGGAACATAATGAAACTTCAATACAATCGAATGAAATGCTTGGACTTGTGTATTATTAATGAGTTTCACGGGGTCCAGGAGTGCTTCCCCGCGAAATGAAAATCTGAAAATATACATGGCGGAGGTTAGATGAAATCAAATATATAAATACTAGCACATTAAGAAAAATATTCAAGAACACTTTTCTACAAGGGATAATGATTGCTATTCATATCTGTATTCATACCATCCCTCAACTATATTCAGTGTCCCTGACTTTATAGCAGGGATTAAAAAAAAATGATGTTCATTCATTAAAGCTACAGCCTGCTTCTGCCTACTGAGAAGCCATAGGTCTAGGCATGGACCAATACAGGCAACCCTACTCTTCAGTGGTCTTAGCATACCCCCACTCCCCAAATGCAAACACCAATATCCATGTATCTAAGAGCATTTTTAACTTTGTGAGTTCTTTTCTGTGAATATGGACATCTGAGTGTCTGCCTGGTCACTTCACTAGCATTTCCTCTTATGTCTTAAATGGATGTTCCTCAGGGGTCCATCCTTTTCTTCCTCCCTGTTCTTTAATTTAACATTCATATGTTGATGATTTTTCTTGCTTTATCTCCAACTCAAACTCTTTTGCCTCCCTGAACTTTGAATAGATTCTATGGGACGACTCCACTTGGATGCAATACTAGGCCCACAATCTCAGACATTTCCAAATATGAACTCATGCCCCCACCACCAACAACCAGTCTGTTCTTCCCCTCATGCTCCATACCTCCAGGAAGGGCTGTGTTATCCCGCCAGCCTGGGAGCCATTCTTGACGCCTCCTTCTCATTTATCTCTCTGTCCATGTTCAGTCACCAGGTTGTGTTGATTCTGTGTCACTAATTTATTTCACATCTGCCTACTGCTCATTCTCGACTGTACAGACCTTCAGCCAGAATTTAAATCTCTCTTACCTAGATTACTGGACAACTTCTTCTTTTTTTCTTAAATTAAAGTTTATTGGGATGACAACTGTTAGTAAAGTTACATAGATTTCAGGTGTACAATTCTGTAATATATCATATATATATATATATATATATATATATATATATATATATATATATATATATATATATATATCACGTTGTGTGTTCACCACCCAGAGTCAGTTCTCTTTCCATCACCATATATTTAATCCCCTTTACCCTCATTTACCACCCCCTCTCCCTTTACCCTCTGGGAACCAATAAACTATTGTCTGTGTCTATGAATTTTTGTTTCTTCATTTGTTTGTCTTGTTCTTTTGTCGTTTTCAGTTTTATATGCCATATATCAGTGAAATCATATAGTTCTCTGCTTTTTCTGTCTCACTTATTTCGCCTAGCATAATAATCTCAAGATCCATCCACGTTGAAGCAAATGGTACTATTTCATCTTTCTTATGACAGAATACTACTCCATTGTGTATATATACCACATTTTCTTTATCCAATCATCTATCAAAGGACACTTTGGTTGTCTCCATGTCTTGGCCACTGCAAATAAAGCTGCACTAAGAAAACCAAACAATCCAATAGTGAATTCTAGAAACTGAAAAAGGCAAAAGAGAAAAAAATGGATTTTTCCTTAGATCTTCCAGAAGGAACTTACTGCTGATACCATGATTTTTGCTCAGTGAGATTTGTGTCAGATTACTGACCTCCAGAAATATAAGATAAATTTGTTTTGTTTTAAGCTATAAAAAAAAAAATAGGCAGAGGACCTGAATAGACATTATTCCAAAGAGGACATACAGATGGCCAATAGATATATGAAAAGATGCTCAACAACACTAATTTTCAGAGAAATGCAAATAAAAACCGCAATGAGATATCACCTCCCCCCAGTCAGAATGGCTATCATCAACAAGACAAATAGTAACAAGTGTTGGAGAGGCTGTGGAGAAAAAGGAACCCTCATACACTGTTGGTGGGAATGCAGACTGGTGTAGCCTTTATGGAAGGCAGTGTGGAGGTTCCTCAAAAAATTAAGAATAGAATTGCCATATGACCCAGCAATCCCTCTCCTGGGTATCTACCCCAAAAACCTGAAAACATTTATCCGTAAAGATATATGTGCAGTGATGTACTGGACAACTTCTTGTCTCCCTCCTTCCCATTGCCAGGGTAATTTTTCCAAAGACACATATCAGTTTTTATTACTGCCTGGTCTAACTATTCAAAACCCCCCATAACTTTCAGGATAAAGCCAAAGATCCTTGCATGGCATTCAAAGCCCTTCATCTTCTGTCTCTTGCTTATCTTTTGTGTAAAATCAAGTTACATCCGAGCTCAGAAGAGACCGTGCTTTCTTTGTTCTCTGGACTTGCTTCACTTGTGGTTCTCATCACCACAACTGAGCTTCTTCTCAGTCACCACACTAGGTTTGGTGCCTCTCCTCCATGCTCTCCTTCTCCCTGTGTGTCCCCGTCTGGTGGATCCTGCCGTACTGCGTGGGTACTGTCTGTTCTTATGTGAGTCCCCCACACTTAATCTAAGCTTCTGAAAGGACTCATTCTTACCAGAAATAGGCACTGTGCCTTGTTTTGGTTGGCCGCCTCTTAGCATGGTACTAACTCATAATGAACATTCAAGAAATGTCCATTGAATGAGTGAATTTGGTAGAAGAGCATCAAGTATTCGATGGATGATTGGACTCAGTGACTGGAAATTTCTAGAAATGATTCATGTAAAATATACTGGGCTGATGCTACTCTACTGTTTAAGCTATCATTTTCCATACTTTCAGGTCCAAGTTTCTTATCCCTTAAATGATAACTAAGTGTTGGGTGAGCACTATGTGTCAGAAACGGCACAGTACACCGAGGAAGTCTAGGACATAAAATTGTCTGTGGCATTACTTCTCCTTCAAGAATCTCACAGTCCAGCTTGTCATATTTGGGGACCACTTCATGGACAGTGTAGATTCCTGACCACTGCACTGCACACCTGAAGCTGAATAGCAATGAATGTCAATTATAATTTGATATATATATGTAGTCATAGGAAGTGGAGTATAGCATATGGAATAAAGTCAATGGAACTATAGCAGCTATATACGATGTCAGAGGGGTAGTAGATTGAGGGGGGCTTATCACTTTATGAGCGGTGTAAATGTCTAACTATGACATTGTTTTATACACCGGAAACGAATAATAAAAAAAAATCTTTTAAAAAAACAAAGAATCTCACAGTCCAGGTTAGAGAAATGGCTAGCAGTAATTATATTGCAATGGGGCAATTGCTGTTAACATAATGCAGGAGATCTGGGCAGTTAAAGGAAGGAACACCTTATTTTTCAGAGAAGGAAATGATGAGGAGGTGACAGTTGAATCTTGAAGACGGGGTTGGTGTCTATCAGGATGATAAGGGGTTGGGCCTGGGCCTGGGGAGTATATTACAGAGGAAAAGATCAGCCCCTAATCAGGTGATGACTGAATCCCAGGGATGGGGGTTGGAGAGCTCAGCTGGACAAAATCATGAAAGGCAAAGCCAGTCATGCCAAGAAATTTGGACTGTGCCTTACAAGGAGATGAAGAACCATTGAATGGTTTTAAATTATCCAATATGCATAACTGAGGCATCATTTGGGTGCCGATATGTCGGGTTTCAGAAGAAGAAGAAAGACGAGGCAGCAAGAACAAGTAGGAGACGATTGCAGTGTGCCAGCCTAGAGATTACGGAGGCAGCATAGCCTGCTGGTTATGCGTGTAGACTCCTGCATGCAAGCCCCAGCTCTTTTGGTTATTAATTAGGGCAAGTTATTCAAGTTCTCTGTGTCTCAACATTCTCACCTGAAAATGGGGTTTGTAATAATAACAACTGATGAGATAGCTGTGCAGGTTTAAATGGAAATTTATTTAGAACAGGGCTCATCTAAAAGTTAAAAAGTATTTACTCTCTTTTCTTTATGACGGCCTGAACTAAAGGGAAAAAAAGAGAACATAGAATAGACAATTCCAAAAAATGCTTAGCAAGCAGAATTGAAAGCATTCAGAGTATGATGAGATGTGGGGGTGAAGAAGATGGATAAGTCAAGGATGATCCCCAGGTTTCTGGCTTGAGCAACTGGGGTGAGATCATATCCATCACAGCAGGAAGAGTGGGAATTTAATTGAAGGCCAGAGGTTGTTAGTGAGTTTGATTTTGTAAATGTTGAATCTGAGTTTCTTGCAGTGCATTCAGGAGGACTTGTTCAGTAGGCTGTTGGGAATATTGATTTAGGGCTCTGTGAAGAGATCCCCAGGCTGAAGATGGATATCTGGGTCCTATAAGCATCCAAGTGGGATTCAAGCCATGAAATTGTGTGGCCAGATGGCTTAAGGAGACAGTACAGACTGAAAAGAGGTGTGAGAGCAGAGCTCTGGGGAGCATTGATACCAAAACAGTAGCTGGAGGAAAAGGTCCCACAGAAGGAGGCTGAGCAAGACAAAATAGAATCACAATAGAATAAATTAAAGAATGGATAAGGCCACCTGTTGCTTAGCGATGGCATGAACAGTAGGTGCCTGTAATACACTGTAGCAGAGCAGTGGCTCAAAATTCCAAATTCATGAAAATTCTTATTTGTTTGTAGCCTGTTTTGTTCAGTCCAGCCTCAAATCTCTGAAGCTGCAGATTTGTGCTGATTTGCATGGATAGTTTGTATCCCAGAAGCAAAGCAAAACTATGACATTACAGCTGCAACACTTTAATTTTCCATTTCAGGAAGCCGACTGTAGGTAATTCAGTTTTCTAACAAACACTCATTGTTTGTTCAATCAAGAGCTGAAACACCTATAATGATTAAATCTTCAATAAGGCAATTATGCAAGTGATGGGGAAAGAGCCGTGTGATTCTTGGTTGGCCTTTTTCGTAGTTCAGGAATTCAGAACCAATTCCCCGGTGTGATTCATTTGGACCAATGCCTATTCTGTCACACATGAAAAAGAAAATGATCAGCAGGTGATACTTGCTCACAAGGAAATCAGTGAGCATTATCCCAGAGAAGTCTCATAATTAGAAATTGTCCTACTGAGAATCTAATAGAAAGTAGAATCAAAAATCCTCCACATGGAAATGCATCTGCCCAGAATTAGAAGATTTTAAGAAATGCCAATTCAGTGTTAGAGCATGCATTGTGAACCTGTGTGTGTGTGATTCTGACGTTCATTTACTCATCATATACATATTGAACTTCTACTTTGACCAGGTACCTCCTGCTGAACGCAGGGCACACGATGGCATTCACGGCAGGTATCCCCATGCCTTCACGGAGCTCACACAAATGCAAGGACAAACCTCTAAGAGCAATCAGAAAAATAAATGAAAAATGTTTTGAGTTTTAATAAATGCTGTGATGGAAAGAAGGGGCTGAGCAGGGGCGTTACAGAGAGAACGTACTTTAGTTAGGATGGTGGAACGAGGGCCTCTCTTGGAAGGTGACATTCAAACTGAGTATGAAGATACGAAGGACTTAAGCCTGGAAGGGGAGGGGAAAGTGTTCCGGGAAGCAGTCATAGCACATGCACAAGCCTGCTGGGCAATTCAAGGAAAAGACTAGTGAGGTTGGTCTTTGGCAAATGGGATTGGTGGGTAAGAGCTTTAAGAAGGATTATAGTAAAGAGTTGAATGTTTCCCTAAATGCACTGGGAAGGATTTACATGGAAAGGAATGCGGCTTAATGTTGTAATAAGTTTCACCCAGGACCTGGGTGAAATGTTGCAACTGTCCATATACCACAACACATCATTAGCCATAATAGCACAGCTGCCATTCTAAGGAGCAAGATTCTTTCTTGGCATTTCCCACGTTGGCAATAGGTGGTTATGAATCTACATATCAGCTAGGGGCCCTGCAACACTTCATACCTTGTGTTGGGGACATGTTTACCCCTGCTCTTTGTAGGTTTGGGTGGCAGATTTGATCAGTCTAAAGGAGAGCTTCCCTGATCTCACTTGGGGCCTGATATTTATGTCAGAAAGGCTGGGTCACTCTGTCATCCCACATAAGACAGGCTCACCTTCAAAAGTAGCATCAAAGGACTGGGGTGGTGCTAGCAATACTATAAACAAGCTTTTGAGAAAGTAAATGGATTTTAAAAGACTGTAGAATTTTCTGCATCTTAGTGACAAAAATCTTTGTTGTTTCAAAAATATTTGTTGCATATAGCTCAGCAGTTAGTAGGCACTAGCTGGCTTGCTGGCTGAATAAGTGAATAAACTTGGCAAGAACTAGGGGGTATCCTGGGGTAATAGAGGGCAGTTTGACTCTAGAGGCAGCCAGACTTTGCCATGCTGGGTTCCTGGGACCCTCTGCTTTTGCATCTGTAGTGTGGGAACAGTGATGGCTCTCTGGGAGGCTGGATGAAGATTGCAGATAAAGTACGGAAGCACCTGGCATATTAATGAGGTCATTATTGATAATTTGGTCACTATTTTTATTATCATCATCTCAGTCTCCTTACTTGGTGCCTTTAACTCTCTTTCATGTTCTAAGTCACCCAATTGGGGTTTCATTCATGTTTCTCTTGTTGCCAGCTGGTCATCTCCTGGGCTGGGTTGTTTCACTCATCTCTGCCAATCTCTGCTCTCCCTCCACCCCAACCCACAAACCCACCCTCATCCTTTGCATTCTCTAACTTCCCTGCCATTCTTCCAAATAAGCCAGATCACTTGACAATTCCTTCCTGTCTAGAACTCTCTTTCCTTCTTTCTCCACCTTCTCGTCTTTCAAGACTGGGTGACATTGAAGAGACACTAAGTTGAGGCCCAACATTTGAGGCTTGAATGAAAATAAGGAACCCACTGAAACCTCATTCTCCATCCCATTTACCAAAGGTGTTGCTGGAGCTCTCTGGTTTCCTAAGGTATTTTTATGGTCAGAGACTCCCTGCATAGAGTCATAATAAATTTGGTTATTTTTCAGATCCTTCCTCATGAAGGTGTGTTTCAGAGCCCAGAGTTACAGGAGATTGAAAAAAAAAAAAAATATTGCTTCTGGGAAAGAGGAGGGATCTCTGGTTCTTGCTGGGGAAATATGATTCTATGAGTCACACCCTGTGTTAATCTGAGACACATCAGTAGTAAATTGATTTGATGCACCTCATCTACTCTCAATAAATAAGTGGGTGTGAAGCTTTAAGAGCCTAAAAAATGCACTTATAGTTTGTAAAGACTAAAGAGCTTAGTCAAATAAGAAACTCTTACATTGGATTATTAAGCTGACGAATAAAGGCAAAGAGAGGTGGCCCAGGAAAGGGGGCCACGAGACAGCCGTGTAAGCAGGAAGCCCTCTTTCCTCTGTATCTCAGGAACCCTGAAACTCTCCAAAAGTGGTTCTTTGTGTGCTATCTCTTTATCTTTATGCTCAAAGATTTGTAACTTATCCAGTAAGCAAGTTCCTTTAAAAACAAATAGGAATGGGAACCATGCCAATAAGAGGGAAATTAAGCAACAATAAGCATACTGAGTAGTTACCAGAGACCTTACGTCCTCTTTTCCCACTGGTCTTCCAGAATGGTGGTGGCCAGACATTCATCCTACAGGCAAGAGATTTTAAGCCTCTTCTCCTGGGGGGATCTGGCCAGCCCAGGAGGAATGACTCTAAGATACTGACATCAAATTCTCCACCACCCCCCCAAAAAGCCTGCCCAGATTACCCTAGAGGGACACTCAGAGTTAACGAGCACTACCCCTGTCTGTAGAGATTCTCATCAGCATTTTAGCTTCCTCCGTCCCATTCTTCATTATGAGCAGACAACCAAGATCACCAGACAACCTAGGAAAGTCTCCAGTGATCAAAATGAACACATGAAAACAGAACTAGGAAGAAAGAGACTCTTCAGGGAGAAAACTTCATCTCTATAAACTGTATTACATATCTGCAAAGAGAGAAAAGATATTGCATCCATGAAATCAGCACAGGATGCTATCATAGAGGAAATTTAGAAAACAAAAAGAGCTTTTGGGAAAAGAGCTTTTCATAGCAAAAATAAAAATAATTCAAAAGAGGGGTGAGAAGATAAAGCTGAGAAAAATCTCTCAGACAGTAGAGCAAAATGACAGAGAGAAAAAGATAAGAAAATAGGGGAGTAGTCCAGAAAGTTCAACATTTAAATGATAGGATTTGTGAATAAGGGGATAGAAAAAATGCGGGTGGCATAAAATCATTTATGAAATAATTCAATAAAAATTTCCAGAACTGAAAGAGATGGGCTGCCCGATTTAAAGGACTCACAGCATAACTAATGAGAATAGACCCACACCAAGGCACAACGTTATGTTTCCCAAAACACTGGAGACAAATATAAGCTCTTACTTTAAAAGCATCCAAAATAGAAACAAAATAGGTCGCCCACAGAGGAACAGCAGTCAGAACAGGTTTAGACAGCAATACTGGGATTCTCCACAGCAACGCTGCAATCAAGAATGTATGGAGCCATACCTCCGAATTCTGAAGAAACCTGATTCTGCCTTAAAACTCCATACTCAGCCAAACTATCTTTGTGTATGAGGGTAGAATAAAGATGTTTTCGGGAATGCAGGATCTCAAAAAACTTACCTCCCATGCATGCCCCCACCAAAAGAGGAAGTATACCAAGAAACAAGATACAGAAAATGTGAGACACAGAAAACAGGAAGCTCAACACAGCAAATAGGTGAAAGCACCTCCCCAGGAGAGTGGCAGCGGGACAGCCCAGGGTGATAGCTCTGGGGCAGGTATAGAGTGCCAGCAGTCCAGATAAAGCAATGTGGCATGAGAAGAGAGCTGTCATCATCACAATGCGAGCTGCCACTATCTTCTCTTTAACTGAAGGCAACAGTCTGGGTTGAACTGGCCTAGCTTCTTATCTGCACTTGACTGATCTCCCATCCTTGGATCAGCAGGGACATCTATCACCATCAACCCCCATATGATCTGCTTTGCCCTGTGTTTTGGTTTGTTTATGTGTTTTGTTTTTTTAATTTGGTAATTGTCATGAAATACACATAACATTAAATTTTCCTATTTAATCATTAAGAATTTAAGTATTTTTAGTAGTAAGTCCATTTACAATGTTGTGCAACCAATCTCCAGAACTCTTTTCATCTTGCAAAACTGAAACTCTATACCCATTAAATACACTCTATACCCATCCTCCACTTCCCCAGCTCTTGGACCTTCCTTCTATTTTCTATCTCTATGAATTTGACTACTCTACTATGTACCTCGTATAAGTGAAATTATGCATATTTGCTTTTATGGCTGCCTTATTTCACTCAGCACACTGTTCTTAGAGTCTAACCAAGTTGTAGCATGTGTCAGAATTTCCTTCCTTTCTGAGGCTGAAGGTACACTCTATGTACACATCCCATTTTGTTTATTCGTTCACCCATTGATGGACACTTGGGGTGCTTCCACCTTTTGGCTCTTTTGAACAATGTTGCTGTGAACCTGGGTGTATACATATCTCTCTGAGACCCTGCTTTAATTCTTTTGAATGCATACCCAGCAGGGGAATTGCTGTATCATGTCGTAATTTTATTTTTTTCCAGCTTTACTGAGGTATAACTGTGTAAGTTTGTGTAACATTGTGTAAGTTTAAGGTGAACAATGTGTTGATTTGATACACTTATATATTGCAAAACGATTGCCACCATAGTGTTAGCTAACATTGCATCACGCCACGTAATTAACATTGATTTTTATATGGTGATAAAATTTCAGATCTATCTTAGCAACTTTCAAGTATAAAATACAGTATTTTAAAAAATAATCACCATGCTGTACAGTAGATCCCTGGAACTTATTCATCTTATAACTGGAAGTTTGTTCCCTGTGACCAACATCTTCCCTTTTCTCCCATCATTCTGGTTCCATTTCAGTCATTTCAGCTTTTTTAAACAAATTTTATTGGGGTATTTTGGGGAACAGTGTGTTTCTCCAGGACCCATCATCTCCAAGTCATTGTCCTTCAATCTAGTTGTGGAGGGCGCAGCTCAGCTCCAAGTCCAGTCACTGTTTTCAATTTTTAGTTGCAGGGACCACAGCCCACCATCCCATGCAGGAATTGAACCAGCAACCTTGTTGTTGAGAACTCGCGCTCTAACCACCTGAGCCATCCGGGCGCCCAATTTCAGCTTTTTTAGATTCCACATATAAGTGAGATTATGTAGTATTTGTCTTTCTCTGACTTATCTCACTTAGCATAATACACTCAAGGTCCATCCATGTTGTCATAAAAGGCAAGATGTGCTTCTTTCTCATGGCTGAATAATCATATATATATATATATATATATGATATATGTATGTATACACACACACACACACACAAACACATATACAGGCCACATCATCTCCTTCCATTCATCCATTGACAGGTACTTAGGTTGTTTCCATATTTTGGCTATTGTGAATAATGCTGCAATGAACATGAGAATACAGGTATCTCTTCTAGATCCCGTTTTCATTTCCTCAGAAGTGGAATTGCTGGGTCCACAGGTAGTTCTATTTTTATTTTCTTGAGAAACCTCCACATTGTTTTCCATAGTGGCTGCACAGACTTACATTCTCACCAACAGTGCACAAAGGTCCTACTTTCTCCACATCCTCGTCAATGTTTGTTATTTTGTGTGTTTTTTGATAGTAGCCATCCTAAAGGGTGTGAGGTGGCATCTCATCATGGTTTACCCTCTTCTTGAGAGTTGGGGAATCCATGATGAGCTCACCAGACCCAGACTGGGGAACACTACCCTTGAGCACATTTCTGTTAGACGTCTAATACCTGGGTCATTCACTGCACTGACAGATGCCCCAACTATGGTGATCTGAGTTCACAGAAAATGTGGATTTGTCAAATGTGACTATGAACATCCTAGATCTGAACATCAAACGTTACTAATGATTCAAAGGATACAGGCCAGCATTAAGCACAAACAGAACATTCTTTTTCTGGGGGGTCCAAAAACCACCAGCTTCCAAAAGGCGTCCCTTCCTCCCACATTAGGACACATTTTGGTGTCAGATCACCTGAGGAGTTTGAATCATGTGTGCAATTGCTCTCAAAAGAAACTGTGTCTGCTTTGGAGCCTCTTGATTTTACAACTCATTAATTATACAAGAAGGATATGCTTACCGGACTCCCCTGCCCCCCATCCCCCACATTCTTCAGCCAGCCATGCTTTTTAATCCATACATTCCATGTTTATTTCTAATGACCAATCTAAGGGTTACAGGAAGGTCTGGCTGAGGCATCCCTCCACGGGGAAGGGGTGAGTTACAGTCCTGTGTTACCTCTTTCTCTCCTACTTCATTCCCCAGAACTCAGATGGGACCTTGCCCATTGAGTTTCTGTATAATCCCACAGAACCTTAAGGCAGACACTGGCTCTGGACTGTTCATCTTATCTTTTCCTAGAAGTCTTCATCTAATAGAGGCAAGAGCACCCTGTCCTTAAACTGCTAGGTTTGCACTTGCTCTGCAGTGTTTTAAAACTGGAACATATTTTGCTTAGATAATTTGTATAAGTAGGAAATCTATAAAGAGCAACAAGGAACCGCTTAACCAAAAGTAATGTAAATGTTTACTTTGAGGTGGGAGGGAGGGGATGTGACTGGGGAGGGATGCACAGCTGGCTTCTAAAGTGCTGGGAAAGATCCACTTCTTACCCAGGATATAGTGTACATAGATCTTTGCTATTTTTCAAACTGTAACATTTTATACTCTTCTGGATATGTGACACATTGTGCAATAAAACATAATTTAATAAATTATTATAATATTCTGGAGCTATCCCAGTAGTTAGAAGACATACCAGTAAATTAGTATGGAAGCAAGCCCATCATTTTGAGCTGCATATTCTGTGGCATGTTCCCAAAAGTCAGCATTGGCTAGGGGCATAGTAAAGAAAAATATCCTAACCTAGGGAAAGGCAGAGCCCTGGAATCCTGACACTCTGCCCTCCAACCATAGCTGTGCTTCATTAGACAAGTCACTTACACTCTCTGAACATCAGTTTGCTCATCTGTAAAATGGGATACTAAAACTTGCCCTGCCTTGTGTCCCAGAGCTCTGGAGAGAAACAAATGAAATTAAATATGAGTTTGCTTTAGTCTTATAGTTTTCTTCTCTTATAACCAGCATTTACTGCTTAGTAAATGGGTCCTATGGCAGGCATTGGGGATACAATGGGGAATAGAGATAAGGCTCAGCTGCTGCCTTCGTAGAACTTGGAGAGTAGTAGGACAGTAAATGTAGGCTCTACAAGGGCTAGAATGGGGAAAAGCAGAAGGTGCAATGGGAGTACAAAGAGGGAATCTTTACCTATTGTTTACATTTTGAAATTAAAACAGTACCATGTAATAAACATATGTGATATACATACGAGGTCTGACAAGTTTGAGAACTTGTTGCAACGATGTTGCTAAACTTTTTTGATATCAGAGGGATTATTCATTATGAATTTGTACCCACTGGACACACAGTTAACCAAGTTTACTATTTGGAAGTGCTGAAATGCTGCATGAATAAGTTAGACGACCTGAACTTTTCGCCAACAATTCATGGCTCTTGCATCACGACAATGCACCAGCTCACACAGCACTGTCTGTGAGGGAGTTTTTAGCCAGTAAACAAATAACTGTATTGGAACACCCTCCCTACTCACCTGCTCTGGCCCCCAATGACTTTTTTCTTTACCCAAATATAAAGGAAATATGGAAAGGAAGACATTTGGATGACATTCAGGACATCAAGGGTAATACAATGAAAGCTCTGATGGCCATTCCAGAAAAAGTCCCAAAATTGCTTTGAAGGGTGGACTAGGTGCTGGCATCAGTGCATAGCTTCCCAAAGGGAGTACTTTGAAGGTGACCATAGTGATATTCAGCAATGAGTTATGTAGCACTTTTCCTAGGATGAGTTTGTGAACTTAATTGTCCGACTTCATACATTTGTGTGTGTGTGTGTGTGTGTGTGTGTGTGTGTGTAATTTTAAGGGAATTTTTATACCTTAGGGTTTAAGTAGGAGGCTGTAGAAATTCTATTAGGTTGGTGCAAAAGCAATAGTGGTTTAAAGGGTTAAAAATAATTGCAAAAACTACAATTACTTTTGCACCAACCTAATATCTTGCAAAATATGGATAAAGGATCAGTCTTGCCTCTCTCCTGCTTCTTACCTTCACACCTCGTACATACTCACTTTTACATTGTAGTGCAGTTGTTCGTGTGTCCCTCCCACTAGATCACTGCCTCCTGAGGGCAGGGCTTTGTCATATCACTCTTTATATCAGAGATACTTGGCACATGCACTGCTATTTCCCAAGAATGGAGAATCAAATCAAAAGACCCCCTTTTTAAAATCATAATGATCGCCTTCCTTTAGATAAGCCTAAAAAGCAGGTTCACAGTGGGCAGGCAGCTTTGAATCAGAACCACATGGTTAGAACCAGTGAGTAGAAGCTTCCTCTTCTTCTTCTGCTTTTTTTTATGCCAAACACCCCTTTGTAGCTGCTTCAGGGTTTTTTTCATGGATCATTGTTTCAGGGAATGAACTTCATCTCCTGGGAGCCGAGCCTGGAAAATTGGTGTCCACTGCACTCCAACTTGTGCCCAGCTGAGAGCATGGAGCAGGGTGTGAGTCATTCTTACTCGAGCCCTGACCTTGGCTGACCTCCAGTATCAAGGTCTGTAGCTAAACAGAACTCCTGACTTAAGGAGCTAGAGATAAAGAGGAGGGTGGCCGGTCACACGGCATGTCGCCACTCATTGAACGCGACTTGTCAAACCTCCCAGGGAGCTCTCGCCAGGGTCTGCCTGTGGGACACTACAGAACCCAGCACTGAGAGTGCTTCCTGAAGAACACCAGGTGACTTCTGACTCAAGAAGTGGTTCTACACAGACCCAGACAGTGCAACCTGCCACACGCCTGTGGAAAGCTATCAGTTGATATTCCAGATGGCATAGGAGCACAAGCCTTTTTGCAAAAATTAACTCTTCTTCTTCTTCTTCTTCTTCTTCTTTTTTTTACAATTAAAAAGAATACATGATCTTTGTCAAAAATGGGAATATCTGAAAAGCTAGAGAGAGGAAAACAAAAGTCTCCCCAGTCTCCTACTACTCAGAGTTATTGGTGGTTTTATTGTGGTTCTTTTTTTGTTTGTTTGTTTTGTTATATGTGTATATGTTTTTCCTATAGTTAGTTGATCTGTGCAACAATGGTTATTGAGCTCCCACCATGTACCAGGCCTTATTCTGGGTGCTAGAAATATATAAATGAACAAAACAATCATAGCCCCTGCCCTTATGGAGCTAATAAGGAGGTGGGGTAGACCACCATAGAAAAGTAAAGGCATAAATGCACAAGAGAATTTTACATGCTATGTGGTATCTAATGGGAAAATACCTAACAATACTGAAGACGCAATGTGCTGTTCTAAGCCCTTTACTTTGTATATATGAATACATTGAGTAAAACGTGTGTGTGTGTGTGTGTGTGTGTGTGTGTGTGTGTGTGTGTGAGTGAAGGTGGTTACCATAAGTCTTTCAGTACAATGGTCGGGAAAGGCCTCTTGCAGGAAATGAATATAGGAACCAAGGTCCTCAAGAACAGAAGAACACAGCAAGTTTAAATTCCCTGAGCATGAAACAGTTTAGCATGTTCACGAAACAAAGAAATAGACAAGTTTGGCTGGAACTGCGGGGTGGAAGGGACAGAGTGGTCTGCAGTGACAGGGAAGATGCACACACATACTTTGTGGGCAGGCCACATAGGGCCTTGGAGGTCACCGTCAAGAGTTTACCTTTTATTCTAAGACAGTGGAAAACCTTTGGAAAATTTTAAGCAGCAGAGTGACAAGGTCTGCTATCCATTGTTTTAAAGATCACACTGCGCAGTGTTTGGCAAATGGATTTTAAGGAGACAAGAGCTGGAGCCAGGAGACTAGTGAAAATGTGCCTGTGGTCATCCCAGCAAGAGACGATGGCCCCTCGGGCCAGGGTAATGGCAGACTAGAGGAGCAGAAGGGAGAAAGTTAGGAGTGTGTTGAAGGGATACTGTTTTCCTAGTGCTATGTCTGCCTTGTTTGTTTTGCTTCATTTTATAAAATAAAAAGGATTTGAAATTTTCTTATAAAAACAGAACTTAAAACTATATCAACCACAATTCAGGATACCCAAACTGGAGAACAAGCAGGGAAACCTAAGAATGGTATGTCCTGAGAAAATGGAAGGGTGACCCCAGGACTGTCACCTTGGGGACTCTAAGGAACTTTGGAGAGAAGCAGAACCAGGCAATGTTTTCCAGCTCTTTCCTTTTCTTCCCATCCTAACGCTTATTTTCATCACTCTCATTTCAGTACTAATAAAGGACTGAGCTTGTGTTACAACTGCTAGTCATGGAACGGTTGAGACCATTAACTGACACATCTCTTGTGCCCGACTTGCCAATATCCTACAGTCCAAATTTGAAACTTAGGAGTGCTCTTTTCTGCTTGCTCGTCCTTAAGCCCATAGAAAGTTGAAGGCAACTGCAACTGGGATTTTACGAAAGGCTATAGATCCCACATTATTGATTGCTACACAGAAGCCACTGTCCAATACTTCTTCCTCACCTGAGAGCCGGCCCCTTATTATAAAGAGGAATGAGGCCAGAGATTGTTCCTAACCTCCCTTGCAGCCAGATCACCAGTCTCAGAGTATTGAGACCACAGGATGGCCGCTTCTGTTTTCTGAGAGTTTCTTACAGTCTGGATTCTGCTGCCCGAATCCTGTGCCATCATTTAACACAGCCCTCTGTTCTCTATATTCCTATAAAGTTGTAAACCGCAACACGCGTAATTCTTACAACAACTGAATGAAGCAGGGCTTCTAATGCCCCCACTTTACAGAGCAATAAACTGAGACACAGAAAGGTTCTCTACTAGAGGTCCTATAGCCAGTGTTTGAATCCAAGCAGATGCTCCTAATGTCTATGCCACACACAAAAATACACATCAGAGGAACGTTTAGGCAAGTCCCTTTGGTTGAACATTCTCCAGGAGTAGATTGTTGGTTGCTTCATAAGCTTAGAAATCAATTCACTCGATTAGCAACAGTTATTGAGCATTTAGAGCGGGGGTGGCCCAACTTTTTTCAACGTTTTTCACCAAGGGCCATATGTGGTAAAATACACAAAACAGCCGGGCCACTCACTCGAGGTGAAGTACGTATTGCCTCACCTGGTTTATTTAAGTAAACTAAATATATTTTTGGAATTTGCTGCGGGCCAATTAACAATGGATCATGGGCCACAGTTGGCACGCGGGCCGCAGTTTGGACACCCCTGATTTAGAGTGTGTGCTGGGCTAAGCTGTGGGATACAAAGAGGAACAAGATGATGTTGATGGTGATGACAGCTGCCCAACTGAGCACTTCCTGTGCTAGGTGCTGTGAATACAGTCAAGGTGAACTCCATCATGGAGCTCAGTCTTGTGAGAGATAAATAACAGTGTGTTGAGTGTTTAGTTATAGCCACATGGGGTTATTTCCATTTAAATTAATTACAAGTAAGTCCCATTTCAAAGTCAGTCACACTAGCCACTCTTCAAGTGCTCGATAAACACATAAAACGCTACCCTTTGGATAGCACAGATTACAGAATACAGTCATTGCACTCAATTCCATCTGACAGCTCTGGGTTCGAGCGTTTGGAAAGCACAGAGGAGACACGCCCCTCCCATCTAGACTTGGAGGTGAAGAGGGGTGTCAGGAAAGGGACCCTGCGCAAAGTCATATTTAAACTGAGACTTGGAAAATGAGTGGTATTAATCCTTACTACGCTATTGTGAGATATTTTCTATCCTAATGTAATGAATGAGGAAATAGACTCAGAAAAGTTAAGAAAATTGCCCGAAGTCATAAGAAAAATGTTAAGAGGGAAAATTTAGTCCCAGATCCACTCATCTGCTGAAAACACTAGTGCTTGAAACACTAATACTATAATTAAGGAAGCATGGGCAGAGATCTCTTTAGGGAGAAATGGGTGACAGGTTCACAGATATTGGTTGAACACTCTGTGCTGTAGTTCAAAGTACTTGGCTAAGCACCGAGGTAGGATGGGCACTTTACACAAACCCGGGGTCTCTCACCACATGGAGTTTACTACCTCGATGTGAAATGGGGACAGAAGAGTTACGTGGATTCTAAGAGCTACAGGAAACCCAAGAGGTGGCGATGGCTTCCTGTGAAGACTCCTTGGGAAGAGGAGTTGAAGGAGGTCTTAGAGGCTGTGTGGGACGTGAAAGCGGTAGCAGGAGCACTGCAGGCTGGAGCAAAGGCTTGCAGGAGGACTCCGGGTGGGGGCGAGCAAGGCCAAAGCTGACATGACAGGGAATGCCTCAGTCGGGTTGGGAAATTCTTAAGATGAGGTGACTCAGTCCTTTCTGCAGGCATGGACTTTCACTGCCAATTCTTCTCCAACAGCATTTATGGCTGTGTCGTACACAGATTGGTTCAGGGGCAGGGCAAAGACCTGACTCATATCACTCTGATCTCAGAGAGTATTATCAGTATCACAGAAGAGTTTGTCTCTGTCTAGCAGGAAAGTCTTCAGGAAAACACAAGAGCGATTTTTGGGGCCATGCTTCTTTGTTTTTGGAGTGCATCATGGAGTGTCCCCTTTCTCTCATGTCTCTCTTCAAACCCGCAAGTGGATCCCAGCTCCAGAGAGCAAAGGACATTTAATCATAGACTTCAGAATTCGTTTTTGGAATTTTAAATCAACATATTGTTATGCATTTAACTTTATAGGAAACATATTCCAATTAACATAAACATCTGAATTGACTTATAAATAGTGTAAAAATGACACATCCACGCTATGAGTATACATGTTTTTAATATAGTGTGTTCCACTTTTTTGTCTGAAATTATCTCATGTACATTTCTTTACACATCAATATTTTCCAAATAAGACTACAGAGGGTGCCAACAAAATGTATACACATTTTAAGAAAGGAAGAAACTATTAAAATTGTAATACTCAATATATACCGATAACAAAAGATGAATACAAGTCACACTTGACTTCTGCAATTACAAGAGGCACGCAAAGTGGTTACCATCAGCGTCCAGACACTTCTGATTACGGCAAACAACTGCTTAAGCAATGTTGACCAAAGTGTCCACTTGTATACATTTTTTGGCACCCTTGGTATATTATTTTTTAGTGATGGTTTATAACATGATCAGTCTTCAAATGTTGGCTATTGGGTTTATTTCCTGTCATTACTAAAATATCAATGCAATGAATATTTTTGTACAATTATTACTTTTTTAATTTTTTCTAGTACATATTCCCCAAAGTGGGGTGACTGGGACATAGGTATTGATAATTGCATGCTTCTTGTTAGTTGCTCTCTAGAAAGACTGAGCCAATATTCGTTTGGTATATGTGTTCCCCTCAACCCCCATCAACACTGGGTTTTGAATTATTACTTTGCTTTTGGTAATTTAAGGCACTTGGAGCCAGGGAGAATCTCAGCCCTGTTGGTTGAGGGACCTTACTTAGCCTTTCTGCCTCAACTGCTTCATCTGTGAATGTGGATGAGAGGACTTTTCCAGGTTGGGGAATGAATGAGATAGTTCAGGCAAAGCATGAGGCACAGGGTCTGATACACAGTACGTAGGTGGCCAGTGCCTCCTCCTTCCCCTTAACAGGTGTGCAGAAGTTCGTTTTTTCTTTATTTCTGCTGAGGTTGCTCATTTGTTTCAGGCGATTGTTTGTTATTGGAATGCCTGTAGAATATTTGAAAGCCACTGTCCCTTCCTGCTCTTCTCCATCTCCTCTGTCCCACAGGATGCCAGTCTTGACCTAGACTCTACCATCCTTTATTTGCCACCTCGTCCAAGGCCATCACTGTGACATCCAGATGTCAGGTACATTGCTAGCAGGATACAGCAGAGCATCCTCCCAACATACTCAGAGTTCCAGAATCACAGACTCTCCAAGTTGAAACCCTGTAGGTATCTGTCCAACTTTCCATTGGGTGCTCGACATTTTTTTTTGTCAGCAGTAGGTGGCCTCTTCTTACGATGTATTAAGTAATAGCTTTTAGATAAACACTATGATGAATTTAAGGTGAGGCTAGAATTTGGCCTCTTTATTTTTAGCCCCCAGGCAACCCAGTCAGCACTCTTATCAGCTACAGTTAGTTTTCAAAGAACTGTATTTTGAAACACTTTTGAGAAACATTATAAGTGTTTAATGTCTTCATTAAACAGAGGAGGCTGCAGTCTTCTGTCAATAGGACTCAGTATTTTATGTAATTGAGCTTCTCCCATGTGGCTTATAGTTATGAAAAATCTATGATCTACCTTTTTTTAGTTAAGAGATGATGTTTAAAATTGATAAATGAAAATAATACAGATGTGAGTATATTATTTAAAGTTATAAAAGTAAAAAACTTACAAAAGTAAGATATCACAAAAATTGGGAGGCAGAAAAGTGAGGGTTGGCAAACAGTACAACTGTGTTCTCTTTCAGAGTAGAATGTCAAGATACTTTTTAAAATGATAGTGAAATTTAAAAAGGTATAACTATATTATCTAATGTGAAAATGAGAGCCACCAGAAGAACAAAACACCAGAAACTTTTAAAAGTGGTCTTCTCAGAGACTAGAACTCAAGGTTAGGTGGTGGATGGGAAGAAAAAATCTTACTTTTTAAATTTTAGACTTTTTTTATATGGTTTGAAAGTTTTTGATATATGCATTTTTTATGCCTTTTAAAAAAATTGCTTTATTGAGATTAATTTCCATACTATTCAATTTCCCCATTTAAAGTATACAGTTTGATATTTTTCAGTGTTGTACAGAGTTGTACATCCATCATTGCTATCAACTTTAGAACATTTTTATCATCCCTCCCAAAAATCCAATACCCATTAGTAGTCATTCTCCATTTCCCCACTAAGTACCCTTCTCCCCAATCGTAGGCAATTACTAATCTATTTCCTGTCTCTCTAAATTTGCCCCTTCTGAACATCTCATATAAATGGAATTAAAGAGCATATGACCTTTATTCTGATTTTTTTTTTACTTAGCATAATGTTTTCAAGATTCATCCCTATACTAGAATGTATCACTACTTCATTCTTTTTTATTGCTGAATAATATTTCATTACGTGGATATACTTCATTTTATTTATCCACTCATCAGTTAATGGAGATTTGGTTGTTTACATTTTTGGGCCATTGTGAATAAAGCTGCTAGTATGAACGTTTGCATACATGTTTTCATGTGAATGTATGTTTTTATTTTTCTTGGGCATATACCTAACAATGAAATTGCTGGATCATGTGGTAACTAGTTTAACTTTTTGAAGAACTGTCAGACTGTTTTCCAAAGCGATCACACCTTTTTGTATTCCCACCAGCACCAGATGAGAGTTCTAGTTTTTCCACCTCCTCACCAACACTTGTTTTTATGTCTTTCTGATTCTAACCATCCTAATGGTTGTGAAATGGTATCTCACTGTGGTTTTGGCTTGCATTTCTATAAGGGCTAATAAGGTTGAGTCTCATTTCGTGTGCTTCTTGGCTATTTGTATATTTTCTTTGGAGAAATGTCTATTCAAATCTTTTGTCCTGTGCACATGTTGTTTTAACCTAAAAAATCGTATAAAATGTTTTCAAGCATAGTAAGAAAATACCAAATGCTGGGTATGGTAATGTCTGGGTGAAGGAAATCGAGTCATTTCTTTTGCCTTTCTAAATTTTTCTAAATTTTTAAAACATACATAATTTTTTATCATTGTCAAATGTTAATGTTTTCCCTCAATTCTTTATCTTTTCCTGATTTGTAAAAGTAGCAAAAGATTTTTTTAAAAAAAGCAGACAGAACACTAACCCAAAGGCAATAATAGCTAATATTTTGCATATTTACATATTTCCCTCGAGGACATTTTTCTAGACTTTCTGTACTTTTTTGAGACTGTGCATATATGGGCAACTTCAAAATATGCCTCTTATCATGATATTATAAGAAAGCCGCTGCACATTAAACAAACCTCTTTAACTTTCTTCTTAAAGTCTCGAGAGGAAACACCACTATATCCCTTGGTGTGCAGAATGGTCACAAGAAAGGGCTTCTTTCTTATACTAACTACTTTAAAATTAAGGGGGGGAAATTAAGGTACACACAATGTCCCCAGCCCATGAAAATATAAACCAAGGGGGCAGTAGAACTTGGAGATGACTTAGCCTGGTCCTTTGCTGCGGTCTCAATGCTCTCTCCCCACTTCACATAGAAAAAGACAGAACGAAGTCCTATGCAGTGTGAAGCAGCTGGGCAACTCTCCAACGTATCTCACTTACATCTTCATGGTATGGCTTTGCCTTTTGGATTAAAGTGTCTATAAATCCCCACAGTACCCCCCAATATCCATACTTTTCATTAAAGGGTATTTGTGCTAGGAAAAACTACATCCCTCTTACTTGCCCCATCCTCCTCCTCTTTCCCTCATTATAACCCTTTCTACCAAAATCACCTGTGCCATCAGGACAGGATGACTGCAGCTACAGCTTTGATAGCTTTCTGTTTTTTCTTCCCCAAAACTCCAGAGTTTCCAGTTGCAGCAAAGGCTGACTGCACAGATTCCACCCTCTCCCATGATAATAGAAGCAATAGCACTCCCTTGATGTCAAGAGCTCTCGAAGACGCTTATTTTTACACGCGCTTCAAGTAGTCAATTTTCTGTAACAATATAGGCTGTTGACTCTCTATGCTTTTATGTATGCCCGCAAACGCTTCCAAGAAAGCAATGTCGTCCAAAACTACACATATACACATACAACACGCTGCTTCCAATCTAAAAATACAGAGAAAACACCAGGATACAAGCATAGGTGAATAAACCTGACTACTGAAGACTCTCTCTGCTAAGTCTCCAATCATAGAATAAACTTAAGATGAATGATTTGTCTTTAATGCAGCACATTAGGCAGAGAATACGGTGCTCCCCAGCACCTCTGTGCTCCTCGTCTTCCCCAGCACAGCAACTAGACATCTTTTTCCAGGCTCCTTGCCATGAGGTAACGCCATGGCCCGAGTTTTGGCCAGTGGAATGTGGGTGGATGTGAAATTTGCCACTTCTACTCCTGGCATTTTAAGTCCTTTGCTTTCTCTGCCAGTTCAGCAGGGATTTTGGAGGCCAAATGTTGAAAATAATGGTGCCACAGGTAGAAGGAGCAAGGGTTCCTTGAAAGACTCATGAAGCTAACCCTATCACCAAACCATGTTGAACAGCAACATGAACAAAAAAATGCAAGTTTATTGTATTAATCCGCTGACTATTGAAGGAAATATGAAGAAGTAAAAGCAAATACCAGTTTGCATATCCTGATTAACATATTTCCTTTTTCTGTCCCCCACCCCAGCAAAATATTCTAGGTTGCTGTGACAGCTTGTGGACAATATCTTTAAATAGTTGTCAAAATAAGAGCTCCATTTCACTAGCAAAACATTGAAATTCAACTATTACCAAGAGGAGAGGCTTGCTAGTAAGGTTCTGCCTAAATGGTCGTAAGTCTAGGGAAGTTCCTACATTTTTTGGGAAATAAAAGCAAATATCAATGCTGTCTTCCTGGCGCATTCAGATAGTAAGGTGTCAGAGAGCTTGAGAAATCTTAAAGGGGGCTTCATTGATTGACTAAAGTTAACATTCACTTCTCTTCAACAAGCATCGTGTCATTAGCATCATGTACACGACTTCCCTTCAGAAAGCAAAACTGAGAAACTCTAAGTCTTGGCCCTGGAAACTGCTCCTCCGTACAGGGCAGAGCTAAATTCACTCACTGTAAGCACCGGAGCCCTTCCCAAAATGGTGACAGGAAGGCATCAGGTATACAGATGTCTTGGGTGGACAGCTATTGCCTCTATTTAGGAAACTCAATTGTCTTTGTAGAATTCATTACCGTTCCTTCTCTTTCAGCTTTCCCTCTAGGTTCCATTATTTCTTGGTATTTTTTCTAGACCTGTTACTTTTTTATTGTGATCTGTCTGGTGTCAAATGTTTTCACTATCGATGAGAAATTCTTTCAATGTTTCAAGGAGGTAGAAAACAACTGAGTATTTCACATATTAGAATAAAGAAGGTTATGGCATGAAAAACCTATGCTTAGTCATGAAGAATCCAGGGCACATTCTACTGACCATCGCCTCCTCTGGAGATACAAGACGGCAGCTGTGGGTTTTATTCCTGGTTCTACGGCTCATTTGTTGTGACTTTAGGTAAGTTGTTTCAATACACTATTTCCCAGGCTATAATAATTGCAATAGATTTTGCCAGGTTTTGAGGAACATTGCTGACTCATTTCTGCCTCCTTTATCTTCTTCAAGCTTTTTAAACCAGGCTTTCCAACCAAAAGGGGGTTTCTTTTTCTCTTATGTAGACTTTGACTTTGACGTTCCATAATGCTCAAGTTCAGACTTGATATACAAAATATGTGTATAAATTTTATATGCCTTTAGGGTGCATTATGAAATGCAGTTTGGTTCTCTGTGCTATCCTACCAATACTCTATTTTATTTTCCCCTTCTTCCTCCCCTCCATTCTGATATTCTCTAGCTTCCTCTTCACTCTTCAAATTAAACCCTGTTGAGGTTGTGTGAGTTTTGTAATTCCTGGGCAAAGTGAAAATTCACCTAGAAAAGGTATGTGTGTGTGTCTGTTTGTAACATGAAAAAAATGTTGAAGAGAAAAGCTGTAACTGAACTAAACAGAAAACAGATGGTATAGGCTAGTGGAAATTAGACTTGAAGTTTTACTGGCATATGTATTTTTTAATGTAAAAAAAACATGACATCAAAAAATTCTAAATCTGAGAATTTCCCCCACCCTAGCACAAGAAGTTTAATTTTTAATTTTCTTTCAGGAGTGTTCATGTGCATATTTTTTCACGTAATCATAATCTCAATGTATATCATTTTATATTTTGGTGTGAATTTGTTAGGGAAAACTTTTTAGCTCTTTTTCATATTTCTTAGATGAATTACCAGGTATTCGGGAGAGCTTCTTTACGGTCAGACCTGAATGCTTGCTAACATTGGGCCTCCAGTATTCATGTTCTTTCTGCCTGAAGAATGTAAATATCAGCAAGTCTTGAGGAGATCTAGGATGATACCAACCTCTGGGCAAAGAATAATGGGTTAAGAAGGGTTTGTATCTGGCAGAGTTACATGGTTTCTAATTGAAAAAACAAAAAAACAAAAAACTTAGGATAAAAGTACTGAGGTATTGGGAATTGTATGGGAAGGGCTAAAATACATGCATCCCTCTTCTAAAGGGTTCTGAGTCCTTACTATTCAACCTCCTCTGAGCCTTGCCACTGTGTGTGTTATAGCAGGGGTTTAAGGATCACAGACTGTGATTGTGACCTTTCAAGTCATCTCATCTAACACCCTCATGAAAAGAATCTGAACCCAAGGAATCAGAAGCCAAGAGAGAATTGCAGACTTCACTGTTGCAGGGACAGAAGTGGGATGAGAAAGCAGGCCTTAGGACTCCTAGTTCAATAGTCCTTCCAATCCTGAGAGGAAGGAGGAACAAAGAGACGGATAGGATTAAGGAAGAAAAGATGGAGCAGGGAAAGAAAGCAAAGCTAGAGGAAAGGAAGATGGTACAGAGGGAAAGAGAGAAGGAAGAGAATTGGGGATGAGGTTTTGAAGCCTTTGCTAACCTTAGGAGCAAACCTGAAATTAGAGAAGACAGGGTACTCTGAAATGAGCATCTCAAGTTATGTGGGGGAGTCTGGTAAGCATTTAGTTTTTCTTGTCTGCTTAGAAATGAAGTTTCTAGAAAGAGAAGACAACGTGATAAAAGATGATCCTTCAGGAGTTGTGAAGGATGCAGCCTGTACTTTACTGTTTGATGCCCTTGGAGGCAACGCATGCCTTTCCTGTGGATGCTTGAAGGTTTTTTTAGTTGAAGAATAAATAGAAGATGATCTGCTAGAAGTATCCATAGTTGACTAACACTCCACAAATTCCCTCTGACAACTCTTCTTTGGATATTTATGGGACTTCAGTTTGCTCTTGAGACATCCCTAAAGAAAAAAGTTAAATATGCATTAACAACATAGAGAAACTCAACCTCCCTCATTTCATAGGAAGGTCCAAATAGGATCTGTAACTAGTCCAAAGTCCCATTGCTTAGAAGAATTTATCTGATGTGGTATACCAACCAGCCCAAAACTTAATGGGTGAGGTAATCTCCCCAAAATGGCCACAGTTAAGGCCCTTTTATTCCGACACATACATGCTGCCCCTCAACCCAAAAGTTGAGTCTGTTTCCTCTCCTCTTGAATCTGGTTGGTCTTACGACTGCTTTGTCCAATAGAATGAAACAGAAGTAACGTTCTAGAACTTCTAAGGTCAGTCCTTAAGAAGACTAGCAGTGTCTAGTTCCTCTCTCTTAAAAGTCAGTTTCCATGTAAGAAGTCTAACTGTCCTGCCAAAAGGACCACGTGCTGTAAGGAAGCCCAAGTGAGTGACATAGAAAGAGAGGTCATGTGGAGGCAGACTGAGGGGCCTGATGTGTGAGTGAAGCCTTCTCAGACCTTCCAGTTCAGCCCCAATGCCAGTGGCCACCTAAATGCAGCCAAGTGAGTGACTCTAGCCAACACCTAGTTGAGTCTAGCTGACTCTCAGAATCATGAGAAATAATAACTGGTGGTGGTTTTTGGCTACTAGTTTTGGGGGTGTTTTGTTATGCAGCAATAGGTCATTGAAGCAGTGGCTAAACATAGCAACCATGTATTATTTCTAATGAATCTATGAATTGAGTGAGTGGTTCTACTGATCTGGACCAAGGCTGGTCAATCTCAAATTGGACTTGCTTATACCTCTGCAGTCAACTGAGGGCTGGCTGATCAAGGATGGTCTCAGCTGTTATGACTCATCTCTGCTCCACAGGGTCTTTCATCCTCCAGTGGGCTTGTTCTCATGGTCAATGGCAGAAATCCAAGACCAGAAGCAGAAATGCACAAACTTTAAAAAACCAAACAAAACAAAAAACCCAGATTTTCTTTTTTAGAGAAGTTTTATGTTCACAGCAAAATTTAAAGGAAAGTATAGAAATTTCCCGTATGTCCTCTGCCCCCACACATCTATAGCCTCCCTGCTATCCTTATCCCCACCAGAGTGGTACATTTGCTACAATTGATGAACCTACGTTGACACGTCATTAGCACCCAAAGTCCACCCCACCTTCCCCCTAATTCCTGATAACCACTGATCTTTTTACTTTCTCCATAGTTTTGCCTTTTCCAGAATGTCATATAGTTGGAATCGTATAGTATGCAGCCATTTCAGATTGGCTTCTTTCACTTAATATGCATTTAAGATTACTCTATGTCTTTAATAGCTTGATAGGTCATTTCTTTTTAGCACCAAATAATATTCCATTGTTTGGATTCACCACAGTTTATCCACTCACCTACTGAAGGACATCTAGGTTGCTTCCAAGTTTTGGCAATTATGAATAAAACTGCTATAAACATTCATGTTCAGGTTTTTGTATGGACATAAGTTTTCCACTCCTTTGGGTAAATACCAAACAGTGTGGTTGCCAGATCATATAGTAAGAGTATATTTTGTTTTGTAAGAGACTGTCAAACTGTCTTTCAAAGTGGTTGTACCATTTTGCATTCCCACCAGCAATGAATGAAAGTTCCTGTTGCTTCACAACCTCACCAATGTCTGGTGTTTTCAGTGTTCTGGATTTTGGAAATTTTAGTAGGTGTGTAGTGTTATCTCATTGTTGCATGAACATTTTTCAAAGCTTCATTTACCTCAAGTCTGCTATTTTTTCCACTGGCCAAAGTAAATCATATGGGTGAGCCCAGAGTGGGAGGCAACTGCAAAGTCTGAGGGAAAGGACCTGGATAAAGGTAGGTCATTAATTGGGGTCATTAATGCTATCAAATTTACTATAAGGAATCTATGCATGTTTCTCATAGGGGAGTAATAAATAGCATTATTAGGAATTTGGACTAAGATCTGGAATAAACTGAAGGAATTGTGCTCGAAATTAAGTAAAACAATTAGATGAGCATTTTCTGGTTTTTAAATGCTTCCAGATTTTCTGGCCAAGTCACTATTGCTAGTGATATTGATTTTGGTTTATTTCCAATAAAGGGTGACTTTCCAAAATTCCTGTTGATAGATTTAGAGAGAGAATTGGGAAGAAATATTAGGTCTCACACTATGTGGTTCTTTGTTCCATTACTTAATTCACAGTAATGATGATCTTAAGGCTCTTGGTAGAGTTGTTTAGAATCCCGTTTAACAGAGTTAGCTCTCTCAATAGCTAGTGGTCCGTCTGCTTTGTGACTCTCTCTGAAAACCGAAGGTTGTTAGCATCTGTACTTTACAGACAGGAATCACTCAGGCTTTTCATGGGAAAGGAGGGCTCTGTGTACACATGCATGTGTGCATTCGTATGTAATGTGTGTGACCACCTCTGATCTACTGTGGTTTTACCTGTGCTCACCTCTACTGCATTCCAGGAAATATTGAGAACTGACTTTGCATTTTCACTTATCACTACCTCTTGGGGAAGCAGATTTATTTTCCACTCCTGGGATGTCTGAGGACCAGAGAAAGGGAGGCTGGGATTACGGTTCCCAGAGCCCAGCCAGCCTGCTACTTGCGGTGGTGTGCTGCTGCCCCCTACACAGGCAGATGAAGTGTTCTTTGATCTGGTCCTCTTTCCACCACTGCCCCCTCTATCGACCCCAAATTGAACTTTGTTAGTGTTTCTGTTATTTATTGTTCAGGAATTGGGAGTCAAGGAACCTGTGTTCTGGCCCTTGGGTCACTTAATGTCTTTGGGTTTTCATTTTCTCTCGTGTAAAGTGAGCAAGCTAGACTAGATGTGTGTTTCCTGCTCTGACCTTTGAAGATCTAGGATGCCACAATAAACCAGACACAAATCACACACCCTGAAACTCCCCTTAATGGCCAGACACATCTTGAAGAAGTAGGCTGGAAAAATAGTCTAAGAATAATAGGTATTCGTGTTACCAAGGAATTATTGCTGAGCTGATATTAAACCATAAAACTTCCCCGAGGTAGGGGGTGGGGGGTACAAAAAGATTTCAAGATGAAAAATGGTGTTTCATTTGCTGAGAACTACGGCAGTATCGTTTCAAACAAATTCATTTTGGCTCCCCAAGCCAGCGATATCTAAGGATGAGGACCATGAAATGTTGGTCTTCCTTGGACAGAATGTATGCCACGTTTTCCATCTGTGTGTTTTTTAAACAAGAGTAAAGTGGAAGGAAGTGACAAGGGTGATAAATACCACTTGCTTCGATTCATCTAAGAGAGAGCCACTAGCTTTTCAGTTCCTATGAAGCAAATTTAGCGATAGCTTCCATGACAGCATCTGTCCTGAGAGTCCTTTAGATCTGGCCCCTGCCCTCTCCGCAGTTAGCCTGACATCAGTCAAGATGACAAGTGTCCCACGCCCACTCACAGCTCTTAGTCGGATGTAGCCCCCACCCTCTTCTCAGCCTATTCGCGTTTTAGGTCCCTCCAACCTTCTCTCTTCTAGGACCCCCTCGCCCACCTACCCTTACCTGTTTGGTAGATTTTACTTCCTGGAAACCCCTGCTGTCCTTAAAGGGGGAGACACCATCGCCTTGGAATCCTAACCTGTTCCTTCCTGGTGGAGGGGACACCTGTGCTACAGTGTGGGCTTCCTCTCAAGCGGAGTCCAACGGGCAGGCGACCAGCGGTTGCAGAGTTCAACGACCTAAGGAAGGGGGAAGTCCTATCCCAAACATAGGTCTGTTTAACCGGGATGCAGGACTCTGGAAACCGCCGGAAAGCCCTTGGCTAGCTCTGGAGCCTTGGAGGAACCTGCCGAATGCAGGGGCCCGCCCCCACTGCTCTCGGTACAAGGTAACCGGCGGCGGGACAGAGCGCCGTATCCCCTGGCACTGACTCCGGAGCCCAGTCCGACAGCCGCGGAGGCTCCCGCCGCCGCTGCTGCAAACCGGTCTGGCTTCCCTGCAGGGCGTGCGGGATGGAGCAAGGGGGTGGAGAGAAAAGGGGAAGAGCTTGGGCGGCTGGCGGGCGGGGCCTGCAGCTTCCCCGAGCCGCGGCAGCCGCGGCGCCGCCTGCTCTCTCTGCCCCTCGCTCCGACTGGGGCGCGCACTGTGCCGGGACCCGCGCCCCACCCGGGGGCGCCGCTGCTCCTCGGCCCCGGCCCACGAGCGCGACGCGGCGAAGCTACGTTGAGCGGGGGAGCAGTTCCGAGTGCTGGGGCTTTGGCGGCCGCTTGCTGCTCAGTTTGGCCCGAGGACTGGCGGGGAAGGAAGGGGAAAGCGGGGACACACACTTG
This sequence comes from Rhinolophus sinicus, assembly GCF_036562045.2. Classification (NCBI taxonomy): domain Eukaryota; kingdom Metazoa; phylum Chordata; class Mammalia; order Chiroptera; family Rhinolophidae; genus Rhinolophus; species Rhinolophus sinicus. The sequence goes on from NC_133754.1 coordinate 141,420,550, forward strand.
CCGCGGCGCGCGCGCATTGCACACTCGCAGCCGCGCGCCCCCGCCGAGGCGCGTCCGGGCGAGTTTGGCCCGGCTGCTCCGGCCCCGGCACCTGCCAGCTTTCAGCGCTACTCCAGGCCCCGCCCCTGGCCCGCAGACCCTCGCGATCCTGGTCTGCACTGCTCTCCCTTCGCCCGGGGAAGCAACAACATCTCGGTAACTTGCAGACTGTGGCGCAACTGGTCTCGAAAGCGGAGGCGCCCGAATGCTGCCCGAGTGAGGTAAGTTTCCTGCGCGTCCCCGACCCCTCCTCCCGGGGCCCTCCTTCTGGGCTCGGGCTTGGGGGCTCCGTGTCTCTGATGCATCCTGGCGGTCTCTACGCTCTCACTTTGTCCGCGTTGTGCTGGGGGTAGGATAAAGGGGGTGCGCGCGGCTACCGAAGCGGGACGTTCATTCCGCGGGGGCCTCGGCTGCGTGCTGCCGGACAGCACCCAACCGTTCACCACCCCGATCTTCGGGGCTGCAGTGACACTCGGGGATCATTTTGGGTTCACTTAAGCAGGAGCCTCCTCCCTTTTTCCGGGGAACGAGCTGAGTTTGGCAGCAGCAGCAGAAATCTCCCACCACCCTCCGCCGGTGTTCAACAGCGGCGAACTTGTTAGGCGTCCCTGGGATCTCAGGAGGGGCTTTCAAGTCGGTGTTCTAGTGGTTTCTGGCACCGGAGACAGATTGAACAGGTGCGGTATGGTTCCAGCCTAAATGCTGCAACAGACTTCTGCGTTTCCCCAGCTTTTCTCCCCCAACCCCGTCAATGTGACGCTAAAACAGCTGGGCGGGTGGTGGGAGCATGGGGCCACGGAGCGGCAGAATGCCAGGGTTTGGTTTGCCAGGAGTCGCCAAAACAGAAGACAACAAATGTCTGCTTAACGCTGCTCATTTATGCAAATGAATCTGTTGTCATTTCTCATCTCCTTCCCGCGCCCCCACCTCCCCCAGCATACTTGTCTCTGGTGCCCAGCGTGGCTGGGTAGAAACCTGTTCCAGAGAAGTTGTTTGGGTAGGTTGATGAATTATTTCATCTTCATCTACAGAATTCAGGTCTCTCATTGAGGAAATGCTAATTACTCTGATGCTGTTTAAAGGCAGCGTGTTGCACACCACAAATACCCCCCATTTTTCGATGACATTCTCAGCCTGCTGGAGGTCCTAGCCCTAAGGTGAATGAACCTTGAGGGACTCGTTGGGCCTCAGAATGTGTTAGTCTTCTACAAAGAAGAAACGGCTGCCTCATCAGTACTCCTGGGCATCGGTTTGGGGAACCTCTGTTGCCCCTCTGGTGAAGAGCATCCACCCAGGCTTCTCTCTTGTTTTGTGGAAGGCTGGTGTTCTGCAGTCGTTGAAGTGGACAAAAGTCGAGAGAGTGGTTTCATTACCACTCTAATGTGATGAAGTACAATAGTGTTCATGGAAGCTTTTGTCAGAGTATTTCCAGCTGAAAAGAGGCTCTGAAAAAAACACCTTTCTCAGCTAAGTTCATGCCAGTGGGAAGTTGAGTAAGCCTCATGCATGATCCCAAGCCGAGGGAAATGGTGGGTTCTGTGTACAGCAGTGTGAGTGGAGACTTAGCAGGACTGGTGAGAAAGCTGGTAAGTCTGAGACTGATGTATAATGATGTCTTTACTTGAGAAGGAAAACTGTTAAACACTGAATGATTAAACTACGTTACATTTTTGTCCCAAGTGAGAAGACTAGAGGGATTTAATAATACCTTAAATTTGCATCAATGCTTTGCTATTTGTAAATGCTTCTCAGTGTTCTCATTTAATTCTGAACATTTTCTGAGGGAGGCAGGGCAAAGATTTCTAACCATATATTCATAGGAGGAACATGAGGCTCACAGGTTCAGGGACTTAGCAAGGTAACAAGTGGCCGGAATTGAGTCACAGCAAGATTCTCTAAAATAGCCCACACTACCACCACTGTCATCACCCAGTACTGTTTCTGTACTTGGATAACATTTTTACAGTGGCCAGAGCTTCTGCATTTATTGTGGTCTGCACAGTCTCACTGCAAATTACTGTTCGCACTTGACAGAGGAGGAGACTGAGGTTTAGACAAGTGATGGGAGTTTTCCATGGTTTTATGTCTAATCCACTGGAGTTTATAAGACTAGAACTCAGAGCTGCCGATGTCTAGTCCTTTGTTTTGTGGATTGTGCCATTGTTCTACTTGTGATAGCAATTAGGACACATCACAGAGCTGCAATACATCAAAGACTGTTAAGCATGCCTGCTGGTGACTGGGTGCTAGTTCTGGCACTATAATTGTCTATATGACCTGGGCCAAATCATCACCTCTGAGCCTTAAGTCACATATAAAACAAGAGGTTTGTATTGAATTATCTCTCTTTCTACTTTTAGCATTCTGTATATAAATGCTTATCAATATATTTGTAATCCAGTATTATTTTCTCTACAGGGAAAAAAAAAGACTTTTTACCCTATATTAACAAAGGGATTTAATTAATTATTCCACCTGTAATTTACGCTCCCTTCCCCTTTGGCACAAAACACTTAATGAAGGGAAAGAAAATACCAAGTGTACTTCAGCTCAGCATCTATACTGTTTTGTATTACTATTTAACTTGGAAATATTCTGAAGGGCTGAACTACTCTAAAATACATGTCAGGGTTTACTTGAATATTCCAGACAGTCAACTCATACCTTCATTTTTTTGATGAAGGAGATGAATGAAATCACTCCTAAGGAAAACACACGCATCTCTTCATGTAAATTCCTAACATCTGTTGACCCATATGGTAATTTACCTACAAGAGGTGTGCCTCCTGAAGCTGGCAAATACAGGCTCATTGTTGTTCTCCTTCCTGAATACATCACATAAAGAAGTGTTTTTCTTTCTCCATGTAAACGGTAGGTTTATGTTATCTTGTGTCATGCTCTTTTGCTTGCCTCCCCCAATCCCTTCTTCGTTAGTAATGTGTGGCCCACGGAAAGACACATGTCTAGAAATCGACTTGTGCCGTTTTATGAAAGAAAGAGTACTTCTTGAGAGGGAGAAACCAACCACTCTTTTTTTTTATATTTGAGTAAATTTCAGCAGATGCTAATATCAGCGCGTGGTTTCAAAGGGGGAACCTAATTAACAAAACCAACCTAGTTTCTGTTCCCTTTAAGAATCCTCTTCTCTTTCCATCCCTCCTTCCTGTATACTGAAAAGTGGTGTTTCTATGTTTAGAAGAATGTTGACAAAGAATTAGAATGGGTCTTAAATATTACTAACAGATCCAGCCATTGGAGATTAGGGTATATTTCTTTCTGATAGAGAATTCAAATATTAACTACTGATTCAACATTCACACCTTTTATGGGTAAGACACCGAGGCTTAGAGAGATGAATTGACTTGCTCATGGTCGCACAGATGTTTAGCAGGAGGCCCAGGGCTAATGTGGAATTCTTAAACAGGTTCATATGTAGAGTTGTGCCAGGGGTTTTCTGGTGAAGGTTCGTTTTTAACTTTTAGATATCCTAGAGATTAACAGAAGACTTGTGTTTACTAGTAATTATTAGTGAGGGGTCACATTTTTAAATGGTTTATACTTATATGTGAACATTTTTTTGTCCAAGCAGATACCATTAAGGAGAAAATATCCATTTTTAATCTATTCATTATGTTTCTCTTGGCTTATATAGATCACCAGACTCAGAATTAATACTTTGCTTGGAGACAGGGTACTATTTGAATAGAAATACTAATGTATGGTTTTTCAAGCTTCTCTTCCTGGTAAATAAAGCCAGAAGCCAAAGATGGCCCTGTCATACAGCCAGTAAAGTCGTAAATATGTATACGTTTAATTTTCATTGTATTTGTACTTCTGTTAAATGATGAGTCAGAACATTTAGTATCCTGGAAAACTAATTTTTTCCCCTATGGCTAGAGTCTTCATTAGTTACTCTTTAAAACACCGAGTCCTAAATGTATTTGTGGCAGAAACACGTTCACTTTGTATCAAGTACATTAACTGGACTTGGAAGGAGTCCTTTTATTTTATCAGAAGCTGCTCTGTTAGAACTCTACATTATGTAGCTCAGCTGTTCATTTTGGACTTATCTATGGCAGTTCTTCTAAATACCAGGGAAATCAGGGAGGGGAGAAAGTTAGCCTTTTGATTAGTATTTTTCTCTTTAAAAATAAATTTTAAACTTAATCTATTGATAAAACTTTTGAAGTGTACTGTCCAGTAAACAATTAGCTGCTATTGATGAAATGTTTTACTCAGTCAGGTTCTTTTCAGTATAAAAGATTAGGCCAGGGAAAACAGACTTGATTTTGTGTATCCCGTTCTCAATTGTATCTAATTCTGTCTAACTTCATCAGAGGCGTATAAAGGAGACAGTGATATAGGAAAACACAGGAATCCTACCCAAACTGGATTACTCTTGGAAAGATTTGAAACATTGATAATAATTGGGTCATGGTTCCATGTTTAGTCAGCTGGCAGTGCTTTGGTATTATCATTTTGAGGTAAGACAGACCTATATTTGAATGGACAATGACATCAAGTGTGTATTCTTGTAGAAAGTCTTCTATGTTGTTTATGGGGCTGAATAAACAATGGGTGTCTAGTTTGTCTGGGGGAGTTCGCATAATGGGTGAGCAGTAAGTTCTTGAGATTTGTCTTCTCATGGAGTTTGAGAAAGTCGGTTGTGAAATTGCAATAAAATATAAAGCATTGTGCAGTATTGATCCCACTAAAAATGGGCATGTGTGTCTTTCAATTGAGGTACAGGTAAGGGTTGGAATCCAAGCAGTGGGGCCCAGGGAGTATAATTAATGTGAATTGAAACTGAAGTTCCGCAACTAAAGACAGGACTGTAGAAAGTTCATCCATTTTGTAAGAAAAAGGTGATATTTAAATCTTGCCATTCAGTATGCTGAGCAAGGGGTCTGGGAGGACGATACGGTATGGCATAGCTAGCCGTTACAATGTGTTTCTTTGCCTCATAGCTTGGCGCAAGGAATTCAGTAGATTCAACATGTTGGGTAGTGGGTTTTCAACAATTTCCATGGACACTTGTTTTTTCTTTCTTTGTGTAAAAATCCATGTGCCCTGTCATGATCTTTGGATCATTCGGTCCGTCACATCTGTTGATAAAGGAAGGAAACAGGACAGCAGCAATCAAAAGAAGCAGTGCTGTGTCCTGCCTGAGGCATTGGTAAGCACATCATAGGTGTTTAGCTAACATTTGTCAACGGAAAAGCTTAGGCATCATGTTTTATCTATCTTTATATTTTTGGAACTTCACACTATGCTTGGCAAGTGGCCTGGATTTAATAAATGTTTATTGAACAATTTATGCATCCAAATGAAAATCACTCATCAAAACCTTGGATGTTTCATAATTATTCTGATGATTCTATTATTTTCCAGACCATTTTGGAAATGTCAGGCAGGCCCATGGACACTAGTTACAATAATTTAATAGTGTCCTTCATTTTTCATCGTAAATGGTGTTTATCCACTAGACCTCCAACCTTTTTTTTAACCAACATGCGTAGGAATGATTTTTTTTTTATTTTTCTTCACAAAAATAACAATATGAGTATGAAATGTGTTATTCTTTTTATTATTTTTAAGTATCAGATAACCATTTTCAAACCACCCCGTGGTGGCTTAGTAGTGAGTTTGGCTCCAGCCAAGAATGGACTTTAAGCTCTAAGTGAATCAATTTAAGTGTCACCTCTAGAGGCCTTCTCTGATCATGTAACATGAAGGGATCTTCTTCATATGTTTTCTTCACTGATCACAACGGATACTTCTACATTTATGTATTTCAGTTGTTTTTCTACTGCCTCTGCCCAAACTCACACTCAGCCCAAGATTATAAACTTTTTGAGGTTTGAAAAGTCATGGTTCTTGAACACTGTTTCTCTAGTGCTTGGCACATAGTAGGTGCCCAGTAAATATTTAAATGAGTGAATCAGTAAGTCCCATCCATCTGGTCAAGATGAGCTGAGTCACCATTAAGCTAACTCAAGCTGAACAGATTCAGCTGTGAAGGCAGTTCTTAAAAGCTAGTGATGGCAGCTCCATTGAGATTGACCACCAAGTCCTCCAGGAGGAGGAAGCAACACTTGTGTAGGTGAATAAATTTTGGCATGAGTACGAAACAGTATCTTTAAGGAGTTACTCCTTTTCATTTACTGAAAAATGAAGAGTAGAGAACAGATGAGTAGAAATTATCAAACATAAAACATTCCAAAACTATTAAACTGTGATCTAAAAGTACGCAAATCATAAACATATAATTCTTAATGAAGACACCCTGGTGGTACTATACAAGGCAAATCCTGTGACACTTTAGGTAAACACTTTCCAAGCTCAGCTGGCTTTTCTTTCACAGATGCGTCAGTATCGCAGTGCCCGGGAAGAGCTTCTCGGGTATGACACCTGGACCAGCAGCAGCAGCAGCTCTGCCTGAGAACTTGTTAGAAACAAATGCTCATACTGTACCCCAGGCCAGCTGAATCAGAAACTGTGGGATGGGGCTCAGCAACCTTAGTGTCCACAGGCATCCAGAAAATTCTGATGCACAATATTGGCAGGAAATGTTATCCTCCTGAAGTGCTTGGTATTCCCGGGTGAATCCCAGGGTGTGTGGACAGGGTGACATCTGCCTGCTGTGCCAGAAATAAGTAAAACCGATCTTGGTTTTTCTCAGAGCTGTATGGATCACAAGAAAACAAATGCCCATGACTAGATTGAGTATCTAGGACTTTCGATAGTACAAAAAAAAAGGCTCTTGATAGTCACTGGCCCTGCCAAGTGATGGGTGCTCCCAGGACTGGGAGACAGGCCAGGGTACATGGGTAATGAGGGTAAGACATGCTCCGGGTATAATTTATGTTTGGATGTCGCTGCAGTAGGACACCAGGTGGAAGAATTATTTCTGGAGCTAATGATTGTCTCGGAAGAGGAAATGGTGGCTTGCTGAGAATTCTCAGAATATTTCAAGTCAGTTTAATATACTAGATATTGATGGACCCCTGGGCCAGGACAATAGCAGGGGCTGTGGGGCATCCAACGTGTATGAACATGGCTCTGGCTCGACTTTGTTGGGAATGTGCTCTGTTCCAGGCCCTTCTCAAGGGCTGTTTCTTTTTGTCTGCACCCTGCTCCTGAGGGTGGGCTGTAGCGTCCTAGATGATAGAGGAGGAAATGGAAACTGAGTCAGGTTACATATGTCCTGAGTACAGAAACAGTAAGGAATGGTTCCAAACCTTGGCTTTTCTGATTTTAGAGCCCACATTCTTTTTTCTGCTTCATGCAGTTGCACCTTGAAATGTAGCTTCGGAAGAAGAGTTTAAAAAGGGAAACATAAATGAGCCTAAAATTTATATCTACGAGCTCTGGATTACATTATTGACATTGTACTTGGATATCTGAAAGGCACCCTAAATTCTACATGTCCAAGATCAGAATCATGATCTTTTCTTTCCATACCTGGTCCTCTTGCAGGGCTGCCCAGCGCTGTGATGGGTACCGCTGACCACCCTCTCACACAAGGCAGAGACTTGGGAGCCATCCTGACCCCATTCTTTTCATCCACCACATCTCATTGATCACCCATTTCTGTTTATTTTGCTTCCTGAATATCTCCCCATCCATCTGCTTCTCAGCATTTCTGCTGATTTTGTCCTAGTCCAGCTTCTTATCTCTCTGCTCGTTTAATTTATTAGCCATAGCCTCCCTGGGCTCTTCAGTCCATTCTGGCCTTCCTCTAATCCATCGTGCATACTGCAGCAAAGCAATTGAGATGGTTGGAGAGGCCCTTAGACTCTCGGGGCCGGAACCTTACCTCCCACACCCAGCCCAGCCCTCACGGAAGCAGACACATTCTGGCCCTTGGGCTCTCCAAGTTGGTGGCCTTTTGAACTCTTACTCAACCTCTGAGGACTTCCTCTTCCAAACAGCATTTATGCCAATGCTTTTGCTCTTCTGGAGTGCAGTCAAGCCCACAGTTGCAGCAATAGTTGGCTGCTCTTACAGGCACAGGATGAAGATTCCAGAGTGGCAGCATGGTCCTAGGGACCTGCTCAACCCACCCCAAATACTAAGGTTTTAGAGTGCTCTGGGAATCCTTGGACTGCACTGCTTCAAACAGGAACCAAAAACTGCTAATTAGATAAGGGGAAAGCAGTTGTTGAAGACGGAGTTGGTTGGAGGCTAAAAGTTCTAGGTTTCTTTAGGATGGAATAAGAAACAGGATTGTAGGATTCGGTAGAAACCAGTTAATATAAATTAGCCTAAGCTAAACTTGCATTTCATCTTTGCACATGGCTTTTCCAGTTACTCAGTGTCCCTTGAACTGGAAATAAAAGAGACGTACCAAACGGTCTTAGTCATTTCAGGCTGCTGTAAGAAAGTACTGCACACTGGGTAGCTTATAAACAACAGAAATTTATTTTTCACAATTCTGGAGGCTGTAAGTTTGAGATCGGGGCGCCAGCCTGGTTGGGTTCTCGTGAGAGCCCTCTTCCAGGTTGCAGACTGCCAACTTCTCTTTGTATCTTCTTAGGGTGGTAAAGAAGGTAAGGAAGCTCTCTGGGGTCCCTTTTATAAGGGCACTAATAGTATTCATAATGGCCCCACCCACATGACCTCGTTACCTTCCAAAAGTCCCACCTCCTAATACCATCACATTGGGAGTTAGGATTTCAACATACGTAGCTGGGGGGACACAAACACTCAGTCCATTGCACAACCGTGTATGGCTATGTCAGTGCCCTTTAAGAAGCACATTCTACACTGTAACTCAGTATAGACATAGACATAGAAATAATAAATATATTCAAAATAAAGGTTTCCTGGAACAATACTGGAGCTATACCGCATGAGACATGCTCTGGTATTTTCTGATACATTCCCTCTCACCTCAACCTCTACCAAACACTGGTCGTGATCCGCCAAATTGAGTTTACTCCCCAGAGATGGGCTGACACCTGAAACTTGGAAAGCATGAATTAAATCTCTGGTCCCCCCAGTGCTGCCTGCTCAGTAGCTCAGGCCAGAGGTGTGCCTTTGTTCAGGAGCTGACCATGACTCCTCATCCAGTGCTCTTTTCACCCCAGTGTCTTCACAGAGGGGTGTGAGTTAACAAATCCATGAGCGTCCCCCTGCAAAGTTTACATTTCTGTCAAGGAAGCACTGTGAAATTTGTAGAGAAGACATTTGAGACAGGTGGGGGAAAGCAACTCTAAGGCCGCCTTGTTTGTTACACAGGATAAATAAGCTACAGTAATGACACATGGCCTTTCAACTGTGGCATGTCTATATTTTTTCCATATAATGTGCACTCTGAAACTCATACTAATTTAGTTTAGCAAGAACCTAAATACTGTAGGGGGGGGGAACCCTACATTAAAAATATGTTGAGAACAACTTGACAGCAATATTTGTCCTGCCTGACATTTCTGAGATATCAAGCCTGCTCCTTTTAATTGGCTGTTCAAGCACACAGTGAAAGGATCTTAGAGAACCCTTAGCTACTCAGAACTTTTGGGCAGGCTGTTTTAGTTCTAGAATAAATGTCCTGATTTCCAAGGGTTTTTGTGCTCCTTTAAGTTTCAAAATTTATTACAGCCAATTTTTGTAAAAAAGATTTCCCCAAAGTTGTCACAGCTTTCTCTTATTTTTTTAAAGATTGTCATATAGAACAAAATGTGTCTTTTTTGCTGTAATAAAATGATCGCTTCCAGATCCATTCAGGGTTGTAAGACTCTTACCCCTGAATCAAATGGCCCCACTTCGCTATTTTTTAAGAATCTTATCTGCCTTTTCTTGATTTTGGGGGTGGGGTGCTATTTCTGTGACTTTCAGCAGTGACAGCCCCTTCACTCATTGTTTGCTATTGAGAATCTGTTGTGACCTTGGGAGCCAGATAACACCCATATTGTATGAATTGTGTTTCCCAAATAGATTCGTATTATACATTGAAATTGATCATTTACAAAAAAAAAAAAAAAGCAGTTTTTGAGGGAGGGCCTCAAAAGTTCTATCTGTGAAGCAAGCGAGCTTTAGTTCTTTCTCGGTCACTTACTTCATTGGCCAATAAAGAGCATGTTTTCCTTATATCCTGTTTTTGGGTTGTTCAGATAAATAAAGTGCTACCTTTTAGACTGAGATATTCATGGTTGTTTTTTTATATATATAAAATTTTTATGTGTTTATTATGGTCTAAAGCACACTTTCATATACTTTTTTATTAAACAGGGTGGTAATTTATGGGTGATTTGGTGACAGTTTCATTTTTAGTGTTTTATGCCTTGAGAGGTTATAGATTACCAAAGGTATTTATTTCTCTTTCCGTTGGAGAAATTGCATAGAAAATTTCCTCAAGATTCCTGATGTCCATTTTCCATTGGTAGATAAATTTTAATACCCACAATAAAACAAGTAAAGTGAATATGAAAATTTTAACTTATTTTTAAGGAGTGATATAAACCAGACTGTTCTTAGGCTTATAAATTCATTATACGGAAACAAACAAATAAAACAATAACATTATTGCTTTGGTAAACTATATTTAAAATGATGTCCTTTTATTGTTTTTCCCAAGACATGTAGTTTAGACAGAGTGGTAAAGATTTATGGGAAATGGAGTAAATGGGAAATTGATCTTTCATGCTAAGGATTAAGAGAGAACTATGACTTTTGTTTATGTTTGTGTATAGGAAACAAAATGGAAATTCAGCTCTTAAGCTTTGTGTACATTTGGGCTTCGTTATTTAGCTTTGCAGTTTCTCAGAAACTCGTGGCAATTTATAATGTCAACATAATGCGTCATTTCATTTTGTGCAAACTTTATATAAGGAACAATCATTTCCACATATGTCAAAAGACTTCTGGAAGCAGTTTGGAACAGAGTGTTAACTATCCTTCACTTGCACTTAGCGTCTTCAGAGATGGTCACCAACACTCTCTGATGTTGCATTTTTATTGGTTTCTTCCCTGTCTGCCTCCTTCTCTAGAAAGTAAAGCTCCACAGGGAGAGGGACTGTGTTTTGTTCACTCCTGCATTCCCAGTACCTAGAAAAATGTCCAGCGCAAATGTAGCTCTCAATGAACATTTGTCAAATGAGTGAATAATTGTCTTAAACTACAACTATCTCTTCTTCAATATCCTATTCCCCTTTTCAAAATGTCAACAGCCTCTAGCTTCTAGCCGCCCATCGCTTCAAGTTACTTTCCTAATGAGCAGCCTTGCACATGGCCATATTTTAGTCTTTTTTTCCATCTCTTGCTTTTTGGGCCCGTAATATGTGGACTAATTTAATAACTCATGCCTCACTCTCTCTCAGCCACTCATCTGCTCATCATCCCAACTCTTACCTCTATGAGAAATACCTCTACTATGAAATCTTTATGCATACTTGTCACCTTTTCAACACCTGAATCCATTTTCCTCCCCAAATTCTAAATTTTTATCAGATACCCTCATTTCTTACCTTTGATATTTTAGCAGTCTTTTTAATTTTGCCTGTTTCTGTGCAGATACCAAGTCCTTCAGAATTTTTAAAAATATTCTCTATTCTCACTTTCATTTCCTCTATTATTACCGGGACTATTGTAACTGCTTCCCAGATAGCTCCCATACCGCCTTTCTGTCCTCTCTAACCATTTATAATAACTACTACCAGAGGTCAGAATTTTGTCACTACCATGCCCCCAAATCTTTAGATGCTTTACTGTACCTGAAATCTAAATGCCTTGGTTTGGTCCATGAGACCATCTGCAGTCTGGCCCTAGTTGACGATTCATCATAATCATCATTGTCCTGATGGTCGTCCTTGTGGTGGAACAGTAGTGATAGCAACTGCCATTTCTTAAATTCTTACTCTGTACTGGGCACAACACATAACAAGACATGAAGACATCAAGGTTCTTAGTGTGTTTGGAGCTGTATAATCTGATGATGGGTAGGAGTGGTGTGGGTGGAAGGAGACCGGGGCTGGAGGGATATGTGGGGGCCAGACCGTGGCATCTTGTCAGATGCGCTGAGAAGTTTGAACTGTTCTGCCGTAGGCAATGAGGCAACAACTGGAAGATTTTCATGGACAAGTGGTGAGCTCATGTTTTATGTTGCATCAGCAACATGGCATGGGCTGTAGATTGGGAGATGAATGATAGGGGAAAGGCACTGCAGACAGGGAGACTAATTACAGGAGACATGAGGAGGACCTGAATTAAGACATGAGACATGGGGATGGGGGAAAGTAAGCAGACTTGAGATTGAGGAGGGAGATTTTATAGGACATGGTGACTACTTCATACAAATTTTAAGGAATTGGAATTAGTAGAAGATGACTCTCCGGCTTTTGGCTTGAGTAACTGGAGAGATTGGAGAATGACAATCAATAGAGAGAGTGTACTGGGAAGAGGCAGCATGTACATGGTGGCAGACGCTATGAGGATGCATCCAGTTTTGAACCTGCACTTGAGATACCTATGGGATAACCAGGGGGAGTGCAGCTGTAAGGAGCGAGGTCCATGATGGAGATGCTGTGTTACGGTCGTTGTTCTCTGAGCAGTGATTTAAACTATGGGAGGAGATGAGATTGAGATACCTGCTGGCAGCCAGGTGGAGGGTGTAGCAGGAAGCTGTATGAGTGTGGATGTAAGGAGTCAGGCCCACGGTGGACACAGAGTGGTATGTTCTCTCGCCAACTTTTAAAGTCATGGGATTAAATGAGACTTCCCTGAAAAGGTTTGTAGACTAACAGAAAATGTCTGAGAGCAGCATCATTCCCTGATCTTCAGTTGCAATTTCATTTCTCCATAGTTCAATTTTTTTCTTACTGAATCTTCTTCCATATTCTTCTCTATTTAAAGAAATAACGTCATATTTTTCAGGATACCACGTATATGGCACTGTCCTGGAAGGTTTCTCTGATCCCCACACTTGCCCAGAGTGATTTCTCGGGCACACGTTCCATTTGGCATTCCTGCTCGTAGGACTTTTGTGGAGCTTTCCCTTAAAGCTGACTTTTCATTTGTTCTCTGCTTATCTCTAAGCAGACTCAATTCCTGACAGCAAGGACCATGTCTTCTCCTACGTTGTGTTTCCCACCCAGCCTCTCAGCTACAGTGTCTTCTACACACTAACTAGCTGCTGCTCCTACTACTTTTTGATTATTCTCCTTTAGAAGAATGAAGCTACAAGATGAACAACTCCAAGCTCTGTAAGGATGTATATCAGCTGATATGCCTCGAACTAAATAGAAAGTGCCTGCTTGCAATGTGTTTGTAGCTAGAATGTTTTATTTTTCACTAAAAAAAAAAAAATGATAATAATATTAGAAAAACCCACAGGTCCACAAAACCCATGCAGAATTCTGTCATTTATCATTCTCATTATTTGAAACTTTCAGCGGAAGAGAATATATCTTTTGGCAGCTCCTCTGCTATTGCTTATTGTGAGCAGAGTTTATCTCCTGGTTTCATTGGGTCAAACTTCCTGTTGTTTTTAAATGACACTTTGCATACATTTACACAGGCTGAGTCTGGATGCAGTGAGAGCTCTGATCCAAGAAGCGGAAATTCTGGCTTATTCTGCCCCTCTCCTGACACTTTGGTGACCTCTGGTCCAGTGGCTTGACCTCATGTGTGCCTTTTCTCATCCGGGGAATGAGAATCTATGCACTGGCTCCTAGACTAGCTCAAAAGCATGTTGTGAGGCCGGATAAGAGTGATGGCCTTTGAGGTCCTTAAAACCAAAGCATCGTGCACATTAGAGAATTTATTTCATCAGAATTGCTGGAGGTCAGCCTCCAGACAGCCACCTTTATCGGTCCTGAGTAAGCAGGTCTGAAGCAAAGCATGTGACATCTGCTGTGATGAGGTTCCCATAGAAGAATTCCCCTCCCCTATCCTCGGAGGCCGAGGGTACAAGTGGGACGCTTTGCCAGAGTCATTGTGATCAGAGTTCCAGAGTTTAAACATACCCTCCACGTAGATAAGGAGAGGAGAGCAATGAACTTTTATCTTTAAAAAGAGATGGATCTTAGATATTGAGGTTTGTTGAAGAAAGCAAAACTCATGTTTACTTGTGAAAGGAAAGGAACGGAGTTGGTCACAAATAATTCATATAATAGAGTCCAAACTAGGACATGATGCTCAGTGTATTAAACAAGTTCATTGCTTATTCAGTTTAGATTGTACAGTTTGTGGTTGTCATTATTGTACCTCGCAGAGTGCCGCACTCTATGCCTCACATGCAAAGATGGTCAGTGCTTCAATTAGTTCCTACTGAGATGGACTAAGAGAGGCTCCCAGAAGTCATCCAGAAAGCACTTTTAGCACCTGTGGGATCTTTAAGGTCATTTGAGGTTAACTGCACATTCCTCAAATGCTAATGAAAACTTCAATTAATAATAGGAACATCTGATGACCTGTATCAAATAGCAGAGGGGTGTGGCTGGAGTAAAAGACGTAGGTAACACCTGATCAAAAGTGAGGGGAACTCAAGAGTTTAACATCATTGGCATAGGGGTCACAACATTGGATCTGTAGTATCGACATTGGACCCAGAATAAGAGACCCAAATCTTCATTCCTTTCTTAGCCTGGCGGTGAGCAGAGTGGCATAATCATTGTCATCCAGGTGCTGGTTATTGGTGTTCAGTCCTTAGAGTCAGACTACGCCCTAAGCTTGGTGGACTTCATTGTGCTTGAAGGCTAGATTGCAAATGATAGCAACCTCCATAGGGTGAAATCACAGCTGACAGCAGGTGGGCTATGGAAGCAAGAGAGAGCTGTGCTACTCTCTCATCTCTTAAAATGGGAAGCAAGATATAGTCATTACAAGTTGGCACAATTCTAGGGTTGCTGTGCCATCTTGCATTCCCACCAGTGGCATATGAGAGTTCTAGTTGCTCCACTTCTTCATCAACACTTTTAATGGTTAGTCTTTTTCAGTGTAGATATACTAATAGGTGTATAGTGGTGGCCCATTTTGGTTTTAAATAGTTTTTCCCTAATGGCTAATGGTATCGGGCATCTCCTCAAGGTGTTTATTTGCCATCCTTAAATGTTCTTTGGTGAGGCGTTAAACTCGTGGATTAATTCTAGTAACTTTTTTTGTAGCATGCATTGAATGTTTTACATAAAGAATTGTGTAGTCTTTTTTTATCACTTAAAAAAATTGTTGGAAACACAAATGAAGATTTGAGTACTTAAAATTACAATGTTTATGAACAGAGGAATTAAAACAATCATAAATCAAACTTTGAGTGGAGGACGGGGTGGGGGGGGAATAGTAGGAGGAAAGTCCCTGATCATAATCTCGAATGAGAGATTTAAACATGTTATCAAGTATTAAGGAGATAACCACCAAGAGACCAAACCAGAAAATTTTGAGAATGGTTGTCTTGGGAGAATGCAACTAGCGGCAGGAACAGGAAAATCAAGAAATGGCTGTTCTCACAAATTATTACCTTGTTACATGCATTTTTTTGATAAAAGTAAATCGTTGTTATATTGGTAATTAGAACATAAAGATAAAAAGCAACATGAAGTGACTAAAATGGGTGGAGGGTAAGAGCTGAATATTATAAAATAAAAAATACTAGGGCAATAGTCTATGTTTAGGACATTGTGTAAAGATAGGAGGGTCTATCTGTCCTTATTCTGTCTCCTTATTCCTGTCCTTATTACTCCTCTCCTTATTACTGTCTAAAATAACAGTAATTGCTGATGATTATCTAACATTTATTTGGGTGTTTACCACATTCCAGGTACTTTGTAAACAATAAACAGGCATTAACTTGTTTAATATTTACTAATATTATAGGTACTATGGTCATCATTTTATAAGTGAGGAAACCATGGAGCTGACTAATAAGTACTTTATTCGAGGCCACACAACCAGGTTTCAAAGGCAGAGTTCCAAGCCCAGAGCCGTCTCTCTTAGCTATGATACAATGTTATGTCTCATGGTAGAACGATGGGTGTGACACTCCACAGTGCATGCCCCTTAATCCTAGGGTGACATGACTTGTCCACCAAGACTATCTCCTAAAGAGGTACACTAGTCCCTCCTTATCCACGGGAGATACATTCCAAGATGCCTGAAACCATGGGCAGTACCAAACTCTATATATACTAATTTTTTTCCCCATACCTCCATACCTATGATAAAGTTTAATTTATAAATTAGACACAATAAGTGATTAACAGCAATAAATAATACTAAAGTAGAAGGATTATAACAATATACTTTGTAACAAAAGTTATGTGAATGTGGCATTTTTAAGTAAAATAAGGGTTACTTGAATACAGGCACTGCAAAACCACAACAATCGATCTGATGACCTAGGTGGCTACTAAGGGACTAGCGGGCAGCGAGTGTGTATACACAGCATGGAGATGCTGGGCAAAGAGATGATTCACATCCCAGGCAGGACGGAGCTAGATGGTGCGAGAGGTTATCCCACTACTCAGAACCGTGCACAGTTTAACGTTTATGACTTGTTTATTTCTGGAATTTCCCATTTAATATTTTTGGACCACAGGTAACTGAAACCATGGACAGTGAAACTGCAGATAAGGGGTACTGTTGTAATTAACTTTGACTCATTCGTAATTCAATAGATATTTCAGTTGTAGGTACTAGGATTATTCCCTTCTAGGTGGGGAGGCCAATGATAAAGAAAAATACATGTATGAGTTAGTACAAGATGCTGTAGAGAAAAAAATAGAGCAGGATAAGGAGTGGAGTGATGGCAGTGGTGGTGGAAGAGTGTTATTTTAGGAAGCAAAGTCAGGGAAGTCCTCTCTGAGAAGAGCACACATGAACATTGTCTTAGCTTGGGATGCTATAACAAATATATCACAGGCTGGGTGGCTTACACAGCGAACGTTTGTAAAGGTGTCAACAGGTGTGATGTCTGGTGAGGGCCCACTTCCTGGTTTGCAGATGGCTGTCTTCTCACTGTATCCACACATGGCCCAGCGCAGAGAGAGAGGAAGCTGGCTCTCTCATCTTTTCTGATAAGGGCACTAATATCATTCACCAGGGCTCTACCCTCATGACCCAGTTACCTCTCAAAGGCCATGCCTCCTAATACCATCCCACTGGGAGTTACAATTTCAACATAGGAATTTGCGGGGGATGCAAACACTTCCTAACAAACACACATCTAGATGATGTGGAGAAGTGAACTATTCTGTCTGTTGAATTACGCTGAGACGAGCATTCCAGGTGGAAGGAATAGTAATTGCAAAGTCCTGAGGTAGAGCTCCTTTGGCCCGTTTGATGTTCTGTGCAAATGGCCAGAGCTGAGGCAGTGGAGGGGAATACTTGAGGCCAAGGCAAGTAGAGCCTCATAAACCTGGTAGTGACTTTTTTTTTATTTTTAGTGTGACGAGAAGCCAGTAGAGGGTTGAAAGAAGGGAAAGGACAGCAACAAGAATGTCCTGCATTGTATCTCATGAAGAAGCAGTATTTTAAGAAGAGTTTTGAAGCTGAGAGCATTTTGCTGGTCGATGAATGTTTGAATGAATGAACTGCTAGGGAAGTCAGGTCCTTTTTGAATAACGGAGTGTCTGCATCACCGTACTAACATGTACCTTCCTGAAAGGTGATTTATTGGCTGGGGCAGTAGCTACGTTGTGGCTACACAGAGATGCTAATTCATGGCACTGTCACTGATTGCTTCCTGTGTTTAGTGAAGTTAATATATCTAACCACCATTAAAAAATGGTCATTCTTAGATATAAAGTAATAATTGCAAGAATATATTATGAGATTGGTGTGAAGGTGGTGCATAAGGAAAGGTAGGGAATTTTGAAGGAAAGGTTTACCTTGAGTTTAAGATATTTGGATAGAGATACTAAATATCTAAAACTGTTCATCTTTTTATAATATTTTTCTTATAAGGACTTTTTAAAATTTGTTTACCCAAGGTATATGTTTTTTAAATAAATGATCATTGAAGAGTAAAAGTAAATCCTTAATTTCTGTTGTCTAGGATAAAGTATATTTTGGTTTATTTCTGGGAGCTATTAAAAGTCTCTAATTTATCCAAAATATAAAAGGAAGATGATTTCTTAACAGGGTTAATTATTTTAAGAAATTACATTAGAACTAATAAAACTAACACTTTTTGAAAAGCAATGCAGTATGAGAAATACCAATATTTGTATATACACACGTAAAAGTTAGTATCCAGAATATATAAGGCACATATATAATGATGTCACAACTAGTCTTTATTTGGATAAATGGCCAAAGGTTAAATACTATCATTTTTACAACATAAGACCAATGTGTGCAAATTAATTATCCGTAATAATGAGGAAAGAAGTACAATGAGGTAAATTGAGATAAAAAAAAAAACACGATAAATTGCAATGTTGGTATGGCTGTGTAGAATTGGAAATATTTGCGTATGATTGGTAACATTCAAATTATTACATGCTTCCTGAAGGGTACCAACAATATTTAACAAAAGCCACTATACTGAATATACCCTTTGATCCAGTAATTTCTCTTTTCAGGGGAAAAAAATCTTATTAGAACAATGTGAATTTTAATAATGAAAGACTAAAAATAACTTTGTTAGCTAACATTTGGTATAATGATCAAACAAAATGTATTAGCTCATAACAATGTACTATTATTTGCAGATAAGATACTATGGGAAAGCCTATGTAAAATAACTGGGGGAAAAGATACCATATTATGAAAGACTGTTTATAATCAAGTACACTGAGAAAGCAGAGAGTACTTTTGTACGATATGCTTTAATGACTTTGTTTACCTTTTTGTGAATATTTGGTTATGTATGAATATGATATGAAGAATGTAAGAGAATATAATTCACATTTGAAAGGATATCACAATATGTAGAAAATAATATGCAACAGGGTCAACGAGATTTGCAGCACTGCATACCAACACAGCCTGGTGAGGATAGGGTAATGGAAAAATACTCTTCAAGCCTAACTGGAACTGGCATCCGTTCCCAAAAAGTGAGCCATATTAGCAGATGAGATTTATTTTTGGATTAAAAAATTACTTCAAAATTACTTTTAGATTTGTTTTCACAGCCCATATCCAGTTAGAATTTTCTTTTAAATTCCACGAATAAAAACAAATTTCTTAATTCTCCACTGATATCACACCTCGCGTACTAGCACATACAACTAAATTCCAGAAAAGCAGAGAATTTCAGTAAACCCAAAGAAGTCATGGGAATGGAATTTGACCTGGACTATGTTGAAAATAAAACTCTTGAGCTTGTCACATCAGGTTGTATTGAACCTAGACAGTAAATTCCAAGGATCTGATTGGGTCCTTTAAAAGCGTCCCACCCATTTTATGTATTTAATGTATACAAATACAGATCAATCAGAAGGGAAACAGCAAAAGGAATAATGGATTTCTTGATTGCCTTGAATTTAGGATGTTCCTCCGGTATATCTCCTCTTTTCACTGAGATAGGGCCAGACTGGGGCACTTAACTTGCCGTCTTAATTGAAAGCTGCTCCTCCTTACTCATCCTTCAATCATTAACAAGTTGCCATATGACTTCTGTAGTTATCACTATTAAAGAAGGTTACCTTTAGCACAAGTCTGTGGATCCTTTTTAATATGTATGATAATTTAGTTTCAAAGGTCATGTGTCATGTTCAGAGTGCTGCTTTAGACTCTTAGAGGCTGTTTTAGAACTTTTGATGTGTAAAACTTAAATCGTATTTCCATTTAAACTCAGTTTATGAATATCTGTTTCACCAATATGATTTCTGATACTTCTGATGCCTGGATAGGATGTGTCTGTCTTGCAGGGGGAAAGTGAGGTGAGGTAAACTTGACATTGCTTTGTGTACAATGGACAAGATCTAAGATGATACAATCTCTTTGCCCAGCAAAGAAGAGCCTCTAAAATGAAGTGATCTTGCTTACCTCAGTGGATTGTTGAGAGGATTAACTGAGATAATGGAACACAGGTAGTTTCCCCGAAAATAAGACCTAGCCAGACAATTAGCTCTAATGTGTCTTTTGGAGCAAAAATTAATATAAGACCCAGTATTATATTATATTATATTATATTATATTATATTATATTATATTATATTATACTGGGTCTTATATTAATTTTTGCTCCAAAAGACACCTTAGAGCTGATTGTCCAGGTAAGTCTTATTTTGGGAGAAACACAGTAGGCACTAAGTAAAAGTTATTTTCATTCACTTTTTATGAGCAAAGCTTTCTGGAAGGTGCTGAGGGCAAAAGGGTAACATTTACATGGGGTACGAAGAGATTGCAAAAACAAATTAGTGGTCTGTATCCTCAAGGAATTTACAATAGATTAGAGGAGCCAGGCTCACACATTTAATTAGGGGAGTATAATGTAATTAAAAGTGCAAAAGTGCTGAATGTGGCTGGAGTTAGGGTAAAAGCCAGCCTCAGAGTTCCAAATCAAGCCTCTGAGCTTGGGGTGTGTGCTGGTTCTCTCCAGATTTGAAGATAGGCTGGTGCACAGAGCTAACACATGCTATAAAATTACTCGGAGAGTCCAATTTTTAAAAATGGTAAGATGTCAGAATTATGCTGTTTGCTTTTGAAAATTGCCTCTTTTTCACTGTACTCCATGCTCAAATGGAAGTATTTTATAATAATCAAATTGCAACCCTTTTTACAGTGTGGGTGAAAGGAGCTAGGAAATGCGGGAGGTGACTTTCAGCTTTTTGCAGCTCATGTTCATCCTCCAACGACTTCTGTGCTTCCACCACAGTGGCATTAGCGGGGACCCTGTGTGCTAGTCCCCAGGTAGAATTGCTTCTAGAACCTCCTGAAATCTTACCTGAGACACTGGAATAAATAGTGAGTTGGAGGAGATAAGCCTTTTATTTATACCTCTCTTGTGGGGCTTAGGACCTTGCAGTGTGCATTTTCAGTTATTTGCAGGCGCATCTTATCTTCCCTGCTGGATTCTAAGTTCCTTGAGGGAAGAAGGCTCTCTTGTTTATTTTTTAATAAGTAAAACTTTGTGCAAAGCAGTTCCCTTTACTCCAAAGTCTTGCTGAGTGATTGAATGACAGGGATCACTTTTGTTGTTTGTGTGTTTAATAATGTTACTCCGGAGTATCTACAACTACGTATATATTCACTTGGTTTTTGGCATATTTGGGATTCAAAAGAAATTCATTCCCTAGCCATTTCTCACTTACGCTCTGCGGGCATTTTCCCTTCAGTCCATCTAGGGGTGGGGATCAGCTACAGTATGTTTTATTTAGTGTCCATTCATATTTCTTTGGAAATGCAGAGCGATGTTCCATCAGAAGAAGAGGTACTGGTCTCAAGTCTGATAGCTAAACCAGACACTTGGGTCTGGTAAACAAAAGGTACTGGGGCCTGAAAGAGAAGAACAGCTCTAAAAGATGTAGGAAGGCTCTTGTTTTTCCTGGGCAAGGCTTTCTGGGAGTGCTCAGTTAAGTAGCATCTAGCATAAACAGTGAAGAGGTCTGCCTGCCCCTTAGGCAAATCCTGGTAATTCTTGGTTGGATGGAGTGGGCATTGTAATTCCTTGTCGGCTCAGTGTGCGTTCTTAAAAAGTTCCCCTTCTGCTGGTGCTGCCGCTGATGAAGACATTGGAGTCCTTTATCAAGGCGATGCTTTGCTGAGGAATTCAGCACCTTCTTCCCTGTACAAGTAGGAAGGTTGTTTAATTTAGGTCTGGGCCATTAGGTGACGGTAAATACTTGAGTATCGTGTCATTGAATTTGGTGGTGACTTATTGTTAGAAGTCTTCCAAGAAGCTGATCATCCAAACACAAGACTACCAGTGGGAAATGAGAAGCAGATGGTTGAAGAGACCTTGCTGTGTGTTGTCCATGCTCACGCGGGATGCTGCTGGGTTCTGGTTACTGCTCTAGCATGGTGCCTCATCTCTGCCCCGTTTTCTCAAAGCACATGACCAGCCTGGCATTGAGTCCAAACTGTATGGACTTGCGTATTTTGTTTTTCTCTATTCATTCTGTGTCCACCAGTCCTTCTAACTGGTCAGTGTGTGAAGAATGGTGACTAACCACGGGGTGTCCTAAAGAAATTTTTAAAAAGTACCATCTCCCTTGAGTCCTATTATCTCTGCTGTAAACACAAATTCTGTGTGACTTTTAGGTTTTGAGGGCAAAATTTGAATTAAAATTTTCTCAGTTTGGGGTCCACAGACCTAAGGTTTTAAACTTTCTTTCTGCATTCATTATTAAAATACCTGGACTCCATAAGGGATCATTTAACTGGGATCTACTGAGTAAGAGATGCTGGAATGTACTGTGGTGATTACAAGCTTGAATCTGGGTTCACATTCTGGCTCTGCAACTTCCCTGTGATCCTGGGAAAGTCACTCAACTCCTTTCTTCCTCAGCGCTTTCAGCTATAAAATGGGAGTAATTATGTGCCTACCTCAGGGTTCTCAGATACGTTACTCAATGGCAAGCACTCAAATATTTGCCTATGTTTACTGGACAATTTGAATGATTAGTGCACAAAGTGTGTACAGAAAAGTAGACGAAGTGAGGGACTTACAGTGTAGTTGAGGAGATACACTCATGAAACACAACCAGTCGTGCTGGGAATGCAAAGGAAGGAAGAGGGGGGTTATGAGAGTTCAGAGGAGGGAATGGTCACTCCTGTGTGGGAGGCATGCAGGATTAATGAAGCTAGAAGAAACAAGAGAATGGGAAATGTTCTAGGTGGGAGGCAAAGACAACAAGAACAGAGGCTCAAAGCTTCGTCCAGCGTTATCTCTACTGCTTGGGTAAGAACTTGGCCAGTGAGGACTGCTGGTAGCAGACAGGTGAGGCCAGAATGTGTCAAGTGGACCAGATATGGACAGCCCTACTCCTTTCACCCCGTATTTCTTTTCTTTAGTGTGATGACTGATGTTTACGCCCATGGCTCCCTGCTCACATAGTCCTGAGACTACACGGATGGGAATATCTCTCTGGCCTAGGACAGAGAAGAGGAGAAACAGGGTTGATTTTAAAAAAGAAAGGAAGAACATGCTTATTTATAAATCTACAATCTGATGGAGGAACCATTTTGCAGAGCATTTGGTGAGGTGAAAAGGGGAAAATAAGCCCATCGGTTTGATTGTTGTGTGACCTTCTACTAACCAGAGATAGATGGAAGCTAAGGCTGATGATACCTTGTGGACACACACTGCAAAACTGAAGAGGCAATAGGAGATGACCATCTCAGCTTCTGGATGGGTATTGGGCTAAAAAAAAAAAAAAAAAAGTCTAATACCTTTTAGCCTTTTATGGGGAAACTTCTCAGAATACAATCAAGGAAGTTGCTATGTTGGACTTAACACTGACCACTAAGGAAGAATTAATTTATGACATGGAATATAGAGGAGCCGTTGAAGGCAGTGATCATGATCTCTTGGAGTTATTTTTAACAAGCTTTTTATTTTAGAACATTTTTCGATTTAGAGAACTCTCGAGAATGTAGTACAGAGATTCTCGTGTATTTCCCACCCAGTTTTCCCTATCATTATCTTACACTGGTACACTACGTTTATCCCAACTCATGAACCAATATTGATACATTATTATTAACTAAAGTCCGTCATTTATTTAGATTTGCTGTTTTTCCTTCCTGCCCTTTTTTTTTTGCCCAAGGATCCCACGTTACATTTAGTTGTCATGTCCCCCCAGGCTCCTATTGGCTGTGACAGTTTCTCAAGTTTTCCTTGTTTTTGATGACCTTGGCAGTTTTCAGAATTACTGTCAGGTAGTTTATAGAGAATGTCCCTCAACTGAGATTTGCCTGATGTTTTTCTCATGATTAGACTGGGGTTAATGTGTTCTGGGGACATAAAGTGCTATTCTCATCACATCATATCAAGGATACATACTATTAATATGATGTCACTGTTGATGCTGATTACCTGGCTGAAAGAATGTTTGTCAGGTTTCTCAATGGTAAAGTCACTCTTTTCTTTCCCCTCCCTTTCCACCCTGTTCTCTTTGGAAGTCACTATGTGAAGCCCACACTTAAGGAGTGGGAGTTATTTTCCTCTTCTTTGAAGGAGGAGTATCTATAAAAATGATGGGAAATTCTTCTGCATGGGAGATTTGTCTGTTGTCCCCATTTGTTTACCCAATCACTTACAATCACTACGGACTCATGTTATACTTTGAGTTATAATCCAATGCTACTTTATTGTCTGACTCAGATTGTTCCAGCTTTGACTTCTTTTCCACTTCCTCTTTCAGTTGGCTTCTTCTCTATCCCTTGACATATTCCTATCAATGTGGAGTTTTGTTTGTTTGTTTTAGCACCTGCTTTCTGACACTGTGAGATGCTCCTGGCTCGTTTGGTGTATTTCCTGTCTTAGATCTCTTGGAATTTGGGCCATAGAGAAATAACTTTGAGCATAAGGAATATTACTGGGGCTTTCGGAGAGCAGATTTTAAAACAGTCAGTGGAAATACATTGAATCTCATGACTTTTAAGGGACATGTGACCCAGAAGGAATGAGTGTTTCTGGAAAATGAAATTCTAATGACACAAATATGATGAAACTTCATGAGCACGATGGAGAGACAGCACCAAAGGAAAACAACATGGTTTCAGAAGACCCTTTATGATTAATTTGGATTTTAAAAAAGCGTACACAGAAGACGTGATTGAACTGAGAGTTTCTAAAAACAGCATCATCAAAAGTTACTTAGCTGCTGGTTTGTGACTACACTAAATGAAGTTATATGTTTTACCTTTAAACCAGCTGTAGTAAAATGGGAGTCCTTTTCATGTCTCTGAAGTCATCTGTAATCTTAAATCATTCACTCCACAAATATTTATTGAATGTGTACCATATGAACTCATTTAGGCTCTGGATACATCAATGAACAGAGCTGCCAAAGTCTGTGTTCCGTGAGGTTTACATTCTAATTCAGGGAGATGGGTAACAAATAGGTATTTTTAGTACGACATATGGTAACACATACTATAGAGAAAAGTAAAGCAGGATAAGGGGGATGGGGAGTTCTGGGGTGGGGTGATGGGCTTGTTATTTAATAAAAGGTGGTCAACAAAAGCCTCTTCATAAGATGGTGGTATTTAAGAGACTAGAAGGAAGCAAAGTAATGAGTCGTCAAAATACAAATGGTATACCACACATACATGTGACATTTCATTGTTAATTAAAAGGTTGAACTTTGGGATGTGTCTAAGTATGTGTAGTATATAATTGTATTTTGAGAATAGTGTTTTAGTTTGTTTTTGTTTTTTAGTTGTATATGGAGCTAGAAGAATAGAGACAGAGGTACACTGTTGCTTAAGTAAGGGGGTAAGGCTGGCATTAATAGACGACAAATACAGAACTATTTTGCTTTCACTTCTCCATCATAGAGAATGATCTTCAAATTGACAAGGGATTAATTAAGAGGGATTTAGAAGACGGTGAAAGAGCATCTAGGTAATTGGAATGAGTTCACATCTGTAGGGCACACTAGATTGCATCTCGGTGTTGAAGGAGTTAGCAGATACCATCTCTGAGCCACAGCCAGTGATTGCTAAGTAGTCTTAGAGAGTGGGAGAGGTTCCAGAAGACCAGAGACATGCAGATGTTCTGGACAGCTTTTGAAAAAGTGGAATTCCTAAAACCATCAGTGTAAAAATGCTTCCTTGCAAAAATCCTGGGTTATAAATGATTTATGAGCCCATAGTAGAGACTGAACTGATCCCTAGGAACCAGCAGACAGTTACTAATGTGTATTGACCAATTCATCACATTTTCTTTTAAGATAAGGGTTTTAGATTGGTACAAGAAGAGGAATCCATAGACATGAAAGCATTTGACAAAAATTTCTCATTGGTCTCCTTATGCACATACTAGAGAAAAGTTGGAAGATGACAGGATAATTAAATAACTTCACGTCTGATTCTATTCATATGCCATAACACAGTTACTGAGTCTTAGTTGGCCTGGAAAGATTCCAGTGGCAGGCCTTCATGGTTTTCTTTGGGGCCAACTTAAGAAAGATCCTTAGGATTTGGATGGAACTCTAACACAGCCATTATTTTATGTGGCTGAAGACATGAAGTTCAATGGGTTAGCTTAACCTATAGACTAAATATTCACATTATGAAATAAATACCCACCAACTATGAAAATGGCCTAAAACCAACTAGATAAATTTATCAGAAATAATGAGAATTTTTTAAAACTAAGGTTTTTAGAATCGAAACTATAGTTGATTTTCTTCCTTTTTTGGCTTTCCTGAATTTCCCCCAATTAAAAATAAAGCACTAGTACTCGTATACTGATAAATAATTATTTCAAGTTTTATTCCTACCATGTTTCCCCAAAAATAAGACCTAGCCGGACCATCAGCTCTAATGTGTCTTTTGGAGCAAAAATTAATATAAGACCCGCTCTTATATTATATTAGACCCAGTCTTTATATTATATTATATTATATTATATTATATTATATTATATTATACCCAGTATTGCATTATATTATATTATATTATATATTATATTATATATTATATAAGACCCAGTCTTATTTTAATATATAACTGGGTCTTTTGTAAATTTTTGCTCCAAAAGAGGCATTAGAGCTGATGGCCCAGCTAGTTTATTTTTGGGGAAACATGGTATGTTGTGGGGGAATGCTGGTTTCACCTGTATGTGGTTGATATGAGAGCATGATATAATGTAAAAAGTGCTGGAATGAGAGGGAAAGATCTGGGTGCCAATCCTAGCACTTCCATGAATCAGTTATCATCTTGGGTGAGCAGCTGGTGTGGCCTTTCTGGGTCTGAGTTTTCTTATCTGAGAGTTGGGGACACAAGGGTGGGGTGAAACTAATCATTTTGCCCCATTCCCACGCTCATGTTCTATCAGGCAGTTGCAAGTTTCTCCTCATGTTCTTCAGTGAGTTTGGCCAAATTTCTAAATGGAACCTTCCATACTTTTCTGCATTCAACAGACCCTTTTAGGCCATTTTCTTTTGATCTGCAAGTTCGTTCAAATCTCCCTCCTTCAAGGTCCGCTTAGGCCATCCTTATTCTCAACCATTCAATCCAAGGTTAATTGAGCACTGCACTTGAGCCCGGTTTGAGCTCAGGGAGACTGCGTCTTTTCTTGTTTAGAAGTTCCCACTTCTTGGGATCTCTGGATTTCTCCTTCACCCGCCCAAAAACTTTTCCATGGCTTTACCCAAGAGGTATTTGGGTAAACCTACCCCAGATCACCCTGGTGACCGTGAGTTCCTGATCCCTGACACTTCTACTAGCTTTCTCCCCAGCACAACTTTATACATGTTTAATTTTGAATTTTTAAACTTCATATTTTTCTCAATTTGTATCTTCATGTCATTTCTAAACAGGTTGAAAATACTTCCTGTGCCTTGATTTCCTCTTGCCTAATCTACTTTTCCCCTATTTTCAGTCATCAAATATAATCTAAC
The DNA here is from genome assembly GCF_036562045.2 of Rhinolophus sinicus. Classification (NCBI taxonomy): domain Eukaryota; kingdom Metazoa; phylum Chordata; class Mammalia; order Chiroptera; family Rhinolophidae; genus Rhinolophus; species Rhinolophus sinicus. The sequence continues at coordinate 141,448,044 of NC_133754.1, forward strand.
GTTTCTATGTTTGCTCTTATGGGACACAATGTATTATATATCTTCATACAAGTACAATGTAGCCTTTTGCTTCTTCTGTCTTATTAGACCAAAGTCTCAGAGTTGAGAGTCTCTAAGAGATAGGTACACTGATATGGACCTTGTTTCATTTGGGGTGCTTTTATTTTGACTCATAGAATAGAGAGATCACTTTAACACGTTACATTATTTCCTTAAACTTTAAAACATTTAAGAATTCAGCTTTTAAGTTAAACATATAAATTTTGGTTTTGTTGTAGGGCTTCCCTCAATACCGTATTCCCACTTTTGGTGGAAGGAATATTTGCAATCTGGGATACCTCCAGTGTCAGCACCTTTAGGCCTGCTTTTACCGAAATTTCTCCTTGAGCTGTTTCTACCATGAGTCCTTCCCAGTGTCAGCATTTCCACAGCTCATTTCCGGCACTCCCTGCTCTGCTGTGCGTCTGCTTTGCCTTATATGCTTGTGACATGTACAGCTAACTTGAGGTTCTAAAACTCAGTGAATTGCTGTTAACCCAGGTGACAAGCATATTGTCCAGGCTTCTGCAAGCTCTCTGCCTGCCAAAAGTATATCTAGGGTTCATGTATTTTGTTTCTGGTTAGCACATTGGGCAGGAAACAATCTACCTGCTGTGGCTGTGACCAAGGGTAGAGCCTCTTTGCTTATCTGAAAAATAGTTCTTTGATTTGCCACCTGTGGCCAGTCCTTCTCTTCTCCTGTGTCCTTGCAGGCCACTCCCCACCCCTTGCCTAGAAAACTTGCCCCACCCAACTAGCTCAAGATAAGCACAGCAAAATATGAAGTCACTTCCAAGGTTCCTTTCTCTATACATGTGTTTGCGTTGAATGTCTGAATTTTCTTCCTTAAGAAAAGAAAGATATTAGAACTGATTTTTTGGGTCAGATTTAGATGGTGCTCTGTTGCTAATATAATAAGGCTTCATATTTATAATAGGAAGCACTTAAAGCCTTTAGGATATGGGTGCTTTTCAAGAAGGTTTTCAGTCTGTCTGCTTTCCATACATGTTTGGGGGCCTGATGAATGTTAAGTTGTTCTAATACAGCATGATAGGATGGAATGGAAGATTAGTGGCGATTATATGTGTAGTTAGCAGCAGCAGAGGACAGAGAGAACCCATTGCTTCTCTATAGTCACGGAGATGCCTAGCAGGACAGTAAGGAGAGTGGTGCCTTCTGACTTAGTTTTCCTGCAAACTCTCCGGAGGTGGGCTTCTGTGCCATGCAGGAGTGAAAACTTTGTAACCAGGACTCCAGTACAGAAACTCTGATGAAATCACCAGAGCTCCTTTAGCAACTAATTGGTTTGCATGTCATAAAACCATGATATGACTTTAGGCAAATATTTATTTAGGGAGAAGTGTAGGTGTACACAGTAAGACTTGATCCTTTCTCGTGGAGTATTTCCTTGTGACGTTCATTCGTCCCTAACTCTAGTACACCGTAATATCTTGGGAGCAGCACAGACCATAAATGTCACAAGATCTGATTTCAAGCAACTGTTTGGCTAGTTGTAAGACTTTGGGCTCCTAACTCACCTGAGGGACCAAAGGTGTTTTCCCTACAAAATGAAGAGGGGCTGGAAGAAATGTTCGATTAAGTCATAAGATTCTTTTAGGTTTAAAATATCTAATTAGTGTTTCTAGATGCCATTTTACCTCTTTTTATATAATTGCTCATGTAACCAAACTTAGAAAATGAAGCACTTATAAAGAGAAATATATATACCCTCTATTTCCCTAACATAAAAATAATTGTTCATGTTTTGGGGTATTTTCTTCTAGTCTTTTTTTTTCCCCCAAACAGATAGATATGTAAGAATATGTGAAACATAGGGTGTACAAATATTTCAAAATTGCAATCATGCTGTACATACATTTTCCTAAAATGGTTTTTGTTTCATTTAGCATTGTATCATGAGTGTTAGCCCATGTCATCTGAGTAGTGCTTAGAGCTTTTATGCAAAATCAGATTCCCTGGGTTAGTTCAGCAGTTTGTTCTGAATTTCAGTATTGGAGACAACGTTACAGGCATTCTCCAAGCTAAACACCCTTGGCTAGTGGACATCCTGTAAGTCCGTACAGCCGGCTTAGGCCATTCCAAAGAATAAGCAGGAAGGAATATTTCAGAGCCTGCCACAGCCAGGGGTCAGAGTGAGGGTGATGGATGAATCCTAAAAAATTGCATATGCATGTGACCCAGTGTCTCAAATGACCTCCACAAATAGTTTTGTCTGTGCTCAACCAGGTGAAACAGGGCTGATGCTGGGCAAAGTGATAAAGAAGGGAAACTTGGCTTTCCTTTCGGTGCCCTGCTCACCCCACATCTTGCCCCCTTTGGCTCCCTTCCCTCCCCTCCTCCAGTTATCTCTCTTTCCTCTGTGGTCCTGCTTCATTTTGTTCACACCACAGATAAAGTTCTTATCGCATAGTAACTGGAAGCTTTCTGTGGCAGTTGTTGGGTGTGGGGAGGGCCAGCGTAGGTTATAAGCAATAAGAATTTATGTCTCCCCATTTTCTATGGCAGTGAATTTCCGAGTTGGAAGATAACCTTAGCTAAGGTTAGAAGAACATGTGAAAATGGAACTATTACTGAACATTTAAAAATGTTTTCTGTTTCATTTGCTTGAGCGTAGTATTTCAACTATATGATGGGTTACACTGGTTTTGGTAGGCTTGCTGGAACTTCAACACCTCAGAGCCTAAATTAGGAAACACCACATTCAGTGGGCACTTTTACCACGTTACTAGATGTAGGCTGAGGCCCCTTCTCATTCCAGAATTTTATGATTTATAGCATTGTTCCTGTGGGAAAATGCATTCCAGATTCTAAACAGCTGCTTTGGATCTCAGCTCCTTTAGTGTTGCTGACCCCCTGCATATAAAACCATCTTTATGCAGGTAGGTGTATGCAATTGGTTTTATGTGTAGATAACAATAATAAAACTACTGTTTGAGCCCTTGTTATATGTCAGGCGCTCTCGTCAGAGCCTCCATACATTCCCTCGTCCTCCTCACAATGATTCTCTGAGGCAGGCATTCTGACTCCATTTCACAGATCAGGAAGCTGAGGCCCAGCAGAGCCCAGAACGTGACTGCAGACCTGTCCACCTCCCAGTCTTGTGACCTTTCTTCTTTCGTGCCCGATGTCTGCCAGCACTGGGCTACAGAGCCTTCCTTTTTTCTGCTTCACTCCAAAAGGTCCTTCTGCAAGAGAGGTGAAAGTTAATTTTTTTTAATATATCTGTTTTAAAGCAGTATTATTCCCTTTGAGCGACCTGAACCATCGCTTCCCTTAGATGGAGTCACAAACCATGATGGATCTTTACTGTTTCTCGGTGAGGGTGAAAGGGCAGTTGACATGGTCTCAGAGGCCTGTGGAAAAGAGTAGCCTTAGGGAAATCTTTTATGTAAAATGACACCGACGTATCCAGTTACATGCAAGATTCACATAAACATACTAAAGTTCATCTGCACAGAACAGAATGGAGTAGTCAGCGATGATGGATAGCAGGTCTTTCTCTTTATTTAAAAACATATTTAATTACACTATTCATGTAAATCTAACTTAAATGTGAGCCAGGGTATTCATTTGTCTGTTCATTCATTTATCACCTATAGGACGTTTATTGAGCCCTCTTGCGCATTGGTGCCAGGTGCCATGCCAGGCTCCATGGGACACAAAGTAGATGAGACACAGTCCCTGCCTTTAAGGAGCTCAAAACCTAGTGGGCAGCAAGCCCAGAAACATCTTTTAAAATTATCTCAATTTTAAATGAGCTCCGACAAGAGTAGGGCATACGTATGAGGAGAAATCTGTTTCATGTGTATGGATTTGCTAAGCAATATTCCCAGTAACATAAGGTGTCAGCCAGGTCTGTTGATTTGGTAAAACCCAATGACCTATAATGATGCTGAAACAGTTGACTTTTGTGCATTTGCTTGACCAAAGTGCCAGTTTATTAAAGATGAGTTCTGTTTCACATTTTACTGTTCTAAGCTCTAAGGTGTGTTTCTCATGAGACATAAGACGAGGGAGAATGAAAGGAAGGAGTTAGGCTCCCATCGTGATATCCTTGGATTACTTGCTGGGCATGAGTCGAGGCTCTGGGCTTCTCAGCTGGATCCCAGTGGAAGGAATTCTAGTCGAATCACATCTAAGGAGAAGACTCACGAGGCTCAAAGTTGAGAACTAAGTCAGAGCCTGTTTCACACAGATCAGAGCTGGGTGTGATGGTGGGTCCTTGGGGCAGGGATCCCTTCCTGAACCATGTTTGTGTTTCTGAAGAGGAGGAAGGTATAGGAGTGAGAAGCTCTGCCATGGGCAGGAGGTCAGCAGCCTCAGTTGCTACAGCTGTTGAAGGATCTGTGTGGTCCTGCAGAGGGTGGAGGTGTTACAAGGTAAACCCAGAAACTACGGTGATCTTAGTGTTTAAGCTGGTGCAGTATTGGAACGTATATTTTTAATGAGATGTGCTGTCACAGAGAGCTTCCATATGTAATCTGCCTCAAATAAATGGATTTCATGGGATGCCATCACAAAAACAACTTTATCTAGTCTCCCATCCTCCCATTAATTATTCAGTGGAAAGCACTTCCCCTGTTTCTAGATGAAAATATATCACATGACTATTCTGATTCCTCTTACTTAATACGTAAAAAGTCCTACTTTAATCTGCCAGATCCTTTAAATGTCTAGTATCATGTAATAGTCAAAGCTTCCGACTTCATTCCTGTGTACAGCTGCTCCCCTTCCTCCAGCTAGAGCCTGTTACAGAGAGAAGGGGCCGTGGTTGGACATTTTTCTCTTGCTTACTCTGTAGCTGTTACTTCTGGCTTAGGGTGGGGTGGGGAGGGCAGGAAGGGACATAGAAACATTTTTATTGGAAAGAGGTACCACAGGAGAGCTATCGTGTTGTGGGTGTTTAGAATCAGTTCTTTCTCTGATGGGACCTTTTGGTGGATTCTTCAGAGATATCCCCTCACCTGTCTCTGGGGACGTCTTACCTCTAGTTTCCTTGGTGTGGCTGCCACACACCCTCCTTTCTCAGTTTCTCGAAAGCCCTCTGGTTCATTTGTACTCCTGTCTGATGAGCTTGATTGCTGTGCAAAAGGTAGCTCTTGTTGGGCAGAGCGTGATATGGTCCCATACATATGCTCGTGGTGTGGTCCATGGGAAATACACTTAACTTTGTTCCCACAAACTTGCGGAGTGCAGGCTGATCCCAATGCAGGTGTTATTTCCTTCGGTTTGTCCATCAGCATCCTGCCAGCCTACCTCTCGTGCTTTAGGTTCCTCAGGCAGAAGTCGCCAGTAAGATGTTCCATGTTACAGGAGTCTCACGATCTCCAGCTAGCCTTGTGGAGGCCCCTCGCTAGGCTAGAAGAGGAAGGGCAGGTACTCCCACCCCTCCCCTTAGTATTTGCGCTGCAAGCAGACCTGCAGACTGTTGGCTTCAATCATTTCCCCCTTTCAGCCACCAAGAGCCTGACCTGTTTGCACCCTCACTGTGCTTGAGCAGTTGACGGTCAGTGAAAATGGTTTGGGGCTATGTCCTTTTAAGAATTGCATGTAGGCCAGGCATTTCACTTTGGAATCTGATGCCTAGTCTGTCTTAGTGGCTTGGTTGACACGTCCATTTTAACCTCATAATACTTTTTGGGGGGAAGCAATGCTTACCATATCCCTTGCTCTTGGAGATTCACGAGACACACGACATAGAAAAGGCACCCAGGCCTCTTGCCCACTTTGCCCTAACCTCGTTTTCTCCTGACTGTCCTCCAGGGCTCATGCTGTATGTCCCTTCTAGATGCTCCCCACCTGGCCTCTCTCCCTGCTCCTTCTCTTCATTGCTGGCTCCTTTGAGCTGTCAGGGTTCTCAAGTCCTGCTGCCCCAGAAAAGACTTCCTTGCCCCATCCCAATAGATCTCCTCCTAATTTTCTGCTGCTGCATTCCCCTTATTTCCTTCACAGCACATATTACAGGTGATCATTTTTTTCAAATAAATCATACCAACTATTTAGTATCTTTCCCATCAAATTGTAAGCTCCATAAAGGAAAAGTCCATCTTTTTTATTTAGCAATATATACCTAATTGGTAATTGCTAATATTTGTTTCATAAATGAATGGAGGCACGAAGTGAAAAATCAACTTTGTTTAAACCATCCTTCCCAAATCTCTCTTACTTTCGTGTTAACTCTTAATATCTGGGGACTTGGTTACATGGGATGCTTGGGCGGAGTTTAGGAAATGCCGATAGAAGGCTTAACTTTTGGTGTACTGTACCTTTCATTATTGTCCCTCCCAACACACACGTTTTACTCTCTCTTTTCATGTTCACTCACTCCCTTCTCACAAGAACTCTGTTTGAGCCAAGCAGGGCAGGGCTGTCGCCCCATTTTACAGATGACCACACCAAGGAGAAGTTAGGTGTGAGATAGCTGCAGGGGTTCATGGCAAGCGTGGCCCAGAGCTCAGCACCCCCAGCTTGCTCCTGGGCTTGTCCTCTTCTGCTCTCCTGCTGTCCCTCTTGTCACAGCTGTCCTGTGGCCTTGCAGCAGGACGGTGGCCCAGCTTACCACTTCTGAATCACACAGGCCGCAGTGGCCCCACCTCAGTTTGGAATGGAAAGACTAGTTCATGGCCCACAATCCACTGGTGAGTGCCACATCCCCTCCCTGTCCCCAGCCCCCACAAACGGAGGTTCGTTCATGGGCAGGGGGAAGACCTTCCTCTTGAGGGAGCAGGAGAAGCTGGATTCTGAAAGACAGTGTGGGGCTTGAAGGAGGCTTGGTGATCGCCTTGCTTTTCATTCTTTCCCTGGCTGCTCAACAAACTGTCTTAACCCACGACCACAAGTCAAAGAACATCACCTTCTCCCTTTGACAAGTTTGACCCCACATAGGGCCCCTCGGGGCAGTCCAGACTCCCCGAGGTGACAATCTTCAGTTCAGGCGAGAGAAGCTTATCTCATACTTGCACATTCTCCTGGTCCGTCCTGTCTGGTTATTATCACATCGAAACTGTAGCCGTTGATATTTATGGCTTAATTTCTGTCTGTTGATTGTGCAGTTGTACACCACCAATGTCGTGGGTTAGTTCTTACTACCATGTCATTTGAAAGTGCAACATGGCAGCATTTTACTTTATGCTGTCTGTTTGATGATTATCATTATTTACACTAATAATAAAGCCTTATATTCGAAACATGCTTTAGCATTCACAGAGCACTTTCATTTTTATTATCTCTTCTGGTTCTTTTATAGGAAAATCCACGTAGACAACTTAGTATGTAGGAGAGAGTGGGAGGTAAAGTTTTCATCCCAGGTATTACTTGATAATAAATTGTGGCATAAAATAACTATTTTGTATGGCAAGTATTTCTTACTTTAGTAGCAAAAATTTAAAAATGAGTTACAATAATAATTTTTATGACTTCTAGTTCTTTGAAACCGTCTTGTGAAAGTCCAACCAGCAGAGGAGTAGAAGAGAGCTTCTGCCCAGGGTCACAGAAAGTCAATCATAACTTCTTGGCTCTGTGCCACTGTTCTAGAATTTGACTCAGGATATGATTTAACACTACATTGTAAAGAAACAGGTTGTCTACCCCAGAGTTTGCTTAGGATAGAGGCCTCCGTTTATTTATTCCTATTTATGTTGAGATGAAATTCACATGACATAAAATTAGCCATTTTAAAGGGAAAAAGAGAAGCAACCACCAGCTCGATCTAATTCTAAAACATTTTCATCACTCCAAATTAAAACCTCATACCACTAAGCAATCAGTCCCCATTCCCCACTCCCTGTAGCCCTAGGCAACCATTAATCTGCTTGCTGTTTCTGTGGATTTAACTCTTCTGGAGATCTCATATAAATAGAATCATACACTATGTACTATGTGTCCTTTTGTGTCTGGCTTCTTTCACTGAACGTGGTTTTCAACGTTCACGCACACTGCAGCGTGTATCAGTACTTCGTTCCTTTTTACGGCTGCATACACGTATTTTTAATATCAAAAAATTTCTGGGGCTGTGAAAACCTCAGCACCCACTCACACCATAGCCTTCCCTGCCTTGGCAATAACTTTCACAGTAAGCTTGGGATTTCAGTCCATAATAACGTATAAACCCTAAAGGCGTATGTGCCGTTAAAGCTGCAATTTCTTAAGACTCAGAAGGAAGGGTATATATAGCCTGTTCTATGTAAGGATGGCAGGTGATCTTTGTATAAAAAGACACATCCTAGGGGATGAGAAATGTTCACTCAATTATGTGAAGACAATAATGAATTAACGCAAATATTCTCAAGACCCTCGCATCGCGAAGTTTGTGCTTTGGTGACTTTTATGGGCAGTGCTTGGAGCACGTGTGGATTTTTTTAGTTTCCTCACAGTCCCATTTGGAGGATGGGACCTGCTGGTTTAAGATCTTTTTTCTTCAGTCTTTGTGGGCGGCATGATAGACAAAAGAGAATGAGGTACAGTGCCAAGCATTTAGGACTCTGAAGAAAAGAGAATGAACTTCAGAGGTAGACAGAGCTGGGTTCAGATTCCGCCTCCACCTCTTGTTAGCCACTTGTTCATGGGCACATGTCATTAAGTTGCCTCATGGGTAAAATGGGGGTAGATATGAATCTACTTGTGGTAGGCTGAAAAATGGCCTCCAAAGATATCTATGTCCTAGTAATTTCCGGAACGTGTAAATGTTTCTTTATTTGAAAAAAAGAGTCTTTGAACATGTGATGAAAGATCTTGAGATGAGTATAGATTATCCTGGATGTGGCCACCAGCCAAGGAGTGCCAATGCTGACTGCAGTCAGAAGCCAGAAGAAACAAGGGGCAGAGTCTCCTCTAGAGCCTGCAGAAGGAGGCTCAGCCATCACCTTGATTTCAGCCCAGTAAGACAGGTTTTGGACTTCTGGGCTTCAGAACGGTGAAGGAATAAAGTTCAGTAGTTCCAAGTCACTGTTTATAATTTATTACAACAGGAAACTGATATACTTCTTTTATAAGGGAATTTATGACTGCCTGTACCTGGCATGTTATACTTAGTTTTCCTCCCTCTATCCTTATATCAAAGGTGGTCTTTCCCAAAGCTTGAGTACAGTGGTTGAGAGTTTTAGCTCTAGAGCAAGATTTCTCAACCTCATCACTGCTGACAGTTCGGGATGGATCGTTCTTTGTTGTGGGTTTGTCCTCTACATTGTAGGATGTTTTACAGCATTCTTACCCACTAGACTCCAGTAGCAACAACAACACAATCTCCAGACATTGCCAAATATTACCAGGAGAACAAAATACTCCCTGATGAGAACCACTAACCTACGTTTGATCTCAGCTCCATCACGAAGTAGCTGTGTGGCCCTATTCAGGTTAGACAGCCTCTCTGAGCCTCAGTTTCATTATCTATAAAATAGTAGTACCTACATCACCCAGTGGTTGTGAGGATAATTCAATGATGTAATATATGTAAAGGCCTCTGAATAGTACCTGGTGCCTAGTAAAGTTTTAATAAAAGGAAACTGTTAACCCATGCTCCACCACACTAGTTTATCGTGTTATTGTCTGTAGTTTCCTTTATGGAAATAATGGGCATATAAAAGCTTTTCCAACTACTAACTTCTATTATAAAATCAGTGTTTGAATGAAACAACTTTCTTTCATTGCCCTTCTTTCCCACCCTCTGCTCCCCAACACTGCACCTAAGAGGTGATGAATTATGGCTTCATTTGCATGCTTGAATTACCTGTCAGTCATGCTAACTCACTGAACTCTTCATAATTCCCTGGATAAGCTACAACAGCAAGAAAACCCCCTTCCATCTGCCAGTGATATTTCTATTATTCCATAATTACAGCTTTCTCCAGGATGTGTCAGTGTCTCTATTCAAACGTGGGAAATATTTAGCCCCGTTTAGCAGTTTGGGTAAAACGTTAGAAAGTGTTTTGAATAGATACCATCATCTCCTTTTGTAAGGAGGAGGAATGCGCTCCAGCTGTCCTTGGGGCCATTGTGTCTGCAAGCACTGGGGATACAGCAGTGAAAAAAAGATTCCCTGTTCTCAATGAGCTTGCATTCTAGTACAGAATAATAATAAAATGCACAATGAATTCGTAAGTGGCATAGTGTATTAGATTGTAATAAGAACTACGGGAAAGCAAGGAATCTAGGGTAAGGGGATTCAGAGTGCTGTGATGGCACTGGGCACAAGATGCAATCTTGAATAAGAGTGGAGGCATTTTTTTAACATTTTCCTAGAGATAAATAAAAATGATGTGGATTGAAACCAATGTTTGCTAATGCACTTCTGCTTCTGATGAACAACTGGAATACCTGAGTCTTTAAAAGGTGTTAAACCTCTGCTCCTTCTCCACAGTCCTGCCTGGGAGAGTCTTTCAAAGTTAAGCCATGTGGCTTTGGTTTATCCCAGCTGCCGTGGGAATTCTTGATAGAAATGGTTCAGAGATCATTATTGGCATTCTACCGTAGTCTCAGAAGGAGTATTCCTAGCAGATCAGAGTACTGTTTTTTACGTCAAGTAGGTCATCTTTTTAATTCTGGCTCTCCATGTAGACCCCTTCCTTTAGCAGGCAGGGTTTATTAGAGAAATGTTTGCCTGTATTTGAAACTGACAATTACAGGTATGCTTTATAATTACCATGAATATTTCCATTCTGCCTTAGAAATAGTCTATTATGCTAATCGTACAATTACAACTACCAGCTTCTTCTGTGGGTTTACTATGCTCTTGACACAGGTCTAAGTGCTTTCAATACATCATTTCACTTAACCCTGACAAAGTCTATAGGGAGACTGGGCCTTAGGGATGTTAAGTGACATGCCCAGAGTCATTGCCTTATATGTGTTGCCTATAACGTTATAATTGAATACATTAATGGAAATGGAGTGGAACTGTACAGAATTAGAAATCTTCAAGTTTAACTTACTCTAAGATGAGTAACCTAGACCCAGAGAAATTAGGTCACTCATATAGTTAGTGGCAAGGTGGGGATGCAGTAGGGTCTTTTCCCCCCAGTTTTATTGAGAGATAGTTGGCATACAGCACTCTGTATGTTTAAGATGTACAGCATAATGATTTGACTTATATAAATGGTGAAGTGATTCCACAACAGGTTTAGTTAACATCCATTATCTCATATAGATAAAAAGAAAAGACTGGCTTTTCCCTTGTGGTAAGAACTCTTAGGATCTACTCTCTAAACCACTTTCAAATACACCATACAGCAGTGTTAACTAGAGTCATCATGTTGTCACTACCTCCCTACTAATTGCTCTTATAACTGGAAGTATGTACCTTGTGACCACCTTCATCCAATTCCCCCTCGCTGCACCCCCACTTCTGGTAACCACAAATCTGATCTCTTTTTCTATGAGTTTGGTTTTTCTTTATTTTATATTCCACATATAAGTGAGATCAGATAGTATTTATCTTTCCCTGTCTGACTTATTTCACTTAGCATAATGCCCTCGAGGTCCATCCATGTTGTGCAAATGGCAGTATTTCCTTCTTTTTTATGGATGAATAATATTCACACACACACACACACACACACACACACACACACCACAACTTCTTTGTCCATTCATTCTTTGATGGACACCTGGGTTGTTTCCATGTCTTAACTATTGTAAATAATGCTACTATGAACATGGGGGTGCAGATATCTCTTCAACATGGTGTTTTCGTTTCCTTTGGATAGATTCCCAGAAGTGGAATTGCGGATCATATGGTAGTTCTATTTTTAATTTTTTGAAGAACCTCCATACTGTTTGTATCAATTTACATTCCCACCAACAGTGCACAGCGTTCCCTTTTCTCACAGGATGTTGTTTTTTAACTTAATGTTTGTGAAGACATGTGTAGATAATTCATTCAGCAATAACCATTGGAATATGATTTGGTTTCCGTTTTTCTCTCTCCCTCCCTCCTTCCTTCCTTGATTCAGGCAATCTGATGCTGTAGCAAAATCATGTTTCTAGGAACATAAGGCCCAACTTTCATTCATTCCTTCCTTTTCCATTAATTTCCATTGTGTGTTTTAGCCAGTTCTTCTCTGGGTTTCTCGTACCTCACCTATCAAATGGGAAAGGTGGTGCTTTTCTTGCCTTAAAGGCCAGGGACCAGACTACAAGTCCTTTTGAGGTTGCTTTTAATTCCACATCCCAATTCAGTCATTAGTTGGTGGATTTGTTTTGAGCTAACTTAAAGTTGTGGGGCTGTTGCAGGTTCTGATTATAAATCTTTATTCTTTGTACTGTTTTTATGATAGTGCTTGAAAAAAGATATCAGAGGAATGGATATTGCTGTGGAAGAGATGGAAAAGGGTCATATGTAGAGTGAGACAGGGATTCTATTCAATGTTAAGTTCGGTATAATAAAGCACGGTTGGTTGAGACTAGAAAGTTTAAGTGGGGGTTGTAAGAAGCGGGATCATTAGCGGTGGGATGTAACAATGAGGCCAGCAACTGCGTTCAAAACAGTAGGGTTTTTGTTTGTTTGCTTTTTTGTTTTGGGGTGTTTTCTTAATGAAAAGAAAGGATGAAAAAGACATTTTTTTTTTAATTTTTTTTTTTTTTAGAAAAGGGAAATAACCCAAGGAGAGCAGGCAGGAGGAGAAAATGGAAAAGGAAATGGATTGTAAAGATTCAGTTAAAAAAAAAAAAGTCCCATACCTGAGCTTACTGGCTAATGTAATGCCATGTGCGTATTGAAATCTGCAAGTTCCATTTCAATCTCCTTATAAGTCTTCCTCCACGGAAATCTGCTGTACATCTACTTTGCCTAAAAATTATATGTTGATTAGTATAAAAGGAATACATTTCTCATGTGGAAGATTTTAAAAATATGTGTGATGAAAGAAGATAAAAATCTCATAACGTCACACTTCAAAATAATCAAATTTAATAATTTTGGTATGTGTCATTCAATCTTTTCCATTTGCACTCACTTGCAAATCTTCTCAAAAACAGAATCATAGAGGATCTACTTCTTTAGAATATGCTTTCTAGAAAGTTAAGATGGCATGAATGTATTTCCTGTCACCAAACAGTCTCCTATAATATTTTTGTGGTTGCATTTTTAATGGACGTAGCATAATGTATACATATTACTAGTATTGGAAATTTGTTTTAATCATTAACCATTATAAACATCTATAGTCATTTGCACAGGATAAATTCCTGGAAATGCAATTATTGGATCAGTGGGGTGACAAAATGTTAAGTGTTTTTATGTATATTGCCAAATTTCTCTGTAGAAAAATGATATGTATATACATTAAGACCCTGGTTACTTGAAAACTTTGGACCGACGACTGGCGACTGACTGCCTCAGCCAGGGGGAGCGCAAGGCTCATAATACCACCAGCATGGGCCAGGGAGCTGTGTCCTACAACTAGACTGAGAAACAGCGGCTTGAACCAGAGTGGGGGTGGGGGAGGCAGAAGAAGGGGGAAAAATATAAATAAATAGAAAAAAAATATTTGGATGTAATAACTTTTTAAAATCTTTGGCACATTGATGTTGAAAGCACTGTTTCATGTTTTAATTTACTGTATTTGATTATAGGTTTTTTGAATATTTTTGCCTATTTGTGTGGTTTCTTTTGTAAATTGCCGCATGTCACTTGCCTATTTTTAAAAGCAACATTTGAAATTAATTCACAAGAGCTCTTTCTTGGTTAAGGTTATTAACTCCCTTTGTGCCATAGATGACAAATATTTTCTTCAATTTGCCTGCCTTTCAGTTTGGTAGTTGTTGTTTTTTCTTCAAAGATTTACATTTCTTTAAATGTAAAAAAAATAGACTTTTTGTGGTCAAATGTAATATCATTTTCTCTATGATTTTGGCTTTTGTCATGCTTACACAAGTCTTTCCACTCCTTATTATATAAATATTACTTTAATTTTCTTCTAGTACTTTTGTGGTTTCATTTTTTCATACCTCATTTTTATTGCATCTGAGATTTATTTTCTGTGTAAGATGAGAGATGGGAACCAAACGTTATGTTTTCCAAAATGAATAGCCGGTTGAACAACTTAATTATCTGTCCTTTTGCATTAATTTGAAATGTCATCTTGAGTGTATGGTGAATTCTTGACTCTTCGTGGACATTCTTTTCTCGTAAGACAGGACTATAGATTTATAACACATTTTCATAACATTTTTATATCTGGTAGCCCAGGCTCTCTCTAGTTATTCATCTTTACCCCCCATATTTTCTTGAGTACTCTTGACTATTTATTCTTCTAAAGGAACTTCGGAGTAATTTTGTCAAGTTCTAAAGACAACTTCTAATGAGGTGTTAATTGTAACTGTGGTACATTTCTAAATTTATTTGGAGAGAATTTGTAATCTTCTCAATTAAGCTTTCGCTTTAAGCAAAATGGTGCATCATTTTATTAACTCAAATCTCCTTTTGTGCTCCACATTAAAGTTATATGGTTTTCTTTATGTTGGTTCTGTATACTTCTCTTCATGTATTCATGTTTGTTCGCTATGTTTTTTTTCCTTTATGAATGCGAATTTTACCCCATTGTATTTTCCATCTGGTTATTTCTGGAAATTAGGAAAGCTATCAATTTTTATATATGGGCTGTAAATTGTTTTCACGTGTTTCTGATGAGTTTTATCTGTGAATTCTCAGGTCCTTTCTAAATAATCTTAATTATATCTTCCAGTTTCCGTTAGTTATAATTTTTTCACTTCTTTGGCTAACACAGGAAAATATTAAAATAAGAGGTGAAAGGAGGCATCCTTGTCTGGTTTCTGACTTTGAAAGGAATGTCACTAGTGTTTCACCATAATGCATGATTTGTGATTCTGTTCCTATTGTACTTTGGCAATACTAGTCTCTTTCCTCTCCAAATAAGATATTTCTATAATATGTTATTTGTGTATGGCCTTCCTGATATATATAACAGTTAAACTCTCTGAAAATGGTAACTACATTTGCCTGGAACTCTATGACTGAAAGATGACATACCATTCTAATAAATAAATACCTTGTATTTTAGATTCTAAATGATTTGTACCTCTTTGTCTGTCCTACTGAATTTTAAAAAATTCTGTAAGAAATAATTTGAAATATACTCAACTTAGAAAAGTGGATCAAAAATGCATGTAATGTAAAGTTTTAATTTTTCATGCAGTGTTATCAAGACCTTAGATGTACAGTATAATTGAACGGTTGAAGTTTACACTCGTACTTCAAAAAAGAAATAAGTTTGTTTTATTGTGTGTTTCTTTGGAAACAACTTTCTTAAAGAATACGCTTTTGGGCAAGCATCAACAAGACAAATAGTAACAAGTGTTGGAGAGGCTGTGAAGAAAAAGGAACCCTCATACACTGTTGGTGGGAATGCAGATTGGTGCAGCCGTTATGGAAGGCAGTGTGGAGGTTCCTCAAAAAATTACAAATAGAATTACCATATGACCCACCAATCCCTCTCCTGGGTATCGACCCAAAAAATCTGAAAACATTTATACATAGGACACGTGTGCTCCAATGTTCATTGCAGCTTTATTTATGGTGGCCAAGACATGGAAACAACCAAAATGTCCTTTGATAGATGAATGGATAAAGAAGTTCTGATGTATATACACAATGGAATACTATTCGGCAGTAAGAAAAGATGATGATGATATAGGAACATTTGTGACAACATGGATGGATCTTGAGAGAGTAATGCTGAGCGAAATAAGTCAGACAGAAAAAGCAGAGAACCATGTGATTTCACTGATATGTGGTATATAAACCAAAAACAACAAAAGAACAAGACAAACAAATGAGAAACAAAAACTCATAGACACAGACAATAGTTTAGTGGTTACCAGAGGGTAAGGGGGGTGGGGGATGGGAGATGAGGATCTTGGGGATCAAATATATGGTGATGGAAGGAGAACTGACTCTGGGTGGTGAACACACAATGGGATTTATAGATGATGTAATACAGAATTGTACACCTGAAATCTATGTAATTTTACTAACAATTGTCACCCCAGTAAATTTAAAAAAAAAATTATATTCTTTTGTTTTTCGTACGGATCCTAATTTTTAGATCAACATTGTGGCCCTTTGAAAGTATATTTATGAATAAACCTCTGCTTAATGATGTCACAAGCAGTTCACAGCATGTATTAGGTGCTAATATCAAAGGAGTATGCTAATTTAAAATATATTCAAATACCTTAGTAATATGGACCCTTTTTATTTTTTAATACTCCGCTCGTACCAAAAAAAAGAAAAAAGGAAAATTGGCCTGTATACGTAATATTAGTTTTTCCCCCAAAAAAGTGGAAAACATTGAAAAGTGTAAGGAATATAGTCCTACAATAGAGATCCCCACTTTGGGCATTTATGATTGTTTTTCCTGTGCCTGTGTCATTGCTATCACACTGCATGTACAGATTTGTATATTGTCCTTTCATCTAAACATTATAATCACATGTGTTTTTCCTAGAGGTGGAGTGTTTAAGTAGGAAAACTGTACTGTTGGGCTGCAAGAATCTGGAAAATGAGGTGACCCGTGCAGGACTCTGGCTGAGTCCTGAGGATGAATCTCAGAATGATCTCAGCACCGTCCACCATGGTCCTCAAATAATCAGTGACCCAGGTGTCCTCAGAAAGCCTGGAAAACAAAGCTGAGATTATCTCACGTAACCTCTGGGAGGCTTAGGGTGACCTGAACAAAACACTCCTTTTCTCTGAGTGACCGAGTGGCCTCTGAAAGCTGGCCTCTCTCTCAGAGCTGCAGTGTAGACTTTGCTTTGGCGTCTTTGATTAGTCATCTGACCCACTGGGGTATTGTCAGTGTAGACTTACTCCTGTTGTGCATAAACAATAGCATGAAGGAGGAGGTTAAATAAATTGTCATACTCCTAAGGCCAAATTCCAAGAATTTTTTTAGGTCCTTTGGCCATGCCATGTGCCATGTTACATAAATATTCTTTAAGACCTCTGTTTAACAGATAACCTGCCTCCCTCCATGGTGTAATATTAGTTCTAAAAATTTATAACTGACCTATTACCAAAGCCAAAAAAAAAAAAAAAAGGGAGAGCTTGAATTATAAATTTAATGGAAACGATTTGTGAATTGCTTGTTTTCTTACTTTGTCAGCCTGACATATTTGTGGAAAAAATAGATTTCTAAAAATGTGTAGTGGCTGCTATGCAGTCTGTGTACTCATTCTTAGTTTACAGTTTTGTTTTACAAGGTCATCTATACATTAAGAGCCAACAAACAAACAAAGGAAGTTTGAGAAGAGTAATTTTTAACATGTTTTTGTCCCAATCATCCTGTATTCCAATTGATTAAAAATAAAATTAGAAAATAATTTGCTTTTACTTTTTACCTTGTTACAAGTTTGAGGATTCTGATCATGTGTACATGTATTCTTCTGCCACATGTTCCCTGTATAAGTTTCTTCTTTGCATCAAACAGATACTTGTATTTTTGCCTGTGTTTCCCATTTCCTAGAAGTTAAGGTTAAAATTCACGAGGGTCTCAGTCTATTCCTTTGGGACAGAAGTGTCTGATAGAAATATAATGACAGCCACATAAATAACTTTAAATTTTATGGTGGCCACCTTTAAAAAGTAAAGAGAAACAGGTAATGTTAATCTTAATGATGCATTTTAACCTAATATATCAAAAATACTATCATTTCAACATTTAATCATAAGAAAAAAAGGACACATTTTATATTTTTTCTTCAGATTAAATCTTCCATATCCAGTGTGCATTTAACACTTACAGCACATTCAGACACTGGATTTTCATCAGAAATACTTGATGTGTATTTAGATTTCAATAGCTTGCCATTGAAAACATAGACTCGCATTCCCAGATTGTTCCAAACATACTTAGAACTTTCCCAATAACAAAAACAAGGATCCGTTTAATTTTTTTTTAATTAAAATTAAAAGCTCACCTCCTCAGTTACATATCCTTCAAGTGCCATTTTAGTTTTGTGCACAGCGTTCAATCCTAGTGACTAGTAGCACATAGAATTGGAAGAGAATTGGCTTGAGGGGGAGAGGAAAGACTTAGTTGGCTCTGTGATTGATTGATTAACTGTGCGACCTGGAGCATGGTACTGCCCAAAGCCTTCTGGCCTGGACGTCTTCATTTATAATTAATTCGTAGTGGGGAATGGACCAGATGTCCTTCTCTGAGGTCCCTTTGGCACTCATAAAATGTTATGAATCTTGTATGCACAGCGCTGCAAAATGCCACACCAATTTGAATGTATTTCAGACCATTTCTCTAAAATAGATAACTGTGCAGTGTCATGTTTCATTAACATACAGCGTGGGTGAGGGAATGGCTACATTAGATATGGTAGTCCACAGGAGCTCCTCGTTGTCCTTTGGGGGAATAAATGTTCACATGCTGTACAAATTAAAGAAATAATTGATCTCTCAGATGAAACTGCCTACATTTATTTCCTATTGTCTGTAACAAATTCCCACAGACTTAGTGTCTTGAAACAACAGACATTTATTATCTCATAGTTGTGGAGGTCAGAAGCCCAAAATTGGCCTCACTGGGCTATAATTATGGTTTCAGCAGGGCTGCCTTCCTCTGGAGGCTCAAGGGGAGAGCCTGTTGTCTTGCGTTTTTCAGATTCTGGAGGCCAGCAGCATCCCTTGGTTCTTGGCCTCCTTCCATCTTCAAAGCCAGGAAGAGCCAACCGAGACATCAGCATCACATCACTCAGACATCAACATTTCCGCCTCCCTCTTTTATTTAAGGACCCTTGTGATTACATATAATCCAGGACAATCTTATTTTAAGGTCAGCTGATTAGCAACCTTAATTTCACCTGCAGCTTAATCCCCCCTTGTCGTAATCACAGCATAGTCATAAGGTGTGGGGATGAGGCCTTCTTCAGGGGGCCATTTTTCTGCGTAGCCCATTGCCACGTTTCTGTGGTTTCGTAGTTTTTACCAGTAATTTCAGAGCTCGTCACTTCTCTCTGCTCCCTTTTCCCACTTTGAGTTAGAGACAGTCATTATGTAATAGAAGGCAGGAGTCAACTGAAGGAATTGGGGTGAAATAGTGACCTCGAATGACTAAAGAATTTCTCTTCAGTGACACCTGCCTCAATCTCTAGCTGGAAAGATAGAAACTGTGTCCTTCTAAAGAAAATAGGAATTTAATGGCTAAGCTTTTTTTTTTTTCAAACTCTAATCAAAGATATAAATGTTTGCCAAAGTTCAGTGTGCCGTTTTTTTCTCTCTGCTGAGCAGCTCGTTGCAAGTTGTGGAGTGTTGTTTTTCTGAATATAGAATCATAATATCCTTGTGAACTTGCTCATTAAAATAGAAAAAATGGACTGTATTAATTTGCATTTCAGTCCACTCTTTTGGGTAGATTTGTATATCTGCCTCTTGCTATAATTATTTGCATCTCTGCCACATCTATTTGCAGATTAATTATGCCATCATCAAAGGCTTAGAGGGAAATCTGAATTCACAGTTAGCATTTAGAGAATATGTGCAAGAAGCTGATAGAGAGAGGATAAGGCAGAGATTTTCTAAGTGTACTACTACTGAGGGGTAAAGCTAGCACTTACCTTTACGTTATCTGGACTTGACCTTATGAAGTGTTGGTTTGGAGGGTACAAACTGGTTGGGAGACTTCACTGGTTAAGTTCCATCTCACATTTATTATGAGATCTGTCTCAGCCATTCAGTTACTTAGAAGTATTTATGAGTGCCTGCTCTGTGCCAAATCCTTTGGACGGCAGTGGGAAAGTGTCCTTCGAGCTGCTATACTTACAATTCCAGGATTCACCATTTATATCACTCTATAGTCTGTATGAATGATGCCCGTTGGGGTCGTGCAGTGAAAGACTATGAGGTCGGTGTAGTGATACTGGCAGTGACCACAGGAGAGTCTGTAGCCCAGTGCGGAACTGATTTACAAATAGATTCTTACAATACTATGATATTATTATATTATTATATTATTCATACAATAATATAATATAATGTAATATAATATACAATATTATAATATAATATATTACAATATAATATACAAAATGATTTACAAATAGATTCTACAATAATATGAAATTATATTATTCTTACAATAATATAAGACCCGGTATTATATTACATTTATTATATTATATTATATTATATTATATTATATTATATTATATTATACCCAGTCTTATATAAGACCAGGTCTTATATTAATTTTTGCTCCAAAAGACGTATTAGACCTGATGGTCTGACTAGGTCTTATTTTCGGGGAAACACGGTATGTGTGAGTGGGTGCATATGACAATAGGGGCACAGAAGAGGGAGGATCTAACTTTTCTTAGGAAAGCTAGGGTGTCTAGAAAGGATTCTCGAACAAGGTTCTTAGCCTAAACTAAGTCTTGAAGAATCAATAGGAGATGGTCAGATAAGAAGAAGTTGAACAGTTCTGGGCAAAACCAATAGTTTGCAAAGGAACAGAGGTGTGCAAAGGCATACAGCATTTGCAAGATCTGGATATATTTCAGTATGAGATTCATGTGGGATTGTGATAAGGCAAAGCTTTTAACCTTTCTGTGTCTTAGTTCCCTGTTCAGTAAAACAAAAAAAACAACACGAGCTACCTCACGGCTTTTTGTGAGTTTTAAATGAGATGTCTGTCTTAAGGGAAATACTTTAGGACAGGGCCTGACATATAAAAAACACTTAGCAAATGTCAGCGATTGTTCTTGATGATGACTACAATCATGATAGTACAGGAGGTTGAAAAAGTACGCAAAGTCTGTAGGGCCCACGCTAAGGAGTTTTCACATAATGCTGTTTGCATGGGGAAATTGTTGCAAGATTTTTAAAACATTTTTTAAAATTATGATTTGCAGCTTTGTAGATTTATAAATGCTGTGTTGTCATTTTGCAAGGCTGATTAGTCCCCTGGTGAATTGATGCATACTATTCAAAATCATCAGAGACTGATGAAGAAAAATGTCACTTTATCAATTTATGCTCAAAATGGAAACCACTCAGCATGCTGTGATAATTACGGCAATGAGGTGATATGTGTTCCTGCCATGAACTGCTAAACTTTCTTGAGCTCCTGTGTATGTGATGTATGTGAGGATGAGGAGTCAGAGAAAATGCAGATGAGTGCTTTGAAGGGCTGGTTTCAACAGATAATGTCAACCCAGTGAGTCAGCCATGCTCACTAACCACATGTCTGCTGGGCAGGTGAGAATTCTCAGAGCCTGTGGTTTGGGCATCATCTCCTCTGGAAATGCTAGAGACACTCTGACTTTCTCCTTTTACAGATATCCCTTTTTCTGGACACACCCCTCCCCCAGCCTTTTTTTGTTTTTCTTTAAATCATCACCTTTGTTTGAGCATGCTTTCAGGAGATGTCAACTTTTCCACTTTATCTTGATTCTCTTTAAGGTTGGCTGCTCTTCGATGATATTTTTGGGTTTACCTTAGTTTCAATAATAAAAACTCTCTATAGTGGTCATTTTTTCATTGCATCCAGGAGCTAAATGGGTTATTTCTGGGAATATTTGAGCCCATCTTTTGTGGGTGACTTCACAGAACTATTAATTACGTAGAATGGCCTTTGTATTTTTTCATGTCTTCTCATTTTTCTAACCTGTTGTTTTAATCATCTCTTACACTAGATTTTGGAATCTGTTGTATTTGGGAATCTGTATTGCAATGAATGAGTTGGGAGGATGAGATTTGTCTCTTGAAATTGGTGTATTATCAAAGTACTATTGTAGGACTTTAGAATTTTAGTATCTACTGAATGCTTTAGGAATATAAACATTTATTTTACTGGATTTTCATGCTATCATTTAATGCTATAATGTTACTATATATATTCTATCAAGCATCTCAAGGTCAGGCAGATTAGGCAACACTTTATCAAAAGAAAAAGTAATAATAATAAAGAGACATAATTTATCCTAGTTATACTTGATAAAATAAATCTTATCTTGCCCTTACCTTTATTATGTGATCTCGTAATCATAGACATCAATGTATCACAAAAAAATTGATTTTGTATTTCAAACTATAATTGCCTTGATCTTTTTAATGACAGTCATTAAAAACATTGAAGCATGTTACACGTTGATGTGTACATTTTTAAATAAAACTAGAAATTTTTTTAAAAGTGGAGGCCCATGGAAATATTCGCTGCCTTTCAGAATGTGTTCTGAATATTGTTTCTAAATATTTAAACAAAAGTGCTTTGAAGGAATGCTGCAATTGCTTCTCATTATCTTGAATTCACTTGTAGGTCATTTGTTCTTAACTGTTTTTTGTTTTTTTAAAAAGAATGTTCACCATGTTTTGCTCCAAAGGAAATCAGTCACAATTGTTCATAATGGGTGGTTGGTTAAAAGTGAAAGCTCTGAAAAAAATAAAAATGAAAGCTCTGAGAAAGATTGCTCCTAATTTTTAATGCTTCAGGATTACAGATGTTGACATTGTGATGAAACAGAATTTGCCTCTAGCCTTATTGTAGCGGCCTGTCCCATGGAGCAGTGAGAGGTGAGACTGTATTAGAATGAAATATTTATTAAAATTCTCTTACTATCCTGAAAAGTCGGGTGTTTACCTGTGCTATACTGAATTCTGTATTGTAGCAAACATTTTATAATGATTTTCTGGTACATGTTTATGTTAATATAACGTGGAGAAAATGGTTGTTCTCCCTTACTTGGAATAAACTTAAAGCAAAATTCCAGCAAAAGCACCAGAGCTATTTCTAAAAATGCAAGGCTGCAAGGCATGTTTTTCTTTTTTCAATTCTCCAGCAAAATGGGATATAAGGTTTTAAGAAATAAATATAAGTTTAGGTGGCTATTTTGTTTATAGATAGACAATAGATCATATAAAATAATTTTACTTAGTTTGAAGGCCAAAAAGCACATGAAAAACTGTCTAATTTGTTAATTTTTAAAATGCAAAAAACAAACCAAAAAAAGCCACTTTTTGTTATCTACGTCTAAGATGCATGATAATCCTGAGGTTGAAGTGTGTGTGGAGAACCAACACTTAGACTGTGTTGGGAATGTTGATTGATGTAGACTTTCTCAAGGGTGATGTGTTCATCAGAGGCCTTGAAGTACACGTCCTCTGATCTAGTAGTTCCACGTCTGGGAATTTAGCCTAAGGAAATAATTGAACAATGGGGCAAAAAAATAAGGACAATGATATTTTCCTTAGTGATGTTTATAGTAGCAAAAATTGAAAACATCTCACATTTCCCTCAGTAAAAAAAAAATCAAATTATAGTTCTTTTATTTATTGAATACCTTATAGTGATACAGAATGATGCTATGCAGGAAAAGACAACAGAATCTGGTAAATTACAAACTAGTATGTATAATGTCGTCTCATTTATGGTTTAAAAAAGACTGTGCATGAAAACTTGGTGTATATACAACTAACAAAATGTTAACAAGCTATCACTGGATAATGGATTGTGGGAAATCTTTACTTTGTTCTTTGCTGATTATTTTATTTAAAAAATGGGCTTTATTACAAGCAAAAAGTTGTTTTTAGATATATCTCTCTTTGACTAGCACTTCTACTTTTAGTAATCTGCCCTACAGGTATAACTGAATGAGCATGCAAAGATGTTAAATAATGTTCAATGCAGCATTGTTAGAAATAATTTTAAAAAATTAACCTATCTTCCTATCCTCCCCTAATATCAGGAATTTACGTAAGAAAGTCATGGTATAACCGTGCTCCACAGCCATTGAAATTGAAGATGTAAATTTGTATTTGTTGGTATGAAAAAGATATTCATATCCTATAACATAGAAAGGGCAGATTAATAAACATTTTGTGTGTGTAGGTAGGAAGTTAAGTATGGAGACAGATAAAAGTCTGAAATGTTTTACACGACTATGTCAATAGTAGTTATTTCTGGATCATGGGATTATGAGTAATTTTCAACTTTTTCTTTTTACGTGTCTTTATTTTTTAAATTTTGTACAATGAACAAATATTTCTTTTATTACCAGAGAAAGTAAAAAATCAACAAAAGTAGAGACCAAAAAGGAGAATTAACAAAATAATATTCTAAGGTACTATGTGAAATTCTATAGAGACAGATGAAGTTGGTGATTTTTCTAGGAAAATTTATCAAAGAGACTCCCAGGAAAGAAAGCCTAAGTCAATAACCATGGAAGAAATGAAAAAGTTATTGAAAGGCACTATCTAAATTCAAGTGTAAGCCTCAGATGGCCTCAGGAAATTCTTCCAGCATTCAAGGACATTACTATTATTACGTAGGGGGACCATATAATTTCTTGAAAGGGCTTTAATTGGGACAGTGAGTGTAAATCAGAATTGTCCCACGTAAACCTGGACAAATGTTCACATTAATATTTAACTGTTTTTCTAAGCATAAAGCAAAAAGCAAACTTTCAGATTTTGTTAAGATGCCAAATGTTCTTTGTACCAGAACTTCTGGAAGATAGTGTGTGTGCATATGTGCGCGTGTATGCTCTCACACACTGCAGATCACTCTTGTTTGTGAATATTGATGCAAAACCCTTCAGTAAAATGCCATCAAATAAAATTTAGCAGTACATTATATAAATACCATGATCAAGTGGGGGATATCACAGGAATGTGAGCTTGGTTTCCTACTGGAGAATCTAGTCTCCATATCAGATCATAAAAGAAAACTCTATCTGGTCATCTCAATAGGGGCCAAAAATGCTTTGCTAAAGTTCAATATCCAATGATATATTGAGGCAGTGGTTACCTGACTATATATATTTGTCAAAACTCACTGAGCTGTATTCTTTAAAAGGGTGATTTCATTTCATGTAAATTACGTAAATAAACTTAACTTTTAGAAGAATACATAAAATTATTCTGTGGTAACAAAAAATTATCTGACACACATCCCTGATTGAAAAGAAAAATATTAAAACTTGGCAAAATTGGAATAAGTAGAATTTGTTACTTCTCTTGCTTTATTTTAAACATACAGTCTCACACCAAACCCGCATCATATTTTGTGAAACACAAGAAGCATTCCCATTTAAATCAAATGTATTATAAGAATACTCACTTTCACTGAAATTATAAACCAGACTCAGAAATACTAGCCAGGAGATAAGAGAAAGAAATAATAGAAACATTAGAGTGGAAGTTGCAAACATCGTTATTTGTAGACTTTTGAACTGCAAAATAGTTAGAAACAACAAGAGAAGTCAGTGAGATATGTGGCTAGTTATAACTGCTGCTGGTGGGGATAGAGGTGGGAAGAAAAGGAAAAACTGGATGCATGCATCTTCCACTAGGAGAGGTTTCAGAGGTATCCCCCACCGTCGCTCATGTACTATGAACGCAAAACACTACAGGGCATTCTTTCACTTCTAAGACATGGTGCTGCCACCCTCTCTTAGCATGTGGCCAGAAATGGGGGTTGAGTATAAGTAAAAATGACAAAGTTCGCTATGGAAAAAGAGTCCTGGGGGAAGTGGGCTGAGACTGTAAAGTAAGGAGACAAAAGAAGGGTTTTTCAGAAGTCACGAGCTTGTGCCTAAGACAGCCTTTATACCCTTTTGATCAGGCCTACCTAATATGTTGGCCTTTTAATTTTTTTTTTTAATTTGACATCTATAAATCGCAAAAGTCCACATTTTTGAAAACCTGGATTTCCAACGTCTCTTGAAAAATCAGAAGCTCCAGCAATGTACTCGTATATCATCCTTTTCTGCAAGGGCAACAAGAGTTGGCTGGAACTGAGCAGTGGCTGTCTGCCTCTTTTAGATGCCCAGGGTCTTGCCATTCTAAGTGCAAATGCTCTTTCTCTTAGTGCTAGCACTCTATCTGCCACCCTTGGAAGCGTTTCAGTTAGAACCCCTGGTATTGATAATAAACCAGAGAGATACTGGGCAAACTTGCTAGACTATTAGTTGTAAAGCAGTGTCTATATACAGAGGATGCCAAAAAAATATATGCAAATTTTAAGAAAGGAAAACTATTAAAATTGTAATACTCAATATATACTGATAACAAAAGATGAATACAAGTCATGTTTGACTTCTGCAATTACAAGAGGTGCTCAAAGTGGTTACCATCAGCATCTGGACACTTCTGATTACGGTGAACTACTGCTTGAGCAACGTTGACCAAAGTGTCCACTTGTATACATTTTTTTTATAGGAGTTGACTGGTCACCCTATTGGGAAAAGTAATGGAAGCATTTAGACAAATTAAGATATATAGGCTTAATTAAATGTACAATTTGTTGATACCCAATAATACATCCAAATTTCCACTGTCTTATTTTTAAAAATTGAAAAATTGTTATTTGTAAAATTAAAATAAAGGATTAGAGGCCCATCTTTGTGGAGGACTGGCCGATGTCTACATGTGCCTCAGTGCATTCTTTCTTCTGAATTCTGCAGTATGTGGAGAATTCTTTTTAGCCAGGGAAATCTTTCTGTTCTTTGACATATCATTAAAATTAATTGCGCCCTTGGGATTTACAGATACCAAAAGCAAATTAAGTGGGAAAAATGGGATCGGCTTTCACTGTCATTTATGCTGTGGGTTTTTGGGGTTTTTTAATTTTTCCTAGCTTCTATTCTATGGCTGGCTGGAAGATCTGCTGGATATTCTAGAATAGCATTGGTTGCATTTCCCCTTCATTTTTGCTGTAGAAAGTTGGAAGTTTTTGTGTTGACAGTGATGAAGCTGATTGCACATAAGCAGTAGTCTGACACTAGCCAATGTATATGAAGAAAAGAAAAATGTGATTTCCCCAGTTTGGCTGATCTAAAGCTAAAAGTTATTTTATAAACTTTAAACAAATAAATATTTATAACCTATTACTTGTGCCCTCAATTCCATCTCCAGGGCTTCCTGTCTCAATTGTCTTTTCTTTTATATCATTAGTATTTGTCTTACCACTAGTCACTTTTCAGGAAAGAAACATGTTTAAGAAAATCCTGTCCTTAGAGCCTTTCTGTGACCCATCATGGTGACATTTTATGGCTTGCTTTCCTCACAGTCTATGCAAAAGCAGCTGGCACTCAGTCAGAACTTGAAAAATGTTTTCTCAATTTGAGTCAGCCAAGATTTTCAAAGTACAGTCTGTCTGACTGCCTCTAGTTTCTAACCATCTACTTAGGGTGCAGCTTCTCCAATCTGATGTTTTTCTGCATATTCTCTCCCCAGGTTTCTCTGGAGTCCTCTCTCCAAGATCACCAGGTGTCTCCCAGACACTAAAAAACCCACACAATTCTTATTTTCTTCAGCATTTCTGCTACGTCCATCCAGGAGTAACAAGCATCACTCAGGGGATATAATCAGAATTTCTCTTTATTTTTGCCTCTCCCTGTAAAGATATTCAATGGAGAGAGGTCTACTGGATGAAAACCCAGGAACCTTTCTGTTCACTCTTAGGCCATAAAATGTCCTAGTGTCACTTTAAATCACTGTTTTGAGCTGGTTTCTCAGATGTCAGGGGCCATGTAATTGGCAAAGCCTGCAACTTCATTTCAGCTTCTCCCCTCACTTGGCAAGGCCCTGCTGAGGCAAAATGCCAACTCCTGAGGAGGGGGGCACAGTCCCCTCTTTCCCGGCTTTTGGTCATCAGTTCTTTCCAATTTATGAAGGTCGTAATCCCTTGGGGTTAAAACTGATAGGACAAAGTCCAGATAACAGAAAATGAAAACACTCAAAGGTCTTACTCAACTAGTACTCTTGCTAACATGTCTTCTCATGCTCCAACGTGGGTTAAAACGGACTCTCTTGGAGTGCTTTTCTCAAGGCTTCTTCATACACCTCTGCTTTCCCCTTACTCAGAAAGCAATCTCTTTATCTTCTAAACTGTTAGTACTTGAATAAGTACTTAGGAGCAGTAGACATGCTTTTTTGACCCCAGTAGTTTCCAACCTCTGGAGCACAACAGATTCATTTGGATAATTTTTTTTTTTAAATAAAAATCCCAATACCTCGCCTCAGGCCTATTGAGTGCGAAGCTCTACTTTGGGGCTCTGTTGTGTTTGTTTTTAAATATTCCGCAGATGATTCTGATGCTTTAAAGGCTGAGAGCATGAACACTAGCCTATATTACTGTTAATAATGTGCAACTTGCTTCCTTCCTGGACGCTCACCTTCCCTGGGGTCTTTTTCATATGTATAATACCCTCTGTAGAGCCTTAATCATAACAGATTCTGCGTGGTTTGTGGCATGGAAGAGTTTAAAATCTCAGGGTTCTAGCCGAGAAGCTTCGTCACTGGGATTTGTTTCGTCTTCAAACTGAACTGCGTATAGTTCTGGTGCTCCGTAAATATTGGGTGAGGAGCTGGCTAGGTGGTTGGTGCCTCGGAAAGAAAAGTGAGACAACAGTCTAGTCAAGTAAGATATACTGGTTATGGTTCCACGATCTCTTTTGAGAGATCTCATGTCTGGCTGTGTTCTTAGAGCTTCATGCATATTACCTCAGTGTTCACAACAATTATTTGATAGAGGGACTGTTATCCTCATTTTGTAGATGAAGAAACTGAGTCTCAAGGAGGGTAAGTAACTTGACCCCCAGGTCACATATGTGTAAGTTACAGTCAAGATTTCAACCCAGGTTCTCCAACTTCAGAACCTGGGTTCTTAAAGACTGTGTTGTAGCACTTCTCATTCAAAGGGAGTAGAGCATCGGAGAAACTTGGGCAGATGTTGGGTTCGCCACTTTCTCCCTTCCTCTCTGCTGCCCTCTGCCTCTTCAGTCTGCTTTCCTCTCTGTAGTTGGCCTCCAGGGGCACATTAAACAAATGTGCCCCTGGATCTTAGTAAACAAATCTTAGCAAAGATTCTTAGCAAACGTGCCCCTGGATCTGAGCAAAAGAATCTTAGCAAAAGGTAGGGCGTTAGTTTGATGAGCTTATTTTTAAAAATTCACTCTGGCAGCATTTATGCAAATTGAATAGAGTTGGAGCCATCCTAAGATGAGCAAGACTCATTTGAAGTTATTGCCATAGTTGGGGGCAGATAGATTGCTTTCATAATAGAGGCAGAAAGAAAGAGGAGGATGTCAGATGGTAAGCAGGTAAGAGATTTTGTGATGGATGATACGGGAGACATGAAGGAGGAGAGATCTGGAACATGTTACATTTTGAAGTGGTTGTCTGGATAGATTGTGCAATTCTCAAGAGAAGCAGTAGATTTGGGGTAGGGAGGAGTGAGTTTGTTTGTAGATGACTTTGAAGGACCTGTGGAACAGAAAGTGGAACTGTCTAGTAGGTGGTTATATAGTAGGTGACAGTCTAGAGATAGGTAAGCCCTATCTAGAGGTATAAATCTGAGAGGCATCATCAGTACATTGGTCAGAGTTTAAACCATGGACGTGAATGCTGTTGTTTAGAGAGTTTAAAGTGAAAGGGAAACCTAGGAAGCAAATATTAGGAACTAACCCCTATGAATTTAATAAAGCATCCTGGATGCCTTTTTGACCTTGAGGAAGTCATTGGCTTTCTCTGGACCTCACTTAATCCTTGCTGAGAAAGGTCAGTGTAGGTGATTCCGAAAGTCCCTTTCAGATGTGACATTCTGTGGTTCTAATCTTTTGCATTTGTTTTCATGACTGACTGCTTTGGGAAAACAGGCCATTTATTAAATTGCTTAATTTTGTAGCCTCAATGTATTTGTAAATCCATGCAATTCCATGTCCCCCTTATTTGTCTTTCTGATAAGCAGAGTCATTATCCTGTACATGTCAACTCATCAATGTTCTTTAAAGATAACCTGGAGAACAACTAACATGGCAGGTCTGAGGAATCCAAGAGTATTTTATGACAGGCAGTAGAGCGTGGTGATGAGACCTTTGGGCTCCAATTCTTCTACCACTAAATTGGTTTTGTCACCTCAGGCAACTTAGTTAACCTCTCTGTTCCTCCTTTCCCTCATCTATAAATAAGGATAGTAATCCTAGAGACAGTGTAGCAATTAAACGAGTTAATGTAACCACAGTACTTAGAAGGATACCTAGCCTGTATGCCCTTAATAAATGTAAGCGACTGTTGTATGATGATGACAATAGCAACATTGTTTGGTGAAAGGTGCATTAATTGTAAGGGTTGAAGCAACGTACTATCTTAGGCTTTTAGTTTTCAAAAGGAGAGTGAAAAGGAAATCCCTACCATTGCCTAATAGGTGGGAACTTTCAGATGGCTGAACTCCATGGGTGGTAACAGTTCATTTCCTAGTAACAAATTAAGCTGCAGGTGGAAAAGGCAGATGGATACTGAATTACAGTTGCAATCAGTTTATAAATTAGTTGGTAAGAATAGACAGAATTAGAGCACCCCCTCCCTAATGCTTTTCTTTCTGTTGCTTTTTTTCCTGTCAGCTTAATGTAAAGCGGGCAGGCTGAAAGGAGAACAAATTATGAGCTGCCCTCTTTCTCAGTAGTAAACTTTGCTATCTTAAAGTGTGTTAGAGGTTCGGTGGCTCTTGGCTGTGCACTTGTCACCCTCTAAAACCAAAAAAAATTTCCCTAAAGCAGGTAGTTTATGAATCTTTCAGATTGGGGCAGCAGCTTCAAATTTCGTTGAAAATTTGACCTCCTCCTCAAAACGTACGTACCCGGTATCAGCTACAGGGAGGGAAAGACACCTCTTGAGGAATGGTCAATATTGAAACTTCTTGAATCTTTCCCCAGTTTCTTCCCCTTTACTCTTCTTATTTTTTTCCTAAGAGAAGCTGGGTTTAACTTGTTTGTCAGGCACAGCCGTTTATTATATGCCACAAAGGACAGTAACATGACAGCAGTAATTCAAAACAGGGTTTAACATGAATAATTAAGAGTAAGCCCCTGGGATTAGTCCCAATTGAAAAGTTCCTAGTGACCAGGATGGGTAGCTGCTGGTGGTGGGGATTAATGACTGGCTGGCCAAAGGGAATGGTATTCACTGAGCCAGCCACATTTTTCATTACTGATGGCCCCTCTGCCCCTTGGGGTCCATCGCTTCTCAGACAGACTCAGAGAGTCAAAGTCTTAGAAATATGTTTTTCTTCTTTCTTCTTCTCAGACACTGTCTACCTGATTGCATATGAACCTTTCGGTTCAACCTTTTTAGTCCACAGAAATGTATGCCTCTAAAAATGACTACGGTCTCAGAGAAGATGAAGAGAACATTTTCTTCCACACACTCAAACTGAAAGCAAGAGAACAAAGGAAGCCCTTTGGTGAGAGTAGTGGAACAATGGGCAGGGCCGTTTCGTGATGGTAGCACTGAGTATTTTAATAGAGAGAAACCTGTTTATATAAGTCCTTTACTGTTTGTTAGGCCTGTTGTGGACATTGTATCATTCGATCCTGACAAAAAGGGTTGTGTCCCCACTTCATGAGTGAGAAATGTGAAGCCCAGAGAGGTTGACAAACTTGTCCAAGGTCACAGTGGTAGAAGTATGATAGTCTGACTCCAGGTTTCATACTTTTTTTATTATACAGAAGTTTCCCAAACATTCAACTGGAAGGCCCAAGTATATAAATCCAACTAGATTTGCAGTTTTTGCATGTTTTAAAATTAACCTTTTACATTATCCATAAAGCCATCTGTCCTTTTTCCCTTCTTGCCAAATGCATTAATTCTTCAAGGGAAAGATAGCAGACAGGCAGAGAGAAACATATAGCCACTAAAACAGATACCAATTGTAACCTTGGTTTATGGCCTAGGAGAAGTTTGATGCCAAAGAGAAGGCACCAAAAATGGACACACTGCCTAAATTGGAGGAACAAATGATATCAACTCATTTCTCTATTCTATTTACAAGACTCAAGGCAGTAGAGAGTGGGTGGCTATTTTTAATATCTTCCCTAATATTCTCCTTTGAAAAAATTGAACAAAATAACTACAATTCACATTTATTTGTTTACCTGAACTTTGCTGAGGGCCTAGGCTGTGAGCTTCTTTCAATCAGGCCTTTGAGGCCCTGTCCTACTTTTTCACTTCTTCCGTTTAGTGGGTGTGCCTCCATGCAAGTGTTGTGGTGGCTTTTAGCTATTATCAAAAATGAAAGGTGAGAAGGGTCAAAAGCCACTTAGTAAAGTTCCGCTTTGATTTTCTCATCCTTGCTGTTGCTTTCAAATTTTAAGGATTAGAATGGCCAACCTCCAGTGTAAACACTGTGGACTATCTATATTTAGTGGGTGCTCAGTAATTGCAGAATGAATGGTTGACAACAGTTTCTGAGTTCTTCCACTGTTTTGGTTTCACGATGATAATGAGTTCCTTCTGGCCAAAATCGTGTCCTTAAACACAATTCTCATTCTTCCCATATGTAATATGCAGCCTCTGCTGAGTTCCTTTGCTGTTAACTCTGTTCCATTTCATGAGTCATGTGAGGAGTATATTGCAGGGCCATTTCCCATTGTACACAAAGATTGCAGCTGAGAAAGTCAAAGGCTGTAAAATGGGCTTAATTTCCTCCTTCATGCTTTCTTAGAAATAACTAACTT
Source organism: Rhinolophus sinicus (assembly GCF_036562045.2). NCBI lineage: Eukaryota > Metazoa > Chordata > Mammalia > Chiroptera > Rhinolophidae > Rhinolophus > Rhinolophus sinicus. The sequence continues at coordinate 141,480,576 of NC_133754.1, forward strand.
CGAGGGCTCTGTGGGAACAGGACCTAGGAGAGCCTCTGGCTCTGTTGGTGATCTGTGATTGGCTTCAGAGAAGTATCCTGTGGTTATGTGAGGCTGCTGGAGTCTATTGGTGTTTAGGGTCCTAGTGAAATGTAGCTTGAGGTGTTGTGTGTGTGTGTCTATGTCCACTTTTTCTACTGTCAACAATATCAATGATTGACACACACAATCATTGATAGTGTTGTGTGTCAGAGAGAGTTAGAAGCTTAGCATTCCACTTTAGAATTAGACTCATGGTTAATATTTGAACAAAGTATCTTCCTTCCAAGTGAAGTACATCTTTATTCTATTCTGTCCTCCATTTACATTCCAAGTTCTCATTCTCTTTATATCAATAGCATTTTGAGATCTAACTTCATATACAGTAAAGTGTATAAAGTTCAAGTATTTCGTTTAATAACTTTTTACATTTGTGTACACCTGTGGAGCCAGCACCCAGATCAGGATAAGGAACATTTCCTTGTGTCCCTCCCACGCAGTAGTCCCAACGGTAACTGCCATTTTAACTTCTATCTCCATAGATTGATTTTGGCGGTTCTTGTACATCATTAAAATGGAGTCATGGAGTTGTACTTTTTTGTATTTGATTTCTTTCATTTAACATTATACTGTAACTTATCCATGTTGTTGAGTAAAGAATTCCATTGTATAATGTATTCACCCATTTGACTGCTTATGGAAATTTGGGTTGTTTCCAGTTTGAGGCTATTACGAGTAATAATGCAAGGAACATTCTTGTACATGTCCTTTAGTAGACATAAGGTTGGATTTATTTCCTCATTTCTCTTGGATATATACCCAAGAGTGGAATTGCTTAATCATAAAACATGCATATATTTTCTTTTATTAGATACTGTAATGCCAAACAATTTTCCTAAGTGGTTGTACCAGTTAACAGTGCTAAGTTCCTGTACTTTGAAAGTACAATTTTCCTTTGCAATGTTTTTATTCTAGGTTGGCGATGCTAGTTAATGTGGACTGTGAAGATATTTGCCAGCTCCTCTTAGATTACACATGTACAGCACATTTGTGTTTCATATCCATTCGGTATGGATCTGCACTGGTGGATATTTGCCTTGTCACATTTTTGTGGGGTTAATATTGAAAAACTTCCCCTAGGAATTAAAAGGAAACTACCTGTTAGTTTGAAAAAATATAATCTTAATCACAGTAAAGTTTAACTATTGAATAGATGTCTTGTTTTTTGACTTAGGAGTGAGTATCAGCTAAGTATGGTATTTAATTCATACCAGATTGAAACCAGAAGGGTGAATTGACTCAGGGGAGATCTCCTGGATCCTTCCTCTGGTGTCACTTTTGCAACAGGCTGAATTGCATTTTATGGCTGCTATTTTCTCTCATTTATCCTTTATTCCTTTGAGAGGAAGCAGTAATTCAATATATTAAACACTGCTTAGAATCCTCAGCACTGAGCATTTTAATTCTATTGCGTGTGTATCCGCATACTGTTGAAAAAGAATGGAAACTTAGGGCTTCAGTTTGTTTGTTTACTTGAACTAACCATTATGTCAACTATCTCCATGGTCTGGAGGGCGCTATAATTAATAATAATAATCTCGATATAAGAAAAAGAATTGTCAAAGTTAGGAGCACTTAGAGTCAGTCTAGAAAAGCCTGTTAGACTGTATTTTCAAATAATCATTGTCTTCTCTTTGGGACAAAGCTACATTCGTTTGTTCATTCATTCATTCATTCATTCATTCGTTCAACATTTACTTGACACAATGACTCAGCAACTTCTTAGAGTGCTATGTACAAGGCCCTGTTCTAGCTACTAGACATACAGCAGGGAACAAAGCAAAAGGCTTGCTGTCATGGAGATGACCTCCTTGAGTATAAGAGGCAAGAAAACAGTATATACATATATGTCATGTGGTGCTCTGGAGGAACATAAAAGCAGAGTAAGGGCATGGGAGAGTAGGCTTGGTGTTGGGAACTGCTGTTGCTTTTATAAGGAAGGTCGGGGAAGGTCTCTCGGTTAATGATATTTGTGCAGAGCCCTGAACGGATAGAACAGTGTGGACATCCACTGGAAGAAGAGTAAGCCTGGTGGGCTAAAGGACAGTAAGGAGGCCTCTGCAGTTTGAGGGGAGGCAGTGATGGGGCGTGTAGTTAGAGGTGGGGTCAGAGAGGCAGCAGGGACCCAGATCAAATAGGGCTCCATTGATGATTGTAATAACTTCAGCTTTTACTCTGAGCAGGAATCCACTGAAACGTTTTGAACAGAGAAGTGACTATTCAAGTATTTTTCTTTCTTTTTTTTTTAAGGCTGATCTTGAACATTGGGTGGAAAATTGACAGCAGAGACAAGGGTAGAAACAGGGAAATGAGTGAAGATCTCCATTGGGTTCAGTCAGAAACCAAATTGCAGAGATGTTTGATTTTGTGGACTTATCACCATCTCTGTGCTTTATCAGTAAAGATAATGATTGTATGTATCCAGGCATGGATGAACAGTGTCATCACATTTGAGAAACATTAGAAATAATTTAGTAATATGCAAATTAGCAAAATGCTATGGATATTATAAAATAAACTCTGTAGTTAATGCTTTTTTTCTATTTAATATTTTTTTTCTGGATGCTCTTCCTCCATCCTCCTCCATTTTTAATTAATAATGTACCATTCCTTGTGATACTCATTGTTTGAACTTCAGTCATTTGTGACTCCTCTGTCTTCATCCTCTGTACATCCTGGCAGGTTCCGCTGTTACCTTCTGGTCTCCCAAAATTCATCTCCTTTTCCTGCCATTCCCAACTTTAGTTGAGACCGTACTTTCATCTCAGAGTTCGTCATCAAATTCTCCTTCTCTAATCCATGGGAAATGCAACAGAAAACATATAGATTTAGAAATGAGACCTTGATTCAGATCGGTTCAGACCTTTGCTCTTCCACGTAGCTGTAGCACCTTTTGCAGTTTCTGAACCTCAGTTGTCCTATGAAATGAGCATAACTATCAACAGGATCGCAGTGAGGATTAAGAGGGTCTATGGAGTGTGTAAAGTGCTTGGCAGGTAGCAGGCACTTAGAAAACGTTGATCTTTCCACCTTCTGTTCTTCCATTTAGCTCCATCCTTGATCTGCCTGGCAGGTCCTAAAGTATAGCTCTCATTGTGTCACTCCTCTTGTCAAACACCATCAATGGTTCTCTCTTGCCTCCCATGTTAAATACAGGCATCCAGAGCTCCAATTCTCTCACTCTAACTTCCATTTACAACATTTTTCCCATTACTATTCTTCTCCATGTACTTCATGTGTTAGCCAAATTCACTGTTTTATTATCATGCTGCCACTTCAATAGAAAATGTCATCTCTATATTAATATCTCTATAATACCTATCCTTCAGATCCTGTCTCAAACCCATTGCCTTCACAAAGCTGCTAACAATCTGCAAGTGGAAATGGCACTTGGAGGAGGAACCCTGGGTAACCTTGTGCCAGGCTCTGGGTCCACGTCCTGGTACTTACTATCATCCTGGGGATATTAATCTCTGCAGCTCAGTTTTCCCTGCAAAATGAGAACAATAATACATATTTCATAGAGTTGTTGTGAGGATGAACTGAGATACTACATGTGAAGCACTTTGAATGAATGCCTGGCACTTGGAAAACTTAAATCAGTCTCTGTATAATTCTAGGCATGAATAATCAATGTTATTTTATCATCAGGACCTGTATTTTACAGGGAATTCAAGTTAAAAGCTGTTTGAGATACAGTGGAAAGAGGCATGGACTAGGAACCAAGAGACCTGGATTCTGGTACTGGTTCCCACTATTAAACAAGCTGTGTGATGCTGAATATGTCACTTAGCCTCTCTGGATCTCACTTTCTTCAGCTGCAAAAAGAGAGGAATGAACAAAAATCACTAAGCTTTCTTTCAGTTCAAATAGCCCCATGGATATCTAATAGCCACCTCTAACTCAAATCAACCAAAACAGAACTCTTAATTTCCACTTCTCTAAACTCACTCCTTTTCTATCTCAGTAAATGATACTATCATCTACTGCCCCAGTTCAAGTAAAAAAGCGTATGAGTTGCCTTTGAATCATCTATTTCTTTCATCATCTAAATATAAACATAAAATGTATTTCCAAAACATATCCTAAATCCATCTACTTCTCATCGCCACTGCTACAACCCTAGTCCAATAATCTTGTCTGTATTGTTGCCAAAGGTTCCTAATCCGTCTTTCTGCCTTCACTCTTCCCTCTTTCAGCCTATTTTCCACAGAGCCAAAGTGATATTTAAAACCTAAACCAGATAATATCACTCTCCTTCTTAAAGCTCCCCAGTAGCTTTTCATCATACTTATAATGAGATCCAAACCCCTTTACGCCCTCTTGCAACACTCCCCCTTATGCTTCAGCTGCATGGCCCTGTTTCCTTCTTCTAGCTCACCAAACTCATGTCTGCCTTGGGCCTTAGCACTTGATGTTCTCTGTATTTGGAACATTCATCCACTAGAAGTCAACGTGACTTACTTCTTGTCATTTAAATCTAAGCTTTATTTAATTGCCCCCTCCCTTCTAACAGTAGTGCTCTATTATAACCTTTTTTTTTTTTTTATTATCTGAAATAGCCTATTATCTCTTTGTGCCCTGTATAAATTAAATGACCCCATATTAGGGTCTAATTCCTAACACAGTGCCTGGCACACAGTAGGTATACAGAAAAAATCTGAATGAATAATGAATGAATGAATGAATGAATGAATACATGAAGAATTAAATATAAACCCATTTTAATATCAAAATTTGTGTTAACTACATGAGCCAAGTATTGTGCTTTTTATTTTTAAAGTATGCGGACCTATTGGTTTTCCCTTCATTTAATGTCTCGTACTGAATTAACATTATTAAGCACATATGCTTGTGCTAGAAATATGACTAAATAAAACAATAGTAATACAGTTACAGGTTATTTTTTCCCCTTATCCCAAATAACTCTCAAATTTGCCGTTTTCTCCATTCCTCTCCCACACCTTCGTGCAAACTTCCATCCTCTCTGGCCTAAAGGATCGCCTCCTTTCTGGTCTTTTTCTTGTGGGTTCTAATCTCCCAATAATCTACACTCCAGACTGCAGCCAGTGAGCTTTGCAGTCGCTGTTATCACACCTATGCTTGAAAACCATCGGAGTTTGCATTGTTCTCAGGATAAAGACCAGAAGTCTGTCCTGCTCCACGCCACATCACGCCAGCCCTCCCTCCCATCCCGGGTCCCGCCTGCCACCTGGCCGGGAGCCCTAGCTTCCCGCTTCCCGGACAGTTCTACACGGCGCCCATTTCTCTTCTTCGGATCTCAGATTGTCCCTTAGGGAAGCCGTCCCTGGTGAGGCCAAGGGCCAGTCCCCATCACACCGCCTCACATCACCAAGGGCCTCTCTGTCAGAGCTTTTATTTTATAAATATATACTCCTGAATATGGTAACTTGATTAACATGTCAATGCGAGCTTGCGCTCAAAAGCTATTTGCGGAAGGGACTGAACGACTAGATGTCCAACTGCTCCTCACCCCTCCCCCTAGGACTGCGGCGCATGTATTACGCATTAAGTTGGCGCCGCGAGAGCGCGCGCAGGACGCCTGCGCGAAGGGGCACGCATGCGCAGAGGGAGGAGCCCGCTGACAGATTCTCGGTGGCGGCGGCGGCGGCGGCGGCCCTGGACTGCGGGGAATGGGAGCCCTAGGTCTCTGACTGAGCACCGCCCCCGCCTCCCTGCCCCCCGACATGGCTCAGGAGAAGATGGAACTAGACCTGGAGCTGCCTTCGGGTACGGGCGGGAGCCCAGCGGAGGGCGGCGGCAGTGGCGGCGGCGGGGGCCTCAGGAGGTCTAATAGCGCCCCCCTGATCCACGGCCTCAGTGACACTTCCCCGGTGTTCCAGGCCGAGGCGCCGAGCGCCAGGCGGAACAGCACCACGTTCCCGAACCGCCATGGCCTGCTGCTACCGGCCTCCCCGGTCCGCATGCACAGCAGCCGCTTGCACCAGATCAAGCAGGAGGAGGGCATGGACTTGATCAACCGGGAGACGGTCCACGAGCGCGAGGTGCAGAACGCAATGCAGATAAGCCACTCCTGGGAGGAAAGTTTCAGTCTGAGTGACAACGATGTGGAGAAATCTGCCTCCCCGAAGCGCATCGATTTCATTCCGGTGTCACCAGCACCGTCACCCACCCGGGGGATTGGGAAGCAGTGTTTTTCACCATCCTTGCAAAGTTTTGTGAGTAGCAATGGATTGCCTCCAAGTCCTATTCCCAGCCCAACGACCCGGTTTACTACTCGGAGAAGCCAGAGCCCCATTAATTGCATTAGACCAAGTGTTCTTGGACCATTGAAAAGAAAATGTGAAATGGAAACTGAATATCAGCCAAAGAGATTTTTCCAGGGCATCACCAACATGCTTTCTTCTGACGTTGCACAGCTGTCAGATCCTGGTGTGTGTGTATCTTCTGATACCCTTGATGGAAACAGCAGCAGTGCCGGATCTTCTTGTAACTCACCAGCGAAAGTCAGCACTACCACCGACTCTCCGGTGTCACCTGCCCAGGCGGCCTCTCCATTTATTCCAGTAGATGAACTTGCATCTAAGTGATTCACCCACCCATCCCGAGACTGTTTTATTTTTGCAATGGAGAGAAAAATCAGTTGGAGCAAGCACTGAACTCTGTCGATTAATTTGAGGCTCTTTCCTATTTGACCCTTTTCCTTTTTTTGGAATTTCCTGAAATGTTGTTATTCTAGAGAACTTTTATGTCAGGTTCCTGCGGATGCCCTTGAATTCAGTGTAGTAATATTTTCAGACGTTTTCCCAATAAGTGTGTTGAAGCATACATCTTTACGCTGCTAATATGTCTAAATACATATGTTATCCCTTGATTTTTTAAAAATAATTGAGAGCTCTATTTATTTATGGGATTTTTAAGTTCTGATGCAAATATAAATGTTGAATTAATCAGCATAGTAAACTGTTTTAAAATTCCATACTTCATGCCCACACTAATTTTTAATGTTATTTTTAGTGATTGCTAATTTCTGTTTGATGAAGAACAATAACTTACCTATTTACAGCTATTTTTAAAATATGTTAGTTATAACATATCAATCCAGTGGTTGTCTGTTTTATCCAGGAATTCTTGGATATTTAATTTTCTGGGTACAGAAATGGATGGGAGGGGGAATGATAAAAGAACAAAATATAAACGTTTGCAAGAAATCTTTTTAAATTAAACATATAAAAGTAAACATATTTAAGAAAAACATTTTCAAGTGAAATTTAATAGTAATTCTAGTAAGTTGTACGAATATAACCACTATACAGAAAATGAATTTTTTTTGTGTTTACCAGCAAGTGCATCTTCTTGAGTATAATCCTAAAGTAAATGGACAGTGCCTTGCAGCCTTAGTCCACTGCACATAGGCTGAGGCCAGGTTCTTTGTGCCAGTGCAAGCTTAAAAGTTTTTTAAATGCAGAAAGTGTGTGGGAAGCCCTGTTGAACTTCCACAGAGCATCCAGGCAGATAAAATGCTCATCAATCATTAATATGCTTTAAAAATATCCAATCGTGCCTCAGTGAAAATCCTTGCCAACGAGATGCCAGAGTAATTTTTGGCTGCTTCTTTGCTCTGCCCATCTGTCACCTTCCTGGTGTTCCCTGGCTCAGGAAGGAAGCAGCTGTTTCCTTGCCAACAGGTCCTTCCTCTCCACCTCCCACCAACGTAGGGCATCATCGCTTAGACAAAGGTACAGTGTCACTTGGGTTTCTGACAGCAACAACACGGCTGAGTTGTCGCAGGAACCTCTGCGGTGAAAGCTGCAGCTGGAGTTGACTGCTTTGGGGATGTCAGTTAATTAAGGGTCAATGACTTGCAAGAGAAAAATCACTGGAGAGTCACATAAGTAAATCACTATTTGACATAGGTTTGCTTAAAGGTAGAATTGTGAAATGTTCTGTTCTTTGCCATTTACAATTAAGACTGAAAATATTTAGTGACATAGTTTTCTACATTATGCTTCCTATATCATCCTTAACTAGATAGAAAGAAAGACAAAGGGGAAAAAATAAAAGACTAAAAGAGAGACCAAGAGATAAAGCTCTGGCTTTAAGTTACAGTCAACAGAGACTTAACAATTACATGGTTTTTTCACAATTATGAGAATGAATGGAACTGGTCAACTTTTAACAGTTGCCTCAAGAATTCAGTGACGTTACATTGAGGGTAAGATCGTGTGCAGAGGCTTAAGCTTCTCTCTTTTGGGGAATGGTGTTCGTGTACCCCAGTCCTGATCTTGTTTCTCAGATCAAACCTGTGCATCCAATGCCCTGCGGACACCTTGACCTAGAGGTACTTTACTCTCAGCATCTCTAAAGCAAAATGTATTGTCCTCATGGAATCTGCTCTTGAATTAACTTAAATCGATGTCATCACCATCTAAGTTCCTAAACTAGAAACCCTGGGAAGCGTCCTTGACTTTCCCTTTTCCCTGTATGTCACGTCCGACTTGATCACCAAGTTCTGTCTACTTCTGAAATGAACCTCAAATCTTTCCTGTATCTCTATTGCCCCTGATTTAGCTTAAGTTCTGGCCTAAGTCATCACCCAGCCTGTTTTCTTGCCTCCCTTTTGGCCCACTCTTCACACTGCTTTTAAAATGATCTTTCTAAAATATAAACTCACTTGCTTAAAAACTTTATATGCTTCACCATTTCCTACAGTTTAGGGAATGCTGTCTTTAGCCTGGCACATAAATTATTTCATGAACTGGCCGTACTCCAATACAGCTTGTATCCTCTGCTCATCCTGTCTCAATACATATCCTTCCTTCTACTCTGCAAAGGCTAGACGACTTGATGCTTAAATGCACCATGTACTTTCATGTGTTTGTACCTTTGGATACATTGTTCCTTCTTAAAATGCCATTTCTATCCTTTTCAGCCAGGCAAATGCTGATTCTTTTTATCGCATGTGAATTTAACTATGAAATAATATATACCTGCAGATTATAAAATATTTAAACAATGCAGATGTCTGTACAGTGAAAAAAATAGGTTTGCTTTTTACTATGTAAAATTCATCTTCCACTCCTGTAGGTAATTTCTGTCAATAAGTCTGTATATAGTGTACAAGATGTGTTACTCCACATCTCCATGTATGTACAGAGGGTGCCAAAAAAATTTATACATATTTTAAGAAAGGAAAACTGTATTAAAATTGTAATACTCAATATATACCAATAACAAAAGATGAATACAAGTCATATTTGACTTCTGTAATTATAGGAGGTGCTCAAAGTGGTTACCATCAGTGTCCAGATACTTCTGATTATGGCAAACTACTGCTTGAGCAACGTTGACCAAAGTGTCCACTTGTGTACATGTTTTTGGCACCCCCAGTATAGATATAAATTCAGAAAACCAACATGTCATTTACATCTCTCTTCCTTTCTTTCCCCCATATCGGTTCGTTCTCCAAATCTTACTGATGTTATCTTCTAGCATCTGTCTATCGTGCACTCATCTCTACTGCCAGCCTGATCCAGTCTACCATCATTTCCCTCTTAGGCTTCTGAAGCAGCCTTTTAATGCCCATTTTTGTCCCCTTCACACTTGCTCTGGTTGGCTATTCTCCATGCAGCAACTAGAGTAATCCTTTAAAAACTGCAGCTCTAATCCTTCCATCTCCCAGCTTTCAGCTTTTTCCTTGCTTTTTGTTGTTCTGGTATACCAAAATCTATCAATTCTGGCCCAGAAGGCGCCATGGGATCTGGTCCCTGCCTCTCCCTCTCCTTGTTTTCAGTGCTCCACCTGCACTGGTTTGCTTGCTTGTTAAGTCATGTTCTCTCCTATTTTAGGTCCTTTTGCCAGATCATTTTCCTTGAAGGTACAGAGAAACCTTTCTTTCTGTAAGCTTATTTTTCTATGTAGGTGGTAAGTTTTAAATCAGATGAGTCTCTAAGTTTATATAGACAATTTACATTATTATATTATTGTTCATAACATCAGCCAGTACTCTGTAGAATGTAAGGACTTAGCTCATGTGTGAATTATCCTTCAAAAACCTTTTTTATGGTATTAGTGTTGCTAATCTATAAGCTTTGTGCAGGAAGTCCCAAAGCACATATCGACATAGTTAAGTATAGTTTGTCACATGTAACAAACCTCTGTGGTATATTTTCCTTTATTATGCTTATTAAAAAACACTATGTAAATGGAAAAAATAATTAATGGTCACCAAATCTGCAACTGCTGGATGTCAGGACCTTTAAGCATCCTTAAAAGATTGATTGTAATCAAGAATAACCTGTATCAAGTTGCCTTCCAGCGATTGCCATTTATTAGTGGAGCCAGTTCCATACGTACAGCAAGAGGCTGTTCTTCGATATTTGCAGCAAAATGGGGAAAGGTCAAGGCTTATAAGGAAAACAGGACTGAGAATGTTTTTCTTATGGGCATGTTTCTAGCTGGGTAGAAAAAGTTTGAAGATCCAAGAGAAGTGGGAAACGGGAATAGCTGCCAGAACAACAAACCAAAGATGATGATTTCACCGACATTTCCTGGGCAGCATCAGAGACTAGAAGAGCTGGTCTTGGAAAGAGGTCTGGAAGCTTTCTTTTCTTTTCTTTTTTTGAAACAAAGGAGAGTTAAACAGCTAGGCAAAGATATCAGTAAATGATTTACTGTTGTAGGAGTTTAGATGATGAGGAAGATACATGAAAAATGAAAAGCATTTGTATTTGATGGCTACTATTTTCCAATTATGGAGGAATCTAGAATATTTGAGGGTGGGGCAAGAGTAGATTTGGAATCTTGAATGAAATACAAGTTTAATATTGCCTCTGAGACTCTGTAAAGGAGTGACAGGGGGAGTCGATTTATTAAGCCGCACTGGATGCCAGGTTGCCGTTGGATGGCAGGTGCAAAAGTGGATTGGACTGACCTAGGTTTGGGAATTGGTTAAGTAGGTACTAGGTAAAGTCCAGTGTGTGAAGCAGTTAAGGATTCTTCTGAAAGTGGAGCTGAATGATTGGCCAAGGCCTTGGGGATGGTAAGTCAACAGTGGGTTACGGACTAGGCCATTTTTCTCAGGGGCTTACATTATAGTCAGCCTTGACAAGTCTACAGAAAATCTGATCTCACTGCAGAACTCTCACTTTAGCAATTTCACCCATGTTCTTCATGGTTAATTTTGTTAGTTAGAAAATCAATCTAAATCAGGAAGTCTTGAGTTCCACTTATTTCATAAAAAATTATTTTTGAATCAGTTTGGTCACGATAGCCAAGACAGTTCTTTATGCATTCCAGAACTTGCCATCAAAGTAAAACTTTTCTTAAAAGTGAAAATGACTTTTATATTTAAAAAAATTACAAAGTACTTGCTAGGTGTCAGGCTCTGTTCTAGGTGCTAAACAAATCTGTTATTTCCTTTAATCTTTATCATCTGAGATAAGTGCTATTATTATCCTCATTTTATGAGGAAATGGAGGCACAGAGAGGTCAAGTAACCTCAGGATTCCACAACAGAGCTAGGCAGTGTATTGTAGTGGTTAAGGCCACAGACTGGAGCCAGTGGCTGTGGTAAGGATGAAATGGGTCACTCTATGTGAAACCCTCACAGCAATGCTGGGCAGTTTCTGTAGAAGTGTTAACTGTCACTATTATTGTGATGGCGGTTGTCATTGTTATCTAGTGTGGACTTCCTAAGGAATCTTTTCTTTATCATCCCTGACTGATGGCACTCCTACTGTCACACTCCGTCACATTATACTCTCTACCCTCTAAGGCAGCCTGTCCTTTTCTGAGCTGATTGTGTTGGATGTTGGAGAGTCTTTCTTATACTGAGCAGACATTTCCCTCTGTGATCTCCACCATTTAATTCAAGTCCAGCTCTCTGGAAAATGCAAAACAAGCCTCGTCTCTCTTTGTTAGATGATAGCCTTCCCTTCACAGATCAGAAACACTGATTGTGGTGTCAGTACTTCTTCTGGATCAGAAAAATCTTAAGCAGCTTTTTCAGCGTACGTCCTCTGTAAAATAGGTCTGTCACTGCTTGGCAGCCAGGATTTTCACAAGATTGTGTTCTGTTTAAGACTGTTTGCTTTCCCTACTGGGAAAGCAAGAGATGGTTTAATAACATGAACCATTGCCAATAATAATAATAATTAGTGCTAATATTTATTGAGCATTCAGTATGCACCCAGACACTATTTTCAGTGCTTTGCATGTATGAGTTCATTTAATCCTTGTGATAATACTGGGGGGTAGGTGCTCTGATGACTTCCATGAACACATAAGAAAACCAAAGACATTTTTGTGAGTCTCTAATACTTTTTTTTTTCCCTTTTGAATTGAGGTCCTTTTTGTCTTTTCCTTATGAACAGACTTTTTTTTTTTTTAATTTGAGACAAAGCCTATTTTCCAGCTTGCTAATGCTGCTGCCTCTATTTTGAATCAAGCAACATGTTTGTAAAAATTATGGCTTTAGACATTATTACCATGGAGAGGAAGCTATCAGGAGCATTGTTTTCTTTAGTAACAGGTAAAAAAATATTAACATGGTACAGAAGGAAATCAGGCTTCATATATTTTTTTTAACTGATTTGCTCTTTGAAATAAGAAATTCCAAAACCACCGATTTCAGATTTTTATTTATTTTGCTTTAAAATATGCGTACTGTATATGCTTTCTTATATGTGAGTTGTACAGGGTCCTTGGTTGTCCTTAGATTACCATCATCCCTAGGGGAACAAAAGCAAGAACCATTTGGACACTACCACCCCACCCCCCCCAACGCCAAAAGAAAACCCCTGTGCCTTAAAAATGTATCATTTTTTAGAGGAAAAGAAACAACAGACTTTAAAGAATGATCCAAAACTTTTTATTACCTAAATAATAACAAGCTTTCCTTCTTTCTTAACAAGAAGCTCTTTTTCCCAGAGGTAGAGATTTTAAATTCAGAGCAATTGGGCAATCCTTGAGAAACTATTATGGTTTTAACTTTACTTATAAAAAGTCACTTCACAGTTGAGTGAAACGACCCGAAAAGGAAAACCCCTTTGAACACATTTTAGAATTGGTGTTTAGATTTCAAGTTTTCCTGTGTCATATGCCTGCATTAGACATTTTGAAACAAACAAATCAAAAGCTACTATTTGTTCCAAAAGGTTAGTATCGTTTTTGGAAATTCAATAAATATTTTTAAATGACCTCAGAAGTGACTTTCAGTTCTATATATGGCTCAAGAAAATAATTTTTTAACGGAGAGGTTAGGCAGATAACAAATACTTGAGTCTTGTGCATGTACAACCAAAGGTACACTCATATATGTACACACACACACACACACACACACACACACACACACACACACACACTGTTGGCAAGAATATGTTGTGCTTTGATTTTCATCAACTTTCCAAATTCCAAGTGCTGCCCTGCAAGAAAAATAAGTATTTGGTTCTGGGACCTAGGATCTCTTTGTGCCTGATTTCTATTTCTCCTTTTGAACGTCTGGAGTAAATACTTGGAGAGATGTGAAAATCAATCATTAAATTCTAAGGCAGTATGACTGAAACTGGAGAACAGAGAACCTATTGCTTTTATTTACCTGTAAAAGTTCAGGTCTATATCAATGCCAGGAATATTCTGGTTCTTTTCCAATTGCCTAAAATGGCCTTCCAAACCAAACTAAATCTAAGGCTTGGCTAGCAAGGCATGTTGTGAAAGAAGACAATTGAGCAAAAAGATCTTTTGTGCCCTTGCGAAGGAAAATGGTTGGTTGAAGTAACTGTTCCTGTGATTCAGGCAATTCCTCCCCCATGCTTTAAGGACAAAGAATGCTTTTACTGTTGCAATGCCAGGAGGATTGCCGGAACTCCAAAGTGACAAGTTACTACTGAGTGTTGGTATATCTTTTGGAAAGAAAAATATGAGATATTCAGGAGGGAATGGGAGCAGGGAGATGATGGATGGTTAGGGTATTTCCTTTGGCATGTGAGCCCTCTCTCACGCTATCATTGCGAGCTCCCCATTGAGAAGAGTGACACTGAGGGTGGTTTTCTTCATGAACATTTGTTTACTCTTTGTTCCACTTCATTTGGGATTTGGATTTGAATCAGAATGTGTTTGAGAATTTGAGTGCTTTCCTTTAATTTCTCTTCCCCTGGATCTTCTAAAAAGTGGTAAATAATATGGTAGTTGCCAAGTTACTTTGAGTCAAGCATTACAAGTCTTAGAAGTCTTTACCAGTTTATACCAGTTTTCTAACTCTGAATTAAAATTCTGTACCTATCTGTATGGTCTTTCTCAAGGGTCCACTTTACTGTATTACTTGCTACCAGATATTTCTAAAATGCAAACCTGAAATGCAACTTTGATGGCTACCCCTTAACTTCAGGCTTAAATCAAATCATGCATTATGAGTGAGAAAGACCTCTCTGCCTCCACATGTCCCCTGAATTCCAGGACTGGTCACACTGAGTGGCCTGAGGTTGCAAGAGGATGCAGTCATCAGGTGTGTCTGTGGCAGCTGGCAATTTAGATGAGGGCTGGTCACTGAGCAGTGGATTTAGTAACATGTAAGTTACAGGTCACCTTGGTGAGAGTCATTTCATTTAATTCCCCTTTTCTGGCTATGCTTTGATGAGCTGTTTCCTCTGCTTAGAATGGCTCTTTCTTCCTCTTCCTCTAGAGTCCCTACCAACTTTCTTTACTTAACTAATTCTACCCAAGGAGTACAACTTCTGGAGCGCGTTTCCTGATGGCCCCTGCCTCTCCAGCCCGGGTCAGTTAGATGGCTTTCTTCAGTGATCCTGTTATATCCAGGGCTTTCTTCTATAAGGGCAGTCAACAGGCTGAATTGTTTTGTGTGATTTCTTGTCTCTTTGCCCGATGCAAAAACAAAGCCTCAGCCTTTTACTTCTATCCCTACTGTCTCTGCGTAGCATATTGTAGTTGCTCACATTTATTTTGAGTGGATGATTAATGGATGAGTAAATGCAAAAGGCACAGACTATTTTTAAGAGAAAGGAATGTAGTAAGATTTTTAGTGGAACAAATCCAGTCACATGGCTGGGCTCTTCATGGCTCGTTAAGAGACTGGAAATTCATTCACTAAGCAATTTTGATTTGAGCACCTATGATGTGCCCCACACTGGCTAGTCTCGTAGGATAAATCAGTGTGCAAAACAAAGACTCCCACCCTCATAGAGCACACATTCTACTTGTATTCTCACAAGGTAAAGGGAGGGGTGACAATAAACATAACAGTGAGGTAAATTACGTAATTTAGAGAGTGAAGAATAGCAATGAGGTCGAGATGGCCGGAGTAGAGTTACTGAAGGGAAAAATAGTTAGAGGGGGCTTGGAAAGGTGGGCAGGAGTGGGGGTTGTTGCAAATACAGATGGCATAGGGTCCTGTGTGCCATTGAAGGGTGTTGGCTTTGGTCATGAGAGACGGAAAGCCATTGCAGGGATTTGGTCATAGAAGAGACATGATCTGTCTTAGATTTTAAGGGGAACACTCTTGCTGTGTGGACAACAGTGAGCGGCAGGGGTGGAAGCAGGGGGACCAATTAAGGAGGCTCTCCAACATTCTGAGTAAGAGATGATGGTGGATTGGATGAGGGTGGTAGCAGTGGAAAGGTGGGGGAAGGGGACATGGTTAAATTCTAAATTTATTTTGAAGGTAGAACCAACAGATTTTGCTCACAGGTTTACGGTGGGCATGAGAGAGAGAAAGGTTAAGGATAATTCCAAGATTTTAGGCCTGAGCAACTGGACGGATGGAGTTGCCATCAACTGAGATCTGGAAATCTGTTGGTGAAGTAAGATTTTTGTTTGTTTGTTTGTTTGTTTGTTTGTTTGAGGGTGTGATGGGTGGAGGGCTTTAGGACCTCAATTGTGGATAGGTTAAATGACTAGACATTCAAGTGTAGATGTCAAGTAAGCAACTAGTTAACACGTTGCGTATGGATCACGAGAATCTTCACGAGGGATTTAAACCCGCTGTAAGCACCGTGTTAAGTTCAGGAAAGAGGGATGGGCTGGAAATATACATATATTTGGGAGCTGGCTGCCTGTGGGTGGTATTTAAAGTCAAGAGCATACAGGAGATCACTAAGGGCCATGTGACTGTGTCTAGAAGAATAAGAAGTGAACCATGGGGCACTTTCTGACATTAAGAGGTCAGGAAAAAGACAATGAGAAGGAGCAACCAGGGAGGTAGGAAAACCAAGGGAGTGTGGTATCATAGAAAGTATGTGAAGAAAATGTATGAAAGAGGATGAAATCATCAGGTGTGTCTGTGCCAGCTGGCAAGTTAGATGAGGGCTGATCATGGAGCAGTGGATTTAGTAACATGTAAATTACAGGTCACCTTGGTGAGAGTCATGTCTTTGGAGTGGTAGGTGGAAGCCTGATTAGAGTAGGTTCAAGAGAGAATGGATGAACAGAACTGGAGACGGCCAGATGGCCGAAGAAAGACTGGGCTCTTTTAGATCATTAAGGATAAAGAAGAACTCAAAGTAGAAGATCACCCCCCTTCCGTTCTTGTTGGTAAATGGTTATTAAGGATTTCACAAGATATATCCTTTTACATACATATGATTATAGTTTGGGAAAAAACCAAGGCCAAATAAAACTTTTCTCTCCTGATTCTTTTTTTTTTTTTTTTGCTTTATTGCGAGGGGAAAAATCCATAAGTAAATGTTTTTATGCCAAACATGAGTAAACTGTTAAAGCCAAGGACTTACTGATTCACTTCCTTCATGAAATCGTCTGGTTCATTTTATTCCCTTGTCACCTTTTTTTTCTCTTGATGGCTTTTTTCCACTTAGAAATTGAAATTTAATTCCACACCCATGACACAATTATTTCTGTAAGTTTGGCCCAGTTTCTTAACCCAGAGACATTTTCCTCTTCGGTGAGTGCTGTTGAATTTTTTAAAAAGTAGTTCGTTGTCGTCTTAGGTTTTATTTAGGGACAGATTGTTGTTGTTTTTTCCTTATTCCTTTTTAAAATTATCGCTGAATGGCAGGGGAGGGGAGCACCAGTAATAATAAGAAAGAAAGAATGCTTTCGTCACTTTGAATTGCTCAGGTTTCATTCTGATCATAAAATATTGTCAGGTTCATTCTTGTGGGTTGCTCAGTCTACCCCAGTCCTTTATAGAAGGGACTCAAGGACAGCCAAGCCATATTTGTACCCAGGAGGGGAGAATGCCTTCTCCTGGAACTACCTCTCTCTCCTGATACTGCATTTTCCTCTTTCAAGACCCCAGTAAGTGCTGCTCACTCCACGAGCCTCCTCTGCGTCTCTGTCTCTAGGTAGTATTGCTTTCCTCTGAATCTCTGTATCCTGGTGCTACATGCTGCTGTGGCCCTTAATTTTGTTGTTTGGTTGTGGGGGTCGGGGGATCTTGGAAAGAGGATAATGTAATGTAAGGGTTAAAAGCACAGCCTCTGCAGACTTGTACAACTGCATTCCAGACCTAGCCTTCCCACTCCCCAGCTTTGTGGTTTTTAAGCAAATGAATCTTTGTGTGCCTTTGTCTTTTCAACTGTTAAATGGGAGTCGTTCCTACCTCAAAAGTAGTGAGGATGAGAGGGCATAAAGCTTGTCAATGTGTTTATCAGAAAACTGGTAACTTGAATAAATGGAAACCTGGAAAATATATATAACATATAAAATAATCCCCTATCTTTAGGGCAGATTTCCTGAAAGAAAAGGACCGTGGCTTATGTATCTTTCCTAAAAGCAGTTCTTATCTATAGAAAGAACTCAGTGTTTATTAATGATGATAGATAGTGCTTGGGAAACATGGAATGTTTGCTCATGGAAACTATGATATGCACATCATAATGTATTTCATTGTTGCACATTAGTGAGTGTTTCAGGCTTTAAAAAATCTTCCAGACTAAAACTCTCACAATGCACAGTCTAGGGAAAAGATGTGGCCACTTTGACGGTGCATAAAGTCCATAAGTTTTCGTTTTATTTTTCCCAACACTCATGAAAATTGCTGGAGTTTCTCCCTGTCATTCCGATTTCACAGCCCAGAATGCAGAAATCTGCATTAACTTCCACACAATCTATCAAATTCTGTATAATTAGGAGAGGAGCTTAGATGACATTTATTTTTAGTAACCTTTTATAAGCCATGTATTTTAATAACATGAAAAAAAGATTAGAAGAACTAAACAGGCTAAAACAAACAAATTACATTTTCTAATGATAAAAGCAAAAAGAGAGGTTCATGTTTAGAAACTTTAGAAAATTCCAGTAAGCAAAAAGAAGAACACATTGAGATGCCACTATTTGCACTCCCATGTATCCTGTTCCAGGATTTTTCTGTGATTAAATATGCATATGTCATGTTCACACAAAAGTGACCTCATACTGTACAGTCAGCTCCATAAACTGCTTTTTTCCATGTAATTAAGTGAATGTTTTAAATATACTTCCGCATCATTTTACTCCATATGGCTGCACCATATTGTTGTTAAGCAACTGTTTGAGGCTCTTTAGCATCTTTACCATTTTTTCTCAATTACATACAGTGTTCTGATATACATCTGAACAACTTATAATATTTAAAGACCACAGATTTCTCTGGGACTTGCCAATATAAAATGGCTGTCATGTTAATTTCAATTCAATTTCATCCATTTCTAAAAACATTCTTTTCCAAGTCAGTTTTGAGTGATTTATTTGACGGTCACGTTTGGAACTCCTGTGCGTGACTAAACAGAAAAAGTGTAGTTCTCTGAAAATAATATGTATTTTAGATTTTATTCATGAGTCTAAGACAGCTTTTGCCACATTTGATCCACGCTAGAGAGTTCTGGTAATGTCATCAGGAAAATGTTCTGAAGTCTTTATCTCCTTTACTCTATTGATGTGTAAGTCAAGCTTAGTGAGGCCACCAGTAGGTCAGTTGTTACTGTTGTCATTTCAGTGGAAGAAAGGCTGGAACATGGCAGTGCTGGGGAGGGGGTGATAGAAAAGGGAGCTAGAGTTAGGTATCTACCCCACAGACTGGAGGTCACCACCATTTCCATCTTTCATAGATATGGCAACTTAAGATCCCATATTGTCTTAGTCAAGGTATCAAACGTTGCCTCCAGCTGCCCATGGAAACATCTCAGAGGTCTTGACATTAGAAGCAGCATATTTTTGTTTTATGCACCTAGAAATGACAAAAATTCTTTACGACATCATGTTTATCCATATTAGGGTTATAAAATATGGTTATCAAAATTATAGATCTTAAGAGAAGGAATAATAGAGATGACTTAATCATTCGTTTTTGCAATAAATGTCTGTCCCATACCTAACAATGTACCAGGCATTGTGCTAAGGGCTGCTGTTACAGAGGAGTGTGCGAGTCGTTAAGCTGCTCTGGGTCGGGTACACATACAAATGAAAAACCAACAGTGCGTTGTAGTACTTTGTTGCAATATATAATAGACATATTTCCAAGATGCTACAGGAATCCAGAGGAAGGAAGTAACTTAGATGTTTTAGGAGAAGCAACTCTTTAGCAGGTTGACAAGTGAACAGACATTCTCCAAGGAAGTGAAGGGACTATAAAAAGTGTCATGCAAAGTGTGCAAAAGACAGAGGGTATTCTAGGAATTTCCAGCGAGCAAGAATTGCAGTGTTCATTTAAAACAATTCTTGAGTTTAGTTTTTAAATATTTTTTACTAATTTAATGTTTTATTATTTCTCTATATTTCTGGGGTTTTTTTTAATACACCTAATTGTTTATTTGTTTATTCCTTTTTAGGAAATTAATAAGTCATTTGATCCTAAAAGAGTAAATGAAATGGACATGGCTTAATAAGGTGTTCTTGTAACTACTTCCAATCTTAATGACAAACTTTCTTCCTGCCTTAGATTTAATAGCTTAGAAATTACGGCTGCAGATTCACAGAGATAGAAAGATAGAATAGACAAAGAATATGTAGTTCAAATTATCTGCTGAATTTTTCCTGCTGTTAGTAATATTCCAAAATATAATCGAGATCATTGTACACATCTGTTGAACTTAGCGTTGAAAAAGCCTTGGGCTGTGCATTCTGAGATTTCAAACACAGTAGATTTATAGTGGAAAAGAACCAGACCTTTAGACTAAATAGATATGTTGTGAGAAAGCCATAACAATCTTATTTAAATATTTTCCACATTAAATAAGGCATGTAGTACTGTTATGTTACTGCCATGATTTATTTTTGATAAATGAATTTGCATACATGATAGTTTTTTTAAAATTCTCCACATAATAGCCAATGTGAATACTTGAAGAAAATAATCTATTGGAGCCCATATTTGAATTAAACTTCCTCAAAGTGCATTGATTCCTTCATGAATTTTGAGCCTATTTTATAAACAAAGATTTTTTTTTTTTCACGTTTAGGAAGCCTAAGTAACAAAAATCTGGAGAGTGATAAGTGGAGTGAATTTCTAATATGGTGTAATATTGGTCACTTGGTAACTGTATCTCGAGCACCTACTATAGTCCAGACACTGAGCTTTCATGAACAATTTTATGTCTAGTTTCTAATAGACAGACTAATCCCCTGGCTTCATGGAGTTTATATTATAACAGGGGCAACGAGAGGGAGAGAGAGAGAGAGAGAGAGGAAGAGAGAGAGGAAATACTGAAGTCATTGCCAATGAAGTCTGAGCTCTAGCTGAAATTATGTTTGAGATGACCACGCTGCTCATCAGTATGTTGGATTTAATAGATTTTGTTTAAATAAAAGAGCATTTGGAGTATAACTGATAATACTGACACTATGTGTATATATATATCCTTTGTTCATCACTCAATTTAGGGCACATGCCAGTTTAGGGCACATGAAAATGAATGAACTCCTCCTTGGTGATTCCTCTATTATTCCAAGTGCCTTTGTATGGTATATGAGACCTTCCCTGTAGAACCTTCCAGATTCATGCCAGGCCCCACCACAACATGTACTCTTTTATATCGACCATGACAAATAACTGGTACTTTCTAGAAGACACCATGTTGTCTCACATCCATGCCTTGGCAAATGCTGCTCCTGTGTCCTGGAAACACCCATCCCGGCTTTTTCTGCCTCGTTCCCTGCAAGTAATCACTTAAGATACTCAGGTAGCATCACTTCCTCAAAAGAGCCTTCCCCGAGTGCAGGCTACGTTCCCCTTTCATGTGCCCCCTGAGCTACCTGTATTCACCCCACCTGTGTGCCCGTTACACTGCTTTGTGGCTGCCAATTGGCCCTTCTGGCTCTCAGACTATACTGCTCTTACTCCCAGCAAGAGGGGCCCTGCCCTCTTCAGAACCACCTGTTCTGGGTCTTGTACTTGAAAGGGCCCTCCCTCTGGCCTTCCTTTGACTGAGCCCCTTCTCCACAGAGGAAGAAGTCTGAGAAACCAAGGGAATGTTCCCAGCTGGATGTTCCCAGCCCATGTACTCCTTTACTATGCTACACTTTGTGGAACCAGGACCCCAAATTCCAGAATTCCCTACCCCATTACTCTAAATGTGTTTTGAGGGCCTGGGCTTTTTTCCCAAGTCCATTCTCCTGAGGGAGAACCATGGCCCAGAGACTACACCATTGGGCATGAAGGACGGTGAGTGATGTCTGCTGGGGTGTCTACACATGTACGTACCAGGCCCATTGAGATGTGGAACAGGACTGCAGGAGGGAAGAGAAGGCAGAGGTCCAGGGGTCAGGGGCTAGCCCGTTCTGTCCCAGGACACTGAAGAGTCTGAGATTTCTAAATCTGAAGTGATTCCCACAGGGCATTCCTTAGAGGAACTGTGATCCCGAGGCGGCTGGAGGTACGTGTGGGCAGCAGGTGCCCAGTTTAGGCTGGGAATGAGGAGAAACCTCGTAGTATATGGTATGTGGGCCTCCATTTGTTCTCTTGCCCTGACCCTGCAACTATTGGGGGTGGGCCTTTCCCTAGATTGTCAGTGCTTGAGGTTTGGGCCATGCCTTTCCCCCAGCACTGAGCACAGGGCCAGCATGTGGGTATGTGTTCATTCAGTGAAGGAATAAACCAGTCCTCCAAGGATATTCTGGCCTTGGGATGAGTGGGGGGCAGTTTGAACCCCCACTTCTCCTTTGCCATTGAGAGACCTAGCCTACCTCACTGACTGTGGATAGAGTCAGTGCCAAGAGGGTGCTCACTGCTGGGTGTGTGTGTTTCTACAAAGGTGGCCGCTGAAGGGCAGATGAGAGCTGCTTTCCAGCCCACACTCAGCGGCCACGCCCTGAACGTGCTGACCAAAACAGCGTTTTCTTTACAGGGTTGCATCCACCCAGAGAAGATAGCATTTTCTCATTTTCTATGGAGAAGTGAGCTTTTGCTGAATCAGAAGGGGGGTGCTTTTTTTTTTTTTTAATCATTCAAACAAAGGTGCCCTAACTTTCCCATGGTCTTGAGAGGGTAGGAAATTTGGGTACCTGGCTCCAAATTCTCCAATGGAGATACTTGATTCTCCATTAAGTATCTTAAGTCTTTAAGATACTCAAGCTGTAAGTGTTCCAAGTGTGAGAATATTTTGAACTCTGGTCTCCGAACCTGCATCTCCTTCTTTCCCTTCCCCCAAAAGCCCAGACAGGAAACGTGATCCAGGTCACAGATATCCATGCTCCCAGGCCTCTCTCAGCTAGCGCCTGCGGCCTCCACATAAATAGATTGGTCCATAGGTATTTTAAGCCATCACTTCCCATGCTGCTCTATCCCGTTCTGATAAGGTGAGTTGAAATTGTGTGTAGGGGGGAGGGGCATACTGGTGCTTCCTTGGGCCAGGACACAGTCCTGTGTATTCTGATGAAAACGCCTCAAGTGGGGCTCTCCAAGGGGAAACAGCAAGCCTTAGCAGGAGAGAGCCTGGAATTCCAGAGAGATTTAGCAGTATTAACACTAGGGAAAGGGCACATAATTTTCCTGTGGATTGCAAAGAATCACAATAATGCTCCATCCTTTCTGGATTTCTTTCAGTTGGGCTGAATTTAAGATTATCATAGGTTTATCCTGTTCCTTGATGCTGAGAAAAGAGGGCCTGCTCAGTACTGAGACAGCGGCACAGTGCAGAGCTTTGAGGTGTAGGAGTTCAAATATATCCTAAAGCTGAAGAGTTGGAAAATGTCCCCCTATTTTCAAAACCATAGGAATTGAAAGCGTTTAATAATAAGATTAAGAGTTACTCCTGTGAACTTCGTACAACTGACAAGAAGTCTTTGCCAGAGTGGACTGAGTCTCATTCAACCAATAAGTGAAAACCCAGAATTATGTTTTCACTTAAAGGTAAGGTTACTTTGCAGACTGCAGAGTCATAGATGTACCAACACAGGGTTTGCAGACGAAGAGCAGCTCGCTCCAGGAGAAGCCCAAGCTCAGGCTGAAGTCTTCACTGTTTAGAGTGGCTCCTACACAGGCTCTTATTTTGTTTTGTGACTAATGCTGTGTTGCATTCTAATGGAATGCATGATGCATGTTTGCCCCTCAGCGTTACGGCCTGTTTCAGCCTCTTGTGCCATTCTAGAAGCAGTGAGCAGATGGAGAGTGAAGGCTGTGTGAGCACCACAGAAAACAGATTAGAAGCAGGTACTCCAAGGGAAGAACTATGGGTATCTGGGTAGCATGGTTCCTGGCCACTTTTATTTTCTTTGTGATTTTCAGTGTTTACCCAATATTTCTATAGTAGGTATGAGTTGCATTTATAATCATATTTTTTTTAATGTTCAAAAAGAGACTTCATTTGAAGAGACAGAAACTTGTATGAAATGAACTTAAAACAGGGGAGGGGAGGGGCGGGGCGGGGAGGGAAGGGCAGGAAAAGATTCTCATGGAAGTATTTGGGATGCTAAATTGATCGCTATCCTAGTTTTTCATCTTGTTTTATCACTCTGAAAATCGAACATTCATTTATTATCCAATGTTAAAAGGGAGGGAGAAGAAAACATATTAAGCATCGAGTTAATATGTAAGGACTGAAAATAAGAATCCTTTCTGCCTTCAAGATAGCTTATCTAAGGAGTATAGTGGACATACTCATATGTACATTCATTAAACTCCCATCTTTTAAGTCTGTCCACGTGCCAGGCACTGTGCTAGGTTCTGTGAGTTACAGGTAAAGGCAGAGAGGTTATTGCCCAGAAAGGGCTGATAGTATAGTAGAAAGAAAAGATATTTAAACTGATGATTACAATATAGTAAGTGTCACAATAAGGGCAGGTCCAGAGCACCATGGGAGCACAGAGGAAAGGCACTGAACCCTGACTTGGAAAAGGTAAGAAGGAAGTGATGCCTGAGCTGTGTCTTGAAGGACAAGGAGCATCTACCCGGGGAGAGAGGGCAGTGGCATGTCAGGCTCTGACATGAATATAAAGACAGGAGGCAAGGCATGTGGGCAGTGAGGAGAAATGAGTTAAAGAGGCCAGGTCATGAGAGGTCATATGCTGTGCTAAAGACTTTTTAAGTTCCTCCCTGAAGCAGTAGAAAACCACAGCAGGATTTTAAAGGAGAGTGGCATAGGCGGATTTGCATTATTTAGCAATATTGTGCCCCAGCATGGCAGACACAGTAGGAGGCTGAGGCAGTAATCTGTGCAAGAAATGATGAAGTCTCAGTTAAGATAGTTACAGGGAAAATGCCTAGGAAGAGTCAGAATCAACATTAAGGAGATTCATTGGAAAGAAATTGATTGATGGGCTGTGGGGTGGGGGTTAAGGAGGAATCCGGATGGCCCCTTGATGTCTGGCTTGGACAAGTAGGTGGACGACGATGGCATTCTCTGAGCAGAGTAGAATATGATAAACTGCGACTGGAGCACAGAGAATGTATAGTGTCTATAAGGCACTATAGGAACTGTGAACGTGATTGAAAAATCTAGATCTAGAGCTCAAGAAAGAGACCTGGGCTCAACAGTTATTTGGGAGTCATCACAAGTAGGTTGCCGTTGAACCCATTGGCAATGGAATAGATTATTCAGAAGGACTGAGAAGAAAAGAATACAGAAGACCATGAGGAGCATGAATTTTTAAGAGGCAGCCAAGGAAAAGGGAGCCTGCCAAAGAGACGGAGACATGTTCAGAGAAGTAGGAGAGAGCCAGGGACACCGGGAAGGGAAAACCAGGTGTGTGTGGAATCCTTGCTCACACTCGCTCTTCGGTCTGCCTACCAAGGGAGAGAGGGTAAAGAGCAGATGACAAGTGGCAGAAATGCTCAGGCCACCTGAGTTTGCCTCTTTAACTGGTTTCCCTGGACATAAACATCTACTGACATCTTATTTCCAGAACATCTGTGAATACAAATTTCTTTTTGCTTGTTTAACTGGGCACATTGTCTCCCCCCAAAAAAAAAGTCAAGCTGCTGTTAGTAGAGAACATAGAACATAGAAAAGGGATTTGGGGTAGGCAGATGACAGTGTTGGCCATGCAGGGAAGCCAAAGGAAGAGGGACTCTTGGGGAAGGAGGACTGGTCATTGTCAGTTCAACAAAGATGTTAGTGATACTGAGTGCAGGTTACTCTCAGGTCAGTGCTTCAGAGGATCCAGGGAGATAATGAATGAAACTGTGTGGGTAAAGCACAGGGCATCCACTTGTGAACTTGGGGTTGTTGTGGGGGAGGCTAGATTGCTGTGTTGCAGAAGGGACTAGGGGAAGAGGAAACGAAGATAGGGAATGGACGCTAGTCTTTGGAGGGTTTGACCTTGAGAGTGAGGGGAGTGAGACACAAGGGAGAGTCAGGGTAAAGGAAAGGTATCGGGAAGGAAGGGTCTTAAGAAAGAGTTAACAGGCTCATATTCTCAAAGTAAAGAGTCAGATGGGAGAAAGAGGGTGAAGATCCAGGTAAAATGATAAGTGATGGAGAGAGGGCTCCAGACAGGTGTGTGTTGGAGGGAATACAGAACACACCTTAGCTGCGCATTAGAAAGAAGGAGAGAAGGGGAGGGGAATTGGTGCATGAGTTCACAGTTGGGAAAGGCAGCAAATAAAGGGACCATTCATCCCTCTGTGGTGCAGGAGACAAGATGCGGAGATTGTCAGGCAGGGGACTTGAAGAAATAAGCAAAATCCTATTGTGGGCAGTGTTCACAGACTGGTTATGAGCCCACTTTGGAACTCGGCCGCCTGTGCACTCACCTGGTTCTGCCACGTACTGACCATGTGAACTTGGGCAATTTACTGAACCGCTCTGTGTCCTCATCTATAAAATGAGGATAATAACAGAAACCTGTTCCGTGGAGTTAGTGGGAGAATTAAATATTTGAGTTACTTCATGTCGCACTTACTTCATGTGGCGCAGAGAAGTGCTCCATAGGTATTAGCTGTACTAATTGTTGTTAAGAGGACGGAAGGCAAATGCAGTCTGAGGTCACGTAAACACCAAGATGTAAGTGGTTGACGGGGAGTTATGAGATCACAGCCAAGGAAGCACTGTGTGCCTCCAGGATGGAAGGACTGATGGACGTCCTCAGAGCCGAGAGACACTTGACTGATACACAGGGTCATGGAGAGGCTGTTCCAAGTAGGACAAGCGCTGTGAGCGCAGGCACGAGGCCGTGGGAGAACCCGCCACACAGTGGAAGAGTGCCCTCTCTTGGGGCCTGATGGGGAGCATGTGACGTGTAGGAGCGGTGAGTAGAAAGTCACCTTCCACCTCCATGAGGGAGGAAGGAGCTGCTGGCGCAGAGCGGGGCCTTGGATGCTCCCAGTCTCCTCTGCAGCCGCAAGAAGTTTGGACGCAGAGCAGTGACAGGACCTGCTGTGTGTCACAGTCCTTCTGGTGAGTGTAGCTGATGATGGTGATGATGATAAGTTTATAGAGCGTGTACTATGATCCAGACATGCTGTAAGCACTTTATGCATTGCTCACTCCTCACAACTGCCCTGGGACAGTAGTACTATTATTTTCTCCATTTGTCAGAGGAGGAATGGAAGCACGCAGATTAAGTGATTTGAGGACCACATACAGCTGGTGAAGCTGGGAAGTCTGACTCCTGAGAGCCTGTTCTGTCATCAGCTCACTGTTTCCACCTCTCCCATTAAAGCATGGCTCAGAGGAGAGGGTGACGGCCTCAGCGAAGCCTGTGGCAGCTTACTCATAGTATATTTTCTGTACAGGGGCCCTCTCAGAACTCAGCTGCTAGCTATAGAATGTGGCTGGATTCCACAGGGCTGGAAAGTTGTCAGGCGGTAGTGCTATGTCTGTCTGTCTGGAAACACTAGGCTTTGTCTGTGTGCCTTTCTACCATCTGACTAAATTAAACCATTCTTAGATTCACGCTCCTATGACCCTGGTTAGCCCTGGCTCTACCTGACATGACAAATCCAAAGCTGACACCTCTTGACCCACCGAGTCCCTGCGTTGTAGAAAAGTTCTCCATGTGGATAATCCGGTGGTTTAAGCTGAGTCAATTGTCTCTCCTCTGTTCATTCTGAGGCTGGGATGGATGTGGCGAGGGGGGCCATCGAGGCAGGGAGACCACTGCTCTCTCAGTTCCCCTGATCTACAGTTAGTGAAGCTTGAAAACGGACCCAGTCAGTGCCCAGGTTCTGAGGAAGTGTTTGTTGTCAGCACCACACAATTCTCCTTCCTCTCCGTGCCCAGGTTGACCCTGGTCTTCTTGGTTCTCAGGACCACTACCCCTGCAGCAGCTGTTAGATTCACTCTTTCAATCTGATCTTCCATTGCCATTTCATCTGGTCTCCTCTTAAGCAATATTATTTTTAAAAATCCTATTGGCCTACTCGAAAGCCTTCAGCAGATGCTCCCTAATTTGTCATATCCGCACTTGGCTCCCAAGGCCATTTGGCCTGGAACGAATCGCTGTCTCCAACTTGATTTCCCATTATTAGGCCAGATGAATCTTCCTCTCTCACCAGGTGTTCCTTTCCCAGACGCACCAGTCACTTCCTTCTGCATTCCTGCTCTTCCCTCCTGCCCTGACATCTCACCCACCCCTGAGGACCTCTTGCGCTAGACCTCTGTCACCTCCCGCTCCTCTGAACAACCCCTTTTAGTCTTGATTCTCCAGTTAAATTGTTGGTTTGTTGAAAGTAGTTCTCTGTCTAGTATGTCTCAAACCTGTATACCACCGACGATATATCAAACACTTGGGAATTTAATATCAGTGATTAATAGCTGATTGTGATCTCTCGGCCTTGGTTCTTTTTTAAATTTTTTTAACTTTTTATTACATTTTTTTTCCCGAACATTACATGTACGCCCTCAGACTGTGTTAATTGAATACTTGCTAGAGGCAAAGCCAAGCAAAAGGTATTAACTCCTAATCCTGTAAAAGACTTTCCCATGATTCCCTGCGCTTGTGTTGTGGCTTCTCTTTTAGGCTCCTTGACAACAGGGTTCATCTTATTCATGGTGGTATCCCCAAAGTACCTTACAGAGAAGAGTGCTGAAATAAAGGTTTCAGTAAATGAATACTCTTCTAGATGAGGATGTGTCATAAGTGGTCATCTCACTACTGTTTTCACTCTAGATGTTTATTATTTGGGCCTAGTTTGAAACCACTTTTATTATTTGTTGACAATTAAAGTTATTAACCCCGGACTATAGAAACTTTTTGGTTGGACAAAATTATTCTCCTGCTTAATCTTTTTCTACTCCTTGCCACATTCTCCATTCCCTCTAGCCAGGGCCTTTCTTTTACCCTCCTACCTACCCCCCTCTGTTTTTTCAGGCTTACCCGAAGACACACAGTCCTTCCCCCAAAAGAAAAAACAAAAAAGAAACCAAAAAAAACCCCACCTGATTCAGAGGCAGTTCTTTGGGGTAAACTACCAGCTGTCCTTAATATTGGGGCTATATAGGAGATCTGTGTTACTTTGACTTTTACAGAAGAAGAAGAAGTAGGCCCAGAAGTGCTTAGAAAACTGCTGCAGAAGCAAAACCAAATAGATTTTGGTTGTTTACCTCTTAGTCCAAACATTTTTCTACCAGTCATTAACTGGCTTTGATTTGTGTATGGTTTACACAACTATTATTGTAGTAATTGAATAATTCCTGAGGCATATACTCTGTGTGGGGGAAAAAAGAGAGAGAAATAGCTTAGAAATAAAATGTGGACAGAAAGCATGATCTGGTAAATTTCAAAAATGAGAAATTTTACAATGTAGTAAAAATAAAATATTATGAAGTCTACTGGATATTGAATGTCTAGGAAAATCTGGGGAAGAAAAAAATTAAGCATTATACAGAGGCAAAAAGTCCAACTTTGTGAGGTCTTCAGCGATTATCCTCAGTGTCTTTGGGAAGAGACAAAAAGTAACAATGTTTGTTAAGTCTTCATGGATTCTTTTCCCGCATGCCAAATGGAAGCACAGGTATCATGACCGTATATGTATTTACTCTCCTGACTCTCAGCTTTCTTCCTCCACTTTTGAACACTACCAACCAAAGACACACAAACAAACACTATGTCTTTGTGCATTTAAAATGAAAATCAGGATGGCAGAAGGTGGTGCCATAATGGTGTTTTCGGGAAGACTTACAAATTCTTTCTGTACCACCTTTGCTGGGAAAAAGAATTACAGGTGGTTCATTTTATGCTGAGCCTTTTGGCCTCATCGTTTGTAGCTATTCTGTTTATTCACTTTGTGAGAGCCATTCTGCGAGTTCATGAATGTGTTTTATGAGAGAATATA
This sequence comes from Rhinolophus sinicus, assembly GCF_036562045.2. Lineage (NCBI taxonomy): Eukaryota > Metazoa > Chordata > Mammalia > Chiroptera > Rhinolophidae > Rhinolophus > Rhinolophus sinicus. Next base: position 141,510,298 of record NC_133754.1, read on the forward strand.
AGAGCCCTGTAATTTGTTTTGATTGGTCTCCAAGCAGGTGCCATCATTTGGAATTGGCCTGGGCGGTAGCTTGGGTATATAAATATTAGCTACATGAAACGAAACCTCATTTACATTATTTTCATCAGTAAGAATAGGGGAGCATTACGTTGACTATAAGACACCATGGTCCTATTTTTACAGCTTCTGAGCATGCAAATGTGTAACCTGCCATGTGTCTGAACATGTGCAATAGACGTCCTCCACTGTGTAAATATTTAACATGCAGATTTTCTGCATTTTGTTGAGAGTTTATGGAGATATTTTAAAGAAATAAAGCTGAGCCTCTGATTTCTTAATGTAACACATTTTTTTCTGGTCTGAAAAATATAGGCATTTATACTTTGGAAACTACGTCAAAGATTGTTTTCAGTTTGGTGTATTTTTGTTGTTTCTAGCCTTAGAAAATAACCCATCACATTTTTAAGACTTTGATTTTTTTTCCTTCTGTTTTGTTGTTGTTATATATTGCCAAAACCACTTTAAAAGAGTATTAAACCTTTTGTCACATACACTGGAAGGACTGCAATAATCTTTACCTCCCCAGCAAAACTATTTACAAGGCTGACATTTTCCTAAGAATGGCTTTCTAGGTTTTCATGAATCCATATAAATTTTCACAACTGTGTTTTTATTCAGGCAAAGGGTAGAAAAGAAGAGATTTATGATCATGGGTGGAATGAATAATCCAGAAATCTGTTTGTAACCCCTTAAGTAATATCCGAAACTCTGGGCTCTTTCTGGGTAAATTCTTAAAATGCAAGATTCATGATCTCAGCGTACACTCAGGAAAATATGTTAAATATGCTCCTTCATGCTCCTGGGTCTTTCTTTAAGCACGCGGCCATGTTTTCTGACATTCTCCTCGTCCTCTGTCTCTCCACCTTATGTCCCAGGAAAACTTCTCTAAGTCCATTTTCAGTGTCCCTCATGAATGAAGTTTTCTGTTATCCCCACAGGCTGACTTGAGCCGTTCCTCCTCCAAGAACCCAGAGTAAAGCACATGTCATGTTGTATTGTAGCTGTGTCCACATCTGTCTCTCCTGTTGTGACTTTTTTGAAGACCAGGATCTGTCTTTGCCTTTATGACTCCAGGGTTAAGCTCATTGCCTAACATGTAATGCTCAAGAAATGTTTGTTGAATGAATGAAAGAGTGAATTAATTTGCTGGCAGGTGACGAAAATGAACTCAGAAAAGTATAATTCAAACAAAAATGATTAACATTAACATTCAGCTATTACCAAAGCCAAAATTATGTTTTAATTGCTTTCTGTATTGGGAAATGTTCTAGGAAATGTTACTATGTGTAGTCTGAATGTTGCGAACATTTGAATATGGCTATCTTGTAGAAGATCAATTCCCATAGGGCAAGTTGCACTCATAATGATCAGATAATTAATAAGTTTCTTCATTCCAAGGAGAATCTGAGACAAGGCTCTACCCAGGAAACTTGACAATGGCATCAAACCAGAGCACTATCTGATGGAGACAGCAAAATTCATGGTAGATGAAAAGTGGATGGGAGCCCAAGGTCACAGAGACTTAGTAGCCGAGATGGACATAAAACTCAAACCTTCAGAGGCCTATTCAAATGTTCTTCCCATGAGTCTTTGTTGTTTTGCTTTATCAGTGTTTAATGAAGTGTTTGTTTTTATGGAAAGACCAGCAAAGACTCGTGGCTAGTGTACTTCACCTCTTTGAACTACAGGTTGGCCTACTTACCTGGGTAATTTGGTAATTAGTTGTTTTCCTCCTCATTTGGTCTTGCATGAGGAGCAAATTCCTCTGGTAAATTAAAAATACCAACTTCTATGGCCCTAGCTGGGGAAAGTGAAATTGAAAACATTGGTGCTGAGCAATTTAAATATGCCCCCAGGTATATTATCTCTAAAACTTTCAGAAACTCTAGAGTTTTTAAAAACTCCCCTACTACCTGGTAAATTCAGAAATGCCCCTAGATTGAGACTCACTGATGCAAAACAAGTTTTACAGGAAATAATTATGTAAATTAATATTGTTGGCTAACATTTTCGATTGCATTTACAAATTAAAAATACAGTCCAACAATTATTAGGCCATCTTCTAATTGTTTTGACAAATAACTAGGAGAGAGAATGTGGTATGGTGGAAAGAGTCAGATAACTCTGGATCAGATCTGACCTTTAACGCCTTTTGACCTGGTCCCCAGTCAAAGCAAATTATCCCAAGTCAAAGCTTCACTCCTACACTAGATGAAAAGCCTTCTGTAGTCCCTGACTACTTTGTAGGGATCTATTTAAGCTCTTTGAAAATCCCCAGAGTCATAAAAATAGAAAGGTTTGTACCAGCTCCTAGCCTGCTGCCCAACCCACATTTCCTTTGAGAATCATGTGCATATCATTAGCTCATATCTGCTTTCTCACTTTCATTACAGTTTTATATCTCATTTTATGGACCATCATTGGCCTGTTTGTCTTCAGAGCCATTCCCCACTCTCCTCCTGTTTTGTATCACAGGGCAGACATCCCTTATAGGATGTATTTCTTAGACTTCCTGTGTCAGATGGAAGTCATAGACAGGAATGGGGGGGTAGAGGGGATAAGGGATAATTCAGGATGTTGTCCCTTCTATCTTGGGTGGTGTCTCCAACAGTGACTGTCTTCTCCCTGCCCCCAAACATACCCCTCCTTCTGTAGTTCCAACTGCTTCCAGTCAGCCCTCACCAAGATGTCCTGGCCCCAACAGATACCTCTAGTTTTTGAGGTCTCTGAGCAGCCCCTCCTCTTGATGTGCCTCTAACCCTAAAAGCTTCCTGCTGATGTTTACTCTACATTTCATTATTATCTTTTGCTTAGCTTTTCAGCTTACCCATCACTTTTATAATTAATTCCATGTATTAAATTCACTCTCACACACCCAGAATGGTTTCTGTTTTCCGTACTGGACGTTGCCAACTTTCTTGAAATAATAAAAACATCTTTATTGCCTTTAATACTCAGAGTAGCCAGCCTAGATCCCAAGCCTGTCAATGCTGAAAATACAGATTCCCCAAACCCACCATGCAGAGGTAGTGATTTAGTTGTATTTGATGCGTGGCCCAAGATTCTGAATTTTCAGAAAGCTCCCCAGGTTGTTCTGATGCCCAGCACTAGTATAAAGAACAGCAAAGCCGTATTGAAGTGGAGGTTCTGGGAAAGGTCCCCTGTATTCATTCACCCACTAAGGACTTCAGATCTACAGACCAGCCTCACATAAGAGCCTTGGCAAAATTAATAATGACTACATCCAATGGATATTGTAAGATGGTACATTACAGGTGTCAAAACAGCACAAGATAAAATGGAGAATGCCAAAGGATTATTTGCAGAATTAAATGAGATCATGTATGTGACAGCATCTCATACATAGTTGTTGCTCAATAAATAATAGTATCTCTCCTTCCCTCAAATTGAGCAAAAGCACAGAAATGTGGAAAGCTATGAAATAATGTAAGTTATTTATTCCTGAAGCTAACAGAATCCAGATACTGAATGCCAGAAAGGATAGATAAGCAATGAAATAGTAAAAAAAAATAAAAAATAAAAATCACTTCTTGGCATGTATTACTGTTAGCTGAACTGGTGTCTCAACAATATAACCATCTGACACAATGAGTTGGCTCTGTTTAATGTCAGAAATAATTTAAGAAAATAAGTTCATACTGAGAGCCTGGTCTCAAATTACATATTAATACATTTCCTAAGGAGACGTGATTCTTACAATTATGCCCTTACTTGGCTGCTAGAATTTCTGCATTCCAGGCTTTTGCCAGAGACTATAATTTTGAGTGCTCCACCATCCAATTCTTATCAAAAGTTGGTTATGAGAAACAATATTCATGGAGAACTGCCTGAAGGGTATGCATTCTGTTCATTCCTCTAGATAGTCTAAATATTATTCATGGTTTAGGTCAGCTCATCAGATCTCCATGTGATAGCTTCTTGTCAATTTCCCTTTCCTGGTCAGGATTAATGAGAAAGACTCATCTATCCTTATGGAATTCTTGAACTTTGTGTTAAAAGAGAAAACTTTCATAGGTTTCTAAACAGAGAAAACCAGTAAGTTACCAAGACAGGAGCATCAGAGTAGCATGAAACTATTTATCGCTAAACCAGGAAGCAAGAAGACAACAATACCATATTAACAGAGAGATGAAAGGAAAGAACTGTCAACCAAGAACCTGGCACTGGCCAAGAGATCTAGTCCCATGAGAGGAGAAAATAAAGACGTTTCTGGACATAGAGTGACTCAGAGTGGACCATCCATATGCCACTTGTGAGGAAACTACTTGAGAAGTATTCCAACGAAGTGAAAATTGAATCAGAACAAAGGTACTGGAATAGGGGGAAATGAAGAGCCAAAGAAACAATGATGAACCTCATAAAACTTATGGTCAAGTCTAAATAAATGATGATAATGAGACTATGGATTATGAATTGTCAATTAAGGTTTCTTGAAACAGCAGAGCCATGTCAGCTAAGAGGAGGTATTATATTTAGTAGTTTGGAGTGGAACAGTCAGTGAGAGAGTAAAAATATTTCAAATATTTCCTCTTGTGAACAAGGAAGAGAGAAGAAATGTCATGGGTTGTGCTCTCTGGAAGCAAGTGCTGGGACAGAGCTTTGGGTGTGAGGTGTTTATTAAGGGGTCAACACCTATGTTTTGAGTTGAATTGTGCTCTGCAAAAAGATACGTTGAAGTCCTAATCCCCCTCCACCTGTGAACGTGACCTTATTGGAAATAGTCTTTGTAGATGTAATCAAGTTAGGATAAAATATTCATCTGATAATACTGGTATTCTTATAAGGAAGGAAAATGCCCTGTGAAGACAGTAACACACCAGGAGAACTCTGTGATGACAGAGACAGAGTTTGGAATAATGCAACCGTAAGCCAAGGCGTGCCAAGGATCAGTGGCCACGACCAGAAGCTAGAAAGAGGCAAGGAAGGATTCTGTGCAGAGGTTCACGGCCCTGCTGATACCTTGATTTTGGACTCACTGCCTCAGAAATATGGGAGAACAAATTTCTGTTTTTTTAAGCTCTGGAGATTGAAGGATAATACAATCTGTGAAAGGAGGAGCGAGGAAGCTTGGTTGGGCAAGTAGAGGGAGAAGGCCAGCTCTTATATAAGACCCACAAATCCCAGGCCAGCTTGGTGGGGAGCTTCCCCATCATTTAGTCAAAGCATGTGGGCTGCCCCATGGTGGCCGTGAGCTGGGGTGAGGTGGCTTTCTGCAGAGGCAGACCCTAACAGAGCTGGCAGCCCTCATTGGTGAGCAACCTTCCTTCCTGGAAGGGAGATCTGGGTGGCCCATCTCCATGTGTACTACAGTAGGCCAAGGGAACAATGTCTGGATTGTGAGGACAGCATACAGTCACTTTATTTAATAGAAAAATAGGTTTTTTAAATGATTTAAAAATAGACAGATAACCGAGCAAATATATGTGAAATAAATATTTTTAACTACTAGGAAGAAAATGGAATTGTAAATTGATTAATCCAGCAAAAAAAATAAAAAAGGAATGAATAAAACTAAATACAGTAGCAAAAAATGTAATTAATAGTAAACAGATAATGATGGAAGCAAGCCAAATAATCTTATCATGATAGATGTGAATTTGTTTCAGTCCCCTTTCAAATGACGAAGACTCTTAGGTTGGCAATAACAAAACAAAAATCCAGTTTTAAACTATTTGTAAGGAATACAGCTAAAATAAAATGACAACCAAAAATATTGAAGATAAATAAATGGACAAGGATATGCTAAGCATATGCAAATAAAAGGAAAACAGAAGTGGAGATATTAGCATCAATTAAGATAGAACCCAAGACCATAATTATCAAATAAGAAAAGATACTTTTAATGATAAAAACTAGAATTCACAAGGAGACTGTTATACACATTTATATGTACACACACACACATACATATACACACACACCATCAGGAATGAAGAAAAAGACAATACTCAGATCCCAAAAGAATTATAAGAATTCAGTAAGGGAATATTATGTGCAACTTCATGGCAACAAATTTAAAAATCTAGAGGAATATGTTTTCTAAAAAATATGTAAATTATTATACTAAAATTCAATCCAAAGAGAGGTTGGTTATAAATTCCAAGAAGTGAATAATTGTAAAAAAAAAAAAATCTGAATACATATAATACATATAAAGAGAGTCTTCCAATTTTATGAGAAGTACTAATTTCTAATACCAAAACTTGATAAAGATGGGACAACAATCAATCAATTTCAGTCATGAAAATACGCTTTTAAAGTGGTAGCAACTCAAATCCAAGTTAGGGTTTATTCTATAAATATAAGGATGATTTGCATTATAAAATCTATGTTACATGTTGACATAGAAGAATAAAGGAGAACAATCTATGACTACACCAACTGATGAAGAAAACACATTTGATATAATTTAGACATTCCTTATGAAAAATTAAATTACATTAGAATATAGCAGAGAGAACCTACTATGCTACTAAACAAACAAAAGCATTATGTTGGAGGGTGACTACTGTAAGATTGTTATTTGTGCCTGATACTACTACTATCGCTCAACTGCTGTTACTTAACATTGTTTTAGTTGTTCAGTGAATGTAATAAGAAAAGACATAGAAATAAACTGTATAAATATTGCAGGTGTTGTGACTGAGATTCTACTTAAAATCTTTTAAAATTCCGAAAGTGGGTTTGGTAAAATTACTAGGTGAAAGATAATAGATGAAACCCAATAGTTTTTCTTTCTGTGAATTAATAATTGTTTAGAAATGCAAGTAGAAAATTCCCTATTTTAAAGGTGACAAGCTAAAATATTTGGGAATGAATTTAGTAAGACATAAGACAAAAAACAAAAAATAAGATTGTAGTAAAAGACATAGCATTCATAGAAATATGGAACTATACCTATTTTGAATGAGAAAATTCAAAATTCAAAGAAAAATCAATTCTTCCCAAATTAATATATAAATTTAATATAATTCTAGTCAGAATTCCAACTTGGAGGGAGAACATGTCAGATAAATCAATATGATTTTAAAGTTCATATAAAAATAAAATACAAGAAAATTGCTAAACTTGGAAGAAAAACAGTATAGGAAAACTGCACCAGCAGCTATCGAAGTATACTATCATCTTCCTGCAGTTAGGACAAATGATATTAGCTCAGGAACCTAAGTAAGTCTTTGGTACATATTAGAGAGTCCAGAAATAGATTAAGGTATACAGGAAAACGTAATATATGCTAAAGGTAGCATGTCTTTCTAGTAAGAAGAAGATAGATTTTAAAGTAAATAATGTTGGGGCAATTAGCTGTCCATCTGGGGGAAGATGAGGTTAGAGTCCATGTAGAATAAAGATCTAATGTTTCAAATGGAACTGTAAAGTTACTAGAAGAAAATATAGAATGCATGTAGCATCAGGTTCGGGGAACTGTCCCAAGTAAGATAGTAAATCCATAACTCATAAAGGAAAAATTAGCAGATTTGCCTATATAAATACTTAAAATGTCTACGTGACAAGACAACATAAACAAAGCCAAAAAATTAACAGTAGCTTGTAATTCATGTGACAGAGTTAGTGTTTAATATACTGGGACATCTTATTAGGTTGGTGCAAATGTAATTGTGGTTTAAAAGGTTAAAATAAATTTAAAAAAAAAAGTTAAAAATAATTGCAAAAACCGCGATTACTTTTGCACCAACCTAATACAAAGTGATTATGAGAGAGAAAAGATAAATAGCACAGTATAAAAATATGCAAAGGGCATGAACTGGAAATGTCAATCACCAGTAGTAACCTGTGAAAAGGATAAGCCCCATAAGTCGTACGGGAATGAGAACTAAAACAATTGCGATGCCATGATCTTCCCATCAGGTTGGCAAACATTTTAAAGATGGCGAACATACAGTGCTGATAAGTATGTCAATAAGCAGCTGCTCTTCATGCACCATTGGACTGGTTGCTTTAACCTTTCTACATAAAGGAATGTAACAGTGGTTACAGTGGTCCTTCAAATAATAATGTGCTTATCAAGTTTGGCCCAACTTCCAGGATTCTGTTTTTTCCCACAGAAATGAAAGTACTAGAACTTTAAAGATGTTTGAATAAGGCTGTTTATTCCTGCTTTGGTTGTGGTCGCCGAACCCGGAAATAGTCTGAATGTGCATTCACAAGGAAGTGATGGTATATGCATCTTGTGGAATATTTTACAGTTATTTAAAAATGAAATAGATACAGATATATATAGATTTGAAAAAATATCTGAAACATATTGGTAAGAGTAAGCAGAAATAAATTGTGTGTGTGTGTGTGTGTGTGTGTGTGTGTGTGTGTGTGTATGTGTAAACAATCATAGGGAAGATTTTGGAAGGACATGCAACACATTGGTAACATTGGTTATCTCAGGGGAGAGATACGGGTGTGTCCTTATTCACTTTTACTTTACTTGTCTCTGTATTTTTAAAATTTGTTACCATGAACAAGTATCTCTTCTGCAAAGGAGGTTTGTTGAACTGTTATTGAAGGTTGTGTCATCTAAACAAAACTCATGAAAATCACAGTTGATTTACCACAGGGATAATGTTGAAAAATGTCCACACGTCATATGGGGACCCTTTTATGAAGATCCACAAGAGGAATTTCTTGTCCAGCCTTAATCCCTCGATACCTGGAGTTTGTTTGAGCAATTGGTTTGCTTTTATCATATGGACATTGGGCATTTAGGTAACTGATGGTTTCTTTGTTTGCTGTGACCACTAGGAATATCAGAGTGAAACTGGAGACAGGGTCACGTGGCTTTTATTCTATGTGTAGCCCATGCTGCTCTCCCCACCTTTGTTTTCCCTTCACACACATTCCTTCCTTCATTTTAGTTTTAACTGATTGCATTGTATGTATCCCTATAGCCACCTCTGATCTTTTTGGGAGATAAAGTGGAAATATGAGTAAATAATGACCAGTGATTTCTATTTTAACAGGAACCTGGGAAGGAAAACAGTTTCAACAATGAATAGGCCACCCATCACGAGCAACTACAGATGACTTGCCAGTTCATTTACTAAGGTAAGGAAATATAATCTATATTTTTAATTACTTCCAACTGACTCATTATGGAGTCATTATCTCTTTTATTTTATACTTGTTTACAAATATTCTGAATCATATATCTAGTTCATGACCTGCAACTTTGATAACAAATGTAAAATAAATAACAAGCAAAAATAAACAGCATTTTGTAAATGTCAGTATGCCATAGCGGCAGAACCCGGATGTGATCTCTGATATTAATTACTGTGTATGGTTAAATTTTTGACTAACATTAGTGTTTTCCTTATTTTTAAATGTAGCAGTGCTCACTGCAAAATACTTGGAGACTATGTCATGTATAAAATGAAAACCTTTAGCACTCATAATCCCATCATCCATAGATAATCACCAGTATTTCTGTGAATTTCTTTTCTCCTTCCTTTTTTGTGTACATAGATATGTACATGATTCTAATGTTCTTTAAAACATTGTTTTCAATTCATACTTATTTTGGCTTCCATAGTTATAAGTGATGCACCTTAACTGATGTAGGAACATAGCAAGTCAAGGAACAAAGAGTAATTACCATTGTAACCATTTTTTTTCATATTTAATATCTTTTTAAATTAAATTTATTGGGGTGACAATGGTTAGTAAAATTACATAGGTTTCAAGTGTACAATTCTGTAATACATCATCTATAAATCACATTGTGTGCTCACCACCCAGAATCCGTTCTCCTTTCATCACCATATATTTGATCCCCTTTACCTTCATCTACCATCCTCCCCACCCTCTTACCCTCAGGTAATCACTAAACTGTTGTCTGTCTGAGTTTTTGTTTATTTGTTTGTTTGTCTTGTTCCTTTGTTGCTTTCAGTTTTATATCCCACATATGAGTGAAGTCATATGGTTCTCAACTTTTTCTGTCTGATTTATTTCGGTTAGTATACTAATCTCAAGATCCATCCATGTTGTTGCAAATGGCAGTATTTCATCTTTTCTTATGGCCGAGTAATATTTCATTGTGTATATGTACCATATATTCTTTATCCAATCACCTTTCGAAGGACACTTTAGTTGTTTCCATGTCTTGGCCACCGTAAATAAAGCTGCAGTGAACATCGGAGCACATATATCTTTACGGATAAATGTTTTCAGATTTTTGGTTTATACCCAGGAGAGGGATTGCTGGGTCATATGGTAATTCTATTCTTAATTTTTTGAGGAACCTCCACATTGCCTTTGTAATAGCTGCATCAATCTATTCCCATCAACAGTGGATGAGGGTTCATTTTCTACATAGACTCTCCAATGCTTGTTATTGTCTTGCTGATGATAGCCATTCTGACAGGTGTGAGGTGATATCTCGTTCTGGTTTTGATTTGCATTTCTCTAACAGCTAGTGAAGTTGAGCATTTTTTCATTTCAATAGCCATTTGCAGTTTACCAGTACATGCCTAAGCCTCTCATTTTTCTCTCCTACACTGATGTCCTAGTTAATAGGTTCATGTGACCTTTGTTAAACATTACCCTACGGAAAAAAACCTTTGAGTCCATGTGGCATGTCACGACCTCCCTTTATTATTATTATCTATTTTGTGCTGCTTAAAGGGGATCATTTTTAAAACAAAACAAAACAGAAGTTTATCTACTTCTCTCCTCTTCGATGCACGAGAAGATGATGGCTCTGCCCAGAAACGTGCAGTTGGAGTGGTGAGAAGTGACTGGGTTCTGGATGTCTTCCCAAGGCTTTGCTGACACGTTGACTGGTGTAAAAAAAAGGAGGACTTCGAGATTTGGGGCCTGAGAAGCAAGAGGTTGGAGATGCCAGGGGAAAGTGCAAGTGAAGGAATTTGGTTTTAGATGATCTAAATTTGAAGTGTCTGTTAGATATGCAAGTGAAGATATCAAGAAGACAATTGGATGTGTAAGTCTGGGGTTCAAAGAGAGACCTAGATGGTATATAGAGATCCCCAAGGAAGTGAGTATGGATAGAGAAGAGAACCAAGGACTCAGTCCTGGACACTCCAACATTAAGAGGTTACAGAGAAAGAAAGAGGAACAAACTAAAGAGACTTAGAAGTGACCAAGGAGATGGGGAGAAATATTAAACCAAGAAAGCATGGTGCTCTAGAAGCAAAGTGAAGAACATTTAAAAAGCGAGTGATTGATGGTCTGTATCGATTTTCTGATAGGTCAAGCAAAATGGGGGCTTAGCGTTAACCATTGGATATGACAACATGGAGGTCACTGGTGATAAGGACATTCTTAGGGCAGTGTTGGAAGCAAAACCCGGATTGAAGTGCATTAAAGAGAGAATTTGAGAAAAGGAATCAGAGATTAAGAGCAGAGATGTTTTTCAAGGGGCTTTGCTGCAACGGGGAATAAGAAAGTAAGGGGGAAGTGGAATCAAGAGAGAGAAGGTTTTTCATTTTTTAAGATGGAAGAAACAGAAGAATGTTGATGGAATGAAACAGTGAAAAATTGATGTGAAGAGAGAAATGGGAGAATTGCAGGAGGGATGTGCTTGAATAAGTGAGAGGGGACGGGATCTGCACAATTTAAATAAGCTTTTTATGTTTGGGAATTATTAACGTTTGTCACATTTATTGCCAATATTTTTCAGCTTGCTGCTTGCCTTTTAATTTATTCGTGATCTGTTTTGACATTAAGAAGCTGATGATTTTGAATAGTCAATTAATTTTTTCATTTGTGATTCTCCTATAATTTTTAAGCTTATAAAAATCTTTGCCTACTCGGGGATCAAATATCAAATAAATGCCTATGTGTTCTTAAAAATGATTATGTAATTTGAGCTTTTAAGGGGTAAAAAGCTCAGAATTTGCTTTTCACCCTGAGCCTGATATTGTAAAACCATTCAGATATCCTAATTCCACTAATATATCATTCCAAACTCACTAAACTATTACAAAAAGACTAGACAAATCAGTTATTCTCTAAACAAATTAAGCAGATATAGTGTGTGAAGCAGTAGTGTGTGAAACATCTGTCCTTGAAAATTTCATATTCTAATATGGACAGATTGAATGGATGCAAATGGAATTGAAACTTTATCTGTTGAGGGCTGTGATACATTGGTCTGGTGAGATTGGCTTGCCATGGTCCATTCTTTCATTTAGTTGGATGGTTTTTAGTCACATCAAGCTAATGACAATGTGAGTAAAATCAATCATTTAGTTCCAATGAAGAGAAGTGGCTGGTAAATTCTTAGGTTTAGCACCCACTGTTTAGTAAAAGGACAAGATTTAAAATGTACTTCAAAGGCTTATGAGAAAGTCAGTTTTACCCCTCTTTGGTGTATAGAATGCTCTTCATGCAATTTGAGATAAGACCCTTAAATATCATGGTTCCCTGATTATGTACTTATCTTTGTTTACTATGTAAGTAACTGGTTTCAAAAATTCAGATGAATTAAAATTTAAATGCATAAACCTTATTATTAAAAAGAGAGAGAAATACATGTTTAAATAGCTGATAACCCCCAATGGGAAAAAAATATTTTATGTAAAAGCGTTGGAAGAAATCACAAAGGTAGTCAATAGTTTTGAGTATGAAAAATGTAAAACTTCTCTATGTCATAATTATAAAATAAATTAAAAGACAGGAGCATGGAAAATATTAATAATGTGCTTGGAAACAGATTAATAATCTTAATATGTAAAAATCAATAAGGAAACCACAATTATCAATAACCATAATAAGTAAAAATCAATAACTAAAACAGTAAGACCCCACTGGATAAATGGATAAAACAATAGAAAACTCAAAAGAAGAAATGCAAAGAGCTAAAAAGATATGCAAACAATGTTAACATTCACTAATAATTTTCAAGATGCAAATTAAAATTAAGAGATACTTTCTTATACCTGTAGAAAAGATAATTAAGTAGAAAAAGATAATTAAAATGACAGCCATTGCTAAGTGCTTCATGAAACCAGCTCCCACTCACTGCTGACTATGTAAATGGATATATTCTTCTTTGGAAGAAATTCAGCAGTATGTAATAAGTGCTTTCAATTTTTTAGTGGCCTACTATTTATAGGAATCTCGTCCAAGAAAACACTGAAGTTGAGCAAAGATAGAAGCATAAAATAATTTGTAGAAGCAAAACCCTTGGACTACCTCAACTATCCGTCAATATTAGCATTATTAACTATAGTATTAACACACACAATTTTGTTTACACAGTGGTATCTTGAAACTAGAAAAAATTTTTATTCTTACAGTGACACTTTTATAACCATATAGGAAAATGCTTACTACATAAATGGTCAGGGAAAATGCTAGGTAACATGGTATAATATTTTTAGTATGAAAGTGCATAGAATAAAAGGTGGAAACAAATATGCCAAACTGAATGGTGGAATTGCCCAAGGGTAATAGAACTGAGTACTTTTTTTTCTGATTAATATTTTTTGGTACTTTCCAGATAGCTTTATAGGAAGTATCTATAACCAGAAGAAAAGGGTTTTTTATAAAGACTTTGTAGAATGAAATTGATATACATGATATAGGCTTGGACTTCCATAGCCTCTTTCTTGTAGAATATGGAGTAAAGTATACTACCAAAATGATTTAGAAGTAAAGATTTACTTTGGAAAGATTGGGAACACTGATTTTTTTCTTTTTTAAGTATTCTGAGAAATCTCTTCCTTTCTTGGAGATAATAGCAATAACAGCAAAAATGTAATTAATCAAAACAGATCCTCTAGTTAACAATATTGTTAGCATACTGTATTTCAGAGTAGTGTTGTCAACTCAAAAAGGTACATTTTTCTGTTGTAGATGTCGTCTGCTGCTGAAAATGGAGATGCAGCACCTGGAAAACAAAACGAAGAAAAAACCTATAAAAAGGTGAGTATTTTATTTTCTTCAACTCAGAAAGAAGAGTGCTTTTATTGCTTAGACTGTTAATATTGTTTGTTATAAACCCCTTTTTCCTCCAAAGCAGATATGCATAAGTACTGTCTTAGTTTCCTATTGTTGCTGTAACAAATTACCACAAACTGAGTGGCTTACACAACACTAATGTATCATCTTACGTTCTGTATGCAGGTCAGAAGTCTAACATGGGTCTCACTGGGCCAAGATCCAAGTGTCAGCAGGGCTGTGTTCCTTTTTGGAGATTCTAGAGGAGAGTCCATTTTCTTGTCTTTTCCACTTTTTCCAGGCTACCTGTGTTCCCTGTATCATAATTCCCTTCCAACTTCAAAGCCCATGAAAGCTGGCCTTCCACAAGCTATATCACCCTGATACTTTAAAAGGACCCTTGTGAGTATATTGAGCCCTCCTGGATTAGCCAGGATAATCCCATTATTTTAAAGTTTGCTGTTATTGACCTTAATTTCCTCTGCAACCATAACTCCTCTTTGCCATATAACAACATAGTCCCAAGTCCCAAGGATTAGGACGTGGACAGCTTTGGCAGGCCATTTTTCTGCCTACCAGATACTGTGATATAGAATATTAACAGAAGGTAGCTATTTGAAAACCTTCTCATTCAAAAAAAGAAGGCCCTTATGGATGGATGAGCAGTTCTGTGCTCTGTATGTGAATCCTTTAATTGACTCACTCCTTTCCACCAAAATTTTTAAATACTTTCTGCCTTTGATTTAAAAAAATTTTTTTCTGAGATGAAATTCTGCCTCACTCCCTTCTAAGCCTCTCAGATTCTGTGTCTTCAGCCCATTTCACAAAAATCTCTTTCCAGTCTTCCCAGTGTATCGTCCCACTCTTTGACAAATTCTTGGCTTCTAGCAACCGAGCTAACATTCAGAAACATTACTGGGTCATATATGTGCCCAAGTACCATGACTCCTGATTTTAAATTGGCTAAACATTTTAGCTTTTAAGAGTCTTCGCCTTCCTTTTCTCTTGGGAATAGGAGATTTGGGTATTGGAGATTTATTATCTCTTGACTTTTCCTTTAGCCTTTTACTCTTTAATGGATAGCTAGCAAGAAGCTCTGTCGTGAAGTACGTGAGCCATCTGGTCTGTCCACAGATATTCAGGTCATGGAACTAATATGTTTTTTTGTTCCATTTTCATGTGGGAAGATATGCCCTTTTTCCTGGTGCCTCTTTTCTTCTGACTTTTCTACTCAGTCAAACCTAGCAATATAAACAGAGAGGTTACCATCCAAAGTGATGATGTAGTTGGGAAGAGTAGGGTGAAGATTCAAGTGCTCAGAAGTCATATGACGGGACGTAAAGTGTGTGCATCTGGCCAAAGGCAACTATAGACTTTATTTTTAGACACAGGTGGAAAAACCAAATCCTATCTCATTTACTTAAGACCCCTTGTAAATTCAGTCAAACATGAGAACAACATAGAGATGGTCTAACTGTCAGCCTGTCATTACTTCAGATCAGTTTCTGGGAGTTTCCTCAATCAGCATCAAATGCGGTATGATTCTTGACTCAATTCTGGCCTACGGCAGCTTCTCAGTGATGCACAAGTAGTAGAATATGACCGTGACGTGTTAGAGTTTGCTAAGTGTGCCCTGCCCAATCATTTAGTAAAGAAAGTTTTTCATAATATTACAGTGATCATTCTATGATTAATGTCTCTAACACAATATTTGATTCAGCAATGCTGGGAAGGTTACAAACACTAAAACTCCGATTCTGAGAGAGCACAATTCCAACAAGTAAGAGAAGATGCAGGAAACTTAAGAGGAAAAAAAAAGAAAAAAACACCAAATTTTTTTAAAATATGTGATGGCATGTGGATCTTTTTGATGATCTCTGATTTAAAAAGGAACATAAGCAATGGAGGAGGAGGTATGTGGTCTCTGTGTAAGAAAAGCACCAAAAAGAGAACACAATGCCTAGATTTCAGTCCTCAGTAAACACTGTGTTGATATGCACAGCAAGAAGGGACCACTTAGAGAAAGGATCGCTTTACTAACAGTTAAAAGCCCAGCTGAGCTGTTCCATTTAATTCTCCTCAATTATGCAAAAAGATCCTCAAACTGGTGGTGTTCATGTTGCAGTTAGAAGACGTGATAATAAGAGTTACATTAGCTATTGCAAATATGGTTGTCCCTGGGCCCAGACGAACCCTTTCCTAAACGAAAGAACTTGAAGCTAGAATAGGGAAACCACTGAGTATCACTTTTGAAAAATTGGAAGAAGGGAAACGTTGTCAAAAGGCAGGAGATCAGCAAATATTGTCTCTATTTTCAAAAATGGGGAAAAGGTACGTTTTGGAAACCAGATGTGAGACTGTTCCTTGGCGTAATTTGACATTGGGTTAGTAAACTATGGTTTATGTGCCTTTAGAGAACAAACACATCTTTTACAAAACTGCAGAGCTTCATAAAGATATAGTTTGTTAAATGAACCACATTTTATGTTAAATTAGTTGCAGACAAGGAGAATGCTCAAGTTGTATGACTATGGATCTAAAAGCACCTGGAAGATTCTTGTGGCACCCTCTCAGACAAGACATGTGGATTAAATATTATGATTAGTGTATTGGTACCTGGTTGAACGAATGTTCCCAAAGAATGGTAGTCTTGCTCCCCAGTCACTTCGTCTCTACCAGCATGATGCATGAGTTGACCCTATAGTTTAACATTGTTTACCCATGACCTTAATGAAAGCATAAAAACTGAGCTTTTCAAATACACAAATGACAAAAATCGGGGAATGATAACTGAGAGACTAGATGAGTGTCATCTAGGCCATGAGCCACTTCGTTAACTATTGTCCCTTTTACAGATACCTTTCAGTTAAATTTTTTTCCCCCAGTCCTGAAACCCTGACCATGGGGTATGCACCTTTTTAATAAGGAGTTTTGATGACCCGTTGGGGTTTTGCCTGTGACTGAAGCCAATCTGTTGGCCCCAGGTTAAGAACCCCCTGATCTGCTATGCTAGGCGTGGAGGAGGATTTCAAAGGAGTTTATAAGGAGCTTAGTGTCCAGTGGGGAAGGGAGGACATGAAAACAGTTTCAGAACACAACAGTCTGTTATAAAGTGTTCAAAAAAGAAGAAATCAGTGTGGGTTCGAGTAAATGAGCTGGCTTCGGCTTTCTGTCTCAAGCCCCAGATTTATTGGGCAGCTGCCAGCCACTCACAGAATCGTAAGTGCTATGGTTTCCATGTGTTTTTAGGGAACTCAGTGTTCACGGAACAATGTTATGTGCTCTGAGTCTCAATTGTTTCACATGATTATTTGGGCTGATTGCTTCTTGTTCTTCCAGTTGACCATTTCCCTAATTTATTATCAGCTCATGACAAGCCCAGGAAGAATACCTAAAGTCTGTTGGTGAGGTTGTGTTTTCAAGCTAATGGCTAAAATAAGACTTTTGATTATAACTGCTTAAAACAAACATGTTGCCCCATTAAGATAGGCACTAAGGGCTGCCTGGCTGTGTTTACAGAGTGTAGTATTTCCGTTCTCAGTTCATTTATTGAGTGTCTTCCATAAGAGCTGTAAATGAAAAAGCCTACAGGAGCCAGGCAGGTAACAAGGGAATGAAATAACCATGGGGGAAAGTGGTAAACAGGAAAATACATGCCTTCTGTAAAGGGGGCAGGTAGCACTCAGCTCCAGCTAAGAGAGCTTTGCAGAGTGCTCACTCAGGGTTGCCAGATATACTGGTTTTTCAAGAAACAAAAAATGTGAATTCTGATGTGAACTCTTCCAATTTTGAAAGGTTGGCAACTGATTCGAAAAATTTCAGAAACACACTCTGGAGTAAACAAGCCAGTATCAATCACCTCTGGCCCTCATGCAGGGGGCTATTTGCAACCTCTGCACTGTTTGGGCCAAGATATGAAATAAGAGAAGAAACACATGTAAGATCCGTTCCTTGCTTCCTATAACCACGGAACTTATTTAAGAGAAAAAATATGGGCCCATGTGAAAAAATTAATAATGACTCAAATTGGTATTAAGTGCCAAGACAGGTGACATTTCATTTAATCCTCTAGCAAGCCCTGACAAGCCCAAATCTCATTACAATCTTGGGGGGAAAGTCCTTTTCTTGGACTCGTTCGTTAGCAAAGCATTTTCCTGGGATAAAAATTTCCTAGATGTCTCATTGCTTTTTGGAATGGCAGAAAATCTCACTCCTTAGGTGACTGTGTTGATTCACCCACTCATTTGTCTCAGTGACGGGCAATGTGCTGAACAGAGGCACAGAATCATGGATGAACATGATTTGTTGCCGGGACAGGAGAGACTGGCCTAAACGCAACTAAATGCGGTGCTCGGGGTACCTACCAGGCGATTTGGGAAGTATGGGCTGCCTCTAAGTGACAGCTAGTCTTGGGTGCTGGTTTGAGGAGTTTGGACTTTGTGTTCTGTCCTGTCTATCAGAACTTTCTGCCACGATGGAAATGTTCTGTAATCTGCAATAATACAGTAGCCACAAGCTGCAAGTGGCTATTGAGTATTCAGAATGTGGTCAGTGCGTCTGAGAAATGAATATTTAATTTTAATTTCAGTTGAATTTAAACAAGCACATGTGGCTAGTGGCTCCCGTGTTGGACAGCATGGTTCTAGGCAGTCAGGTACTATGACATTGGTTTGTAGATTAGTGATGTGATTAAATGACAGCACAAATCACAATGTAGGATGAGCTGAAAGTTTCCAATCAGAGTAACTACTACCAGAAATTTTCTGTCATTGATGGAACTAGAGAAGTTTGATATATATACATTATATATTATATATATAACATATATAATATATAATATATATTATTTATTTATTTATTTATTTATTTATTAACAAGGTGGTAAAGTTAGAAGGAAGCAGAAGGCAGGACATCAGTTCACTTTAAGAATGGTTTAAACTCAGGTAAAATACCACTGCCAGAGTTTTCTCTATTTTATATGTGAAGAAATTGCCTACCCTACCCCCATCCTTCCAAAACAAATAGATGTCAGTCTGGTTCAATGATTTAACCCAGGTCACCCAGTGAAGACAGACATTAAGAGGACATTGTCAGGGAGATGCTGAAGATCTCCCACCGTGTGACGTCCTAAGTTTGTCCATCAGAGTTGATCAGTGTTTCCCAACCACCTGGACATGGACTGGCGTGGGACATTTTTGCAACCACCGTTAGATTTTCTTTCTGCCTCACGTCTCCACTCAGAAGTTGTCATTTCAGGCCTCCCGCCCCTCCCTGTCCTTCCATCCTGGCCCTGCCCACAGTAGCCCCCCACTGGGAGATTCAGGTTTTGATGACTACTGCAGGCTGCCTGGGGTGTGGAGGTTGCCCGCCTTTGGCACCAACACCCCAACTTCGGGTGCGTCATGAACCTCTTGAACTGCTTTCCACCCTGACAGGCAACCTGATGACAGCGCTTAGAATGCTGTAGTAGGAAACTGGCCAGACTAGGACACAAACAGGGTCATCGACCCAAGTTCCCCAGTTTTTCCATTTTGCTTGATTTTATCTTTTAAGACCTTGGCTGTCATTTCTCATTCCAGGGTCTCAGCCAGTTTCCCTCTCAGTCGAGGCAGGCAGCAATGAGGTGGCAGGGAATAACGCCTGCCGTTTACCCCATTACAAGGAAAGACGTCTTTCATGATTTTTTAAACCTGAGTGAGGTAATGACTCAGAGGAGGAAGCATTTATTTAAATACAAACTATTCTATAAAATATTCTGGGAAAGTACATAGGCAACTGGTAACATTGGCTGCCTCTGGGGAGAAGTGGGTGGTGGGAATCTTGCATTGGGGGAAACTTTTCTGTATATACCGTTTATGCATATTTAAGTTAGAACCATGCAAATGGTTTACGTATTCCAAAATGGAATGAATAACATTTTAAGATAGGGGACGAGATGGCTGGCGCATGTCCCATGCCCTGACCTCTCTTCCTTTCCTTTAGACTCTAGAAAGCAACCACTGGTCTAAAACAAGACACTTGCTTCCTGCCCTGGTGGAACTACACGCTATAGCTTCACAGAGATACCCTTGTCTGGGTGTTGAGTGTCCATATCATAAGTAGCATCCGCACTGGTCCCTAGGAAGAGTGATCCTTTGGCATTCCGAGTGTTATTTCTAATTCTCCTCAATCTGAAACACCCTAACCCAGTGGTTCTCCACCAGCACCACTTTTGTCCCCCAGGGAACGTTTGGCAATGTCTGGAGACATTTTTGGTTGTCACAGTTGGGGCCTGGTGCTTTTGGCATTTAGGATGTAGACGCCACCGATGCTGTATCCTATAGTGCGCAGAACAGATCACGCAAGAAAGAGTTACGGAAATACTGATAGTGGCAAAACTGAAAAACCTTGCCCAAACCAAACTACCCTTTTAAGTGAAGGGTGGGCGTGAGTCCAGCTCTTGTAACTATTAGTTATATAACCTCGTGCATTTTCCCTAATTGATCTGAATCTTAATTTTTCTCATTGAGGAAATGTAATTAATACCTACCCTGACCGGCTTGTAGTGCTATGAGGATCAAACGATTTAGCACATGTGAGCACATCCTGGGAAAGGTGGAATACCAGTGAGTGAAGTCACTGTCTGCATTAGCAAAAGCAAGGTTCCCTCAGCGTTAGATCTGTAATCAGATTAGTTCTGTTAGAACAGAGCGCAGCAGCCAGTGTGACAGCCACCCCCAGGACTGGGCTCCTGGGGGGAGAAGTCACTTAACATCCTGGTGTTGGTTCCGGTCCGGCCTGGGTATGGGAGTGTAGACAGTGAGTGCTGGAACAGGACACGGTCCTTCCGAAGAGCAGTGGCTTTGGAAATAAGAGTGAAAACTGCACATCTAATAGTGAACGGCCATTGTGTTTTTAAGATTAAGCAGCAAAGTGGTGAGCTGTAGCATTCAGAAGAGGGGAATTTTTAAACACTCCCATTAGACTTAAAAATATGTATAATCATATACTATTATCAGCCACCCTTCTGTTACTATTACCATCCAGCCTTCTGTGCACATCTTCCCTCCAAACCCCCAGCGTCTGTATCGATCACCTGTGCTTCTGTCTTCTTCCTCGCAAGGTTCTAAAGCAAGTGATTTCAAATCTGCATTTATGGCTTTTCAACAAGATGTCGCAGGTAATTAAGCAAAAAGTAATGGGCGACTTCACATAGGAGAAGAAGCCGACCCTCCTATCAGGGTGTTCCCCAGAGTCCTTGATTTCTAACGTGACCTCTTTTAGCATTCACTTTGGAGGGGGCATCAGTATGTTTACCCCCACCCCCCCGGATTTGCTATACTTCTGCATTCTGATTAATATGGACTGTCTGCCTTTTAGTCCCAGATTCCAATAAATATCGCATTGGTGTCCCCAAAACACTCACTCTAGGAAAAAAAATTTTGTACCCCAAACTTGCTGTGCAGCTTCTTTCAGGGGCAACAACAGCCAGGGCGTTGCTGAGTTTGGTGTTAACAGCTGGCTGGCAGGTTGGCGTTTTCAGTGTTTCTGCAGCCATTTGCGCCATCTGAGCTGGAGTTCCTGCTCTCAGGGTGAAATGTTGCTTTTGTTTCAAATGCAAAGGCTTAATATACACAAGCAATCTACATGTCTCCCTGTGTAGCTGGGGTTCTGATGTGGCCAGCAGGCTCTTTGTCCCAAGGCCCATGGCTTGGCCATTTTAATCACTGCCAGCCCCCTTCCCTTGCCTGGATACTTAATCGATAGTTTTAAAGGTAGCTTTTAAGCAGTTGCTTAAACACATAGAAATTTAAAGTTCTGGAATTGTTTATTCTGGATTTTGAAAAAGACCAGCAATGTAAGTTAGGTTCTAGTCTTATATCTATTTAACAAACGCTAACCACTAATAGGACATCAACCAGGTGCTTATTCAGAATTTGTGCTATTTATGGAGTTAGAATCATTGGCTGCTGGAAGAATCTTATTTGTCAAATTACATTGAGTTTATTCTAATCAGAAGCCTATCAATTCAGCAAATTAAAACATAATTATTACCAATCAGAAGCAATTTTGAAAGTTATATTTTTAAAAAAAGAGCTAACATCTAGTATTAAGTGCTTTGCATATACCAGTCACTATTCTAAACACTTTAGAATTAATAACTCATTTAATCTCACAATCCTATGAGGTAGTACTAGTATTCCCATTTTACAGATGAGAAAACTGAGGTACAGAGAGAGAGAGAGAGAGTAAGTAACCTGCTCCAGGGTACACAGTAAGTGGCAGAATGAGGCTGGGATTTTAACCTTGACTGCGTCTCTCTGGGGTCTGTCGCACCCTAACCACTGTAGTGTTGTCTGAACGCTGTGATGCCCGTGTTATTAAAATGGAAAATTCTCAGTTATTTGCTAGTCTAGTAGGGGCCAGTGACACAGATAAACCCAGCCATTTTTGAGTGGGGGAATAAATGAATAGAATTCAACAAATTTAAAACATGTTTTCCCCAGTTCAGTGGGTCAAAGCCAACGTTCCTCATCCTAAGTGTGTCTCCCCTATGAGTACAGAATCTGAACTATACTTTTCTCTAGAAAGTACATAGTAATTTCAAAATGAAAAACAAATCAACCCCTTGCACACTGTGAGAAACACTGGGAACAAAATGATAAGCAAAGTGTTAATTTCAGAAATTACTCTTGTGCAGAGAACTCAAGTTTGACAGCAAGGGGTGAAATCCACGTGGAGGGGGTAACATATTTTGAACTGTGACATTAGGAAAAGAGCATGTTTTCAAGCCCAACTGTTCTGCAGACTGTCACAGAAGGAGCAATAACTCACTAATAATCTGCCCAGTAGTACAAAGGGCCTGATAAAGCACAGGTAAGAGGCTGAATGTTCTGGAAGTTCTGTTCCCCAATGGGAATTGAGCTCCCCCAGACAGGACACCTGTACTTTCTGCCAGTTCTGGTCACTGTCTGTGCATGATGTGTCTGGGACTTTTATTATCCTACAAAAGGAAGAGGAGGCAGGAATTCTATCCACAGGAATTGGTGAGGACAGATGGAGAAGGGAGGCCCCAGGACTAGGGAACATCCATATTTTGCTATTACTTCCAAAGACCCTCCTCCGGAGAGATTTTTCTATAATAAACAAAGCTGGCCAAGTCATTCCCTTATCATCTTCCACTGGCCTCTGTTACCTACAGAGAAAAATCTATGCTCTGAAGCACAGCGTCTGCGTCGTTTATAGTCCTTTCCCGGTGGCCATGGCTTGACCCTTCTCCTCTTCCATACACGCCCAGCTCCAGCCACACTGGCTGTGTCCATCTCCATTGCTTTCTGTCCATTCTGATCACTCTAGAATGTCTTCATTCCCAAAACAGCTCTGTCATTGCCCTTCTTCACCCTCCCAGGTAGTAATTGTTAGTCACTGCTTCCCAGGCCTCCCTCAGCAACCTGTACTTACCTCTGTTATATCATGGATGACTTTGTTTTGTAATAATTGTTGACAACCAATTGCCAACTGCAACAGGAGCTGCTGGAGAGCAAGGGCCTTGCCCAAGCATCTTGACATCTGTAGGGTCCCACCCAGTGCCTGGCTCATAGCGTTCAAGAGATGTATCACTTTTTTCTTCTTAATTCTAACATTGTTAGAGACGCTGCAGAGAGATATGTTCTGGAGCCTGCCACTCCAGATCTGCAATTAGAGGTGAGATATGTTGGGAAAAGGGGTGGAATTTGTGCTTTGATTGTTTGAATTGCAGGAAGAACACTGAAAGAGCTGCTCAGTTCTGTCCTTTTAGCTTTTGCTTTCAAAGATGGTAGTGATGATCTTATCATGGGTCACTGTATGGCTCTGTGAAAGTTAGCTATTAATAATATGGCATCTGTAAGTCCCTGGTCTATAGTTTACAGGCTGCTTGTGATCAGCCACTCATGGAAGAGCGTCGGCAGTGAATTTAAGAAGGCAGTCTTTTCTCAGCTCTGTAACTAAAAGGTTCTCATCTTTCCAGATGTTGGCCCAATTAAAGGATGCCCCTAGATAGATGCCAGTGATTGTCAGGGAGGATCAGAATTTGGGCTCAGGGGGCAGCCCATTTCTCTAGCACAGCCGCATAGTAAGCACCCTTTTCTTTGTAATGTGAGAGACTTGCTATTTCCAAGGAAGGAAGAGGAAATAATAACCTAGCAGTTTTAAAAGCAGCTACATCCCTCACAAAATTGTGGAGGAGTGTAGAATTTAAAGCTGTAACTCAGCACCTTAAAGGCAGACAGTGATGAGAGCACTGGCTCCCATGTTCTTACTTCCTTCCTCACCAGCAGTTGCCTGCCTGAGAAGGAAGTCTGGCCAGAGCACTCAGGCTGCCTGTGCTACGAGCAGCTCAGCCTCGTGCGAGACAATGTCTGAGCAGCACAACACCACATGTGGTTTGAGTATTAAATCTGAGGATGTATGAGAAGGTACTTGGAAGATGGTAGTTGTCTGTACAAATACTAAATTGCTACTGTTATTGCTGGATCCCTGCTCACCGCCAATGGAACGTAAGCCCATTGAGAGCAAGGACTGTGCAGACCGGCTAGAACTCAATATTTTGCAAAGGAACAGGTATTACCTTTACCTTCTCCAAATGTAATATTGCTCACATGTGGAATTCCAAATGGCTGGGGACCCTATTCTGTCTTGATGGCAGTCCCCACTATTGAGTATTAAGGCAATAGGTTGTTGTCCATTAAAGACACTTCACACACACACACACACACACACACACACACACACACACACACCACTCCCCCATGTCCAGAAAGGGAAAACGCTTTCTTTACCTTCTAACGTATTAAATAAAGTAAACGTTTTCTATTGTAGCTTTATTCATCTATCAGTGTCTTATTTAATTTGAGGAAACTGTAGTGGGCTTTAAGAGCCCTTTCTCCTCATCTGTCTTCACCCTCACATGTTTTAGCTACTCTTCCTGGGCCAGTGAGATTCTCCAAGGGAAAATGAAATGTCATCTCTCTAAGGACACAAAGTGCAAGAGAATGGCATGAGGGTATGTCATTGAAGATGGCAGGAGGAGGGAAGTTGGGGCTGAGCAGGAAACACCCAGCTTTCCATCGCATGCATTTTTTAAAAAAATCATGGAAAAACTAAGTACAATCAGCACAGTCCTCCCCCAAGATTATCTCCTTATTTTTAACTTAATTATTTTAAACTTGAAGACAAATCTATTCCACCATTTCCTCCCCTCCTATGTTCTGTGGAATATTTAATTTGAATATAAGTAATATTATAAATTAGGGGTGTCTTAAAGTTGTAAATACAAAACAGATTTTGAAGCAGTGAAGTTGCATTTGTGAGCAAAATCGAAGGATGGAGTCTTTCTGAGATTCTGTTCAGTAAGACGAAACCCTGTTTTTCAAGGAAGTATTCAATGTAAAAACAGTGCTAAATTTCCATTTCCTTTCATAGTTTAGGGTATGCTAACTTCAGCTGCCTTCATGGTTGCCTCCATGCTTTTTATTTGTTCATTTATTTATTTTTCAGCAATTTTTTTGTTTAGCATATTGACGTACATATTACTAGTTTTTAAATTTGTATTTTTTTGGATATGGTGTTTCAGGTGGGTTTGCCGGTAGGTGAGAAGAAACTACACAGCATGATTGGTTGATCTAGACAAGGAAAGGGTGCTTTGTCAGAAGCCAGTTGGCCGCACAGAGCCGAAGTAGATGTGGTCATTCTCAGTGGGGCATCCTGCGGCCCTCAGAATCCCTTTGGAGAAACACACAGTGGCTTGTGCACAAGGCATAGTCTGGCCAAATCTGGGGTACCTGGCCACAGCCCTGTTACTTTCAGGCTTCCCTCCCCATGAAGGAAGAATTTAAACTAACAATCTACTCTTGAGTAGGAAACATCACAGCCATTCGTGCCCTTCCTGCCCATTGACCCAAACTCACCCTCAGTGAGGTCACGTGAACCATGAGCCTGAGAGCATTGGCCACCCAGTGGCCCAGGACGGCATCATTGTTCTCAGCTTTCCAAGGCCCCAGAATGCCATGTGTTCTCACTCAGTACATAAATCTGGGCACCTTCCTGTGTTAGCAGGGAATCAGCAGTGAATACAAAGGACTTGGCCTGTGACTTCACGAACCAAGTTAAAGAGTCTGGACATGTTAATACTATTACTGAATTACCTTTCAAAAAAGTTATTCCATCTTAGACTCCCAACTGATTTAGGGGAGGACCTGTTTTCCCAGCTCCTAATTAGCACTGACCACTATTCTTTTTAAAAATCTTTGCCAGCTGGATAGGTGAAAATGCCTTAATTTTCATTATGTTTATTCCTAGTAAGTTTGACCATATTTTTCAGATGATTTGTATTCATTTGTATGTCTTCTTTTGAGAATTATCTATGAATACCCTTGCTGTTTTATTCATAAGAGCTATTTAAGGGCATTGTATTTTTGTTGCAAATGTTCTTCTGGTTTTAAATTAGTCTTTGAATTTTGCTTACCGTTTATTTTGTTTGTTTGTTTTATGTTTGGACCCAAGATTTTGTAAAGCCCAATTTGTTAATATTTCCCTTTCCCTAATAAGGCTTTTTTCTTTGCTCTCATTTTTAATTTTGTACTACTAATACCTTGTTTAAGTTATAATATTTGTAATGCAAGACTTTCCATGGTATTCTTAATTTTTGAAAATTTTCTAGTAATGTTTTTACATTTATTACTCTAATTGAACTTTAGAATTACAAGATCATTTCCTTTAAAAGTATTTCTATGTAATTTCTGTTGAAATCATACTAACTTTATTAATGAACTCAGGGAGAATTAGCATCTTTAACTTTTGGGTCTTCACTTCCAAGAATGAAATGCTTATTATATATTTTATTGCCTTTTATGTTCCTTAGTAAGTTTTTATTTACTTCATAGATTTTTGTCCCCATTTTTAGTTAAATATATTCCTGAGTAACTTATATGGGGATTTTTTGTTGTTACTGTTTTGAGATTTACTTTTTTTCCTAATATGAATACAATTATTTTTATTATTATTATTCATTATAGTGTTTTTTCAGCTGGGAATGTATAAGACCTTGAGTTGTATGAATTTATTTTGTAAACTGCCAACTTGATTTTTTCAAACTAGTCTGCTAGGTCCATGATTGATTCTTGAGTATTGTAGGTAGCAGTTACATCATTTTTAAATTACAAATTTTCTTCTAACCAATATTTTTGTATTTGGTTTCCTTATTTTATTAGCTTGATCTTCCAAAACAAATATCAAAGAATCTTTGTTATAAAAGGACAAGTCCTGTCTTGTCTTGTTCATGATTTTAAAAGACAAAAGGCTCTTGTACTGTTTCCTAGAGTACATTTTTCAGCACATACACATTATTAATAGATACATAAATAAAAATCCCTTGGTTAAATACACTGGAGAAGTATCTCTCTAGTGCTTCCAATAGTATAGTGTTGATACTTAGCTCAAGAATTGTTTTTCATATTAAGAGTGTTTCTTTCTGACTCTAGTTTTAATGAAAGTTTTTTAAAATCTTAATGAGATATTGACTTTTTTATGTAATTGATTTAAGCAAACTATGGAAAGATAGTCAGTGAAAACTCAGTTAGCTTTTTGAGATACTCCAACTACTTGAAAATAGTAAAACCATGTTTCCCATAAAAGATTATTTAATTTAGATTTGGTATCAGTCCAGATGGACAAGGTAATTGTATTATTTCCTTATAGTTTGGGACAATTTTTAGAATGTCTTCTTATAGGCGTGCTGATCTTTCCCCCATAGTGGAGTAATCTGTGTGGAAATTATCCCAAGATTGCATGCTTTTCACAAGCTATCCTGGATTAAGCAAATTATTGAAATCATTTCTCCTGAGAAATGTTGTTTTGGGCAAGAACAAAAAAAGTGTTTTTTTGTCTTTTGTCTTTTTTTTTTTTTTTTTGCCTGAAATCCTTTCTTTACTCATTTCGATTTTACTTTGAACATAAATTCATATTGTATATGGGCTTCTGTTTCTTTGTAAAATTTGGAGTGCGGAAGACAGTTAAATGCCCTTTAAGTTTCTTGGGTTTTTCATGTTTGTTTTGTGTTTGGTTTGCTTGTTTTTTTATTCTGTGATCATCCTCTGCAGCAATTGCTTTATTAAGGGCATGCAAGATGCTGTGGAAAACTGAAAGAGAAGAAGGTGAAAGGTGGAGAAAGGGTTACATTTTATTTGTCATCTGTTTTAAGACACTCTGACCTCACTTTCCTTTGGTGCAAAGGTGGTATCTTGCGTATTTTCCCACCTTTCCTTAAATACCTTGTGGATTAGAAACTCAAATGATTCTATGGGTTTAAACAGATTAATTCTCTGTGGGAAAAAGTGAAGATTTCACCCCTTTTCTGTGGTCCATGGAAAATGAATACACCAGGAAATTATCAAAAGTCTGTCTGAAAGTTTCCCTCTTGTAGGAAAACAAACTTAAATGTGCATAAAGCATGGCACTATGTCCCCACCATACTTGCTGTTCAAGCCTAGGGGAGTTTTACCATAACCAGAATCTAAGATGTAGAGGTGGTATTGCAGAAAGAACAGGAGAAAGGCCAGAGTACTGTATTTATGTTGGGTCCATCTGTAGTCGTGTCTAGTCCAAAGAGGTCCTGTAGAGACCTCTTCCCACAGAAGGCCAGATGTGCCCTCTTCCATGTCAAACCCGTCAACCATCCACTCATTCAACACTGGTCATCTAGGATCTATTTTGTGCCATATACTGGGACCACAGAGATACAAACCATGCTCTTTCATTTTAGCCCAGTGCAAATTAGCAATGAGAAGTGGCTTGGAAATCATTAGTTGTAAGTATCCAGTTTAAAGAAAGAGATATTCAACCAATAGTCAGTCCCCTTGGCCTGACTTCAGTGTGTTTAAATTTACTATATGCCGATGGGCAAGTGTGACTTTTGGTTTAACATAAAAGTGACTTATTCCAAACCCCAGACACATCCCAGTAGAACACCTTGTTTATAAATAGACTCATCCTTTTGGGGTTAGCGATGCATAGTGAAAAGGTTGGGATGCCTCATGTAGATAGGACCTAAAACTACTGAGAGTGTTTTAAAACTCATATACTATATGTATTAGTTCATTGTGGCCGCTGTAACAAATCACTGCAATCTTAGTGGCTTGAAACAACACAAATTTATTATCTTCCAGTTCTGTAAGATAGACATCCAACACACATCTCACTGAGCTAAACTCAAGGTATTGACATGGCTTCATTCCTTTCTGGATATTCTAGAGGAGAATCCATTTCCTTGCCTCTTTCAGCTTCTATGGGCCACTCACCTTCGTTGGCTCATGGCCCCTTCCTCCATCTGCAAAGCCAACAATGGCAAATTGCATCCTTTTCACTTTATATCTCACTCACCCTCTCCTTTGCCTCTTCTTTTTTCACTTTTAAGGATGCATGATATTACTTTGGGCACATCTGGTAATCCAGGACAATATCTCCATCTCAAAGTCAGTTGATTAGTAACCTCAATTGCATCAGCAGCCTTGTGTAGTAACATTTTGCTTTCTAAGGTAATATATCCATAGGATTCACAGGTTCTAGAGATTATAATGTGGACATGTTTGGGGGCCATTGTTCTATCTACCACAATATAATTTAATAGTGTCCTCCTCTGTGCCCCTCGAGTACTTTATTATCCCTTTATCATATACTGTCAGTCTGTCTGGGACTCTCAGTAGAAATTGATTGAGGTCCTGATGTACGGAGGATGCCTCATGTCTGTATTTCCTTACCCTTCTCTTTTTCCCTTCCTTCTTCTATTTAACTCCTTCCCTCAAATCAATAAGTGTAATAAATACACCTCCAGGACTTAAATCTCCGTGTAATAAATTTACCTAGGTCAGAGATCATTTTACAAGGTATAGGCATGAAACTGGGCTTCTGATGATGCTATTTTGTGATTAAAAACAAATATGGCTCATGTTACCACTGTCAGATGAAGCAGTCAATATTTTGAACATAATTTCGAAAATAAAATTTTGAGCCAGCTCACTGCTGGAGGTAGCACAGACGATGTCTTTCATTTCCTGTATTACTATGCATCTCCCACAGTACCATTTGCCATTGTTATTTCTTTGATATTTACAGAAGCAAGTCATGTTTATGAAGCATGTCCGGAAGAAGGAAATGATATATGGAAAATCTCTACATGGGAAATAGAGTCAAGTGATCCCTAGGATAGAATCAAGGACTATAAA
Source organism: Rhinolophus sinicus (assembly GCF_036562045.2). NCBI lineage: Eukaryota > Metazoa > Chordata > Mammalia > Chiroptera > Rhinolophidae > Rhinolophus > Rhinolophus sinicus. The sequence continues at coordinate 141,540,528 of NC_133754.1, forward strand.
TATACCAGTGACTTTATAGGTACCATGGGACTGGTATTTTCCACAGTTTGGATAAACTTGGATGGATCTTTTTAATAGTTCTTTGAAAATGGAACATTAACTATCCACAGAGATCTAATCTTGGGCAAAAAAAAAAAAAAAAAAGGAATAAGGTCATCACCTCTGATTACAGGATTAGTCCTTTTTCTTTAAAGTAATTGGATATCCCATGTGTTTTTGCAGTTTCTGTTGAATTGAGGGAAGTCACCATCACTTGAGGTGGAAATAGCAGAAATAATTAATTTAGAAAGGAGGATTGTGGGATGAGTGGAACTGACATTTATCTGCATTATATTTTTAGAACTAAGGCTGTTAGAGTTGGAAATGGCTCTGATAAAACTATTCACTAAGATGTGAGGCAGTAGAAGCCCTGATACTACCGAAGTCCCCAGCCAAGCGTGTGCTGAGTGCAAGAAGCATAGCCGGAGGTCAAATTCTGAGTCTCTAGATCCTCAGCCTTTCTCAGCTACTGCCCTCATCTCTGGTGCCTTTGAAGGCTGCACTGGGGTGACCAGACCAAGCCGTCTTCCCCAGAGATGCCCTTCGTGTTGACTTCTGCTTGCACATTTCTCATGCACAGATGGCTAAAATACTTCCTGTGCATTTTACCCTGGAGAACTAGAGTGTCATCTGCTGTCCTGTGCATTTTACCCTGGAGAACTAGAGTGTCATAGGGGATACTATAGTAGCCCCTATGTTTGTGTGTATGTGTACATACTGTGTTTCCCCGAAAATAAGACTTAGCTGGACCATCAGCTCTAATGCATCTTTTGGAGCAAAAATTAATATAAGGCCTGGTATTATATTATATTATACAAGACCCGGCTTTATATTATAGTAAAATAAGACTGGGTCTTATATTAATTTTTGCTACAAAAGACGCATTAGAGCTGCAGGTCCAGGTAGGTCTTATTTTTGGGGAAACACGGTATATACATGGAAGTCAGGGAGGGTGGGCAGGCTTGTTCACACACACACACTACGCCATCTGCATTTTTTTAAGTAGTAGGATCAGTACACAGGTGAACAGAGTGGACTTTCCTGTCCCCTTCTCTATTGTTGGTTGGTTTGTTTTCAGATCAATTCAGTAATTACATTCTACCTTGACTGAATGAAACAAAATGTGAGATAAAACAACTGTGAAATTTTCAGACATTGTTCTTGACAATCCTAAAGTATATGGCATTCCATTGGCATGGAAAGCATATATTCAGACCACAAAACAAGCATTGCTGTGAAACATTTACCGGTGATAGAAGGATGATTTAGGATGTGTCTTGGTGTACATTAGGAGAGATTTGCACTTAGATGTAACTGTGGTTCTCAACCAGGGTTAATGTTGCCCCCCTCGCCTCAGGGAGCATTTGGCAACGTAGGGAGACATTTGTGGTCGCCACATTTGGAGGAAGTGGTGCTACTGGCATCTAGTGGGCAGAGGCCAGGGATGCTGCTGACCCTCATGTAATGTACATGACAGCCCCCCACAACAAAGAAGTGTCCATTCCAAAATGTCAGTAGTGCCAAGGTTGAGGAACCCTAGCCTAAGGGAATTTATGATTTATTTTAGAAGGCATTGTGGAGACTTGATCGGTTTAGAAACAGCTTGCCATGGGGAACAAACATACCTGGTATAGTCTGTGGCTTGGGGAAATTTCTGTAGACCAGCTGGGTAAGGGCATAAGTTTGCCCAACATTTCCAGTACAGCCACTGTGCGGTCTCTCTCAGCCCTCTGTTCTCAGTGACTGGGACTGAACATCAGCTTCCCTCTGCTCTTCACATCTACGGAGTCTGTGGCTGAGGACTTGGATGTGTTGTTTTTGTTTGGGGATCATGATATGGTGTAGATAACCAAACACAGAGTTAAAGAAGATCCAGACTTTACACAAACAGCCCTAGTCAGGGAACCCGATGGCAGGTGAGGATCCGAGCCTGAGCACAGTCACGTCTTGGCCAAGACCACCTACAGCAGCAGCAGTTGTAAAGAGGAGGGGTCCAAGGAGGGAGGAAACGGTTAGGAGGCTGCTGGAGGCCTTCCGTACACTGTGTTCTACTCAGGCGCTGCGTAGCATACGAATGATTTGTATTTCCTTGTTCCTTTTTTGAATCTTTGAAAAAAAATTTCCATATTGTTTGGAATTTCCCCATTGGTTACATTCCAAACAAATTAAATCATGGGATAGAGACCCAGGTATTTCCAATCATGCTCATTTTATGGGACTGATGGCAGGGGGTTCCCCACCCTTGGACCATGCAAGCCCATAAGTATGAGCAGCCGTGGTGCTTGGCGTCAGGACCACCTGTCCTGTTGTCTAGCAGCCCTGGTTGGTGGTGGTGGTTGAAGAGTCTGGGACTGCTTTCACCCCCTTCAATTCACAGTAAAACACTTCTCCTCTTGGAAAACGCTATTCTTTTAAGCAGCTGGACTGTAGATGTCCCCCAAGTCATATACTCTACCAGGTATGTCTAGTTCACAAACTAAGCTGTTTCTAATCGACCCTTCATGTAGCCACCTAAAGCCAAGTATCAGACACCAGTGCTGGAAGAAGGGTGAAAGGATGGCACACAGGGACAGGCCATATCAAAGTGGGCCTAGAAGAGATGAAGCTGGAAGTGCGGGTCAGAAGACAGGTAGAGGTTATCAGAGGGCAAGACAAGGTCGGGAATCAGCCAGGCCTTGAGTACAGCAGACTCAAGGAACCTATAAGAGATCACAACAGAAATTTCTAGACAGAGAACTGCTTGCTTATGTGTATCCTGAACATTACCTGCTGCAGAGCCTAAAGAAAGAGAACCCCCACATCAGGAGTGATGTATCCATAGCCTCATAGAATCTTAGTGTTGAGATAGTCTTAATCCATCTCAAATCATCCACTCAAGTCATTTAGCCAACACTGAGTTGAGTGCTGAATAAGGCACTGTGGTTAGATGGCAGACAGGGTAGCATAGTTGGAGGGAGAGTGTGGGGTCAGATATCTGAGCCACAGAAACCTACACCCCTAGTTTCCTCTAACTGTTCCCAGGAAAGGAGGAAGGAAGCACCCCTCTTATTGAGCAATGGGCTATGGGTCAGGCACTTCCGCTTGTGCTGCAGTAGCAGGTCATCCATTAGCTGGGGCTGTCAGTGATCCATTTTGGGCAGGCCCAGGGGAAAACTGTGTGTTGGGTTCAAGTCAAGAGGTTCTAGGAAACCTGCTGAGAAAGGTCACATCACCTACTAGTCCAAAAAGGTGTCAGAGCTCTGGTGGGAAAGAACCCTGAACTAGGAATTTGTCTGTTGGTAGCTCTGACACCAAATTTTATGACTTTAAAAGGAAGGTCATCAACCTTCCTTTTTATGGAACATCAAAAGGAAGTTAATAATGCTCTCTCTGAGTTCAAGAGAAAGGACAAAACAGCAGTAAGCAGCACTCCCAGCTTCTGCCTGGTACTTCTGGAAATTGCACATGGGCAAAGCAAGGTTGCGTCTCTCATGAGAAATGATTACCCTGTTCTCCTTTCTCAGTGTCAGACTTACTTTAAGAGTTATAATCTAAAGTAGGCAAAATGCACTTACTTTCTATTGTATTTTTTTAAATGGAGGAACTATAACTTTTTAAAAAGCAGAGAGAAAATATTGGAATGAAGTACGGTTAAACCTTAGACAACAAGTAATTTCTGGTCGATGATCGCATATACTGAAAAATAAATGAAATTAGAAAGCAGAAATTTATATGTGGAAGATTTTGGCAATCGTTGAGTCAAATGCCTTCATTTTATAAAGTTTTTTTTTTTTTTTTTAATTGGGGAAGGGGAACAGGACTTTATTGGGGAATAGTGTGTACTTCCAGGGCTTTTTTCCAAGTCAAGTTGTTGTCCTTTCAATCTTAGTTGTGGAGGGTGCCGTTCAGCTTCAAGTTGTTGTCCTTTCAGTCTTAGTGGTGGAGGGCGCAGCTCAGCTCCAGGTCCAGGTCCAGTTGCCATTGCTAGTTGCAAGGGGCACAGCCCACCATCCATTGCAGGAGTCGAACCGGCAACCTTGTGGTTGAGAGGATGCACTGCAACCAACTGAGCCATCTGGGAGGCAGCTCAGCTCAAGGTACCGTGTTCAATCTTAGTTGCAGGGGGCGCTGCCCACCATCCCTTGCGGGACTTGAGGAATTGAACTGGCAACCTTGTGGTTGAGAGCCCACTGGCCCATGTGGGAATGGAACCGGCAGCCTTCGGAGTTAGGCGCATGGAGCTGTAACTGCCTGAGCCACCGGGCCGGCCCAAATGCCTTCATTTTATAGAGGAAGAAACTGTGACTCACTGATATCATGTAACTTTCTCAGAAGCTCTCAGCCCTCTGGTAGCAGAAGTGGTCCCAAATTCAGATTTTTGTGCTATTTGGTCCCAAATGTCTGTTTATATTTTCAAATTAATATTGGGGGCGAGGGGGTGCTTAAGAAATGAAAGCGATAGTCATTGTCTATAAATGCTTTTTCTTCTTTTTCTACTTTTGGTCAAACACTGGTTGGTGGCAGAGCTAGGATCCTCCATTCAAGTGTCTTTGCACTTGTGTCCTGGCCTAGTCACCTATCCTCTACCCCAGCACCCAGCTCTAGTGGCTAGAGGGAGAGAGCCTCGGATAGTAAGGTGGTGACATGGTGCCATGAAAAGAATCTGGGAGAAGCTTCTCCTGCAAGCCAGAGCTGTGGTGCATGCAGAAGCATCACCGTAGGCAGGCAGGGCCCCACCATAGAGTTTCTCAGGGATGCCTGGGGAGGTACTGGCCCCTGTCAATCCATCACATTTGCCTCGGTGACAGGCAGCCCCTGGTCAGGGAATCTTTTCTTCCATACCTATTTTCAACCCAGCATGTCCAGCTGGGTTTTGATAGTGCTTCCATTCCAAAGTCCTAAGTGCTTTCCTGGTAGAAGGGCTGATCTCAGCCTCTACAACCAAAACTAAAAACGAAAGAACCACAGTTATTTGAAGGGACAGGAGGGAAAGATCCAGAAGGCAAGGGAAGAAACGCCGTTAGACATGAGGTAAGGGAGCTGCAGGCAGACGGGAGAGTCCTGAGCACCTCAGATGGCTGGGTTTTTTTGTTTTAATCAAATGTACAGGGTTCTCAGATAGAGGATGTTAGAAACCATATTCCACGGTTCTAAGAGACAAAGCATGCAAGGAGAAAATCGTATCTTGAATGCAACATAATCCTAGATCTTGGAACCTACAGGTCACATGAGCAAAGAATGTTCAATCAACATAAAAGTACTTTACCCTGATTATAGGGATTCTTGAAAAATATGGAAATTGACTGATTTATCAGTCTGTACATTTTTAGGAAAAGTTCCGTTTGATAGTCTTTTGTGGAAAATGACTAGGATTTATCTTTCAAACATGCAGTCTTTCTAAACATCAGTTTCTTCATCTGTGAAACAGAAGGAATAAGGTTATGATAAATCAATAATGCAAATAACTTGACAAGGCACATAATAAGCACTTAACACAATTGCAGCAAAATTTAAGGTAATATTATATAAATGTGTAAGTTCATATATGTATTCCACAAAAGAAATTATTATACTAGAGACTTTTAATGCTTAAAACCAATCTTTTGTATTCAGGAAACACCTAAATTCCAAATTTTAAAGCCCTTCCCCAAAAATACTGGCATTGACATTCAGATCTTTTTGTTTAAAACACTCTTGGCACTGTTTTTCTGTGACTGTCCATGAATATGGCCAGGTGGAAATAACATTGTTAACAATTATTATTACAATCACTTAAAGTAATTGTGAAAAGAGGGGTAGCTTCACTCCCCATTCTGTCAGAAAAGACAGCTTGATCATAGGAACGTAAAGAGAAGTCATTTTTTTCATCCCATATCAATTGCCATCATTTCTTAGTCCTTACATCTGCTGGTTCTACTTTATAAGGAATGTTTAGGGCTTGCATGTGGAAAAGGGATTGAATAGCAGAAAACAGCACATCACTAACAAATGATGCTTTTCATTTTCAATCTACAAAAGTCACTTCATTTTTAGTTGGTAAAATTAGTTTTGTTTTATGTATGATTCTATCTCATTTAGCAATTATAACCATTCTCGTTTCTTCCTTCTAATTCTTGGATCCCTGACCTTTTTTTCCCTTTCTAGCCCATAAATGATATTTATTTCTATAGGGTATATGTTATGTATGTATTATGATATCATATGTATGAGTAAGATATATTCTTACTCATCTCTTACTCATATGTCTTACTTCTATGTATGATATCGTAATATATATAACATATACTGTATGTATATGTTATAGGAATAAATATATATAAAATGTGTGTATGCGTGTGAAAGGGATATATCCACAATTCATCAAGAATTTACCAGAAAATTAAGGGGGGAAAATTAATCTGGGAAAGATTTGAAATGCATAGTTGGCAAAGCTGACATCTCTTTATTTTTACATCCAGTTAGGGTGTCAGATGTGGTGGTTATGAGCATGGATTTGGGATTAACAGATCTGGGTTTAAGGGCCAATTTTGTCTCTTCCTCACTGCATGGTCTCAATCAGGAGTAATAGTGTACCTTCCTTGTATAGTTGTTGTGAAGATAAAAATGCACAAAGGAGAAAGCTCCTCTAAAGCACTTAGGACAATGCTTGGATCACAATAAGTACTCAGGAAACACCAGCTAGCTAGTAGAATGGTGCGACGTGGTCTCAATGTCCAATATTCATTTCTCCCAAAAAGGAGTGAAGCAGAGGTGATCGCAAGAAAGATACTACCATAATGTGAAAAAATTCTGGCTAAAGGTAACTTGATTCCTTCTCGCTACAGAGAAGCCAGTGCTAAAGGTCCTTTCCTACCGTACAGTGTAGGACTCTAAAGGGACAGATGGACAAGCACTTGTACAGTTTCTCTGTCTGTCTCTCTTCCTAGGTATATTTCTCAACGCCCCACCGCACCAGGTATGTGTTTCTCCGAGAGTCCCTGTCCCACTGAGCCAGCTACAGAGTATATTTCTTATTTGTTATTGGAAAAGAATTAATTATAAATATGGGTGTAAAGTCTTCTAAAGTACTATTGCAAGTTTAAGAACTATCTAGAGATGTGCAAACTTTTATTACAGTAAAAAGGAGTGAAGAAGAACTTTATTTGGTAGATGATAAAGACTAGCTACAGTTTCTGCCCTGTGAGAGCTTCCAATTTCAATAAATAAAAACTCTGAAGAGCTGGTACAGAGTCCTATTGTTTTAAAGTTTCCATAGGGATTATTTTCTAAATGCAGTTTAACTCTAATTGGTATAAAATAATTGAGCATGGTTATTAGTGTGTAACCACAAACAACTGAAAATCATGACGTTCAAGGCAAGTAATGCAATGAACACACAAAGAGATTCTCCCTCACTGGTGATCAGGAAAATGAGAACTAAAACAGCAAGATTGGGGAAAATGAACAGTATTCATGGTACCAGTGCTGGCGAGGGTTTGATGAAAGGGCATTCTTCTGCTCTGCTGGTGAGTGTATAAACTGATGAAATCTCTTTTAGAAGGTATTTCGACAATACCTATCAAAAGCATAAAATGCATATTCTTTAACTCACTAATTCTTTTCCTTGGAATCAATGCTGTAGAAATACACAAGAAATAAGTGTGTAAAGATGTTCGTTAAAGCATTATTTGCTGTTAAAAAGAGAGAATAAGCACCCTTATGTCTGTCAATAAGAGTCATTAAAACAGCTATGCTACATACAAACTGTGAAAATATATATACCATATTTTGCTGTATATAATGCACACTTTTGTTCCCAAATTTGTGAGGGAAAAATAAGGATGCGCATTATACATGGGTAGTACTAATTCTGTATCTATATAAATGTTTTTAAGTCTTTTATTTATGCTTATGAGTTAAAAGTGTAACTTTGGAAATCAATAACAATATCCGTATGCAAAATAATACCCTGGAATACAATAATCAGTTTGGTTGAATTTTTGACGAACTTGCAACGACGAAGAATTCTTGGCGTTCTATGATGCATAAATATCATAAATTTGTTACTGGTACATAACATTTCTTGTACCTTGTATCTGTTCTTGTGTTTTGTAAGTATTTGTTACATAAAATTTCTTGTACCACAATATGTTAAAAAAATAACTGCTAAAATTCTTTTATAATACAAAAAACAAGTACCTAAATGTGGACAAATAAAAATTTGAATTACAAAATTAAAATGAAAGATATTTTTCCCTGAAAGTTTGGGCTAAAAACATGGGTGTGCATTATGCACAGGAGCACATTATACACGGCAAAATACGGTAACCACAAATAATGAGTATCTGCATAGATGGCCATGGAAGGATATTGTGTGAAAACAGAAAACTGCAGTAGAGCATCAATAGTAGAATCCTATTTTTATTTTTTATGTATAGACACGTGCATATATTTTCAACGTGTAGAGAAAAAAATCTAGAAGGATACACACCAAACAAGTGACACTAGTTAACCCTAAAGAGCACGATTGAGAAGGAACATTTGTGTTTTCTTCCTATCGTTAATAGCTGTTTGACTTTTTCTCAGTAAACATGGGCTACAATTTAACGTTTTTAAATTAAGCAATGCTATCTGTGTAGACATTTCTCTTTTGGTTTGAGATAGTTTTGAATCGGCATCACTTTTCAAGTAAAGAGCATTTGGTTATAAGTTCATAGGTATAAACACTTGGAATACAGGTGCAATTACTTGTAGAAGCAAGAACCAGAATGACTGTGGCTTAAGCAAAGCTGAAGTTTGTTTCTGTCTCACATAACAGTGTAAAGATAATTTACTTCCTCTGCAGAGTCATCAGGGGCCCAGGTTTCTATCTTGTTTTTCTTGTTTTCCACAGTATACCGCTTCCAAACGTGATCTAAAATGACTGCTTTATCTCAGTCCTCACATCTGCAAAGGACACTCCCCTTTCTGTTAAGAGTGTGACCTGGGAGTTGGACAAATCATTTCCTATCACGTGTCAGTGGTTAGAAATTAGTCACGTGACTACACCTAGCTACAAGAGAACCAAGCAAAATACCCAGTTAAAATTTCTATTAGTGTATAACAGAGTTTCTCAACATTGGCAGTATTGGCATTTGAGGTTGGATTATTTTTGGTTGTGGAAGATGCATTGTGGGATGTTTAACAACATCCTGGCCGCTATCCAATAGATGTCAGCAGTACCTCCCAGTTGTAACAACCAAAATTGTCTTCAGCACTGCCAAAGGTCCCCTGGGAGACAAATGGAGAAAAACTGCTAAATAAGAAGGGCAAATAGACACTGGCGACAACTAACAACATCTGCCATAAGCATTATGTTATTCAAAACAGTGCTTAGCACTGATATACTATTTTACTTTTAAAATTGACAACTCCCTTGCCAAGAGATACAGTACTCTATGTGAAATTTGGTTTTTAGTGATTCTGGAAGGAAGAAAAACCAATCCTTATTTTTATCTATTGAATCTAAGTTTGTGTCAAATAAATGCTATTTTTATTTGAGTATACAAGCACTGAAACTTTTTCCCTAGTGTGTAGGAATAGTATTATTCTGTGCCATACTTATGATGAATGTGTCAGTCTACACTGTAACATTTCTAAAAGGCTGATATAGCAGCATTCATAATGCTGTTCTATCCTAAATCAAAAATTTTATCAGCAATTGATGGCATATCTCTTCTAAGGGCAATTAAGTATGCATAATTTACCACTGCTGAAAACTTAAGAGTACAGTATTTTCTGTTAATGAGATCTTTTTGCTTATTATGCGTTTTCATTCCAATGAAAGTATACGTTTCACTGCCAATCATATAAATAGGTGGAGATCATTTAAAAGAAACCATGAAACACCTTTTCTTTTTACTGCCTTTTCTATCACATTTAGAGAATCAAATCTTCCTTCAAACAAGTGGATGCACTGAGACCTTCTTAAAGGGCTGCTTAGGAATAAGGAAAATCAAATATAAAGTGAGTCTGTCTTGTGCTTCTTCCAAGTTGTTTAGTGCCTAGTGGGTCAGAATGTCCCTGTTGCAAGGCAGTTTCACCACAGAAGTGGTCTGTACAGGCACAGAAGAGGACATCATTATAATGGTACTGCAGTATGCTGATTTTTGAAAATGTAAATGGCTGCAGAAATTGTATCATAAAAGTAGTTGCCAGACACGAAAGTAACAGAATACTCCAACAGTCACCTATGAAACCACTCATACTGTGAAAAGGGCATACTCACGTCTAGCTGCTGTGTGAACGGTGACTATGTAGAGAGACTAATGGACCTTGAAGAGTAGGTAGGAAACCAAAGGAGAATGGGGAAGGACGACATTGAAGACATAGAGATCAAAGTATACAGAGACCAGGAATCACAAGGCAAGTTTAAGCGAGATAGTTTGGCTGAAGTTGTGAATCTGTGTAGAGGCGATAGGATCTGTGGTGTGGCTAAGACACCAAACTGTCCACCCGAATTTGTGGTCCTTCTTCTATAGCAAAACTGGAGCTGGAAAACAGCGGCAAAGCCAGCCCTCCTTGTACCTTGGTGAGGTCATGTGACTCTTCCTTGCTAGTGGACTATGAGTGGGTCTTTCTCTAGAGAGTCTGGACAGTAAATGGATGGCACACTCAAACTGGGTAATTTGAAGAGAATTTAAGAAAGGCACTGTTGCAAAGATTTGGGAGGAGTATAAGGAAACTACAAGTGATACTGAAGTATGTTGACATCAAAATGTATCTTGTTACCTCCCTGAGAGGTAAGAGAATGGTATAGTTTGTAGAACCCAAAATAGGAGTTATCTGGAGAGGCTCACAAGAAAGGAACTGTAACATTCAGAAGGACACAGCAGTCTGAGTCAAACCCACAGGAAGGGAAGGAAGGGAGTAAACACCCTGATGTCACTCTTAGATCTCCTGTGGGGGTGCCCCATTGGCCAACCCCAACTGGAAGCCAGAGTGCTGGAAAGCCCTCTAATGTAGCTGCACAGGGAGTGTCCCAGAACACAGAGTAGCATGGAGCAGGGCTGAGCAGCAGACGTGGGGCATATATCCTGCACGGTGACTTCAGCAAAGGCAATAAGAAGTGGGAAGTGGGTGTTCCTTCACCATTCCTGCTTCGCCTATGAGCCAGCTGCATATGGAGGACTTTGAGATCCCAGGGGCTATCAGAGCCACAGGGTGCTGGATACCACCCAAAAGAGGAAAGCACGCCAATCCGGGATACCCACGGGGGCCTATTCCTGGGCAAGAAATAAACTTGTGTTGAATTAAGACACCACATTTCAGGGGGGTGTTTCTTTTTTTGTTTTTGTTTTTTTACAGAAGTTAGCATTTGGGGATTTATTTATTTTTGCAATTAGCATTAGCAGGAATTAGATTGTAGAAAATCTTGAAGGCCAAGCAAGGAATTTAAATATATTTCTACAGAGAGTTTAAAAACAGTGATATTTTTTATGCTAGGAGATGATATTTTTAAAAAAAAGCCCAAGAACGATGAGTCTGGCAGTCACGTGGCAAGTGGAATGGAACACAGTGAGCAACCGGTTCATGCAGCTGACTGAAACCGCATGTTATCAGCAGGACCTGTGAATCAGTCTAGGACACTACAAGCTGAAAGAGTGGACACATTTTCATCACATTCCATGGCCAGGTGCTATCACATTCCGTGGTCCGGAAGAACTTGGGAAAAGAGTTGGTCTAAGAAGTCTAGTTTAGTAATCACCCTAGGTCTATGAAAGAGCTTGGCTGGCCCACTGTGAGATGTGGACACTGGAAAAGGAATTTTGGAGAGAGTGGTTGATATGTCATGAGTAACTCCCATGAGATGCAGTGTTAGGAGAGGGTCTGCCCATCACGTTAAGCCTAAGGAAGCGAGACCATTGAAGTGTGTGATATGTGTTCCTTGGAGCCTGTGGGATGCAGTAGACTAGTATTTTCTGGGAAATGGGAAGAACAAGAGAATTGTTGGCCAGCTGCTGTGATGATGGCAAAACTAAGAGGGGGTTCTCAGGGAGTGTGGTGGTGGGACACCGCTTGTCAAGGCCAAGAGTTTCAAGATAAATGGTATGTGACCAGTTCACATATCAGTTGACGGTACTGAGATGGAGATTAAAATATGTGGTCATCTCTGAGCCTGTCCAAGTGAGGATCTGGAAGAACAATATGAAACTACCAGCCAGTAGGGAACTATTCCCCTAAAGGGAAGAACACAACTGCCTTTTGGAGGGAATAACTGCAGATCCTATGACAGCATCCCTCAAAAGAAAGAGATGTGTACACCTGGCAAGTCTTTTGAGTGCCTGGGACGTCTTAAGTACTCCTTAATTCTGACCTTTCTTGCTCCCTCCAGCAAGCAGTCAGAAAAGAGAAGAAAAGTCCCCTCAAGCCTTCCTATTGCTGGTGGCCAACTTGTGCCAGGCCAGCTGGGGGAAGGGGAGATGGCTACTGAAAATATATTTTAAGTTTTTGTTATTAAGTGGGCAAGACATACCAAATCCCCAGTTGAGATCCTTTTTAACAATCTCAAGTAGAAATGAGTAGACCTTTTATTCTGAGACTTGCCAGAAGGCTCCCAGACCTGCCCTAAATTTCATCCTAGGGCAGGGAATGATCTAAGCCCAGAATAAATTTAGAGGTACAATGGGAGGCAAAAATAAAGTTGATCATGATTGCACTTCATAAGAGTATAGCAGTTACATAGGTTCCTAGCATGGCGGCCTTGACCTAAAAGAAAATGAGATAAAAAGATGAACATATCCCAAACATGCCTTTGTCATCTGTCAAAATGTATTTATAAATATAGTAACAGCACCTTCACTGGAGGACATTTCCTTTCCAATGTATAACACAAAATTTAGAAGCTCTGAGAAGTACAAGGCTTGAAACTAAAACTCACCCAATATCCCAGCACCCAGAGATAATCATATAATTTAATATAGAGAGGGTGCCAAAAAAAATATACACATTTTAAGAAAGGAAAAAACTGTATTAAAATTGTAATACTCAATATATACTGATAACAAAAGATGAATATAAATCATATGTATACATTTTTTTGGCAACCCCAGGATTTCCTTCCTATCTTGTTTTCTTTTGTAGATGTGTATAAACACATTTATGAGTTTTTCTTTTTTACATTTTATGATATGTATTTTATACCCTGCTTTTTTAAACTTATTATATTTTAAGTTATAGAACATTTTTTAAAATATGGTTTAAATGAAGCCGTAATTTGACTGCAGTTTATCAAATAATTTTGTCAAATGTTCTAGATCTAGACTTGGACTTAATATGAATCAATAATATGAATGAGAAAATAATAGAGAATTTAACACAAAGCTTTAGATATTCCATCAAGTTGTAAATAAAAATTAATATTGTCAAATGAAGGAGCTACTTGTTGAGACTATTGTCACTCCTTTCTTCAAATTCCCTTTTCTTGGTTTTTTTGAAGCTATGTTTTCCTGATTTTCTTCCCACTCTTGTAGTCACTCCTTAATCTCCTCCAAAGGTTCTCCTTCCTCTGTCTAATCCCTAAATATTGACCATGATCAAGGACCTTCTAGAATGTTCCCCCCTCCTTAGGTTTCTCATCCAGACCTTTGGTTTCCATGCCATTTATATGCTGAAAACACTTAAATTCAAATTTTCAGCCCAAACTTCTATTCTAAGCTCCAGACTTGTATCTTGACATCTCTACTTGGATGTCTCATTGGCATCTCAAATGGAACTCTTAATCTTCACCCCCCATATATGTTCCTCTTTTCAGTCTCCCCAACTCAGTAAAGCAACCTCTGTCCTCTCAAATGCTCAATGAAAATACCAGGAGGCATGTTAGTACTTTTCTCTCCCTCATTTCTAGCTCATATCAAGTCTTGTTTGTCTCCTTCCTAAATACATTTCAAATTCAACTCTTCTGTCTTTCTGATCACCCTACTCTAAACCATGTGCATCTCACTATGAACCATTACAACTGCCTCCTCATCGCTTTCCCTCATATATTCCCTCCAATCCATTCTCCGTACAGCAGCCAGAGTGGTCCTTTTCGAATTAGAATGCTGCTCCCTTCTTGAAACACATCAAACCCTGTGCCTGGTCCATAAGGCCCAGACCTAGATCCATCCTGTCTTTCCAGCCTCCAATTCTGAGGCTCTCCCTGTTTCCCACCATAATTTACCCACAATGGTTAGCTTTCAGGTGCCTGAACTGCTGCTTCTTTATGCCTCAAAATAGATTCCCCTAATCTCCTAATGTGACTCTCAATTCCTTGAGGGCAAGGACTCTGGCAAAGTCACTTCTGTCTCCCCAACTTGTGGAAGAGTACCTGGCATGTGGTGGGCACACAGCCAGCTTTTGTTGATATAACCCGCTGACTGGCCCATACTCACTTTTCAAGTCTCAGTCTGTATATCATTCCTCAGGTAGACCTCTCCTATCACTGCCCTTTGACCTGAGTCACATCACCCTGTTCTTTGTATCACTGACAACAATCATCATTATGTATGTGTATCTTTGTTTAATATCTCTTTCCCTCACTAGACTAGAAGCTCCCATAAGAGCGAGAGCAATGTCCTCTTTTTGGTTCATGCTTTTTCCAACACCTAGCACAATGCCTAGCTCACAGAAAATTTTCAGATCTTTGTTAAATGAATGAACAGCATCTTACTCAATGGAGTTCTGAGAGGAGATTTTCTCTTTGCCTGGGACAACACTGGAAAAGATGCTGGAATCAGTCTTGAAACAGAGGAGTGTAGAGCGCAGATAATGGAGCCCCGCCACTTCCCAATCCCTAGAACCTATAGAGAGACCTTACATGGTGAAAGGGAATTTTCAGGTGTGATTAAGTTAAGGGCCTTGAGATGGCGTGATTAGCCTGGGTCATCCAGGTGAGCCTGATGTAATCACAAGGGGCTATATAAGAGGGAGTCCCGGAAGTCAGAGTCGAAGAAGGTGTATCAACAAAAGCAGAGATGAGATAGAAAAAGAGAGAGGTTGAAAGAGACTGAGAGAGATATGAATATGCTACTGGCTTTGAAGGTGGAGGAAGGGGCCACAAGTCAGTGAATGTGGGCAGCCTCTGGAAGCTTGAAAAGGCGAGGAAATGGATTCTCCCCTGGAGCCTCCAGAAGAGCACAGCCCAGCCAACACCTTGATTTTAGGACTTCTGACCTCCCAAACTGTAAGATAATAAGTTTATGTTGTTTGAAGATGCTACGTGTGTGGTAATCTGTTACAGCAGCAATAGAAAAACTAATACAAGGTGGGACTGGAGAAATGGTGTGAGGAAGCTGAAGGCAAGAGGTGGTCCCACTTCCTTTTAGAAGGCATTAGGCTTGCCTCCCTGCAAACTGTGCCACTTCCATAGTCCTACGGCCAGTTTCATGCAGTTAATCCCACTTTCTGTTTCCTTAACTCCATCCTGGACAAATAAGTCTGTGCCTTCTTTCTTGAGTGTAAGTTCAGAGACAGGAGGGAGAACATGGAGCTGGACTTGAGCTATGGAAACAAGGGAGACAGGTGGAGGTTTTCCTTGCCAGACAAGGATTGCTTTCTCTTGATTATGAGAGGTGTTACTGAACCTTGGTGCTTTTTTCCTGTGGCCTAAAGTACCTTGTCAGTGAACATTTCTATTTTAGAGTTAGACTCTAGACCTGTGGTTTGGGGAAAATGGACCCTTTGAGAAAGAGAAAGCACTGGACCCCTTCCTTGGGAAAACTACACACAATCAGAAAATTTCATATGCAGTTGTTAGGGGTTCATGGACTGTAAAGTCAACTTGCTGGAAGGATAGAGTGTGTTTGTTTGGGATACTTCTTTATATTGGGATACAGGAGTCAGTGCATCCCAATATAAGGAGGGCGTAATTGTAAGTTGGGATTCCATGTCAAGCTAAGAGGCTTGGTCTTAATCCTGCAATGCGGGTACTAGGGACTGTTAGAGGGTTTCAAGCAAGATAGTGGCACCATTATAGCTTTACTTTTGGAAACAATCACTCTGGTGACATACATATTGGCTATAATCCCATAATTAGTTCATCAGGACACCTTAGGGAGAAAAATGCTGTTCACATGACATATCTCAGTACTTCCTTTTAAAACTAGTGCTATCAGATGGTGTACTCTGATTTTGTAGACATTGCGCTGTAGAAAGCAGTTTCCTATAATCAATGTAAGATCATTAAAATCTTACTGTTGTCAGGATCTTTGCTTTCCTAATAGCAGGTTTACGTAGATGTTTAGTCTTATTGTTACTATCGTCATTACTATCTCATTCAGCCAGATTCATCTCCAGCAGAGAAAATTCAGGCAACTAAAGTGCTGTGCAGTGGTAGAGCGCTGAACTGGGGCCCTTCCAGACCAGGATATCATTCCTGGTTCAATCACACACTAGCCAAGGGATTTAGATCAAGTGAATCTCCCAGAGCCACAGTTTCTTTTATAAAATGGGTGTTATAAACCCTACCTACGAAACAATTATGCTGATCAAATGCAGTCATTAAAAGATTAACTTGAAGCTGAAGCTGAAGCTGAATAATAATGAATGTCAACTATAATTTAATATGTAGATAGTCATGGGATGAGCATAGGGAATAGTATCAATGAAATGGTAACAGCTATATACGATGTCAGAGGGGTAGTAGATTGGGGAAAGGGGGTTATTTTGTGAGGGGTGTAAATGTCTAACTATTACATTGTTTTGTACACCTGAAACTAATTTAAAAAATACTAAAAATAAATAAATAAACAATGTGATATCATCTCAAAAAAAAAAAAAGATACTGCATTGAAAAATATTAACATATTACACAAATGCAAGCTGACATTAATATTCCCCTTACCATCATTCCTGAACAAGTTTGGGTTAGTAAAGAGGAGCTATGGAAGTAAATGTTTGTGGTTTGCTTTTGTGATATTCTGTGGTTCTCCCTCCAAGTATCAAATGCTTTAGAGGTTTTTCTAATATCCAGGCAGCATGTTGCCCCCACTTAGCCCTTGAAAAATCCCGCATTAAAAATTGATTCTGCTTTTCTGCATTCTGAAATCTAGAGCTATATGTTTGCAAGGAGTCAAAGGTCCGCTTTGGAGTTAGACGGGGAAATGATCATGTCCCAGCACTTTGAGAGCCTACACAAGGCCATGCAGAGAACACTGGGAGGGCGGAGTGTGTGTGTGAAGCCATTAACTCACGACAGGCTCGATAGTCTGCTGGTGGCTGGCCCCTAAAAAGCAGGAGAAGGCTAGTGGCTCAGAGTTGACAGGGAAAGAACTGCTGATTCTAGAAGAGCAACCACCAGCAGTACACAGAAGGTTCTTTAGCGTCCTCATGACTTACTCGTCTGCTCATCAGAGACACTCCAAGGAGCGTTTCAGTTTTTCAGTTTTAAAGCACATCTTGCTCAAGAATGGTTGTGGAAGAAAACGTTACAGCCTTGCCCACCTGCCTGCCGTGCCTAATGTCCAGTGGGAAGATGTCAGGTGATGAGGCCTGTATTCCTGTGACTGGAGGTGCCACATACCACACTGAGCACAACCAGACACTGCATAAAGTAGACAAGATGATGTTTAATTATACCCAAATACATCAATGCTAAAGCATTTAATTTTACATGGAGATGGGGAGAAGGCAACCTCGGGGCATCGTTCCTCTTGTAGCAGCAGAAAAGCTCCTTTCGTGTATACCTCCCCATGCTACAGTAGTGACATTCACGGTGGTGTTAATACTGGTTTACCAAGTGGTTTCCAAGATTCTTTTTCTTGGCCTTCCCCAGGGGTGGGTATGATTAGAGGCCAATAAATGATTTTATCCCTATTTCATCCAAAGGAATGACTCCCACAAAGCTGCTATCTTTTCTGAAGTCAAACAGCCAGACTTAAAAGAGAACTTCTGACTTCGATGCTAGGCTCATTTTGAAAAAAACACAGATATATAAGCAGTGTGGGCTTTACAGACAGACTCTACCACACACCAGCCATGTGACTGGGGCAAGTCACTTAATCTTGCTGAGCCTTAAATCCCCCACCTGTCAATGGGTGTGAGAGTCACTAATTTTCAGAGTCCATGAAAGGGTTAAACAGAGACAGCAGTGTACTTGTTTATAACTTGGATTCTGGAGCCAGACCCCCAGGTATAAGTCCCACCTCTACCTCTCCCCTAGCTGTGGGACCTAGTATAAGTTAGTAAACCTTCTTGAGTCAGTAAAGTGGAGATAATAATAGTACCTAATAATAGTACCTACCTCATACGGTCATTGTGAGGATTGAGGAGATTATATAACAAAAAGCACTTAAAATAGTGCCTGCCATTTAGTAAACACTATGTAAGTATGTGCTTAGATTGTGATAATAATTGTGGCTATCCATATATTAAGTGCCTAGCACAAAGAGTTGATCAAAAAAGATTAACTTTTATTACAATTTCTATTCTTCCTCCCATCAGACCACTTGAATTTTAAGGAAGCTGAAAGAAAAGTAATAGTATTTCAAGTGACGTTGTAAACAAACGTCAACAAGATCCTTCCCAAAATTCTTATTCCTTCAGGGACTCAAAATATAATCTTATACCCAAGGAGAAAGTTTTTTTTCAGTAGCCTTTAGAACAAGAGCAAATTCTTGCACCTCACCCCAGACCTTCTCAATCGAAACTTCTGGGGATGGAACCCCTCCGTCTGTTTCTGGTTTTGGTTTTGGTTTTGAATACCCATTGACTTTTTTTACTTTTTTTTTTTTTAAGAGTAGTTGTAGTTTAACAGAAAAACTGAGAGGAAGGTACAGAGGTTTCCCATATACCCCCTGTACCCACACATGCACAGACTCCCCTATTATCAGCATCCCCCACCAGAATCATGCATTTGTTGCAATTGATGCCCTATGCTGACACTTCATAATCACCAAAGTTCATAAAAAGTTCATAATTTACTTTACAATTCACTCAAACAATGTGTTGCACATTCCATGGGTTTAGACAAATGTATAACGACTTGTCCACCATTATAGTATCAGAGTATTTTCCCTACCCTGAAAATCCTGTGTTCTGCTTATTCATCCCTCCTCTCTCCCGTTTTGCCTTCTGTCTGTTTTAACACATGTCGCGGTGCTTCTTATGCTTTCTAAAGTTTGAAAACACCAAATATAGACTCTTACAACTGACCACCTTCGATTGTTGGCAGTCAGTGGGGCGGGTGTGAACAAAGAACTGGATATGCCATCTGTTGTTTGACAGGTGTTCCAGCCCTAGAGTTATTAACTGACCAAATTAAGCAGAAATACAGGTAGTTCTAGAAAGCAGAGTCAGATGAGGTGTGGGGAGGGAAAAGCACTTTGAAAGCATGTGAGTCTATTGATAGGTCTAGAACAGAATGTTTTGGGACATTGGGTCCTCTGGAAAGTGCTGATGTCACATCTTCTGCCATACACTTTGAATGATGGATAGGAGAAGAGATGCCTTTTGAATTCTTATGTGAGATAAAATGAGGAAAATCATGTCAGTCTTCAGAAGTCAGAGCTGTTGGTACAAAAGGTCACTGATGCAGTTGGTAGCATTGCAGAGCTCGGAGTGGGAATATTAAAATAGCAAATGCTCTGTCTTTTAAGTACTAGCTGCTCCATGGGCTTGAGTCTCAGTCTTTTCCCATCTTGCCGCCTCTGGATCTTAAGTAAAAAGGCATGTGCAAAAATAAAAACACTGAGACATTTTTCCACTTCCTACAGGGAAGAGGGTAGGTAGTTGTCCTCAGACCAAGGGTGATGTAATATTGGCAGCGGAGTAAGCAAAGCAATTAAATGACGACTCCATGGGAAAGTGATGGGTGTGACTGAACAGGACTGGTTGCTCATGGCCGTTTCAGGTGATGTCAAGAAGTGTTAACTAGGGATCTCGCCCTGTGCTCCATGTGGTTTGTTTGGGGTTCAACCTTGGGTGACTGAGGATTACAATGCCTTAGGAAAAGAAACCAGTCTTGGGGGTGGGGTGGAAGATATTGTAAGATACTAGTTTGGTTCTGTTATCTACTATGTTTGTGCTGATAGAACAGCATCCAAATAGGATGAAAAGGTCTGAGAGTCATATGCATAGAGACAGTTTTTGAAGCCATTAAGAATGGATTATCTAACAAAGAACAAACTGATGGTTGCTAGATGGGATGGGGGTTGGGGTGAGAAAGGTGAAAGGATTAGGAAGTGCAGGTCAGTAGTCACAAAACAGTCACAGGGATGTGAAATACAGTCTGGGGAATAGAGTCGATAATGTAAAAACTCTGGTGTCAGATGGGGAGATCACTTCATAAATTATATAAATACCTAATCACTGCACTGTACACCTGAAACTAATATAAAATAATATTGAATGTCAACTATAATTACAAATATATACATATATATACATATATGTCATGGGATGTGAAGTACAGCATAGGGAATATAGTCAATGGTATTATAATAACTATGCACGGTGTCAGATGGGTAGTCAACTTGTTGGGGTTATCACTTTGTGAACTATGCAAATGTCTAATCATGTTGTTTTGTACACCTGAAACTAATAATAAAAAAGTTTTTTAAATAAAGGAAAGAATGGATTATCTACTTAATTAAGGAAATCTGAGGATCAAGGAACAAACTTTTAGGGACACTGCGATTATAGCAAATAATGAGAAGTCAGTGAAGAAATGGGAGACCATCAGAAAAGGTAGAAGTTGTACCAAGACCGTGTTCTATCATAGAAATCAAGAGGATACTTTTTTTTTTTCAAGAAGAGAGATATGTTCTTTAATGTTAAAAGCATGAAGAAATTAAAAAGAATAAAGCGTGTGGGAAGGTGGGGATGGGTCTTGAATTTGTTAAATGAAAATATTAACTCAAAAAGAAAGTATTCTTTTTATAAAGCAGACGATCTTTTATTACATTCATTTAAGTCAGGGTTTCTTAACCTCAGCACTGTTGATATTTGGGCTGATAATTCTTTGTTATAAAAAGCTGTCCTATGCATTGTAGGATGTTTAACAGCATCTCTGGCCTCTATCCACGTGATGCCAGTAGTAACACTACCATCACCAGTTATAACAACCAAAAAGTGTCTTCAGACAAGGCCACATGTCCCTGGTTGAGAACCACTGATTTAAGTATTTATTTAGCTCCCACTATATACATGGTACTCCATTAGGCACTGCAAGGCATGCAAAATCACACACTTTCACCATTGAGAAGAATGTATTCTAATTTTCCTAAATTCTTATTCTGCTATTTTCTCCTATTGTGTTGGTTAAATATATATATATATATATATATATATATATATATATATATATATATGTGTATGTGTATGTATATACACATACATATATATACAGAGGGTGCCAAAAAATGTATACACATTTTAAGAAAGGAAAAACTGTATTAAAATAGTAATACTTAATACATACGGACAACAAAAGATGAATACAAGTCATGTTTGACTTTTGCAATTACAAGAGGTGCTTAAAGTGGTTACTGTCAGTGTCCAGACACTTCTGATTACAGTGAACTACTGCTTGAGCAACATTGACCAAAGTGTCCACTTGTATACATTGTTTTGGCACCCCTGGTATATATCTATATCTATATATCTATACACACACATATGTGTATACACACACATATATTCATTTGTATACATACATATATGCAAACATGTGGCTGTTATTCCCCCAGTTAACATTATGTCAATTATGGAATGATATTAGACAAGTAGTAATTGGAAATATTGGTGTTCTAATGCTATATGCTTTATCACACGTCAGTGTAGGGAAATTTGATTATGGATCTATGGCAAGACTAGTAAGCAACTTCCAAATTATATTTGGGTATTCCAAAGACTCAAATGATTTTTTGCTCTCTCATTTCTTATGAAGATAAAATGTTCTTCCTGCCCATAGGTATGTTATAGAAGTTCCGATTTTTTTTTTAATGTGACTGTACCATTTATCTTTTGGTAGACATTATAATGCTACACACTGCAAGCGTGTTACCAAATTTCTAAATTCTTAGTAGAAGAAAGATGGAGGTTTGGGACAATAATCCGTCCTTAGGAACATTGATAGGAAAGATTACCGCAAAAATAATTTCACAACAAGAAGAGTCCATCATGTTTGATGGAGTAAATTCTCCGTCAAAAGAAGCAACCAATCATCTTTCCAAACCTAACTTCCTCGTGGCTCAGGAGCAAGAATGAAAATCAAACTCCAGTTTTTGCTGCTTGTGACATTGAACAAGGCCCCACCCAGTAAGGCTAACTCTGAGACCTGTGTTCTCTTTACAGACTGCATCATCTGCTATCAAAGGTGCTATTCAGCTGGGAATAGGATACACAGTGGGTAATCTCACTTCCAAGCCAGACAGAGATGTTCTCATGCAAGACTTTTATGTGGTGGAAAGTGTGTTCCTACCCAGGTAAGAAGATTTTATTTGTGATGATTTCCATGTTAAAGAACCTTTCATGCTAAAGAAACTTTCCGTGCTAAAGAACCTCCCCACATTGAAGACTTTACTACCAGTGCATGTGTAACTCATTGATGTATATGTTGGACCTTTGGCAGGC
This sequence comes from Rhinolophus sinicus, assembly GCF_036562045.2. Lineage (NCBI taxonomy): Eukaryota > Metazoa > Chordata > Mammalia > Chiroptera > Rhinolophidae > Rhinolophus > Rhinolophus sinicus. The sequence continues at coordinate 141,563,115 of NC_133754.1, forward strand.
CCAAAGCAGCCCAAATAAGTGATTGTTTTTTTCTGTTAATCAGGGGACTTGCATTTTCTATATGGAGATGGTAAATGGGTTCCGTCCTGTGGGCCAGTTATAATTAGTTGTGCTAATGCCTGGAAGACTGTATGGAGAAAGACTTTGAGATTCGGTGGGAAAGAGAGCAGTAATCAGAGTAATGTCTGCACAGGTTTAGGGGAGGGCATCCAAGAAGCAGCAGCTGGTATCAGGTTTTTGCTACCCCTAATTAAAAAGATGGGTTTGGGGGCCCATAATTGGACTTCACAACTGAGTTCACTGATATAGCCCCTTTTCTAATAATTCTTTTAACTTTCCTCATGAAGCCTTATGAGAATCTCAGTATTTTGATACCATATTTACAAAAACATCCAAGTTACCCATACATGTCACCTCTAACTTTATTGTATTTTGGGGGAGTGGGAATCAATTCAACAAAAACATCTGAGAGGGATGGTGATGATGGTTGTGAAGCAGTATAAATGTTCTTAATGCCACCAAATTCAATAACCTAGAACAAATGGACAAGTTCTTAGAAACATATAGCCTTCCAAGGCTGAACCATGAAGAACTGGAAAATCTAAACAGACCGATCACCAGTAACGAAATTGAATCAGTCATCCAAAACCTTCCCAAAAGCAAAAGTCCAGGACCAGATGGCTTCACTAGTGAATTCTACCAGACCTTCAAAGAGGATCTAATAACAATCCTGCTCAAACTCTTCCAAAAAATTGAAGAGACAATACTCCCTAACTCATTTTATGAGGCCAACATTACCCTGATACCAAAACCTGGTAAGGACAGCACAAAAAAAGAAAACTACAGACCAATATCTCTGATGAATACCGATGCAAAAATCCTAAATAAAATTCTAGCAAATCAAATACAACAATGCATTAAAAAGATTATTCATTACGACCAAGTGGGGTTCATCCCCGGGGCACAAGGATGGTTCAGCATCCACAAATCCATCAATGTGATAAATCACATAAACAAAATAAAGGACAAAAATCATATGATTATATCAATTGATGCGGAAAAAGCATTTGACAAGATACCACATCCATTTATGATTAAAACACTTAATAAAATAGGTATAGAAGGAAAATACCTTAACATAATAAAGGCCATATATGACAAGCCCTCAGCTAATCTCATAATTAATGGTGAAAAACTGAAGCCCTTTGCTCTATGTTCAGGAACACGACAGGGCTGTCCCCTATCACCTCTGCTTTTCAACCTAGTGTTGGAAGTCCTTGCCAGAGCAATCAGGCAAGAGAAAGAAATAAAAGGCATCCAAATTGGGAATGAAGAAGTTAAATTATCACTCTTTGCAGATGACATGATGCTATATATAGAAAACCCTAAAGACTCCACCAAAAAGCTATTAGAAACAATCAACGAATACAGTAAAGTTGCTGGCTACAAAATCAACGTACAAAAGTCCTTTGCATTCCTATATATTAACAATGAAATCTCAGAAAAAGAAATACAAAAAACAATTCCTTTTGCAATTGCAGCAAAAAGAGTAAAATACCTAGGAATAAACTTAACCAAGGATGTGAAAGACCTGTATGCTGAAAACTATAAGACATTTTTGAAAGAAATTGAAGAAGACACAAAGAAATGGAAAGATATTCCGTGCTCATGGATTGGAAGAATCAACATAGTTAAAATGGCCATATTACCCAAAGCAATATACAGATTCAATGCAATCCCCATCAAATTCCCAATGGCATATTTTAAAGAAATAGAACAAAAAAATCATCAGATTTGTTTGGAACCACACCCCGAATAGCCAAAGCAATCTTAAGAAAAAAGAACAATTCTGGGGGTATCACACTTCCTGACTTTGGCTTGTACTACAGGGCTACAATAATCAAAACAGCATGGTATTGGCGGAAAAACAGACACATAGACCAATGGAATAGAATTGAGAACCCAGAAATAAAACTACATAAACATGGACAGATAATTTTTGACAAAGAAGCAAAAAACATACAATGGAGGAAAGACAGCCTCTTCAATAAATGGTGCTGGGAGAATTGGATAGCCACGTGCAAAAGAATGAAACTGGACTGCTATTTGTCACCATGTACCAAAGTTAATTCAAAATGGATCAAAGACTTAAGCATAAGACCTGACACAATAAACTGCATAGAAGAAAACATAGGTACTAAACTTATGGACCTTGGGTTCAAAGAGCATTTTATGAATTTGACTCCAAAAGCAATGGAAGTAAAAGCTAAAATAAACGAATGGGACTATATGAAACTAAAAAGCTTCTGCACAGAAAAAGAAACCATCGACAAAATAAAGAGGCCACCAACTGAATGGGAGAAAATTTTTGCAAATATTGCCTCCGATAAGGGGCTAATATCCAGAATATATAAGGAACTCATGCAGCTCAACAACAAAAAAACAAACAACCCAATTGAAAAATGGGCAGAGGACTTGAAGAGACATTTCTCCAAAGAGGACATACAAATGGCAAATAGACATATGAAAAAATGCTCAACATCACTAATCATCAGAGAAATGCAAATCAAAACCACAATGAGATATCACCTCACCCCAGTCAGAATGGCTATCATCAACAAGACAAATAGTAACAAGTGTTGGAGAGGCTGTGGAGAAAAAGGAACCCTCATACACTGTTGGTGGGAATGCAGACTGGTGCAGCCGTTATGGAAGGCAGTGTGGAGGTTCCTCAAAAAATTACGAATAGAATTGCCATATGACCCAGCAATCCCTCTCCTGGGTATCTACCCAAAAAATCTGAAAACATTTATAGATAAAGACACGTGTGCTCCAATGTTCATTGCAGCTTTGTTTACGGTGGCCAAGACATGGAAACAACCAAAATGCCCTTCAATAGATGAATGGATAAAGAAGTTGTGGTATATATACACAATGGAATACTATTCGGTGGTAACAAAAGATGATATAGGAATATTTGTGACAACATGGATGAATCTTGAGAGTGTAATGCTGAGCGAAATAAGTCAGACAGAAAAAGCAGAGAACCATGTGATTTCACTGATATGTGGTATATAAACCAAAAACAACAAAAGAACAAGACAAACAAATGAGAAACAGAAACTCATAGACACAGACAATAGTTTAGTGGTTACCAGAGGGTAAGGGGGGTGAGGGGTGGGAGATGAGGGTAAGGGGGATCAAATATATAGTGATAGAAGGAGAACTAACTCTGGGTGGTGAACACACAATGGGATTTATAGATGATGTAATACAGAATTGTACACCTGAAATCTATGTAATTTTACTAACAATTGTCACCCCAATAAATTTAAAAATTAAATTAAAAAAAAAGTTCTTAATGCCACGCATTGTACACTTAAAAATGGTTAAAATGGTAATTTTATATTATGTATACTTTACCAAAATAAATAAAAAATTTAAGTCTAGTACTAGCTTAGTATAAGAAGAGAAGTAATCATTATTAAATTGGAAATTTCACCACTGCAGACAGGATTTTTAAAAGAAAATGGTCAAGCAAATAAAATAGTCTAGCAAATAAAAATTCAGTCAGGGGGATTAGGGGTAATTATTTTTGGCTTTGGGGCTATGAGGATTGACTTATCAAGACACATTTATTTTTTAAATATATGTCTCCAAAATAAGCCACTTTTGTTATCAATTATTACTGGACTTGTGTGAGAGTGGTTGGGGTAACACTTTTACTCTCACTGTTCATACTGCCTTATTTAAAAAAAAAAAAAAAAAACATCTTCCAAGGAATGCTACTTAACATTTATCTGTATGTCCAGGTGTCAACTACCTAGAAATGAAGCCTTTAGGTGACTGTGCCCATGTAGTCACAAAGGAGCCCATAAATAAAAGAAAGTCAGCTGTGAATCCAGAGAGACTCGTTTTGCTTTAAATGCTCTTGGCTGAAGAATAAAGTTGGTCTATCAGAAATTTTGAAGTTTGCTTCTCTAGGGTCCTTTAGCAGGTACGAGAACTAGTTTCCATACAGAAAATGGACAATCTCAAGGCCTAAGATATAATCCTGCTTGCTCATGGCACTACTTTTCTTCCTATAACTGAACATTTTTCTTTGTTTTTGTTGTCGATGATCTGTTTATCATGCCAAAAAATTAATGTATTAGCTATATATTTTCTTTTTAAAGTCAGGATGTCATGAATGTATCTTAATCTTTTGGTACCGTGATTCCCCAAAAATAAGACCTAACCAGACACTCAGCTCTAATGCGTCGTTTGCAGCAAAAATTAATATAAGACCCTGACTTGTATGATCGTAAAATAAGACGAGGTCTTATATTAATTTTTGCTCCAAAAGATGCATTAGAGCTGATTGTCTGGCTAGGTCTTATTTTTGGGGAACCACGGTATGATCTGTTAGACTCCTAATTCCTATAAACGTGTTTGCAGGATGTTCTAGCTGTCATGGTCTCCAAGGGCCTCCACCCAGACATGTCAACCCCATATTTTTCTTCAGCTACAAAAAGCAAGAGGGATGGGGGGCCTTTGTGGGAGGGTGCTGGCAGTGCGTTCAGGGTGCTGAGAGCACTTCCAGCTGAAGCTGGGTATATAAAGAAGGGCAAGGTGCTCCATCCTCGCTGATCTGCTACTCACAGCGTCCAGTCAGCACAGCCAAGCGCTCACAGGCCCTGGGGGAAAGCATGGTCCAAGCATGTGGTCCCCAGAGCTGCAGCGTCAGCATCACCTGAAATTTTTTAGAAATGAGGATTCTTGGGCTTCACCCCAGATCAGCTGAATCAGAAATGCTGGGGTTGAGACCCAGGAATCTATTTTAACAATCCCTCCAAGTGATTTTAAGCACATGAAAATTGGAGGACTACGGACCAAGCATATTTCTTCCCATTTTAGAGCGATAATCTTTCTAGTAAATACCAAATTTTGTTCTTAGACTTACTACATGATTCTTGCAATGATGAAGACTCTGAATGATTTTTAGCTTAATCTTAAATATTAAAATTACATCTAATTAGCAACGAAACAATACATGACCCTTTATGAGATACTTTACGGTAAGGAGCACATAAATAAAGTCTTCATAGGCACTTTTAAAAGTTTGTTTAAAAAAAAAAAGTTTTTATTTTTCAGTTACAATTGACATACAATATTATATTTGTTTCAGGTGTACAACACAGTGATTAGACATTTTCTAACTTACGAAGTGACCACCCCCAATAAGTCTAGTACCCATCTGACACCATACCTAGTTGTTACAATGTTATTTACTGTATTCCCTATGCTGTACTTTACATCCCTGTGACTGTTTTTAAAACTAGCAATTTGAATATCGTAATCTCTTCCCCTTTTTCACCATTTCCCCCAACCCTCCTCCCATTTGGCAACCATCAATTTGTTCTCTGTATCTATGAGTTTGTTTCTGTTTTCTTTGTTCATTTATTTTGTTTTTTAGATTCCACATATAAGTGAAATCATATGATATTTGTCTTTGTCTGACTTATTTCACTTAGTACAACACTCTCTATGTTCATCCTTTTTGTCACAAATGACAAAATTTCATTCTTTTCTGCAACTGATACTTCATTGTATATATGGACCACATCTTCTTTATCAATCATGGACACTTAGGTTGCTAATGTAAATAACACTGCAATGGCCATAGGGGTGCACATATCTTTTGAAATTGGTGTTTGAGGTTTCTTCGGAAGTGGAATTGCTAGGTCATCAGGTAGTTCTGTTTTTAATTTTTTTGAGGAACCTCCATACTCTTTTCCATAGTGACTGTGCCAATTTACAGCCCTGCCAACAGTGGGAGAGGGTTCCCTTTTCTCCACATCTTTTCCAGCACTTGTTTGTTGATTTATTGATGATGGCCATTCTGACAGGTGTGAGGTGACCTCACTGTGGTTTTGATTTGCATTTGCCTGATGATTAGTGCTGTTGAGCATCTTTTTATATATCTGTTAACCATTTGTATGTCCTCTTTGGAGAAATGTCTATCCAAATCTTCTGCCCACTTTTTAATCACATTGTTTGTATTTTGGTTTTAAGTTGTATGATTTCCTTATATTTTTTTTAGATATTAACACCTTATCAAGTGTATCATTGGCAAATATCTTCTCCCATTCAGTAGGTTGTCTTTCCATTTTGTTGATGGTTTCCTTCATTGTGCAAAAACTTTATTTTGATGTAGTCTTATTTGTTTATTTTTTTCTATTTCCTGTGCACAAGGAGACATATCAAAAAAAAAAAAAAAAATACTGCAAGATGCAATGTCGAAAAGTTTACTGCATGTATTTTCTTGTAGGAGTTTTGTGGCTCCAGGTCACACATTTAACCCATTTTGAGTTTATTCTTGTATATGGTGCAAGAAAGTGATTCAGTTTCATTCTTGAATGTATCTGTCCAGTTTTCCCAACACCATTTATTGAAGAGCCTGTCTTTACCTCATTGTATATTCTTGCCTCCTTTGGCATAGATAAATTGACCATATAGATGTTTATGTCTGGGTTCTGTATTCTATTCCTTTGATCTTTGTGTCTTTATGCCAATGTCATGCTGTTTTGAGTACTATAGCTTTGTAGTATAGTTTGATATCAGGTAGTGTGATACATTGAACTTTGTTCTTTCTCAAAATTGGATATTCGAGATCTTTTGTGGGTCCATATACATTTTAGGATTATTTGTTCTGGTTCTGTGATAAATGCCATTAGTATTATTTGATAGGGATTGCATTGAATGTGTAGATTGCTTTGGATAGTATGGGCATTTTAGCCATGTTAATTCTTCCTACTGTGAGCATGGTGTAGCCTTCCATTTATTTGTATCTTCTTCAATTCCTTTCTTTGATGTCTTATAGTTTTCTGAGTACAGGTTTTTTACCTCCTTGGTTAAATTTATTCCTAGACATTTTATATTCTTAGATGCAATTGTAAATGGGATTGTTTTCTTAATTTCTCTTTCTGGTAGTTCCTGATAGGTGTATAAAATATAACCCATTTCTGAATATTAATTTTGTATCCTGCTACTTTACTGAATTCATTTATCATTTCTAATTGTTTTTTGGTGGAATTTTTGGGGTTCTCTCTATATAGTATCATGTCATCTGCAAATAATGACAGTTTTACTTTGTTTTTTTCAATTTGGATGCCTTTTATTTCTTGTCGCATTGCATGGCTAGGACTTCCAATACTATGTTGAATAAAAGAGGGAAAGTGGGTATCCTTGTCTTGTTCCTGATCTTAAAAAAGAAGCTTTCAGCTTTTCACTGTTGTGTATAATGTTAGCTGGTGGTTTGTCATATATGGTCTTTATTATGTTGAGGTATGTTCCCTCTATTCCCACTGTGCTGAGAGTTTTTATCATAAATGGATGTTAGATTCTGTCTAATGCTTTTTCTGTGTCTATTGATATGATCATATGATTTTTATACTTCATTTTGTTTATGTGGTGTGTCACATTAACTGATTTGCAGGTATCAAACCAGCTTTGCATCCCAGGAATAAATCCCACTTGATCATGGTGTATGATCTTTTTAATGTATTGCTGAATTTGGTTTCCCAATATTTTGTTGAGTTTTGTATCTATGTTCATCAAGTATTATATGTTAGCCTATAATTTTCTTTTTCTGCAATGTCTTTGTCTGGTTTTAGTATCAGGGCCATGTAAAATGAATTTAGGAGCCTTCGTGCCTCTTCAATGTTTTGGAATAGTTTAAGAAAGATAAGTATTAATTTTTCTTTGAATTATTCGTAAAATTTACTTGTAAAGCCATCTAGTCCAGAACTTTTGTTTGTTGCAGGGTTTTTTTTAATACTGTTTCTATTTTGTTAGTAGTTATTGGTTTGTTCAGATTTTCTGTTTCTTCCTCATTTAGTCTTGGAAGATTATATGTTTCTATGAGTTTATCCATTTTTTTCCATGTTGTCCAATTCTTTGGCACATAAGTTTTCATTGTATTTTCTTATCATCTTTTGTATTTCTGTGGTGTTGGTTGTCACTTCTCTTCATAGGCACTTTCTGAGTGTCATGAATCCTTGTGTTCATGGATTATTCATTATAAGTATGCTGCATCTTTATAATTAAGACAAAATGAGATCATTTTTCACCTTTTTCTTTGGGAGTAGGAAGCCCAAGTTGTGCATGTCTGGAATTTGTACCGTTCACCTTCACTGTATATACCAGGGTAGCAGCAGCAGCAGCTGAATGGCAGGCATGTCACAAGGGAGAGAGGAGTACCTAGCAAACTTACCCTATTTAGAGGAATCCATTGTCATATTTAAAATGTACCATTTTAAAGTATGTATAGCTTCTAAATGTCAATATGACATTAAAAATTAGATTCAGAAAAGAATTTCTTTCAGCAAACACTATGTTTGTTTAAATAATATGTGCTCTGGATGCATTTACATATAAACAGAAGAACCTTACATAGATCTCAGTTTCCGCATCTGGGCTCAGTTTCTTCAAGAGCTGAGCAATAGGATTGGGCCCAGTATTTCTCAGTGGAGGTTCTATTGGCCTTTTTGGATGAGAAAACTCTTTGTGCAGGACTGCACATTTCAGGATATTTGTCATCTCCAGGCCATGCCAGTAATACAGATAGTAGGTCGTAGAATAACATACTTTTGTTCAATGTTGTTTCATTATAATGTTCATGAGATGCTGTGAGAACTTAACTCTTGTTTATATCAATCAGCCTGTGGTAAAATTGGTTTCCTCATACAGTTTCTCAGCAGTTCTAAGAACCTATCTACGTTCAGTGAGGACTTAGTTTTTATCTCTTTGTTACTGTAGCAATCAGAATGCCCCACAAAGTGATGAATAATAAATGTAGTGTCTTGATTGTGGTAATGTTTTCATGGGGAGTATACACATGAGAAGATTAACAAACTGTATGCTTTATTATATGTCAATTATACCTCAGTAAATCTGCTAAATAATGCTTCCTCCCTACCCATCCATATGTCTACCCCTGCCTGGGGAGGAATGTGAGGGAAGGTGGGCTGGACTGGCTCTTGGGGTAAGCAACTGAAACATACTGAAGCCTCTGGGGCTCTAAAATTCGGTGAGTCTATCTGCATCATAGAAACTAATTGCTTGGGGTGCCTTGAGATATTTTTATTACTTCTGTTGTAAAGCTGCAGAATCTGTTTCCCTTAGCAACTAAATGCATTGTTGTTTATTGTTTGTTTATGTATGGCTCAGCTATTTTTAGATATTATGTATTTGTTCTGCAGATTATTTCATTTTGTAGATGGAAACAGCTCCAGACCTGTTCAAGATTTGAAGGGTCTTCTAAAATCCCTTTCAACAGTTTGGCTCCATGATCTTCCAAAATCACAAAGTAGATGAGTAAGAGAACCATGACCATATCTTAATCTTTCGACCCCAAATTCTGTGCTGCGATCAGAAACTCCATGTTGTAATAAATTTTCATGTTTAAGTGGAATTAGGAAGAAAGAGAGTGTTTCATAACCTTTGCACCATGTTTACATGTTTAGTAGTTGCAAAAGAGGTGGCAATTGGAGGCAAAGATTTAAGTACAACTATGAACCAAGCATAATTTTACTGAAATAATAATTATATGATATGCTAAATTATTATTAACATTCATCTTTACCAAAAAAAAAATCCATTTCACCTATGAAGTAGGAAAGACTCTGAGATATTAAGTGGCTTAACCCAAGGCTATACAAGCAATAAATGATCAAGCCAGGATTTGAATTCAGGGGTGGCTAGCTCCAAAGTTTGGGGGTTTTTCCCTGCACCATGGCAATAAAGCACAGGAACAGCATTTTTGCTTTTTTGAATCGGAAAAGTATCCAGCTTTTACCTCAGAATTATGAACAGAAATCTGTCTCGCTGGCCCCTTGACAGCCAGCTCTACTCCATTCCTCTGCTCCCCTCCAGGAGACACTGCCTTCTCTGGGATGGAAAGTATGGTTTGAATGCTGGCAGTAAAAGTTACATATTTCCATATTCAGAAATAACTATCTAACTGAGGAATTCATAAAAATTTTCCTGCATTGTAATCTCACTTGTAAAATGGAGTCGAGCTTGCTGTGAGGATCCTTGCAGAAAATAGACTGCCCTCAGGTTTGATAGATGTGCTCTTCAGGATTTATTTGAATAGCTGCCGTGTTTCCCTGAAAACAAGACCGGGTCTTATATTAATTTTTGCTCCAAAGGACGCATTAGGGCTTATGTTCAGGGAATGTCATCCTGAAAAATCATGCTAGGGCTTATTTTCCAGTCAGGTCTTATTTTCGGGGAAACATGGTAGCGAGTACCCCTGTTGCTGGAAATGTATTCTTGGTGTTCATTGCAGAAAAGAATTCAGGGACGCACTGAGTAAGCCAAGCAAACAGTAGATTTATTTAAAAAGGACAGTACACGCTCAAGATAGCGAGAGCAGATAGCCTCAGAGAAGAGCAGCTGCCCCCAAGAGAAGTGGGGTTTAAGACTTTATTATGCTTCACATGAAAAGGGTGGCATATTCAGGTCTTAAGGGGGCTTTGTCAGTGTTCCTATGCAGGTCCTTGCTGACCACTCCTTCCCCTCGGGAGGGGGCATTTTTGTCCTTATGTGGTTCTCTCAGAACTGCCATGGGTTGGGGGGGGGGGGCAGACTTTTCTTGGTGGCCATGCGAATAGCATTATAATCTATTAAAATCAGCTAAAGTTCACCCAAAGTGGAGAGATGGCTTCCTGGATCCTCTCTCGGCTGCCAAACTCCAGTTCTGGCTGAATTGTAATGGGCTTTTTTTTCCTTAACTGCTGACCTTACCTCCTCCTTCCTTTTCTCCCCACTCCTTTGCAGCCCTATTCTTCCTGTCTACAGTAACACTGTCACTGTGGGAGGGAATCCCACAGAAAGACTGTGAGGGTAAAACATTCTTCTAAATGACAAGCAAACATGGATGTCAAAAGTTTCTGTAAGCATTGCCAGATACCAGTGTTGGATAGTATGGTTTAGACACACTAGCCAACTACTTGCATTTCAAGTAATGCTGAGGTAAACTCATGCAAGAAGCATATCTATACCACGGGTCAGCACACTGTAGCCCATGGCACAAATTTGGCTCCCTACCTCTTTTTATGAATAAAGTTTAATTGGAATGCAGCTGCGTTCATTTATATATTGTCTGTGGCTGCTCTTCCACCACAGTTGAGTAGTTGCAACAGGGACTCTAAAAGGATTGACAACCCCTGATCTATACGAACTTCAGCACCAGGTTTTATGTATATGTGGACGGAACACAAAGCTACCAGAATGTTCTTCTCGGGATTGAGATATGTGGCTGTCACTAGGCAAGCCAATAATATGGTGTCTCTTCAAGTCAAAACTCTTTAAATATTTGTTCAGCGTATGTGGTGGTGGTGGAGAGAAACTGATTTCCTATTAGTAACAGTTATATACCTCGTCCTTTAGTTGAAAATGAAAGATTTATTGCACATACTGAATATTATATAACCTTTTCATTTATTTGAAATTGCCTTCAAACACAATTTCCCAGTCTGGTAATAACTACTTGGGAAGTGTAACATTTAGATAATCAATAATATCACATGTTCCCAGTAAATGACACCCCAGAATGAATTACTTTGTTTTGGAATTGAAGCTATTTTCAGCTATTGACTTTTAAAGACTGGCTGTCAGCTGACTAGCCTCAAAAGATGGTACAGCCTCCTGTTGCACAAGGCAGCTCAGCAGAGAGAGGTTGGCACCAGGAAGAAACTTGTCTTTTGTTTTGCTTTGTTTTTCCATTCAAGAGCACTATCTAATTTGGCAAGAAAGAGGACCAATTTCTATTTCACTGGTTAGGTAGACTCATATGTGGAAACTAAGGGATCTCATCTTGCCCGAATTGTCAGAGGGAATTAAGCTGCTTCTACAGACCCAGACTTTCAAAGGTCCAGTTTGAAGACTGTGTGTCTCCACATGTTTGTTACTGAAATATGGTGTTATTTGTCCGACTGTATTACCACTTAAATTTTCTTTGTCTCAGTGTCACCATCTGTACATTAGGACAAAGCACTTTTCATTTATCCTGCCTCATGGGGGGTGTGGTCATGCTTGCTGTGACAGTTGATTTTATGTGTCCACTTGACTGGCTAAGAGGTAGAGGACCAGAGAGCTGGTCAAACATGATTTCTGGGTGTGTCTGTGAGGGTGTTTCTAGAAGAAATTAGCATTTGAATAAGTGCACTGAGTAAAGAAAACCACCTCATCAATTCCAGTGGATATTATACAATCTGTTGAAGGCCTGAACAGGACAAAATGGTGACCAAAGAGCTAATTCACTCTCTGCTGAGCTGAGACATCATCTCGTCCTGCCCTCCGACATCAGCACTCCTGTTTCTTGGGCCTTCAGACTCAGACCAGGACTGACCATTGGCTCCTCTGGTTCTCCAACCTTCGGGTTTGGACTAGAATTACACTACCAGCTTTCCTCGGCCTCCAACTTTCATACAGCAGATCATGGAACTTCTCAGCCTCCATAATCACATGAACCAATCCCTCATAATAAATCTGTTACCTAGGAGTAGCTGACCCACTCATTTTGTCAAGAGGCCCCAAACCCACTACTGGCAGTTACAATTTGAAATCAAGGAAGTTTACCATATATAAAATGCTGCTTCTAAAACATCAAAGCTCTGGGTCTGAGCTCCAAAACTGGACCCCTTAAGTGTTCTGGAGACACTAAATTAGTTTCACGCCTGTACTTAGCATCAAATCTCTCTACCAGTGCCACCAAAAATAGCACTTGGTTGTCAGGCTCGAAAACCACAGACACAAACTGAGGTGTTCACAGGACAAACAAATGAGAAGGTTAAGCAAATTCAGTCCATCTGACCCTGCAGAGTGAGTCACTCATGGAGAAGTGATTTGGGTATTTGGGCAGGTTGTACCCCGAAACCTGTGACTAGATCCTAAAAAGGAAGATACACGGAGAAACGTTAAGGTGAACCTTTCTGCTTGTGACTTTTCCACTGCTCTGGTGTGGATCTAGTCTCCAAGTCTTGCTTGCTCCCAACCAGGTGAGGCCATTACTTTTCCTGCCTGGACTCGGATTTCTTTATCTGCTAAATGGGACATTCCAGACAAACAGCTAATGCTTCCTCAGGCTTCAACATTGTATAATTCTAACTTCTGATGCCATTAAGAAATGGGTATTTTTGGACTTCAGATGAACACTGGCTTTGGCCTTTAAGATCGAACTCTACTCGGAAGAGGTGAATATCAAAATGCCAGAACTAGTCTGTGATCAAGCGTTAACTGCTTCTCGATGAAATAAGAGAGAAAAGGACAAGACAGAGGACAAATAAGAGAGAAAAGTACTGTCCTGTGTTCAAAGTTTCTTACTCCTTTTATAGAATTAACATACCCTTTCTGTTATAACTTGATAGGGATAGTACAGTGTGTTCGCTTAATTGTGTAGGTTCTTACCTTGGCGAAATAAAATTGGAAATTACACGTTGGCCTCCAGATCTTTATTGTTGACGTTTTTCCAGCCCCTTGGAATTCAGACATCTAGAACCACCACTGAAAACCTTCCAGCTGAAATTTCCAAAGCCTCGATTTTAATGCCAAGACAGGAAAGTGGGGGTTTACCCCCCAAAAAAAAATACGTGAATGCATTGAAGAAACATGCTATAAATCTTACATTGTGAAGAAGTCTGCTCTTCAGCAGACTTGGTTTTTGCTGAGTAGGTCTAGGTGCTGGGCACAGTCTTTCTAGCCCAGGCTCAGGCAAGGAACGCCTGCAGGAGTCTCAGGGGCTCTTTGATGGCCAGCAGACTAAAGCTGATTGTGGTTGTGTGTAAGTGCCTTAGATGACCATTTCATACATATGCTGAGGAGCCTCCGTGCTGGACATCTGTGGGCCAAGCACCCACACCCAGTGCGTGACCTCAGAAAACCCAGGTTGGTGTCCGCTGGCTGATCCTCCCCGGACCTGCTGTTTGGTTCTGCTCCTGTGCATTGTAACTCCTGACAGACTCCAGTTGGGGCCAACAGTCCCATGAATTTACATTTCCTTGTGTAGAGCTTCATTCAAGTCATGCTGGTATTTGTTATTCACCAGAGCAGCTTAATATGCAGAAGCAAACCCTTCTGCAGAGATATTTGGGGGAGGGGGGTATATCAGGCTATGGCTTTTAACCCTAACTTTAAAGAATTTTTTGAAATGTTTTGAATGGTAGTACCTAGAAGGGTTTAATCTTCCTGCTGCTGCTTTTAGAAGGAATACCCTGGGACGTGCCCCTTTTGCCCCAGTGCCTTTTTTACCCAATGTCTAACTCACGATCATTGTCACTAGGGGCATGTTTATTCTTCAAGGATTTTTTATGATATGCATGCCAAAGATATAGTTTTTCCTTTTGTAAACAAATGGTGGCATGCCACACATGGTATCTGCGCCGTGCTTCTTTCACTTAATTTATGCTAGAGATCTCACCATATCAATACATGTTAAGCCTCCTTGTTCTTTTTTAGTTGCTCCATCGTGTTCCAACGTGTGGCTGACCATAATTAATTTGACCAGTCCTCTTCTGAGAGACATCCATTGCTTCCAATCCTTCATCCTTACAAATAATGTTATAACGAATAACCGGGTACACATATGTCATTTATCTGTGACATAAATTATAGGCATGCATTTGCTGAATCCATTATGTACACTTGTGACCATTTCCACTTTGATGGTTCTCTCTGTTGGTGAGATATTTTAAAAACGATTTTACGTATGCCTAGCTAAAAATGTTTATCCAGTGTTCAAAATTCATGGTCAAAAAATGCATTTTTAAAATTGCTCCACACTCAGGGCCCTGGACCTTTTACCTAAACCATTACAACTCTGGTTTCAGCAAGGAATATAGATTGATTTCCCCAGGAAGGAGACACTGGGGAATGATGAAGAATTTTCAGGCTGAAGACACACTGTGATTGGCAGGCAATGCCTGCTTGGATTGGCCCTTGCTGAGTTAGCATCTGTTTTTACCTGATGGCTACTAGCCTTTGTGACATGAGCTTCAAGAGACCCACTATCAGGGCATGTTTTTCCTAGAGGGGAAATTGACTCAGGACTAGTAGAGCTAGAATTTGAAGTCAAAATTGTCTTTGCTAATGTTCTCTTTCTTTTTTTTACATATTTTAACTGCAGTGAAGGGAGCAATCTGACCCCAGCACATCATTACCCAGACTTCAGATTTAAGACATATGCTCCACTAGCATTCCGATATTTCAGAGAACTTTTTGGTATAAAGCCTGATGATTACTTGGTAAGAACCTATAATTTTCCTTCCTTTTCCAGAAACATGTGATGTAAACATTTGTCTCATAGCAACAGCGACAAGTGACTTGTGTCTCTTATTTTACAAAGCTCTGGAGAATAGTAAAAGTTCCAAGTTTTATAATGATTATAAATTTAGCTTCAAAATGTGGTTTGACAGCCGTTTTTAACTTATAGCTACAAAATCTGCTATGGCAATTGATATTTAAATGACTGTGGTATTGGTTGCTACTTCAGATAATTGTTCTAACAGATATATTATAATTAGTTCTAAATACTCCTGTGAATTTTGCTGATTGGATTCTTTTTGAGAGCCTTCCTATTTTAATTGCCTTATTTATACCGTTCATCTCAAACCTGCCTTGGTCCACCATTTTCTCCTTGACCTACAATTGAATATCATTTTAAGGAAACTGAATAGTTTTATTCTCAAAATCTCTTTATGCAGGCTCTTTTTAAACGTGCTTTTATTTGGTACAAGGGCATGTTTTATCCTTAGACTTTTATTTTCTCCCTGTCCTCCTCCTGACATGCAGCAGGTAGAAACATAACAGCCTTTGTGTAAGGTAGTCTGATGTGACCTCAGAGTTTTACCTTATTCCTGTCCAAGGAGCCAGGAACTTCCTTTCTATTTCAAGAGGAAAATGGTTTATTTCATAAATTGATCACAGTTAACACCCTGGGGCTTTGCAAAATTGGTTTTCAAGATGCTGTAGGAAGGATGCCATCAAATATTTATTGTTCATCCCATTCTGAATGATCTTAATAAGACTTGAGCTACATCCTGGAATGATGCTTTGCAAAGGAAGTATAGCAACATTTGTCACTTGTAACTGAGAGTATTTAAGATGCATCTGATAATTTGGGTATGCGATGCAAATGATTAAATTCCAAGCTGATTCTGTTCTGTGCTGATGAAAACTCATTAATGATCCTCTAGTTGGGCTCTAAGGAAATCATATGTTTTCTGCCCGATGAAATAATGCTGTTTCCTCAAGACACATTAATAAGTCTTCATAGAGCAGTGAGAACTGAATAAAAAGTCACTGAGCATCCTGCTGCCCTTAAATGTGTGTCCATGTTCTTTCTGCCTCACCCTTTAATTGAGATGTCTCCTCCCAGCATTACCAACCCTGCCCTCCCAACCACTCAAGTACACACCCAGGTAGGCATGTGTGTGTGTTAGAAGATTGTTTTCTGGCCAATCTGTAATTACTAAGGGTAACCATCATTCAGGAAATGTGTTTGGGTAACCCAGTCGGTTCTTGATATCATATTGTTGAAAACAAGATGAATCCCTCATCTTCTGCCACACATTAGAAATGAATGGACTCGCTCCTTCTGAGTTTACTTGAGCTTCTGCCAGCCAAGAAGATGCCATAGACTTGCATTTCATAACCCAGATGGCGTCGGTATGCTGAGATGGTTACCTATTTACCCTTTACCCATATGCCCTCCCTGACCATTGACCTCCGGGCTGGGAAGCCCATCTGTTAACTCGTTCTGTCTCAGAAAGTTGCTTTCATTTGGGAAGGCCCTTTTCTGAACAATTTCTCACACAACATATGCAGTTTCCTAAGGAGTCTTTAAGCTGGAAAAGTTATTTTCATAACGAGGTTAGAGTATTTAAAAAGGGGCATAGGAGACTAAGCTGATGGTTTCCGAAAGCAAAAGTCCTCCTTCATGTACCTGATAAAAGGTAAGTTAATCGATTATTGGGTGTTTTGAACACTATTGTAACCAAAATACTTTGTAAATAATTATAGGGACATTCAAAACATGACACTCCGAGAACTTAGAATCCAGTTGGAATAGTGATTGGTCTATGTGGGAAAACAACCCATTCTACCAGGCAGTAAATAAAATAACTGAAAGGACATTAAATGCTCCAGGATTTCAGAGAAGGGAGGCATCTCTCTCTGTTAGATCCATAAATAGGAGGGCTTCTTATGGGCGTGGTACGATTTAACTGTGATTTTAAAGTTACAGGGGATTTGAGTAGGTAGAAAAGAAGGGAAAGATAGTGGAGGGGGCCAGAGGGAGATTAGAACTGTGATACCAGGGAGGCAAATGCATTAAATGTTTAGAAGGACTTTGAATTGGGCCAGTACAGCAGGAGGGGATGGTTTTGATCAGGAATATTAGAAAGATAGGGCCAGATAATTCAAACAAACAGGTTTTTTTTAATTATAGGAAATTAATGAAATGTAAAGACTGACTAGATATTTGACGATGCTGAGGAATTATGTTTTGGTAGGATCACGATATTGTGGTTCTGATTTTTAAAAGAAGTCCTTATCTTTTAGAGACATGCTGAAAAATCTACAGATGGAATGATTTGATGTCTGGGATTTGTTTCAAAAGAATGTGAGGGAAGCAGGCAAGGGAATAGGTGGTTGGTAGTGCAGAGGAAACAAGATTGGCTGTGAGTTATAATTGTTGAAGCTGGAAGATAGATACATGGATGTTGATCATATAGTTCTCTTTGCTTTTATATATGTTTGAAATTGTCCGTAATAAAAAGTTAGGAGGGGAAAAAAGACAGGACAAGCAGGTAAGTATGTTTTTTTTTCATTTCATTTTTTCCACCTCCCCTTATGCGTCCAATAACTGGACCCATCTCTGGAACCTGCAAGAAACAGAAAAAGGGTAGTGGCCTTCTAACTAAACAGGGCCTGGTCACCACCAGTGGCTACGGCTACAGCCACCCACCAGCCCTGCACTGGGGACACTCACAGCCCAAGACTGACGTAGCTCCCCCTATAGATCTTGGAGTTTCTAGATGCTCACCTCCAAACCACTCAATCTGGGAGCCCCACCCAGTGATCTGGAGTGTGATAGTTAGAGAAAGGGTCTTTCCCATGACACAGCATGCTTCAGAGAGTCAGGTATCACCCTCAGAGAATTTTTAGCCCAACCCTGCATTTTAAAGAGGAGTCTGAAGCCGGGGTCAGTGGAGGGAGGCGCCCACGCTTACCCGCATTGTGGCGTCAGAGCTCAGAAGACCATAGCAGTGGTCTCCACCTCTTCCTCCTCTCGCTCCTTTCCCTTCACCATGGCCTCGTGGGGTAGCCACTCCTTAGCCCGTCAAACTGTGAACTGTGATTATCCCTCTGAGGCCAAAGAGGTCAAACACTCCTAACAAAGCACGTTTTGGAAGAGTTAAGCCCAAATAAAGCACAGAGAAATGAAATAAGACATCCCGTGAAAAACTGTAAGCAAAAAAGGATACGGTGCATATCACAATACATTCTGCCGTCTGTTAAACGGGGGCTGTTCATCCCCAAATTTGTGAAGATATACTGATCTAAATGGGGGAGGGGGTAACATTACATAGTGATTGATAACTCTTTAGATAAATTTGATATTGGATCCCCATGATATGTGCGTATTTCTCCTTAGTTTTCTGCTGTCGCATCTGGATTTCAGCTTGAATTATTCTGTTTACGTTCTCATACTACTAAAATTCACCATGTGCATGCTGATTTCAAGGGTCATGTTGAAACGTGCATAATTTGGATTGTGAAACAGCACAGTGAAGGTGCTTCTGCCTGCCCCCCACAGCAGTGTGAGCTCTCCTTCTTTCCTGTTTGTTCCTAAATAAACGCCTCCCAAGGGGAGGCCAAGGGGCCCCAGGGCCTTTTCTCTCATCTCTGCTTGGACAACAGGCCCTGGGTTCATTTCCTTCTCCACCAGGTGCCTGGGTATTCCAAAATCCAGGGTGATTTATATGATGTCCTTTCAGGTTCACCAACACCAATAAGAAAGAGATCAGGGTGAATATTTAACACTGTCAAGGGGGAAGACATGGCAGGAAAAATGACCTCCCCCACACTGCACAAGTTTACATTGTTAATCTGCCTTGGCAGCGCCCAGCTGGGTTGTACTCTGTGTTCTTTTCAGTAGGTATAGCAGGGAGGCCCTGCAAGAAATAGAAGCCAGAGAATTAACACGTTGGAACAGCTGGCACAGAAGAAAGTGCCTGGAAGGCACCTAAATCCCGGGAATGCACATGGGGTCTTGTTGATCAGGGCTAATTAAAATGTTCCGACCTCACCTCGTTATTTGCTCTTAAAAGGCAACATTTCAGTAAAGGTTGCTTAGGACAGAACATGGTAGCGGAGTTGTAATGTGAGAAACCATAGAATTGTAGATGACGAAAGTAATATTCCTCTCCAGCAACACGATGCCAGTTTATTATTGTACTAATGCTGTACTAGTAGAGACCCCCCAAAAAAGGGTTATTAAAATGGGTCAAATAATTTATTTTTGCCTTCACATTAATTTATAAATTACATAAGCAAGGAGTATTTGACAATTAAGTAACCAATGAAATAGTCTCCAGATTATGTCACTGCTTATAGAAGAATCTGAGACTTTAATTGGGAGCAGATGTTTAGGTCTGAATCCACTTTCCTCTAGACAGCTCTTCCTGAATCACCCCCTCATTTCTCTACCTGCAGCCTCTAATTTCTGCCTTCTTTGCTGTTGTTGTACTTTCACAACATTTACTCCTGTCTGTAAGAAGGTTCTGAGGCAAGAATTAAAACCCCTTGGAACAAGGAGTCAGAATTTCTAAAGAGATTTCAGGGTCTACCTTCACTCTTTATGAGAGCTTGGGGTCCACACCTTTATTTTCCAGGATCTCAAGTTCATGATTATATAAAAGACCCACCTTTTTTCTTGCTTCTCTAAGAACGTCCCAGTGTATCCCTGGGTAGCCCTCCTGCTGTGGGAGTCAGGCTGAGGCCCTCAGGACACCCTAAGGCACTGCCAGCCGTTCCTCACCTGCCGGTGGGTTGTGTGTATTACCGATGGCGTGCCTCTCCCCTGTGTATGCTCATGTCAAAAAACAAACAACTAAGTGGTCATTCTTTGCCAGGGGTTTTGAAAGCGTCCACGTTAAAAACTTTCAATGGCTTTCATGTAGGTATTACTATCTTTGTTTTAGAGAGGAGATTCTTTAGATTACAAGATGTTGTATTACTTAAGGTTACATAAGTAGCAACTGGCAGAGCCACGATTTTACAAACATCAGTTGATTCCGAGTCCCGTGCCCTTTCCACGTGATGACCCTGCCATGGGGACACCGCTCACAGCAGGGAAAGTGCCCTCTGCTTCCTCTGGGCTTTTATGGCGTCCTGTGTGCAGTCTGATGGCTATTTTTGTTTTCCTACCTTATCCTCCGCTCGTCCAGCATTAGCTGAGGTCCTAATGCTGCTTCCCAAGAGACCATCAAGAATCAAGGCTGGAGGAAAGAGGAGGAGGTGGACGATAAAAGTTGCCAATGACTTTCAGGAAGGCAGCAAACACTTGCTTCTTTTCTTTTCTTGGAGAATTTTGTTTCCCCTTATCCACAGTGCTCCCAAAACAAGATAATTTCAAAGGTAATCTCTAGAAAACTGCCTTTTAATCATTTTTATCCCAGTTTCTCTCTCCTTTCTCTTCCCCCTTCCCCGCCCTCCTCCCTTCCCACCCCTCCTCTCAGACTTTTCCATGATGCACACTTAGGTATTCGCAAGCCCAGATAAAAAACTTTGGGGGCTGTTCCGTCCTGGCATTTTCAGAGGCTTTCATCCTCAGGTTATGGTTCTTTAAATCCCTTTTTTGGCCACTCACCAAGGCTAGTCTGATCGGATGCATTTGGCCTCCTTATGTCTTTCTCTCCTCCTAGTGTTTCTCTAGTCGGTAATCTGGATTATTATTTAATAAACACTGAGCTCAATAACCAAAAATTGATTTCTCTGCTAGTTTTTGGCACTTCAGTTGAGATTTACAGCCCTTCAATTGTTGGTGGAATTGAGTTGTTTATTTGACAAAAACTTGTTGAATGCCTGCTGTGTGCAAGGCACAAGTCCTGAACTGTACCACAGTATAAGTTATTCATAGTTTCTGCCCTCATAGAGTTCTCCAGTCATATGGGAGCTCAGAATAAGTAAATGGGCAGTTAAGGTGTTTTGTGGTAACTTCTGTGATGAGAACGTCCCGTGCCAGTAAGCAGATGACTTAGATGATTTAGATTCACAGAACCAGGAAGAGTTTTCTAGAACGATTGCTGTCTAGCAGACGCTGAAAGCCAAAGTCACTCATGGCCTCCTCTCTGTGCTCCGTGTCTTCCTTTTGTCCACTTTGAGTGGAGCAGACAGAGTGGTGCTCTGCTATAGATCCTCCGATGGCTTTCAGCTCCCCTGAAGAAAAGGCCATCATCCTTTCAGTGGCCTGTGACATCCTGTGTGGTCTGGCCACCTCGACCTTTCTGCCTGCATCCTTTCAGCTCTCCTCCCTGCTTACCTGCTCCAGCCACTGGTCTCCTTGCTGTGCCGTGAACCCTCCCCGTCTCAAGACCTTTGCACTTGTCCTTCCCTCTACTGAAACGCCCTTGTCCCAGATATCCACAGACGTCGGCTCAAATGCCACCTTCCTGATGAAGCTTTCAGTGACCACCCTATTGACAATGTATTGCAACTCAGTCCTCACTCACTGCTGGTATTCTCCGCCCCCCTTTTCTTGCTTCATTTTTCTTGATAGTACTTGCTACTCTCTGATGTATAATTTATTTACTTGTTTGTTTACTGTCTGTTTTCTTCTACTAGGATAGAAGCTTCATGTGTGCCTGGGACATTACAGATGCTCAATAGATATTTTAAATACTGAATGAGTTCATGAATGAGTAGTAGTCAACCAGGTGAAGGTAGTATCGAGGTGTGTCCAGTAGTCAAGAGTGTGTGGCACATTTGAGAAAATGGGAAGTAGCTCTCTGTGACTAGAGCTAGAATTTAAGGAGGGAAGGATGAGAGAGAAGGCTGGAGGTCAGGGCTGGGCCATTCATGGCCTTGAAAACTCTGTTGAGAAACTGGGGTATTCTATTGAGAGAGTGTAAACCATTGAAAGATGTGAAGGCATGGAAGGACATGGTCAGATTTGTATTTAGAAAGAGCCATGGTTTTCTGGTGGAGAATGCACTGGAGGGGTGGAGAGTGGAGAGTTGGGATGAGTTGGAGCTTACCATAGTAATCAAGGCATGAAATGGTGAAGCCATTGAACTTAGGGTATTGGCAAAAGAGATGGCATGAAGAGGGTAGGTATGATCAGTAGTCTGGATATGGAAGGTGAAGAAACGTGAGGCATTCAGGATGATGCCTAAGTTTCTGGTATGGGGAACAAGTGAATAATGCTTCCATTCTCTGATAGGGAAAAGAGGCAGAAGATAGAGCATCGCTTTGGCGGGGAGGGGTGCAGACAGCGAGGATCTAGAGTCACCATGTATGGTTGTGCAGGGTGTGCACTGTCCAAGAATAGCTGGCCAAAGGGAAGGAGTGGAGACTGGAATCTAGCCTTTCTACTCACCATCCTAGTATCTGGCCCAGCACTATATCTGCCAGGAGAAAGAAGCCCCATTTTTTAATTACCACTAAGGCACCTTATGGGCTAACCACAGTCCAGAGATGAATTTGATCTTGAGCTTGTTACATATGAACTGTTTGTGGTATAATCAAGTATAAATACCTATTTAAAAGTTAAGTGTACAGATGTGGAGCCCTAGAGAGAGATCTGGGCTGGACATACACATGTTAGAGTCATCTCCTTGTTGAAACCATGAGTGCATGACATCCCTGAGGAGAATAGTGAGAAAAGGGTGGTGTTCAAGTGACACATACACAGTGGGATCATACTTTTAGTTATTTTATGGGCACTTGCTGAAAACAAAGCACTTTAGTCAGCACTACGGAGTGAGTTATCTCATTGAATAGATACGATTTATGATTCGATCATACAATACTGGAGGTGGGAAGGGCGTGTCTGTTTTCCATTATAGAATTACTAAGATGAATGGATCAATTAAAGTTTTAGAAATCTCACCAAGAGCCTTCTTAGTATACCTGGTGCCTCTTTTTAAAGCTCATGGAGAGCTTTAAAATGACCAAGATACATAATGCTGTGATTTTCCTCCTTGGAAGCATCATGTACATTAAATATATTTTTAAACGTTTGTTTATTTACTCTTGTAGTATTCCATCTGCAGTGAACCTCTAATAGAGCTGTCCAACCCCGGAGCCAGTGGATCGTTGTTTTTTGTTACTAGTGATGATGAATTTATCATCAAAACAGTTCAGCATAAAGAAGCAGAGTTCCTTCAGAAGCTACTGCCAGGCTATTACATGGTACGTAACTGCACATAATTAAAGCTTCTACCTGAGGTTTAATTTCCTCAAAAGTTTTTCCCATGTGCTTTCTTCCTCAGTGACTCTTTGGTATGTTCCTTTCTCTTTGGTAAACTTTGTTTTGCATTTAGAATCCACTATGACATTTGTTGAATAGATTTTTAAAAGCAAAGTAGAGCTGAGTAGTAGAGCGTAACTGTTGACTCACTCAGTCCTGGGTTCAAATCCCAACTCAGCCGTCAGTTAACTGTGACCATGAGTAAGGTAACTGTTGAGCCTTCGTCCCCTCTGTCTTTAAAAGCTGGGAAATACCTCTCTTATATGGTGGTCGTGATAAAGATACAGGATGTAAGATAAAGGAAGCACTACATTGCAAAGCTCTTTGGACGTAGCACATAGTAGTAATATGAATGGTTACCATTCCTTGAATGCTAAGCTATATGTTATACACAGCCGTAAGTGCTTCGCATACATTAACCCATTTAATAATCCTCACAGCAATCTTGGGTACTTCAGTCATTGCCATTTTGTAGGTGAGGTAATTGAGACAAAGAGAAATGGAGTAAGGTGCCAGGGGTTTTGCAGCTACTGAGCTGCACACCTGGGACGTGAACACAAGTGGTAGGGTTCCAAACGGCTGCATCTTTAACCCCTGCATGATATACCAGCACGTATTCAATATTAGCTGTTCTTAGTCACTACACTTCAGAATTCTGATTAAATATGATCCCGTGAAAAATCACCTCTCATGTAATGTTTTAGAGACAAAGAAACAGTCACCTAGTCCAGGTGGATTTACTAGACATCGAGTCCCAATTTTTCAAAAATAAGCACTTTTCCTGAGTAATCTTGTCATTTTCATACATCTTATATTTCTTTGTTATTTCATAACAGTTATTAATTATCTGTGATTGGAATGGCAACAGGAAGAAGTTTAGATTTCAAAAGCCGCAGTTCAGCTATTCACTTGCTTGAGAGGTGACAACTGTCACTTTTGTTTCAAAACAAAATTGATGAGATGCCACACAACTCATTGATATGAAAAAAATAATTTAATTCCGAAATCTGCTAGCGAGTACATTAAATGCTGTAAATTAGTCCCACATATAAATATAGGAATCAAACATCTAAATAAAAATCTTAGTGAACAAAGTGCTCAGATCTTAAAAAATTTTGATCCTGAACAAGTAGTTTAACTTTTTTTAGAGCAAATTGTCTACTTTATGCTAGCGAATATAGGAAATACAGAAAAGGAAAAAGAATGCAACCAACTGTAATTGCTTTTCCAGAGATACATATTACTAATATTTGGCATAATTTGGTATATATCCTTTCAGATGTATTCTATTCATACACACATTTTAAAATACTCTAAAATTGGGATCAAACTGACATTGCACTCTTTGCTAACCTGCTAAGTGAGTAAATCTTAAACTTCCATAGTTTTAAGCTTAGCCTAGTCTCTTATGTGACTGTTAAATTTAAATTAAGATTAAAGAAAAATTTTAAATTTACATGAACAAGTGGTTTTATCCCAGTCATGTAAGGTAGTATAACAAACAATATAATTTGTCCCATTGACAAGAAAAAATGGGAACATTATGTGTTTATCTAAATAGACGTTGAAGAGAAACTAAGACGCTCAAAATTCAACATCTTCTCTTAATTAAAATTCTAAAAATTGGCAGCAAAATTTTTAACATAATAAGCAAATAAATGAATATACACATATTATACCTTTATCAATCTCCAAGAGTTCACATATCTCATGGAGAAGAACAAGAGCCTTTTCACTGGAAATCATAGAAAAAGACAAGGATGCCCTTCATCAGTGGTCCTTTCTGATATATTTGCTAGAATTCCTTGCAATAAATTTGGAGTATGGAAAAAATGGAAGAAAAGTATAAACACTGTTTTCTGCATATGATAAAATTGAAAATGAGCAAAACTGCAAGAACATAAACCAGTAGTTTCTAGAGATAATGAGAGTCCAGCAGCTTTGCAAGATAGAAGATAAGTCTACAAAATCCATTGTATTCTATTACATGGATCACATAGAGTTGGAGAATGTAACGGGGCAGGGGGAGAGCCCATCGTGATAAAAATAATTTATAATGAACATTAATAGAAAAATAAAGATAAATAAATGTAGACATACTCTAATTCTGATTGGGAAAGCAAGTTATAGTAAGTAAAACATATGAACAATAATCCAAAAAGATTTTTTGTAATAAGAACTCAAAGATACTTGAGTCTATAAAAAGAAATGTACAAGACAATAATATGAAGGAAATTACAAAATGTTATTGAAGGACATAAAAAATATATGAAATAATAAAGAGATAGACATCATTCCTGAGCTCAGTATTGTAAAGATTTTAATTACTCACAAATAAATTTATAAATCTAGTGTAATTCCAGTAGGATTTTACCCAGAATTTGACAAAGGTGATTCATTTAAAAGTAAAAACAAGTATCAAGAGCATTTAAAAATTAAACAGTGGAAGGGAAAAGTTGTAAGAATTGAATAAGACATTTTTGATAAAGAAGGAAAATGGTGGGCCTGCCCTAACATATACCGAAAATCTGTAAAGCTTTACAAATGTTAAAGATGTGATGGAACTATATTAGTACAGGCCCAGACAAGTAGATCAGTGGATTCAAATAAAGTGTCCAGAAATAGACCCAGGTGCTTATCAACTTTTTGTATGATATAGGAGGGACTTAAGCTCAATTGGGAAAGGACAGACTGTTCAGTCAATGGCTGCTCATTTGAGAAAACAATTAAATTGCCTATTTCAGATCTTTCACACAAAAAAATTAACTCCACATGGTGTAAAAACCAAATATAGTGACTAAAACTATTAAAGATCCAGAAGAAAATAGAAGAAATTTTTAATCTTGGGATATAAAAAGCTTTGTTAAACAAAAAGCCAAAGAAATCACAAGAAACAAGTACATACATGTGACTACATCAAAAGACAAAGCATCTGTATATTGACAAAAATACCAGGCACAAAATTAAGATAAGCACATAGAATATTTCTGGAATGATGCAATGAAAGTGGGTATACTAGTTTCCTCAAAAGTTGGGAATCGGGAAGGATCAGGTACAACAGAGACCTCTCATTATATAGATATACTCTTTCATTTCTCACCTACTTTTAAAGTAAAACAAAAATAGGCATGTGTTTTTTGTTTTTGTAGTAAAAAAAGACAACATACCAGGAGAAAACATTTACTTCGTATAAAACAGGAAAACGGTAACTATCAAGAACTCCGACAGGGACAAAAATCTATAGGAAAAAAAATGAGCAATAGGATATTAACACAAAATTATCTTTGAGGTGGCTAAAAATACATAAAAAGTATTCAATTTCTCTAATGATCAGTGGTATTCAAATTATTGAAAACAAGTCTCCATTTTTCACGAATCATGCTTGCAAAGATTTTAAAGTTTGAGACTCAGCACTGGTAAGAGTGATGAGAAATATGTAATCTTAACAAAGAGTGCTTGCAAATTGGTCTGGCCAGTTTGGAAGACAGTTTTTTGTTGTTGTTTTTCAGGAGCTATTAACATTTAAAATGTTCATCCCTTACACCCCAGGAATTAATTTCCTCTTTGGCTACCTTAGAGAATAATCACACGTGGCACTAATCAGTTCTTTGCCCGTTTTTGCTTGCAGCTAATTTGGGACCTTCTGTCCATTTTCAGTTCAGCCACGTTTAATGCCCTGAGTTTAGAATGATAAAGTTGCTATTCCAATAAGCCAATTTAAGAACTAGATCAGAAGCAGCAAAATTTTAGCAATGGCCATTAATAAAGATAATCACATTCTATTTTTAATTCTCATGTTAGATGAGAACACCTCTTTAGTGGAGCTTATTTTGTAAAAATAGGAGGTTTTAACCATTGCTTTTCCTTTTTCTCTATTTAGAATTTAAACCAGAATCCAAGGACTCTTTTGCCAAAATTTTATGGACTGTACTGCATGCAGTCAGGGGGCATCAACATCAGGATCGTGGTGATGAACAACGTCTTGCCTCGCTCCATGAGAATGCACTTTACATATGACTTGAAAGGCTCGACCTATAAGCGAAGAGCATCCCGAAAAGAGAGAGAGAAATCCAACCCCACGTTTAAGGACTTAGATTTCCTGCAAGACATGCACGAAGGGTTGTATTTTGATACAGACACATACAATGCGCTCATGAAAACGCTTCAGAGAGACTGCCGGGTAAGGAAACATCATGGCTGTGGTTTCCTTTGAAAAGTCATCTGTGGTGATGTCCCTTTGTAAGACGTGTCCAAAGCGGACACGTGGAAATCCATCAGTCCCGATCCTGGGGTTGCTCCATGCACCCCTGATGGAGAAGGAATTGGTGGGTGATGAGGGAATTGTCTAGCGTGTCTGTTGATTTTACTAATAAGCTACGTCAGCTTTTTTTGCATTTCGTCTTAGAAACAAGAATTGGTTTTCTTTTTGTTCACCCCTGTGGGGAAGGTAATTACACTAGGGGGAAAAGAAATATAGGTTTAATGCATTGATTAGGCCATATAGAAATCTTGGAAGAACTACGGTTCCAACCGTGGAGAGAAGTTTTGAGGGCATGTTCTTGGTGGTATTGATAGCAGATCCCTGGAAATCCATTGTGGATGCAGGACCCTATGGTGAGCCCATTTGCTCCAAGTGTTTTATGCCATCTGAATAAAAGGCGATCAGGAACGAGGCCTGACAGAGCACATACAGTCTGCGCAAACTTAGCCAGAGTTATTGTCAAAAGTGATTGAGAAATTCATCGTCTGAAGTCTCCAGACTGCAGTACTTAGTCCGGGGGTCGGGGAAAGGA
This sequence comes from Rhinolophus sinicus, assembly GCF_036562045.2. NCBI lineage: Eukaryota > Metazoa > Chordata > Mammalia > Chiroptera > Rhinolophidae > Rhinolophus > Rhinolophus sinicus. The sequence goes on from NC_133754.1 coordinate 141,591,426, forward strand.
AGGGGGAGTAAGCCCCTGGGAAGATTTTGCTGACATGGTGAATTTACAGAAAGTAGGTGAAAGTCCTTTTGGAGGAAAAGATGAAAATGCGACTTGTTGAGTCCTTAAGGATGAAGATCATTTCATTAACAAATTCTCAGGAGTATCATTTCCTGGCCCACATGAACTTAGGAGAACCATCGAGGTTCTGAGCATAGTGGAGGCAGGCAGAAGGCTTGTGGTGCTGGGTTGGGCCCAGGCATGACCTGGGCTTTCTGCAGGAGCAGATAGGAATCAGAGGGCTAGGTCCCTGGGAATAAGGGTGTGTCTTCCAGGCTGTGGCTTCCTGGGCCCTTTGTGGACCTGGACAGATGACCTGTTATTGCAGGGGAGGGAAGGACCCTTGTCTGCCAGACTTGAGCTCACCTGAAGATGAGGAAGGCAGTCTAACCACGATTTGTGACATACAAGGTGGGCAATCCTCACTAAGAAACACAGCCTTACTATTTCTGTTTTTTTTTTTTTCTTTCTTCATGTTCTGACATGTATGATAATGTACGAAGATATGTCCTTGGAATTGTTTTTTCCATTGATGGAAATGGTATACTTCCCAGCTCCTATTCTTTTGCTACCATTTAGTGAATGCTTAGAATGTGTCAAGCTAGTCTGAGATTTTTAATGCATCATTTCATTTAATTCTCTCAGCAACCAGAAATTATTACTATTCATACTCCCATTTTAATTGATGAATAATTAGCTTCTTAAAGAGATTACAAACCTGTCCAGCGTTACTTAGCAAGTCAGTGGCAGAGACCACACCTGTTTGGTTACAAAGCCGGTGCTCTTAATTGAAATGTAGATAGTCACTGTAAGGATTTTATTAAATTATTTTTTCAAGAGTCAGGGGAACAGTGGGAACCAAGAAAACAAAAAAAATGAATGCCCAGCTGAGTTCTTCAGATATCTGGATGTATATGAGTGATTTATGGTTTTATTTTTAAAAGAATAAACAAACACACATACATTTTAGTTGAAATCTTTTCCTGTGCTTTTTCTACCCTTGTAGGATGTGGGTGAAAAGTGACTCTCAATTCCCCAGAGTTTAATACAAGCCTCTCCAGTTTTAGATTTGCTGTGTGTGTGTGTGTGTGTGTGTGTGTGTGCGCGCGCGCGTGCGCGCCTCTTTAATATGGGAAGCCTTTTTTCTGCTGTCTTCTAAAAGCATAGACTTCTATGCTAGAAAAAGGAAAGGTCAAGTGTAAAAGAGCCATGGCACAGGATTTGTCTGTTTATTACTGTTCCCTGTGCCCAATACCGATAGCACAAGTTCAAACACAACTTTTCATCAAGAGTGAAACCCTGGAGATCTGCCTTTTTATTTTTTTGGAATATTTGTTGTTCTAAGGAACGTAAAGGTCATTGTAGAGGTATTCTAAAGCTAACTCTTCTCACTCATTTCATTGATTTTGTACAGGACACAGACCATGCAAGTTCTTTAAATTGCACACAAGGTTTCTCTTCAGAAAGGCTTTTCTGGGGGGTATGGGAGCGTGTAAGTGCTGCACTGTCGGGGAACCTGAGTCCCTTCTAGGATCCGCCTTGACGGTGACCGAGGCCTCTGTGATCTGAGGTCAGCAACTGTTTCTCTGAGCAGAGCTGCCTCAAAGAAGGCACGGTTTCTAGAATGGCAGGCCCTAATATTTAATAGTGATGGACCTCTTTGCAAAACTGATGAAAGCTGTAAACTGTCTCCTCAGAAAATGCCCATCCACACTTCAGTTCAGGAATCCCTTGGAGCTCACTGTTTCCCTATTCTCTCTCTCTCTCTCTCTCTCTCTCTCTCTCTCTCTCTCTCACACACACACACACACACACACACACACACACACACACACACACACACACACACACACACTCACACACTCCCCATCCTAGAGCCATACAGCAGTCATCCCTCTCTTCCTTCAGGTTGGCCAGCTCCCTGCATGGGATCTGTGGTTGACATTGCCTGGAGCATCTCTTGCCCTGACATCTGCCTCCCTTTGCAGACCTGAGATTTCATGCCAGCTGAGATGCTGTTGAGATCAGGGAGGCTGTCAGGTCACTGCAGGGCTGAGGTCAGTGCCAAACGATCAATCAGGAATCTCTGCTGCTCACATTTCTCTGTCTAAGTGAGGTGGTCCTACTGAGGCTGGCCCTAGAAACAAATCATTCAGGTGACTGTATTACGGTATCAGCAGCCCAGCCAGAGAAAAGTGAAATAGACCCATATTAGGATACATCCTTTAACTCACCTATCAGACATGCATTGCAGGTCTACTCTGTGCCACCACGAGGTGAATGAACTCCATTTTTAATCACCTGCCAGATACCATATTAAGCGCAATGATAATATTCTAAGGCCTTGTGAGAATCAGAGTAGGTGACGTCATAGCTTGGTTGTTTTTTTTGTTTTTTTGTTTTTTTAAAGATTTTATTGGGGAAGGGGAACAAGACTTTATTGGGGAACAGTGTGTACTTCCAGGACTTTTTTCCAAGTCAAGTTGTTGTCCTTTCAATCTTAGTTGTGGAGGGCGCAGCTCAGCTCCAGGTCCAGTTGCTGTTGCTAGTTGCAGGGGGCACAGCCCACCATCCCTTGTGGGATATGAGGAATTGAACTGGAAGCCTTGTGGTTGAGAGCTCACTGGCCTATGTGGGAATCGAACCGGCAGCCTTCAGAGTTAGGAGCACGGAGCTCTAACCGCCTGAGCCACCTGGCCGGCCCCATAGCTTGGTTTTGAAGGATTAGTAGAGTTCTCCAGGTAGGTAAAGCAGTAGAAGTGTATTTCTAGGAAGATAAAACAGTATAAGCTAGGCATGAAATAGCATGATACGTTCCAAGAACTCAAGTTTTTTGGTGTAACAGTGAGGGAGAGCATGTGAGGTAGGAGAGAAATGTATTCAGGAGCCAAACAATGTCAAAAGATTTTTCTGGTTGTCCCAGGGTCCTCTTAAGAGCTTAGAAGTGGCAAATTCAAGAATCCCAGACCTTTAGACTTCAGCTTTTCTGTTGTTCCCAGACAGATACTATAAGCCTCGTAACCTCTTGCTGACTTCCTCTTACTTCCTGCCCCCCCATCTGTTCTTTCATATTTTGGCTTGATGTCTGAGACCCCAGGATTCCACTTCCCTTTCATGACTGCTGGCCAGAAGATACCTGCATGACACATTGACCCAGCTTGACCTATGTGCATTGGTCCCCACTCCCCACAGACTTACGTCCCTGATTCCCAATCAGAGCTGCTGCTTCTAGACTCTGCATCTGAAATGGCTTGAACTACCTTTTGACAAGTGACATCTTGCCCCCTCCCCCACCCTTTCCCCAGCTTCCCCAGTCCAGCTTCGGGCCCTTGTGTATATGCCCGCCCTCAGTGATGGTCCATCCCTGACCAAGTCCTCCATATAGCACATTGGCCACTCGGAACTCTTCTAGAAAACTGAACTTGCTTTTTGTTTCAACCCTGCCAAGCCCACGGGATTCAAACAAAGGGCTTTTTCCAAAAACAGGGATTCAGCTCTTGGGGTTCTTCTCAACCCCCATGTTTCTGGACGTGTAAATAATTGGGTTCCTTTTCTTGAAACATTTCTCTCCCTTAGCTTCACCTTCTGCCCCTGTGATAGCCATCTACACCCATAAGTTAACAGCCCAGGTTGAAAGTTGTGACAGCAGAGAGTACTGCTAGATATCACAGGTCACTTGCTATCAAAAACAGGAAGTAAGATTCATTCAAACCATCCCTTGCGGCCCCCATGTGACAAGCAAGCTGAGAGGCACATCCCATTTGAAAACTGCTCGTCGTAAGGACTCCATGATCTGCACCCTCTCCCCCCACCCCCAAGCCTGCTCCTCTTCCTGTCTTTTGTGACCCGGGCAACATGCTCATCATGCAGCCACTTGGCAGATCAGTACCCTGAAGCTACCCTTTCCTTGCTTCCTTTCTTCTTCTCTCTCTTCTTTCTCCACAGAGTAAATCACCATGTCCCATCCAGTCTGCCTCCTCAGTTACTCCTCTCCATACTCGTACATACAGCCACTGTCTTTACTGAGACCCTGATAACTCATCTCCTGGACTTTTGTGGTAGTTTTCAATGTCACTGCCTTCCAACCCATCCCCAACACTGCTGCCAGAGTGATCCTCTGATCAGAAAACCACCAGCTCCTTAGGATGCTCTAGCTGAAATTCTCCACTGCTTTGGGGCCCAAACCCATACTTCCTAACTTGGAACGTTAAGATCCTTCCTAATCTGGTCCCTGCCGCCTTCTCCAGATGCTCCTGCAGCTTCCGTTTTCAGCCTTCTCTCTCCCATCTCCTGGATCACCCCCTGTTCTCCAGCCATTCTGATCTACTGGACACATTCTGTAAAGGTTTTGGTCTTTCCGTGCATGCCTCATCTGCTAGACGATTCTGCTCTCTTCTTCACCTGGTCCTTACCTACTCATCTCAGGACCACCCAGGCATCACTTCCTCCAAGTCCCCCATGCCTCCTGGGTTTACTTCTTTTGTGGGATTTAACATATTGTTTTATTTATTCATACATAGATCCTTGAGTCTGAGGGTTGAATCTTAATCTGTCTTTATACCTTCATTGCCTGGTACTTAGTAAAAGTTTCTTGAAATTTCTATTTGAACAAAGGAATAAACACAAAAAACTATCTGATGACAAAGACAGGTTGAATATACCTCCAAGAAAATCTATCTTTGGTGACTCTTGTGTATTTAACTGTTTGTTAGGTTCTGCCTATTTTGGAGCAAGTATCCAGTTCCACTGCAATGCCTGCCAAATATGGCATTGGGAATTTAAAAAGCTGATGATCTCTGTTTCGAATCACTTGGGATTATTAGAAAAATTGGACCTATTATCCCAAATTAAGAGTTATTTGTGTGACAAAAGTATATTTGTGTTTCAATTATTTACCCATAGAAGCAATGTTGCAAATAGTCATTAGACTTTATTTCATTTAATACTGACCCCTGTCTCCCTTAGGTGTATGTACTGTCTGCAACTAGACTGCAAATGTCTCAAAAAGGCCAAAGCTCATTCCTTTACCTCTCTGCAGCTGTAGTACCTGGTTATTGTAGATACTCAATACATATTACAAGATTGTAATAAAAACTCTTTTATTTGGAAATGTATATGTGTTAATTTTGGAAAAACAATTAGGAACTGTTTTGTATTCATTTTCAGTTTACTATAATTATTTCTTCTCTGATATAACTTATCTATGAAGATCTGAAGAGTAACAACATATCCTTTCATTAACTTGATAAAGTGTTATATCCTGCAATATTTATTGACAAAGAGCATTAATGAGAACTGTGTTTATAATCCAAATATTTCTTATTCCTTCAAGTGGGAGTCATATCAGACACAGTCTTGATAATTAATGACCTAGGTGACTTATTTTACATTTATTATCATTTTTTGTTGAGCAGAAAAGTTATTAATTTTTAAATAGGGTGGAACCAATTTTCTTTTTTCACACAAATGTCTGTCACCATAAATATTAATAGGTTTTCAGAATTTAATGAAGCCAGTCTTAAGAATACTGAGACTCTTTGATGTGCAAACGGGGAATCTAACTATGCATGGCAAGTTCTAAATTTGTAGATCAGATTCTTCTCAGCTATGGGCATGTTTGTATGGGTTGCACTGGGGGTTATTTTCTATAATACTGAATTTAGCATTATGGCTAGTGCTCATCCCCCACCTATAATTTTGTTTAACATTCTTATTATTATTGTTTTTCTGGGTGTTTTTTTTTTGCATTTAGTTTAGCAGTTTCTGCTCTTTTTTATGTTCGTTGCTTTCCCAGTTATCATTAAAGAGGAAAAAGTGCTTCAGACCTAAAAGAAAAGAGATGTAAAGTTCTCTTACTGATGACAGTGCTGACATTTAAGCTATTTCCTGTATCATTAAGGAGTTGGATTTTGTTTTCAGACTTCAGCTAAAACATGTGAATGGGACAGGAATATCATTGACTCCACATCTTTTACCATGCCTTAGAAAGACTACTTCCCAAAAATGAAGTCCCCCAGTTCCTGGTCTCGCAGATAGCAGATTTTAGTAGGCAAATATTACTTAACTGGAAGTTTTTCTGTTTCATTTTCACCACTCTTCCTATATCCTCAAACTGCTTCTTTTATTGGATTTATCTTTTGCTTTGCTGGAGCACACACTCAAGTAATTTTTTAACAAGAGACTTAAATACACCCCTATCAGAGTGGCTAAAATAAAAAATTGTAGTGACAACAGCAAATGCCGGTGAGGAGGAAAAGAAAGTAGATCACTCATACACAGCTGGTGGGAATGTAAGATGGTACAGCCACTCTGTACGACAGTTTCTTACAAAACCAAGCACGTACTTACCACATGACACAGCAACTGCACTCAATTTTTATACTAGAGACATGAAAACTTATGCTTATGCAAAAACCTGTATGCAAATGTTTGCAGCAGCTTTATTTGTAACAGTCAAAAACTAGAGAAAACCACATGCTCTTCAGTGGGTGAATGGCTAACCTGTGGTATAGCCATACCATGTAGTATCTATCACTCACCAATAAAAAGGGACAAACTACTGATACACATAAAAACTTGGATGGATCTCAAGGGTATCATGCTGAGTGAAAAAAGCCAATCTCTGAGGTTACATACTGTATGATTCCATTTATATAGCACTCCTGAAATGACAAAATTATAGAGATGAAAAACAGACTGGTGGTTGCAAAGGACTGGGGAGGCATTGTGAGGGAGGGAGGTGGCTGTGGCTACATATAAAAGGGTAACATGAGGGATTTTGGTGAAGGAACTGTTCTTACTTGACTGTGGTGGTTACATCAATCTACATAAAACTATATGCACCCATTTCCATGCACACATGCAAATGAGCGCATATAAAACTGGTGAAATCTGGAAGAGGTCAGTGGACTGTATCAAAGTCAATTTCCTGGTTGCCATTATTGTGGTAAGGTTGTACAAGACGTTATCACTGGGGAAACTAGGTGAAGGGCATAGGAGAGCTCTCTGTATTTTTTGGTCCAATTGCATGTTAAGTGATTTGAAGGGTAGACAATGTAATTGCTAGGGATTCCCAAGAAGGAGAGGCCTAAGGTACAGGAATTTACCGTGTGTTTCTAATAATAAATATTTCTATGAGAGTTTGCAGGGTCATAGCACTTCATTTAACTATTCTACAGCCATTGGTATTTCTATATTATATTGTAATTACTTGGGTCCATGTTTAATGCTTGCCTACTAAAATCTGCTATCTGCGAGACCAGGAACTGGGGGACTTCATTTTTCTACCCTTCAAATCACTTAACAGGATAGCAGTTGTCTCAGTGTTAGTCTTTTGATGAAGCCTAAGAGATAACAATGGTGAACATTTTAAAAAATGTGAATCTTACATAATCAGTAAATGTAATAGGAGCAGGTTTTGGTAATAGCCTATCCACGGTTTGGTGTGTGATAAACCAGTGTCAATCATCATATCAACATTGTGAATTTGTGGATAATCATTTGTGGATAATCATTTGGCCAGTGTCTGTTAGTGACCAGAAAATTAGTCAATTGCAACTGTGTTGACCTTGCAATCTACTCAGTTATTTATTTAGGTGGTGCCTGGGGCCTCCATTTAATACTGTGCAACACAGCTGTTCATCGGTCCTGGAAAGGGGCTGATGTTTGTCCAGGCTTTTGCCAGTTGCTGCAGGTGGGTGATGGAAAGTAGCTTCTACTGGCATTAACAGAAAGGACATGATGCTCAGTATAAGTGTGTTTCAGGGTAGCTACAAAAATCAAAATACACTTCTGTGTTGTTGCTCATGCCTGACATACCTCAATTTGAGCCTGACAAGTAATTCTCAGTATTTCAAAACGAGCTATTCCCGGTTATGGTGGAGGGAGGGTTCCATCTTAGTTGTAACCTATGGATACCAAAGCAGCTTAACATTTAAAACACATATACATAATATAAATTCAGAAAATACATAAACAAAATACAGTATTTAATACATCATTTTGTGGACTGTAAGGACACATTTCCAAGGCTCTGTTCATCAGTTATCAATTGTTGTGGGCTTGCTCTGAGCCAGGCGATGCTTGACAATATAGGTGGATGCTTTCATTAATCTTCAGAGCAGCCCTGCAAAGTTAGTGGCACGATCCCTTTTGATAAATGAAGTGGAATCTTGGGAGAGGTTAAGCTTTTATAGGTCCACACAGCTTGCAGTGCTGGGTCCATGGTTTACACCCAGGTCCCTCTAACTCCAAAATTGAGGTTCTTTTATCAGCACACTCTCTTTAAGACCCTTGTAGATGTAATGGGGGAAAGTCTGCTGAAATGAAAACGTTCAGTAAATGACATAGCTAGAGACAGGAAGGGCTGGAGGTGCCCCATGACTGGTTTTCTAGCTCTGAGAAGGAGCCATTGGAGAAGGTTCTATAGGAATTAAGAAAGGACGCTATCAAAATAGAGGAATTGGTTTGGCCAGGGCAATGAGTTAATGAAATCTTGCAACCTACCTCAAGGAAGGCAGGAGAGAGGAAAAGAGTGCCAAGTAACTGAGGAATACAAAGTAAAGTTAGTGATCCAAACATTTAATTTTAAAACTTTAATGAAAAGTATAATCAAGCACATTGACACTTGCCAGCTGTTACCAACATGTGTGTACATGAAATCCTATTAACTTGAAAGCAAAGCTTCTTTCTGAGAATGTAATGGTTATAGTGGAGATGATTGTTTTTCATATCTCGTGGCATGGGGATGAGACTAGATGTGTGCCATTGAATCCTGTGTGAGCAGCTTTTGAGAATTCTCATTAACTACAAAAATTGAAGGATTATCAAGCCAGTAGTTTTGGGTTTGTTTTTGGGGTTTTTTTTAACCCTCATTTCAGACCCAATGAAATATTATAAACGTTTTAACAGAAAGAATGGAAATGGGAGACTGAAAACATCTTCCTTGACCCTAAGAGGCAAACATTTTTTCCTGAAAAAGGAAAACATAATACCTAAAGATTAGAGAACTCACATATTTCCTGAAGTAGTGGTGGTGGTGGTAAAGTATCTAGCTACCTTTCATTTTAAGTATCTTTATAGAAATATAAAGATATAATAATCCAAGTTAACATTAGCTAAAATCTTTGGGCTTATGAAATAGAGTGATGCTATATCTAGTACGTATATTGGGGTTTCCTGCTTTTGTGTGAAAAGAATCTCCCTGTCTTTGATTTTGGAGATTCTAGAGGTAAGGTCAATGTAGGTGCCAAATAGGACTCACCAAGTGTCTGAGGGGAGGGAGCAAAGGGAAGGAAATGTCCCCATAGACTATATCCTCTTCCCTACTGGGAATCCTGGGAAACCAGAGAGAAAAACGCTAGTAGGAAGGGGAAGTGGCCACAGAGCGGGGTGGGGGTGATGACAGCAACAACCCTGGCTTTCAAGATGTGTCTGGAAAGCTTTTGAGGTTAGCCAGTGTGCATCCGGTTGTGAACGCCAGGGTCAGTCACACAGATGACCACGTGAAATAGAGCAGAACTGTAAATACCCCAGCTAAAGGAAACAGGGGGGACAAACCCTAGCAACTTATAAAATGGAGTTGAGTCTCCACAGCTTGGGAGAAACTTCTCGAATCTGGTAATGAACTGAGTTACAGAGAATTAAATGAACTGAGTTACAGAGAATTAAGGCGCTGAGGGTTTCCAGGATCTGGGAAAATGTTACAAAGTTTAGAAAATGGTTCTGAAATATGCCTTGTGGTGTGTTACTCAACTTGCTGTGCACCTGTCAAACACAACCTTATCTTCAACTTAGGCAACCGGAAACAGTTTTAAAGAGGAAAATGGGTTTCATTTTTGTAGGGTTTTATTTTATTCATTCAATATCCAGTCCACGTTTACTGAGTACCCACTCAGTGGGGGTTGTAGGAATGCCACTTGCTCGACTGCCTTGTGAAAGGCAAGGTACTTGTTCGGTTGCACAGTGATTCTAGTTCTTTTCAGAAAGGTCACGTACTGCTGGCATCTGAGAGGCTTTGGCTCATGTGTATGGTTCTTCATCCCTGTCGGTATCAGTCAATGCTTTTTATATGCCCCCCTTCCCCTGTAAGTAAATGTCCCATTGATGTCACCAGTGTTCTCCCTTCAAAGACATTTCGAGGCTTAGTGTTTTGATCCAGCAATTATAGCTCTTCTCTGCTCACTTTTGTCCTTAGAAAGTCTGCACTTCTATATGGTGAGGTAGAAAATCTCCATGGGAGAATTGCTGCCTCCCCCAAGAGTGAAATAGCCAAAACCAATCTGTTATTAATGAATTTATATATTAAATTTCAAATTTTCATTAGAGAAGATACATCTGTGTACTTTTCTACATGTATACTTCATAAAAGTATGTTTAAATAATATAGAGTCCACTGGACAGGTTAGCTGTCCATAGCTATTAGGGATGCAGAGAAGGTAAAACCTAATGTTTATTTAAAATATCCTCATCCAGCCTGAATGTGAGCCTGGCTGGAGTCTGCATTGTGTTAACTTCCCTTCATTTCTCCACACGAAGAACTCATTTGTAAGCTTGCCCGTGTTCAGTCCGCTCCAGCTGTTCCAAAGACAAACTCTTCTAGATGCCAACTCAACATTTGCTGCATTTTCACCAGTACCTGGTAATCTGTCTTCAGATCATGACTGATGTTCTTTGGAAGTAGAGAGTCACCATCCTGTAATAAATATTCCTCTTTCTGAAATAGCTATCCAACTTTTTCCTAGATTGTTAGCAATTTCAGAAAAAACTGCCAATAACCTAATTTTCAAGGAACAGAGAAAGCAGTTGATCCAGGTTTCAGATTTATTTTCTCTATGCTCAGATGTGCAGGGAAAATTGTTTCTTAATTTTCCACAAGTAATTTTGCTCACTGAAATCTACTTCCCCAAACTTAAACTTACCCATTCATAATATGTCAGTCTCTTCTGGTGTAAGCAGTCACCTCTTAATTTAAATAGTCTCCTTACTCAAGGTTGAACTCGCTTGCAGGGTGAGTGTAAATTGTCCTTCTTATGACTCCATCTTGTGAGGTAAACACCATTGGAAATGTAGGCTCTCCACCACATGTTGGAGACACACAAAGATAAGAATATTTGCTATAGGCCCCTCCACTTAGGATATTCTATTTCCCTCTCAAATCATCGCCCTCATGCTACTTGGGATGTGACACTGAGCCATCTCTTATACTGTATATATATCAATATTTTAAAAGTAAATTATAAGACCTCAGAAAAAAGAATTCATTTCTAGTGATAACTTGCGTGACCCAAGTTTTCCATCTCTCCTTAAAACTCATCCTGTAGGTAACTACTTGCTGTTGTTCTTAAATTATAAGTTGTTTAGTGCCCATGGTGACTTTCCCAGACCTCAGATTCTTTCAATGAACCCCCATGTAACCTGTACCCAGCTTCAACAATTTTCAACTCATAGCCAATCTTGTTTTGTCCCACTGTCCCCCTCCCCATAAAGCTTGAAGCACATCCCCGGTATCACATCATTTTACCTATACATGTTTTAGTAAGAAGCCCTAAAAATTAAGGACTCCTTTTATTAAAAAAGAAAGAAAGAAAGAAAGAAAGAAAGAAAGAAAGAAAGAAAGAAAGAAAGAAAGAAAGAAAGAAAGAAAGAAAGAAAGAAAGAAAGAAAGAAAGAAAGAAAGAAAGAAAGAAAGAAAAGATAATGCCATTATCATACCTTCACAAAATTAATAATTCTTAATAATCATCAAATACATAGTCATATTCAAATTTCTAATTGTTTGAGAAATGACTTTTTTACTTTGGATCAGGATTTAAATAGGACTCACTTATTAAGCCCCTCCCCCATCACTTATTTTTTTCGTTGTGAGAGTATTCATTGAAGAAATTGGTTTTGTTTATCCCATAGTCAATATTTTGCTGATTACATCCCCATGGTTTCTTTTTTTATGCTTCTCTTTGTTGTTTTTCCTGTAGATTGGTTGGTGAACCTTAGACATTTGGTCAAATGTAGGTTTGACTTCCTGTTTGGCGGTGTTTCCTCCAGTCAGGAGGCACATAATGTCAGAATGCCTATCTGTGATTTTTAGCAGCTGTTGACCACTGACTAAATCCATTAATTCATTAGGGGTTGTAAAATGATGATGTTATCATTTTATCACACATTAGTTAGCATACTCAAAGGATTTCTAAACAAGAGAGGAGCATAGTAATTGAATGGATTAATAATAACTCCGTGACATGGGAAATTATTGAATGCCTTTGATAGAAACCTTGCTTGCCTAAGATCCAATTAATAAAGCATCTCTTTTCATCCTAGAATCACCATCTTTCTCTATTTTGCATAAAGCATCACTTACAGATTACTTGAGTTGCATTGTCTTTGCATGCTCCATGTCTTTTGGTGCTGGGTACTAATTTTTAAATGAATCTATTTTTTGAAGTCCTTTAGACTTATCTGATGATTCTTCTTTCTTAGTCTTATGCCAACGTACCTTTGCATTCCTTATGTATTGGAAAAGCAGAGAAACAGAGGACAGGAAAGCTAAGGAGGCCCTGAGATGTGCTTCAGAACAGAGCCCCCATCTTAGGGCCAGCACCAAGGACCCTTTAACCTCTCAGATGGTTAAGAGTTCTTTCAGTTGACACAGGCTGTGATGCACTCTCTTTGCAAAGGCTTTCTAAAAAGAAAAGTGATATTTTTACCCAACTCTGAACTCTGCTTAGTTTATAGCAAAACAAGCCTTTTATCTGCCATTTAGTTGTATGCCTACAAAACAGTAAATTAAAAGTCTCTGTAAATAACAGCTTGATTTTTGCCCTTGACACGGTGTCTAAATACCTCTGTGTAGATAGGTTTGAAAACACTGTAGACGATTATCTTCATTTTTCTGACAACGTAGGGCACATAATCACAATAAATGCTTTCACTGCTGAAGATTTTTCACGAGCATGGTAACCATGAAGCACAAGATCAAGTTTTCATATTTAAGACGTAGATGTGTTATATAGTCTTGCTTCTGAAATTTTGGTATTTACTTGTTTGTTCACATGAAAAACAATATAACAAATATGCATTGCTGCTATGTTCAGAGGGCACAACAGGGAGCACAAAGTAAAACAAATCTTTGGTGAGGGAGCACTCTTATGTGTATGATAGGAAAAATATAATTACAACCTGAGGTCGAATTTCATTGCATAGAGGGACACTGATAATGGGCTTTGGTTTTCAGAGAGAAGATGTGTTCCCAACACTTTGTTGAGAGCATGAGTATAATATTCATGGAAGTAAGAATTGAGATGGGTTTTGAACAACTAGTAAGATTTTAAGAGATAGCAAGACCTTCTGGAAGAAATAGCATGGGCAAAAACATCAGGGGTTACATCTTTGGGACACATTTAGGGATCATTAAGGGACTCCAGTTTGACTAGCTTGGAAGGTGTCTCTAGGCAAGTATTAAATAACATAGAGACGTTGGATGGAGCCGTAGTCGTGCAGACATTTGATGTCAAAATGAGGCATTGGCACCAAGCAGTGCTGAGAGACTGAAGACTTTGAGTAGGGGTGTAATGTGACCTGGTCAAGCAAGAGTGTCAGAAAGGGTGTCTGGACATTTCTAATGCAAATTTAGAAATGTCCAGAGGCCACTGGAAATATATAGGCCCAGAGCTTAAGAGTGAGTTCGGACTAAAGATAACATTTTAGGAATTGTCTATAGAGAGATGATAGTTAGAATCTACCTCTAACTGTTCTCAAATCTATCCACATCTGCCTTGAACTCTCTTGCTGCCACCTCATTCAAGTATCATCGTCTCTTACCTGTACTTTTGAAATACTCCCCAGTCAAAAGTAGGTACTCTTTGTGTGGGGTATCTCCCCAGCACCCTGATTTTCCTCCTGGGCCTTACTCTCATCTGTAATTCAGGCTTGTGTAATTTTGAGGACAGTATAGTTAGTTGTCTGTTTTACTTACCTCTGAAGATCCAGCAACTTCCATGGTGGCTGGCACAAACTGGACACTCATTTTTTTGCCCCCCAAGAAAAGAGTGAATGTCACTGCTGAAAAGTAGAGAAAGAAAAGAGTTGAAGAGAGAACTCTGGTGAGCATCTTTAGGCCACAGAAGAAAAGAGCAGGAAAGACAAACAGAAAGGCAAAGAATCAAGAAAAGGCAGGACACTGTAGCTGAGGGCGAGTGGAGATTCTAGGGGTGATTGGTTCTACAGGTAGAGGGTGACAAAGACAATATAGAACCGCTAACACTTATTGGGTGCTTTCTGTATGCCAGTTGGTGTCCTAAGACTTAACATGGATTACCTCAGTTAGTCTCCTCACTAACTCTGTGAGGTAGGTGTCCCTGCTACCTCTATTTACAGATGAGTCCTGAGGCCCAGAAAGGTTACATACTTTTCCCAAGGATAAACTAGTGGGGGCACCATCAGTCAAACCCGGCCACCTGGCTCCAGAGCATAGAGTCTTAACCACTGTGAAGCTACTCTGGTTTCTTCTAGCAGTGGGACAGGTAACAGTGTGCAGGTCTAAGGAGCAGGGCAGAAAAGATGGAAAAGAGGGCCAGCCACTCTCTATGACCTTTGGCCATGAAGAGAGGACAGCAGCATCCATCATTCTGAGTTAGAACATCTCCCACATCAGGTCACCAAATCTACAGAAACTATATGTGAATAAGGCATTCCTAATGTATCACTGGCCATGACAGGGACTGGAGAATATGCTTTTATTTCAGGAACAGATAGTTTCCATCATGTCTTCAGGATATTGTAACAGCTGCTTT